>NW_027649786.1:1406250-2685000 GCF_965287045.1 Carcharhinus amblyrhynchos
ATTATCTGGGGCCTTCCCCTCCCTCACCCGGTGGCCCAGTATCTGGGGCCTTCCCTTCCCCCACCCAGTGACCAGTATGCCCCCCTCCCCCACTCAGTGACCAATGTGTAGAGCCCTTCCCTCTCCCACCCCACTTGTCAAACTAGTTTAACAGAGAGTCAATCCGGAGGGTTTAAACTAGTTTGGCAAGGGTGTGGGACCCAAAGCAGTCAGGAGACTGAAGGTTAAGGGCAGCACAGAAGTTAAAGAGAGCACATTAAACAGCCAAGGCAGTGTCAGTAATCCTAGTACCAGACAGATCAGGCAAAAGCAAGACAGAGAGCAGGGGAAGTCCAGATTGAATCTGCAAGAGGCCTGACTGGCTCGGCAGATGTACTCAGGGCATGGATGGGTACATGGGACAGATATTATAGCTATTACTGAAACATGGCTAAGGGAGGGATAGGACTGGCAGCTCAATGTTCCAGGGTACAGATGCTATAGGAAAGATAGAACAGAGGAGGGGGAGTTGCATGTTTGATAAGGGAAATTATCACAGAGAGGGAATATATCCGAGGGTTCACCCATTGAGTCTATATGGGTAGAACTGAGAAATAAGAAGGGGAAAATCATTTTGATAGGGTTTTACTATAGTCCCCCTAAATATCTTTAAGGGGTTAAAATCCATGCTTCAACTTGGGTGTGAAAATGCCCTTTGTATCTTTCATTTTCCCGTGGTTTATGGGCCGGGGTCACGGAGCCTGGGTGACCTGATTGGTGCCATTTTGGAGCAGCCTGTTCCGTTCCCTGAGATTCTGTCCCAGTCGCTGCTTCCCTGCCTGACTCTCCAGCTTGTTTTCCTTTCACCCATTAACTCCCTATTGCCCATCTTCCACTTAGCCCTCGCTCAGAGTGGAGGGGTTTGGAAAGGAAGCCATGATTGGGAGCGTCAGGATCAACATTGATCACCATTTTACTCAGAGCACAGAACAAGGTGATCAGTCTGTCAAGATGGAAACTGAACTTTCCTGTGTTGTTTGCCACGATCTGTATCAAGATTCTATTTTAATGGACTGTGATCGCAGCTTCTGTCGATCGTGTATAACCCAGTACTGGGAGAAAGCTAACACAACCTTTTGTCCCATCTGTAGAAAGCAGGTTTCCTCCAGAGATCTGAGACCCGACTGCATGCTCGCTAACATTGTTGAAACATTTGTAAAAAGTGATAAAGGTGATAAAATGCAGCTGGAATGAAACCGTCACAAAGCGAAACTGAGATTATTAAAACTGACAATCAGCCCATCTGTGTCATTGTCAGATTTCAAAAAAATCATCAAAACCACGAGATGCTGCCAGTGGGAGAAGCTGCTGAAGAGTTTAAGGTCAGGATATCCTGTGTAAAATAAAACACAGAAACAGATAACAGAATCCTCAACAGGGAACAGTCATAGATTTGGGTTTCAGTGTCTCTCAATATTTATTATTTAATCATGCAGTCTTTAGATGAACTGTCATTGGTATTGCTGCTTCAGAAACCAGAAACAGAGGGTGAAACAGCTTCACTTTAGTCTAAAGACGACATTAATAGAAGTTGATCAACAACAACTTGTGTCATACTGTTAATATAATAAAACATCCTGGGGCCCTTCCTGAGATATAAAGTAAAATTAGACACCAAATCACATAAGGAGATATTAGGACAGATGGTCAAAAGCTTCGTCAAAGGCACTGCCCCCCCTGCCCTGACAACCTGGGGGCCTCAATGGCTTCCAGTGATTCTGACGAGGCCATCACATCTTGTCCCTCATCTACTGCAAGTCTTTGAAGACAAGTGAGCCCAGATGATTGCGTCCCGGGTTCACTGTTATTAAAATCAGAGTGCAAACCCATTTTTTCACCTCTATCATGATCTAACTATATCTTAGCAGTGTGCCTCAAGGATCAGTACAGGGGCCACTGTTATTTGTCGTTATATTAATGATTTGGATAAGAATATAGGAGACATGGTTAGCAGGTTTCCAGATGACACCAAGATTGGTGGCATAGTGGACAGTGAAGGAAGTTATCTCAGATTACAAGAGATCTTGATCAATTGGGCCAATGGGCTGAGGAATGGCAGATGGAGTTTAATTTAGATAAATGCGAGGTGATGCATTTTGGTAGATCGAACCAGGGCAGGACTTATTCAATTAATGATAGGGCGTTGAGGAGAATTACAGAGTTCTAGGAGTACATGTTTGTAGCTCCTTGAAAGTGGAGTCACAGGTGGACAGACTGCTGAGGAAGGCTTTCAGCATGCTTAGTTTCATTGGTCAGAATACTGAATACAGGAGTTGGGACGTCTTGTTGAAGTTGTACAAGACATTGGTAAGGCCACACTTGGCATACTGTGTAAGTTCTGGTCACCCTATTATGGAAAGGATATTATTAAACTAGAAGAGTGCAGAAAAGATTTACTAGGATGCTACCAGGACTTGATGGTTTGAGTTATAAGGAGAGGCTGGATAGATTGGGATTTTTTTCTCTGGAGCGTAGGAGGCTTAGAGGTGATCTTATAGAGTTCTATAAAATAATGAGGGGCACAGATCAGCTAGATAGTCAATATCTTTTCCCTAAGATAGGGGAGTCTAAAATTAGCGGGCATAGGCTTAAGGTGAGAGGGCAGAGATACAAAAGTGTCCAGAGGGGCAATTTTTTCACACAAGGGTGGTGAGTGTCTGGAACAAGCTGTCAGAGATAGTAGTAGAGACAGATACAGTTTTGTCTTTTAAAAAGCATTTCGACAGTAACGTAGGTAAGATGGGTATAGAGGGATACGGGCAATTGGGAGTAGCTTCGGGGTTTAAAAAAAGGATGGCATGGACAGGTTGGGCTGAAGGGCCTGTTTCCATGCCATAAACCTCATGATTCTATGATTCTATTACCAGCTTGCCATGCTGATTGACTGGCATGATGAGCTGGTAAATTTGACCCCTGTATATCAGAAGCTTCTAACCTATGCAAGTGTAGCTGTTTTGAGAACTCAGCCAACAGCAGGAATAGCTGTCTTAGCTCTTGTCTGTAATGAAAGCCTGCCTTGAAAAACTGGTTGTTTTGTTCTATTTCAGAAGCAACCAAAAGTCGATATAACAGCCTGATGGAGTAACTATTGCTGAATTATTTTATAGTTTTAAATCTCTATAAGATGCTGTGGAGGTTTGGGGAGAAATAGCTCTGAAGATAGTGAAATGTATAATCGGCGAATGTATAATAGGGGACAAAGAAATGGCCAAATACATACTTTCATTCTGCCTCACAAAGGATACAAATCAGATATCAGAAATGTTGGAGAATGCAAGATTTAGTGAAATTGAAGAACTGAGGGAGATCAATATTAATAGAAAAGGAAAATTGATGGGATTGAAGGCGGATAAATCCCCAGGGCCTAATAATCTACATCCCAGTGTTTTAAGGAAGTGGCTCTAGAAATAGTGGATGCATTGGTGGTTATCTTCCAGGATTATATAGACTCTGGAACAGTCCCTGCAGATTGGAGGGTAGCTAATGTCACTCCAATATTCAAAAAGGGAGGCAGAGAGGAAACAGGGACTTTTAGACTAATAAGCTTGACATTGTTAGTGCGGAAAATTCTCGAATCCATTATCAAGGACTTTATAGCAGAGTATTTAGAAAGCAGTGGCAACAGCTGTAATCACAGAGTCAGCATGGATTTATGGAGGGGAAATCATGCTTGACAAATCTTTTGGAATTCTTTGAAGATGGAACCAGTAGAGTTGACAAGAGGGAGCCAGTCGATGTAGTATATTTGGACTTTCAGAAATGGTTTGACAAAGTCCTGCATAAGAGATTATCGTGCAAGATTAAAGCACATGGGACTGGGGGAAGTGTAGTGAGCTGGATAGAAACCCGGTTAGCAGAGAGGAAACAAAGAGTAGGAATTAATGTGTGCTTTTCAAATTGACAGGCAGTAACTAATGGGGTGCTACAGGGATCGGTGCTGGGACCCCAGCTATTCACAATATATATTAATGATTTGGCTGAAGGAACAAAATGTAACATCTCAAATTTTGCAGATGATACCAAGTTGGATGGGAGGGTGAACTGTGATGAGAATGTGGAGATCCTTCAGAATGACCTGAATAAGTTAGGTGAGTGGACTAATCAATGGCAGATGCAGTATAATTTGGATAAGTGTGAGGTTGTTCACTTCGGAAGCAAAAACAAGAAGGCAGATTACTACCTGAACGGCTGTAAATTGGGAGAGGGGAGTGTGCAGCAGGTCCTGGGTGTCCTTGTGCACCAGTCGCTGAAGGCAAGCATGCAGGGGCAGCAAGCAGTAAAGAAGACAAATGGTATGTTGGTCTTCATTTCGAGTACAGGAGCAGGGATGTGTTGTTGCAATTATACAGGGCCTTGGTGAGGCTACGCCTAGAGTATCGTGTGCAGCTTTGGTCTCCTTTTCTGAGGAAGGATGTTCTTGCTCTCGAGGGAGAGCAGCAAAGGTTTACCAAGCTGATTCCGGGGATGGCAGGACTGATGTATGAGGAGAGATTTACTAGGTTAGGATTGTTTTCACTGGAATTCAGACGAATGAGGGAGGAATCTCATAGAGGTTTATAAAATTCTAACAGGACTAGAACAGGGTATCTCCAGGGTGGATATTCCCAATGGTGGGGGAGAGCAGAATCAGGGGTTCACAGTCTGAGGATTCAGGGGAGATTCAGGAAGTGAGGAGACATTTCTTCTCCAAAGAGTGGTGAGCCTGTGGAATTCATTACCACAGGAAGTAGTTTATGCCAAAACATTGAATGTGTTCAAAAGGTGGCTGGATATAACACTTAGGGCGAATGGGATCAAAGGTTATGGGGAGAAAGCAGGATTAGGCTATTGAGTTGGATGATCAGCCATGATCTTAATGAATGGTGGAGCAGGCTCGAAGGGCCAAATGGCCTCTTCCTGCTCCTGTCTTTGATGTAAAGGATAAAGTTCATGATACAGTATTTAGCCATTGTTTTAGTTCAGTGTACTTCTAGTTGACTTTATTGATTTTTATTTGATTGTTTAATAAACATTTAAAATCATCACAAAAAACCGGGACATCATTCTCTTTCCTCACATTATGTCAAGTTGCAAAAATTCATTTTGAGGATTTGTTCTAAATTTCTCTTCTGGGATTTGGAATAAACCTCCATTTACTATCAGCTGTGCTCTCAACAGCGGAGATGTTTTAGAAGATTGTGAGGGATTTGAAACAAGGATGAGAATGTTAAAATCAAGGTATTGTTTGGTCAGGAGCCAATGTCGCTCAGTGAGCACAGAGGTGATGGGAGAATGGGACTGGCTGTGAGTGAGGAGAGGGACAGCAGAGTTTTGGATAACTTGTAGTTTACAAAGGGTCGAATGTGGGAGAACAGCCAGAGTTCTCCAATCTCATCTGTAGCTGAGATTCTCCAGTCCTGCTGCTATGACTGGAGAAATTGTCCATTCTTACTGGCAGCGGTGGCACCATGTACAACATTGGAGAATTCGAGCCAATAACTGTGTGGGGTTTGCATATTCTCCCTGTGTCTGCGTGGATTTCCTCCAAGTGATCCGGTTTCTTTCCACAGTCCAAAGATATGCACTATAAGTGGATTGGCCATGTTAAATTGCGCTTTTGTGTCCAAAGATCTGTAAATTAGCCATGGTAAAAGTGAATATTATGGGGATAGGGCAGGTATTGTATGATTCTATGACTCTACAGTGTAGAAAAGGCTCTTCGGCCCATCGAGCCTGCACCAACAATAACTACCAATAATGCCTTGCTAATCCCATTTTCCTGAACTTGTCCCATACCCTTGACTGTTATGATATTCCAAGTGTCTATCCGAATATTTCTTAAAGGTTGCAATGTTTCCAGCCTCTGCTACCTTCCCAGGTAGTGTGTTCCAGATTCCCACCACCTTTTGAGTGAAAAAGATTTTTCTCAAATCCCCCTGAATCTCCTGCCCTTTACCTTGTGCCCCCTCGTAATTGCCCCCTCAACCAAGGGGAGCAGCTGTTCCCTACTCTGTCCAGAGCCCTCATAATCTTAGTCACCACAATCATGCCCCCCTTAACCTTCTCTGTTCTAAAGAAAACAATCCAAGCCCATCTGATCTCTATAGCTCAAATGCTCCATCCCAGGCAGCATCCTGGTGAATCTTCTCTGTGCCCCCTTAGTGCTGTCACGTCCTTCCTATAGTGAGGTGACTAGGGTGGGCCTGGGTAAGATTCGCTTTCGGAGAGTTGGTGCAAACCGAATGGGGCAAATGGTCTCCTTTTGCACTGCACGGATTCTCTGGATTTGATGGAATGCTCCCTGAATTTGGCAGAGTGCCATCCGCTCGTGGAAGTGGTGGATTTTCACAATATATGTTAAGGCACTTTGGAAAAAAAAATTCCCCAGTGGAGTCACACCACATCCATGGATGGCGGCCTCTGATTCATGCTGAGCACAGTACTCATGGGGAGCTCCATTTAAATCCAATCCAGCATTCACCAACCACTTCCTCTGGGTCCATGGATACTCATGGCTACAAAGAAGTCTGCCTCCAGGTTCTCAGAAGCCTCCCTTACCAGACTGCTGGATGTAGTGAAGGGGCAGCATGACATCCTTTACCCTCATACAGGGAGACTAGGCACTAGGGTTCAATCACTGCCAGTTCAAGGGGGAACCCCACTCGCTTTCCCCGCACACATCTACATTTCCCATGCAGATCATCTGCTCATCACCTTTCATGTCCTGGCATGCTCCTGCTTACTCTCTCTATATCTGGTTTCAGGCAGGACAAGTTGGCTCACAATAATAGCTACAGATTCCAGATGGGTGGAGGGATGCCTGGGTTGAAATCCCTCTCTGAAATCAAGACGAGAAATTGTGCAGAGTATTTCTCAAGATGGGCACAGTAAGACGTCGCACAGCACCAGGTGAAAGTCCAACAGGTCTATTTGGTAGCAGGAGCTTTTGGAACGCTGTCCCTTCAGCAGGTGAGTCCACCTGATGAAGGGGCAGCGCTCTGAAAGCTGGTGCTACCAAATAAACTTGTTGGACTTTCACCTGGTGCTGTGAGACTTCTTACTGTGTCCACCCCAATCCAACACTGGATTGTCCACATCATCTCTCAAGATGATATACATCTCCCATTATGTCCCATTGCCTCCACTGTGCAAATTAAATAGGAAGAAAATAAAATAAGACCTATATTAGTCTGGGATCTCTCAAAATTTTAATTGAATGATATTCCATTTTTTGGGTGTTTATTTCTGAAAATTATACAAATTAACTGATGTTTTTGTTCAGGAGGAACTATGAACCTCATTGAAGCCAGTCCAGAATAAGAAGAAGGAATGGAAGATTGTAAAAAAGTGATTACAAGAAAACATTAACCACATTTGGGTTCTTCTGATGTTATTTTGTTCTACATTCTGTAAATGCTGTAGAATTGTATTGTACAGAATTCTGGTCTCATATTATTGGTATAAAGTGAGAGTGGAGATGGTGTGCAAAATAATCACAAGGTTGACTCCAGAACTAAGGTTAAAATGGGAAAGATTGAACCGGCTGTGGCTCTTTTCTCTGGAAAAGAGAAGTTTGAGGGGGTGACCTGATAGGGGTCTTTCAAATGAAGAAAGGATTTGATAGTCCGGACATTGGGCAGAATTTTATGTTCGGAGGTTTGGGTACGTGTCCAACTCAGCCCAGGATAAGTTTCATCAAATGACATTGAATGTGCTTCATCGAGCATGATCGCGCACACGGTAATCGGATGTGGCTCGCTGACAATTAAAGGGCCAATTAATGCCATGAACAAGCCAATGCCTGCGATTTTACACAGCCAGTGCGATTTTCAGCTCCTCGCATGGGTAAAACAAGTGGGTGCTGGTCACAATTTTCACATTTCCCTTCATCCAAGTGTGAGATAAAAGGCCCCAGGATCAGCAACATTTTCTCTGCTCATCGCTGTGAGTACAGAGTTCACCCTGAGTTTCTCAGTAATTCTTTAGCTTTTCCAGCCTGCCTTTCAACATTTCAGGACTGTATCGTCCCTTGGAGATTTTCCTGAGGATTAAAGCACAGCAATTCCTCATTTGCAAGGCATTGGTCCTTTGTATCTGATCTAATAGGAGAAATGTATTCACCTGGTCCGATCTCCTCTGAAGAGGAACAGAGGGAGAGGAGGCAAGGTAAGGATCCCAGCCAGAGACTATTAAGAGGCATGAGCTTAGTTGGTGCTGGGCCAGCAGGGAGACCAAGACAGGAGGGAATGCCACAGACACCATTACTCATTGGTTAGAGTATACAGGCAGAGCACCAACCTGCTGATGATGTTTGAGGTCCAGTTCTGCAAGAGGCTACAGGGACACAGTGACAGCAAAATGCGAGCTGATAGCTCCCAAATTCGCCTCCAACTGCATTGGGGATGTGGAGGGAATGGACGTATCGATGCTTTAAAAGTCACAGTTGTCCGAAAACTCTCAGCCTCCAGTTCATCTCAGGGCTCAGTATTGGTCTGAGGTGTTTGTCAATTCGCTCACACAGCTGTGTCAATCTTGTGATTGATGCCATCTTCAGACAGGCATTCACCCATTACCAGACAGATGAGGTTGGCCATGCAGAGAGAGCACAAGGGTTTACAGTGATGTCTGGGATCCCTGTCATGCAGGGTGTTATAGATTCCATCAGGTCACCAACAGGAGAATCGGGAGCTTTCATCAACAGGAAGGGATACCACTCGATAATTGTGCAGATTGTCTGTGACCACAGGACACAGGTTCTCCAGAGTTATCCAGGGAATTCACACGATACATACATCTCCTGGCACTCCCAGGGCCCAAAGCTGTTTATGGCTCCTGCAAGATTGGATGGATGGCTCCTAGGTGACAGGGCTATCCCTTGAAGAGGAGTCTGATGGTTTCACTCTGTCACCCAAGAATTGAGGCAAAAAGGAGAAATATAACAGGAGTCATACATCCATAAGAGTGGTGATGGAGAGGTCCACCCACTGCTGAAGATGTGCTTCCGATACCTGGATCGATCTGTGGAATCATTGCAATATCTTCCGGAGCGTGTCTCCCTCATAGTGGGCATGGGTTACACCCTGTACAATCTAGCTCTGACAAAGGGGGCCCAGTGGAGCCTGAGGAGAATGAGACAGGACCACAGCAAGGATGACTCCACTGAAAGATCAGAGGAAAAGCCTGGGGATGTGCTGGCTGAGGATGTTGAGGCAGGCGAACATTCAGGGGACAGGAACACCAATGATGTTGTGATCCAACGAGGCACCCAAGGCATCTGTGCTCAAAGTTAAAGTTTATATTTTAAAATTTATTTCAAGTCACAAGTAGGCATACATTCACGCTGTAATGAGGTTATCTTGCAACAATCATTAAATGAAACCCAACCCAGATGCCAGCATCACACAACAGCACACAACTTGTGCACCATCTGACCACTATTTAAAACACCCAACCAATCCAGCCCATTAAAGCAATGTTTATGTTACTTCACGTGAACGGAAAAACAACACACTAATTTTCCACATCTGGGAATTTTCCACATGTTGAACACCCTTAGAGGAGGCACAGAGACAACAGGCAGCTCATTCACCAGAATCGATGCACTGGTCACGCTCGAACAGCTGCGATGGGCAGGCCATCTTCACTTTCTGATAAGAAGGGCCTGTAATGTTTCCCATATCTGTGGCACACACATCTGGGGGCCTGCAGTCTTACCACCATCCCAGACCCTCGTCTCACTAGCTGGCCAGTGGAAATCCAACCCCAGAGCATCACCACTGCTCCGAGTGAGGACCAGCAGATTGGGGATTCCCCCACCGGCTCAGCGACACTCTGCAACTTTGTGACTTGTTTTCCCCTGACTGGGAATGTTCCATCTTCCTTAAGGTGCATTCATAATTCCCGTCCCTCACAGGGGGAGCCATTTCACTGTGGCACACCTCTCCCTCCAATTTATTGTGGCCTATTGTGCTGACAGTGCAGCCTTGGCAGGGCAGGCTTCAGTGCCAGTTGGCATACATTCAGGGTGCCCAGGGGAATGACCAGCCGACTGTACCTCTCTGCACAGGTCCCACCATCGCTACACTTTTCCTTGCCGATCACAGGAGACCAATGAACCTTTTGCAGCACCAAAGCCAGACATGTTGCACAATGTCATGCCCGCTGACCTGGACGGCAACCTCCAACCAGGCCTCCTTAGTCAGGTGGAGTGGCCTTCTCTTGCCATCCCTGGGCATCAGAACATGTCACCTGGCACTGATCTGTATTAGGCACTCATTGGTGAAAGGGGGGTGGCAGAGAGTTCACCTTACTTGATCACCTGCCTCCCATGTACTCCTGATGAGGGACAAAGACTGTATACAAGACTGCTTATAATTATTCAATAAATCTCACTCAGCATCCCCCACAACTCCTGGCAGCCTTCAGGGAGGTGCCTTCTCAGAATTTAAATCCCCCGCCAGGTCCTCATTGGGCCCAGATGTTTGATGCATTCACACTCCTTGCAGCATTAGCCCAACCAGTAGACGTGTTACATACTGGACTGGCCCTAATTGGCCCCCCTGTGTAATATCGCATTCGCAGTATGATCTCTGGCTGAAGCAGGTTTCACATCTGCTCCCATCCGTACTGACTTGGGCATTGCCCTGAGGGTAAAATTCAGGTAAAATACGGAAGATGTTTCTACTTGGGGACTTTAAATCCAAGATAGTCCCAACTATGTCAAACTGAGAATCAGCAATAAAAATAGAAAATACTGGATAAATTCCAGCAGGTCTGGCAGTATCTGTAGAGAGAGAAACAGATTTGCGAGTCCATATGACTCTTCTTTGGAAATCAGCAACTCGATCTCCTCTTAGAGTTCCCTCTCCTGCATAAATTATCACTGAGTAATTTATCAACTACAAATTCTAATTAACGAGATGTCACTGTGTTAGAAAATAATGTTCAGATACACATCCCCAAATCATCAGGACTGGGAATAAACTGGATTGGAATTTTTCTCTATAATATTCTTATGTGAGCAGAACTGTTCAGGCAGAACAACCTCTTAAAAATCCTCAATCTCACTGATGTTTTCCAAAGGACCAAAGTGTAAAGACAGAGAAACAGATTAAAGCTGAATTTGAAAAACTTCACCAGTTTCTCCATGAGGAAGAGAGGATTGTGTTGGAAGATCTGAAACTGGAGAAAGAGGAAAAGAGTCAGGGGATGAAGGAGAGGATTGAGAAGATAAAGGAGGAAATTTCATCACTTTCAGTCACTGTTCAGAATATTGAACAAGAGCTGAGTGAACAGGGCAACATCAAGTTTTTAACGGTAACTGTTTCTTTATGTTTCTCTGCTTCACCGTCTTGAAGAATGAGCAGGTTGTGTCATCAAAATCTAGAATATAAAACTCACTGACCAAAATTACCCCAATCACCTGTGACATTTGGATTTCTCTGTCTCACACTAAGATCACTAACGGCTGCCTTTAACATGGAAATAACTAAATCTGGAGCTTGTTTAGTGTAATATTATAGAGGGATAGTTTCATCAGATTAAACAATTTGTGAGAAACAATTGGGAGGCTGGTTTGCGTGATGGATTGGGCTACATTCAGAGCACCCTCCGTGCTCTCATCCCACGTACTCCCTGCGTTGGAGATCTCTGCTGCCTCTCAAACATACACAAGGCAAACACTCCCGGCTGTCCCATTGTATTGGGTAATGGGACTCTGTGCGAGAGCCTCTCCGGCTACGTCGAGGGCATCCTGTATTGTACAAAGAACCCGCAGCTTTTGTCGCGACACTACGGACTTCCTACAGAAACTCAGCACATGTGGAGCAGTTGAACCAGGACCAGTCCTCGTCACAATTGATGTCTCGGTGCTCTATCCCAGCATCCCCAACGACGCTGTTCCTTTGTCAGGTGAGTGGGGAGTTCTGATCAGAAACAGGCATATAAAGGAACACACAGTTTACAGAATACTGATTAGAATGCGAGTCTTTGCAGCTAATCTGCTATTCAAGTCTTAAAGGTGCAGACAATGTGAGTGAAAGTAGCATTAAGCATAGGTTAAAGAGATGTGTATTGTCTCCAGACAGGACAGTAAGTGAGATGTTGCAACTTCAGGCAAGTCGTTGGGGTTACAGATAGTGTGACATGAACCCAAGATCTCGGTTGAGGCCGTCCTCATGTGTGCAGAACTTGGCTATCAGTCTTTGCTCAGCGACTCTGCGCTGTCGTGTGTCACGAAGGTCACCTTGGAGAACGCTTACCCGAAGATCAGAGGCCGAATGCCCATGACTGCTGAAGTGTTCGCCAACAGGAAGGGAACAGTCTTGCCTGGTGATTGTTGAGCAGTGTTCATTCATTCGTTGTTGTAGCATCTGCATGGTCTTCCCAATGTACCATGCTTCAGGACATCCTTTCCTGCAGCGTATTAGGTAGACAACTTTGGCCGAGTTGCAAGAGTATGTGCCGTGTACCTGGTGGATGATGTTCTCACGTGAAATGATGTCATCCATATCGATGATCCGGCATGTCTTGTAGAGGTTGCTGTGACAGGGTTGTGTGGTATTGTGGTCACTGTTCTCCTGAAGGCTGAGTAGTTTGCTGCGAACAATGGTCTGTTTGAGGTTGTGCGGTTGTTTGAAGGCAAGAAGTGGGGGTGTGGGGATGGCCCTGGCGAGATGTTCGTCTTCATCAATGATATGTTGAAGACTCCTGAGCAGATGTCTTCGCTTCTCCGCTCCGGGGAAGTACTGGACGTCAAAGGGCACTCTGTCCACCGTGTCCCTTGTTTGTCTTCTGAGGAGGTTGGTGCAGATTTTTGCTGCAGCGCGTTGGAACTGTCGATCAATGAGTCGAGCACCATATCCTGTTCTTATGAAGGCATCTTTCAGCATCTGGAGGTGTCTGTTGCGATCCTCCGCGTCTGAGCAGATCCTGTGTATACAGAGGGCTTGTCCATAGGGGATGGCTTCTTTAACATGTTTAGGGTGGAAGCTGCAGAAGTGGAGCATCGTGAGGTTATCTGTGGACTTGCGGTACAGTGAGGTGCTGAGGTGACCATCCTTGATGGAGATGCATGTATCCAAAATTGTAACTGATTCTGGAGAGTAGTCCATGGTGAGTCTGATGGTGGGATGGAACTTGTTGATGTCATCATATAGTTGTTGCAATGATTGTTCATCATGAGTCCAAAGGAAGAAAATGTCATCGATGTATCTAGTTTATAGCATTCGTTGAAGGTCCTGTGCGGTGAAGAAGTCTTGTTCAAGCCTGTGGATGAAGATGTTGGCATATTGAGGTGCAAATTTGGTCCCCATGGCTGTTCTGTGTGTCTGGATGAAGAACTGGTTGTTAAAGGTGAAGACATTGTGGTCCAGGATGAAGCGGATGAGTTGTAAAATTGCATCTGGAAACTGGCAGTTGTTGGCGTTGAGTACTGAGGCAGTTGCAGTAATGCCATCGTCATGGGGGATGCTGGTACAGAAACACCGAGACATCCACTGTGACAAGGAGTACCCCTGGTTCAACTGCTCCATGTGTGCTGAGTTTCTGTAGGAAGTCTGTAGTGTCGCAACAAAAGCTGGGGGTCCTTTGTACAATACAGGATGCCCTCGATGTAGCCGGAGAGGTTCTCGCACAGGGTCCCATTACCCGACACAATGGGATGGCCAGGAGTGTTTGCCTTGTGTATCTTTGGGAGGCAGCAGAGATCTCTAACACAGGGAGTACGTGGGATGAGAGCACGGAGGGTGCTTTGAATGTCGCCCAATCCATCTCGCAAACCAGCCTCCCATCCATTGACCCTGTCTACATTTCCCGCTGCCTTGGCAAAGCAGCCAGCATAACTAAGAGTCCTTGGCACCCCAAACATTCTCTCTTTCACCTTCTTCCATTGGAAAAATGATACAAAGTCTGAGGTCACAGACCAACCGACTCAAGAACAGCTTCTTTCCTGCTGCCATCAGACTTTTGAATCGACCTATCCTGCATTAAGTTGATCTTTCTCTAGCTATGACTGTAATACTACATCCTGCACTCTCTCCTTTCCTTCTCTAGGAACGGTATGCTTTGTCTGTATGGTGTGCAAGAAACAATACTTTTCACCTTATGCTAATACATGTGACAATAATAAATCAAATCAAATCCTTGACTCCCCCCCACTCTTTAAGGGCCCAAGATGCCAGACCAGGGTGTCAGTGCCAAAGTACCATTGCCAAGACTTGTAGTCTGAGTGGGGGTTTAATGGAGGGTCTGAGGGAGCTGAGACGGGGTGTGAGGGTGGAAGAGGTCTGATTTGGGATTTATGGGGGAGGGGATTCTGTCGGGGAAGGCCAAATGGGGGGGTCACCCTCATGCCAGCACAACGTGGGGGTGTGAGATGATCCGTTATTTGTATACTGGAAGGAGGGGGATGGGTGGTGCTCCCCTGGTCAGTGGGTGGGGGTAGAGGGGGGGATATTACCATTTCATTCTTTGTGGGAAGCAGGGTCTGTCTCAAACCGTGGAGATCATGGCACTGTTTAGAATCGGCACCCCGAGCTCCAAACAGCAGAGCTGGCTGGCAGGTCTCTCTGGATGGGCTTTTTATTTATTCATTCCTGGGACATGGGCGTCGCTGGCTGGCCAGCATTTATTGTCCATCCTTAGTTGCCCTTGGAGGGCAGTTGAGAGTCAACCAAATTGCTTTGGCTCTGGAGTCACATGTAGGCCGGACCAGGTAAGGACGGCAGATTTCCTTCCCCAGAGGATCACGTGGGTTGCATCATTCAGATGGGTGAATCCCACCTGACAGACGGTGTCAGCACCAGCAGGGAAGACCTCCATTTTCCCGCAAGAGTGGCGCGTAATCCCTTTTCGGGTGAATTGCGGACTGGGTGTGGGTGAAAACAGTAAAATGTTTCACTGTCCAACAGCTCACTAACAGATGTCCCTCACAGGTGGAAAATCCCTTTTCCAGGTCTGCTGGGACTCTGCTCACATCGGTTCCCGATCACAAGTGACTGTTTGTTTCCTGCAGAAGGACTTCACTGAAACTGATGTCAGTGGCTGCAGCTTCCAGATAAAAGTCCTTGTCGGGGTCCACAGCTCCCAGAGCTGGGCCAGTCTGCAAGTCCATTTTCAGTTTAATGAAAGCCTTTTCACATTTATCATCTCAGTCCCAATAACTCCCTGTTCCACTAGAGAGGCGACTGCCTTTTCCAGCTCTTTCTCCACGATCTTAGGGAAAGTGTGTTGTTTTCATAGTTGGGACTTGTGGCCTCCCTGACTTCACCCCCCAGTCAATCATGTCTGTGAACAGTGGAGACGTTTACATTTCCCACGTCCAAGTTGCTTTAATGTGGAGATGCCGGCGTTGGACTGGGGTAAACACAGTCAGCAGTCTCACAGGTTAAAGTCCAACAGGTTTATTTGGGAGCACAAGCCACGAGCTTTCGGAGCACAAACCCTTCATCAGGTGAGTGGGAATTGTGTTCACAAACAGGACAGATACAGACACAAATTGAATTTATAAGATAATGGTTGGAATGCGAGTCTTTACAGGTCATCAAGTTTTAAAGGTACAGACAATGTGAGTGGAGAGAGGGTTAAGCTCAGGTTAAAGAGATGTGTACTGTCTCCAGACAGGACAGTAAGTGAGATTTTACAAACCCAGGCGAGTGGTGGGAGTTACAGACAGTGTGATATGAACCTAAGATCCCGGTTGAGGCCGACCACCCTCTCTCTCTCCAAACAAGGAAATGTTAATGGAGCAGTTAGAACCTGTGCGCTGGGATTATTGAAATGTGGATGATCTCTGATTAGCGCCCAGCTGCCCTGCGGCTCTCTCTCTCTCACTGTCTATTTCTACATACCACTGATTCAGTCCCGGAGTCCCGTCTCTCTCTCTGTAACGGGGTTTCCTCAGCCTCACTGCAGGGTGTGGTGTCCGGGTAAAACCTTCCCCCCGGGCAGTGTCTTCCCCTTTCCCCTGTGCGCTGTTTAAACTCTTCCCCGGGGGATGAATTTCTAATTCTGGATCATTGCTGATTTTCCCAATCACTAACCGGCTGTGAAAGTTACAGTGAGTCTGACTAACATTTTATCCGTGTCCATCTGTTCCCAGCTCCAGTCACCTTCGACCCTAATACAGCCAGTCCTTACCTTCTCCTGTCTGAGGACCTGAGCACCGTGAGATACACCGGGAAACGGCAGCAGCTCCCCGACAATCCGGAGAGATTTGATCCCTGGCCCTGTGTCCTGGGATCAGAGGGATTCACATCAGGAAAACATTCCTGGGAGGTGGAGGTGGGAAACAAGACAAAGTGGGATGTGGGTGTGGCCAAGGAATCCATCAATAGGAAGGAGAGAATAACCCTGGATCAAGATAACGGATTCCAGACAATGAGACTGAGAGAGGGGAATAAGTACTGGGGTTGTGAGGAACGTTTATATCTGAGTGTGAATCCGAGAAAGATTCGAGTCTGTCTGGATTATGAGGGAGGGAAGGTGTCCTTTTATAACTCGGATAACAAGTCCCATATCTACACTTTCACTGGTACATTCACTGAGAAACTCTATCCTTATTTCAGTCCATGTCTCACTGATGGGGGTAAAAACACAGAACCCCTGAAAATCTGTCCCCAGACAGTAACAATCCAGGAGGATGAGGGTTTTAACCCTTCATCCAAATAAAGACAGTTTCTTGTAGGTGGGGGTGGGGAGGTTTGTCCCTCTGTGGAAGAGGGGTTGGGGTCCTTCGCAGATCCTGCCCCCCTCCCATTATCACACACTGTCAGCGGGGGGCCGTCCATTCCTCGGGAGGGTGAGACGGATCCCTCCGGTCCGGCCTGTACCTCCCGGAGATGTGTGAGGACCCCTGCCTGAGGGAGGGCCGGAGGATCCACTCGATATAATCCAGTCACTCGTCACCAAGTCGGACACACTGGAGGCTGGGACGGGCGAGGTCGATGAGGCTGAGCCCACCCGGACACGGGCTGATATCCCCCAGGACCTGCTCGGCCTGATCGAGGAATCGATTAAAAAGGCCCCACACACTGGGTCACTGGGTGGGGGAGGGGAAGGCCCCACACACTGGGTCACTGGGTGGGGGAGGGGAAGGCCCCACAGACTGGGTCACTGGGTGGGGGAGGGGAAGGCCCCACACACTGGGTCACTGGGTGGGGGAGGGGAAGGCCCCACACACTGGGTCACTGGGTGGGGGAGGGGAAGACCCCACACACTGGGTCACTGGGTGGGGGAGGGGAAGACCCCACACACTGGGTCACTGGGTGGGGGAGGGGAAGGCCCCACACACTGGGTCACTGGGTGGGGGAGGGGAAGGCCCCACACACTGGGTCACTGGGTGGGGGTGGGGAAGGGTGTAACACCCTTCACCCCCACACTAAAGAGGAAGGGAGAGCTCTCTTCTCTCCGGATCTGTCCAGTGATGATGCTGACAGAGGTTTGTGGGAGAATCTGTCGAAGGACAGCACAGAGGGTGCTGAGTGACTGAGTGCCTAATCCAGCTCCTGTCCATGGTTCCGGAGTGTCTGATTGAGGGTAAATCCCCTCTCTGCCATTCCACTCTGCCCGGAGGGGTTTCCTGTACGGGCTCTTGCACAGCTTCCACTCCCTCGATCTCATCGCCCATCCAGACACTCTGTGAGGTTCTGTCCTGTTGTCCGGAGGAGGCAGAGTCTCCCAGTGGGATGCTGTCCATGTGGGATCCTCCTTCTGTCCATCGGGGATTTGGGGTGAAGGGTGTTACACACGGCAGTCCCGTGCAATGGAGAGTGAAATCAATTCACTGATTCCCAGGCTGCCTGTAATTTCTGTAACCTGGAGGAGTCTGTGTTTAATATTTCTATCGAGTGTGAGAGATTCCAGCTCCTCTTCCATTATCTGAAGGGGCTGCTGCTCAATTTCTGGCTGCACTTCAGCCCCACTCTCCTGATCTTTGAGCAGACGGTGTTGAGGAGAGCGGGCAGAGGATCTCCTTATTGGTCTGTTCCTGGGCCTGGTAAAGGTGACCATTAACAGGTCCAGGCAGTGAGCAGTCAATGGGATCATTTGGTGTAACTGCCTGCCTCTCTTCCACAGCTACACCTGGGTGTCCCTCAAGGATGAGGTGCACACCTACCCACTGGTACACTTGAGGCCTTCCATGACCACAGAGCAGGGGTGGAGGTGGGGGTGTGGAGGGGAGGGGGGTAATGGGGGGGAGATGGAGGGGGATGTGGTGTGGAGGGGTTGTGAGGGTGGTGGGGGCAATGTGGAGGAGTGGTGATTCAGTGCAACATCAGCCTTGTAAAGTAACCGTAATTTGAATTTTAAAGTTTCAAAATTTTAAACTTTCTTTAAGTTCAAATGTTAAGTTTTGGATCTTTGCTCCAGTGGGTTATTCCTGCCCCGTTCAAATGGGACACTTCATTGTTTAGATTTCTCAAAAGAGGAATAAATAGATACAGACTGAAACTGTCACTGTTGGTTTCGGAGGCACATGCTTTTAATGTGTAATTCTGTAAATAAATGCAGATAAAAGTGTGTAAAGATTGGCTCCAGTTCTATCCTCTTTGGAGGAGAGTGACAGTGAATCCTCCACACAAGAAGCTTTGGTTGGACAGAGTCTCACCCGGCGTCACTGATTGGTTCTAAGGGAGCCTGGGCTGATTTTAGAATAAACTCAGACAAAATGGTTTGAAATGTTAAGATTGATATAAGACTCTGAATCTTTAATTTTAGAGAATCACAGAAACAATATAGAAAGAGGCTATTCGGCCCATTGAATCTGCACCAACCACAATCCCACCCAGGCCCTACCCCCATATCCCTACATATTTTACCCACTCGTCCCTCTAATCTACGCATCACAGGACACTGAGGGGCAATTTTAGCATGGCCAATCAACCTAACCTGCATACCTTTGGACTGTGGGAGGAAACCGGAGCACCTGGAGGAAACCCATGCAGATACAAGGAGAATGTGCAGACTGCACACAGACAGTGACCCAAGCCAGGAATCGAACCCAGGTCCCTGGAGCTGTGAAGCAGCAGTGTTAACCACTGTGCTACCATGCCACCCCAAGTGTCGCATTTAAAATTTAAATGCAATTTTAAGTAATTTCCAAATTCGGGTGTGAAATCTTAAACTGAAATTAATAAACTCAATCTGTCACATTTTACTGTGTTATGATCTCAAAGTGTCAGTTTTTAGTTGATATTACCAGGCCAGGAGTCCAAGAAATATTGACATGCATATTGAAAAAAGAGACATGCTGTCAAAGCATTTCATCTTGTACTCATCAGAACAAATGCAAGAATACAAAATTTCAAAAGGGAACAACGATTTATGCTGCATGAGGAAAAAGGTGCTGATTGGTTGGCAGAGAGACTCTGATTGGTTGAGGCACTGCCATGGAGAATGCAGTAACAGGAAAGTTACTGTTTTTGCTTCTTTCCAAAAGTAAGCATACTTTGCCATTCTTGTGTCTGTCCCAATGAGTGCAAAATGAAAAATTTTGACAACGTCTCTCTTTTGAGCAATGCCCAAGTGTATTACCAAACAGCTATTTAAATACTCACAGACCCAGAGAAAACAATCAGCAAATACATGCTTTGCTGATAAGACATTGATTAAAATGTTTGAAATTCTATTAGCTCTATGGGCAGACATTCATTACTCAGTCAATGCCGTCTTTGCTGACTCAGTCACCTTCATCAGATGGACGACGGCCAATTACCCAAAATCTTCTGCATAGTGAATTGGCCACTGTCTCATCTGTTGTAAGTCCACGCCTCTGCTACAAGGATGCCTGCAAGTGAGATATGAAGATTACTGGCACTGACAACTGGGAGTCACTTGTCGATGGCCGTGACTGCTCGAGTCTGACTGTCGGTAAGGACAGTGGAAGAGGTGAGCAGAAAGGGAAACCTCAACGGACTGAGAAGAGAGTCCCGAGAAATCAGAGGCTGGAGAATCGTGCACTTCTCAGCCCTACTGCGCTCCTCTGCAGGAAATGCAGCAGAGACTGGACCTTGTCAAAGTGAGGCTCCTGAGATACACCAGATGATATTTAATATGGAGTTGACCATCACAACGTAAACCATCGTCTCATGTGATGGCAAACTGCCGGAAGATCTGTGTATAGAACAGGAGGCGGTGCTGACAGTAACAGACACTTTTTAAAGGCAGATTTTCAAACAAAGTATGATATAACTTATTAAACATTATTAAACACACTTTCACAAATACTTTAATACAAAGTGTAATTGCAGCTTGCCTTACATTTTTAAATCAATCAGTAATTGTTTCATTTTAACCAGTATGGAAGCTGACTCAATTTCCCACAAACTTTAGTGACAGTTTCGATTTTAATCCTTTTTTTTCATCTTGTGAAACGACATCTCAGCTTTTCATTTTGATTCTCAAACTCCTTGTTCTTTACATTCATTCCCTAAATCCCCAGAACACGTGCTGCTAATAAAATAAATAATAACTTTGACTTCTTTGATAGTATGATGTGAGAGTGAGGATCTTATTTGACAATGAGCTTCAAATTTTCCAATAAATTATCCATCTATCAAAATTGGACATGTCTGTCATTATTAATTGCTATTTGTTGTTCTTTTAAACTGATGTTTTATTGCAATTATTGAAGAAACATTCCTCTGAACAACATCCCCGATGAGCTGTTTGAAAACTTGCAGACTGCACAGTTACCTGCGAGGGGGGGTGGGGGCAGATGGACACTCCCGCTGCCTTTCCACCTCTGCACTGGTTTAGTCTGGAGGAGGAAAGGCCCATGTACATCTTTACTCCCACGCTGCCAAAATCTGCCCTGATGTGAGCAATTACTGCCCCGTTAAGGGCTTCATGCCAGTGCGAGACTGCTGGAGGTTACTCGTGGGTCTCCAGAAATGTTCCTTTTCAGAGGCACTTACTACCCAATCACGGAAGCAGCATCAAGGTGGAGAGGGTTGAACAGGTGCCGAGACCACTCCCAACATTGCTGCAGCCCCCTTACTCCACCACAGCCTCACTCCGTGAAGCCCCCTTCCCTTGATCATTCACATGTGCATTTCTCCTTCAAATCCTGTGCATCCAGTGTGTGTAGTATCAGCAACAGCCACTTTCATCTCAGTGCTGAACAATGAGGAGTTGTTGCTCTCTGATTGAAGACCGACATTATTTATCACCTCAAATCTCCAACTCTCTTGGATGGAGAGTTTGTGAATTGTTATTCCTGGCTGTGACATCAGACTTCTGAGAAATCAGCCTGTGGCTCAGATTGCGAGGGAGATGAAAACTGATTGGGAAGAAAAATAAATCAACTTTAGGAGACAAATTTCACTCAGTGGTCAGCATAGACACAGGCCATTTGGAGCTGTGTTTTAGAGCAGGAGGCGAACAGTTCAGTTTCTGTGAGTGTAAGGCAGCCAATGTAGAAAGTCATGGCCCAGAAGGTAAAGAAACTAAAAGAGCTGGTCCCAGGAACAGAGCTGAGAAGGTTCCAGAAAGGTGAGCCCTTTGGTGAACATTGTCCCTTTGGAAGTCGGGTGTAGTTGAGCTGCTGTGAGATGGGATTTGTGCCTAATTCCAGCAGGAACTAAAACTTTACCTGGAAAGAACAACATTTTGAGGGACTCCACACGGTGCCAGATGTGCTGGAGGAACGATCAGTAAATCTGTGAAATCTTTGTTGCATCAGCAGTTTAAAGTGCATCCTCTCTACTGTATTCAATTTGCTTTTAATTTATGTTTAATTTCAATTGATTTTGGTTTGATTGTTACAGTAAAATTTTTAAAAAGTGAAATTTTGCCCATTGGTGCCTTCCATTTGGGTTATTTGGGAAATTTGATTCATTTATGTTATTGGTCTCCATGGTGATCCATGGTAACAATGGGTAAAAGAGCAAAGATATCATAGAAATCATAGAAACCCTACAGTACAGAAAGAGGCCATTCAGCCCATCGAGTCTGCACCGTCCACAATCCCACCCAGGCCCTACCCCCATATCCCTACATATTTACTCACTAATCCCTCTAACATACACATCTCAGGACACTAAGGGCAATTTTTAGCATGGCCAATCACACTAACCCGCACATCTTTGGATGTGGGAGGAAACCGGAGCACCCAGAGGAAACCTACGCAAAATCTCAGCATTTTGTGGCACAAATGATTAAAAACAGAATTGCATATCAGCAAAAATAAAACTGTTAACTTAGAACTTGGAATGATTTCTGGGGCTATAGAATTCAACAGTAGTGAAGTGATTTTAAACTTGTGTAGGATTTTGTTCAGCTTTCACTCAGTGCTGTGCACAGTTCTGATCTTCACACTAAACATGGACCATAGAAACACTGGGAAAAGTGTAAAAAGTTTTTCCAGCACCTGGATATTACAGTAATTGGGAAAGATTGAACAGTTCAGCCTCATTGATCTTCAGAAAATTGGAGCCTGAGAGGAGATCTGAGCGAGGTGAATAAAATTGAATGAGTTTTAAAGGGTAGATGTGAAGAGAATGTTTTCACTTGTGGGAGAATCAGATCATCAGGGCCATAAATACAATAAACCTATAGAAGATACTAATAAATCCAACAAGGAAATAAGGAGTTATTTAATTACTCAAAGTGGTTGGAGTGTGTAAATCATTCTATAGTTGAACTGACTCCCTATAGATGAGCTCAGACAGAATATACCAAATTCATGATCCCATCACAACAGAAATGTCAGAATTGTCAACCAAAAATGCTATTGTGCCATAAATAACATGCTGGTTGTCACACCATTGGTTGGGATTTTAAGTCACCAGCAACTTCTGGTGTAAAGCTGATGGAAAGCTAAATTAGGGAGTGAAAGGCCTACTTCTCTGTTCTATTGTTTCTTGAGTAATTGGATGATTAAGGTAACTGGAGATTTCATTGCACTCTTGATACACTTTCTGAACTTAGACTGAGTTATCCCTTGTATAAATGTGTTTGTGCTTTTAATTAATTTAAGTTAATTTCCTGCCTGAAAGACGATATCTGCATTTCAGTCAGTACTATTTGATGATATCTCTCCAGGGTGTCTGTGAATTGATGTTTATTAAGGTAAATGAATGAAAACATTTTTAACATAAAAATCCTATTTTACATGGAGCAACACCGCCTCCTGCTGCCTGAGATCAGGACTCTACAGATTTATTTTTCCTGCATTACTGACTTTGGCCACCTGGTGGTGCTGGAACACCGTTGTTTCATTACGGGAAGCTGATTCTGTAACTGGTTTACTAACTGACAATAACTAGTGAAGGGTGCATTCCAGTTTGTGTCAGTGAATGGCTCCATTAGTCTGTGTAGATATTAGGGATGGGCAACAAATGCTGGCTTTGTAATTGACACCCACTTGTTCTGAGCTGCCACCATGTTCTGAGATTGGGTTCTTTGGTTTGCACTCTGGGCCTCAGACTTGGTTCTTCGACAGACTGTAAGCAGACAGCAGCATCTGCTTCAACACCTGTTTGCCAAATCTACTTCTAAACAGGCTACAGAGTAGGCATGGAGCTCTTCGACATACAACCTTCCCTTGAGGCTTCAACAGATGACTGAGCAGTGTCAGTGCTATACCATCATCAATGTCACACATTAGCTTATACCATCTGTTAACCCTTTTTACATATTGCACATTAACCTTGAAACAACATGTTAGCTCTTTACACCTCATATTAACACTTTATACTACACATTAACTCTTCATGCAATACATTACCTGTTTATAGTACACCTCTCCCAAGGATGCTATCCTACTTTTTAACAACAACATGAAACTATGACTTGAACTATTTACATTGCATTTCTGTAGTTCACTTTTTACAGTGAGATTCTCGCAAACTCAAACCCCCATTCTTCTCGTGCTCAGATCACAGTGTTGGGGGATTCAATCTCCCTCAGTATTCTCAGCTCTCAGAGACGACAGTTTGGAGACATGAGAACTTGCTCTGTATCTGACAGGAAATAATCATCTGCAGAACAGGACAACTCTTTCTCAGCTTTGCCGTCAGCATCGCTGGGAAGCTGAGTCTAGGTTTCAAAATGATTGAACTGCAAGAACAACAAAGATCTTTCCACCAAAAAACTGATCCAAAGGAGAAAATTGCAGAGAATCAGTCTTTGGACTCTCTGGGTGTAGAAAAGAAGAACTCAGGACACCCTGAAGAACTCATTTCTCCCTCGAAGGACTCTGGGAAGAAGGTTCTGAAGAGGAATGGTCTTCAATTCCAGGGAAGACTGTCACAGTTGCATCATTGACTGCGGTATAAGGATTGAAAAGAATGAAGATCTGAGACTTCAATGAACTCCGCCTTCCCAATGGTTTTCCGAGAGGACATTTACTTTCTGTAAGCAATGGTAAGAGAGCCAGACTTCTCCCTGTGTGAGGCTGTTCCACACTGATCAATGGCAAGAACTGCCCAGAATCTGGAGATGAGACAGCCTCATCTTGAAACGAGAGGAGTTTTTTGTGGATAATCAACTCAGGGATAGGATCGCTGGACAGAACTCTGCAGCTTCGAAGTGTTAAAGATTCTGCCTCAGCTTCTGTGCTGCCCTCCAGCTCTGGAAAGAAGACGGTCAGCTGGGACTGAAGTCTGGCTGTGAATTGACTTTCACCCTGGGAAGTTCCCAGCTCAGTAAAAAGTCTGACACCACCAGGTTTTAGTCCAACCGATTTATTTGATAATAGACTCACTAGCTTTCGAGGGGTTACCCTCTTCTTCAGGTGAATGGAGGGTTCTGGCCTCAGACAGAGCATATAAAGCACAGACAGTTTACAGATTACTGATTAGAATGCGAATCTTTACACCTAACCTGCTGTTCAAGTCCTAAAGTGGCTGACAATATGTGTGGAAGGAGCACTGATCACAGGTTAAAGAGATGTGTATTGTCTCCAGACAGTACAGTAAGTGAGGTTTTGCAAACCCAGGCAAGTCATGGGGGTTACAGATAGTGCGACATGAACCCAAGATCTCTGTTGAGACCGTCCTCATGTGTGTGGAACTTGGCTACTCTTGCAACTCGGCCAACATTGTCGACCTGATACGTTGCAAGAAAGGATGTCCCGAAGCATGGTACATTGGGGAGACCATGCAGACGCTACGACAACGGATGAATGAACATTGCTCAACAATCACCAGGCAAGACTGTTCCCTTCCTGTTGGCGAACACTTCAGTGGTCACGGGCATTCAGCCTCTGACCTTCGGGTAAGCATTCTCCAAGGCAGCCTTCACGACACACGACAGCGCAGAGTCGCTGAGCAGAGACTGATAGCCAAGTTCCACACACATGAGGACGGTCTCAACAGAGATCTTGGGTTCATGTCGCACTGTCTGTAACCCCCGTGACTTGCCTGGGTTTGCAAAACCTCACTTACTGTACTGTCTGGAGACAATACACATCTCTTTAACCTGTGATCAGTGCTCCTTCCACTCACATTGTTAGCCACTTTAAGACTTGAACAGCAGGTTCGGTGTAAAGATTCGCATTCTAATCTGTAAACTGTCTGTGCTTTATATGCTCTGTCTGAGGCCAGAACTCTCCATTCACCTGACGAAGGGGGTAACCTCAAAAGCTAGTGAGTGTACTATCAAATAAATCGGTTGGACTTAAACCTGGTGTTGTCAGACTTTCTACTGTGTTTACCCCAGTCCAACGCCGGCATATCCACATCAGAACCCTTAAGAGCATTGATTGGCAAAGGGATCTAGGTGTACAGATACACAGGTCACTAAAAGTGGCAATGCAGGTGGAGAAGGTAGTCAAGAAAGCATACAGCATGCTTGCCTTCATCAGCCTGGGCACTGGGTTTCAAAATTGTTAAGTCATGTTGCAGCTTTATGGAACCTTAGTTAGGCCGCACTTGGAATATAGTGTTCAATTCTGGTTGCCACACTACCAGAAGGATGTGGAGGCTTTGGAGAGTGTACAGAAAAGATTTACCAGGATAATGTGAGGTATGGAGGGCATTAACTATGAGGAGTGGTTGGAGAAACTTGGTTTGTTCTCACTGGAATGAAATAGGTTGAGGGGCGATCTGATAGAAGTCTACACGATTTTGAGAAGCATGGACAGAGTGGATAGTCAGAAGCTAGTTCCCAGGGTGGAGGAGTCAATTACAAGGGGGCACAGGTTTAAGGTGCGAGGGGAAAGGTTTAAAGGAGATGTACGATGCAGATTTTTTTTTACACAGAGAGTAGTGGTGCCTGGAACTCATTGCCGAGGGAGGTAGTGGAACTGGATACGGTAGTGGCTTTAAGGGGCGTCTTGACAAATACATGAATAGGATGGGAATCGAGGGATATGGTCCCCGGAAGGGTATGGGGTTTTAGTTCAGTGGGGCAGCATGGTCAGTGCAGGCTTGGAGGGCCGAAGGGCCTGTTCCTGTGCTGAAACTTTCTTTGTTCTTTCTTCCACACAATCGCCCAAGCCAGGAATTGAACCCAGGTTCTTGGCACTGTGAAGAAACAGTACTAATCGCTATTCCGCCCATAATGAATAATAAACCATTGCTGTCTTGAAGTAAAAATCAGAAAAACAAGGTGAACAGGCACAGGGAAAGAAAAGGAGACAGAAGGGGTGGTGAGTGGGTAGACACAGAGATTATATTCTAAAATTGTTGAACTGAATGTTGGTGTCTGTACAGAGTTTAATTGAAAGATAAGCAGCTGTTCCTTGAGCTGGCGTTGAGCTTCACTGGAACAGTGCAGTCGGTGAAGACAGGGATGTCAGTGTGAGAGCACGGTGCAGAATTAAAATGACAAGGCACCATAAACTCAGGGTCACGGCTAGACTAAAGAGAGGTGTTCAGCTAAGTGCTCACTTAATCTGCATTTGGTCTCTTCAGTGTAGAGGAGACTGCATTGTGAACAGTGAATACAGTTAAATTGAAAGAGGTTTCAGTAAATCACTGCTTCATCAGAAAGGAGTGTTTGGAGCTTTGGAGGAATGAGGTGGGAAAAGGGCAGGGTTTACATACCCGACCTTTCTATGGGTAGGCACCTTGGGAAGGGACGAGGAGTTGGTGTGATTGAGGAGTTGGGATGATTGACTGGATCAGTGTCACTGAGGGATTGGTGCCATCTGAATGTTGAAAAGGGGAGGGGAAGACGCGTTTGGTGGTGACACCCTCTTGGAGATGAGAAAATGCTGGAGAATCTGTGAAATATACAGGCTGGTGGGTCAGAAGGTAAGAACAAGGAGAACCCAATCATGGTTCTGGGAGGGCTGGGGCAGAGTGAGAGCTGTTTGCTCAGAGTCAAGATGTGGGGGTGGGTTTGCAAAGGGAAATCCTCAGTTGAAGAAAAAGGGCCGAATATTGAATCAAATCCTCATTTCTTCTGGAATTTTGGGGAGAATCAAGTTGCTGAGAATCTGCTCCAGTTCCAATGCGGATCTGTAAAAGTGACAGGGTCTCAGCTTTAACTGATCAACAGCTGCTGGGAAAGTGAGAAGTTTAAATGTGAGAATAATTAGCTGTAATTCTGGAAGAGGGGAGATAGTGCATTTCCCTGGAGTCTGTGAATATGGTCATTGGCAGAGTTCAACTTTCACATTCAAAATGAATTGCTTCACTTTGGGAATGTTTATTTACAATTAGATTCCTGATCTGACACAAGGAATTAAAAAGTGACCCAGCAGAAAAAAATCAGCAATTCCCCCCAATGTCAGCAGCAGTCAGCAGCCCAGAACCAAACTGACAGCATCCAAATGCATCAGGGAAGCTGCTCCCTCCCTCCAGAGGCAGTTCACAGAGACACTGAAACATCCAACTCAGTCCCCACCCTGGAAATGGGAGTGGAAAATGCTACAAAGACACAACTCACTCGCTATCAGCTGTGGAGAGAGAGAGAATCCAGGTTAACATTGCGGCTCGAAAGCCTGTCTGTGAACTGGGAGCTGAGAGATCGTGATGTGGATGTGCCGGCGTTGGACTGGGGTAAACAGTAAAAAGTCTGACAACACCAGGTTAGAGGGGTTTCCCTCTAAGCTAGTGAGTTTACTATCAAATAAATCGGTTGGACTAAAACCTGGTGTTGTCAGACGTTTTAGCTGAGAGATCAGCAAGGATCAGTGTAGAGCTGGGGGAAAGAAGGAGAGGGAGTGACCAATCACAGCCTCTGTCTCTCGGCCGCTCACTGATCCTCCAATCACAGCCTCTGTCTCTCCGGGGCTGCTCACTGATCCTCCAATCACAGCCTCTGTGTCTCGGGGCTGCTCACTGATCCTCCAATCACAGCCTCTGTGTCTCGGGGCCGCTCACTGATCCTCCAATCACAGCCTCTGTCTCTCGGGGCCGCTCAGTGATCCTCCAATCACAGCCTCTGTCTCTCGGGGCCGCTCAGTGATCCTCCAATCACAGCCTCTGTCTCTCGGGGCTGCTCACTGATCCTCCAATCACAGCCTCTGTCTCTCCGGGGCCACTCACTGATCCTCCAATCACAGCCTCTGTCTCTCAGGGACACTCTCTCCAGCCACTCGCGCTGTGACCGTTGGTCTTTGAGCGCTCAGCTCGCGGCCGATGTTCAGCTGCCTTCACTCACTCTGCAGCGGGGCCGCGCTCCTCTGCTCGGCAGTTAAACACCGTTTAAAATCACACACATCTGATCAGAAAAGGGGCAGCAGGGAAATGGAAAAGCGGAGGGGGTTTGGTCGGGGAGAGCTTCAGCTTCACCCCTCACTCTGACATTTCACTCACATCATTCAGGGAAATGTCTGAATCCAGCAACAAAACTCCACCGCAGCCCTTTCCCATCGCTCCCCCATTCATTTCTATTCAAACAGCAGATACAAGTTGTCTTCCCTCAGAGAATCCCGACAGTACAGGAGGAGGCCATTGGGCCCATCCAGTCTGCACCCACTCTCCCAAAGAGCATCTTAGCCAGGCTGATGAAGATGTGACATTTATTCCTGGGGGCTGCCTGGGGGAGACTTCAGGTCAAAGTGAGTGGAAACAGTTAGTGAATGATCAGAGACAGTGCCCGAGGTTTGTGTCAGACTCTTACTTCAGCCCTTGGCCCAGGATTTGACTCAAAACAACAACAATTTCCATTTGGATGGCAGCTTCAGCAGAGTGAAATGTGCCAAGGTGCTTCACAAGATGATTATCAAACACAATGTGACACTGAGACACATCAGGGCTGTGGGTCGGGTGCAGGAAGGTGGGATTAGGAAGGGCACCTGGGTGTCCTCAGACTGGCACGGACAAGATGGGCCGAATGGCCTCCTCCTGTGCTGTAACTTTTCAAAGGTTCTGAAGTGACCACGACACAACACCTAGAAAGTGACACAGCCTAATTCAGTTCGCTTTCTCTTTGTTTATAAACCTTTGATCTTCAGTAAAAGAAATTTATTGTCCTAGCAATAATTTACATTCTTTCCTGCTCTGATCAAAAGTCTGTGAGAACAATTTAAATGAAATCTGCCCAGATTAACTTCTGTCTTTGCTCTTTATTAGAATAATGTAAAAATATGTCGACATTTTTACAGGAGCAAAGATTGAATGAAGCCTGTCGTGGTGGTGATTTCTGGAATAAAATTAGTGAATAAATCTTGTTTATCAGTAATCTGTTTAGATTGCTCATTTTCTCCGCCCCTTTCTGGGTGTGGTTTAAAATGCTGCTGTGGGAAACTGAAAGTATTTCACTGAACATTGGTCACCATTTTACTCAGAGCAGAGACAAGGTGATCAGTCTGTCGAGATGGAAGATGAACTTTCCTGTGCTGTTTGCCACGATCTGTATAAAGATCCTGTTTTAATGGACTGTGATCACAGCTTCTGTCGATCCTGTATAACCCAGTACTGGGAGAAAGCTGTCACTGCCTCCTGCCCCGTCTGTAGAAAGGAAACTTCCTCCAGGGATCTGAGACCCAATCGCACTCTCTCCAACATCGTGGAACTGTTTGTGAAAAGTGACAAAGGTGATAAAATTCAGCCGGAATGCAGCCGTCACCAGGAGAAGCTGAAAGTTTTCTGTAAAACTGACAATCAGCCCATCTGTGTCGTTTGTCAGATTTCAAAAAATCATCAAAACCACGAGATGCTGCCAGTGGAAGAAGCTGCTGAAGAGTTTAAGGTGAGGAGATCCTGTGTAAAATAAAGAAACAGATAACATGACAGGCCACAGGTGAGGTTCAAAAGGACTGAAGAATGGCCAATGTTGTTCCTTTGAGAACAGAAACAGAGACAATCCCTGTAATTACAGGCCAATGTCAGTGGTGGGGAAGCTGTTGGAGAAGATACTGAGAGACAGGATTTATTCACATTTGGAAATGAATGGATTTGATGGCAGCATGGTTTTGTGCAGGGAAGGTCATGTCTCGCCAACTTGATTGAGTTTTTTGAGGAGTTGACAAGAATGATTGATGAGGGGAAAGGCTCTGGATATTTTCTATTTTCTATAAAATGTTGTAAGGCATTTAACAGGCTGCTACAAAAGGTAATGCCTCATTGGATCTGGGGTGTGCTGGCTAGATGGATACAGAACTGGCTTGGTCATAGAAGACAGAGAGTAGTGGTGGAAGGGTGCTTTTTGGAATGGACATCAGTAATTAGAGGTGTTCCACAGGGATCAATACTCGGACCTTTGTTGTTTGTAATATATATAAATGATCAGGAGGAAAGTGTAAGTGGTCCGATAGTAAGTTTATGGATGACACAAAAAATGGCTGAGTTGCAGATAGTGATCGGGGTTGTCAAAGGATACAGCAAGATATAGACATATTGCTGACTTTGGCAGAGAAATGGCAGATGGAGTTTAATCCGGACAAATGCAAGATGGTGCATTTTGGAGGATCAAATTCAGATGCAAACTAGGTAGGAAATGATTTGGTTTGATTTATTATTATCACATGTATTAGTATACAGTGAAAAGTATTGTTTCTTGCGCGCTATACAGACAAAGCATACCGTTCATATAGAAGGAAACGAGAGAGTGCAGAACGTAGTGTTACAGTCATGGTGAGGGTGTAGAGAAAGATCAACTTAATGCGAGGTAGGTCCATTCAAAAGTCTGATGGCAACAGGGAAAAAGCTATTCTTGAGTCAGTTGGTATTTGACCTCAAACTTTCGTATCTTCTCCCCGAAGGAAGAAGGTGGAAGAGAGAATGTCCGGGATGCATGGGGTCCTTAATTATGCCGGCTGCTTTTCCGAGGCAGCAGGAAACGTTGACAGTGTCAATGGATAGGAGGCTTGCGTGATGTATTGGGCTACATTCATGACCCTTTTGTAGATTCTTGCAGTCTTGGACAGAGCAGGAACCATAACAAGCTGTGATACAACCAGAAAAAATGTTTTCTGTGCTGCATCAGTAAAGGTTGATGAGAGTCATGGCTGACATGCCAAATTTCCTTAGGCTTCTGAGAATGTCGAGGCATTGGGGGCTTGCTTAACTATAGTGTCGGCATGGGGGGACCAGGACATGTTGTTGGTGATCTGGACACCTAAAAACTTGAGGCTTTTGACCATTTCTATTTTGTCCTCTTTGATGTCGACAGGGGCCTTTTCTCCATTACATTTCCTGAAGTCGATGACTATCTCCTTCGTTTTGTTGACATTGAAGGAGAGATTATTATCGTTGCAAAGTTCACCAGATTCTCTGTCTCATTCCTGCACTCTGTCTCATTACTGTTTGAAATCCGACCCACTATGATGGTGACATATGCAAACTTGAAACTTGAGTTGGTAGGGAATTTGGCCACACGAGGAGGCTGAGAACATAGCCTTGTCGGGCACCGGTATTGAGAATGATTGTGGAGGAGGTGTTGTTACTTATCCGAACTGATTGTGGTCTGTTATAAAACATTCGTTTGGCCACATCTGAAGAACTGCATTCAGTTCTTACTGCTACACTACCGGAAGGACATGGATGTTTTGGAGAGCGTGCAAAGATGATTTACCAGGATGTTTCCTGGTCTGAAGTGTTTTAGGTACGAGGAGAGGTTGGATTGACTTCACTGTAAAGTCGGGGGCTGAGGGTGACTTCATAGAGATCTATTAGGAGTCATAGATAAAATGAATAGTCAGAGGCTTTTTCCGAGGGTGGAAAGGTAAATTACAAGAGGGCACAGGTTTTCAAGTTCAGAAGTGGAAAGTTGAAGGGAGACGTACGGGGAAAGTTTTTCACACAGAGGGTGGAGGGGGCCTGGAACACACTGCCAGTGGAGATGGTGGAATCAGGCACATTAGCAAAGTTCAAGGTACATCTTGATAGACACATGAACAGGAAGCGAACAGAGGGATAGAAACCACAAATGGGCAATAAGTAGTAGGCCTAAATAAGGACTAGGAATCGGTGCAGGCTGGATGGGCTGATGGGCCTGTTCCTGTGCTGTTTTGTTCTTTGGAATCCTGAACAGGGAACATAAGAACATAAGAAATAGGAGCAGGAGTAGGCCATCTAGCCCTTCGAGCCTGCCCCGCCATTCAATAAGATCATGGCTGATCTGTCGTGGCTCAGTTCCACTTTCCCGCCCTCTCCCCATAACCCTTAATCCCCTCTCTTATCAAGAACCCATCAACCTGCTTCTTAAAAATATTTAGCGAGGCAGCCTCCACCACTTCAACGGGCAGAGAATTCCAGAGATTCACCACCCTTTGAGTGAAGAAGTTCCTCCTCAACTCCGTTCTAAACCGCCTCCCCTTTATCTTGAGGCTGTGCCCCCTAGTCCTACTGTCTTTTTTGAGCGGGAAGAGTCTCTCCACCTCTATCCTATCCATCCCATTCATCATCTTATACGTCTCAATGAGATCTCCCCTCATTCTTCTAAACTCTAACGAGTACAAGCCTAGTTTATTCAGCCTCTCCTCATAGCTCAATCCCCTCAACTCCGGTATCAGCCTAGTAAACCTCCTCTGCACTCCCTCCAGGGCCAAAATATCCTTGCGCAGGTGCGGCGCCCAAAACTGCACACAGTACTCCAGCTGCGGCCTCACCAATGCCCTATACAGCTGCAGCAAGACCTCCCTACTTTTATATTCAATCCCCCTCGCTATGAAGGCCAGCATCCCATTCGCCTTCCTGACCACCTGCTGCACCTGCAAGCTGGGTTTTTGCGACTCATGCACAAGGACCCCGAGGTCCCTCTGCACCGTCGCCTGCTGTAGTTTTTCGCCACGTAAGTAATAGTCCTTCCTACCATTCTTCCTACCAAAGTGGACCACCTCACACTTGCCAACATTAAATTCCATTTGCCATTTCCTGGCCCATTCGCCCAGCCTATCTAGATCCTTCTGCAGACTCTCCACACCCTCCGCACAATTTGCCTTTCCCCCAATCTTGGTGTCATCAGCAAATTTCGACACCCTGCACTCGGTTCCCTCCTCCAGATCATCTATATAAATGGTAAATAGCTGAGGCCCCAGCACCGACCCCTGGGGCACCCCACTAGTCACCAACCGCCAATCCGAATAGCACCCATTGACCCCCACTCTCTGCCTCCTATTTGACAACCAATCCTCTATCCACGCTAACACCCTACCCCCAACTCCATGTCCCCTGACCTTCTGCAATAACCTCTTGTGAGGTACCTTGTCAAACGCCTTCTGAAAATCCAGAAAGACCACATCCACCGGCTCTCCTCTATCCACTGCCCTAGACACATTCTCATAGAACTCCAGTAAATTTGTCAGACACGACTTCCCTTTAATGAAACCGTGTTGCGTCTGCCCTATCAAGCAATTCCCTTCAAGATGCCTCGCAATTTCCTCCTTAATGACGGATTCCAACATTTTACCTACCACAGACGTTAAACTAACCGGCCTATAATTCCCCGCCTTTTGCCTGGCACCCTTCTTAAACAACGGCGTAACATTAGCCGTTTTCCAATCTTCCGGCACTTCCCCGGAATCCAGCGACGTCTGGAAAATAACCACCAAGGCATCCACTATAACCTCCGCCATTTCTTTCAGAACCCTCGGATGCATTCCATCCGGTCCTGGGGACTTGTCCACAATCAGCCCCTCCAGTCTGTCGAGCACCACCTCTCTAGTAACAGTAATGTCATTAAGACCCTCCAGTCCTACCACCTTTCCATCGCTAACACCCGGCAAATTATTCACGTCCTCCTCCGTGAAGACAGAAACAAAAAAGTTATTCAATACCTTAGCCATATCCCCATCCCCTACCACTAGGTCCCCTTTCTCATCCTCTAAAGGACCAACGTTCACCCTAGCCAGCCTCTTCCTTTTTATATAGATTTGGGTTTTATTCTCTCAATTTTTATCATTTAATTACTCAGTCTTTCGATGAACTGCCAGTTGTATTGCTGCTTCAGAAACCAGGCAGAGATTTTAGGGTGTGTTTAACTTCCAAATCTGAATCTGCCCTCATTCAATAGTAATTTGTTCTTTTGAGACTTTAACAATTTAGGTAATAGGAGACAATAAGAACTAGGAGCAGGAGTAGGCCATCTGGCCCCTCGAGCCTGCTCTGCCATTCAATAAGATCATGGCTAATCTTTTCGTGGACTCAGCTCCACTTACCCGCCTAGTCACCGTAACCCTTAATTCCTTTACTGTTCAAAAATTTAGGAGGCATGGACAGAGTGGATAGTCAGAGGCTTTTTCCTAGAGTGAAAAGGTAAACTACAAGAGGGCACAGGTTCAAGGTGAGAGGAGAAAAGTTGAAGGGAGACATACGGGGAAAGTTTTTCATGCAGATGGTGGAGGAAGCCTGGAACGCACTGCTTGTGGAAGTGGTGGAAGCAGGCAACTAGTGATGTAACTCAGAAAACATTTATTAAGCAACAAACATAATATTTAACAAACTAGGCAGTGACTTTCCTGACTCAACATGGTTCTTCCTGATTCAGTCTCATGCAGAATGTAACATGTGGTCCAATCGCTCTCTCTCTCCCTCTTTGTCTGTCTCTATCAATTCTGAGTTCTCCTGCTCTTCTCTCTCTCTCTGTCTGTCTCTATCAATTCTGAGTTCTCCTGCTCTTCTCTCTCTCTCTCTGTCTCTTTCAGTTCTGAGCTCTCCTGCTCTTCTCTCTCTGTCTGTCTGTCTTTGTCCATTCTGAGTTCTCCTGCCCTTCTCTCTCTGTCTGTCTGTCTCTTTCAGTTCTGAGCTCTCCTGCTCTCAGTTGGGTAGCAGTCTCTTTGGTTTCAAATTCAGCACCTGCCTGGCAGTTCAAAGCTTTTCATTCTTTCAAACCACAGCCCATCTGCCTGATTAATCATGTTTTTGAATTCTGATTGGCTTGAGCAGCACACTATCAGTCCCTGATTGGTTTAGATGGTGCAGGATCAGTTTTTGATTGGTTTGTCAACATCTATTGATCATTTCCTGTTGAATTCTGATTGGCCCTCTAATGTGTCAATTGTTTGTGGGATCATTCCTCCCTTTATATCTTTGTCTGTCATTTTATTCAATTTTATGATTTTCCACTGAGATTACAGATGTCTTTAGATTGTTTCGGCAGCCATGTATTTGGTTTTTTGATTTATTATTGTCACGTGTATTAGCATACAGTGAAAAGTATTGTTTCTTGCGCATTGTACAGACAAAGCATACTGTTCATAGAGAAGGAAAGAAGAGAGTGCAAAGTGTAGTGTTACAGTCATGGTTAGGGTGTAGAGAAAGAGAAGGATTTGAAATACAAGCTTGTATTCTGTCAGTAATACTCAATGTTTGGGCTCTTTTTCCCAGGTGTCTAATTGATGTGAAGATATCAATATTGTTTGTTCAGTAGAGCTCTCATTAAGACAGATGTTTATCAGCGTGCTTTGAAAGAACAAATTTGTAATTACCTGTTTTTGTCATATCTGCCAGTGTTTGATATGAAATAATTAAAAATAATGAGAGAACTGAGTGATGCATAGCCTTACAAAAATGACAAACTTCCAGAAATTACAGGAAGTGTATATGTATTTTATATAGAATCAGCGCAGAAAGATTATTAATGTGTTAAAGTTGGTTACAGGACACACATATAAAAACAGCAGAATACATTCTATGTTCATTGAAATAAAAGTCAAGAGAACTACATCGTTATAAAAACTGATTACAGAACTTAACAGAACCAAAGATGATTACTTTTAATACTAAAGTGATCAGATCACTTCAACAGCAAAGACAGAGTAATGAAAAGGTTGCCACATGGTGGGTTACATAACCAGTTAGTGGAGCTTTATTACAGAGGTGTTGCTTGCTTACAACCCCAGATAGAAGCGGGGGAAAATCTTCCAAATGCCTCTGATAATATCACCACGTATTCATGTGACACACTTTACACCAAAACATTGGTTTAAAATACATAACATCCCTTCCCTTTTACTCCAATAGCATGACTACTGACATTAACTTTAACGCTGATTCACTATGAACAATAATTATTTTACCATATAAGAACATAAGAAATAGGAGCAGGAGTAGGCCATCTAGCCCTTCGAGCCTGTCCTGCCATTCAATAAGATCACGGCTGATCTGAAGTGGATCAGTTCCACTTTCCCGCTTTCTCCCCATAATCCTTAATTCCCCTGTCTATCAGAAACCTATCTACCCGAGACTTAAATATATTTAGCGAGGTAGCCTCCACCACTTCAACGGGCAGAGAATTCCAGAGATTCACCACCCTTTGGGTGAAGAAGTTCCTCCTCAAATCTGGCTGTGTCCTCTAGTCCTGCTATGCTTTCGAAGCGGGAAGAATCTTTCTACCTATCCATCCCCTTCATTATCTTATACGTCTCTATCAGATCCCCCCTCATCCTTCTAAACTCCAATGAGTACAGACCCAGTCTATTTAGTCTCTCTTCATAGGCCAACGCCCTCATCTCCGGTATTAGCCTAGTGAACCTCCTCTGCACTCCCTCCAAGGCCAATATATCCTTCCGCAAGTGCGGCAACCAAAACTGCACACAGTACTCCAGCTGTGGCCTCACCAGTACCCTGTACAGTTGCAGCAAGACCTCCCTACTTTTATATTCTATCCCCCTCGCTATAAAGGCCAGCATCCCATTTGCCTTCTTGATCAACTGCTGCACCTGCAGACTGGGTTTTTGCGAATCGTGCACAAGGACCCCCGGGTCCCTCTGCACCATAGCATGCTGCAGCTTTTTGTCTTTTAAATAGTAATCCCTCCTACTATTATTTCTGCCAAAGTGGATAACCTCACACTTGCTAACATTATACTCCATCTGCCAGGTCCTCGCCCACTCGCTCAGCCTATCCAGATCTCTCTGCAGACTTTCCACACCCTCCACGCAATTTGCTTTTCCACTCACCTTCGTGCCATCAGCAAATTTTGTCACCCTACACTCAGCCCCCTCCTCCAGATCATCTATATAAATGGTAAACAGTTGAGGCCCCAGCACCGATCCCTGTGGTACTCCACTAGTCACCAATCGCCAACCAGAATAGCACCCATTGATACCAACTCTCTGCCTCCTATTAGACAGCCAATCCTCTATCCACGCTAACACCTTACCCCCAACTCCGTGCACCGTGACCTTCTGTAGCAACCTTTTGTGAGGCACCTTATCAAACGCTTTTTGGAAATCTAAAAACACCACATCCACCGGTTCCCCTCTGTCTATCGCACTGGTCACATCCTCATAGAAATCTAATGAATTCGTCAAACACAACTTCCCCTTAACAAATCCATGTTGCGTCTGCTCAATCAAACCATTCTTTTCTAGGTGCCTCGCTATTTCTTCTTTGATGACGGATTCTAGCATTTTTCCAACTACAGACGTTAAACTAACCAGCCTATAATTCCCTACCTTTTGTCTGCTACCTTTTTTAAACAGCAGTGTGACATTAGCCGTTTTCCAATCTTCTGGCACTTCCCCGGAGTCCAGCAAATTTTGATAAATAATTACTAAGGCATCCACTATCCCCTCTGCCATTTCTTTCAGAACCCTGGGATGCATTCCATCCGGTTCTGGGGACTTGTCCACCTTCAGTCCCATTATTCTATCAAGCATTACCTCTCTAGTGATAGTCATCACATTCAGGCCCTCAACTCCTACCACCCTTACCATCCTTCTATCTTTAACAGCCTGCCTCCTCCGTGAAGACCGAGGCAAAAAACTAATTTAAAGCCTCAGCCATCTCCTCATCGCCCACCGCTAAATCCCCCCTCTCATCCTCCAAGGGTCCAACATTCACTCTAGCCAGCCTCTTCTTCTTTATAGATTTGTAAAAATTTTTACTGTCATTTTTTATATTTAGTGCTAGTTTAGCTTCATACTCTATCTTTCCTTTCTTTACCACCTTCTTAGTCATTCTTTGATTTTTAAATCTTTCCCAATCTTCTAATCGCCCACTATTTTTAGCCACTCTGAACGCATCAGCTTTGAATTTAATACTCTCCTTTATTTCCTTTGATAACCACGGCTGGTTATCCCTTCTCCTACAGTCCTTCTTTACCATCGGAATATATTTCTGCTGAGAACCGAAAAAGATCTCCTTAAAAATCCTCCCCTGTTCCACAGCCGTCCTACCAACCAATCTGCGCCCCCAATCTACATTTGCCAATTCCGCTCTCATCCTACCATACTCCCCTCTGTTCAAACAGAGGACACAGGTTCGGGATCCTACTTTCTCATCCTCCATCTGCATCAGAAATTCAGTCATACTATGATCACTCATCCCAAGAGGATCCCTCACAAGAAGGTCCCTAATTCTACCTGCCTCATTACACAACACCAGATCTAAGATAGCTCGTTCCCTCGTAGGTTCCGTCACATACCGTTCAAGGAAACTATTCTGACATCATTCCAAGAACTCTTCTTCAAGCCCACCGCGTCCGACTTGGGTCATCCAGTCAATATGCAGATTAAAATCCCCATTATTGCTGTTCCGTTTCTGCATGCATCAATTATTTGCTTGTTTATAGCCTGCCCCACCTCAAAGTTATTATTTGACCCCCAGTTACTATTCCTTATCTCCATCCACAATGATTCCACGTTTTGCTCTTTGGAGCCTATATCTTCCCTTATTACTGCCCTGATATTATCCTTAATTAACAGAGCTACCCGACCCCTTTTTTCCTCCCGTCTAAACACCTTCCTAAACACCTGATACCCCTGGACATTCAGTTCCCAGTCCCTGTCACCCTGCAACCATCTTTCCGTAATGGCCACTAGATCATATCCATTTGTGCTGATTTGCGCCATCAGCTCATTCACTTTGTTCCGAATGCTTTGTGCATTCAGGTAAAGTGTCTTTATACCAGCCTTTATGTGGACCTTATTTGTAGAAACACTACTAACCTCTCTCATACCCCCTACTCCTTTTATTAGTGGGACATCCTCAACATTTACCTGTACACGTACCGTCTCCTTTACATTTTGTAATTTCGCCCCCCCGCCCCCAATTAGTTTAAAGCCCTATCTACAGTCCTAGTTATACGATTTGCCAGGACTCTGGTCCCGGCACGATTCAGACTAAGACCATCCCATCTGAACAGGTCCCATCTTCCCCAATACTGGTGCCAAAGCCCCCTAAATTCAAACCCATTCATAAGAACATAAGAACATAAGAAATAGGAGCAGGAGTAGGCCATCTAGCCCTTCGAGCCTGCCCCGCCATTCAATAAGATCATGGCTGATCTGTTGTGGCTCAGTTCCACTTTCCCGCCCTCTCCCCATAACCCTTAATCCCCTCTCTTATCAAGAACCCATCAACCCGCTTCTTAAAAATATTTAGCGAGGCAGCCTCCACCACTTCAACGGGCAGAGAATTCCAGAGATTCACCACCCTTTGAGTGAAGAAGTTCCTCCTCAACTCCGTTCTAAACCGCCCCCCTTTTATCTTGAAGCTGTGCCCCCTAGTCCTACTGTCTTTTTTGAGCGGGAAGAGTCTCTCCACCTCTATCCTATCCATCCCATTCATCATCTTATACGTCTCAATGAGATCTCCCCTCATTCTTCTAAACTCTAACGAGTACAAGCCTAGTTTATTCAGCCTCTCCTCATAGCTCAATCCCCTCAACTCCGGTATCAGCCTAGTAAACCTCCTCTGCACTCCCTCCAGGGCCAAAATATCCTTGCGCAGGTGCGGCGCCCAAAACTGCACACAGTACTCCAGCTGCGGCCTCACCAATGCCCTATACAGCTGCAGCAAGACCTCCCTACTTTTATATTCAATCCCCCTCGCTATGAAGGCCAGCATCCCATTTGCCTTCCTGACCACCTGCTGCACCTGCAAGCTGGGTTTTTGCGACTCATGCACAAGGACCCATTTCCTCCCACACCAATCCCTGTGAGGATGTAAAGAGGTTTTTTTTAGTGTTGCGGGTGTGTGCTTTGGGAGCTTTGTAGTATTGTATGTTGTAGGCATAATCAAATAATTGCAAGTTTTGTAGAACAAAGAATAATGGCTGCTGATCATTTTACTGAATGCAGTTACTGACTGCCATGTGGGAAGAAGCGATGTGCAGCAGAGAGTGATCGGTTAAATACGAGACCTGGTGTTGTGTAACGAGGCAGGTAGAATTAGGGACTTTCTTGTGAGGGATCCTCGTGGGATGAGTGATCATAGTATGACTGAATTTCTGATGCAGATGGAGGATGAGAAAGTAGGGTCCCGAACCTGTGTCCTCTGTTTGAACAGAGGGGAGTATGGTAGGATGAGAGCGTTTTGCAGCAGAGAGTGATTGGTTAAATACGAGGTAAGTATGAATGGAGCATAACTACCTTAGCTGGAAAAATGTGTGTTGGAAATGAGTGATAGGTTGTTCCCTTCATGCACGCTTCAGCGGGAAAGGAGTATAAGTCCTTTGTGTAATCGTAGTAAGTTGTGTCTTTCTACAGTGGAGTGGGTATCACTTACCCACCTCATGTTAGGTGGAGGACCAACCCGACGTTGTAAATCACTTGCAATAAATACTTTAAAAATATAACTGGAGTTGAATTGATTATTGTCGAACCGAGCCTGATGAGTTATCACCTGAGCCACCCATTCATCTCCTTAATCCTATTTACCCTGCGCCAATTTGCACGTGGTTGAGGTAGTAATCCAGAGATAACCACCTTGTTGGTTCTGCTTCTTAATTTGGTTCCCAGCTTTGCATACTCCCTCTGCAGACCCTTAGTTCCTATTTTGCCTATGTCATTGGCGCCCACATGAACCACAACGACTAGATTCTCACCCTTCCACTCCAGGTTCTTCTGCAGCCCAGATGAGACACCCTGGACCTGAGCACCAGGCAGACAACATACCCTTCGGTATTCTTTATCATTGTCACAAAGGACAGTGTCTATGCCCCTAACTACACTATCCCCAATTACCACTAATTCCTCTTTACTTCTTCCGCTTTGACCTCTGTCTGCACCACTGTACCGTGGGCAGTTTGCTCGTCAACATTGCAGCCCTCGTTCTTGTCCACACTGGGAGCAAGAATCTCAAACCTGTCGTGCCGATTCAGGGGCTGAGGCTTTTGGGTCCCCCCCCTCCTTCCTCCCCACACCCCCCTCCTTCCTCTCATCCTTCCTCCCCCACCCCCCTCCTTCCTCTCATCCTTCCTCCCCCCACACCCCTCCTTCCTCTCATCCTTCCTCCCCCCACCCCCTTCCTTCATCCCCACACCCTTCTCCTTCCTCCTCTCACCCTTCCTCCCCACACCCCCCCTCCTTACTCTCACCCTTCCTCCCCACACCCTCACCCTTCCTCTTATCCTTCCTCCCCTCAGCAACCCCGTCCTGTTCCTGACCCTCAGAGTTAGTCAGTTTAGGGGGTTTGAATTTCTCTTGTAACCCATTATCCAGGTTACACTCCCCCTCCCTGATGAGCCTCAGTGTCCGAAGCTCAGAGTTCAGCTTGTCTACTTTGAGCTGGAGCTCTTCAAGCAACCAGCACTTACTGCAGACATGGTCACTGGGAAGGACTTTGGGGTCCACCAGTTCCCACATCATGCAGAAACAGCACATCACATACCAAGTATCATTATATACAGTTTTATATCTTTACAATCAGTTCAAGAGTCTTTTAGATGGATGTCAGTTCCGCTTAGGAAAAACTGTTGTTTGGGAGTCTTTGCTTTCATGCTCTCAATAATCTGTTCACCACTCAGCTCAGGTACATTAGCTGGTAAAATTGTTTCTTTTTCAGCTTCTACAGATGCTGTTGGTCCAACCGGTGTAGAATCTGAATTCAGCTTATTTGTGATCATAGGTTCAGGGATTTCCAAACCTTGAGGGTCATCAGTTTACCGTATAACTGGAGCACTGTGTGCGGTTTTGGTCGCCGCATTTGCGGAAGGATGTATTGGCCTTGGAGGGAGTGCAGAGAAGGTTCACTAGGCTGATACTGGAGATGAGGGGGGTGAGCCGATGAGGAGAGATTGAATAGACTGGGTCTGTACTCATTGGAGTTTAGAAGGCTGAGGGGGGATCTTATGGAGACATATAAGATAATGAAGGGGATAGATAGGGTAGAGATAGAGAGATTCCTCCCACTTAGAAAGGATAGCAGGACTAGAGGGCACAGCCTCAAGATAAGGAGGAGGCAGTTTAGATTGGAGTTGAGGAGGAACTTCTTCACTCAAAGGGTCATGAGTCTCTGGAATTCTCTGCCCATTGAAGTGGTGGAGGCTGCCTCGCTGAATATATTTAAGTCACGGATAGATAGGTTTCTGATAGACAAGGGAATTAAGGGTTATGGGGAGAAAGCAGGAAAGTGGAACTGAGCCACTTTAGATCAGCCATGATCTTGTTGAATGGCGGGGCAGGCTCAAAGGGCTAGATGGCCAACTCCTGCTCCTATTTCTTATAAGAAATAGGTCCCGCCTGCGAGTGTTGTGGCAGATACCCACCTCTCTCTTATTTAATCATTAACTGAGTTACCAACTAATTCTAAATAAGTATTAAACCTAAACTTTTGTACAACAGACAGTGAAAGATTCACTTTAAATGGAGTTTCACTTCTGATGAACAACAAAATATTTGTTTAGCACCTTTAATGTAATAAACCATCCTGAGGCCCTTCACAGGAATGTTATAAAGTTAAATGAGCTACATCAGGCAAATTGGGAGAGATGGAGCAAAACTTGGAAGCAGGAAGCAAATCACAGAGGTGGGGTTTTTGGGAATGTTTTCAAGGTTGAGAGGTGGAGAGTCGGAAAAGTTTAGGGAAAAAATTCCAGAGCTCAGGACCTCAGCAGTTAGAAGTGTAGTTAGCAATAGGGGAAGAATTAAAATCAGGGATAATGAAGAGGTCAGAATTTGAGAGCAGATTTCTCAGAACATTGTGGGGCTGAAGGAGATTACAGAAATAGAGAGGAGCAAAGACATGGAGAGATTTTAAACAAAGAATGTGGAAGATTTAAGCTCCTGGAGGCTCAGATTGCCCCAGACAGATGACCAAGAACTCATGAGTGACTTTAGGATAGTTTAAGTGTATTAAGAAATTTAGATATGATGTACAATCTAAACAGGCAGAAAAGGCATACGACCTGAAACAAGTTTGTCTGTTTACTGTATCTTTATATCCATGATGGGTTTTTTTTTACCCATTGGGGAATAGTGGAAGATTTTTGAGCTGATTATTAGCCTGTTGAACCACATTGAATGCTGCTTCTGTGGCCAACAAGTGCTAGTGTTGGGACTTGAACCCAGAGCTTCTGGTCCATGGTAGGGGCGGTACCACTACACCATAAGACCTCCTGTCCAGAACAAGTGGGGAGAATTTACTGGTCCAATTGGACAAATGAAAGGGAGAATCAGCAGGACAAATCCAACCCGACCAATTTCCGCCCAATCAATCTAATCTCCATCATCAGTAAAATGAGGGAAGGGGTCATCGACAGTGTTATCAAGCAGCACCTGCTCAGCAATAACCTGCTCAGTGACACCCAGTTTGGGTTTCAGCAGGTTCACTAGCTTAATTCCAAAGGTGAGGTGAGAATGACAGTCCTTGAGATCAAGGCTGCATTCGACCGAATGTGGCATCATGGAGCCCTAGGAAACCTGGAATCAATGAGTGTTAGGGGGCAAACTCTCCATTGGTTGGAGTCATATCTGGCAGATAGGAAGATGGTTGTGGTTGTGGAGGGTCAGTCATCTCAGCATCGGGACATTCCTGCACGAGTCCCCCAGGAATCCCCATTGTCAATATCCTTGGGGTTACCATTGACCAGAAACTCATCTGGACTTCCACATCTATGCTCTGTCCGAGGCCAGAACCCTCCATTCACCTGACGAAGAGGGAGTCCCCTCGAAAGCTTGTGAGTTTACTATCAAATAGATCGGTTGTTCTAAAACCTGGTGTTGTCAGACTTTTTACTGTGTCTTCCACATAAGCACAGTGGCTGCAAGAGCAGGTCAGAGACTGGGAATTCTGTGGTGAGTAACTCACCTCCTGCCTCCTCAAAACCTATCCACCTTCTACAAGGCACAAGTCAGGAGCGTGATGGATTGTTTGGATGGGTGCATTTCCAACAACACTCAAGAAGCTCGACACCATCCAGGACAAAGCAGCAGACTTGATTGGCACCACATCCACACCCTCCACCACCGACGCTCAGTAGCATATCTATAAATTACTTAGGACGTTATAGAGTTATTATATGGTGATTTCTTACAAATAAAATCCAGGAGTTGTTTAACCAGGAGCCAGTGTAGGTCGGCAAGCATCAGGTAGTGGGTGATTGGAACTTGGTGTGAGGAAGGAGAGGGGCAGCAGAGGTTTGGTTGGTCTCAGGAGGGTAGAATGTGGGACAGCAGTCAGGAGGTGAGTTGGAATATTCTGGAGGGAGCAATGGTGTGACTGAACTTTTGTTCAAAATTCAAACTTGACAGGTTTTTCTCTATTGGTCAAGGTATTGCCCTGGGGGAGTGAACTGGGGAATATTTGTTCCTCAAACTTTTGTTTGAATGTAAAAGGTGGGATGTGTGGATATGCTCCTTGTGTCGGTTAAGGACAGGGACTGTGTGTGAATATTTGTGGCTTCCAGTATATGTCAGTGAGCCATATTGTGAGCCTGACTGATAATCCTAAATTGGGCAATGTAATTCTGAACACAATCAGGATTGTTTCGAAATATTGGTGAACTGCAGATTCAATCCAGGAAGTTACCTGTTACATGCTGCATTCTCCATGGCAATGACTCCAGCAATCAGAATTGACTTGCCAACCATTCAGTACTCTCTTCTCATGCAGTTTAAATTGTTCCCTGACTGTTGGTAATTTCTTGTGAGTTGTCCCATGAGTGCAAGGTGAAAAGTTTTGACAGCATGCCTCTTTTTCAGTAAAACTGCTGAACGTGAAACAAAAAGAGCCTCATAATAAAAGTGTTCAGAGTTTTAATTTGAACATTATGGTATTCAATTTGGGGTATTTAATTCTGAAAATGTACAAACTAATCATTCTTTGTTCAGGAGGAACTGGAAACCGAACTGGATCTGATCCAAGAGAAGCAGGGCGAATGTGATGATATAAAGAGTGACTTTGAGGAAACATTAACCCACATTCAGGTAATTCTCATCTTTTGTTCTACATTTTGTACAGAATTATTGATGTCCAGAATTGTTCTGTGCAGAATTCTGATCTCCATATTGTAAAATGGAAAAGGTGCAAAAGATATATGTATATGATGATCCCAGAAGTCAGAGATTATACCTTTCTGGAAAGATCAAACCAGCTGGAAAAAAGAAGCTGTGAGGTGACCCAATTGAATTCTTTGAAATTATGCAAGGGTTTGATGGTGTAGATACAGGGAAAATGTTTTATTTGAAGTTTAAATTCCAAGATAGTCACCAATAAACCAAACTGAGAAGTCAGCAAATTGATCCTCAGTTAGAGATTCCTCTCCTGAATAAATTATCATCTGGTAATCTATTGTCCAATGCAACTAATCTATAATCAATTATTTCACTGCATTCATTTTATTAATATAAAATAAACTCCATCTTCTGAATCATTATCATCTGGTAATCTTGGTCTTGCTGTATTAGAGAATAGTTTTTTCTGCATATAATAACGCATATTCATTTCAATAAAGTTTAAAGTTTTTAAAGTTTACTTATTAGTGTCACAAGTAGGCTTACATTAACACCACAATGAAGTTACTGTGAAAATCCCCTAGTTGTCACACTCCAGCACCTGTTCAGGTACACTGAGGGAGAACTTAGCATGGTCATTGCACCTAGCCAGCACATCTGGTGAAGAAAACATTCGGCATGCTTGGTTTCGTTAGTCAGAAAATTGAATTACAGGAGTTGGACGTCTTGTTGCACTTGTACAAGACATTGTAAGGCCACACTTGGAATACTGCGTACAGTTCTGGTCACTCTATTATAGAAGGGATATTATTAAATTAGAAATAGGGTGGAAAAGATTTACTAGGATGCTACTGGGACTTGATGGTTTGAGTTATAAGGAGAGGTTGGATACACTGGGACTTTTTTCTTGGAGCATACGGGGCTTAGGGGTGATCTTAAAGAGGTTTATAAATAATGAGGGCATAAATAAGGTTGACAGTCAACATCTTTTTCCAAAGGTCTGGGAGGCTAAAAGTAGAGGCCATAGGTTTAAGGTGAGAGGAGAGAGATATATAAGGGTCCGGAGAGATAAGTTTTTCATGCAGAGGGTGGCGAGTGTCTGGAACGAGCTGCCAGAGTTAGTAGTAGAGGTGGGTACAATTTTGTCTTTTACAAAGCATTTAGACAGTTATGTGGGTATGACTGGTATAGAGGGATATGGGCTAAATGTGGGCAATTGAGACTAGCTTAACAGTAAAAACTGGGTGGCATGGACAAGTTATGTTGAAGGGCCTGTTTCCATGCTGTAAAGCTCTAGGACACTATGATTCTATTTTTCGGACTGTGGGAGGAAACCGGATCATCTGGAGAAAACCCATGCAGACATGGAGAAGAAATAAATAATCAGGATTGGGAATTAACAGGATTGGGAATGTTTTTCTCTCTAATATTCTGATATGGACAGAACTGCTTAGGCTGAACAACCTTTTAAACATCCTCATTTGATTTTTCAATCTCACTGATATTTTCTAAAGGACCAAAGTGTAAAGACAGAGAAACAGATTAAAGCTGAATTTGAAAAACTTCACCAGTTTCTCCGTGAGGAAGAGAGGATTGTGTTGGAAGATTTGAAACTGGAGAAAGAGAAAAAGAGTCAGGAGATGAAGGAGAGGATTGAGAAGATAACAGAGGAAATCTCATCGCTTTCAGTCACTGCTCAGGATATTGAACAAGAGCTGAGTGAACAGGACAACATCAAGTTTTTAACGGTAACTTTCTTTATTTTTCTCTACTTCACCGTCTTGAAGAATGAGAAGGTTATGTCGTCAAAATCTAGAATATAAAACTCACAGCCCAAAATTACCCCAATCACCTGTGACATTTGGATTTCTCTGTCTCACACCCAAGATCACTAATGGCTGTCTTTAACATGGAAATGACTAAATCTGGAGCTTGTTTCTTGTAATATTACAGAGGGATAGTTTCATCAAATTAAACAATGCAGAAAATCAGCTTCATATAGAATGAGAAACCCTCAGAATGGTCAGACCATCTCCCCTGAGTTGGCCTGTGTGATGCAAGTGTCCACTCCCTTCGCCCGCCGTAGGAATTGGCACGGGCGAGGGAGCGGACAGTGGGAAGGTCCATTGACTTTGGGCGTGACTTTATGGTTTCGGGATGAGTGAAGCTGCAAAATCCCATCCACGGCAGTTTTTCATGTTTTGGGGGATGTTTTTAAGTTCAGCTTTTTTTCTAAAGGTGATTAGTCTGACTGGAGGGAATACAGTTCAGGTCCTGGGAGAGCAGAATAATTAGTCTTCAACCTGACAAGTGATTAGGTTAAGTAGAGTTAAGTTTGTTTACTTAAGTTCTCCTGGGATTTCAGATTAGAATGACTGACAGGGTTCGGTGATATTGTGGTTTATGTGTAGACCTGGATCTGTAGCAAGTAGAAAAGACTTTTGCAGAAAGGAGTTGAAGTTTGGCAGTTCAGGTTGAAGTTAGGAGAGCTTTGCAGGCTTCTGAAAGCTCTCTTTGAAAACTCCAAGGCTGTCCACACTCATTCTAGCAAATATATTTGTAATTGCTAACTGTATTTAAACTGGTTTTTAAGACTGTAAGAATAATGTTGCTTATTTGGAACTGAAATCGTGATATGTTGGAAAGTAGAGTTGTTTCTTTTTATGTTTGAAGACTGTTCAACTATTAAGAGTTGGTTAAGCTGTTCCATTTTATGAGAGTCACACTTCTACCGTGTTGTGAATAAAATTTGTTTTGACAAAGGATACCTAATTTGTTAGTGGAATGACTCCTAGAGTGAAGTATCCTTTCCTCACAGTTATGCAAAAATGGAAAATTTGTTGGGGTCTGGTCTGGCTTCATAATATAGGGTTCTGGTCCAGGACTCTAACGGTCTGTGACACGTGATCCAGGATCCACTCAAGCAGTACTTTTGTATCTGCAAAAATATAATGCCGGCATCTCTACATCATGACGATGAAACCCAAGACAGGTAGTGAGAAGCCTGTCTTGTCAGCTTGGATCGGGAATGTCTCACTTGCTGAGACTCTGAATTGGACTTTGATTGGGTTGGACACAAACAAAAAATATATCTTTTCATTAAAGAGAGTGCAATTCATTTCAAACAATAGACATTGGTCATGTTGCACTCTGCAGTGTTTCAATACATTTCTACAGAGTTAGAATTAAGCACACAGTCTGAGGGGTTTGATCGTTACGAGCCCCTTTTGTCATTGGCTGAATGGTCTTACACAATGGCCTTTCTCCATTGTGCCACTGCGGTGGCTGTCCCTGTGAACAGCTCGTAGAGCACAGAGTCCCGTGTCATGGAGGTACTTGGGATGAACCTCAACAAATACCACTACATCTCTCTCCAGACTGTCATGCAAAGGCACATTCCTTGTGACTGTCTCTTTGCCCACAAATAACTTCAACAGTCTGCTCAGGGAACCATCCGACAGGATCCATCATTTCCATTTCCCTCAGGGCCTCGAGGACATTCAATGTAGACTGCTGCTTGATGGACTTATGGATTAAAAAAAGTGCTTTTTCTGGACACATTTTTTTATGAGGGACAGGTGATACAGCATAATTCAACTACTTGGAGCATTCTGTGGAAATGTGACCAGATCCATCCTTTGCAACATCGGGGATAGGTAGAACCTCAGTACTTGGCGGTACTTTGTATTTGTGTCCTGAGGAACTATATACAGCTTGATTCAGCCATGTATAAAGATGACCATCAGGATGAAGGTACATATTTTCCTCCCTTATCCAGAGATTTGTGAATGGTATCTATTCAGACGCAATCCATCTTGGATCTCCAGATGAATCTGAAGAAGGCTCAGGTGACTGTTATGGGGGAGGATCGGGGTATGGGCCTGACTTGCACCACATACAGCAACCCTAACAGTGTCTCACACCTGGTGACCTGGTTTTTGCCTGCAATGGAGAGGGATCATTGATCCCACATGCACAATTTCTACTTTACCTTAGCAATGCGGTCTTTCCAAATATTGGCGCCCACCCCAGCTGCTCTGAACCATATACCCAGCATTTTTGGGTAATCAGACCTGATGGTGAAAGGGACAGAGGACTGGTTGGAATGGTTCCCAACGAAAATATTAAAGTGAATCTCGTTAAACAATAAATTAAATCCAACAATTGGACTTTGATCAGGATTTTACAATTGGATTGTAACTCTGTGAGTTGTGTTGTGCAGTGAGATTGAGAAATTTGTAATATTGTGGAGTAACTCACAGTCCAGTGAGGACAGGAAGAGGCAGTCCCATAACTTTCTATATTTTAAATGTACTTTTCTGTGGAATTCAGTCTCTTTTTGTGATAAAATGTTCTCCAAACACAAACAGTAATAATTGTTCTTGTTCCACAGAAATTTCCGGATATACAGAAAAGGTAAAATTTACACCCTTGATGTGATTTTTATTTCTAACATATTTCTCCCCCAGCCTGGAATGATCCAACACTGACCTTTATCTCCTGTTTCAGAGTGAAGCGAACTCTCCCAGAACCACAGAAGGTTTACCCTTTAATAAATGTGGGGAAGTACATTTGCTCACTGCAGTACAGAGTGTGGAAAAAGATGCTGATGGTGATTAATACAGGTGGGTGTGAGCTTCCTGACACCAGCTATTAAACAGCTGTCTATTATTAGTAGAAGGGACTGGTCGCTTTAAAATAAATATATCATTGTATTTGTAACGGATTAGATTTTACTTCAGTCAGTTTTCTGTTAAAATACAGAATTGTTTGATCATGGGGGCGATTTTCCAACCTCACCGCGCCTGGCGCGCATTGTGCCACTCCCAGAAAATCGTGTGTGGGATTAAAAATCAGTTTCACACTCAGTGCCAAACTTGCAATCATCCCGTTCACTTTCTAATGGAGCAAACCGGATTGCACTCAAAAATTCTAAGTGCTGAATGAGCAGAAAGGAGCTGTCTTTAAAATAAATATATAATTGTATTTGTAACAGATTAGATTTTACTTCAGTCAGTTTTCTGTTAAAATAAGAATTGTCAGGTCAGAGAGTCACAGGACCAGCTCCATCTGCTGAACACTCAACAGTATTGGGAAGGGATATTGTCCATTCAACCTCCTTTTGTGGATCATTAATCCAGCATTCTGTTTTTCTTTTTTCCTTCTTCCAGAAAACTAGAGCCATCAACATAAATATCTCATCCCTCAGGGTGGATTCCTGCCCTGCATCCTCCCCCAGTTTCCCAAACACCCTGTACGGTACAAGTATGGGCTTCTCCCGGATAGTTGAGATGAGCTGTGAGTTTAGGGTCATCCATTCTGTTTACCTTAATGTTTTTCCCATTTAGCAATAAAGTCCAGCTGGTTATTCTGACACTAGATCCTGTTCCTTCTTTGATTCTTCTGTCTAATTTGTGTTGGATTGTGGTGGGTCAGTAATGTAAGAGACTGGGTGTGGGTGAAAACAGTAAAATGTTTCACTGTCCAACAGCTCACTAACAGATGTCCCTCACAGGTGGAAAATCCCTTTTCCAGGTCTGCTGGGACTCTGCTCACATCCGTTCCGGTCACAAGTGACTGTTTGTTTCCTGCAGAAGGACTTCACTGAAAATGATGTCAGTGGCTGCAGCTTCCAGATAAAAGTCCTTGTCGGGGTCCACAGCTCCCAGAGCTGGGCCAGTCTGCAAGTCCATTTTCAGTTTAATGAAAGCCTTTTCACATTTGTCATCTCAGTCCCAATACTCCCTGTTCCACTAGAGAGGCGACTGCCTTTTCCAGCTCTTTCTCCACGATCTTGAGGAAAGTCTGTTGGTTTCGCGGCTGGGACACGGGGCGGGATGATTTCCCCCCCAAAAACTAAGCTCCCAACAGGTGGGAATACGGGAGATTTTCCCATCTGTGTTTTGGGCGAGTTTAGTTGAATGAATTTCCGGCACTGAGTGTATCACAGAGTCAAGGGATTTCCGCTGGTGGGGCGAGTGCACATGCACTGATTTCTCAGTCTGCCGGGAGATTGGTTGACAAGCGCATCCCCCCCTCACCTCCCCCGGTTGCCTGATGGTCAGATGAATCTACTCCCGTGTTGGACACTCCTGTCTCTACTACCTTTCTCTCCCTCCACTATAATATCTACACATTGTCTATCACACTCATCATACCCGAGTGGACAAGGATACTCAGGCTGGGTACAGTCCCTTCCTGCTGAATTTCCCGGGACACCCTCTCCCTGGGCCACATGGACCTGGCCCTGGGGAGTGTTTTCGTGCTGACACCATTTCATTCATCTGTGGGATTTCTGGAAACTCGGGGTGTTTGTCTCGGGTGTCTCTTGACTCCGAGTCCCCTGACTCTGGCCCTTCATTGGTTTCCTCCACTCTCGGACAAACTGTCCACTTCCCCCACAATTGAAACAGGTCGGGATGATCTGCTTTTCCCCAGGTTTAAAGCGCTTCCCCTCTCGCTGCCCCCTCGGTGGGGCCCCGTCATCAGTGACTGGAGTTTCCCTCCGCTGTACAAGGGGAGCCACAGGTTTTGGTGGATCAGGGGCTTCTAACAGGGGCTGCCAGACTGTCCGGTTTCTAACTCACTATCCCTCAAACTGAGGAACACTCACTTCTCCAACCAGCCCCGGGGACACGGCACAGACTAAACCACCATTGACTTGACTCTCTCGCTCTTTAATCCGTCTCTTGTATTCAGCACGGTCCAAGTGTGGCTGCTTGTTTCTGTAACAACCTGATGTTGCCTTCACTCTGTCTCTCTCTGTCTCTCTCTCTCTGTCTCTCTCTCTCTGTCTGTCTCTTTCTCTCTCTCTGTCTCTCTCTGTGTTTCATGTCCCTGTTCTCCCAGTCCAGCTTTCTCTCTCTTGCAGCCATTGGACAGGATGGCAGGTCCCTCCGGGTCGCATCAGGACACAGGAGGGGAGGCACCTTCAGGGGTCGCATTCGTGTCACCAGCAGACGAGCCCCCCTCTCTCTGCCTGTCGCTCTGTCTCTCTCTCTGTTTCTCTTCCATCGTTTTTCCAGATCCCTCATTCAGTTCCCCTGGGGCCTGGCCCCGCCCTCAAGCTGGTCCCGCTCCCAGACTCCGTCCGGCTCCATCCCTCCCCAGCATTGACCCGCCCCATTCGCGCCCTGCCCCACCCCTCGCGCTGGCTCCGCCCCCAGCCTGACCCCGCCCCCAGCCTGTCTCCATTTCTCTCTCTCTCTGTAACGGGGTTTCCTCAGCCTCACTGCAGGGTGTGGTGTCCGGGTAAAACCTTCCCCCCGGGCAGTGTCTTCCCCTTTCCCCTGTGCGCTGTTTAAACTCTTCCCCGGGGGATGAATTTCTAATTCTGGATCATTGCTGATTTTCCCAATCACTAACCGGCTGTGAAAGTTACAGTGAGTCTGACTAACATTTTATCCGTGTCCATCTGTTCCCAGCTCCAGTCACCTTCGACCCTAATACAGCCAGTCCTTACCTTCTCCTGTCTGAGGACCTGAGCACCATGAGATACACCGGGGAACGGCAGCAACTCCCCGACAATCCGGAGAGATTTGATCCCTGGCCCTGTGTCCTGGGATCAGAGGGATTCACATCAGGAAAACATTCCTGGGAGGTGGAGGTGGGAAACAAGACTGACTGGGATGTGGGTGTGGCCAAGGAATCCATCAGTAGGAAGGAGGGCATCACCATCAGTCCAGATAACGGATACTGGGCAATGGCACTGGAAGAAGGGAATGAATACTGGGCTTATGAAGAAACGCTGAAACGTTTAGATCTGAGTGTGAAGCCGAGAAAGATTCGAGTCTGTCTGGATTATGAGGGAGGGAAGGTGTCCTTTTATAACTCGGATAACAAGTCCCATATCTACACTTTCACTGGTACATTCACTGAGAAACTCTATCCTTATTTCTATTCAGGTCTCACTGATGGGGGTAAAAACACAGAACCCCTGAAAATCTGTCCCCGGACAGTAACAATCCAGGAGGATGAGGGTTTTATCCCTTCATCCAAATAAAGACAGTTTCTTGTAGGTGGGGGTGGGGTTTGTCCCTCTGTGGAAGAGGGGTTGGGGTCCTTCGCAGGTCCTGCCCCCCTCCCATTATCACACACTGTCAGCGGGGGCCGTCCATTCCTCGGGAGGGTGAGACGGATTCCTCTGGTCCGGCCTGTACCTCCCGGGGATGTGTGAGGACCCCTGCCTGAGGGAGGGCCGGAGGATCCACTCGATATAATCCAGTCACTCGTCACCAAGTCGGACACACTGGAGGCTGGGACGGGCGAGGTCGATGAGGCTGAGCCCACCCGGACACGGGCTGATATCCCCCAGGACCTGCTCGACCTGATCGAGGAATCGATTAAAAAGACCCCACACACTGGGTCACTGGGTGGGGGAGGGGAAGGCCCCACACACTGGGTCACTGGGTGGGGGAGGGGAAGGCCCCACACACTGGGTCACTGGGTGGGGGAGGGGAAGGCCCCACACACTGGGTCACTGGGTGGGGGAGGGGAAGGCCCCACACACTGGGTCACTGGGTGGGGGAGGGGAAGGCCCCACACACTGGGTCACTGGGTGGGGGAGGGGAAGACCCCACACACTGGGTCACTGGGTGGGGGAGGGGAAGGCCCCACACACTGGGTCACTGGGTGGGGGAGGGGAAGGCCCCACACACTGGCTCACTGGGTGGGGGAGGGGAAGGCCCCACACACTGGGTCGGGAGGGGAAAGCTCTTGACACTGGGTCACTGGTTGGGCACGAAAAGGCCCCACACACTGAGTCACTGGGAGGGACGGAGGGCCATAAAACATTAGACCGGCGTCGTGGGTAGAGAGGTTGACTGGTGGTGTTGAGGTGGCAGTGCGGGCTCGTTGGGCCGAAGGGCCTGTTTCCCAGGCTGATTTTGTTCTTTGTTCTTTTGTGATGGGGGGGAAGGCCCCCATTCTCCATCTCTGATTTTAAAGCCAGGAGTCACTGGTTCTTGGGATGGAGCTTTTCCCTGAGTCACTGTGTGACCCGGTGCCTGAGGTGAAGCGGGATCCTGAACTACCGTCACCCTCTGACGCAGAACATCCAAAGCAGCCCGGGGAGAGGCCCACTGCCCTTGATCCTGGGGGTGGGATGGTGACAGAGGCAGAACCAGCTGGGGTGGGTTGGTCCCTGACAGTGAGATGACGGAGGAAGACTGGGACTCAGTGGAGGGCATACGGGAGGATTTAGAGTCCATCGTCAGTGGGGGAATTCCCCTCATCTCCCTCAGGGAAGGAATTCCTAGCTGACAGCTCGTAGCAAAGTCCAGCTGACCCTTGACGGATGATCGGAGGTGACGTTCACAGAAGGTTCACATCTTCTGTCAGGAGACTGTGAGGGGTTCAATGAGAGGGCAGAAGACCAGGATCGAGGGGTGGGAGCAGGAGGTGCTCGACCTGGAATTCACTCTGAGTTGAGGACTGAGGGGGAATAGTACCCATACTAGTAATTATAGAAGTGAATAGCAGCCATATTAATAACTGTGTCCAGTGAAAGGGTTAAACCACAAAAAAGTCTGCACACAGTTTAACAGCAGAGACATGCATATCAGGATAGTAAGCTGCTATTGCCAGGCAAAGGCCGAGTGTTTGAGTTACAGGCCTTTCATATAAACAGAAGGGGAGGAAGATGCCTTTGTCTGGGAGAGGCCATTGAAGCAGATATTTGGAATGGGAGGATTGATTTGTGTTCTCACATTCAGACACAGCCGGAGTGTCCAAAGATAGTTGGAACAATAACCTACAATCAAAACTTAACTCTGATTGGATATTACAATTAAGCAAGCGGAATGTGATTGTGATTTGTTTCAATATCTATCTTATGAATGATGTAACCTTAATCAATAACTGTGAGTGGATAGAGATAATGCCTGTACATTGATTGGTCTATGTTAATTACTTGTAATCAAATTTGAAACTGTAACTGCTTGTGTACTTCTAAATTCTGAACTCTGACTCGCCTTAGAACAAAGAACAAAATCAGCCTGGGAAACAGGCCCTTCGGCCCAATGAGCCCGCGCCGCCATCTCAACACCACCAGTCCACCTCTCTACCCATGACCCTTATCTAATGTTTTATGGCCATCCAGATTGAGGGAAAACTGATTTAGGGACAATTTATTCCTGCCAACCAGCCTAACAGCACATCTTTGGGGTGTGGGAGGAAACCGGAGCACCCGCAGAAAACCCAGGCAAGCACGGGGAGAATGCGCAAACTCCCACAGACGCCGGCCCAAATCCATGTGTCTGCACAGCAATCAGCGATAGTCACTGAGCTGTCGTCTTGCCTTAATGATCTAAAAAGTTTGCGATCGCTATAGTCTTTAATAAATCATTTTGAACTACTCTGTAACTTTGGCTATTTGAGGGGAATGGTGATTATAAGTACGTTAACGAGCAAAGCATCCTAGAAGCCCCACAACAAGGATCCGGCCCTGTGGAAGGTGTACAGAGAGAAGAAGGGCACTCTGAGGGAGCAGCAGATTATCGAGTTCTGCGATGTGTTTCTGAGATCACAGATTTGGTTCCTTCAGGACCTGGACCTTGTCTCCCCATCTTCTACTGTTAGTTTTGTAACCGGCCGTATCCGCCAGATACCCGCTAGCGTGGCAGCCACCAGACCACTCCCGGTTTCGTTGACACCGTTAGGTCTCCACCGGTCGAGTTCGGAGCACCAGGGGCAAATTCCCCAGCCGGTAGCCCTCCCGATATATTCCCCTTTTCTCCCAATTGTAGACTTAGACGACCACGGGCTGTCTCGTTCGATCACAGTTTATTATACAATCTTGCAAGATCGGGTGAGCTGGTGCGCACCAGCTCACCCGATCTTGCAAGATTGTATAATAAACTGTGATCGAACGAGACAGCCCGTGGTCGTCTAAGTCTACAATCGGGAGAAAAAGGGGAATATATCGGGAGGGCTACCGGCTGGGGAATTTGCCCCTGGCGCTCCGAACTCGACTGTGGAAACCTAACGGTGTCAACGAAACCAAGAGTTGTCTGGTGGCTGCCACGCTAGCGGGTATCTGGCGGATACGGCCGGTGAGAAAACTAACAATTTGGGGGCTCGTCCGGGATCGCTTATATACCCGGCCCTCTCGTTTGGACTAGGGAATTGATCTCAGTAATAACCAGACGCGTCACCGTGTATATTTACACAGACTTACTGAGTTCAGAACCCGACCACGAGCGAGACAAAGAAAAACTTCTAATTGGGCTTAAATTAAAGATAAAGTAAGAACCACTGGCTGCTCTCGGGGTCTGATTCACTGCCTCGGGTTTTTCAGCTCAAATTGTGTTTAGGTTTAACGGACGAAGGGACGTACAGGAATAAAGGTCAGACAACTCCGTGCACGGGGCAAGGTAAGAGAATTACTCTCCAAGAACAAAATTACGGTTAGAAGTTGAGAGTGGTCTCTTCCTTGTTTGACCACATAATAGGACAGTTCTGTTTGAGGGTTTGGAAGCAACCCAAGAGGACGAGGTGACCTATTATGGGAGGAAAACCGTCTAAGACGAGGGACGGAAGGAGAAGTAAGGCAAAGGGGTCAAACGGCATACCGCCGGATAGTCCGTTGGGAATGAAATTAAGTAATTGGGAAGATTCTGAGAAAACCCGGGGCCTCAATCGGAAAGTAATGATTAAGTATTGTTGTTTTATTTGGACTAAGGAACCAATCCGACCACCGACCGTGTTCTGGCCAAAATACGGTTCGGACGAAGATTGGGTATGTCAACTGTTAAACTTGTGTGTAAATGGAAGGTCAAAGCCAAACCCTGAAGAGATAAAATATGCAGCTTGTTGGGAGGGATCCGGTCCCCTGAATACCTCTCCGCCGTTAAACGTGTTTGCCATGTCCCCCCATCAGGGTAGTCAGTCCCGTCGTGGTCAGTCCCGTCCGTGGGAAGTATTGGACGTTTTGCCACCCCCGCCGGCCCCTAGACCCCACTCGCCCCCACCCTATGACGGGTCTCGCGACAAACCCGAGGGAGACACCACAGATGGACAAAGAGACGCCTCCGGCCCTTCCAGGGAAGACCCCGGGCCATCAGCATCTAAGACTTCCTCACTGTCGGAGTCAGAGTCCTCGGGACCTAGTACCAGAGGTAAAACTAGGGAACAAAAAGAGGCCAGGCAGCAAGTTGAGAACAAAAAACCCCAAGAAGTGGTTAAAATGAAACCCCTTCGAGAGGTCCCCTTTGTGGGGGGAGATACGGGATATGTGATAGTCCCTTTAAATACCGGGGATATTAGGCAATTCAGGAAGGAGCTGCCACCTTTATTAGAAGACCCCGAGGCGGTGGCAGCTCAACTTGACCAATTCCTGGGTCCTAACTTGTATTCGTGGCAGGAGTTGGAGGCCATGATGAGAGTATTATTTAATTATGATGAGAGGGGTATGATCAGGAAGAAGGCTATGGAAATTTGGGACCGCGAACACCAACAGGGGGTCCAGGGTGAGGAGAAATATCCCCTCCAAGACCCAGATTGGGACCATAATACCCAGATTGGGAGAACTCATATGTCCGATCTCCGGAATTTGATAATTAGGGGAATACAGACCTGTGTCCCCAAACAACAGAATCTAAGTAAAGCTTTCGAGGTTTCCCAAGGTAAAGATGAGTCACCCAGTGCGTTCCTGGATAGACTTAGGGAATCGGTCCGGAAATACTCCAGCCTCGATCCAGATGGGGAAATAGGGCGAGGAATGTTGAAAGTCCACTTTGTCACCAAATCCTGGCCAGACATACAAAAGAAACTGCAGAAAATTGAGGACTGGAGTGGGAAAGATATTGGGGATCTGTTGCATGAAGCGCAGAAAGTGTTTGTTCAGAGGGACGCGGTAAGGGAGAAACAAAAAGCCAAGATGATGGTAGCCGCTGTAAGGGAAGTTTGCAAATCCACAGGAATGGTAGAAGAAGGACGAACGGGAGGTAGAGGACGGTCTAGAGGAGGTTGGCATAACGGAGGGAGGGAAAACCGCGGCCGGGGCCGTGGACGACCCTATGGAAACGAACGACCGCGACCGGCCGGGTGTTACCATTGCGGCCGATTGGGACACTTTAAAGGGAATGCCCAGACTTAAGGAAGGAGCGAGAGGGGATCTATGAGATGGAGTACTCGGTAGACTAGGGAGACCGGGGGGCGCTCGAAATAAGGGCCTACCAAGAACCCCTGGTAAACTTGAGGGTGGGCCAGAAAAGGGAGGAGGTGACGTTTTTAGTAGATACAGGCGCTGGGAGGTCTGCAATTCCCATTCATCCCAAAGGGAGTAATTACCAAACTCGTACGCTTAACATTTCAGGGGTAAAAGGGGGGGTTTTCCGGGCTCGGCTTTTCACTCCTCTAGAAATTGAATGGGAGGGCGAGAGGGTCACGGCAGAACTCCTTCACCTGCCCCATCTATCTTACGGACTGATGGGCCGAGACTTAATAGTAAAATTTGGGATTCAAATTAGTGTGGGAGAGAATGAAGAATTGCTGATCTCTATGGCTTACCTAGATGAACAGCAAATGGAACAAAGTGTGGACGGCCAAGGGTAATCGTGGAAGACTATCGGTGACCCCCATAAAAGTTACCCTAAAGGCAGGAAGCCCGGAGGTACAAGTCCGACAGTACCCGATCTCCTGGGAGGGGCGCCGGGGACTTAGCGGGGTGGTACGGGAGTTAATTTCAGATGGGTTGATAGAGCCCTGTATGTCCCAGTATAATTCCCCCATTTTGCCTGTCCGGAAACCTGATGGTAACTACAGGATGGTCCAGGACTTAAGAGAAATAAATAAAATTGTACAAGTCCGTCACCCGGTAGTCCCTAACCCCTACACCATCCTAGGGCGGATTCCGCCAGACCACAGCTGGTTCAGTGTGGTGGACTTAAAGGATGCCTTCTGGGCATGTCCCCTTGACCCAGATAGCCGAGACCTGTTCGCCTTTGAATGGGAAGACCCGGACACGGGAAGAAAACAACAATACCGGTGGACGGTTCTTCCACAAGGCTTTACGGAATCTCCGAACCTATTCGGGCAAATTTTGGAACAGGTCCTAGAGAGCCTAGTTTTACCCCCAGACTTAAAATTGATACAGTATGTAGATGATCTTTTACTTTCGGGGCCCTCCGACCGGCTAGTTCAAACTGGGACCAATGCCCTGCTTAACTTTCTCGCGGAACAGGGGCTAAGAGTGAGTCAGAAAAAGTTACAGTATGCAGAACGGGAAGTTCGATATCTGGGGCATCTAATTAGCTGTGGCCAGCGTAAAATAAGTCCTGAAAGAATCAGGGGAATTGTAGGATTAGGACTCCCTAGAACGAAACGAGAACTCAGGAAATTTCTGGGTCTACTCGGATATTGCAGACTCTGGATAGATAATTATGCCCCCCGACGAAGGATCTGTATTTACGCCTGGTTGAAGGGGCCCCGGATAAAATCTGGTGGGATAGGGAGGGGGAAGATTTGATTACCAGCCTGAAACAAAAACTAGTGACTGCCCCAGTCCTGAGTTTACCGGATTATGATAAGACTTTTTTATTGTTCACCAATGCAAAACAGGGCACAGCCTTCGGGGTACTGACCCAGGAATGGGGAGGACACAGGAAACCGGTGGCCTTCCTGTCAAAGATTCTGGATCCTGTATCCCGAGGGTGGCCCGAATGTGTCCAAGCGGTAGCAGCTACGGCAAAATTGGTAGAGGAGAGTAGAAAGCTGACCTTTGGGGCGCCACTCACAGTGGTTACCCCACACCAGGTGAGGACAATTTTAAACCAAAAAGCGGGCCGCTGGTTAACAGACTCGAGGATCTTGAAATATGAAGCGATATTACTAGATCGAGATGACCTGAAACTAGAACTTAGTACGTGTCAGAATCCAGCGGAATTCCTGGGAGGGGAGGCGGAGGGGACCCTTGAACATCTGTGTGTGGACATAGTAGAATTACAAAGTAAGGTGCGGGAGGATCTACGAGATCAACCCTTGCACACGGGACAGAGGTGGTACATTGATGGGTCCTCTAGGATGGTGGAGGGCAAGAGGCATAACGGGTATGCCATAATTTACGAAGAGGGATGGAAGGTCGAGGAACGGGGGCGGTTGCCCCCTTCGTGGTCGGCACAGACTTGCGAGTTGTATGCCCTCCACCGCGCCCTGACCAGCCTGGAAGGATCAGTAGGGACTATATACACAGATTCAAAATACGCTTATGGGGTGGTACATACCTTTGGAAAGATCTGGAAAGAGCGAGGCATGATTAACAGCCGCGGCAAGGAGTTGGTACATGAGGAACTAGTTGTTAAGATTTTGGAAGATCTGTTAAAACCACGGGAGATAGCAGTAGTCCATATTAGAGGGCATCAAAAAGGGGTTGGCCCAGAAGCCACGGGGAATCGCTTAGCAGATGAACAGGCTAGAATAGCAGGGATGGAGGGGGACCTGGTCGACTGTTTGGCGTGGATACCACAGGTATCGGAGATACAAGAAGTGCCAGTGTTCACAGAAAAAGAGGAGGAAGAGCTCAGGATGATCGGAGGGGAAAAGGGAGAGGAAGGGAGGTGGCTGCTACCAGATGGACGTCAGTTATTGAACCGATCCCTAACCAGGGAAGTTCTGACCCAGCTACACCAGGGGAGCCATTGGGGAACCCAGGCGTTGTGCGATGCCTTCCTGCGGCAATATGCCCACCCAGGGGTCCATACGGTGGCCCAACAGGTCACGCAGGACTGCCTGATATGCCGGAAGGTGAACAAAAGGGGGTTACAACAGACTAGGGGAGGGGGCCGGGCCCCTGCATACCGGCCCTTCGAGTATATCCAGATTGACTATACTGAACTTCCCCCGATCGGACGACTGAAATATCTCCTGGTAATGGTGGACCACTTAACAGGATGGGTAGAAGCCTTCCCCACCGCCACTGCGGTCGCGAGTCAGGTATCCAAGATCCTACTAGAACAGATTGTTCCGAGGTTTGGGGTCCCCCGAGCGGTAGATTCCGACCAGGGAAGCCACTTTACTTCGACAGTGCTGCAGGGTGTAATGCGTGCGGTGGGGATAGACTGGGACTTCCACACTCCTTGGCATCCCCCTTCCTCAGGGAAAGTAGAGAGAATGAACCAGACCCTCAAAACACAACTCACAAAATTGACAGTGGAAACCGGCTTACCCTGGACAAAATGCTTGCCCCTTGCCCTACTCCGAATACGAACGCAACCACGTAGAGATTTAGGGATTTCCCCATATGAGATGATGTTCGGTCTTCCCTTTGTGGGACCTCGAGGTGAGCTGCCTATTTTTGAAACCAGGGATGTCTTTGTAAAAAAAATGTTGAAGCATTGGTATCTGCTCTCTCTCATTTGCGCCAACAGGGACTCATAGCCCAGACACCGCCCTTGGCTTTCGCGGTTCACTCGATCAAGCCCGGACACTGGGTTCTCATCAAGACCTGGAAACCGAAGACCCTAGACCCGGTCTGGGACGGCCCTTTCCTGGTGTTACTAACAACTGAAACAGCTGTCCGAACAGCAGAACGAGGCTGGACTCACTACACCCGAGCAAAGGGGCCCGTACCGGCACCGGACGAGAACATCCTCTCAACCCCGGACAGAAGCAATCCAGCAGAAGACAACTGAACGGACACTTTGGTCAGGGCACAAGAATTCAAAAATGTGGCTTGTACTCTTGCTGGTGTACACTGTAACTTTGGTGGGAGGGGGATGGAAAGGGGACGCGGTAGATAGGTAGTACGCTGAGGAAGGGAAAAATGCTGGTCAGCAATACAGTCTTACTGTACAAAAAGCAACCCAGACACAGGTATTAGAGATAGATTTATGCCGGATGGTACCATGTGGGACAGCGGGGGAACTAAATGACCCTAAAAACAGCCTGGCGAGACAAAAGAAATATCAGGGAAAATCGATGGAGCTACTATTTCTGGGGACGGGATTGGGAGAGGATCAAGCTCTTGGGGTACGGGAAAGAATAACATTGGTGCCGAAAGCGATCTACCCGAGGGACTGTGGAATAGATCAGTGCAACCCCCTTTATCTGACCATAAAACAAACCAACTGGGTGGTCAAGAAAAATCTGCACACTGGGCTAGAGGGTCAGGTACTTGGAGTACGGGTTCAGGAGGAGCGGCTGTGCTGTGTAAGAATTACCCTCCAAGAGGCAACAGCCACAAACTCGTCCATACCCCGTGTAACTGCCCTGACTCCTGGAAACTCCGAAAAGGTTGAAGTGATACAGATAAAAGATTTAAGAGAGACCGTAGAGATAGAGACAGGGTTCAGGGAAATTAACGCATGGTTGGAGTGGGTTCGGTATACTGTCCAGAGTCTTGGAAAAGACAACTGTTATGCGTGCGTGGGTAGTAGACCGAGTCCGCAGGTGGTTCCACTCCCTACATTAAAAGAAGGTGGAATTGAGTGTTTGGTGAAACTGTACCAACACCGAACCGCCTGGGAAGATCCCACATGTCAGTCTCTGGGCTTAACGTTCCCACCGGTCCAGCACAACTGATATTCCCAGGCGCCCTCCTTTTCCGGGGCATCGGGTGTCCATCAAACCTGCATACAGAGGATGGGGAAAGAGTGGGATCAGAACGTTGGGAGCCTGACTCTGTGTCAGCAGGTCATCCAAGTAAACACTACTAAGGATGGTGGGAATTATTCCCAGATACAGGTCCCCCGGGCCGACCTTTGGTGGTACTGCGGGGGTGCAGAACTACGAGCCACCTTACCCCAGAAATGGACTGGGACGTGTGCCATAGTACAACTAGCCATACCATTCACCCTAGCCTTTGAACGAAAGGGAACAAAGGTTACCCCCCGGACAACCCGGAAGCGCCGCAGTATCCCCTCGTCGTTTGATGACAGGATTTGCCTGGATTCCATCGGGGTACCCAGAGGGGTCCCGGATGAATATAAAGCCAGGAATCAAATAGCGGCAGGGTTCGAATCTCTGTTCTGGTGGGTCACTATCAACAAAAATATAGATTGGATAAACTACATATATTATAACCAACAGAGGTTCATAAACTATACCCGGGATGCTATAAAAGGGATAGCGGAACAGTTAGATGCTACGTCCCGAATGGCCTGGGAGAACCGACTAGCTCTGGATATGATTCTGGCCGAGAAAGGGGGAGTCTGTGTTATGATCGGGACTCAATGCTGTACTTTCATCCCCAACAATACCGCTCCCGACGGATCAATCACCCGGGCTCTGAGGGGCTTGTCAACTCTAGCCGACGAGTTGGCAGAGCATTCAGGGGCAAACACCGACTGGACCGGGTGGCTGGACGAATGGTTCGGGAGATGGAAAGGGGTGGTAGTATCAATGTTAGTATCCTTCATGGTGGTATCAGGGGTCCTGGCGGCCTTAGGATGCTGCGTTATTCCCTGCAATCGGGGATTAACGCAGAGACTGATAGAGACGGCTCTTATGAAACGGGATGTCACTGATGGAGGGGTGGTGGGAATCCACTTGGAAAGGGAGGAAAGGGAGACCCTCCTAGATAGGTCTCCCGATGATGAAGATTGGGACGAGCAAGTGGATAGTATGTTAGCCGAACTGGAACAACCTACTCGCGCATATCTGAACTAGATCTGGAAAAAGGGATGCTAGTAAAAAAAAAATTACAGACAGTAAAAAGAAAAGGGGGGATTGTGAGAAGTAGTGTAATTTTTAAGGCTGCAAGAGCTAACAGTACAATCAACAGTGATGGACGAGTTCAGCAGCATACAGAAAGGGGGAGGCACATGACAGACAGTTAACTAGGTTACACGAAACAGATAACCGCAGTGATGAGATTAAGCGTAAAATGGGAGTTGAGAGAGTGTTAATTGAAGGAATGACACAATACAAGCCATTTACAGTGTTTAAAGTTAACAAGGTTAACAGCCAAATAAGGGGGAATGACACAATACAAGCCATCACAATGTTTGAAAAACAGTATAAAATGTGTTGTCCACGCGTGTAAGGTGTGCGCACCAGCTCACCCGATCTTGCAAGATTGTATAATAAACTGTGATCGAACGAGACAGCCCGTGGTCGTCGAAGTCTACAATCGGGAGAAAAGGGGAATATATCGGGAGGGCTACCGGCTGGGGAATTTGCCCCTGGCGCTCCGAACTCGACTGGTGGAAACCTAACGGTGTCAACGAAACCAAGAGTTGTCTGGTGGCTGCCACGCTAGCGGGTATCTGGCGGATACGGCCGGTGACAAAACTAACACTACTCACTGGAAAAAAGGCAACAACTCCATAAGCAGCTCCTGGGGCCACTGCACGATGATGGATCCCAGCCTTGAATCGGAGAGTATCAGTGTCCAGATCCCAGCCGACTCCCAAGCTCTCTTCTCTCTGGATCTGTCCAGTGATGATGCTGACAGAGGTTTGTGGGAGGATCTGTTGAAGGTCAGCACAGAAGGTGCTGAGTGACTCGATTTTCCCCGTGCCTGACTGAGCTGACCCAGTGTCCCTGACCGGCTCTCAAGGGGTAAGTCCCCGGGGCTGGACAAGCTGACCATAGAGCATGTTCTGGGATGTCCTTGGGGGTGGCGGGGGGACTAAACATGGGTCCTGAGGGAAAATCTAGTGACTGGAGAAATATTCCTCTCCATTATTGCCCTGCTGCCCAAGAGGGGCGATCTCCTCCTGTTTACGAAGTGGTGCTCAGTCTCCCTCCTCAGCACGGACTACAGGATCTTTGTCAGGACCATGTCTGCTCACCTTGGCACTGTGCTAGCCCACAGGATCCACCCTGACCAATCCCACCTGGATCGGGAGAAACAGTTTGACGGTGGATCACCAGTATTGTGGACATCAGATTCAGGGCCCATTTCCTTGGCTAATCCACCTCCTGTCCATGGTTCCGGAGTGTCAGATTGAGGGTAAATCCCCTCTCTGCCATTCCACTCTGCCCAGAGGGGGTTCCTGTACGGGCTGCTCTTACACAGCTTCCACTCCCTCGATCTCATTGCCCATCTGTGGCATTCTGTCCTTTTGTCTGGAGGAGGCACGGTCTCCCAATGGGATGCTGTCCGTTTGGAATCCTCCTTCTGTCCATTGGGGATTTGGTGTTACACACGGCAGTCCTGTGCAATGGAGAGTGAAATCAACTCACTCATTCCCAGGCTGCCTGTAATTTCTGTAACCTGGAGGAGTCTGTGTTTAATATTTCTATCGAGTGTGAGAGATTCCAGCTCCTCTTCCATTATCTGAAGGAGATGCTGCTCAATTGCTGGCTGCACTTCAGCCCCACTCTCCTGATCTTTGAGCACACGGTGCTGAGGAGAGCGGGCAGAGGATCTCCTTATTGGTCTGTTCCTGGGCCTGGTAAAGGTGACCATTAACAGGTCCAGGCAGTGAGCAGTCAACGGGATCATTTGGTGTAACTGCCTGCCTCTCTTCCACAGTTACACCTGTGTCTGGGTGTCCCTCAAGGATAAGGTGCACACCTATCCACCGGTACGCTTGAGGTCTTCCATGACCAATGCTGCGGAGCCGAGGTGGAGGCGGGGAGGGAGTGCGGAGATAGAAGCACAGGAAGTGTTGGAGACAGAGCACGTGGGGGCTATGGGGGTGATGTGGAAGGGTGGTGTCTCAGTGCAACATCAGCCCAGGTAAAATAATTTAAATTTTTAAATTTTGGATCTTTGCTCCAGTGGGTTATTCCTGCCGTGTTCAAATGGGGCACTTCATTATTTAGATTTGTTCAAAAGAGGAATAAGTAGATACAGACTGAAACTGTCATTGTTGGGTTCGGAGGCACATACTTTTGATATGTAATTCTGTAAATAAATGCAGATAAAAGTGTGTAAAGATTGGCCCCAGTTCTATCCTTCACCACTGTCTTTCTGAAATATCACTCTTTGGAGGAGAGTGACAGTGAATCCTCCACACAAGACTGGCCTCGGACTCTGAATCATTAAATGTAATTCAAAGTTATTTCCAAATCTGGGTGCACAATCTTAAACTGAAATTAATAAACTTAATCAGTTGCATTTTTACTGTGTTATGAACTCAAAGTGTCAATTTTTATTTGATATTACCAGGCCAGGATTCTAAGAAACACATACATGAACACTGCTGAATAAAGAGACCTGCTATCAAAACTTTTCATCTTGCACTCATCAGGACAAATGCAAGAATACTAAATTTCATACGGGACCAACAATTTGTGCTGCAAAAGGGAAAATTTGCTGATTGTTTGGCAAAGGTACTCTGATTGGTTGAGGCATTGCCATGGAGAATACACCAGGGAAGTTACAGTTTTTACTGAAATTCAAAAAAGGCGAGTATTTGTGACATTCTTATGTTTGTCCCGATGAGTGCAAAATGAAAATGTTCAGCAGGATGGGTACAAACTTACCAAAAAGTTCTAAGTACCGTAGCAGTGAGAAAATGGGAGTTATTGCTCCGGTTTTTTCAGCTCGCCCTGCATCACAATCTTTCCTCATTTAGTGTAATGGAAGAGCCTCCGTGTGATTCTCGCTGGCATGGACTGTCCGTGTACGTGATTCACCCAAAGTGGCTGCAGCTGAGTGCTGTTAACAAGGTGAGCTGCATATAAGTATTAACGATGGGACTGATAGTCACAACAGGAAGATGGCAAAGATTTTAAGGTTTTGAATGATCAGATATGAATGAACCCATTCTGCTCTAAGCAGGATGGATTTTCTGTGGCAGTGAACTCCAAATGGAACAAGATTTGCAGCAGCTTCAAGATATTTGAGAATTTAATTTTAGAGTTCCAATATTGTATCAATCATCAGCCTGATTTCAAATCTGGAAAAAAATTGGGGAGGGCATCTGGTAAGGAGTTACAGAAGACAGAATGGGTGGGGGAGTGCAAGGTTTACATTCACTTCTATTAAACAATGTCGAGCAACAGTCTCAGCTCTCGGATTACCAGACCTGACTCACCATTCCACATATATTGTCACAACAATGGGAATTACTACACTGCTGTAGTAACCCAGCAGCGTGGAGACCAAAAGCGACCCGTAGCATACTCCTATTGATGGATTCGTTGGCCACACCCACATTCCACTTTGTCTGGTTCCCCACCTCCACCTCCCAGGAATGTTTTCCTGATGTGAATCCCTCTGATCCCAGGACACAGGGACAGGGATCAAATCTCTCCGGATTGTCGGGGAGCTGCTGCCGTTTCCCGGTGTATCTCACGGTGCTCAGGTCCTCAGACAGGAGAAGGTAAGGACGGGCTGTATTAGGGTCGAAGGTGACTGGAGCTGGGAACAGATGGACACGGATAAAATGTTAGTCAGACTCACTGTAACTTTCACAGCCGGTTAGTGATTGGGAAAATCAGCAATGATCCAGAATTAGAAATTCATCCCCCGGGGAAGAGTTTAAACAGCGCACAGGGGAAAGGGGAAGACACTGCCCGGGGGGAAGGTTTTACCCGGACACCACACCCTGCAGTGAGGCTGAGGAAACCCCGTTACAGAGAGAGAGAGAAATGGAGACAGGCTGGGGGGGCGGGGTCAGGATGAGGGGCGGGGCTAGGTGGGGGCGGGTGCAGGCTGGGGGCAGGGCCTGAATGGGGGGCGTGGCATGGCCCAGGACGATTCGATGGCTGGTGAGGCGGGGGGAGGAAGGGGACTGGGGGCGGGGGGAGGAAGGGGACTGGGGGCGGGGCCAGGCTGGGGGGCGCGGAGAGAGAGACAGAGTGAAGGCAACATCAGGTTGTTACAGAAACAAGCAGCCACACTTGGACCGTGCTGAATACAAGAGACGGATTAAAGAGCGAGAGAGTCAAGTCAATGGTGGTTTAGTCTGTGCCGTGTCCCCGGGGCTGGTTGGAGAAGTGAGTGTTCCTCAGTTTGAGGGATAGTGAGTTAGAAACCGGACAGTCCGGCAGCCCCTGTTAGAAGCCCCTGATCCACCAAAACCTGTGGCTCCCCTTGTACAGCGGAGGGAAACTCCAGTCACTGATGACGGGGCCCCACCGAGGGGGCAGCGAGAGGGGAAGCGCTTTAAACCCGGGGAAAAGCAGATCATCCCGACCTGTTTCAATTGTGGGGGAAGTGGACAGTTTGTCCGAGAGTGGAGGAAACCAATGAAGGGCCAGAGTCAGGGGACTCGGAGTCAAGAGACACCCGAGACAAACACCCCGAGTTTCCAGAAATCCCACAGATGAATGAAATGGTGTCAGCACGAAAACACTCCCCAGGGTCAGGTCCATGTGGCCCAGGGAGAGGGTGTCCCGGGAAATTCAGCAGGAAGGGACTGTACCCAGCCTGAGTATCCTTGTCCACTCGGGTATGATGAGTGTGATAGACAATGTGTAGATATTATAGTGGAGGGAGAGAAAGGTAGTAGAGACAGGAGTGTCCAACACGGGAGTAGATTCACCCTCTCCTCTGATCTACAGGAGGATCCATTATATTGGGAAGATTTACAGCTGATACAGGGGCTGGAGTGATATCCAAACCCTTAGGTTTTAGGGTGGGACCCCCTCCAGACAAAGTGGACATGGGTTTTAGTGAGATGGCGGCCATCGGGGGGCCGGATCGGCGATCAGAGGCCGGGTCCGGTCATCGGGAGGCCAACAGATACCGGGTCTGACCATCAGGCGACCGGGGGAGGTGAGGGGGGGATGCGCTTGTCAACCAATCTCCCGGCAGACTGAGAAATCAGTGCATGTGCACTCGCCCCACCAACGGAAATCCCTTGACTCTGTGATACACTCAGTGCCGCAAATTCATTCAACTAAACTCGCCCAAAAAATAGATGGGAAAATCTCCCGTATTCCTGCCTGTTGGGAGCTTAGTTTTTGGGGAAAATCATCCCACCCCCGTGTCCCAGCCGCAAAACCAACAGACTTTCCTTAAGATCGTGGAGAAAGAGCTGGAAAAGGCAGTAGCCTCTCGAGTGGAACAGCGAGTATTGGGACTGAGATGATAAATGTGAAAAGGCTTTCATTAAACTGAAAATGGACTTGCAGACTGGCCCAGCTCTGGGAGCTGTGGGCCCCGTCAAGGACTTTTATCTGGAAGCTGCAGCCACTGACATCAGTTTCAGTGAAGTCCTTCTGCAGGAAACAAACAGTCACTTGTGACCGGGAACCGATGTGAGCAGAGTCCCAGCAGACCTGGAAAAGGGATTTTCCACCTGTGAGGGACATCTGTTAGTGAGCTGTTGGACAGTGAAATATTTTACTGTTTTCACCCGCACCCAGTCTCTTACATTACTGACCCACCACAATCCAATTTAACTATTGTTAGACACAAAAATCACAGAAGGAACAGGATCTAGTGTCAGAATAACCAGCTGGACTTTATTGCTAAGTGGGAAAAACATTAAGGTAAACAGAATGGATGACCCTAAACTCAGCTCAACTATCCGGGAGAAGCCCATACTTGTACGGTACAGGGTGTTTCGGAAACTGGGGGAGGATTCAGGGCAGGAATCAACCCTGAGGGATGAGCTATTTATGTTGATGGCTCTAGTTTTGTGGAAGAAGGAAAAAGGAAAACAGAATGCTGATTAATGATCCACAAAGGGAGGTTGAATGGACAATTTCCCTTCCCAATACCGCAAGTGTCGAGCAGGTGGAGCTGGTCCTGTGACTCTCTGATCTGAAAATTCTGTATTTTAACAGAAAATTGACTGAAGTAAAATCTGATCTGATACAAATACAATTATATATTTACTTTAAAGAGACTGCTCCCTTCTACAAATGATAGAGAGCTATTTAATAGCTGGTGTCAGGAAGCTCACACCCACCTGTGTTAATCACTGTCAGCATCTTTTTCCACACTCTGTACTGCAGTGAGCAAATGTACTTCCCCACATTTATTAAAGGGTAAACCTTCTGTGGTTCTGGGAGAGTTTGTTTCACTCTGAAACAGGAGATAAAGGTCAGTGTTGGATCATTCCAGACTCGGGGAGAAATATGTTAGAAATAAAAATCACATCAAGGGTGTAAATTTTACCTTTTCTGTATATCCGGAAATTTCTGTGGAACAAGAACAATTATTACTATTTGTGTTTGGAGAACATTTTATCACAAAAAGAGACGGGATTCCACAGAAAAGTACGTTGAAAATATAGAAAGTTATGGAACTGCCTCTAACTGTCCTCACTGGACTGTGAGTTACTCCACAATATTACAAATGACTCCAGCTTCCTGCACAACACAACTCACAGAGTTACAATCCAATTGTAAAATCCTGATCAAAGTCCAATTATTGGATTTAATTTATTGTTTAACGAGATTCACTTTAAAATTTTCTTTGGGAAATGTTTTGACCAGTCCTCTGTCCCTTTCACCATCAAGTCTGATTACCCAAAAATGCTGGGTATATGGTTCAGAGTGGCTGGGGTGGGTGCCAATATTTGGAAGGACCACATTGCCAAGGTAAAGCAGAAACTGTGCATGTGGGAGCAATAATCTCTATTCGCTGTGGGCAAAAACCAGGTCACCAGGTGTGAGATACTGTTAGGGTTGCTGTATGTGGTGCAAGTCAGGCCCATACCCCGATCCTCCCCCATAACAGTCACCCGAGCCATCTTCAGATTCATCTGGAGATCCAAGATGGATTGTGTCTGAATAGATACCATTCACAAATCTCTGGATAAGGGAGGAAAATATGTACCTTCATCCTGATGGCCATCTTTATATGTGGCTGAATCAAGCTGTATATAGAACATAGAACATTACAGCGCAGAACAGGCCCTTCGGCCCACGATGTTGCGCCGACCAGTTAAAAAACAATGACCCACTAATCTAAACCAATCCCTTTTCGTCCATAAACCTATCCACGGATCTCTTAAACGCCCCCAAACTAGGCGCATTTACAGCTGCAGCAGGCAGGGCATTCCAATCCCTCACCACCCTCTGGGTAAAGAACCTACCCCTGACATCCGTCCTATAACTACCACCCCTTAATTTAAAGCCATGCCCCCTCGTGCTAGCTTTCTCCATCCGAGGAAAAAGGCTATCACTATCCACCCTATCTAAACCTCTAATCATCTTATATGTTTCAATAAGATCCCCTCTTAGCTGCCTTCTTTCTAGCGAAAACAACCCCAAATCCCTCAGTCTCTCCTCATAGGACCTCCCCTCCATACCAGGCAACATCCTGGTAAACCTCCTCTGCACCCTCTCCAAAGCCTCCACATCCTTCCTGTAATGTGGGGACCAGAACTGCACACAGTACTCCAAGTGCGGCCGCACCAGAGTTGTGTACAGTTGCAACATGACGCTGCGACTCCGAAATTCAATCCCCCTACCAATAAACGCCAAGACGCCGTATGCCTTCTTAACAACCTTATCTACTTGATAGTTCCTCAGGACACAAATACAAAGTACCGCCAAGTACTGAGGTTCTACCTATCCCCGATGTTGCAAAGGATGGATCTGGTCACATTTCCATAGAATGCTCCAAGTAGTTGGATTATGCTGTTTCACCTGTCCCTCATAGAAAAATGTGTTCAGAAAAAGCACTTTTTTAAATCCATAAGTCCATCAAGCAGCAGTCTACACTGAATGTCCTCGAGGCCCTGAGGGAAACGGAAATGATGGATCCTGTCGGATGGTTCCCTGAGCAGACTGTCAAAGTTATTTGTGGGCGAAGAGACAGTCACAAGCTCCTTGTGGAATGTGCCTTTGCATGACAGTCTGGAGAGAGATGTAGTGGTATTTGTTGAGGTTCATCCCAAGTAGCTCCGTGACACGGGACTCTGTGCTCTACGAGCTGTTCACAGGGACAGCCACCGCAGTGGCACAATGGAGAAAGGCCATTGTGTAAGACCATTCAGCCAATGACACAAGGGGCTAGTAACTATCAAACCCCTCAGACTGTGTGCTTAATTCTAACTCTATAGAAATGTATTGAAACACTGCAGAGTGCAACATGACCAATGTCTGTTGTTTGAAATGAATTGCACTCTAATGAAAAGATATATTTTTTGTTTATGTGTCCAATCCAATCAAAGTCCAATTCAGAGTGTCAGCAAGTGAGACATTCCCGATCCAAGCTGACAAGACAGGCTTCTCACTACCTGCCTTGGGTTTCATCGTCATGATGTAGAGATGCTGGTATTGGACTTCCACACACCTGATGAAGGAACACCGTTTCCGAAAGCTTGTGGGATTAACATCAAATAAACTGGTTGGACTCTAACCTGGTGTTGTGAGACTTCTTACTGGGTTTGATCTCCATGATCCAAGCTGATTGGAGCAGGCATTGCACCTCCTCCAAGGCTCGATCTCATTTGCATCTTAACCAAAAGGCCGAGATACTGCTTTAAAAAATTGCTTCAAATGAAGCCTTAATGTAACCTTGTGACCTTAAACAAGTTCAGCACATCAATACTACACTTGATTTTAGCCAAAAGATCGAGGATTGAAACATATGTAATGTTCTCATGAAGCACATCAGATCATCAGGAATTCTGGACAATATGTAAACATCACTGCGCTTTACTGTGATAATAATTTGAAATTTTGTAAGACGTCTTTCAGACACTGTACAAATAAAGTATATTTTTGCAGATACAAAAGTACTGCTTGAGTGGATCCTGAATTGTAGTTCACATGTCTCAGACCATTAGGGTCCAAGACCAGAACCCCAGGTATATTATGAAGCTAGAAGAGACCCCAACAAATTTTCCATTTTTGCATAGCTGTGAGGAAAGGATACTTCACTCTAGGAGTCATTCCACTGACAAATTCGGGAACCTTTGTCAAAACAAGTTTTATTCACAACACGGTATAAGTGTGACTCTAATAAAATGGAACAGCTTACCCAACTCTTTGAACAATCATTAAACATGAAAAGAAACAACTCTACTTTCCAGTATAAAAACCATTTTAAATCCAGTTAGCAATTGCAAATATATTTGCTGGAATGAGTGTAGACAGCCTTGGAGTTTTCAAAGGGAGCTTTCAGAAACCTGCAGGGCTCTCCTAACTTCAACCTGAACTGCCAAACTTCAACTCCTTTCTGCAAAAGTCTTTTCTACTTGCTACAGATCCAGGACTACACATAAACCACAACATCACACAACCCTGTCAATCATTCTAATCTGAAATCCCAGGAGAACTTAAGTAAACAAACTTAACTCCACTTAACCTAATCACTTGTCAGGTTGAAGACTAATTATTCTGCTCTCCCAGGACCTGAACTGTATTCCCTCCAGTCAGACTAATCACCTTTAGAAAAAAAGCTGAACTTAAAAACATTCCCCAAAACATGAAAAACTGCTATGGATGGGATTTTGCAGCTTCACTCATCCCGAAACCATAAAGTCACGCCCAAAGTCAATGGACCTTCCCACTGACCGCCCCCTCGCCCGTGTCAATTCCTATGGCAGGCGAGGAGGCAGACACGTGCATCACACAGGCCAACTCAGGGGAGAATGGTCTGACCATTCTGAGGGTTTCTCATTCTATATGAAGCTGATTTTCTGCATTATTTAATTTGATGAAACTATCCTTCTGTAATATTACACTAAACAAGCTCCAGATTTAGTCATTTCCATGTTAAAGACAGCTATTAGTGATCTTAGTGTGAGACAGAGAAATCCACATGTCACAGGTGATTGGGGTAATTTTGGTCAGTGACTTTTATATTCTAGATTTTGACGACACAACCTGCTCACTCTTCAAGACGGTGAAGCAGAGAAAAATAAAGAAACAGTTACCGTTAAAAACTTGATATTGTCCTGTTCACTCAGCTCTTGTTCAATATTCTGAACAGTGATTGAAAGCGATGAGATTTCCTCCGTTATCTTCTCAATCCTCTCCTTCATCTCCTGACTCTTTTTCTCTTTCTCCAGTTTCAGATCTTCCAACACAATCCTCTCTTCCTCACGGAGAAACTGGTGAAGTTTTTCAAATTCAGCTTTAATCTGTTTCTCTGTCTTTACACTTTGATCCTTTAGAAAATATCAGTGAGATTGAAAAATCAAATGAGGATGTTTAAAAGGTTGTTCAGCCTGAGCCGTTCTGTCCATATCAGAATATTAGAGAGAAAAACTTCCCAATCCTGTTAATTCCCAATCCTGATTATTTATTTCTTCTCCGTGTCTGCATGGGTTTTCTCCAGATGATCCGGTTTCCTCCCACAGTCCGAAAGATAGAATCATAGTGTCACAGAGCTTTACAGCATGGAAACAGGCCCTTCAACATAACTTGTCCATGCCGCCCAGGTTTTACTATTAAGCTAGTCTCGATTGCCCGCATTTAGCCCATATCCCTCTATACCAGTCATACCCACATAACTGTCTAAATGCTTTTTAAAAGACAAAATTGTACCCACCTCTACTACTACCTCTGGCAGCTCGTTCCAGACACTCGCCACCCTCTGCATGAAAAAATTATCTCTCTGGACCCTTATGTATCTCTCTCCTCTCACCTTAAACCTATGGCCTCTAGTTTTAGCCTCCCAGACCTTAGGAAAAAGATGTTGACTGTCTACCTTATTTATGCCCTCATTATTTATAAACCTCTTTAAGATCACCCCTAAGCCTCCTACGCTCCAAGAAAAAAGTCCCAGTGTATCCAACCTCTCCTTATAACTCAAACCATCAAGTCCCAGTAGCATCCTAGTAAATCTTTTCTGCTCTATTTCTAATTTAATAATATCCCTTCTATAATAGGGTGACCAGAACTGTACGCAGTATTCCAAGTGTGGCCTTACAATGTCTTGTACAAGTGCAACAAGACGTCCAACTCCTGTAATTCAATTTTCTGACTAATGAAACCAAGCATGCCGAATGTTTTCTTCACCAGATGTGCTGGCTAGGTGCATTGACCATGCTAAGTTCTCCCTCAGTGTACCTGAACAGGTGCTGGAGTGTGACAACTGGGGGATTTTCACAGTAACTTCATTGTGGTGTTAATGTAAGCCTACTTGTGACACTAATAAGTAAAGTTTAAAAACTTTAAACTTTATTGAAATGTATATGAGTTATTATATGTAGAATAAACTATTCTCTAATACAGCGAGACCAAGATTACCAGATGATATTGATTCAGAAGATGGAGCTTATTTTATATTAATAAAATGAATGCAGTGAAATAATTGATTATAGATTAGTTGCACTGGACAATAGATTACCAGATGATAATTTATTCAGGAGAGGAATCTCTAACTGAGGATCGATTTGCTGACTTTTCTATTTGGTTTATTGGTGACAATCTTGGAATTTAAATTTCAAATAAAACATTTTCCCTGTATCTACACCGTCAAACCCTTTCATAATTTCAAAGAACTCAATCGGGTCACCTCACAGCTTCTTTTTTCCAGCTGGCTTGATCTTTCCAGAAAGGTATAATCTCTGACTTCTGGGATCATCATATACATATATCTTTTGCACCTTTTCCATTTTACAATATGGAGATCAGACTTCTGCACAGAACAATTCTGGACATCACTAATTCTGTATAAAATGTTGAACAAAAGATGAGAATTACCTGAATGTGGGTTAATGTTTCCTCAAAGTCACTCTTTATATCATCACATTCGTCCTGCTTCTCTTGGATCAGATCCAGTTCGGTTCGCAGTTCCTCCTGAACAAGGAATGATAATTAGTTTGTACATTTTCAGAATTAAATACCCCAAATTGAATACCATAATGTTCAAATTAAAGATCTGAATACTTTTATTATGAGGCTCTTTTTGCTTCACATTCAGCAGTTTTTACTGAAAAAGAGACATGCTGTCAAAACTTTTCACCTTGCACTCATGGGACAACTCACAAGAAATTACCAACAGTCAGGGAACAATTTAAACTGCATGAGAAGAGAGTACTGAATGGTTGGCAAGTCTATTCTGATTGCTGGAGTCATTGCCATGGAGAATGCAGCATGTAACAGGTAACTTCCTGGATTGAATCTGCAGTTCACCAATATTTCGAAACAATCCTGATTGTGTTCAGAATTCCATTGCACAATTTAGGATTATCAGTCAGGCTCACAATATGGCTCACTGACATATACTGGAAGCCACAAATATTCACACACAGTCCCTGTCCTTAACCGACACAAGGAGCATATCCACACATTCCACCTTTTACATTCAAACAAAAGTTTGAGGAACAAACATTCCCTGGTTCACTCTTCCAGGGCAATACCTTGACCAATGGAGAAAAACCTGTCAAGTTTGAATTTTAAACAGAAGTTCAGTCACACCATCGCTCCCTCCAGAATATTCCAACTCACCTCCTGACTGCTGTCCCACATTCTACCCTCCTGAGACCATCCAAACCTCTGCTGCCCCTCTCCTTCCTCACACCAAGTTCCAATCATAAGAACATAAGAACATAAAAAATAGGAGCAGGAGTAGGCCATCTGGCCCTTCGAGCCTGCCCCGCCATTCAATAAGATCATGGCTGATCTGTCGTGGCTCAGTTCCACTTTCCCGCCCTCTCCCCATAACCCTTAATCCCCTCTCTTATCAAAAACCCATCAACCCGCTTCTTAAAAATATTTAGCGAGGCTGCCTCCACCACTTCAACGGGCAGAGAATTCCAGATATTCACCACCCTTTGAGTGAAGAAGTTCCTCCTCAACTCCGTTCTAAACCGCCCCCCCTTTATCTTGAGGCTGTGCCCCCTAGTCCTACTGTCTTTTTTGAGCGGGAAGAGTCTCTCCACCTCTATCCTATCCATCCCATTCATCATCTTATACGTCTCAATGAGATCTCCCCTCATTCTTCTAAACTCTAACGAGTACAAGCCCAGTTTATTCAGCCTCTCCTCATAGCTCAACCCCCTCAACTCCGGTATCAGCCTAGTAAACCTCCTCTGCACTCCCTCCAAGGCCAAAATATCCTTGCGCAGGTGCGGCGCCCAAAACTGCACACAGTACTCCAGCTGCGGCCTCACCAATGCCCTATACAGCTGCAGCAAGACCTCCCTACTTTTATATTCAATCCCCCTCGCTATGAAGGCCAGCATCCCATTCGCCTTCCTGACCACCTGCTGCACCTGCAGGCTGGGTTTTTGCGACTCATGCACAAGGACCCCGAGGTCCCTCTGCACCGTCGCCTGCTGCAGTTTTTCGCCCCGTAAGTAATAGTCCTTCCTACCATTCTTCCTACCAAAGTGGACCACCTCACACTTGCCAACATTAAATTCCATTTGCCATTTCCTGGCCCATTCGCCCAGCCTATCTAGATCCTTCTGCAGACTCTCCACACCCTCCACGCAATTTGCCTTTCCCCCAATCTTGGTGTCATCAGCAAATTTCGACACCCTACACTCGGTTCCCTCCTCCAGATCATCTATATAAATGGTAAATAGCTGAGGCCCCAGCACCGACCCCTGGGGCACCCCACTAGTCACCAACCGCCAATCCGAATAGCACCCATTGACCCCCACTCTCTGCCTCCTATTTGACAACCAATCCTCTATCCACGCTAACACCCTACCCCCAACTCCATGTCCTCTGACCTTCTGCAGTAACCTCTTGTGAGGTACCTTATCAAACGCCTTCTGAAAATCCAGAAAGACCACATCCAACGGCTCTCCTCTATCCACCGCCCTAGACACATCCTCATAGAACTCCAGTAAATTTGTCAGACACGACTTCCCTTTAATGAAACCGTGTTGCGTCTGCCCTATCAAGCAATTCCCTTCAAGATGCCTCGCAATTTCCTCCTTAATGACGGATTCTAACATTTTACCTACCACAGACGTTAAACTAACCGGCCTATAATTCCCCGCCTTTTGCCTGGCACCCTTCTTAAACAACGGCGTAACATTAGCCGTTTTCCAATCATCCGGCACTTCCCCGGAATCCAGCGACGTCTGGAAAATAACCACCAAGGCATCCACTATAACCTCCGCCATTTCTTTCAGAACCCTCGGATGCATTCCATCCGGTCCTGGGGACTTGTCCACAATCAGCCCCTCCAGTCTGTCGCGCACCACCTCTCTAGTAACAGTAATGTCATTAAGACCCTCCAGTCCTACCACCTTTCCATCGCTAACACCCGGCAAATTATTCACGTCCTCCTCCGTGAAGACAGAAACAAAAAAGTTATTCAAGACCTTAGCCATATCCCCATCCCCTACCACTAGGTCCCCTTTCTCATCCTCTAAGGGACCAACGTTCACCCTAGCCAGCCTCTTCCTTTTTATATATTTGTAAAAACTCTTGCTATCCTTTTTTATATTAAGCGCTAGCCCGGCTTCATAGCTTCTTCTACCCTCCTTTATCAACTTTTTTGTCAATCTTTGTTGACACTACCTGACGCTTGCTAACGTACACTGGCTCCTGGTTAAACAACTCCTGGATTTTATCTGTTCTTATCTTTAAGATATCACCACATAATAACTCTATAAAGTCCGAAGTAATTTATAGATATGCTACTGAGCGTCAGTGGTGGAGGGAGTGGATGTGGTGCCAATCAAGCCTGCTGCTTTGTCCTGGATGGTGTCGAGCTTCTTGAGTGTTGTTAGAGATGCACCCATCCAAACAATCCATCACGCTCCTGACTTGTGACTTGTAGATGGTGGATAGATTTTGAGAAGCAGGAAGTGAGTTTCTGGTCAATGGTAACCCCAAGGATATTAATAATGGGGATTCCTGAGGGACTCCTGCAGGAATGTCCCGATGCTGAGATGACTGACCCTCCACAACCACAACCATCTTCCTATGTGCCAGATATGACTCCAACCAGTGGAGAGTTTGCATCCAATACTCATTGATTCCAATTGTCCGAGGGCTCCATGATGCCACATTCGGTCGAATGCGGCCTCGATCTCAAGGACTGTCATTCTCACCTCACATTTGGAATTAAGCTAGTGACCCTGCCGAAACCCAAAATGGGTGTCACTGAGCAGGTTATTGCTGAGCAGGCGCTGCTTGATAACACTGTCGATGACCCTTTCCCTCACTTTACTGATGATCGAGAGTAGGCTGATTGGGCGGTAATTGGTCGGGTTGGATTTGTCCTGCTTTTTGTGTACAGGACACACCTGGGCAATTTTCCACATTGTTGGGTACATGCCAGTTTTGTAAGTGTACTGGAAAAGCTTGGCTAGGGGAGCGGCAAGTTCTGGAGCACCAGCCTTCAGTACTGTTGCCGGAATCTTATCAGCGTCCATTGCCTTTGCAGTATCCAGTGCCTCCAACCGTTTCTTGATATCACATGGAGTGAACTGAATTGGCTGGAGACTGGCATCTGTGATGCTGGGGACCACTGGAGGAAGCTAAGATGGATCATCCACTCAGCACTTCTGGCTGACGATTGCTGCGAATGCTTCAGCCTTATCTTTTGCACTGACGTGCTGGGCTCCTCCATCACTCAGTGTGGGGCTATTTGCGGATCCTCCTCCTCAAGTGAGTTGTTTAATTGTACACCACCATTCATGACTGGATGTGACAGGACTGCAGAACTCAGATCTGATCCGTTGAGGAGACTGCCACCTAAACATGGAGATCAGCACCCCCTGATTCTCCCTTTCATTTGTCCGATTGGACCAGTAAATTCTCCCCTCTTGTTCGGGACAGGAGGTCTTTTGGTGTAGTGGTAGCGCCCCAACTCAGACCAGAAGCTCTGGGTTCAAATTCCAACACCAGGACTTGTTGGCCACAGAAACAGTTTTCAACGTGGTTCAACAGGCTGATAATCAGCTCAAAAATCTTCCACTATTCCCCAATGGGTAAAAAAAAAACATCATGGATATAAAGATACAGTAAACAGACAAACTTATTTCGGGTCGTATGCCTTTTCTGCCTGTTTAGATTGTACATCGTATCTAAACTTCTTAATACACTTACACTATCCTAAATTCACTCATGAGTTCTTGGTCATCTATCTGGGGCAATCCGAGCCTCCAGCAGCTTAAATCTTCCATGTCCTTTGTTTAAAATCTGTCCATGTCTTTGCTCCTCTCTATTTCTATAATCTCCTTCAGCCCCACAATGTTCTGAGAAATCTGCTCTCATCGAATTCTGACCTCTTGATTATCCCTGATTTTAATTCCTCCCCTATTGGTAAGTTTACTTCTAACTGCTGAGGTCCTGAGCTCTGGAATTTTTTCCCTAAATTTTTCCGATTCTCCACCTCTCAACCTTGAAAACATTCCCAAAAACCCCACCTCTGTGATTTGCTTCCTGCTTCCAAGTTTTGCTCCATCTGTCCCAACTTGCCTGATGTGGCTCATTTAACTTTATAACATTCCTGTGAAGGGCCTCAGGATGGTTCATTACAGTAAAGGTGCTAGACAAATATTTTGTTGTTGGTCAGAAGTCAAACTCCATTTAAAGCGAATCTTTCACTCTCTGATGTACAAAAGTTTAGGTTTAATAATTATTTAGAATTAGTTGGTAGCTTCGTTAATGATTAAATAAGTGAGAGGTGGGTATCTGCCATAACACTCGCAGGTGGGACCTATTTCTTATACGGTGCAAACTGATGACCCTCAAGGTTTGGAAATCCCTGAACCTATGATCACAAATGAGCTGAATTCAGAAACAATTTTATCAGCTATTGTACCTGAGCCAAGTGGTGAACGGACTATCGAGAGCATGAAAGCAAAGGCTTCCAAATGACAGTTTTCCCTAAGCAGAACTGACATCCATGTAAAAGACTCTTGAACTGATTGTATCGATATAAAACTGTATATAATGATACTTGGTAAAATAATTATTGTTCATAGTGAGTCAGCGTTAAAGTTAATGTCAGTAGTCATGCTATTGGAGTAAAAGGGAAAGGATGTTATGTATTTTAAACCAATATTTTGGTGTAAAGTGTGTCACATGAATACGTGGTGATATTATCAGAGGCATTTGGAAGATTTTCCCCCGCTTCTATCTGGGGCTGTAAGCAAGCAACACCTCTGTAATAAAGCTCCACTAACTGGTTATGTAACCCACCGTGTGGCAACCTTTTCATTACTCTGTCTTTGCTGTTGAAGTGATCTGATCACTTTAGTATTATAAATAATCATCTTTGGTTCTGTTAAGTTCTGTAATCAGTTTTTATAACGATGTAGTTCTCTTGACTTTTATTTCGATGAACATAGAATGTATTCTGCTGTTTTTATATTTGTGTCCTGTAACCAACTTTAAGACATTAATAATCTTTCTGCGCTGATTCTATATAAAATACATATACACTTCCTGTAATTTCTGGAAGTTTGTCATTTTTGTAAGGCTATGCACCACTCAGTTCTCTCATTATTTTTAATTATTTCATATCAAACACTGGCAGATATGACAAAAACAGGTAATTACAAATTTGTTCTTTCAAAGCACACTGATAAACATCTGTCTTAATGAGAGCTCTACTGAACAAACAATATTGATATCTTTACATCAATTAGGCACCTGGGAAAAAGAGCCCAAACATTGAGTATTACTGACATAATACACACTTGTATCTCAAATCTTTCTCTTTCTCTACACCTTAACCAACACTACATTTTGCACTCTCTTCTTTCCTTCTCTATGAACAGTATGCTTTGTCTGTGCAACGCGCAAGAAACAATGCTTTTCACTGTATGCTAATACACGTGACATTAATAAATCAAATCAAAAAACCAAATACATGGCTGCCGAAACATTCTAAAGACATCTGTAATCTCAGTGGAAAATCATAAAATTGAATAAAATGACAGAAAAAGATATAAAGGGAGGAATGATCCCACAATCAATTGACACATTAGAGGGCCAATCAGAAGTCAACAGGAAATGACCCATAGATGTTGACAAACCAATCAGAAACTGATTCTGCACCATCTAAACCAATCAGGGACTGATAGTGTGCTGCTCAAGCCAATCAGAATTCAAAAACATGATTAATCAGGCAGATGGGCTGTGGTTTGAAAGAATGGAAAGCTTTGAACTGCCAGGCAGGTGCTGAATTTGAAACCAAAGAGACTGCTACCCAACTGAGAGCAGGAGAGCTCAGAACTGAAAGAGACAGAGAGACAGAGAGAGAAGAGCAGGAGAACTCAGAACTGAAAGGTACAGACAGAGAGAGAAAGCGCAATTGGAAGACATGTTACATTGTGCATGAGACTGAATCAGGAAGTAAGAACCACTTTGAGTCAGGAAAGTCACTGTCCAGTTTGTTAAATATTAGGTTTGTTGCTTAATAAATGTTTTCTGAGTTACATCACTAGATTGCCTGCTTCCACCACTTCCACAAGCAGTGCGTTCCAGGCTTCCTCCACCATCTGCATGAAAAACTTTCCCCGTATGTCTCCCTTCAACTTTTCTCCTCTCACCTTGAACCTGTGCCCTTTTGTAGTTTACCTTTTCACACTAGGAAAAAGCCTCTGACTATCCACTCTGTCTATGCCTCCTAAATTTTTGAACAGTAAAGGAATTAAGGGTTACGGTGACTAGGTGGGTAAGTGGAGCTGAGTCCACGAAAAGATTAGCCATGATCTTATTGAATGGCAGAGCAGGCTCGAGGGGCCAGATGGCCTACTCCTGCTCCTAGTTCTTATTGTCTCCTATTACCTAAATTGTTAAAGTCTCAAAAGAACAAATTACTATTGAATGAGGGCAGACTCAGATTTGGAAGTTAAACACATCCTAAAATCTCTGCCTGGTTTCTGAAGCAGCAATACAAATGGCAGTTCATCGAAAGACTGAGTAATTAAATGATAAAAATTGAGAGACAATAAAACCCAAATCTATGTTCCCTGTTCAGGATTCCAAAGAACAAAACAGCACAGGAGCAGGCCCATCAGCCCATCCAGCCTGCACCGATTCCTAATCCTTATTTAGACCTCCTACTTATTGCCCATTTGTGGTTTCTATCCCTCTGTTCGCTTCCTGTTCATGTGTCTATCAAGGTGTACCTTGAACTTTGCTAATGTGCCTAATTCCACCATCTCCACTGGCAGTGAGTTCCAGGCCCCCTCCACCTTCTGTGTGAAAAACTTTCCCCGTACGTCTCCCTTCAACTTTCCACTTCTGAACTTGAACCTGTGCCCTCTTGTAATTTACCTTTCCACCCTTGGAAAAAGCCTCTGACTACTCATTTTATCTGTGCCTCCTAATAGATCTCTATGAGGTCACCCTCAGCCTCCGTCTTTACAGTGAAGACAATCCAAGTTAATCCAACCTCTCCTTGTACCTAAAACGCTCCAGAACAGGGAACATCCTGGTAAATCATCTTTGCACGCTCTCCAAAACATCTATGCCCTTCCAGTAGTGTAGCAATAAGAACTGAACGCAGTTCTTCAGATGTGGCCTAACTAATGTTTTATAACAGACCACAATCAGTAAGGATAGGTAACAACACCTCCTTCACAATCATTCTCAATACCAGTGCCCCACAAGGCTATGTTCTCAACTCCCTACTATACTCCTTGTGTGGCCAAATTCCCCTCCAACTCAATTTTCAAGTTTGCAGATGTCACTGTTGTAGTGGGTCAGATCTCAACCAATGATGAGACAGAGTACAGGAATGAGACAGAGAATCTGGTGAATTGGTGCAATGACAATAATTTCTCCTTCAATGTCAACAAAACGAAGGAGATAGGCATCGACTTCAGGGAGTATAATGGAGAAAAGGCCCCTGTCTACATCAAAGAGGACAATGTAGAAATGGTCAAAAGCTTCAAGGTTTTAGGTGTCCAGATCACCTACATGTACTGGTCCCCCCATGCCGACACTATAGTTAAGCAAACCCCAGTGCTTCTGCATTCTGCACTCTCTCATTTCCTTCTGTATGAATGGTATGCTTTGTCTGTATAGCATGCAAGAAACAATACTTTTCACTGAATACTAATAGATGTGACAATAATAAATCAAATCAAGTCATTTACTACCTAGTTTGCATCTGAATTTGATCCTCCAAAATGCGCCATCTCACATTTGTCCGGATTAAACTCCATCTGCCATTTCTCTGCCAAAGTCTGCAATATATTTATATCTTGCTGTATCCTTTGACAATCCCGATCACGATCTACAACTCCGCCATTTTTTGTGTCATCCATAAACTTACTATCGGACCACTTACACTTTCCTCCTGATCATTTATATATATTACAAACAACAAAGGTCTGAGTATTGATCCCTGTGGAACACCTCTAATTACTGATGTCCATTCCAAAAAGCACCCTTCCACAGCTACTCTCTGTCATCTATGACCAAGCCAGTTCTGTATCCATCTAGCCAGCACACCCCAGATCCAATGAGACATTACCTTTTGTAACAGCCTGTTAAATGCCTTACAAAATTTTATAGAAAATAGAAAATATCCAGAGCCTTTCCCCTCATCAATCATTCTTGTCAACTCCTCAAAAAACTCAATCAAGTTGGTGAGACATGACCTTCCCTGCACAAAACCATGCTGCCAAAAATCCATTCATTTCCAAATGTGAATAAATCCTGTCTCTCAGTATCTTCAGTAAAAAGTCTGACAACACCAGGTTTTAGTCCAACCGATTTATTTGATAATACTCACAAGCTTTCGAGGGGACTGCCTCTTCTCCAGCAGCTTCCCCACCACTGACACTGGCCTGTAATTACAGGGATTGTCTCTGTTTCTGTTCTCAAAGGGACAAAATTGGCCATTCTCCAGTTCTTTTGAACCTCACCTGTGGCCAAAGAGGATGCAAAGATATCGGTCACATTATCTGTTTCTGTATTTTATTTTACACAGGATCTCCTCACCTTAAACTCTTCAGCAGCTTCTCCCACTGGCAGCATCTCATGGTTTTGATGATTTTTTGAAATCTGACAAATGACACAGATGGGCTGATTGTCAGTTTTACAGAAAACTTTCAGCTTCTCCTGGTGACGGCTGCATTCCTTTATCACCTTTATCACTTTTTATAAACAGTTCCACAATGTTGGAGAAAGTGCGGATCCGTCTCAGATCCCTGGAGGAAGTTTCTTTTCTACAGATGGGGCAGGAGGCAGTGACAGCTTTCTCCCAGTACTGGGTTATACAGGATCGACAGAAGCTGTGTTCACAGTCGATGAAAACAGGATCTTTATACAGATCATGGCAAACAGCACAGGAAAGTTCATCTTCCATCTCGACAGACTGATCACTATGTTCTACACTGAGTAAAAGGGTGATCAAAGTTCAGTGAAATACTTTCAGTTTCATTTCCTGATTCCCACAGCTGCATTTTAAACCACACCCAGAAAGGGGCAGAGAAAATGAGCAATCTAAACAGATTGCTGATAAACAAGATTTATTCACTAATTTTGTTCCAGAAATCACCACCATAACTGGCCTCACTCAACCTTTGTTCCTGTAAAAATATGGACATATTTTTACATTATTCTAATAGAGAACAAAGACGGAACAGTTGATCTGGACAAACTTCATTTAAATTGTTCGCACAGACTTTTGATCAGAGCAGGAAAGAATGGAAATTATTGCTGTGTCAAATAGGACAATAAATTTCTTTTATTGAAGATCAAAGCTTTATAAACAAAGAGAAAGCGAACTGAATTAGGCCGTGTCACTTTCTAGGTGTTGTGTCGGGGTCACTTCAGAACCTTTGAAAAGTTACAGCACAGGAGGAGGCCATTCGGCCCATCTTGTCCGTGCCAGTCTGACGACACCCAGGTGCCCTTCCTAATCCCACCTTCCTGCACTCGACCCACAGCCCTGATGTGTCTCCCTGACCAAACCCCCTCTGCTTTTTCCATTTTCCTGCTGCCCCTTTTCTGATCAGATGTGTGTGATTTTAAACGGTGTTTAACTGCCGAGCAGAGGAGCGCGGCCCCGCTGCAGAGTGAGTGAAGGCGGCTGAACATCGGCCGCGAGCTGAGCGCTCAAAGACCAACAGTCACAGCGCGAGCGGCTGGAGAGAGTGTCCCCGAGAGACAGAGGCTGTGATTGGAGGATCAGTGAGCGGCTCCGAGAGACAGAGGCTGTGATTGGAGGATCAGTGAGCAGCCCCGAGAGACAGAGGCTGTGATTGGAGGATCAGTGAGCTGCCCCGGAGAGACAGAGACTGGGATTGGTCACTCCCTCTCCTTTCCCCCAACTCAGCTCCCAGTTCACAGACAGGCTTTCGAGCCGCAATGTTAACCTGGATTCTCTCTCTCTCCACAGCTGATAGCGAGTGAGTTGTGTCTTTGTAGCATTTTCCACTCCCATTTCCAGGCTGGGGACTGAGTTGGATGTTTCAGTGTCTCTGTGAACTGCCTCTGGAGGGAGGGAGCAGCTTCCCTGATGCATTTGGATGCTGTCAGTTTGGTTCTGGGCTGCTGACTGCTGCTGACTTTGGGGGGAATTGCTGATCTCTTTTTTTGCCGGGACACTTTTTAATTCCTTGTTTAAGATCAGGAATCTAATTGTAAATGAACATTCCCAAAGTGAAGAAATACATTTCCTATTTGTGTTCGACCTTCCAAAATGTATTACCTCACATTTGTCCGGATTAAACTCCATCTGCCATTTCTCTGCTCAAGTCTCCAACTGATCTATATTTTTAAATCTTTCCTACCAATTAATCTCCTCTCTGTACTCGGAAAACAGGCCCAGATTTTTGAATTCAGTGACTGACACACAGCAAGATCCCAAACTGGGGAATTTCACTCTCCCAACCTGGGCTTTTTTGAACATTGTCCAGACTGGCAGTGTGGAATTTCCCGATAGGGACTCGGTGTGTGACAGGAACATGGAATTGGGAAGTCCAGGCTCATGTTTATTTTCCCTCTTTGTTTCTGATCCAATTCTCTTTCAGTTGTGAAGAAAGGTCCTGTGGAGGGGCACAGTGGTTAGCACTGCTGCCTCACAGATCCCGATTTCAATTCCGGCCTTGGGTGACTATCCCTGTGGAGTTTCCATGTTCTTTCCGTGTCTGCTTGGGTTTCTTCTGGGTTCTCTGATTTCTTCCCGCAGCCCAAAGATGTGGGGGTTGGGTGGATTGGCCATGTTAAATTGCCTCTTAGTGTTGGTGGAATTAGCAGGGCAAGTACATGGGGTAACAGGGATAGGACCTGGTAGGATTGCTATCGGGGTCGATGGGCCGAATGGCCTCCTGTACTGTAGCGATGCTATGCTTCTCTGAATTAAATGATCCATATTGCCTGGATTCACTATAGTTCGCCACAACAGGTCCACAGCAGACATCATATCCCTGGCCTTACCTTCAACCCTGGATAACAAGAACAGTCCTGTCAGTCTCCCATTTATTGACTATAGGTCAGCCTTAACACCACTATTCCTACAATACTCACCTCCAAACTCCATGGCCTGGGGCTCGGCTCCTCCCTCTGCAACTGGATCCTAAACTTCTAATCCACAGGCGGCACGGTGGCACAGTGGTTAGCACTGCTGCCTCACAGCTCCAGGGGCCCGGATTCAGTTCCCAGCTTGGGTGACTATCTGTGTGGAGTTTGCACATTCTCCCTGTGTCTGCATGGGTTTCTTCCGGATGCTCCAGTTTCCTCCCATAGTCTGAAGATGTGCAGGTTCGGTGAATTGGCCATGCTGAATTGCCCCTTATTGTCAGGGGGACTAGTTAGGGTAAATGCATGAGGTTATGGGGATAGGGCCTGTGTGGGATTGTGGTTGCTGCAGACTCAATGGGCAGAATGGCCTCCTTATGCACTGCAGGGATTCTATGATTCTGTTCTATGACCGCAATCAATAAGGACAGGCAACAACACCTCCTCCACACCAGTGCCCTACAAGGCTGTGTCCTCAACCCCTTACTATACTCCTTACACACCTCTGACTGTGTGGCCAAATTCCCCTCCAACTTGATTTTCAAGTTTCTTCATGACGCCACCTTAGTAGGTTGGGTTCAAGCAATGAAGAGATTGAGTACAGGAAAGAGATGGAGAATCTGGTGAACTGGTGCGACGACACTAACCTCTCCCTCAATGTCACTATAGTTAAGAAAGCCCACCAATACCTCCAGTTTCTCAGGAGACTGAGGATATTTGGCATGTCTGCTACAATTCACTCCAACTTTTACAGATTCACCATAGAAAACATTCTTTCTGGTTGTATCACAGTTTGGTATGGCTCCTGTTCTGTCCAAGACTGCAAGGAACTACAAAGGGTCATGAACAAAGCCCAGTCCATCACGCAAACCAGCCTCCCATCTATTGTGTCTACACTTCCCACTGCCTCAGAAAAGCAGCAGTATCATCAAGGACCCCATGCACCTCGGACATTCTCTCTTCCACTTTCATCCATAGGGAAAGAAATACAAAAGGCTGAGGACACGTACCAACCAACTCAAGAACAGCTTCTTCCCTGCTGCCATCAAACTTTTGAATGGACCTACTTTCCGTTAAGTTGATCTTTCTCCACACCCCAGCTATGATTGTAATACTACATTCTCTCCTTTCCTTTTCTATGAACAGTATGCTTTGTATAGCAAACAAGAAACAATGCTTTTCACTATACTAATACATGTGACAATAATAAATCAAATATGACTGTGGCCAAATTCCCCTCCAACTCAGTTCTCAAGTTTGTTGATGACACCACCACAGTGGGACAGATCTTAAACAACAATGAGAAGGAGTACAGGAAAGAACAAGTGCAGATTAGGTGGATTGGCCATGCTAAATTGCCCTTTAGTATCAGGGGGATTAGTAGGGCAAATACATGGGTTTATGAGGATAGGGTCTGGGTGGGATTGTTGTCAGTGCAGGCTCGATGGGTCGAATGGCCACCTCCTGCACTGATGGGATTCTATGAATCCGGTGAATTGATGCGATGACAATCTCTCTGTCAACATCAGTAAAACGAAGGAGATAGCCATCAACTTCAGGAAGCGTAATGGAGGGCATGCCCCTGAATACATCAACAGGGATGAAGTGGAAATAAGAACATAAGAACATAAGAAATAGGAGCAGGAGTAGGCCATCTGGCCCTTCGAGCCTGCCCCGCCATTCAATAAGATCATGGCTGATCTGTCGTGGCTCAGTTCCACTTTCCGGCCCTCTCCCTATAACCCTTAATCCGCTCTCTTATCAAAAACCCATCAACCCGCTTCTTGAAAATATTTAGCGAGGCAGCCTCCACCACTTCAACGGGCAGAGAATTCCAGAGATTCACCACCCTTTGAGTGAAGAAGTTCCTCCTCAACTCCGTTTTAAAACGCCCCCCCTTGATCTTGAGGCTGTGCCCCCTAGTCCTACTGTCTTTTTTCAGTGGGAAGAGTCTCTCCACCTCTATCCTATCCATCCCATTCATCATCTTATACGTCTCAATGAGATCTCCCCTCATTCTTCTAAACTCCAATGAGTACAAGCCTAGTTTATTCAGCCTCTCCTCATAGTTCAACCCCCTCAACTCCGGTATCAGCCTAGTAAACCTCCTCTGCACTCCCTCCAAGGCCAAAATATCTTTGCGCAGGTGCGGCGCCCAAAACTGCACACAGTACTCCAGCTGCGGCCTCACCAATGCCCTATACAGCTGCAGCAAGACCTCCCTACTTTTATATTCAATCCCCTTCGCTATGAAGGCCAGCATCCCATTCGCCTCCCTGACCACCTGCTGCACCTGCAAGCTGGGTTTTTGCGACTCATGCACAAGGACCCCGAGGTCCTTGGTCGAGAGCTTCAAGTTTCTAGGTGTCCATATCACCAACAACCTGCCCTGGTCCCTCCAGACCGACACTATAGTTAAGAAAGCCCCACCAAAACCTCTACTTTCTCAGCAGGCTAAGGAAATTTGGCATATCTGCTACGACTCTCACCAACTTTTACAGATGTACCATGGAAAGCATTCTGTCTGGTTGTATCACTGCTTAGTATGGCTCCTGCTCTGTCCAAGACACAAGGTACTACTATGAACGAAGACCAGTCCATCACACAAACCAGCCTCCCATCCATTGACTCTGTCTACACTTCCTGCTGTCTTGGAAAAGCCGCCAGCATAATCAAGTACCCCAGGCACCCTGGCATGCTCTCTTCCACCTTCTTCGGTGGAGAAAAAGATCAAAAGGCTGAGGTCACATATCAACAGACTCAAGAACACCTTCTTCCCTGCTGCCATCAGGACCTACCTTGCATTAAATTGATCTTTCTCTCCACACGAGCTGTGACTGGAACACTACATTCTGCATTGTGCAGAAATGTGCAGAGGAGGTTTACTAGGCTGATGCCGGAATTGAGGGGGTTGAGCTATGAGGAGAGGCTGAATAGACAGGGCTTGTACTCATTAGAGTTTAGAAGAATGAGGGGAGATCTCATTGAGACGTATAAGATGATGAATGGGATGGATAGGGTAGAGGTGGAGAGGTTCTTCCCACTCAGAAAGGACAGTAGGACTAGAGGGCACAGCCTCAAGATAAGGAGGGGGGCAGTTTAGAACGGAGTTGAGGAGGAACTTCTTCACTCAAAGGGTGGTGAATCTCTGGAATTCTCTGCCCGTGGAAGTGGTGGAGGCTGCCTCGCTAAATATATTTATGACGCAGGTAGATAGGTTTTTGGTAGGCAAGGGGATTAGGGGTTATGGGGAGAAAGCGGGAAAGTGGAACTGAGCCACTTCAGATCAGCCATGATCTTATTGAATGGCGGGGCAGGTTCGAAGGGCTAGATGGCCTACTCCTGCTCCTATTTCTTTCTTGTGTTCTTATTCTCTGCTTTCCTTCTCTATGTATGGTATGCTTTGTATGGCATGCAAGAAACAATACTTTTCACCGTATACTAATACATATGACAGCAATAAATCAAATCAAATATCAAATCAAATCTGATCAGCCGAGTGTTTCAGCATTTTGTTTTTGGGATTGCTGCCAGTACCAGGTATCCAGCAGCAGGAGGCGACATTGCACTGTTAAACTTTACTGATCTTTGTACAGCTCGACATCACCATCTTCTGGCTGAAATCGGCACTACAATGAACTGCAAGGGAAAGTTCAACACTCTGGGCTGAATGGTCACTGTGATCACCGCTCACAAAACAGGCGTTGGAGTCAATTTGGGAGCAGAGTGAGGAATGGAAACAGGGAAGAATTCCCAGCTACAGACTGGGAAACAGGGGAAGAGATGGAGGATGGGACTGGTTGTTTGACTGACTGAAGCAGGGAGTAAATGAAGGAAGGAGAGACACAAGATATTTAATGTACTTTATATCTAAATCCTCTGATATTTCTATTTGTATTGTTTTTATTTACAGTCTGATGGGGATTTTACAATTTGGAAATTAAATATCACATTTAGTAACAACCTGTTGTCAATGGTGGTTTCTGACACCCAACCCCTGACTTCTGCCCCTGACCCAAATCACTGGGTCAAGTCATTGTGCTGTCAGGGATGGTGTGACCACCTCAAGGACCCACCCATTTTCCAGATCTGGATCAGAACCGGAGCAGATTCTCAGAAACTGGTTTTCATCCCCAGTCTGGAAGAAAGGATAAAGTTTCTGGGTGAATTTTTTCCCAGTGAAGGTGTGGAGATGGGACTTGGTGTCTGCGTTGTAACATGAAACTGTCCCAGATTCATAACTGAGACAAACTCCGACCTTCCCAGGGATCTAACTGACGGGGAGGTCACTGGGCCAGTGCATAAACCTCTTCCCGGTGTCAGGTAGACTCCCCTGCTCCTGTTAATATTGAGGGTGCTTGTAGAAGCGAATGCAGCCTCTGCCGAATGTGATAGTGGAGTGGGACTGGAACCTGACTTCCATTCCCATTGCAGTTCAGTGAGAAACTAAGGTTCTATAAAGCTGCAACATGATTTGCCAATTTTTAAACTCAATGCCCCGGCCGATGAAGGGAAGCATGTCGTATGCCTTCTTGACAACCTTCTCCATCTGCATTGCCACTTTCAGTGACCTGTGTATCTCTATACCCAGATCCCTTTGCCTATCAATACTCTTCAGGGTTCTGTCAAGTTCTCATCGACCTTTCTGGTCCCTCTTCAAACAACTCCAGCAAATTAGTTAAATGGGTGTAACGGCAACACAGTGGCACTGCTGCCTCACAGCGTCAGTGACCCAGGTTCAATTCTGGCCTTGGGTGACTGTGTGGAGTTTGAATATTCTCTGTGTCAGCAAAGGTTTCCTCCGGGTGCTCCGGTTTCCTCCCATCTGCTTAGAAGAAGTTCTCATAAATAAGTGTTGAAGCAGATACTAAAATCTGTCGACAGTCTGCCTGAGAATCAAGTTCCAGGCCCAGAGTCCAAACCCAAGAACCCAACCTCAGAACATGGTGGCAGCTCAGAACAGGGGGTGTCAATGGCAAAGGCAGCATTTGTTGCCCATCCCTAATATCTGCACAGACCTAATGGAGCCATTCACGGACACAAACTGTAATGCACCCTTCACTAGTTATTGTCAGTTAGTAAACCAGTTACAGAATCAGCTTCCCGGAAAGGAACAACGGTGTTCCAGCACCACCAGGTGGCCAAAGTCAGTAATGCAGGGAAAAATAAATCTGTGGAGTCCCGATCTCAGGCAGCAGGAGGCGGTGTTGCTCCATGTAAAATCGGATGTTTATGTTAAAAGTGTTTTTATTCATTTAGCCTCATAAACATCAATACAAAGAAAACCTTGGAGAAATATAATCAGATAGTACTGACTAAAATCCTGATATCGCCTTTCAGGCAGGAAATGAAGTTGTGTGAACGAATTGAATATTTAAATCAATTTGAGGTCTTGAATAACATAAAGATTCTGAGAAATTACTGGGTGAAAAATAAATCCACAGACAGTTTGTGGTTTTAGATTTACTATTTTGTTGAGAAGTAATGTTGTTGCATCAGGTCAACTGTATTTATACAATCAAACAATTTCATCTGTTATAATGAAAGCAAAATTCTGCTGATGGTGGGAATCGTCTGAAAAAGATTCATATTCCACTCGAGATGTTAACTCTGTTTTTCTCTCGCCACAGACGAGACCGGCTGAGCATTTTTCCAGCACTTTTGGTATTAATTTGATTTGCGGGTGAATTGAACAAGGAAACATGTTGTTGCAGTTTCGCCGCAAGCCATTAGGTGGAGCTGCTGCGTGGATTTTAAAAATCTAATTTGATTGCTGCAATACCATTCTGAGCCAGGGGGAGGTGGTGTTGCTCTGTCTGATTTCACTTTCATTCTCACATTCTAACTATCCACCAATCCCCCAGTTATTAATCCAGGAGAACTTTCTTATCTTCTCTGTACTCGGAAAACAGGCCCAGATGTTTGAATTCACCTCCTGACACACAGCAAGATCCCAAACTGGGGAATTTCACTCTCCCAACCTGGGCTTTTTTGAACATTGTCCAGACTGGCAGTGTGGAATTTCCCGATAGGGACTTGGTGTGTGACAGGAACATGGAATTGGGAAGTCCAGGCTCATGTTTATTTTCCCTCCTCTGTTTCTGATCTAATTCTCTTTCAGTTGTGAAGAAAGGTGCTGCTGAACTGTCTGATCAGCCGAGTGTTTCAGCATTTTGTGTTTTTGGGATTGCTGCCAGTACCAGGTATCCCAGAAAGAAATCCCACAACACCAGCTTAAAGTCCAAACAGGTTTATTTGTAGCAAAAGCCACAAGCTTTCGGGACAGCCTATCCCATCATCAGGTGGCTGGGAGTTCTGACCATAAACAGGACACAAAGACACAAACTCAATTTACATGCACAATGATTGGAATGTGAGTCTTTACAGCTAATCAATTCTTAAAGGTACAGACAATGTGAGTGGAGACAGCTTTAAGCACAGGTTAAAGAGATGTGTATTGTTTCCAGACAGCAACATGAGTGAGATTTTGCAAGTCAAGGCAAGTTGTGGAGGTTACAGATAGTGTGACATGAACCCAAGATCCCGGTTGAGGCCGTTCTCATGTGTGCGGAACTTGGCTGTCAGTTTCTGCTCAGCGACTCTGCGCTGTTGTGTGTCGTGTAGGCCGCCTTGGAGAATGCTTACCCGAAGATCGGAGGCCGAATGCCCATAACCGCTGAAGTGTTCCCCAACAGGAAGAGAACAGTCTTGCCTGGTGATTGTCGAGCGGTGTTCATTCATCCGTTGTTGTAATGTCTGCTTGGTCTCCCCAATGTACCAAGCCTCGGGACATCCTTCCCCAACCTCATCTATCAGATCTCTGGCAAGATTCTCACTCTTCATCCACCCTTTGACTGAGGCCCCAGTGGTCTTAGTTAACCCTTCAGTTACCTGATTCAATGTTTTTATGAGTCCATCACCCTGTAGGTCTGTGGCAGTGAGTGCATTCTTGGTTCCATAGCCTCCAACTGTCATCCCTTTCCGTGGCAACCCAGGAGGAATAGCCATTCAGTTCAGACAGTTGTACTGAATTAAATACCAAGTTTTCACTCCCAAACAATCCCCCAATATCGCCCAGTATATCTCATATCTGTGATTCAGGAGCAATTCTGTAAGTATTGTTGGTTACCCCGAGAGACACCATTGTCACATCATGAAATAAAGTTTTAGCTTTCCCAGTCCTAACTAACCCATCAGGGGGAGGCTCGACCATGTTTGGACATTGGGTAGGTTTTTGATATCCACAAGTATTAAGCTGGTAATATCTAATATCTCTACAATCAAGTCTTATCTATTACTTGTTGACATAATTCTTGACAATGTTGGCCAGGTTCTGTGACATTGAATAAATATCTCCACAAATCCAGTATTTGAATCATATTATATCCTTTTGATAACTAAATGACCCTCTGAGTCTGTCTCAACTGATCATCCCAACTCACAGGGTTTGATGAATATGCTCCCCTTAAGCCTTTTTCAAAACTCCATCCTAAGAGGGTGAACACTATACTCCTGCCTCATCCTTTTTTAACCCATCCACCCCCTGGGTCAGCAATTCAAATTGACATGCCTGGTTTTCCTCAGGGTACAAAAACCTCATGCTCTGTCAGTTCCTCCCCATGATGGCTCGATTACTTGTGTTCGATGATTGGTGGGGGTGGCTTGATGCAATATCCAGATATTGAGTTTCTTTATCCACTCTCCTGTTCCTCCGGTGAGTAGCTGAACGTACACCATTCCACGATAGTCATCAGAGTAAACTGGAACCTGTGAAAACATTAATGCTGGTCCCCACCAGACGGGTGGTCATCAGGTTTGTTCGGGTCCTCGTACATTTTTAACAGAGTATAATGCTTCCACTGACTTCCTCTCTTTGTATCTACAAATCTGTACGTATCACCTGTTAGAATTAGTTTGTCCAGTCCATGCCACCACGGTTGGAGACCGCTGCCCTCACGCCCCACCTTTACCATCACCCTTGAGAGATATTCTTCATTTTTCAACTTGATGATCTCTCTCCAAATCCTGCATTGCCTGTCAGTCTCTAACTTCTGAATCAAATATAGTTGTTTAATTCTCTCACGTACTCTCGATTCTGCCTCTAAGTGGCCCTGCATTGCTTCCACCCTCTAGTTGCTGACATTTTTAGCTAATTGAAAGAATTTATCTTTAGTTTTGTTTATCAAACCCCTTCATCGAAGCCTTCGATTGAATATCTGAGGAGAATGATCTCAGTTTCTCCAGATGCAGTTTCTGGAGTTTCTCCAGTTGTTAAGAAGGCGTACGGTGTCTTGGCGTTTATTGGTAGGGGGATTGAATTTAGGAGTCGCAGTGTAATGTTGCAACTGTACACTACTCTAGTGCGGCCGCACTTGGAGTACTGTGTGCAGTTCTGGTCCCCGCATTACAAGAAGGATGTGGAGGCGTTGGAGAGGGTGCAGAGGAGGTTTACTAGGATGTTGCCTGGTATGGTGGGGAGGTCCTATGAGGAGAGACTGAGGGATTTAGGGTTGTTTTCGTTGGAAAGAAGGCGGCTAAGAGGGGATCTTATTGAAACATATAAGATGATTAGAGGTTTAGATAGGGTGGATAGTGATAGCCTTTTTCCTCGGATGGAGAAAGCTAGCACGAGGGGGCATGGCTTTAAATTAAGGGGGGGTAGCTACAGGACGGATGTCAGGGGTAGGTTCTTTACTCAGTGGGTGGTGAGGGATTGGAATGCCCTGCCTGCTGCAGTTGTAAATGCGTCTAGTTTGGGGGCGTTTAAGAGATCTCTGGATAGGTTTATGGACGAAAAGGGATTGGTATAGGCTAGTGGGTCATTGTTTTTGTAACTGGTCGGCGCAACATCGTGGGCCGAAGGGCCTGTTCTGCGCTGTAATGTTCTATGTTCTATGTTCTAGATGTTCAGTTCCGATTACCATATTTGACTGAACTACAGTGTGCACTGTCAGCTGGCAACCCAGCTAAAGAGGATCCTACAGGAAAGTTCCCCTTTATACCTGTGGGAGGGAGATGGGCCAGATCACTCCTCCAGCCTTCTCAAATCCAGCCTTTGCTACAGTATCTATAGTTGTCTGATCTAGACACCAGGCTATTTAACAATCCAGCAGCTCACTGATTGCTGCTCTGCATTTATTTGGCTGTAATTATCTCAACCATTGAAGATGGAGGTTATGACAGAATTTTACAGTCCCCCCGCCCATTCTCAACCTTGACAGTGAGGGAGAGTGTAAAATTCCTTGATGGGCTGACAAGCTGGACTCCTGTCTGCCCCAACCTATCTGCAGTTTTACACTAAAGTGGGCACGGTCTCAGCCAGTGCACCTGGTCTTGTCCTAATTGAGGTCTTAGGCCAGTTATTGACCGCTACGGGGTGCTCCCCACCCAGCTTCAGTTTCCAGGCTGCCGATCAAAGTTTCCAGGCGTAGGGGTAGCCCAAAAGCAAATCAGATTCAGATCTTGGTGGGAAGGTTGATGACACCTCCAACAAAAGCCCCCTTTTAACATCAGTGTCCCCTCCCCCTGCTTCAGGCCCAGTAGCTGGAGGACCTGCTTCCTCACCTACCCCTAGCCTCTCCACCACTACCCTCTGTATTCCTCTCTGTTCACCTCCCGAGGCCTCCTTCAATTTTTTAAAAGAATCCATTAACATTGGGAGACAGGACATTAAATATCTCTTTGAGAATGTCGTGGGTTGTTGAATTCAGATTGTTTTAGAATGTGGTGAATGGTCTCCGCTGCTGTGGTTGATTATGTCACAGCTTTCAGAAACTGAACAGAGTTTTCAGAGCAGATTGTTGGACGTGGATTGGACTGCAGCCTCCTCAGTGAGATGGAAACTCTTCATAAAAAGATTTCTTTTTTCAGCTTTGTATTTACAGAGCATGTCCCAGGAACAGCCGTGTAATTCTACAAAGATTGAGTTAAGACACTGTGGTGGAGCTGTGTGCTGTGCTGAGTTCCCTCTTCAATTGGGAGCATCATGTTTACTCTCTTTGGTTTTATCCTTGGCTATTTCAACACCAGTCATGGGAGTGTGCCTCAGGTCAGTCTTCACTCAGCTCCCTTACCTCTGACCCCATCAGAATTACAGAATTGTTACAGTGCAGAAGAAGGCCATTTGGCCCACGCTGACTCTTCAAATGAGCAGTTTACTTAGTGCCATTCTCCTGCCGTCTTTCCATAGCCCTGCACATTCATCCTTTCCAGATAACAGCCTCATTCCCTCTTGATTGAATCTGCATCCACCACATTCTCAGGCAGTACATTCCTGACCTGAAATCTCCTGCTGCATGAAAAAGCATTTTCTCATTGTGACTTCTTCTCTAGCCAATTATTTTAAATCTATGTCCTCATGTTCCTGATCCTTTCAAGCGTGGGAACAGTTTCTTCCTATTGGCTCCATCCAGACACCTCAGGATTTTGAATACTTTTCTCAAATCCCCTCCCAACTTTCTATTCTCTGAGAAATCAGTTGTAATTTCTCCAGTTTGTCGATATAACTGATGTTCAGCATCCTTGGGGCCGTTCACACAGGCTTAAGCACAGGATCCGAGGTGTCACTTCAGTGCTGAGAGAACAGTGATTGTGTTTTAAGTCTCCCTCTGTGGCCTATTGATTCACAATGTTATTGATGTTATATAATTTTACAGGAGTCTCTGGAGTAGCTGCCATGAACTTATTCCATTGTACCGATTAACCAAAGAAATATCACCAGCAAGACATTGTAATTGGGTTGTACTCAGTCTGACCTCAGGTAACACTAGGGCCATCTGCATCACCTGATTTAATTTGGTTTATTATTGTCACATGTATTCGCATACAGTGAAAGGCATTGTTTCTTGCGCGCTATACTAAGCATACCATTCATAGAGTAGGAAACGAGAGAGTGCAGAATGTAGTGTTACAGCCATAGCTAGGATGTAGAGAAAGATCAACTTAATACAAGGTAGGTTCATTGAAAAGTCTGATGGCAGCAGGGAAGAAACTGTTCTTGAGTCGTTTGGTACGTGGCCTTAGACTTTTGTATCTTTTCCCCGATGGAAGAAGGTGGAAGAAAGAATGTGCACAGGGTCCTTCATTATACTGGCTGCTTTTCCAAGCCAGGGGGAAGTGTAGACAAAGTCAGTGGATGAGAGGCTGGTTTGAGTGATGGATTGGCTACATTCACGACCTTTTGTAGTTTCTTGCGTCTTGGGCAGAGCAGGAGCCCATCCCGAGCTGTGATACAATAAGAAGGAATGTTTTCTGTGGTGTATCTGTAAAAGTTTGTGAGAGTCATAGCTGACATGCCAAATTTCTTTCGTCTTCTAAGAAAGTAGAGGTGTTGGTGGGCTTTCTTAACTATAGTGTCAGCATGGGAGGACCAGGACAGTTTGTTGGTGATCTGGCCACCTAAAAACTTGAAGCTCTTGATCCTTTCATCCCTGTTGATGTAGACACGGGCATGTTCTCCTCACGCTTCTTCAAGTCGATGGGAACCTCCTTCGTTTTGTTGACATTAAGGAAGAGATTATTGTTGCTGCATCCGTTCACCAGTTTCTCTATCTCATTCCTGTCATTGTCTGGCCCACTACGGAGACTGACACCCAGCAGTTACAGCTGGCAGGAGGCAGGATGATGCTGTGAAATTATGGGATTGATCTGTTAGAAAATTTTAATCCCGCAGATTGTCAGTAGTTCTTCATTCGATCCCAGATAGAAGAAGGGAAAGATTCTCTCAGTGAAAGTGTGGGGAGGGGACATGTTGTCCCCATTGTAAAATGTCCACCCTCATAGTCCAGGTAAACTCCGATCCTCCGGGGATTCGCACTCAGGGCGAGGATGGTATTAGAAGTGGTGAAGGCAACATAGACTTTGCTGGGACTCAGCCACACAGCCCAGTAACCAGTCTCGGGTCTCAGTGCAAATTCCCCTTTCCTGTCTGCAGACTCTCGGGCTATTCCCACACCCCATCAATTCTCATTCCCCACCTCCACCTCTCAGTAATGTCTCCCTGTTGTGAATCCTTCTGACCCCAAGACAAAGGGCCAGAAATCAACCCTCTGCGGGGTGTCAGGGAGTGGCTGCAGCTTGTCTCCGAGTCTCACACTGGTCTGGTCCTTTGACAGGATCAGCAGGGATTTGCTGTATTCAGATCGAGAGTCAGAGAGGCTGGAGCTGAGGAACAGTTAAAATAACACAGTCAGTCACTTAATTCCTTGCTGTTTTATTCAAAATCTTTCTTTAAGAGCCCATTTATAGAAACATAGAGAATAGGCGCAGGAGGAGGTCATTCAGCCCCTGGAGCCTGCACCACCATTCAATATGATCATGGCTGAACATGCACTTTCAGTATCCCATTCCCGCTTTAACCTAAGAACATAAGAAATAGGAGCAGGAGTCGGCCATCTAGCCCTTCGAGCCTGCCCCACCATTCAATAAGATCACGGCTGATCTGAAGTGGATCAGTTCCACTTTCCTGCTTTCTCCCCATAACCCTTAATTCCCTTGTCTATCAAAAACCTATCTACCCGTGACTTAAATATATTTAGCGAGGCAGCCTCCACCACTTCAACAGGCAGAGAATTCCAGAGATTCACCACCCTTTGAGTGAAGAAGTTTCTCCTCAACTCTGATCTAAACCGCACCACTGCCCATCCCCCCCCCGCAACCTTATCTTGAGGCTGTGTCCTCTAGTCCTGCTATCCTTTCTAAGCAGGAAGAATCTCTCTACCTCTACCCTATCCATCCCCTTCATTATCTTATATATCTCTATAAGATCCCCCCCATCCTTCTAAACTCCAATGAGTACAGACCCAGTCTATTCAATCTCTCCTCATAGGCCAACCCCCTCATCTCCGGTATCAGTCTAGTGAATGTCCTCTGCACTCCCTCCAAGGCCAATATGTCCTTCCGCAAGTGCGGCGACCAAAACTGCACACAGTACTCTCCATATCCCTTGATCCCTTTAGCTGCAAGGGCCATGTCCAGTTCCCTGTCAAACATATCTCATGAACTGACCCCAACAGCTTTCTGTGGTAGAGAATTCCACAGGTTCACAACTCTCTGAGTGAAGAAGTTCTTCCACATGTCAGTCCTGAATGGCTTACCCCCTTATTCTTAAACTGTGACCCACTAGTACTGGACTTTCCCAACATTCTTCCCGCTTCTAGCCTGGTCAGTCCCATCAGGATTGTATATGTTTATGAGTTTCCCTCTCATTCTTTTAAATTCCAGTGAGAACAAGCCCAGTCGATTCAGTCTTTCTTCAGATGTCAATCCTGCCATTCTGGGAATCAGTCTGGTGAACCTTCGCTGACTCCTTCGCAAGAATGTCCTTCCTCAGACTCGGAGAACAAAACTGCACACAATACTCAAGGTGTGACCTCACCAAGGCCCTGTATAACTGCAGCAAGACATCCTCACTCCTATACTCAAATCCTCTTGTTATGAAGGCCAGCATGCCATTAGCTTTCCTCACTGCCTGCTGTACCTGCATGCCAACATTCAGCGACTGTTCCACCATAACACCCAGGTCACGATACACTCACCCTTTTCCTAAACTGCCACCATTCAGATAACAATCTTCCTTCCTGTTTTTACCACCAAAATGGATAACATCACATTTATCGATAATATATTACATTTGCCAAGTATTTGCTCACTCAGTCAGCCTGTCCAAGTCACCCTGCAGCTTCTTAGCATCCTCTTCACAGCAAACACTATCAGCCAGCTGAGGCTCATTTGCAAATTTGGAGATACTGCATTCAATTCCTTTGTCTAAATCATTAATGTATATTGTGAACAGCTGGGGTCCCAGCACTGAACCCTGTGGTATCCCACTAGTCACTGCCTGCCACTCTGAAAAGGACCCATTTATTTCCACTCTCTGCTTCCAGTCTGCCAGCCAGTTCTCTATTCATGTCAATACATGACCCCCCAATGCCATAAGATTTAATTTTGCTTAATAATCTCTTGTGTGGGACCTTGCCAAAAGCCTTTTGAAAGTCCAGACATACAACATCCACTGGTTCACCTTTGTCCACTCTACTAGTCACATCCTCAAAAATTCCAGTAGATTTGTCAAGTGCAATTTCCCTTTGATATCTCCATGCTGACTTGCACTGATGCTATCACTGCTTTCCAAATGCTCAGTTATTATTACATCCTTAATAATTGACTCCAGCATTTTCCACACAACCGGTCCCATTTTCTCTCTCCCTCCATTTTTAAAAGGTGGGGTTACATTAGCTATCCTCCAATCAGTTGGAGCCCTTCCAGTGTCTATAGAATGCTGGAAAATGATCACCAATGCATCCATTATTTCTTGGACCATTTCTTTAGTATTCTGGGATGCACAGCATCAGGCCCTCGGCACTTATTGGGTTTTAATCCCAGCAATTTCCCCAATACAATTTCCTGACTAATAAGGATTTCCTTCAGTTTTTCCTGAATGCTAGACCCTCTGTTTTCTCATATTTCTGGAAGGTTATTTGTGTCCTGTTTAGTGAAAATATTCTCAAAGTATTTGTTCAGCTGGTTTGCTGTCGCCTCATTGCCCATTATGAATTAACCTGATTCTAACTGTAAGGGACTTACATTTGTTTTCACCAGTCTTATTCTCTTCACATATCTATTGACGCTTTTGCTGTCAGTTTTTATATTTGCTATAAACTTACTCTTGTATTCTATTTTCCCTTTCCGAATTAAACCCTTTGTCCTCCTCTGCTGAATTTTAAATTTTCCCAGTCCTTGGGTTTGCTGCTCTTTCTGGCCAACTCACGGGAATTGCCAGGAATTCCAGTATTATTGAAATCTGCTCCAACCTGAGGGTTACATTTCTGGGATCACTCTGACTGTCCAATGTGGTGAGAGTTGAGCAGGGACTGGGTCCACATTCTGTTTTATTTTTACAGTTTACAATATTAATCCTGGAGGTGTTGATACATACATAAGAAATACATAGTTACATGAACAAGAGGCCATTTGGGCGGCAGGTTGGCACAGTGGTTAGCACTACTGCCTCACCGCCTGGGACCCAGGTTCAATTCCCAGCTTGAGTCACTGTCTGCGTGGAGTTTGCACATTCTCCCTGTGTGTGGGTTTCCTCCAGGTGCTCTGGTTTCCCCGCACAGTCCGAAAGACGTGCTGGTTGGTGCATTGGCCATGCTAAATTCTCTCAGTGTCCCCAAACAGGCGCTGGAGTGTGGCGATTAGGGGATTTTCACAGTAATTTCACTGCAGTGTTAAAGTAAGCCGACTTGTGACACTAACGAATAAATGAGGTTCCTCAAGTCACTCCACCATTTAACAAATTCTAATAGTTCTCAATCCACATCCCACCTACCCACAATATCAACATGCCCCCTTGCTCACCAAGAATCTATCAACCTCTGCCTTAAAAGTATCCAAGACTTTGCTTCCATCGCCTTTTCAGGAAGAGAGTTCCAAAGACATCCCTCTGAGCGAATACATTTTGCCTTATCTCCATTTTAAATAGGCAATCCTTATTTTAAAATAGTGACCCCCCCTCCCTCCCATTTCTGCTCCCTGCCCCTCTCCCATAGTTCTAGTTCCCCCCACGAGAAGAAACATGTTCTCCATATTCACCCTGTCAAAACCCCTCAGGATCTTATATGGCCAATCAAATGATATCTTATTCTTCCAAACTCCAGCAGATACAAACCTGGTCTGTCCAACATTTCTCCATCAGGCAACCTCCCCATTCCAGGAATTGGTCTCATAAAACCTCTCTGAACTACTTCCAATGCATTTACATACTTAAATAAGGTGACGAGTACTGTAGACAGTCCTACAGATGTAGTCTCATTATTGCTCTATACAACTGAAGCCTAACCTCTCTACTTTTGGATTCAATTTCCCTCACAGAAAACAATAACATTCTATTTGCTTTCCTAATTACTTGCTGTCCCTGTGTATTAGCCTATTGTGATTCATGCACAAAGACACCAAGATCCCTCTGCACCTAGGAGCGCTACAATTTCTCACCATTTAAATAATTTTTTTTTATTTTTCCTGCTAAGATGAACAAATTCACATTTTCCACACATTGTGTGTGGAACCGGAGGAGATTAGAGAAGCGTTGAACCAATATTTCTCTTCGGTGTTCACGCAGGGGGACATGAATATAGCTGAGGAGGACACTGGGTTGCAGGGGTGTAAAATTGACAGTATTACGGTTGATAAGGGGGATGTGCTGGATATTCTTGAGGGGCTGAAAATAGATAAGTCCCCTGGTCCGGATGGGATCTACCCGAGGATTCTCTGGGAGGCTAGAGAGGTGATTGCAGAGCCTCTGGCTCTGATCTTCAGGTCGTCATTGGTCTCTGGTGTAGTCCCGGAGGATTGGAGGATAGCGAATGTTGTCCCATTGTTTCAGAAGGGGAACAGAGACTTTGCCGGGAATTATAGACCGGTGAGTCTTACTTCTGTTGTGGGCAAGGTTTTAGAAAAAATTATTAGGGATAGGATTTATAGTTATTTGGAGTGTAATGAATTGATTAGAAATAGTCAGCATGGTTTTGTAGCGGGTAGGTCGTGCCTTACTAACCTTATTGAGTTTTTTGAGAAGGTGACCAAAGAGGTGGATGGGGGCAAGGCAGTTGACGTGGTATATATGGATTTTAGTAAGGCGTTCGATAAGGTTCACCATGGTAGGCTTCTGCAGAAAATGCAGATGTATGGGATTGTGGGTAATCTAGGAAGTTGGATCAGGAATTGGCTAGCAGATAGGAGACAGAGGGTGGTGGTGGATGGTAAATATTCATCATGGAGTACAGTTACGAGTGGTGTGCCTCAGGGATCTGTTTTGGGGCCACTGTTGTTTGTAATCTTTATTAATGATCTGGATGAGGGTATAGTTGGGTGGATTAGTAAATTTGCTGATGACACCAAAGTCAGAGGTGTGGTAGATTGTGAGGAAGGGTGTCATAGTCTGCAGGGAGACTTAGATAGGTTGCAGAGCTGGGCCGAGAGGTGGCGGATGGAATTTAATGCGGAGAAGTGTGAGGTAATTCACTTTGGTAGGAGCAACAGATGTGTCGAGTATAGGGCTAACGGGAGGACTTTGAATAGTGTGGATGAACAGAGGGATCTAGGTGTATGTGTACATAGATCCCTGAAAGTTGGGAATCAAGTAGATAAGGTTGTTAAGAAGGCGTACGGTGTCTTGGCGTTTATTGGTAGGGGGATTGAATTTAGGAGTCGCAGCGTCATGTTGCAACTGTACACTACTCTGGTGCGGCCGCACTTGGAGTACTGTGTGCAGTTCTGGTCCCCACATTACAAGAAGGATGTGGAGGCTTTGGAGAGGGTGCAGAGGAGGTTTACTAGGATGTTGCCTGGTATGGTGGGGAGGTCCTATGAGGAGAGACTGAGGGATTTAGGGTTGTTTTCGTTGGAAAGAAGGAGGCTAAGAGGGGATCTTATTGAAGCATATAAGATGATTAGAGGTTTAGATAGGGTGGATAGTGATAGTCTTTTTCCTCGGATGGCGAAAGCTAGCACAAAGGGGCATGGCTTTAAATTAAGGGGGGGTAGCTACAGGACGAATGTCAGGGGTAGGTTCTTTACCCAGCGGGTGGTGAGGGATTGGAATGCCCTGCCTGCTGCAGTTGTAAATGCGCCTAGTTTGGGGGCATTTAAGAGATGTATGGATAGGTTTATGGACGAAAAGGGATTGGTATAGGCTAGTGGGTCATTGTTTTTGTAACTGGTCAGCGCAACATCGTGGGCCGAAGGGCCTGTTCTGCGCTGTAATGTTCTATGTAACAGATTTTGAAAGAATTTCTAACAGATACACCATTTGCTGGATCTTCGCCCACTCATTGAACCTAGCAATATCTTTTTGTAGCCTCTTTATGTCCTCTTCACAACTTACTTTCCTACCTATCTTTGTGTCATCAGCAAATTTGGCAACTATCCCATCTACCTCTTCATACAATTTATACAAACTGTAAACAATGGAGGTCACAGCATTGATCCCTGTGACATTACTTGTTGCAAAGCTAAAAAAGACCTATTTATGCCTACTCTATGATGTCTGTTAGACAAACAATCTTCTATCTGGCCAACGTTACCCCTATAACATGAGCTTTTATTTTTTGTAATAATTTTTGGTGTTGCACAATATTAAGTCCACATCCACAGCTCCTTCCTCAAAAAACTCTGGTAAGTCGATTAAACAACATTTCACTTTCACAGAGCCATGTTGACTCTGGCTGATTATGTTGAACTGATCCAAATGCCCTGCTATAACTTTTTTTAACAATACCTTCTATCATTTTCCCAATGACAGTTGCGAAGCTAGCTGGTCTGTAGTTTTCCCTTTCTGTCTTCCTCCCATGTTTGATTAATAGAGTTATATTTGCAAAATTAAAACCAATACAACAACTATCTCAGTAGCCACTTCTTTTAAGATTCTAGGATGAAGTCTATTAAAACCCAAGCTCCAGTCAGCACATCGATCAAAGATTTACTCAGTACCACTTCTCTGGTGACTGCAGTTTTTCTGACTTCCTTTCTCCATTCCATTTCCAGGTTTACAGGATTCTGGAATGTTACTTCTATCTTCTATAATGAAGACCAATGCAAAATATCTGTTCGATTCACTTGCTATCTCCTTGTTTTCAATTATTAATTCTCCATTTTATATAGGATTAACACTCACTTGTTAACAACTTCCATTTTTAAATATTGATAAAATTTCTTGCTATATTTTTGGCTAATTCTGACTAGTTTTCTCTTGTACTCTAATTTTTCCTTCCTTATTAATCTTTTAGTCTTCCTTTGCTGCCCCTTATATTCTGTCCAGTCTTCTGAAGTTTCCCCTGTCTTTGCACAATTATTTGTTTTTTCCTTAAGTCTCATTCCACCTTTAATCTTTCCAGTTAACCATATATGTTGGGCCTGTCCTTTGTAGTTTTTCTTACTAGTTGAAGTGTATCTATTATGTGCATTCTGAAATATCCCGATAAATGTTTGCCACTGCTTCTCTATCGATCTGTCACTTAACCTAATTTGCCAGTTCACTTGAGCCAGCTCAGTTTTCATGTCGCATAATTTCCCTTATTTCAGTTTCAAAAACATAGTCTCAGGCCCACTGCTCTCTCCTTCAAACTGAATGTAAAATTGGGTTCACTGTTATCTAGAGATACCTTCACTGTGAGATCGTTAATTACTTCCATCTCCCTGCACAGTGCCGGATCTAGTATAGCCTGCTCTCTGGTTGTTTCCAGAATATATTCTAACTATCCTGAAAACATTCACTAGACTACCTTTGCCCATCTGACCTTTCCCAGCTGTATATAAATTAAAATCTCCCAGAATTATTGCCTTTCTGACAAGTTCTAATTTTTTTTATGCTCGATCCTACGAAGTGGTTACTGTTACACAATCTGTACATGACTCCATAGTGACTTCTTGCCTTTACCATTTTTCAACTCTGCACAAATCATATTCTGGTTTCCTGAATGTTGGTCATCTTTCTCTATTGTACTAATATCATTATTAACTCACACAGCCACCCCTTTATCTTTTCCTCTCTTCCTGCCCTTCATGAATATTCCATCCCCTTCAATATTTAGGTTTCAATTCATGTTCTTCTGCAACCATGTCCCCATAATGGCTATCAAATCATCTTTACTTCTCTAATAAAATAAACGCAAAATACTGTGGATGCTGGAATCTGGAACAAAAACAGAAAAATGCTGGAAAATCTCAGCAGCTCTGACAGCATCTGTGAAGACAGAGTAGAGCCAACATTTTGAGTCTAAATAACCCTTCGACAGAACATCTTTATTTCTATGTGCGCTCTCAGTTCTTTTGTCCTGTTTGGAATGCTACATGCATTCAGATACAGAACTTTTAGTTTTATGCTTTCATTCTTTTTTATAATCTTTATTCTCATCTGTTGATTTACTATTGGATTTGATCTATATATTGCTTCATGGTTTTTATTTCCAATAACAATACCTTTCTCTTCTGCCTTGTCTCTACTCTGCAGTTGCTCCCACTATTTAGTGGCCACACTGTCAAACCCTGATTCCTTTCCTGGATAATGGAGAAAAGACATTCGTTTAGGGAGAGTGGAATATTTCCTCAGGATAACTGAGGAAATAAACCTTGGTGACACTTTCAGGGAGTGGGTTAAAAGCCAGTGCTTGTTCTCCATGCCCACAGTGAACACAGCTAACTCCATATCACCCTGTAACTTCTCTCCTCTCAGCATGGATAAACAAGGCTTCATTCCCAGGCTTTCTGCCCAATCTTATTCATGATCGTGAGTTGGATACACAAGGTGAAAGTACATCGGGAGAAAGCTATATTGTGGAAAAGGCAAGATTCTGTGAGGAAGGAAAGACCATGGTTGGGATGAGGGAGGTAAAATGGATGAACTGTCTCTTACTGAATTCAGGAAAGTATTGCAGGTTTTTGGAGGCAGTGCTTCAGCCCAGGATCCCTGAGTTACTTCTGTTGGAGAAGCTGAAATATTCAGGTGACTTGTTGAAGGCCTTTTAGAAGTTGAATCTGGTGAATGAATAACACTTTAATTCCATTGAAGGTTGTATTTAACTAGGATGTTAAACAACAGTTTGGTACCAAAACCTAGTCTGGTTGATATCTGATTCACAACATAAAGATATGAGTTATAAAGCAGACAAATGAACATATATGAGCTTTCCCAGGGTCGAAGGTATCGAGCATTTCTCTCCACACTCTGTACTGCAAAGAGCTGAAGAATTTTTCAGTAGCTGGGGTGGCATATTATAATCCTCCCGAATCCTGTAAATGTCAAAGAGTTGGTTAGAAATGGACTTTTCTAGTTATTTTATCAAATTGCGCAGAGTTCCAGTAAAGACCATGCCCGACCTCCTTTTCCTGTCAGCTTCCTCCTGAAATAAATAAAACACGTGGCTGAGTTGACAGAGGCTGATTGTCTCTATCCAAACAGCAATACTAAAATACATATTCTTAAAAACTGCTGAGAATTTCTCATTTCCATTGCAGCAGACACCAGACAGAAAGATGATTTAAATGTAGGACAGAGGACAACCTGTGAAATGCAAACACATTACAAGAATGTTATCAGAGCTGATAGATTGTAACTATTGGAACGTTTGAACAGACTGCCTTCTCTCCTCGAGAAATGGGATTACTGGGAGGTGATGCAGTCAAGTTTTGCATCAAGGGACAGATTGGTTGACACTGACCAAGGCAGTAGAATTTGTTACGGGAGTGAGGTGGGGTGGGGGGGTTGGTGGGGTGGTGGTGGTGGGGGCACCAGTTCTGGACCACTCATGAAACACACATGGAATAACACCCGGCTGACTTTTAGGACCGAGCTGATAGTTTATAGGCCGATGTTCTCAGCACCTTGCTGTGTGACGGAATCAGGGACAACTTACAGCCAGCAGGAAAAGAAGCTCAACGATTTCCATCTTCACTGTCTGCGGTGTAACCTGACTGGACAAAATGGTAAATGTGGTCTTCCTCTCAAAGGCAGAGCTTCAAAGTTTGTTACTGCTCGTGAAGCAGAGGTGGTTTAATTGGCTAGAACACACCCACATGATGGAAGTCAGTCATATACACAAGGACTTCCTGTACGCTGAGCTCGCTGGAGGGAGACAACCAGTCAGATGTCTAATAACGATAATGAACAAATATTCTTCTTCTCACTAGGATGCGTCTTTTTCATGTCAGAAAGTCCATTTGTTGTTGTTTATCATCAGATGACTCTTTAGAGAGACAGTAGCATATTATCATTGGTAATCTACAGGCCCAGGTTCTTGTTTTGGACAAAGGTTTAAATCAAACCACAGCAGATGGTGCAGTTTAAATTCAGTCAATAAAATCGAGAATTGAAAAGCTAATTTCAACGATAATGACCATGAAATATGATCAATTGCTATAAAAACCCATTTGGTTTATTAATGTCCTTTAGGGAAGAATATCTGTCACACTTATCAGTGTTGTAAAAATCAGTCTGTTTTAACCCTTATACGGTGGACAAATAACTTTGAGTAGACGTCTTATTGTACAAACAATATTTATTTAAACCCACACAATCAATAATCACCCACCCGACCAACAATAAGTTCACTTACAGAAAATACCAGAATTCAAGTACAATACAAGACCTTGACTTAACTTTGCGTGACTGACAAGTCCCCAAACAGATAGTGGCCTTTATCTCTGCACTGGTCTTGGTAGTTGTCTGCGTAGTCTGGTCCTTTAGTCTGGTGTGGCACTCTGGCTCTGATCTTCTTTCTTTCCTTCCTTCTCAGGTGTGGTGGCTCTCCGTCGTTGTAGCTTGTTCGTGGGGTCAGAGAGAGAGATTCCTGGTTGTGCAGCATCCTTTATACCCCGTTTGGTTTCAAGCCCTTTTTTTGGCCATTGCCAATCAATCGATCAGGACTTGATCACCCTGATCGATAAGAGTCCAATCAGGTGCTACCACACCGATCTCTGGGTGTGTCCCTGGCAGCCATGCCTGTAGATGTTGTAGGCACAGAGGTCACGTACCTTCCTCCTAAATAAGGATTCATGGTGCCTTTACGTCTGGCACACAACCCAGTGTGACCAGAAAGTCTCTTTCATCCTGGAGATGGCCCATATCCTGTGTATTCACTCATCAGGGTTGCAGCCTGTTTGTCTGTCTTTAAACTGCAGCCTGTCAGTTTAGTTTCTTGCCCAGTTGTCCCAGAGTGCTTTACAAAACACCATTTTAGATGGCCTGTTTGGCTACACCAGGTTTGGCCTACATGTGACTCCAGACCCACAGCGATGTCTTAACTGCCCTCTGAAAAGGTCCAGCAAGCCACTCAGTTCAGGACAATTAAGGACGGACAATAAATGCTGGCCTTGCAAATGATGCTCATATCCCAGAAAAGAACAAATAAGGGAGAAGGAACCTGAAACAAAGCCTTACTCACCTCACAGTGGAATGGATTCCCTTCCAGTGTGTCTTTGTGGATCTTGTACACATTTCTGTGGGAAAATTCTTTTTCACAAAGTTTCTCCTAGCAATGGATAATTCTATGTGCATTCACAAGGTTGGTGAATGGCGTTAAGGAAAATGCTCATTTGGGAAGCTGTTGAAGACATGATGGGCTGAATGGTCTCCTGTGCTGTAACAATTCTGTGATTCTACGATTTAGCTACTTGAAAGGTAATTTTCCTTTTGTGACAGTATATTCATGCAGTACCTCACTCAGGAAAAGGCTATTCCATGTGTCAAACCGATAAGAAGGCTATTCCATGTGTCAAACTGATTTACCTTCAGAGCCTTGCTCATATCATCGATGTTCAATGAGAAGATAATGGAGTCGTTCAGCTACCAGACCCCAGAGGAACACATCAAGCATCAAGTGGTGGGTGGATCCTCATGCATATGACACCAATGGGGAGCAGCTCTTGGAAGGTGGGAGGTCTCCATGTAACCGGTTCAGCTTCACTGAGGTGGGATTTGCTTCAGAAATTCAGGATCTTCTCCATGCACTGGTAAGGATGCAGCAAATGTGTGGGTTGGAAAGGAGGGCCTAAGAGTGGGTAAAGCTGGGATGGGGCTGATGAAGGTGTTGAGGATGGCGTTAAAGCTGGGGGAGGGTGAAGGTATTGGGGGGAAAGCTGAGAGATCGGGGGGCAGGAGTGACGGGAGGAAGGAATATTGTGTTTCTCCAAATACGTAGTCATGTTTCCAGATTTTGGGGCACAGGAATTCACATTCCGGTTTTCTGGCTGGCATGGGCACTTAGTGTCAATTTGGGGAAATCATTCCTAAGTGTTTAGAGAACAGGCAGCTCAAAGTGTGAGCAGTGGAGCCGAATGTCCACCTCCAGGAAGTTCTGCTCCTTTCTTTGACGTGACTTCCCTTTGTCTCTGTTCCCTGCTCACCTTCCATTGCCATCTCTGATGCCTCTTGTGTTTGATCAGGTTTGTGTCCATCAATCTCAGATCCAGCAGATTCAATAGGAACTTTCAGAAGAAAATTGGATCAATACCCGAGAAGGGACAGGGGAGTGAAATTATTGGAGAGCTCTTTCAAAGAGCTAGAACAGACACAGTGGGCTGAATGGCCTCTTTTTCTATTGTATGATTCTCTAGTGCTATAAATAGAACGGGGAGGCCTGCGGAACATTAATTGATTGGACAGTAGAGCACTGAGTGAGAATTAAAATTTCTGATCAGATTTGGGTCAGTTTAGTCATGTCGATCAGAGCTCCAAACCACTGGTGACTTTATTCCCACTCTCCCTCCCAGTGGAGTATCACGGTCTTTGTAATGTGTGCGCAATGAGTTAAGGAGGTGACTCAAGGCACAGACTGGTTGTACGTACCTGGCATCTGAGTCATTGGGTTTCATCATTTGACTGATCAGCTTCTTCTCTGCTGCCATCAGATGTTTGAATGGATCTACCTTATATTAATCTGATCTTTCTCTACACCTTCGCTATGACTGTAACATTATATTCTTTATTCTTTCTTTACTTCTCCCCTATATACTCTGAATGGGATGTTCTGTCTGTATTGCATGTAAGAAGCAATACTTTTCACTGTGTCCCAATACATGTGACAATAATAAATTTAAAAGGTGATATAAAATAGGAGGAGGCCATTCGGCCCTTCAAGCCTGCTCCGCCATTCATTACGATAGAAACATGGAGACTAGAAGCAGGGGTAGGCCATTCAGCCCTTCGAGCCTGCTCCACCATTCATTTCGATCATGGCTGATCATCGAATTCAATTTCGTGATTCCCCCCTCCCCCCAGATCTCTTGATCCCTTTAGCTCCAAGAGAGACATCTCTTGCTGAAGAATCCATCAAAGGTGCCAAAACAGAGTACCGGACCAAGCTGGAGTCCCAGGCTAGCCACACATACTCCCACCGATTATGGCAAGGGTTGCAAGGCATAACAGGCTACAAGATACAGGCATGTAAAATCGCCGGCTCCAATGCACCCCTTCCCGATGAGTTTGGCGCGTTGAATGCCCATTTCGAGTAAGAGGTCAGTGAGAGCATGTCCTCCACCTCAGAAGCCTCAGATGAACCCACATCAGATGTCAGAGCAGCCTTCTCGAAGGTCAACGCATGGAAAGTGACTGCCCCAGATGGGGTATGATGAGGAGATGCTGGTGTTGGGCTGCAGTGGGCACAGTAAGAAGTCTCACAACACCAGGTTAAAGTCCAACAGGTTTATTTGGCAGCACAAGCTTTTGGAGCACTGCCCCTTCATCAGGTGAGTGGGAGTTGTGTTCACATACAGGGCATATATAGACACAAACTCAATTTACAAGATAATGGTTGGAATGTGAGTCTTTAAAGGTAATCAAGTCTTAAAGGTACAGACAGTGTGAATGGAGAGAGGACCAAGCACAAGTTCGAGAGGTGTGTATTCTCTCCAGCCAGGACAGTTAGTGAGATTTTGCAAGCTCAGGCAAGTCATGGGGGTTACAGATAGTGTGACATGAACCCAAGACGAGGTATCCAGATGAGCAGTCAGATCCTGCGCAGACCAGCTGGTGGAGTTTTTACAGACATTTTCAACCTATCTGCTTCAAGGAGACGGCCATCATTCCTGTACCAAAGAAAAGCCAGACAGCTTAATGACTATCGCCCTGTGGCTCTGACATCCATCACTGAGAAAGGTTATTCATGCCCAGATTCAATTCTGCCCTCCCAGAATGCCTGGATCCACTAGAGTTCACCTTCTGCTGCAACAGATCCACAGCGATGCCATCTCCCTGGCCCTGCACTCAACCCTGGAACACCTCGGTAACAAAGACATCTGTGTCAGACTCCTATTTATTGACTGCAGCTCATCTTTCAACACGTTATTCTTATGAAACACATCTCCAAACTCTGTGGCCTGGGGCTCAGTTCCTCTCTCTGCAACTGGATTCTGAACTTCCTAACCCACAGACTGCAATCAGTAAGTAGAGGCAACAACACCTCCTCCATGACCATCCTCAACACCGATGCCCCACAAGGCTGTGACCTCAGGCTCAGGAGGGGTTCCTCATGTTAGTGTCGTCGGCCCAACCATCTCCAGCTGCTCCACCATCGCTGTGCTGATGATTACTGCAGTGTTCAGTTTCATTTGTAACCTCATAGATACTGAAACAGTCTGTTTCAGCCCAAGGCCTGGGCTGATAGGAGCAAATAACTTCCGTGCCACACAAGTTCCAGGCAATGATCATCTCCAACACTATAGAATCTAACCATCCCCTCTTTAATCACAGTACAATCACTGAAACTTCCACTGTCAATATCTTGGAGTTTACTACTTACCAGAAACTGAACTGGCCCAGCATATAAATACTGTGGTGACACGATAAGATCAGAGACTGGCAATTCACCAAGGCATGTTTGACAACATCAGGACAGCAAATATCTCAGTTCTTGGACATCACTGCAGGGGTTCTTCAGGATAGTGGCCTAGACAGCAATATGTTCTGTCTACAAGATGCACTGCAGGAACTCACCAATTCCAAACTCACAGTCATTACAGTTTTGAAGGTAAAAAGTACCAGATGAATCCCTCCCCCTCCCCAACCCCCACCCCCGCCTTTGAGGGGGAGAGCTCACTGGTGGTGATTTAACCTGACAATTACCACACCTTAGGTGAGGGGCTAGGATGAGAAGGCAGGCCTTCAAAATTAACCTCAACCAGTATGGAGATTGAACCCATGCTGTTGGCATTACTCTGCACAATGAACCAGCTGTCCAGCCAACTGAGCTAACTGACCTCCAATTATCTTGGCCTATCCCCATGAGAGCAGCAGATACCTGTTAAAACCATCACCTGGAGGTTCCTCAAGGTCTCCTGTAATTCAAAGAACAAAGAAAATTACAGCACAGGAACAGGCCCTTCGGCCCTCCAAGCCTGCACCGACCATGCTGCCTGACTTAACTAAAACCCAGGGACCATATCCCTCGATTCCCATCCTATTCATGTACTTTTCAAGACACCCCTTAAAAGTCACTACTGTATCCACTTTCACTACCTCCCCCAGCAATGAGTTCCAGGCACCCACCACTCTCTGTGTAAAAAAATCTGCCTCATACATCTCCTTTAAACCTTGCCTCTTGCACCTTAAACCTATGACCTCTTGACTCTTCCACCCTGGGAAAAAGCTTCTGACAATCCATTCTGTCCGTGCCTCTCATAATCTTGTCGACTTCTGTCAGGTCTCCCCTCAACCTCCGTCGCTCCAGTGAGAACAAACCAAGTTTCTCCAACCTCTCCTCATAGCTCATGCCCTCCATACCAGGCAACATCCTGGTAAATCTTTTCTGTATCCTTTCTAAAGCCTCCACATTCTTCTGGTAATGTGGGTGACCAGAATTGAACACTATATTCCAAGTGCGGCCTAAGTAAGATCCTATGAAGCAGCAACATGACTTGCCAATTTTTAAACTCAATGCCCCGGCCGATGAAGGCAAGCATGCTGTATGCCTTCAAATACTGGATTTGTGGAGATATTTATTCAATGTCACAGAACCTGGCCAGTATTGTCAAGAACTACGTAAACAAGTAATAGATAAGACTTGATTGTAGAGATATTAGGTATTACCAGCTTAATACTTGTGGATATCAAAAACCTACCCAATGTCCAAACATGGTCGAGCCTCCCCCTGATGGGTTAGTTAGGACTGGGAAAGCTAAAACTTTATTACATGATGTGACAATGGTGTCTCTAGGGGTAACCAACAATACTGACAGAATTGCTCCTGAATCACAGATATGAGATATACTGGGCGATATTGGAGGATTGTTTGGGAGTGCAAACTCGGTATTTAATTCAGTACAACTGTCTGAACTGAATGGCTATTCCTCCTGGGTTGCCACGGAAAGGGATGACAGTGTGGAGGCTATGGAACCGAGAATGCACTCACTGCCACAGACCTACAGGGTGATGGACTCATAAAAACATTGAATCAGGTAACTGAAGGGTTAACTAAGACCACTGGGGCCTCAGTCAAAGGGTGGATGAAGAGTGAGAATCTTGCCAGAGATCTGATAGATGAGGTTAGATCTGAAACTAAACATCTGAGATTTGGAACCAGTCCTCAACCTTGATTTGAACTCTGCAATTTGGTCTGGTTACTTGAAGGGTACAAATTTAAAGGCTGAATGTCAAAGCCTTCAACAATTAATAATCTTTCCTCCCTTGTTGTGCTAACAAAGAGCTTGTGTTCAGTCAAAATCCAGACCAACATTCACAGAAGACAACAACATCTGGAAGAAGAAGACTGATAGTTACGTGGCAAAATCCTGGCCAGGTTTCGGATGCAAGTGGAAATCAGCCTCAATTTCAGTAACGGATAGAGAGTATTTATGCATTGCAGGTATTGACTAGTTTCTAAGTAGCAAAAAATAAAAAAACAAAAACAAAAATGCACGAAAATCTCAGTGGGTCTGACAGATCTGTGGAGAGAGTTAGAGCGAACATTTCGAGTCTGGATGACCCTTCGTCAGAGCCCAGAATAAAGAAAGTTGTGTTTAAACATTCAAAGTCGACTTAGTGTCTTCATTCACTATTTGAGGTTAAAACACACAAGTTTGAAGAACAAAGTAAATTAAACATCTTGTGTCTCTCTTCCTTCATTTACTCCCTGCTTCAGTCAGTCAAACCACCCAGTCCCATCCTCCATCTCTTCCCCTGTTTCCCAGTCTGTAGCTGGGATTTCTTCCCTGTTTCCATTTCTCACTCTGCTCCCACACTTGACTCCAACGCCTGTTTTGTGAGCGGTGATCACAGTGACCATTCAGCCCAGAGTGTTGAACTTTCCCTTGCAGTTCATTGTAGTGCCGATTTCAGCCAGAAGATGGTGATGTCGAGCTGTTCAAAGATCAGTCAAGTTTAACAGTGCAATGTCGCCTCCTGCTGCTGGATACCTGGTACTGGCAGCAATCCCAAAAACACAAAATGCTGAAACACTCGGCTGATCAGACAGTTCAGCAGCACCTTTCTTCACAACTGAAAGAGAATTAGATCAGAAAGAAAGGAGGGAAAATAAACATGAGCCTGGACTTCCCAATTCCATGTTCCTGTCACACACCGAGTCCCTATCGGGAAATTCCACACTGCCAGTCTGGACAATGTTCAAAAAAGCCCAGGTTGGGAGAGTGAAATTCCCCAGTTTGGGATCTTGCTGTGTGTCAGGAGGTGAATTCAAAAATCTGGGCCTGTTTTCCGAGTACAGAGAAGATAAGAAAGTTCTCCTGGATTAATAACTGGGGGATTGCTGGATAGTTAGAATGTGAGAATGAAAGTGAAATCAGACAGAGCAACACCACCTCCTCTGACTAAGAATGGTATAAAGTCTGACAAAACACCAGGTTTTTGTCCAACCGATTTATTTGAGAATAGACTCACAAGGTTTCGGGGCTTTTTGGTTCGCCCCAAAAGCTTGTGAGTTGGACTGAAACCTGGTGTTGTCAGACTTTTTACTGTGTTTACCCCAGTCCAACGCCAGCAGACCCACATTAAGAATGGTATTGCAGCAATCAAATCAGATTTTTAAAATCCATGCAGCAGCTCCACCTAATGGCTTCTGGTGATACTGCAACAACATGTTTCCTTGTTCAAGTGTTGCCACAACATTATTTATCAACAAAATAGTAAATCTAAAACCACAAATGGATTTATTTTTAACCCAGTAATTTCTCAGAATCCTTATGTGCCCCAGGGATCTGTTCTAGGACTCTTGCTGTTTGTTATTTTCATAAATGACCGAGATGAGGAAGTGGAGGGATGGGTAAGTAAGTTCACTGATGACACGAAGGTCGGTGGTGTTGTGGATGGTCTGGAAGGATGTCAAAAGTTGCAGCAGGACATAAATAGGCTGCAGGACTGGGCGGAGAAGTGGCAGATGGACTTCAACGCGGATAAATGTGTAGTCGTCCATTTTGGCAGAACCAACGGGATGAACGAGTACACTCTCAAGGGCAGGAGTCTTGGTAGCATTGAAGAGCAGAAGGATCTTGGGGTCTGGGTCCACAGGACTCTTAAATTGGCCTCGCAGGTGGAGGATGTGGTCAAGAAGGCGTATGGTGTACTGGCCTTCATTAATCGAGGGATTGAGTTTAGGAATCGGGAGGTAATGCTGCAACTTTATAAGACCCTCGTCAGGCCTCATTTGGAGCACTGTGCGCAGTTCTGGTCGCCTCACTATAGAAAAGACGTAGAAGCTATTGAGAGGGTACAGAGGAGATTTACAAGGATGTTGCCTGGACTGGGAGGCATGCCTTATGAAGTTAGGTTGAGGGAGCTGGGACTCTTTTCCCTGGAGAGACGAAGGTTGAGAGGCGACCTGATAGAAGTTTATAAAATGTTGAGAGGAATAGATAGGGTGGATTCTCAGAGGCTATTTCCCCGGGTTGAAATGGTCGCTACGAGAGGACACAGATTTAAGGTGCGGCGAGGAAAGTACAGAAGTGATGTTAGGGGTAAGTTTTTCACTCAGAGGGTGGTGAGTGAATGGAATCGGCTGCCGTCAGTGGTGGTGGAGGCGAACTCGCTGGGGTCTTTTAAAAGACTTCTGGATGAGTATATGGGGTTTAATGAGATTGGGGGTTATAGATAGGTCTATAGATTGGTCAGTGTTGATGTGATCGGCGCAACTCGTGGGCCGAAGGGCCTGTTTGTGCTGTAGTGTTCTATGTTCTATGTTCTATCTCCCTTGGTCTTTTTCCATCTCCCCTGCTCTTTCTCCCTTTTCTCCATCTCCCCTAGTCTTTCTCCACCTTCTCCATCTCCCCTGGTCCTTCTCCATCTCCCCTGCTCTTTCTCCCTTTTCTCCATCTCCCCTGGTCTTTTTCCATCTCCCCTGCTCTTTCTCCCTTTTCTCCATCTCCCCTGGTCTTTCTCCATCTCCCCTGCTCTTTCTCCCTTTTCTCCATCTCCCCTGCTCTTTCTCCATCCCCCCTGCTCTTTCTCTCTTTTCTCCATCTCCCCTGCTCTTTCTCCATTTCCCCTGCTCTTTCTCCCTTTTCTCCATCTCCCCTGGTCTTTCTCCATCTCTCCTGCTCTTTCTCCAGCTTCTCCATTTTCACTGGTCTTTCTGTACCTTCTCCATCTCGCCTGCTCTTTCTCCCTTTTCTCCATCTCCCCTAGTCTTTCTCCATCTCCCCTGGTCTTTCTCCCTTTTCTCCATCTCCCCTAGTCTTTCTCCACCTTCTCCATCTCCCCTGGTCCTTTTCCATCTCCCCTGCTCTTTCTCCATCTCCCCTAGTCTTTCTCCATTTTCTCCATCTCTCCAGCTCTTTCTCCACCTTCTCCACCTCCCTTGGACTTTCTCCACCTTCTCCATCTCACCCAGTCTTTCGCATCTTCTCAGTCTTCCCTGGTTTTTCTCCACCTTCTCCATCTCCCCTGATATTCTACCATCTTCTCCATCTCTTCTGACCTTTTCCCATCTTCTCCATCTTACCTGGTATTCTGCAATCTTCTCCCTCTCACCTGGTATTCCTCCACCTTCACCATCTCTCCTGATCTTCTACCATCTTCTCCATCTCCCCTGGACTTTTTCCATCTTCACCATCTTTCCTGCTCTTCCTCTATGTTTAGTTTACCTTGTGTCAATCACTTGTTTGAACTTTCTAACCAATATATGCAGGGCAGGTACCCAAAATGTCAGGCTGGTCACACCATCAAACTCTTTCTCCTGATCCAGGTGGGATTGGTCAGGGTGGATCCTGTGGGCCAGCACAGTGCCAAGGTGAGCAGACATGGTCCTGCCAAAGATCCTGTAGTCCGTGCTGAGGAGGGAGACTGGGCACCACTTCATAAACAGGAGGAGATCACCCCTCTTGGGCAGGAGGACAATAATGGAGAGGAACATTTCTCCGGTCACAAGATTTTCCCTCAGGACCCGTGTGTAATCTCCCCGCCCACCCCCCAGGACATCCCAGAACCTGCTCTATGGTCAGCTTGTCCAGCCCCGGGGACTTGCCCCTCGAGAGCTGGTCAGGGACACTGGTCGGCTCAGTCAGGCTAAGGGGTACCCTCTGCACTGACCCTCAACAGATCCTCCCACAAACCTCTGTCAGCATCATCACTGGACAGATCCAGAGAGAAGAGAGCTCGGGAGTAGGCTGGGGCCTCAACGCTGATACTCTCCGATTCAAGACCAGGGATCCGTCATCATGAAGCAGCCCCAGGAGCTGCTTACGGAGTCGCTGCCTTTTTTCCAGTGAGTCGAAGATGGGGAGACAAGGTCCAGGTTCTGAAGGAACCGGATCTGTGATCTCACAAACACACCACAGAACTCGATAATCTGCTGCTCTCTCAGAGCGCCGTTCTTCTCTCCATACACCTTCCACGGGGCCGGATCCTTGTTGTGGGGCTTCTAGGATGCTTTGCTCGTTAATGTACTTATAATCACCATTCCCCTTAAATAGCCAGACAAAGTCACAGAATGGTTCAAAATGATTTATTGACGACTATAGCAATTGGACCCTCTTGAGACGATAAAGGCGACACAGAGTTCAGAATTTAGAAATACACAAGCAGTTAGAGTTTCAAATTTGATTACAAGTAATTAACATATACCAATCAATGTACAGGAGTTATCTCTATCCACTCACAGTTATAGATTAAGGTTACATCATTCATAAGATACAGATATTGAAACAAATCACAATCACATTCCGCTTGCTTAATTGTAATATCCAATCAGAGTTGAGTTTTGATTGTAGGTTATTGTTCCAACTATCTTTGGACACTCCAGCTGTGTCTGAATGTGAGAACACAAATCAATCCTCCCATTCCAAATATCTGCTTCAATGGCCTCTCCCAGACAAAGGCATCTTCCTCCCCTTCTGTTTATATGAAAGGTCTGTAACTCAGACACTCGGCCTTTGCCTGGCAATAGCAGCTTACTATCCTGATATGCATGTCTCTGCTGTTAAACTGTGTGCAGGCTTTTTTGTGGTTTAACCTTTCACTTGACACAGTTATTAATATGGCTACTATTCACTTCTATAATTATTAGTATGGGTACTATTCCCCCTCAGTCCTCAACTCAGAGTGAACTCCAGGTCGAGCACCTCCTGCTCCCACCCCTCGATCCTGGTCTCCTGTCCCCGCATTGAACCCCTCACAGACTCCCGACAGAAGATGTGAACCTTCTGCGAGACGTCAGCTCCAACCATTGGTTGAGGGTCAGCTGGACTTTGCCACGAGCTGTCAGCTAGGAATTCCCAGAATTCCCTGAGGGAGATGAGGGGGAGTCCCCCACTGACGATGGACTCTAAATCCTCCTCGGTGCCCTCCACTAAGTCCCAGTCCTCCTCAGTCTTCTCACTATCAGTGACCACCAGCCCTCACCCCAGTCATACCAGCCTCTGTCACCATCCCACCCCCAGGATCGAGGGCAGAGAGCCCCTCCCTGGGCTGCTCTGGAGGTTCTGGGTCAGAGAGTGACAGTGGTTCTGGGCTCCGCTCCACCTCAGGCACCGGGTCACACAGTGACTGAGGGAAAAGCTCTAACCCCAGAACAAGCAACCCCAGGTTTAAAATCAGAGATGGAGAAAGGGGGCTTTCCCCCTACCCCACCACCCCAACCCCCCCAACCGAGTGACCCAGTGTGTGGGGCCTTCCCCTCCCCCACCCAGTGACCCAGTGTGTGGGGTCTTTTCCTCCCCCACCCAGTGACCCAGTGTGTGGGGCCTTCCCCTCCCCCACCCAGTGACCCAGTCTGTGGGGTCTTTTTAATCGATTCCTCGATCAGGTCGAGCAGGTCCTGGGGGATATCAGCCCATGTCCGGGTGGGCTCAGCCTCATCGACCTTGCCCGTCCCAGCCTCCAGTGTGTCCGACTTGGTGACGAGTGACTGGATTATATCGAGTGGATCCTCCGGCCCTCCCTCAGGCAGGGGTCCTCGCACATCCCCAGGAGGTACAGGCCGGACGGAGGGGTCCGTCTCACCCTCCCGAGGAATGGACGGCCCCCGCTGACAGTGTGTGATAATGGGAGGGGGGCAGGATCTGTGAAGGACCCCAACCCCTCTTCCACAGAGGGACAAACCCCACCCCCACCGACATGAAACTGTCTTTATTTGGATGAAGGGATAAAACCCTCATCCTCCTGGATTGTTACTGTCCGGGGACAGATTTTCAGGGGTTCTGTGTTTTTACCCCCATCAGTGAGACCTGAATAGAAATAAGGATAGAGTTTCTCAGTGAATGTACCAGTGAAAGTGTAGATATGGGACTTGTTATCCGAGTTATAAAAGGACACCTTCCCTCCCTCATAATCCAGACAGACTCGAATCTTTCTCGGATTCACACTCAGATCTAAACGTTTCCGTGATTTCTCACAAGCCCAGTATTTATTCCCCTTTCTCAGTTTCATTGCCCAGAATCCGTTATCTGGATCCAGGGTGATTCCCCCTTTCCTATTGATGGATTCCTTGGCCACACCCACATCCCACTCAGTCTTGTTTCCCACCTCCACCTCCCAGGAATGTTTTCCTGATGTGAATCCCTCTGATCCCAGGACACAGGGACAGGAATCAAATCTCTCCGGATTGTCGGGGAGTTGCTGCCGTTCCCCGGTGTATCTCATGGTGCTCAGGTCCTCAGACAGGAGAAGGTAAGGACTGGCTGTATTAGGGTCGAAGGTGACTGGAGCTGGGAACAGATGGACACGGATAAAATGTTAGTCAGACTCACTGTAACTTTCACAGCCGGTTAGTGATTGGGAAAATCAGCAATGATCCAGAATTAGAAATTCATCCCCCGGGGAAGAGTTTAAACAGCGCACAGGGGAAAGGGGAAGACACTGCCCGGGGGGAAGGTTTTACCCGGACACCACACCCTGCAGTGAGGCTGAGGAAACCCCGTTACAGAGAGCGAACTGGAAACAGGCTGGGGGGGCGGGGTCAGGGCGAGGGGCGGGGCTACTCGGGGGCGGGTGCAGGCTGGGGGCAGGGCCTGAGTGGGGGGCGTGGAAGGCCAGGGGCGGGTCAATGCTCGGGGGGGGGGGGAAGACAGTGGGGGTGGGGCCAGATTGGGGGCGGGGCCAGACCCCAGGAGAACTGAATGAGGGATCTGTAAAAACGATGGAAGAGAAACAGAGAGAGAGACAGAGCGACAGGCAGAGAGAGGGGGGCTCGTCTGCTGGTGACACGAATGTGACCCCTGAAGGTGCCTCCCCTCCTGTGTCCTGATGCGACCCGGAGGGACCTGCCATCCTGTCCAATGGCTGCAAGAGAGAGAAAGCTGGACTGGGAGAACAGGGACATGAAACACAGAGAGAGACAGAGAGACAGAGAGAGACAGAGAGAGAGACAGAGAGAGAGAGAGACAGAGAGAGAGAGAGAGACAGAGACAGAGACATGGAGAGAGAGACAGAGAGACGGAGTGAAGGCAACATCAGGTTGTTACAGAAACAAGCAGCCACACTTGGACCGTGCTGAATACAAGAGACGGATTAAAGAGCGAGAGAGTCAAGTCAATGGTGGTTTAGTCTGTGCCGTGTCCCCGGGGCTGGTTGGAGAAGTGAGTGTTCCTCAGTTTGAGGGATAGTGAGTTAGAAACCGGACAGTCCGGCAGCCCCTGTTAGAAGCCCCTGATCCACCAAAACCTGTGGCTCCCCTTGTACAGCGGAGGGAAACTCCAGTCACTGATGACGGGGCCCCACCGAGGGGGCAGCGAGAGGGGAAGCGCTTTAAACCCGGGGAAAAGCAGATCATCCCGACCTGTTTCAATTGTGGGGGAAGTGGACAGTTTGTCCGAGAGTGGAGGAAACCAATGAAGGGCCAGAGTCAGGGGACTCGGAGTCAAGAGACACCCGAGACAAACACCCCGAGTTTCCAGAAATCCCACAGATGAATGAAATGGTGTCAGCACGAAAACACTCCCCAGGGTCAGGTCCATGTGGCCCAGGGAGAGGGTGTCCCGGGAAATTCAGCAGGAAGGGACTGTACCCAGCCTGAGTATCCTTGTCCACTCAGGTATGATGAGTGTGATAGACAATGTGTAGATATTATAGTGGAGGGAGAGAAAGGTAGTAGAGACAGGAGTGTCCAACACGGGAGTAGATTCACCCTCTCCTCTGATCTACAGGAGGATCCATTATATTGGGAAGATTTACAGCTGATACAGGGGCTGGAGCGATATCCAAACCCTTAGGTTTTAGGGTGGGACCCCCTCCAGACAAAGTGGACATGGGTTTTAGTGAGATGGCGGCCATCGGGGGGCCGGATCGGCGATCAGAGGCCGGGTCCGGTCATCGGGAGGCCAACAGATACCGGGTCTGACCATCAGGCGACCGGGGGAGGTGAGGGGGGGATGCGCTTGTCAACCAATCTCCCGGCAGACTGAGAAATCAGTGCATGTGCACTCGCCCCACCAACGGAAATCCCTTGACTCTGTGAAAATTCATTCAACTAAACTCGCCCAAAAAACAGATGGGAAAATCTCCCGTATTCCTGCCTGTTGGGAGCTTAGATTTTGGGGAAAATCATCCCGCCCCGTGTCCCAGCCTCAAAACCAACCGACTTTCCTTAAGATCATGGAGAAAGAGCTGGAAAAGGCAGTAGCCTCTCTAGTGGAACAGGGAGTATTGGGACTGAGACGACAAATGTGAAAAGGCTTTCATTAAACTGAAAATGGATTTGCAGACTGGCCCAGCTCTGGGAGCTGTGGACCCCGACAAGGACTTTTATCTGGAATCTGCAGCCACTGACATCAGTTTCAGTGAAGTCCTTCTGCAGGAAACAAACAGTCACTTGTGACCGGGAACCGATGTGAGCAGAGTCCCAGCAGACCTGGAAAAGGGATTTTCCACCTGTGAGGGACATCTGTTAGTGAGCTGTTGGACAGTGAAACATTTTACTGTTTTCACCCACACCCAGTCTCTTACATTACTGACCCACCACAATCCAATCCAACTATTGTTAGACACAAAAATCACAGAAAGGACTGGATCTAGTGTCAGAATAACCAGCTGGACTTTACTGCAAAGTGGGAAAAACATGAAGGTAAACAGAATGGATGACCCGAAACTCACAGCTCATCTCAACTATCTGGGAGAAGCTCATACGAAAGGCAATTAGATTTTGTTTTCAGTGTGTGTGTGTGTGTGTGTGAGAGAATGGATGGAAAGTTTCTGTCCACAGAATGAAAGTCTGTCTCCAGAAAATTCTCTGTGTGTTGGCAGTATACACCCTGCTCTGCACAGCTATAAGTCATTAACTCTTTGTTTCATTTCCTTTAATGCTGCTAATTTAAAATTTGTTGTTTTTCAGAGGTTGAATTTAGTTTTGCTGTTGTGAAATGTACCAGAGAGTTTGTTTTTATAAAAGATAAGCTTCAGTCGTGAAGCTTTGAAGATATTCGGTCGAAATTCAGTTTTGAATTTCTCAAAACACTTTGCTTTCATTGCATTCACGGTGTTTATATAAAGAAAACTGCGACCGTTTATGACAGATTTCAGATTAAAGACACTTCTGCCTTTCTCTAAATGAGGTTCAGTGATAAACATCAGAAACTGAAAACCGGCTGAAGGGAGAGAGAGGATGAAGGAGATACTGGAAAGATTCTGTCCCCTTCTTCATGTGAAAGACTGTCAGGTTGTTGTTATATTGTTACTTTATTCCAAAATGATTTTGATTCTCATTGTTCGATTGGAGCAAGGCAGAGAGGAGCGATGTGTGGCTGGAGTAAAAAGGGGAAGGGATTGACTTTTTTCCTTACTTTATTGCGGGGTTTCTTTTGCCGCTGGTTTAAGTGAAAAGCGGAAGTAGGCCGGCCGCGGGGTGACCTGGGAAAGATTTTAAAACTTTTTTTAAGCACGCGGGAGGTTTAAAAAGCAGACCGAACTATCCAGCGGGCAGCATCGTTACCGGACAGTGGAGTGAGCAGATAGCAGAGTGAGGGCTGAAGGGCTTTGGTTCAATGGGCTTAGGCAGAAACAGGTGAGGCAGGGTAGGTTTAGTTCTTAGTTAAACTTAAAAACTAAGTAAATAAAATAAGGATGGAGGGTCAGGTGATGTGCTGTTCCTGCGTGATGTGGGAGCTGGTGGACCCCATTGTGGTTCCCAGTGAGCATGTCTGCAGTAAGTATTGGTTGCGTGAGGAACTCCGGCTCAGGTTTGATGAGCAGGATTCTGAGCTTCGGACACTGCGACACATCAGGGAGGGGGAGAGTTACCTGGACGCTGTGTTTCAGGAAGCAGTCACACCCCTTAGATTAACTAACTTGAATTCAGCCAGTGGTCAGGGACAAGAGGGTGTGACTGCGAATGAGGCAGGTAGAGGGATCCAGGAGGTAGAGTTCCAGGAACCTCAGTCCCTGAAACTGTCCAACAGGTTTGAGATTCTTGCTGTCTGTGTGGACAGGAACGGGGACTGCAGGGAGGATGAGCAAACTGACCACAGCATCGTGGTACAGGGAGCCGTTCAAGTCGGGGGAGAAAAAAGAAATGTAGTCGTAATTGGGGATAGTATAGTTCAGGGCATTGACACTGTTCTCTGTGACCAAGATCGAGAATCCCGAAGGTTGTGTTGCCTGCCTGGAGCTTGGGTTCAGGTTATCTCATCTGGGCTGCAGAGGAACTTGGAGTGGGAGGGCAAAAATCCAGTTGTGGTCCACATAGGTACCAACGACACAGGTAGAACAGGAACAGAGGTTCTACTGAGGGAATATGAAAAGCAAGGAGCAAAATTAAAAAGCAGAACCAAAAAGGTAACAATCTCTGGATTACTACCTGAGCCACAAGCGAATTGGCACAAGGTCAATAAGATTAAGGAGGTAAATACGTGGCTCAAAGATTGGTGTGGGAGGAATGGGTTTGAATTCATGGGACATTGGCACCAGTATTGGGGAAGAGGGGACCTGTTCCGATGGGATGGTCTTCATCTGAATCGTGCTGGGACCAGAGTCCTGGCGAATCGTATAACTAGGGCTGTAGATAGGGCTTTAAACTAAATAGTGGTGGGGGGAGAGTTCAGTTGTTTGGAGAATTAGAAAATCAAAGGTAAAGGAGAGGGTAGGAATGCAGGTTAATGATGAGGACTTTCAACTAGTTAAAGGAGCCGAGGGCTCAGGAGAGGTCAGTAAAGTTTCCAGAGCACGTAATAGAACAGAGAGTATAGAAGGTGGCAGGAATCTAACCTCAGGCAGAGTCAAAAAGGTGACAGGCATGAGAAGGGAGGTGTCAACACAGTGCAGGGAGATGGTCTGGGGAAGAATAACCAGTCTGTGACAGGAAGGGACAGAGCGCGCAAACAAAGGAATGCACTAACAAATCGGGTCCAGGTAAGAAAGACTAACATAAAGACACTTTACCTGAATGTACGTAGCATTCGAAACAAAGTGAATGAGTTGACAGCACAAATCAGTGGCCATTACGAAACATGGTTGCAGGGTGACCAGGACTGGGAATTAAATATCCAGGGGTATCAGACAATTCGGAAGGACAGACAGGAAGGAAAAGGAGGTGGGCTAGCTCTGTTAATTAAGGATAACATCAGGGCAGCAGTGAGAGACGATATAAGCTCTAAGGAGCAAAATGTGGAATCAGTGTGGGTGGAGATAAGGAATAGTAAGGGGAAAAAGTCACTGGTGGACGTAGTATATAACCCCCAAATAATAACTTCAAGGTGGGGCGGGCAATAAACAAACAAATAACAGATGCATGTAAAAATGGAACAGCAACAATCATGGGGGATTTTAACCTCCACATTGATTGGTCAACTCAAGTCAGATGCGGTGGACTTGAGGAAGAGTTCTTAGAATGCTGTCACAATAGTTTCCTCGAACAGTATGTTACAGAACTTACGAGGGAGCAAGCTATCTTGGATCTGGTCCTGTGTAATGAGACAGCTAAAATTAATGATCTCCTTGTGAGGGATCCTCTTGGAATGAGTGATCACAATATTTCTAATACAGATGGAGAGTGAGAAAGTAGCGTCCCAAACCAGTGTCCTCTGCTTGAACAAGGGGGATTACAATAGGATGAGGGCGGAGTTGGCTAATGTAGACTGGGAACACAGACTAATTGGTGGGACAGTTGAGGAACAGTGGTGGATTTTTAAGGAGATTTTTCTCAGTAGCCAGCAAAAATATATTCCAGTGAAAAAGAAGGAATGTATGAAAAGGGATAACCAGCCATGGATAATTAAGGAAATAAAGGAAAGTATCAAATTAAAAACCAATGCATACAGAGTGGCCAAAATTAGTGAGGAACTAGAAGATTGGGAAAGCTTTAAAAAACAACAAAGAACTACTAATCAATAAAGAAAGGAAAGATAGATTATGAAAGGAAACTAGCACAAAATATAAAAACTGATAGTAAAAGCTTTTACAAATATATAAAACGGAAAAGAGCGGCTAAAGTAAATGTTGGTCCCTTAGAAGACGAGATTTAATAATGGGAAACGAGGAAATGGCCGAGGCCTTAAACAAGTTTTTGTATCGGTCTTCACAGTGGAGGACACAAATAACATACCAATAATTGATGGTCATGGGACTGTAGGGAGGTGAGGACCTTAAATCGATCACTATTACTAAAGAGGTAGTGCTCGGTAGGCTAATGGGACTAAAGGTAGACGAGTCCCCTGGTCTGGATGGAATGCATCCCAGGGTATTAAAAGAAATGGCAGAAGTAATAGCAAATGCATGAGTTGTAATTTATCAAAATTCACTGGACTCTGGGGAGGTGCCAGCTGATTGGAAAACAGCGAATGTAACGCCACTGTTTAAAAAAGGAGGTAGACAAAAGGCAGGTAACTACAGGCGGGTTAGCTTAACATCTGTAGTTGGGGAAATGCTGGAATCTATCATTAAGGCAGAAATAGCAGGACACCTGGAAAAAAATGGTTCAATCAAGCAGACGCAGCATGGATTCATGAAGGGAAAGTCATGTTTGAGTAACTTACTGGAATTTTTTGAGGATATAACGAGTGCAGTTGACTGAGGGAAACCGGTGAACGTGGTGTAGTTAGATTTCCAGAAGGCATTCGATAAGGTGCCTCACAAAAGGTTGCTGCATAAGATAAAGGTACACGGAGTTGGGGGTAAAGTGTTAGCGTGGATTGAGGATCGGCTATCTACCAGAAAGCAGAGAGTTGGAATAAATAGGTGCTTTTCTGGTTGGCAGTGACTAGTGGCATTCCGCAGGGATCAGTGCTGGGGCCTCAACTATTTACCATATACATAGACAATCTGGAGGAGGGGACCGAGTGTAGGGTAACAAAGTTTGCAAATGATACAAAGATGAGTGGGAAAGCAAATTGCGTGGAAGACACAAAGTCTGCAGAGAGATTTGGATAGGCTAAGTGAGTGGGCAAGGATCTGGCAGATGGAGTATAATGTTGGTAAGTGTGAGGTTATCCACTTTGGAAGGAATAATAGTAAAATGGACTATTATTTAAATAGTGAAAAATTACAACATGCTACTGTGCAGAGGGACCTGGGGGTCCTTGTGCATGAATCACAAAAACTCAGTTTGCAGGTGCAGCAGGTGATCAAGAAGGCGAATGGAATGTTGGCCTTTATCTCGAGGGGGATAGAATATAAAAGCAGGGAGATCATGCTGCAACTGTACAGGGTACTGGTGAGGCCGCACTTTGAGTATTGTGTATAATTTTGGTCCCCTTATTTAAGAAAGGATATATTAGCTTTGCAGAGAGTAAAGAGAAGGTTCACCAGGTTGATTCCGGAGATGAGGGTGTTAGCTTATGTGGAGAGATTGAGTAGTCTGGGCTTGTACTCTTTGGAGTTTAGAAGGTTCAGGGGAGATCTTATAGAGACATACAAGATAATGAAGGGGCTAGACAGGGTAGAAGCAATGAGGTTATTTCCACTTACAATGGAAACAAGACCTAGGGGACATAGCCTCAAAATACAGGGGAGTTAATTTAGAACAGAGTTGAGGAGGAACTTCTTCTCTCAGAGGGTAGTGAATCTTTGGAATTCTCTGCCCAATGAAGCAGTAGAGGCTACCTCGTTAAATGTACTTAAGTCACAGATAGATAGATTTTTATCCAATAAGGGATTTAAGGGTTATGGGGAGCAGGCGGGTAAGTGGAACTGAACCCACTATCAGAACAGCCATGATCTTACTGAATGGCGGGGCAGGCTCGAGGGGCTAGACGGCCTACTCCTGCTTCTATTTCTTATGTTCTTATATTTTAACACCTCGGTAAACATGCTTATCCAGAATACCACGTCACTCACTACTGTCTGACAGTCAGTGCACCAAAGTGACAGTGACACACACAGAGATCAGGAGAAATACACTTTTAAACTCAAATATTGGAGCTGAGACAAAGTGTAATTCTTTCAGATTCTGTGAACCATAAGATGGCAGCCAGAGTGTGTGAGTAAAACTCAATCAGTATAAACAAAATGAATGTTGAATTAGACTGAGAAAAATCAACTTGAATTCATAGCAGAGAGAACAAACTGACTGAAGTGCAGGAAAATGAAATGATTACTGCCACAGCAATGAGCTCACAGCTTCAGATCAGGATGAAATGGGAGGCTGATGATGTTGTTGGAGACCTTTGTGAAATTTTGTTTTGTGCAGATTGACATGCAGTAAGTTTCAAAAAGACACTATAGTGAAGAGGAAAGGGTCAGCTACATCCTTTATGGGCAGGACAGAAAGGATTCATCTTCCCAGCAACTGGAAGATGAGTGAGGAGTTCCCCGTCTGTCATTGCTACTGTATGGCTCATTGATTCTGTACATAGTCTACACTGGGTTAATGGGCATTGAAGGGCCATTGAGTTCGCATGGGTGGATGGGAGGAGTGACTTGGCATTGAGAAGGCGTATGGTGCACTGGCCTTCATTAATCGAGGGATTGAGTTTAGGAGTCGGGAGGTAATGCTGCAACTTTATAAGACCCTAGTCAGGCCTCATTTGGAAGACTGTGCACAGTTCTGGTCGCCTCACTATAGGAAAGACGTAGAAGCTATTGAAAGGGTACGGAGGAGATTTACAAGGATGTTGCCTGGACTGGGAGGCATCCCTAACGAAGTTAGGTTGAGGGAGCTGGGACTCTTTTCCCTGGAGAGACGAAGGTTGAGAGGCGACCTGATAGAAGTTTATAAAATGTTGAGAGAAATAGATAGGGTGGATTCTCAGAGGCTATTTCCCAGGGCTGAAATGGTCACTACGAGAGGACACAGATTTAAGGTGCGGGGAGGAAAGTACAGAAGTGATGTTAGGGTTAAGTTTTTCACTCAGAGGGTGGTGAGTGAATGGAATCGGGTGCCGTCAGTGGTACAAAGAACAAAGAACAACCCAGCACGGGAAACAGGCCCTTCGGCCCAACGAGCCCGCGCTGCTGCATCACCCTACACCTATTCTACCCTGCGTGTCTACGAATGGAACCTCTAACTTAGCCAGATTCAGGGGAGAATAGTGCCAATTTGGTAAAACCAATCAGCCTAAGAGCGCATCTTTGGGGTGTGGGAGGAAACCGGAGCGCCTGGAGGGTGGTGGAGGCGAACTCGCTGGGGTCTTTTAAAAGACTTCTGGATGAGTATATGGGGTTTAATGGGATTGGGGGTTATAGATAGGTCTATGGATTGGTAGGTGTTGATGTGATCGGCGCAACTCGTGGGCCGAAGGGCCTGTTTGTGCTGTAGTGTTCTATGTTCTATGTTCCATGAGATGGAATGGAGTGATGGGGGGAAATGATGGGTGCATGGAAGGAGCATGGGGACACAGCTAAGAACTTTTCACCTTAAAAACAATTCAGCACTCATCTTCAGCCAAAGTCAAACCAATGGATTCACCAATGTGAATTTCAAATCTTGAGGTGAACCTGTTGATAATTTCTGAATGAGACTGAGAAACGTGGCCAGAAAATGTAAATTCAGAGAAAGCGATGAAAGTTGGGAGATCAGCTCATTTGCGATTCTACACAGCCTGATGTATAAAAAGATCTGATTAGAAAGAACAAGTTCAGAATATCAGAGACTGTAGATATTGCCAGAGTACATGGAAACAGGAGCAGAGATATGAAGACGCTGACTATCCAAACAGCTGGTATTCAGTTAAATTACGGGAAAGGCAGCAGTGAAACATTTACAAAAGGTTGCAAACCAGACAGAAAGATAAGAGCTGTGAATGTCCACATGAGTTCACTGGCAGAAGGAAATGTCCCACCTGAGGATCAAACTGCAGACTTTGTAGAAAGCCCAATCACTGGGTAAAGATGCACAGAATAAATTAAGAGATTGGTAAAGTTACTAGACACAGAGCAACAGGGGAACTGAGAAGAAACTAAAACATTGATTTGATGCTGGGATTCCTGCCCCATTCACAGCATCCCCCCGCCCAACCCCCAGGCCCCCCAATTCTTTGCTGATACAAGATAAGGTTGCGAGTTGCATCTTGCCAGATCCATTGTGGAGTCAGGCATCTCATAGCCCTCCCTAATTTTTGTTGAGTTGGGCCAGTCTCTCCATTACTTATGGTCCACGGCCCCTGTTACAGTCAGGATTTGGGGACAGATAAAGTAAAAGAGTCTTAGCTGTGCCCCCATGATCCTTCCATGCACCCACCATTCACCCCTCACTCCATTCCATCTCAGTGCCAACTCACTCCTCCCATCCACCCATGTGAACTCAATGGCCCTTCAATGCCCATTAACCCAGTGTAGACTATGTACAGAATCAATGAGCCATACAGTAGCAATGACATTAGTGGAACTGCTCAGAAATAAAACACCTATTCACTAATCGTCTTTTCAAAAAATATTATGGTTTCTACAGTCCAAGTGGTTGAGAGCCCAGACTCTCAAAAGGATTATCTCAGTGGGGTTCTGTTTTCCCACCTGGACAAAAAGGTTGACTTTTCTTGATTGACATCCTTAAGTGGTTACAATAAATTATTCTTTCAGTGATTGTGTTCATTTGCAGAATTTAAGAGGTGCTGAAGCTGTTGTGTTTGATTCTTTACTGGCCTGTCTGAAGCCTTTATATACTGTTATGAAAACAATAATATTTTTTCAAAAGAAGATTTGTGAATGTGTGTTTTGTGTTAGCAACTCCACACATGCCGTTGTTATTATCTGTCTCATCAATTCAGTACATATTGTACACTCTGTGGATGGGTACACAGGGCTATAAAGTAACATAAGTTGGTATAGGACCTCGGAGCAGGAGTAGGCCATTCAGCCCTTCGAGCCTCCTCCATCATTCAACAACATTCTCACTGATCTGATTGTGGTCTCAACTCTATTTTCATGTCTGCACCCCCACCCCCATAATGACTCCCTTGTCAATCAGAAATCTATCAAATTCAGCTTAGAATAAATTCAATGACCCAGCCTCCAATGCATTCTGGAAAAAATAATAGACGACTGACTCTCAGAAAAATAATCTCCTTATCTCGATTTTAAAAGAGAGACCTCTCATTTTTGGAAGTTTGCAAGGTGTTGCCTATGGAACCTTGCTGAGTTTCTGCAGTGCATCTTGTAGATGGTAAACTTGGCTGAAATTTGTTTGTTGGTGGTGGAGGGAGTGAGTGTTTGCAGATTGGATTCCAATTAAACTGGAGGGGGATAGAATATAAAAGCAGGGAGGTCTTGCTGCAACTGTACAGGGCACTGGTGAGGCCACAGCTGGAGTACTGTGTGCAGTTTTGGTCGCCGCACTTGCGCAAGGATATTTTGGCCTTGGAAGGAGTGCAGAGGAGGTTCACTTAGGCTGATACCGGAGTTGAGGGGGTTGAACTATGAAGAGAGGTTGAATCGACTGGGTTTGTACTCGTTGGAGTTTAGAAGGATGAGGGGGGATCTTATAGAGACGTATAAGATAATGAAGGGGATGGATAGGGTAAAGGTAGAGAGATTCTTCCCGCTCAGAAAGGACAGCAGGACTAGAGGACACAGCCTCAAGATAAGGAGCGGACAGTTTAGAACGGAGTTGAGGAGGAACTTCTTCACTCAAAGGGTGGTGAATCTCTGGAATTTTTAAGACGCGGGTTGATAGGTTTTTGATAGGCAAGGGGATTAAGGGTTATGGGGAGAGGGCGGGAATGTGGAACTGAGCCACTTCAGATCAGCCATGATCTTATTGAATGGCGGGGCAGGCTCGAAGGGCCAGATGGCCTACTCCTGCTCCTATTTCTTATGTTTTTATGATGTTTAATATGCAAGTCATCCTGTGTTGCAGTTTCACCAGGATGACACCTCACTTTCAGGTATGCCTGGAGCTGCGACAGGCAGGTTGATGAGGGTGAGGTTAATAAGTTTTTCCCTTTTGTTGGTTCCCTCACCACCTGTCCCAGTCTAGCAGCTATGCCCCTTAGGACCAGGCTAGCCTGGACTGTGGTGGTACCACAGAGCCACTTGGTGATGGACATTGAAGAGCCCACCCAGAGTACATTTTGCCCCTTGCCACTTTCAGTGCTACCCTAAGTGGTGTTCAACATGGGGGAGTACTGATTCACCAGCTGAGAGGGGTGGGCTGGGGTGGTACATTTGGAGCACAAGTTTCCTTGCACAAGAGATTTTCTTTCCTGTGTGTGACCTGATGCTATGAGACTACATGGGGCTCAGAGTCAATGTTGAGGATTGTCAGTGCAAATTCCTCCTGAATGTGTTACCTTTGCTGGGTCTGTCCTGCCAGTGGAACAGGACATATCCAGGGATGGTGATTGTATTTTAAATTAATTTATGGGAAGAGGACGTCACTGGCTGGGACAGCATTTGTGGCCCATCCTTAACTGCCCTTGAACTGAGTGGCTTGCTTGGCCATTTTGGAGAGGCAGTTAAGAGTCAACTACATTGCTATGGCTCTGGAGTCACATGTAGGCCAGAGCGGGTAAGGACGGCAGATCTGTTTCCCTTCAGGACAGTAGTGAACCAAATGGGTTTTTCCAAGAATCGACAATGATTTCATGGTCATCATTTGACTTTTAATTCCAGATTTTTTGTTTGAATTTAAATATCACTCTCTGCCATGGTTTGAACCCAGATCCCCCTGGGTTTCTGGATTACCAGTCCTGTGATAATGTCACTACACCACTGCCTCCCCAGTGTCTGGGACATTGTCAGTAACGTATGGTTCCATGAGTATGACTGTTGCTTGACCAGTCTGTGAGACAGCTCTCGCAATTTTCACACTAATCCCAGATGTTTGTGAGGACTTTGCAGGGTTGACAGTGTTATCATTTCTGGTTCCGGTGCCCAGTCGATGCTGGGTAATCCGTCCAGTTCCATTGCTTTGAAACTTTTTTGTTAAGCAGTTTTATGTAACAGAGCGGTTTGCTCGCCTACTTCAGAGGGCAGGGTAGTTACAGGTCAGTGGAGTGAGAAGGGAGCAGAGTGAGCTGTAAGGGCTTTGGCTCACAGGGCTTGGGCGAAAAGGGCAAGGTAAGTTTAAATTCTTTGGGTTTAGAATACACTCGGTGACTGAGATGGAGGGAAATGTGATGTGCTGTTTCTGTATGATGTAGGAGCTGGTGGACCCCAAGGTCCTTCCCAGTGACCATGTCTGCAGTAAGTGCTGGTTGCTTGAAGAGCTCCAGCTCAAAGTAGACAAGCTGAACTCTGAGCTTCAGACACTGAGGCTCATCAGGGAGGGGGAGTGTAACCTGGATAATGTGTTTCAAGAGAAAGTCTCACCCTCTAAACTGAAACTCTGAGAGTCAGGAACAAGAGGGGGTTGCTGAAGGGAGGGAGGGGGGTTGCTGAGGGGAGGAAGGAGGGGGGGGACCCAAAAGCCTCAGCCCCTGAATCTGCACAACAGGTTTGAGATTCTTGCTCCCAGTGTGGACAAGAACGAGGACTGCAAGGTGGACGAGCAAACTGCCCACGGTACAGTGGTGCAGACAGAGGTCAAAGCAGAAGAAGTAAAGAGGAATTAGTGGTAATTGGGGATAGTGTAGTTAGGAGCATAGACACAGTCCTTTGTGACAATGATAAAGAATACCGAAGGGTGTGTTGTCTGCCTGGTGCTCGGGTCCAGGGTGTCTCAGCTGGGCTGCAGAAGAACCTGGAGTGGGAGGGTGAGAATCCGGTCGTCATGGTTCATGTGGGTGCCAATGACATAGGCAAAATAGGAACTAAGGATCTGCAGAGGGAGTATGATAATCTGGGAACCAAATTAAAAAGCAGAACCGACAAGGTGGTTATCTGTGGATTACTACCTGAACCACGCACAAATTGGCGCAGGGTAAATAGGATTAAGGAGATGAATTTGTGGCTCAAGGATTGGTTTGGGAGGAATGGGTTTGAATTTATGGGGCTTTGGCACCAGTATTGGGGCAGATGGGACTTGTTCAGATGGGATGGTCTTCGTCCGAATCATGCTGGGACCAGAGCCTTGGCAAATCGTATAACTAGGACTGCAGGGAGGGCTTTAAACTAATTGGGGGAGGTGGCAGGGCGGTGGGGGGGTTGTAGGGGGGGGGGGGGGAATTACAAAATCTAAAGGGGAGGGTACGGGAGCAGGTAAATGTTGAGGATGTTCCGCTAATTAAAGGAGTAGGGGGCATGAGAGAGAGGTTAGTAACGTTTCTATAAATAAGGTTCAGATAAAGGCTGGTATAAAGACACTTTACCTGAATGCACGAAGCATTCAGAACAAAGTCAATGAGCTGATGGTGCAAATCAGCACAAATGGATATGAGCTAGTGGCCATTACGGAAACGTGGTTGCAGGGTGACAGGGACTGGGAACTGAATATCCAGGGGTATCAGGTGTTTAGGAAGGATAGACAGGAGGATAAAGGAGGTGGGGTAGCTCTGTTAATAAAGGATAATATCAGGGCGGTAGTAAGAGAAGATATCGGCTCCAAAGAGCAAAACGTGGAATCGTTGTGGGTGGAGATAAGGGATAGTAAGGGGAGGAAGACACTGATGGGTGTGGTCTATAGGCCCCCAAATAACAACTTTGAGGTGGAGCGGGCTATAAACAAACAAATAATTGATGCGTGCAGAAACAGAGCGGCTATAATTTAGGGGGATTTTAATCTCCATATTGATTGGATGACCCAAGTTGGATGCAGTGGGCTTAAGGAAGAGTCCTTAGAACGCTGTGGGGATAATTTCCTTGAACAGTTTGTCACGGAACCTACGAGGGAGTGAGCTGTGTTAGATCTGGTACTGTGTAACGAGGCAGGTAGAATTGGGGATCTTCTTGTGAGGGATCCTCTTGGGACGAGTGATCATAGTATGGTTGAATTTCTGATGCAGATGGAGGATGAGAAAGTAGGGTCCTGAACCTGTGTCCTCTGTTTGAACAGAGGGGAATATGATAGGATGAGAGCGGAATTGGTGAATGTAGATTGGGGGCGCAGATTGGTTGGTAGGACGGCTGTGGAACAGGGGAGGATTTTTAAGGAGATCTTTTTCGGTTCTCAGCAGAAATATATTCAGATGGTAAAGAAGGACTGGAGGAGAAGGGATAACCAGCCGTGGTTATCGAAGGAAATAAAGGAGAGTATTAAATTCAAAGCCAATGCGTACAGAGCGGCTAAAAATAGTGGGCAATTAGAAGATTGGGAAAGATTTAAAAAACAACAAAGATTGACTCAGAAAGCGATAAAGAAAGGAAAGATAGTATATGAAGCTAAACTAGCTCTAAATATAAAAAAAGACAGTGAAAGTTTTTACAAATATATAAAGAGGAGGAGACTGGCTAGAGTGAATGTTGGACCCTTGGAGGATGAGAGGGGGGGATTTAGCGGTGGGTGATGAGGAAATGGCTGAGGCTTTAAATAAGTTTTTTTGTGTCGGTCTTCACGGAGGAGGACACAAATAGCTTGCCGGATATTAAAGGATGGTAGGAGATACGGTCCTTAATGCGATTACTGTCACTAGAGAGGTAGTGCTTGATAGACGAATGGGACTGAAGGTAGACAAGTCCCCGGGACCGGATGGAATGCATCCCAGGGTTCTGAAAGAAATGGCAGAGGTGATATGGACGCCTTAGTAACTATTCACTGGACTCCGGGGAAGTGCCAGAAGATTGGAAAATGGCTAATGTTACGCTGCTGTTTAAAAAAAGGTAGCAGACAAAAGGCAGGGAATTATAGGCCAGTTAGTTTAACGTCCGTAGTTGGAAAAATGCTAGAATCCGTCATCAAAGAAGAAATAGCGAGGCACCTAGAAAAGAACGGTTTGATCAAGCAGACGCAGCACGGATTCGTGAAGGGGAAGTCATGTTTAACGAATTTATTGGATTTCTATGAGGATGTGACTAGTGCAGTAGACAGAGGGGAACTGGTGGATGTGGTGTTTTTAGATTTCCAAAAGGCGTTTGTTGAGGTGCCTCACAAAAGTTGCTGCAAAAGGTTAGGGTGCAGGGAGTTGGGGGTAAGGTGTTAGCGTGGATAGAGGATTGGCTGTCTAATAGGAAGCAGACAGTTGGAATCAATGGGTGCTATTCTGGTTGGCAGTTGGTGACTAGTGGAGTGCTGCAGGGTTTGGTGCTGGGGCCTCAACTGTTTACCATTTACATAGATGATCTGGAGGAGGGGGCTGAGTGTAGGGGAACGAAATTTGCTGATGGCACGAAGATGAGTGGAAAAGCAAATTGCGTGGAAGCGCGGAAAGTCTGCAGAGAGATCTGGATAGGCTGAGCAAGTGGGCGAGGACCTGGCAGATGGAGTATAATGTTAGCAAATGTGAGGTTATCCACTTTGGTAGAAATAATAGGAGGAGGGATTACTATTTAAATGGTGAAAAGCTGCAGCATGCTACGGTGCAGAGGGACCTGGGGGTCCTTGTGCATGAATCGCAAAAACCCAGTCTGCAGGTACAGCAGGTGATCAAGAAGGCGAATGGAATGTTGGCCTTTATAGCGAGGGGAATAGAATATAAAAGTAGAGAGGTCTTGCTGCAACTGTACGGGGTACTGGTGAGGCCACAACTGGGGTACTGGTGAGGCCACAACTGGAGTACTGTGTGCAGTTTTGGTCGCTGCACTTGTGGAAGGATATATTGGCCTTGGAGGGAGTGCAGAGAAGGTTCACTGGGCTGATACCGGAGATGACGGGGTTAGCTTATGAGGAGAGATTGAATAGACTGGGTCTGTACTCGTTGGAGTTTAGAAGGCTGAGGGGGGATCTTATAGAGACATATAAGATAATCAAGGGGATGGATAGGGTAGAGGTAGAGAGATTCTTCCCACTTAGAAAGGATAGCAGAACTAGAGGGCACAGCCTCAAAATAAGCGGGGTGGGGGGTGCAGTTTCGATCGGAGTTGAGGAGGAACTTCTTCACTCAAAGGGTGGTGAGTCTCTGGAATTCTCTGCCCGTTGAAGTGATGGAGGCGATTTCGCTAAATATATTTAAGTCACGGGTAGATAAGTTTCTGATAGACAAGAGAATTAAGGGTTATGGGGAGAAAGCGGGAAAGTGGAACTGATCCACTTCAGATCAGCCATGATCTTGTTGAATGGCGGAGCAGGCTCAAGTGCATAGATGGCCTACTCCTGCTCCTATTTCTTATGTTCTATAAAATAAAAAACAGATAAATACAGAGAAAAGCAAAGAATCACAATATGCTTCAAAATGTTGGTAAATGTAATGGAATGGTGTTCTGAACATACAAACATACGGATTAGGAACAGGAGGCCATTCAGCCCCTCAAACTTGCTCTGCTATTCAATAAGATCATTGCTGATCTGATTATGGTCTCAGCTCCACATTCCTGCCCACCCATTCCCGATAATCTTTGTTAGTTTTGCTTTGCTGAGTTACAGAGAGAGATTAAATGGGTTAGGACTTTATTCCCTAGAGCATAGAAGAATGAGGGGAGATTTGATTGAGGTGTATAAGATTTTGATGGGTATAGACAGACTGAATGCAAACAGGCTTTTTCCACTGAGGCTGGGGGAGCTAAAAACCAGAGGACATAGATTAAGGGTGAAAGGAGAAACGTTCAAAGGGAATATTAGTGGGGGCTTCTTCACACAGAGAGTGGTGGGAGTGTGGAATGAGCTGCCGGATAAAGTAAATGCGGGGTTACTTTTAACACTTAAGAAAAACTTGGACAGGTACATGGATGAGAGGGGTGTGGAGGGATATGGTCCAAGTGCAGGTCAGTGGAACTTGGCAAAAAAATGGTTCGGCACAGACAAGAAGGGCCAAAAAGGTCTGTTTCTGAGCTGTAAATTTTCTATGGTTCTTTGGTTCTAGTGAAGAATCTAACATTGCCTTAAAAATATTCAATGATCTTGTCTCTCCTGCTCTCTGGAGAGAAAATAACTCCTCATTCCGGTTGAAATGGGAAACCCCCTATTTTTAAACTGTGTCACCGAGTTCCAGTCTCTCCCACAAGGGTAAACATCCTTTCAGCATCCACCCTGTTTCCTTTAAATTACAACATTGGACATGGAAGCTGCATCATTCAGAACAAGTTAATGTCTGTCCCACTGCTCTCCCATTGTAACTAATTCTTTTTCAATTTCATATGGGAGAGAATTCAAACAAACTAAAATGTGGAATCGGATCTCAAAACAACAATTAAAAGCTCTGAAATTCAATACAAAATGAATTTCACTTGTTTGGTCACACTGAAACTGTGGCCTTTATGTTAGATCTTTACTGAAGACAATTTTCCAGCTTTTTTTATTGATTTGTGGGTCATGGGCATCGCTGGCTGGCCAGCATTTATTGACCATCTGTATATAAAAGCAAATTACTGTGGATGCTGGAATCTGAAAACCAAAAGAGAAAATGCTGGAAAATCTCAGCAGGTCAGGAAGCATATGTAAGGAGTATGGATGCTGCCAGACCTGCTGAGATTTTCCAGCATCTTCTCTTTTGGTTTCATTGTCCATCTCTAGTTGCCTTGAGAAGGTGGTGTGAGCTGCCTTTTTGAATTGCTGCAGTCCATGTTCTGTGGGTTGCCGTTAGGGAGGGAATTCCAGGATTTTGACCCACGACATATTTCCAAGTCAGGATGGTAAGTGGCTTAGAGGGGAACTTGCATGTGGTGGTGTTCCCATTTATCTACTGCCCTTGTCCTTCTAGATGGAAGTGGTCGTGGGTTTGGAAGGTGCTGTCTAAAGATCTTTGGTGAATTGCTGCAATGCATCTTGTAGATAGTACACACCGATGTTACTGAGCGTTGGTGGTAGAGGGATTGAATGTTAGTAGATGTGGTGCCAATCAAGCAGGCTGCTTTGTCCTGGATGATGTCAAACTATTTGAGTGTTGTTGGAGCTGGCCATCCTGGCAAGTGGGGAGTGTTCCATCACACTCCTGAGTTGTGCCTTGTAGATGGTGGATATGCAGGAGGTGAGTGATTCACCGCAGTATTCCGAGCCTCTGACCTGCTGTTGTAGCCATTGTGTTTATGTGGTGAGTCCAGTTCAGTTTCTGTCAATGGTAACCCCAAGGATGTTGACAGTGGGGGATTCAGTGATGGTTACACCATTGAATGTCAAGGGGCAGTGGTTAGAGTGTCTTTTATTGGCGGTGATCATTGCCTGGCATTTGTGTGGCACTTACTTGCCATTTACCAGCCCAAGCCCAGATCTTGTCGCATTTGAACATGGACTGCTTCAGTATCTGGGGAGTCATGAATGGTGCTGAACATTGTGAAAGATTGGCAAACATCCCTACTTCTGATCTTATGATGTTGGGAAGGTAATTGATGAAGAAGCTGAAGATTGTTGGGCCTGGTCTGGCTTATTTTTTAAGCTGTCAGTTTTTTGAAACAGTTTATCAGGTTTTGTATTGATTTATTCTTTCTTATTGTGTTTTACAATAATAAAGGTCTTACCTTCACATTCACAAATTCGCTTCCACTCTGAAAATACAAACAAATTAGACAGGAATTAATTCACTCTGTCCGAAATGTTCTTTCTCTCAGTCTTTCTCCATGACTTAATCTGTAAATAACGTCATAGCAAGTATTTTACAAACATTTTAAATGTAATTGATACAGGAACACAAGAAATAGGAGCAGGACTAGACCAGGTGGCCTGTTGAAACTGCTCTGCCATTCAGGATGATCACGGATAATCTTAGGTTTTGAAATCCATTACCCCCTCCTCTCCATACTCCTTAGTTCCCTGAGAAACTATAAATCTATCTATCCCAGCCTAAAAAGTTCTCAGATGAAGCACTGCAACCTCTGGGATTGAGAATTACAAAGATTCAGAACTCTTTGAGTGAAGAAATTTCTTCTCATCTCAGTCCTAAATGATCGGCCCCTTATCCTGAGACTGTGCCCCTTCATTTTTGTTTCCGCGGGTTGCGGAATCTATCTCTCAGTATCCACCCTATCAAATCCCTTCAGAATTCTGTAGGTCCTCCTCATGGACCTCCTGTGGCTTTACTCATTTTAAAGTGGAAGTTAGGTTTGCCCAGATGGCCCCCATCAGGGACCAAACACAAGAGTTTTGCCTGATGGGAGTGCCGGTCACAGATTCTTCCATAAATGAAACTTCATTGACAAATTGTGGGCAGCTTGTGTCCAAATTTCACCATCAGCCCATTCAGCTCGGCAGTGCTCCCGTGCCTGAGCTCTGAATGTGAGAATCTGAAATATACTGTTCAGAATGACAGGTGAAATAGACTGTGAAAATATAACACCGAGACCTTGTGAGGAAAACTGTTCACTTGTTGGAGTGAGGAGGTTTCTGAGTGTTGGGAACATTCGGGTTAACCCAATGCAGAGTCAGTATCTGATAGTATTCCGGATTGCTAGGATGTGTCTGTGTTCTGTCACAGCGTCTTGTCAGAGTTCAGCTGAACCAATCTTAAAGGATTCTCAGGATCAGCCTGAATAGTTTTGGAGTCCGAATTAGACCTGTCATTGGGGTTAGCAGGAAATAGTTACACAGTAGCTCCTTAAACGGATGAAACAAGGCACAGGTCTGCTCTTGTTTCAATGTTTTGTTGGATATCCTATTGTAGTTTCTGTACCAGAGGAGACTCCCTGATAAATCAGGATACCTGCCTGTGTTAAGAAATATCTGAGCTTAGCTGACAGAGTCAATGCACTATCACCATCCAGAGAATCTGGAAGTAAATGTGTTTGACAGTAAATATCCTCAGGAAATGAATCTAACCAACACGGCACTAATCCATCAATCCCACCCTCCCAGAGGGAGAAATACTCAAAGGGTGTAATTCAACACCATGATATTGTACCCTGGTCTTGAGGTGCTTGAAGCTGATCATTTATTACTCAATGTTTTAAGGCAGATATGTAAAGACAAGAACAACTAATAATGTCAAATCGGATTGCGGAGGTGGGGGCGGTGGGAATGGGGGGTGTTGAGGGAGCTCTGAGGACGTAACAAGGTTGTGGACACAAGGTATCGATGAAAACGGGTGGCGTAACTCTCACCTCCAAACTAGTCTGAAACTTCCGCATCTTCCCACTGTGTTAACAGATCCCAGCAATCTCCATAACAACGACTACTCTGAATATTGTCAAATCTCCTCCTCAGTCTAGCGAATGTCATAACATCTTTTCTGTAGCTTCTCGTTACTCACCCACAAACTTCCAGAACCTGGGACTGTCTCAGTGATCACAGATCCCTAGTCCCCAGGCAAAGAATACAGCAAGACACAGACTTCCATCCCAAATCCTTGGACCCCACTCCTTGACCCTTCATCACGGGTCTTGTCATTATTCTCAGAACCTTCCTTGGAACTTTTCAAAATTCTGCATCTGGAGACTGGATCCCATGCTGTCCCAGACACTCTCCTTAGTGCCCTCCAACCCAGTGATACCTCAATGCCAATTAGTCAATGTCCCTGGTATTATTTGACAAAACACCTTGATCCTATTACAGTTCTGAATAACAATAAGCCCTCGGAGATTTGTTAATTAATACATAACAGTTTATGTAAAATACTTTCATTTCTGATTCAACAAGAAGCTTCCACTGATCTACAAAATAAAAGGGAATTTAGTAAAATATTTTAATTGTCTGATTATCATTGTCTGATTAAACATTGTTCCATTCCTCAGATTTATAATGCTTTGAATACTGTTTTCAATCAAAGTCAAACCTTATAATAATTTCTGAGCAATTGTACAAGGCAAGGTAAAGTCACCATGTCTCAGATGACCAGAGCCTCAAATGGGAGTGCTGACTGGTGGTGATTTTAGCCTGAGGATAGCCGTACCTCAGGTGAGGAGTAAGGTTGAAGGAATAATGCAGGGAGTAGTTACATGATAAAAGGTAGACCAATTAAGAGTATAGAAATGCAGATGGACTTGGGAGCGCAAGTGCACAAGTCTCTGAAGGTGGCAACCCAGGTGGAGAAGGTTGCGAAGAAAGCTTATGGAATGCTAGCCTTTATAGGAAGGGGTATAGAGTATAAGAGCTGGCGTCTAATGCTTCAGTTGTACAGAATGTTGGTTAGGCCATATTTGGAGTACTGTGTCCAGTTCTGGTCACCTTACTACCGGAAGGATGTGGAGACCCTGGAGAGAGTGCAGAGGAGGTTTACCAGGATGCTGCCTGGTGTGGAAGGACTGGGGTATGAGGAAAGATTGGGTAAACTGGGGCTTTTCTCCTTAGAAAGACAGAGATTAAGGGGGGATCTGATAGAGGTGTATAAAATAATGAAAGATATAGACAGAGTCAACAGTGGCAGCCTTTTTCCTAGATTGGAGACAAATATCACAAGGGGTCATGAGCTAAGGGTGAGGGGGGAGAAGTATAATATGGATACTATAGGGAGGTTTTTCACACAGAGGGTCGTGGGGGTATGGAATGTGCTACCAAGTAAGGTGGTTGAGGCAGGCACGCTGGACTTGTTTAAGGTTTACTTAGGCACGTGAGTGACATAGGGATGGAGGGTTATAGGCGACAGTTTTAAAAAGGGTCAGAGCCTCAGGACGATACTGGAAATGTAATACTACATGTTAATGTTTTGTCTCTTAATTCCCAGGTATGTCAGTCCACCTTGTTGTCTAACGAGGGGCATGCACACGGTGGGTTGTGCGTGGGCTGCTCTTGGATGTTTCAAGAGTGGCCTAGTACTTCGCGTCGTGTTGTGTGCTTAAACCTGGACCAGCAGATGGGCACCACAACAGCTCAGTGACTATCACTGCTAGCTGTGCAGATACATGGATTTGGGCTGGTGTCTGCGGGAGTTTGTGCATTCTCCCTGTGGTTGCATGGGTTTCGTCTGGGTGCTCCGGTTTCCTCCCACACCCCAAAGATGTGCTTTTAGGCTGATTGGTGTACCAAATTGACCCTACACTATTCTCCCCTGAATCTGGTTACAATAGGGGTACCATTAGCATACACACGGGGCAAGGTAGGTGTAGGAAAATGCTTTGTTAAGATGGCGGTGTGGGCTCGTTGGGCCGAAGGGCCTGTTTCCTGTGCTGGATTGTTCTTTGTTGAGAAGGCAGACCTTCATGAATAACCTCAGCCAGTACGGACAGTGAACCCACACTGTTGGCCTTGTTCTGTGTCATGAACCAACCATCCAGCCAACTGAGCTAAACTACCTTTATTCAGTACTTTTGACAACCTCAAGATGTTCCTGAATGTTTTACTGATAATTTATGCACAGAAATGTTCCACAAATAACAATCAATAATTAAGATTGTCAGACTTTTGAATGGACCTACCTTATATTAAGTTGATCTTTCTCTACACCCTAGCTATGACTGTACCACCACATTCTGCACTCTCTCCTTCTCTATGAGCCAAATGCTTTGTCTGTATAGTGCACAAGGAATATACTTTTCACTGTATACTAATATATGTGACAGTAATAAATCAAAGATGATACAGTTTAGTGATGTTGCTTCAGAATTAACTATTGACCAAGACATTGAGCAGAAACGCTCCATTCCGTTCCAAAATAGTGCTTGATCTATTTAGCACTCACCCGAGAGGGTGGATGGAGCCTCTGTTAAACATCTGAAAAGGATGGATTCTCAGACAGTACATGTGCATGTGTATAAAGTAGAAAACAAAGGTTTTGTAGCCATTTTTGCATATTGATGATTCATTTTTTTCTTAAAGGGAGAGGTCTGATGCTGAAGGAAGTATATTTTAGTCATATTTCTTGTGCAGGGTTTGTTCCAATCATTCAGAGTTATTTTATCCGGATCCAGCAGCACTATATTGATATTGCAGCAGCATAATTGATCTTAATTGCTACAATCTTTGTTCTGATCTAGACTAATGCAGGGTTCTGTTATTTTGTGTTTTCCGCTGAGATATTTCCGAGTAGAGCTTGATTGACAGGAAAGATCATATGACTGGGTACAGCTAGGCTTTCAGAGAACTCAAGGCAGTCTGCATTTTGGAATCTTTAGAGAGAGATCACTTTCTCTGTATCTCTTGCTCTCTGAGGTCTGGAGACTGGAATCTGCTAAGAAATTAATCTCTTTCTGTGAGATTCTACTGTCTGTGGTGGAACTTTCTCTGAAAGTTGCAACATGAGAATTATAAGACAGAAGTTTGTCTGGATCACTCTGCATAAGTGGCAAAAGGCTGGAAATCTAGTATCTATATACATAGCTTTGGTTTCAGTGCTAACTCGTTCGAAGGAAGGGATTTATATCCATGTGGGAAATTGTTAAATTGGAACAAGGTAGATAGCTAGCAGTAAAGAATTATACTTTGTCATGTTTTGGTATTTTAATTTGTAAAAGTTATGCTAATTCCCTTTGTTATTTTCCAACTGTATTCTTAAATAAAGTTTGATAAAAGCTTACTAGTGGATCACTTGAATCATACCTGGTGTGAAGCATCCTATGCTCACCCTAATACTAAAATCAAATGTAAAAGATAGGCCTAGGCTAATTTCATAAAATGCCTTGGAGTTTCTGATCTGGCCTTTAACACTGGGCTAGTTGATGATTCCTTTTCTAGAATTTTTGGTATTGGTTCTTGTTATGTGTTGGAAAGAAATGCATCTTTGTGTGGTTGGTCACTTGGTGTGCTGTGACATCACCAGAGTCATTTTCAATGTTGTTGAAAAAAAATTGTGAGCAGATGAAAGAGAACATTTACTTACCACTTTGAAATTGGACAGATTTCCAGGCTGTGGGGCCCTCGCACATGATGGGCTGCAGCAACAGAGGCACTCAGATAAACAGAGAGAGTCTCTGTACTCTTAATGGGGAGTTACTACTCCAAAAAAAGGAATAATTATAAGCAAAACCTTCTTTGCTGAGAAAAGTGGAGATTTATTGCCTAAAAGCAGTTGAAATTTTCTAAAAAACTACAAGTCCAACAAAAAAAGTGTGAGGAAGTCAAAGAAAGTACAATTTAACAACCAGTAACTGCAATGGTGGGCAAAGGCCAAAGGGTACATAGAGGCTTTTGAAGAAAATGCGGAAACATGGATTGCTTACAAAGAGAGATTTCAAATTTATCAAGCTATTGGATGAACTTAAAGTAGTCATTTTCCTATGTGTAGGAGCATGTAAACCCTTTACATTGCTACAGAGCCTTGTCCATTTTGAGAAGCCTACAGAAAAAACTTACAAGGAACTGACCAAGATTCTCAAAAGTAATTTTTCATCTCAACCACTAATAATTGCTGAGAGATTCCAATTTCATTGATGCAGCCAAGAAGAGGGCAAAAAATGCTGCAATTCATTGTAGCCCTGAGAAAGTTAATGAAGAATTGCAAGGTTGGCTCAACCCTCAAAGACACTCTTGTGAGACAGACTTGTTTGTGGACTTTGAAATGAAACAATTCAAAGCAATTGCTCAAAGGTTCTTTAACAGTAAAGCTTGCTGTTGAGATTACATTGTCCATGGAATTGGCCATGAAAGAAACTTCCCAAATTGGAGCCAAAATACACAAGATGGAAATGGACAAGAAGAAATGTCTTAAAATGCAGGGATGCCATAGGTGTGCTCGGGCAGGACACTTGTCACATGAATGTTGGAGTAGAGAAAATAGATGTAAAAACTGTGGCACGCAATGGAGATATTTTGGACATAACAGACTTCTCAAACCTCAAAGGTCTGCAAATACAAGAACATATCAAGATCCAAAAACATAGGTCTACAAAATATTTGATCAGGACAAAAATTTCCAAGATGATACAAGATTAGAAAAGATCCAAGAACTTAAATTAGGTGTCCAATCCATAAAAGGTATTTGTAAAGGCTCTGGGTTAGACAGACAAGAAGATGGAAATAGATATGGGAGCTGCTGTAACACTTCTCCCAGAAAGTATATACAATCACAAGCTTGAACGTTTACCTCCAAAACCTTGAAATACAATTCATCCTGAGGAGGTAGTTCCACCGTAGGGATATATCATGGTTCAGCTAGAAGCTAAAGGTCAATCAGCAGAATTGCCCCTGCATATGGGAAATTTCCGGCACTCTTTGGAAGAGCCTGGTTACACAAAATCAAACTAAACTGGACGTTGACAGCAAGAACACACTACAAAAACTTCTGGAGAACTATAGGAAGATATTTGAGAATACCCGAGGATCAATGACTGAGAGTGGAAGCAAAGCTCAAAATCAAACCTGATAGCAACCCTAAATGCTTCAAGGTAAGACCTGTGCCTTATACAATTAAACTGAAGGCAGAAGTGGAACAAAAAATAAGTCAAGGACAGAGTGATTGAACCTGTAACAATGAAAACCCAAATCATCCAGTCATTAAATCTGAGGATTCTGTATGAATCAATGGGGACTTTAAGATGACGATAAGTCCAGTACTGTGTGTTGGTCAGTATCCCTTACCACTAATCAAACACTTATTCTCTGGACTGGCTGGTGGTTAGCTGTTGAGTAAGACAGATTGTGCCAAGCATGCCTCCAGACGAGGGTGGTAACTGAGTCTCAATGATTGTTACTGGATTATTCCAGTATGAGCACCTACCATTCAGAATAACATCGGCACCAGCCATATTCCAGAGATCAATGGACTAAATCTTAAGTGACCTCAACGGTCTCCAGAATTATTTGGATGACATTCTACTCACGTGTAGGACTGAACAAGAACATTCACAAATCTTAGAGGAAATACTGGAGCGTCTTGGGTGGCGTGGAACAGTGGTTAGCACTGCTGCCTTATAGCGCCAGGAACCCAGGTTCGATTCCCAACTGGGTGACTGTGCGGAGTCTGCATGTTCTCTTCTGGGTTCTCTGGTTTCTTCTCACAGTCCGAAAGATGTGCTGGTTCGGTGCATTGGCCATGCTAAATTCTCCCTCAGTGTACCTGAACAGGCGCTGGATTATGGCGAATAGGGGATTTCCACAGTAACTTCATTACAGTGTTAATGTAAGCCTACTTGTGACACTAATAAATAAACTTAAACTATCTCCGCCTAAAGAAGGAAAAATGTGAATATTTCAAATCATCTATCAGTTATTTTGGTCACGTAATAGACACAGATGGCCTTCACAAAGAAGCTTAGAAAATGACAGTGATGCTAGATGTGCCAAGACCACAGAACATGTCACAGTTGTGATCATTTTAAGGACTAATCAATTATCGCAAGAATTTCATCCCAAACCTTGCAATAGCACCAAAGCCACTTCATAATTTATTGTGTGCTAACCAGCAATGCAATTGATAAAGGAATGTGAAAGTGTATACAAAGGAGTTAAAGGATGCTCATGCAAACAACAATATTGGTTCACTGTAACCCAGAGTTGAATATTTAACGAGCTCATGAAGAGAAAGAGGTTGGTAAAGACAAATGTAGGTCCCCTACAGGCAGAAACAGGGGAATGTATAATAGGGGACAAAGAAATGGCTGAGTCACTGAATCCATACTTTGTTTCTGTCTTCACAAAAGAGGACACAAATCAGATCCAGACACATAGGAGAATGCAAAATTTAGTGAGAGGGAAGAACTGAGGGAGATCAATATTAGTAGAGAAATAGTGCAGGGAAAATTGATGGGATTGAAGGCAGATAAATCCCCAGGGCCTGATAATCTACATCCCAGAGTACTTAAGGAAGTGGCTCTAGAAATAGTGGATGCATTGGTGATTATCTTCCAGGAATGTATAGACTCTGGAACAGTCCCTGCAGATTGGAGGGTAGCTAATGTTACTCCAATATTCAAAAAGGGAAGTAGAGAGAAAGCAGGGAATTATAGGCCAGTAAGCTTAACATCGGTAGTGGGGAAAATGCTCGAATCCATATCAAGGACTCTGTAGGGAGCATTTAGAAAGCAGTGGCAGGATCAAACAGAGGATGGATTTATAAAGAGGAATGTCATGCTTGACAAATCTGTTGCAATTCTTTGAAGATGTAACCTGTAGAGTTGACAAGGGGGAGCCAGTTGATATAGTATATTTGGACTTTCAGAAAGAGTTTGACAAAGTCCTGCATAAGAGATTATTGTGCAAGATTAAAGCGCATGGGACTGGGGGAAGTATATTGAGATGGATTGAAAACTGGTTGGCAGAGAGGAAACAAAGAGTAGGAATTAATGTGTGCTTTTCAAATTGGCAGGCGGTAACTAATGGGGTGCCACAGGGATCAGTGCTGGGACCCCAGCTATTCACAATATATATTAATGATTTGGATGAGGGAACAAAATGTGACATCTCAAAGTTTGCAGATATACCAAGTTGGGTGGGAGGGTGAACTGTGATGAGGATGCAGAGACCCTTCAGAATGATCTGGACAGGTTGGGTGAGTGGATAAATCAGTGGCAGATGCAGTATAATTTGGATAAGTGTGAGGTTATTTGCTCTGGAAGCAAAAACAGATTACCACCTGAATGGCTGGGTCCTGGGTGTCCTTGTGCACCAGTCACTGAAGATAAGCATGCAAATGCAGCAGGCAGTAAAGAAGGGAAATTGTGTGTTGGCCTTCATTGCGAGAAGTTTCGAGTACAGGAGCAGGGATGTGTTATTGCAGTTATACAGGGCCTTGGTGAAGTCATACCTAGACTATTGTGTGCAGTTTTGGTCTCCTTTCCTGAGGAAGGAGGTTCTTGCTCTCGAGGGAGTGCAGCAAAGGTTTACAGGCTGATTCTGGGGATGGCAGAACTGATGTATGAGGAGAGATTGACTAGATTAGGATTGTTTCCGCTGGAGTTCAGAGGAATGAGGGGGGGTCTCAGAGAATTATAAAATTCTAACAGGACTAGACAGGGTAGATTCAGGAAGGATGTTCCCAATGGTGGGGGAGTCCAGAACCAGGGGGGGGTCACAGTCTGAGGATTCAGGTAGACCATTTAGGATGGCAGTGAGGAGACATTTCTGCACCAAAGAGTGATGAACCTGTGGAATTTATTACCACAGGAAGAAGTTGATGCCAAAACACTGAATGTATTCAAGAGGTGGCACTTGGGGTGAATGGGATCAAAGGTTATCGGGAAAAAGCAGGATTAGGCTATAGAGTTGGATGATTCGCCATGATCGTAATGAATGGCGGAGCAGGCTCGAAGGGCCAATATGTGATGCACCACCCTACGGGGTGGGTACTATTGCATCTTACATTATGGCCACTGAGGAGGCATTGTCAATAGCATTTGTATCAGGAATGTTATTAAGCACAGAACGAAATTTTGCACAACTTGAGAAAGAACCCCTCACTTTTGGCATTAAACAATTTCACCAGTACCTGTCTGGCCAATAAGTTACTTCATAAACTGACCCCAGGATATTGACAACTATTTTTGCTCCATTCCATTATTACCCACAAGTTGTCTATAATGTTGGGCATTGATACTATCAGCGCATAATTACAAAATCAAGTATTAGAGATCAGAACAGCAAGCTAATGTATTTCCACTACAAGACAAAACCAAAACCAAGAGATAGCTACATCAGCAAATTATATTTCTCCCAGGTAGAGAATGTCCCAGTAACAAAGGCACACAAGGAGTAACCTGGTAATTAGTAGGGTCATAGACATGATATTAAGAGGAACGTCACTGAACAAACAAAAGAAGAATCCTGAATTCAGTCCTTATATAATGAAAGAACTTGAATTAACTGTCCAAAATGGAGTATTGCTATCAGGGAGATATCCCTCCGTGCTTACGAAGCTGAATCCAGGAACAGTGCAGATGAAAGAGCTAGCACAAGTTTATTTTTAGTGGTTGGGCTTTCCTCACAAATAGAAGAAAAAGTGGGGCAATGTCAGTCATGCACTAGAATATGGAATACTCCATCTCTTACAACTGTTTCTCCCATGGGACAGGCTAAAACAGCCTTGATAGAGGATATATATCACTCCGTGGGATCCACTGAAGGCTACATTTTACTTGTCCTGGTGGATCTGCATTCAAAGCAGCCCAAATGCAGGAAAATGAAATCCATCATGATGGAAAGAATCATATAGAGGTTGAGTGCATTGTTAGCAAGATTTGGAGACCGAACAACCAGTCAGTGATAATGAGACACATTTCACATCCCAGGAATTTGTGGATTACCTGAAGGTAATGGTATGCAACACATATCATCCATCCACTCACGGATTGGCAGAAAGGCTAGTACACTCACTGGATTCTTTCATGTCATGTTTCAAAGAAGAAGGTCCATTATCCATGACAGAAAACAAGCTTCTCATGTCCCATTGGAACACAGCTCATCTCACCACACAAAATTCACCAGAAATTCCTGAGAAGGAAACTGAGAACTGGATTTGATCTACTGATTCTACAGGAATAGAGCAACAACAAGCACAAGTTATTCACTGTGAACAAACATCAAAACAAAATGTTTATAATTTTAAACAAGGAGAAGAAACTACTTGGCAAGTGAGAAGTAGCACCTGCAGTCATCCCAGTGAAGACAGGGCTGATTTCTTATTCAATGCAACTTGATGACGAGAGAATATGACGGAGACACACAAATCTAATCCTCAATTCAATAAGTGAATTAGCGGAGATGGTGTCAGTACATCAAAAACCCAAGGTTGAGAAATTTCTGAACCAAAGATTACTACAGAACCAAGTTCAGATTCTACTCCAGGAGAACAGCCAAAATCTCTGGAAGCTGACACAAAGCAACTTCACAAGATGAAGTACCTGATAATTGAGAGGAACAGACCAGCGAAGATGTCAAAGATCAGACTCCAGAATGTTGTATCTCACCAAAATGGAGTCAATGTCCACCAAAAAGACTCTCAGATTAATTGTACGTGTATAGACAATAGCACTTGGCAATGTAACTGATGTTCATCGGCGATAATCATTAATGTTTAAAAGTTTGTTGTCGGACTAGTGAAGTAAAGGGTGAGGGATGTTATGTATTGTAAAGCAATTCATCTGTGTCATGGGTCACATGATATCACCAGAGTCATTCACAGGTTCTTATCTCTGTGTTAGACTTCATCCTGGCAATGGCTCTTAAAATAAATCTGCATTGAGCTGGTTCAAAACCCACATTGTGGCATCTTATCACCTTTTAGTACTGCCAGTCAAAACATCTGACATAGAACTCTTTTTCTTCTGTTTTCCACAGAAAACCTTTCTAAACTTACTAACAATTCCAACAGGGTTCCACAGCACAATGGACAGAGTTCTCTGTAAAATGGATATACTTAGTTTACAACAGGAGTAATTTGTCTGTGTGGTTGCACTCTAAAATCAAAATGCTCTGCATCAAGCCAAAGATCAGTAAAGGCAAGAGGACAGGTAGATAATGTGATTAAGAAGGCATATGGGATACTTCCCTTGATTATCTGAGGCACAGAATATAAGAGCAATATGATAGAGCTGTATAAAACACTGGTTAGGCCATAGCTAGAGTACGGTGTACAGTTCTGGCTACCATACTAGAGGAAGGATTTGATTTCACTGGAGAGGGTGCAGAGAAGATTCACCAGGATGTTGCCTGGGCTGGAGCATTTCAGCTATGAAGAGGGGTTGGATAGGCTGTGGTTGTTTTCCTTAGAGCAAAGGGGGGGGACTTTATCGAGGTGTACAAAATTATGAGGGATATCGATAGGGTAGATACAAAATAGATAGGACAATGCTTTTCCCCTCAGTAAAGGGGTTAGTAACAAGGGGGCATAGATAAGGTAAGGAGCTGGAGATTTAGAGGAGATTGGAGGGAAAGCTTTTCACCCAGAGGGTGTTGGGAATCTGGAACCTGAAACAGTGGAAGAAGCGGGACCCCTTAACATTTAGATGAGCTCTTGAAACATCTTAGCTTACAAGGTTACGGACCAAGTGTTGGATAATGGGATTCGGATAGATTGGTATTTGATGGCTGGCAGAGACCCAATGGGCCGAAGGGCCTCTTTCTGTGCTGTAAAACTCTAGTACATCATCTAGAGCATAATCCAAGTTGAAATTTCACTGCAGTGTTGATGCAGCATTACATTTTTGGAAATACCAGCTTTTAGATGAGATTTAATGCCAACCACAAAAAGCTGGCATTTCCAAATTCAACTGTGGCAAATGTGGAATTCATTTCCACAATGTAGTTCAGACCAAAACACTGCCTGATTTCAAGAAGAAATTAGATATAGCTCTTGGAGTTAAAGGAATCGAGGGATATGGGGGGAAAGTTGGGCGGGAGAATCAGGATATTGGATTTGATGATCAGCCACGATCATAACAAGTGGCAGAGCAGGCTCGAAGGGCTGAATGGCCTACTCTTGCTTCTCGTTTCTATAACAAATTCCATGATACTATTCAAAGAACGGCAGGGGAGTGTTCTGGAAAATATTTATTTATCTCCCAATCAGCACCAGTAAAAACAGATTAACCAGACGTTACCGCATTGCTTTTTGTGGGACCATGACATCAAAAAATTGGACGGGATTCTCTGGCCTCCCCGTCAGAGCAGGAGCTGCTGTGCCATTTGCCGGCAGTGGGATCTTCTGGTTCTGCTGCTGTCGATAGTATTTCCCACTGAATCCATCCCACACTGCCGGGAAACCCATGGCAGGGGTGCACTGTCTGCGGGACCGTATGATCCCACCAACGTAAACGGCCGGAGAATTCAGCCATTGTCTGTCATGATTACACACGTGGAGTGTTTCGGGATGTGTTGCGGACATACAAGATCCTGCATAAATAGAAGTACTTTCTCTACATTTTAAACTCACTAAACATTAGAAAAAAGGCAGTGCAGCTGTAAAGAAGATTTAATCAAAAGGTATTCAATAATTAAATTGCATGACAGCAATCTGTCTATTTGTTACAATGGGTGGCCCAATACATTCTCCGTTAAACCTGGGATCTGGCAGAGATTTTCAGCTCGATAAGTCATGGCACAAATCAATTCCGGCCTCCCAGGCAGCCTATCGCTGCAACAGGTCCAAAGATGTGCGGGTTAGGTTGATTGGCCATGCTAAGAAATTGCCCCTTAGTGTCCAGGGATACATAGGTTAGAGGGATTAGTGGGTATAATATGTAGGGATATGGGGGTAGGGCCTGGGTGGGATTGTGTTCTGTGCAGACTCGATGGGCCGAAGGGCCTCTTTCTGCACTGTAGGGTTCTATGGTTCTATGCTGAGCAGATGCCATCTCCCTGGCGCTACACTCAATCCTGGAACAACTAGATAACAAAAAGCACCCATGTCAGGTTCTTTTGTAGACTACAGCTCAGTCTTTAACACCATTATTCCTACGGGGCTCATCTCCAAACTCCATGGCCTGGTGCTCGGCTCCTCCCCCTGCGACTGGATCCTAGACTTCCTAACCTACAGATCACAATCAGTAAGGGTAGGCAATAACAGCTCCTCCACAATCATCCTCAACACCGGTCCCCCACAAGGCTATGTCCTCAGCCCCTTACTATACTCCTTATACATCTTTGCCTGTATGGCCAAATTCCCCATCAACTCAATTTTCAAGTTTGCTGATGAAACCACTGTTATGGGTTGGATCTCAAACAATGATGAGACACAGTACAAGAAAGTGATAGAGAATTTGATGAACTGGTGCAACGACAATAATTTCTCCCTCAATGTCAACAAAACAGAGGAGAATAAAGGGAAAGGTCATCAACAACCTGTCCTGGTCCCTCCACACCAATGTTCTAGTTAAGAAAGCCCACCAACGCCTCTCCTTCTCAAGACGCAAAGAAATTTGGCATGTCAGCTACGACTCTCACTAACTTTTACAGATGCACCATAAAAAGCATTCTTTCTGGTTGTTTCACAGCTTGGTACGGCTCCTGCTCTGCACAAGACTGCAAAAAAACTATAAAGGGTTGTGAACATAAGAACATAAGAAATAGGAGCAGGAGTAGACCATCTAGCCCTTCGAGCCTGCCCCGCCATTCAATAAGATCATGGCTGATCTGTCGTGTCTCAGTTCCACAAAGCCCAATCTATCACGCAAACCAGCCTCTCATCCATTGACTCTGTCTACACTTCCCATTGCCTTGGCAAAGCAGTCAGCATAATCAAGGACCCCACACACCCCAGAGATATTCCCTTCCACCTTCTTTCATCGAGAAAAAGATACAAAAGTCTGAGTCACGTACCAACCGACCTATATTAGGAGCAAGAGATTGGTTAGAGGGAAAATTGGTCCTCTTAGGGACAAAGGAGGGGAGTTATGTATTGAGTCGGAGGGAATGGGGGAGATCCTGAATGAATACTTTGCGTCAGTATTCACGAAGGAGAGGGGTTTGGTGTTGTGTAGTGTCTTGGAGGGAGCTGTAGATCAGTGGCAGGAAATATCCATTATGAGGGAGGAAGTGCTAAGGCTTTTAGGTAGCATAAAAACGGATAAAGCTCCGGGGCCTGATGGTATTTATCCCAGGCTGCTTAGGGAGGTGAGAGATGAAATTGCTGGGCCTCTGACGCAAATCTTTGTCTCTTCTTTGGACACAGGTGAGGTCCCAGAAGACTGGAGGGTAGCTAATGTTGTACCACTGTTTAAAAAAGGTAGTAGGGATAACCCTGGTAATTACAGACCAGTGAGTTTGACATCGGTGGTAGGAAAATTACTGGAAAAAATTCTTAGGGGTAGGATGTATGAGCATTTGGAGCGTTGCGATCTGATTAGGGATACGCAACATGGCTTTGTTAGGGGGAGGTCTTGCCTTACGAATCTGGTAGAATTCTTTGAGGAGGTGTCAAAAACGGTTGACGATGGGAGAGCCGTTGATGTCATCTATATGGATTTCAGTAAGGCGTTTGACAAAGTCCCTCATGGTAGGCTGGTAGAAAAGGTTAAGGCACATGGGATACAAGGACAGGTAGCTAGGTGGATTGAGAACTGGCTGGCAAATAGGAGACAGTAGTTGTCGAGGGGACCTTGTCGGGCTGGAGGCCAGTCATCAGTGGTGTGCCGCAGGGCTCAGTACTGGGACCTCTCCTCTTTGTAGTATATATAAACGACTTGGAAGAGAGCGTACGTGGTGTGATCAGCAAGTTTGCGGATTACACCAAGATGGCAGGATTGGCGGGTGCTGAAGTGGAATGTCAGGTGATACAACAGGATATAGATAGGTTGGTATATTGGGCAGATAGGTGGCAGATGGAATTTAATGCTGACAAATGCGAGGTGATGCATTTTGGAAGGAATAATGCAGAGAGGAGCTACGTGATAAAAGGTAGACCGATTAGGAGTATAGAAATACAGAGGGACCTGGGAGTGCAGGTTCACAAATGTATGAAGGTGGCGGCACAAGTGGAGAAGGCTGTTAGGAAGGCTTATGGAATGCTAGCCTTTATAGGAAGGGGTATAGAGTATAGGAGCTGCCGTCTATTGCTTCAGTTGTATAGAACGTTGGTTAGACCGCATTTGGAGTACTGCGTCCAGTTCTGGTCACCTTACTACCGGAAGGACGTGGAGTCTCTGGAAAGGGTGCAGAGGAGGTTTACCAGGATGTTGCCTGGCATGGAAGGACCAAGTTATGAGGAAAGGTTGGAGAAACTGGGACTCTTCTCCTTGGAAAGACGGAGATTAAGGGGGGGACATGATAGAGGTATATAAAATACTGAAGGGAATAGATAGAGTCAATAGTGGTAGGCTGTTCCCTAGATTGGGGACAATTATGAGAGGTCACGATCTAAGGGTGAGGGGGGAGAGGTATAATTTGGATATGAGAGGAAGGTTCTTCACGCAGAGGGTCGTGGGAGTATGGAACGCGCTACCGAGTAGGGTGGTGGAGGCAGGCACGTTGGACTTGTTTAAGGTTTACTTAGACAGACACATGAGCGAAACAAGGATGGAGGGTTATAGTAGAGGGTATTAAATAGGGTCAGAGCCTCGGGACGACACCGGAAATGTAGTTTTATATGTTAACGTATTGTCTTTTTATTCCACAGGTGTCGGTCCACCTTGTTGTCAAACGAGGGGCATGCACACGGTGGGTCGTGCGTGGGCTGCTCTTGGAGGTTCCGGGAGTGGCCTAGCACTTCGTGTTGGTGTGTGTGCTTAATCCTGGACCAGTAGACGGGCACCGCAACAGCTCAGTGACTAGCACTGCTAGCTGTGCAGATACATGGATTTGGGCCTGTGTCTGTGGGAGTTTGCGCATTCTCCCTGTGGTTGCGTGGGTTTCCTCCGGGCGCTCCGGTTTCCTCCCACACCCCAAAGATGTGCTCTTAGGCTGATTGGTTTTACCAAATTGACACTATTCTCCCCTGAATCTGGCTAAGTAGGGGTTCCACTCACATACACACAGGGCAGGGTAGGTGTAGGAGGATGCGGTGGCGTGGGCTCGTTGGGCTGAGGGGCCAGTTTCCCGTGCTGGGTTGTTCTTTGTTCTTTAAGAACAGCTTCTTTCCTGCTGCCATCAGACTTTTGACTGGACCTACCTTGTATTAAATTGATCTTTCTCTACACCCTAGCTATGACTGTAGCACTACATTCTGCTGCTCTCCTTTCCTTTATGTACGGTATGCTTTGTCTGTGTGGTGCGCAAGAAACAATACTTTTCACTGCATACTAACACATGTGACAATAATAAATCAAATCAAATCAGATTAATGATGTAATTCTCCATCCTCTGCTGGGCTAACATGGGCCTGTGTGAAACAATGTTGGGCCAAACTCTATCTTGTGTCTAGTGTGTGTACAATATTATGTACCCACAGGTTTTCACAAATTATATTATCAATGTAATTCAGAATGGTCAAAATAATTCAGTCTGTGGGAAACACAGATATGAGATTAGCGAGCACCGTGCTTTTATATGGTTAGATCAGAATCATACGCATTTTTCTTATTGTCTGTTTGGTCTTTCTGAAGCACAAGACCCTGGAAATTGCTATCCAATATATTTCAAACAAATGTCAATCATTATTGAAATGTTCGTTAAGATTTGTAAGATGAATAGTTTGTTCAGCTTTGAGTTAAAACAGTCATATCATCATTATGTATAATTAGCTAATCCTAACAGATAATTATCAATATATTTAATTAAACTTGCAATTCACCCAAAACAAATATACTTTGCAAAATGTGAATATTTCAACATTGAACTCTTACCAAGTTCGACAATAAAGTTCCAAAGTTCGAGCTCTGTAAAAAAGTAAGAAAACCATTATTTTGAATGATAGAAACAAACTTCATTAATCAAAAGCAAAGTACTGCAGACGCTGGAAACCAGAAATAAAAACAGAAACTGCTACAAATACTCAGCAAGTCAGGTGGAGTCTGGAGAAAGAAACACGTTGATGTCCTTTCATCAGAGCTGGAAATAATACAGATTTAACAGGTTTTGAGACAGAGAAAGGGGCAGGGAGGAAAGAACCAAATTCAAGTGAGGGTAACAGGTCTGAATAAACTTCAGTTTTGGTGAAATTATATAAACTCCAGACAAGTTCTTTACAGGATAGATAGATGGATATTATGGAGTATCAGAAAATCAAAGGCATGATGTGTGCATTGACCCTATCCCTCGATAGGTAAAGACTGTGGGCAAATCCCAGACCCAAAGAATCTAATACCAGAGCTGAGGTGGTACATCTTGTAGTTAACAGGGAAATAAACAGCAAAATAGATGAAGAGCTAATTAATACTTTTGGGAGTTTCAGGAATAGAAAAGATTAATAGGTAACAGCAGTAATAATACATGACAATTTAAAGTGTTCACAACTATTTCCCTAGTCTTTATTCTATTCTAAAACCAGAAGACACTTTACTTGATGTCATGTTCTGAATACAGTGTAAAACAATTATCTTGTCAATAGTCTAAGTGATTTTAATGTAGGTAAAGACAAGGAAAAATACACATCAATAGAAAACATGACTAGATCTTATTTTACAATAAGTTGTGCAATTGTGGGCTAGTTTTGAACAAAATTAACGACAAGTAGAAATTTACTTGCAAAGGTTGATTAGGGAAAGATGAAACATCAAGGGCTAAGGGGAGAGCGTTGGAGTATGGCATTGAGATACAGGATCAGCCGTGGTCATATTAAATCTCAGAACAGGTTCAAAGTGTCTCAAACTCCTGTTCCTATTCTCAATGTTTCCATGCTGGTAGAATATCAAATAGGCAACCTAACAGTATTCAAAAGTTATTAAAATACAAGTATTAGTATTTATAATCACCCGACAAAGTGAATTGAACTATTCCTCCATTTTCCACATTAATGTTCACTCCACCACTGAGCCCAAACATTTAACACTGAAACAAACCCAGGAAAGAATTTAACGGGACCCCTCTGGCAGGTTGGGAGGGGTAAGACTAAAATTACCCAGATGATCTTTTCACAATCCTCTCCTGACCTATCCTAAATTTTATGGGGTACGGGTATAATCCTGTCATTCCACGGAGCTGTTCTTATCTCGATGGAAGACCAGCTGAGCTCCCACTGAAACACGGTTTTTCTACCCTTTCCACTGAATCTACAACTGGAGATTAGAGAATCCCCAGGGGATTTCTAGGACTGTATTTATACATTGTTACACTGAGAAAGTACCTTTTATGCGTGGCTTTATGTGTTTCAAACTCCAATAAATCATAGCAGAAATGGCGACAGTTAGACGGCAAATGTTGACGAGCAATAGCACCAGCCAAAGAGGATCAAGAGGGAAGATATCATCTGTGAAGTAAACACCAGAATTATTATCCGATATTATCCACAACATATACCAGAAAAACTGTTCTTTTAAAGTATTCAGCAGTCGCAAAAGTTCATGAAATGGAAAGCTCATGGTTGTTTGGACAGCATCTGATGTAACTTCAGCAGAAGTCCACTGGAACTGCCAGAAATTAGCTAGCAGATTAAAGTTACTAAATGATTTGATGTGAATGGAGCCTCTGCCCATTTCAATCACTATCACTGATGTTCTCATTGTCTAGGGGCTGGAACTCTTTGTTAAACTGGGCCCTCCCCTGCTAGTTTTAGTGATGATGTGGAGATGCCGGCGTTGAACCGGGGTAAACTCAGTAAGAAGTCTCACAACACCAGGTTAAAGTCCAACAAGTTTATTTGATAGTAAACCCACTAGCTTTCAGAGTTTGCCCCTTCGTCAGGTGAGTAACCTGAGTCAAGTGACACATCTGACAAAGGGGCAAACCCCAAAAGCGAGTGAGTTTACTATCAAATAAACTTGTTGGACTTTAACCTGGTGTTGTGAGACTTCTTGCTGAGTTTTAGTGATGTCAAAGGACAAGGTGGTGAAGAAAGCATCTGGTGTGCTTGCCTTCATCAGCCAGAGCATCGAGTATGAACGTTAGCAAATTATGTTACAGTTATATAAAACGTTGGTTAGGCCACAGTTGGAATATGTGGTGACCAATTCTGGCCACCACACTATCAGAAGGATGTGGAGGCTTTGGAAGAAAGGTTTACCAGGATGTTGCCTGGCATGGAATGTATTAGCTGTGAGGACAGGTTGAATAAACTGGGATTGTTCACCCTGGAAAGATGGAGGCTGAGGGGCGACATGATAGAAGTTTATAAAATTATGAGGGGCACATATAAGATGAACAGTTGGAAGCTTTTTACCCAGGGCAGAAATGACAATTACAAGGGGACACAAGTTCAAGATAAAGGGGGGGAAAGGTTCAGTGGAGGTGTGCGGGGGAGGTTTTTACACAGAGGGTGGTGGGGGCCTGGAATGCACTGCCAAATGAAGTGGTTGAGACAGACACATTAGTGACATTTAAGGCTTATCTGGATAGACACATGAACAGGCGGTTGGTCTGGGTAGGACAACATGATTGGCGCAGGATTGATGGGCTGAAGGGCCTGTTCCTGTGCTGTACTATTCTTTATTGTTCTTGTTCAAAGGCTGGTGCATCACTGAACAGAAACATGGCAGTCTGAGTGTTTGGTGCCTAAGTTTGTAAAATATATTTGTACCACTACTACAACTTTAAAAAGGTCAAAGCAAATTACTGCAGATGCTGGAATCTGAAACCAAGCGTGAAAATGCTGGAAAATCTCAGCAGCTCTGGCAGCATCTGTAAGGAGAGAAAAGAGCTAACATTCCGAATCCAGATGACCCTTTGTTAAAACTTTAAAAGATGTTTCACAAAGCTGTAATCAGGCATTGATAAATGCGAAGCTAAAGTAAAAAATAATTAAGAATGTTAAAACCAGGGAGCAGTGATTTGGGAAATTTTATTACTCAAAATATCCATCGGAATTATACAAACATAAAGGAGAAAGGAGGTGGAGGAATTTCTGAAATGTGTTCAGGAAAACTTCCTTAAATCGGTATTTCTCAGTCCAACCGGAAAGGTGGGATTGCTGGATCTGGTGCTGGGGAGTGAGGTGGCACAAGTGGACCAAATGTCTTTACATTTGTGTGAAAGTGACCATTGTAACAAAAGGTTTAGATTTGTGATGGAGAAGAGCAAGAAACAAACTAAAGTGAAACTCCTAGGAAGAGGGTTAATTTGAATAGGATGAGAAGGGAGCTCGCCCGAGTTAAATAGAATCAAAGACAGTCAGGAAAATCTCAAACAGAATAATGGGGAATCTTTAAAGGGGCCAAAGATGAGGAGAGAGTTTGAGAAGCTGCTGGACCAAAATCAAAGAGGTCCAGGTGAACTCTTCAGGCGAGGGTCAGGCCAAATATAAAGCTGAGAGAGGAATTGATGAGGAAAATAAGACTGGCAAAGACAGAATATGAGAATAGAATATCAGTTAACCCAAAAGGAAACCAAAAATCTTTGACAGGCATATAAATAGTAAACAGGGAGGAAGAGGAAAATGTGGGGCCTATTCGGGTCAAAGAGGGTGACACACGCACAGAGATACAGGGCAAAGTGAAAATACTTGATGAGTATCAGTGTTTACTGAGAAAGAGGTAATGGATGGGGTGAAAATTGATAGGAGGAGTGGACTGGAAAGGCTGACTATGGTCAAATGGATGAGTTACCTGATTCGGATCGCTTGAAACTGCGGCTGCTGGAGGAAGTCGGGGTGGAGGTAGTTAAAATATTTTTCATAAACTCTTCAAGATATAGTGAAAGTGCCAGAGGAATAGAGAGTGACAAATATAACAATCTTCAGGGAAGGATGACAGACAGTGTTTGGAATTACGGACTGATCACTTTAATATTTATGGTGGATAAGGTTTTAGAAACAATGGGCAGGATTTTCCTCCCCCGGGGTGTGTTCCATGGCGGTGGGAGGCAGTGCACCGGTCACTGCTGGGGTGGGATCTTCTGACCCCACTGTCGTCAAAGGGTTTTCCCGATTAATGCATCCCTTGTCGCTGGGAGACCCACAGTGGGGGTGTGCGCGATCGGCAGGACCGGAAGATCCTGCCAGGGTAAACGGCAGCAAGGTTTTGGTGAATAATCAGGAAAAAATGATCAGACACAGAAAGGTTTGAGTGAAATAAAGAAAGTCAGCACAGTTTTGTAAAGGACAGGTCATGCCTGATCCATCTAATTAAATTTCTTGATGCATTAACAAACAACTTTAATGAAGGGAAAGCAATAGATGTCACCTGTAAGGATTATAATAAAATGTTTCACAAAGTAAAAGGCTGGTTAACAAAACTGATCTTCACAGAATTAGAGGGTAAGTCTCAACTTAGATTTTTATAAATGGCTTCAGGACAGAAACCAGTGAGTGGTGGGATACGGGGGCCTTATTTTACCATTTTGATTCGATGTGTTGGGCGGACTTGAAACAGGGAGCGTTTCAAATTGACTTTTAGACCCGTTCTGAGGCGCCCCGATACACACACTGCCTATAAAAATATCTCACTGCAGAAGCCTGTGGGTGGGGCTGAACCCACCTGAAACCCTACAGTTCCGATCGGCACCTCCAACTGCGCAGAAAACAAAAACGATGGAACGTCATTTCCTCCAATGCTCCCCTGCCACATCCCTCCCGGGCTGGATAATACCTCCCCCTGGCCGCCACAGACATTGCCCACCCCACAACATTACTGAACCCCTTCTCCACCCACCCTCCCCCAGACCGATCTCGGGTCTCTCCTCCTCTTTACCCCTCCCCCACCCCCACCAATCTCAGGCAGAGTGGCAGCGGACCCCCCCTTCCCTTCCATTGATCTCAGGCAGAGTGACAGCGGACCCCCCCCCTTCCCTCCCACTGATCTCAGGCAGTGTGGCAGCTGCTCCTCCCTCCCAGCTGATCGCAGAGAGCCGCTGCACGCTCGGCACTGACCCCCTCACTAACTGGAGCACCCGAATCGGATTTATATGAAGCATATCTGTTTCGCGCCGATGGGTGAACATGTTGGTAAAGGGGGAAGTGCAGCCCATTAATCAATTTAAATGTATGTGAATTGTCAGGCCGTGATAAAGGGGGAACCGGCATGGAGGCAGGCACGGATTACACTACTCGTCTTACACCCGACTTTACCATGTTTTCACATCTGAAAATGAGTGCAATGCAATGGTAAAATCAGGCCCATGGTTCCTTTTCAGATTGGAGGATAGGCAGTGGTTTTGCTCAGTAATATAACCATTGGTTTTTTTGATGTATAAGATTTAGAAACTGGAATACTAATACAGAGTAAATTTTCAAAATTTGTGGATTTTATCAAATTCAGAGGTGTGTCTGACAGTGAGGCTAATATCAATCCATTGGACTGGGACATAAACAGGCTAACAGACTGGCAAATGACTAGCAGTTGGAATTCAGAAAAGTATGAAGTGATGTATTTTGGCAGAAGGATAAAGAGAGGCAACTCTAAAGATTGCACAGGGACAGAGGGATATGGGAGTTGATGTGTTTGGATCTTACATAAGAACATAAGAAATAGGAGCAGGAGTAGGCCATCTGGCCCTTCGAGCCTGCCCCGCCATTCAATAAGATCATGGCTGATCTGTCGTGGCTCAGTTCCACTTTCCTGCCCTCTCCCCATAACCCTTAATCCCCTCTCTTATCAAAAACCCATCAACCTGCTTCTTAAAAATATTTAGCGAGGCAGCCTCCACCACTTCAACGGGCAGAGAATTCCAGAGATTCACCACCCTTTGAGTGAAGAAGTTCCTCCTCAACTCCGTTTTGAAGGTAGCAGGACAAATAAGAGAGCTGTGGGAAAAGGATTTGGATCTTGAGCTTCATATATTGAGGTACTGAATAAAAAAGTTATGCTGAACATTTCTAAAGTTCTGGTTAGGCCCCAACTACAGCACTGCATCCTGTTCTAGTTCCCAACAGTTTGTGAAGGATGTGAGGGTCCTTGAGAGGGTGTGGAGGAGATTTACCAGATGATTTTAACTGCGTTAGGTTAGGTTGGAGAAGCTGGGATTGTTCTCTTTGAAGATTCAGAGAAGATTTGATAAGAATATACAAAATTAGACAGGTATGGATAATATAGACAATGAGTAGACATTTTTTTCATGGGTTGATTGTACAAGGACTCAGACACAAAGTTAATGCTTTGAACACAAAATGCAGAAGTGATGCGAGAAAGAGCTTGGGTGGAATTTTCCCAAAAAATGGCAAAGGGCTGGATTCTCTGAACTCGCTCACAGCTGGGATTCTCCAATCCCGCTGCAGTGAATGGAGATTTGGCCGAGCACCAAATTCTCCATTTTTGCCGGCAGCGGCGACAGGGAACAAACAGCCGGAAAATTCCAGCTAAAGTGTCAGGTACTGAATGAAAACCGGTGTCTTTCTCCCCAGAGGAACAGGCAAGTTTTCTCTCCAGATTGTCCCACACTTCTGCAAAAAGTAGCAGTGGTTATGTTTTGTGCCATTGTTTTGAGGGGTGGGACCTAAAGATGCCAGCAAGACCAGCTCCATAGGGATTGGAGCATCCTTATCTCAAACCAAAGTTAAAGCCCACCTTCCCCATCATCGCAGGCATCAGGATATCAGAGCCCCCTCTCCTGAACTACTCCTTATACACCTATGACTGTGTGGCCAAGTTCCCCTCCAACTCCATTTTCAAGTTTGCTGACGACACCATGTGGTGCATCAGATCTCAAACAAAGATGAGATAGATTATAAGAAAGAGATAGATAATCTGGCGAACTGATCTCTCCCTCAATGTCAACGAAACAAAGGAGATAGACACCAACTTCAGAAAGCATAATGGAGAACACGCCACTGTCTACGTTAGTGGGGATGAAGTGAAAATGGGCAAGAGCTTCAAGTTTCTAGGTGTCCAGATCACCAGCAACCTGTCCTGGTCCCCCCATGCCGACACTATAGTTAAGAAAGCCGACCAATACCTTTACTTTCTCAGGGGGCTAAGGAAATTTGGCACATCAACTCTCACCAACTTCTACAGAGGCATCACTGATAGCATTCTTTCCGGTTGTATCACAGCCTGGTATGACCCTGCACTGTCCAAGACCATAAGAAACTACAGAGGATTGTGAATGAAACCCAGTCCATCACGCAAAACAGCCTCCCATCCATTGACTCTGTCTACACTTCCCGCTGCCTCAGCAAAGCAGCCAGTATATTCAAGGACCCTACACACGACTCCCACCTTCTTCTGTCAGGAAAAAGATACTAAAATCTGAGGTCACGTACCAACTGACTCAAGAACAGCTTCTCCCTTGCTGCCATCAGACTTTTGAATGGACCTACCATATATTAAGCTGATCTTTCTCCATCCCCTAGCTATGACTGTAACACTACATTCTGCACTTTTTCCTTTTCAGTAAATGGTGTGCTTTGTCTGTATAGCGAGCAAGAAACAATACTTTTCACCACATACTAATACCTGTGACAATAATAAATTAATAGCAGGGCAACTAGAATTTTTTTGCAATATTCCAAATGTGGCCTTACTAATGTCTTGTACAGTTCTAACGTAGCATCCCAACTCCTGTACTTAATGCTATGACCAACGAAGGCATGTGTGCCAAGTGTCTTCTTCACCACCCTGTCTTCCTGTGACGCCACTTTCAAGGAACTATGTACCTGCACCCCAGATCTCTCTGTTCGACAACACTCCCCAAGACCCTACCATTAACTGTTTAAGTCCTCCCTGGTTTGTCTTACCAAAATCCAACACCTCACGTTTATCTGAATTAAACTCCACCTGCTGCTCCTCACCCCAATTGTCCAGTTGACCAAAATCCCATTGCCAGATCTTCCCTGGCAGATGGAGTTTAATCTAGACAAAATGTGAGATAATGCATTTTGGAAGGTCTAATACAGATGGGAGATAGTAAATGGCAGAACCCTTAAGAGTATTGATAGACAGAGGGATCTGGGTGTACAGATACACAGGTCACTGAAAGTGGCAATGCAAGTGGAGAAAGTAGTCAAGAAAGCATGACGGCATGCTTGCCTTCATTGGCGGGGGCATTGAGTTTAAAATTTGGCAAGTCATGTTGCAGCTTTATAGAACCTCAGTTAGGCCACACTTGGAATATAGTGTTCAACTCTGGTTGTCACACTATCAGAAGCATGTGGAGGCTTTGGAGAGGGTACAGGAAAGATTTACGAGGATGTTGCCTGGCATGGAGGGCATTAGCTATGAGGTGAGGTCGCAGAAACTTGATTTGTTCTCAATGGAATGACAGAGATTGAGGGGCGACCTGATAGAAGTCTACAAGATTATGAGAGGCATGGACATTCTGGATAGTCAGAAGCTTTTTCCCAGGATGGAAGAGTCAATTATTCGGGGGCAAATGATTAAGGTGCGAGGGGCAAGGTTTAAAGGAGATGTACGAGGCAAGTTTTCTTTTACACAGAGGGAGATGGGTGCCTGGAACTCACTGCCAGGGGAGGTAGTGGAAGCAGATATGATAGTTACTTTTAAGGGGCATCTTGACAAATGTATGAAGAAGATGGGAATAGAGGGATGTGGTCCCCTATGTGGAAGGGTAGGGGGCATTAGTTCAGTCGGGCAGCATGGTCGGTGCAGGCTTGGAGGGCCAAAGAGCCTGTTCCTGTGTTGTAATTTTCTTTGTTCCTTTGTTCTAGTCTTGAACTATCAGAGTATGGCATCTTGAGGACAGTTAAGATTGTTGTTTGTGTAAGAATTTGATTGTTCTATTATTTTTAGGGTCTATAACATCTGTGTAATTTATTCCTTAAATCTTCTAAATGATTCAGTTTGAATTTCTGCCAGTTTGAATTCTTTACAGGAAGGCAGTTGTTTGTGAGAAACAGAATCATTTTATTGATTTACAGCTTTCAGTTCCTTTGCATCCTACACAGAGCAGCTGTACACTGTCTTCATTGCCCATAGTACGTTCAGGTGTTTTTTAAAAATCAGTTTGAAGGAATTGTTAAAGTAGTTTGAACTTAGGATGAAACTTCAAACCCACGTGTTGCTCTGTATTAGAGGGACACTTTTCAAATATTACGGTTAAAACGTATTGTCTTTCGTCTATATGGCTTTAGTTACAGATGCGGGTGACACAAGATGAATTGCACTCCACAGCCAATTGAAGAAGTGAATTTGGACTATTTCCAAATAAGAGAAACCCTGAATAATAAGAGACTGAGGGATAAAAGTTGAGAAGTCTTGGCTTCTGGGCTTTGGTTGTTCTGGACACAATTCAATATCACTTCAAAGGAAAAGGAGAGAGAGAGACATCGCCTGCGTTGGCTGTACCAAGAACTCCTAGGATCTTGAGTGATGAGAAATGGCTATGCTTTTACATATACAAGTATATGTAAAATTTTCCTTCATAAATTCTCCTTGATTCATAAATACTGGTTATTCGTACCTTGTTGGTGAAGCAAAGCTGAGGGCCCTAGTGTTAGAAATTCAGAATTTCTCAAACCCTAAACCTTACATTTGATTTGTGGAGTTTAAAAATCACCTCTTCCTTTATTGATCAAGTGTTTTAATTTACAAACCTGATATCTTGATTGAAACTTCTTGTTCTGTTTTCAATTCCCCATTGCGTAGACGACACTTGAGCCTGTTTGATGATTCTCTTGTTATTACAATGTTGCTCTGGACATCCACTAGACCTCTGGAATCCTGCTGGTAACTTGTTTCAGATTGTATTACACTATGTCCATCCTCACTGGTCCACTGTATCTCCGGCTGAGGAAACCATCCACTGGATTTACACACTAGCTCAATTCCATTACCAACATATCCCTTCATCTGAATCCAGGGCTCACACCCAAATCCTGCAATAAACAATGAACAGGTTCAAAAAAGGCAATTGTTCGGAGCAACAGCAAGAACATTCATTGATATAGCGCCATTAATGTATCCCCCAAGAACACTTCCTGTGGTCGGTGAGAAGTATCCATTTAATAGTATTAATATCTAAATACAGTCTGGTAATAACATGACTTTGGTGCAAGTATGATCTAAATATGTTCTTGTAGACACGGGCGATTAATGTAAATTAAATGTAGGTTCTTCAGACTAATTAATTTCAATTTATGCAAGGCAGCAGAGGACACCAATACCCACGGCAGATGTATTCAACTTGGAGGGGAGGGAGGGAGGAAATTGCTAAAACCAAAAAACATCCATTTATTACTGACCAAGTACACAGAAATATACATGGGAGGTGATAATGTTAGACCCAGAGCAATAATTCTGGTAATGTCAATGGATTTTCAAAGTTCTGTTGTCATCCTCTCTCTCTCATATTCTCCCTTATATTCTAAGCTGTAGGAATGCGGTTATTTATAAATTAGGATCAAGATCTTGCCCACCCTGCAGATTTTTCTTCTTGGGGTATTAATTGGGAATGTTTGAATCAAAGTGGCATTGACAGATGCCAAAGCCTGATTTTTCACCAGCATTGGCAATAATGGAGTTAAAACACATTGTTAAGGATATTGGACGATACTGGAATATAGACATGACTGACTGGCTGTACAGTGTTGGACCATTTTGTAAATTTATTGGTGCCAGGTAAATGTTGTTCAGCTGTCAGTGACTGCCCCTCTCAGAAGATTCCGGGGCCTCTATCTCTAACAGCATTAGCTGTCATTTCTCATGACTACACCCCCATGGAGAACTCCCAGACACTGGCAGGAATCCTGGATAATCTTCACTTGAGAAATTTCACCAGGGTTAGCAATGGTTCAGTCAGATAGCACAGTGCACATCCTGCCAGATTTTACCAGGATCCAAACACAGATTAAACTCCCTGGCCATAATCTCAATTCACCAGAGGAAAAGATATTAAAGACAGAAAAATCTGAGCTGAAGATTGTTGCTGATTAGAAGTACAGCCACATCTTCCAATGTCCAAAGCAGCAAAAACTGGAGTCTGTGTTACGTGTTGGGACTCTGGAATTTCTGGCTTGTGCACACATGGTAATTGTCCAGAAGTTTAATCCCCAGTGGACTAATTTGTGCTACATGAGACCCTCGAAGGTCTCCACCACTGAGCTGAGTGTCAGAGACTTGGATCAGAAATGTGGGACTTATCTGGATCCTTACCCAGGAAATGTTACACTGGTTAATACCTAGTTGAACTCAGTCCTTCACAAATTGAAAATCAAACTGCCTGCCCATCCCCTTTGCCTCTCCTGCACTCACTGAGTTTACCCTGGGCTTATCCTGGAGAAGCCATGCAGGCTCATTTCAGCTGCAGCTGAATTCCCAGTTGAAAATGAGCAGCTCCATTGGGGCACAGATATCCGGGTCCAGGTGTCTAAATTTCTTACAGAGCTGAGGGTTCAAGCTCCAGGTTTTCAGCACAAAATCTGAGGGATTGGAATTCCGCTTGTGGACCCAATCATGGAATACTTCCGACTCTGTACAACCACCTTGGGAAAACGATGCCCCAAATGGTGTAAATTCCACTCCGGAGGGGATTCGGGGATTGGGGGTGAGGTCAGGCTGCCACCTCTGGATGCTAATCGCAGGCAGTCACAGGGGCTGCTGAGCACTGAGGAGATCTGTTTAAAAGACTCTGTGGTTTTGTTCCAGTTGTAATGTCAAACATTGAGCCTCTATCTCTCACCCCTCACACTTCCTGCAAACGGGAATCCCCTCCAACTGTGAAGTTTATGGGATATACATTTCAAATCTACAGAAATGCTTTGATCTGAGGATTGGAACTGACTGCAGCTCGTTCAGGGCTGGACAGCAAGGGGTTAATTCAGATACCTGGTAAAATCAGTGGCTGATCCAAAAAATTCACACATTGTGTCCTGATAGGTCAGAATCAATGGTACCAAGAAAATGCCATTACCTTCCATTGACTAATGTAATCCAGAAGTCAGATTCCCCAATACAACGGCCCAGAGGACAGATCAATACCATATACGCTCAAGGAATTATGCAAATCTGGTGTGTACACAGACAGTAATACTGGGATTGGATCATTCAAACCCTCATTAACCTTGGAGCCAGGTGCTGTTACTGGGTCACCTCAGACAGCAGGAGAGTTGCTCACACAATAAGAACTGATAATATTCATTTGGATATACCTTCCATTGAAAACCCTGGATTGTTTCACCCAGCAGGAGCTGAAGAAATCTAACTGGACCTTACCTGGAATCAGCTAACTGGACACTGGAAGATCAGAAGATACGTTTTGGGAAGTTATGTTATTATAAAAGAAGAGCCCAGAATATTGGAGCTGCAGTCGGATGGAGGGTCAAGATTGGGAATCACAGTGGGTGAAACTGGAGCCTTGGGACAGAGTGTTTTGGCAGTGTGTGTTTTCTTTTTGTGTTGTTTATTGTGTTGGGTTGTTTTAAATTTTGGGGTTTTGTACTGTGAGTTTTATAATTAATCACAGAAGTGTCTATGTTAGGGACATCAGTTGGTTTCAATAAACATCAAAATCTTGGTTAAACCCAACACTCTGTGCAACACTGTTCTTTCATAAATCCTGAAGTTCAAAGATCATTTAAGGGGGCAACGAAACCCCAACACCCCTCACTTCTCCACCCAGTCCCCATAGGCCCATTCATGCAAATCCCTGTCCTCCATCACCTCCGATAACTCCTCATACTCTCCATGCCAACACCCCACACATCCACATGCCAACCCCCCGCACATCCACATGCCAACCCCCCGCACACATCCTCATGCCAACCCCCCACACATCCACATGCCAACCCCCCACACATCCACATGCCCCCTTATAAACTTTTGTACCAGGTTTGTATCAACTCATACTAATCAACACAATGTGAATTCAAGTGAAAAAACTGGCTGCAGATATTGCAGACTGGGTAGTGAAGTCAGATAGGCCAGAGTTTGGAATGTCACACTTATAGAAGGAACACAGGAAGCTCGCGTGCAGGTAGAGCAAGTAATTAGAAAGCCAAAAGGTATATTGGCCTTTATTGTAAGGATATTTCCAAAAAAGAATAAAACCCTCCTGCTCTAATTCTACAGAGCTTTGCTGAGACTACACCTGTAATACTGTGTGTAATTTTGGTCTCTGTAAGCATCCTATGGTGACAGCCTGCGTAAATTGTGCCTCTATTCTCTGGAGTTTAGAAATACGAGTGGACATTTCCTTTAAACATACAGAGTTCTGAAGAGGCTGGTCAGTGTGGATGCTGAGAGATTGTTTGCACACTGGTCAGGGCAACTAAAACACGGGGGCACAGCCTCAGGACAAAGGGGCCGATCATTTAAATTGAGATGAGGAGAAATTTCTTCACTCAAAGAGTTGTGAACCTTGGAAATGTCCACCCCAGAGGATTGTGACTATTCCATCATGGAATGTGTGTGAGGCTGAAATAGACAGATCCAGTATTATTCTTCATTGATTTAAAGTTCAGAATTCAGTCAGAAATAGAAAATGAATGTTATTACCAGTGTGTTCTTAATTAAGCCATAGTAAACAAACAATTTAAATAAAAATATAAAAAATGCTGGGTAAACTGAGCTTTTATCCTCAATTTAAACATCCTTTAGTTTCTGTTATTCTGAATATTTTCTTTAACAAGCCAGTGTTGATAACATATTCTTCATGAAATTTACTGACATAATCAGCTTTTACTGCAGGACAAATTTCATCATCCTGAGAATGTTATTGCCCCATCGCTCACATCCCTGTTACATAGAACATAGAACATAGAACACTACAGCACAAACAGGCCCTTCGGCCCACAAGTTGCGCCGATCACATCAACACCTACCAACCTACAGACCTATCTATAACCCTCAATCTCATTAAACCCCATATACTCATCCAGAAGTCTTTTAAAAGACCCCAGCGAGTTTGCCTCCACCACTATTGACGGCAGCCGATTCCATTCACTCACCACCCTCTGAGTGAAAAACTTACCACTAACATCACCTCTGAACTTCCCTCCCCGCACCTTAAATCTGTGTCCTCTCGTAGCGACCATTTCAACCCGGGGAAATAGCCTCTGAGAGTCCACCCTATCTATTCCTCTCAACATTTTGTAAACTTCTATCAGGTCGCCTCTCAACCTTCGTCTCTCCAGGGAAAAGAGTCCCAGCTCCCTCAACCTAACTTCATAAGGCATGCCTCCCAGTCCAGGCAACATCCTTGTAAATCTCCTCTGTACCCTCTCAATAGCTTCTACATCTTTCCTATAGTGAGGCGACCAGAACTGCGCACAATACTCCAAATGAGGCCTGACAAGGGTCTTACAAAGTTGCAGCATTACCTCCCGACTCCTAAACTCAATCCCTCGATTAATGAAGGCCGGTACACCATACGCCTTCTTGACCACCTCCTCCACCTGCGAGGCCGATTTAAGAGTCAAAATCGGCCTCGCAGGTGGAGGAGGTGGTCAAGAAGGCGTATGGTGTACCGGCCTTCATTAATCAAGGGATTGAGTTTAGGAGTCGGGAGGTAATGCTGCAACTTTATAAGACCCTTGTCAGGCCTCATTTGGAGTATTGTGCGCAGTTCTGGTCGCCTCACTATAGGAAAGATGTAGAAGCTATTGAGAGGGTGCAGAGGAGATTTACAAGGATGTTGCCTGGACTGGGAGGCATGCCTTATGAAGTTAATTGTAGCTTCACCACAGGGAGCATGGGTATTTAGAATTATCAAGTATATCATATATTACACCAACTGCTGAATAAATCTATTTTAAATTAGTTACAATTTAAACAGGGGATTTAAATAAGGCAAAGATATAACTTCTCCAAATCTTAAAATGCGAGTAGAGATTTACTAACCTACAACTTCCAGTTCAACTGTAAACCTTTCAGAACCGGTTTTGTCATCAACAAAACACCCATACGTCCCTTGATCAAATGCTGTTGTGTTTTTTATTCGAAGAGAAATGTTTCCTTGGGTCAGTTCATCTTTAAACAGTTCAGTCCTTCCTCTGTAATCATTGTGCTGAGCAGTAAGATCATCTCCTCCGTTTCTGTACACATGTACTGGTTCAGCAAGACCCACTTTCATCCATCTCACCACCATGTTTCTGACAGATAGATATGGTACAAGCTGACATTCCAATACAGCATCTTCACCTGCAGCAGTTACAACTGGATAATCAGGTCCTAGTACGATGAACTTACCTAGTGAACAATAACATTGAAAATAAAATAGATATTCATGAATCTCAGAAGGAGAAATACATTTACCAATCATTCAGATTCCCAGGCCCACAAACTGACCTAGAAATATGGGTCAAAAGGTGTCCTGGGTCAACAAATCAAAATAAGAGATAGTCTCTTCAAATACAATACAGGTCACCCTGTCCATGTCGTGTCTGCTAGATAGGAAACTATTAGGAAAGTAGAGTTGACACCTCCATGACAAAGCCAACCACCGCCTGGAAAAAGCAAGCTCAGAATTTAGCAGGTTCAGACTTTGGAAGGAGTTGGTCTCAGAATACAAACGGGATGGTCTACACCTGAACCAGAGGGGTACTAATATCCTGGAGGGGAATTTGCTAATGCTCTTCAGTTCTAGTTTTTCCTACGGTTGGATACATCCTTTCCACATCCAAGCTATCCAGGCCTTGCAGTATCCTGTAAGTTTCAATAAGATCCCCCACCTCATCCTTCTAAACTCCAACGAGTACAGACCCAGAGTCCTCAACCGCTCCTCATACGGCAAGTTTTTCATTCCAGGGATCTTTCTTGTCAACCTCCTCTGGACCCTTTCCAAGGCCAGCACATTCTTCCTTAGATACAGGGCCCAAAACTGCTCACAATATTCCAAATGGGCTCTGACCAGAGCCTGATACAGTCTCAAAAGTACATCCCTGCTCTTGTATCCTAGCCATGAATGCTATTCTCAACATGAATGCGAACATTGCATTTGCCTCCCTAGCTGCCAAATGACCTTGCACGTTTACCACAAGAGAATCTTGAACAAGGACTCCCAAGTCCCTTTATGCTTCTGATACTATTTAGTATAAAGCCCCTCTCTACAGCCCTAGCTGTATGATTCACCAGGGCACCAGTCTCAGCATGGTTCAGGTGAAGGCCACACTGGGTTACCTCCCTCATTCACCTTGACCGGGGCCATGCCCCATGAATCAAAACCTATTTCTCCCACATCAATCCTTTTATCATGCATCCAACTTTCTGATCTAATTTACCATTTACCAATTTAATAGAAACATAGAAGATAGGAGCAAGAGGAGGCCATTTGGCCCTTCGGGCCTGCTCTGCCATTCATTAAGATCATGGCTGATCATCCAACTCAATAGCCTAATCGAGTTTTTTCCCCATAACTTAAGGACATAAGAAATAGGAGCAGGAGTAGGCCATCTAGCCCTTCGAGCCTGCTCCACTGTTCAACAAGATCATGGCTGATCTGAAGTGGATCAGTTCCACTTTCCTGCTTTCTCCCCATAACCCTTAATTGCCTCGTCTACCAGAAATCTATCAACCTGTGACTTAAATATATTCAACAAGGTAGCCTCCACCACTTCAATGGGCAGAGAATTCCAGAGATTCACCACTCTTTGAGTGAAGAAGTTCCTCCTCAACTCTGTTCTAAACTGCCCTCCCCTTATTTTGAGGCTGTGCCCTCTAGTTCTGGTTTCCTTTCTAAGTGGAAAGAATCTCTCTACCTCTACCCTATCTCGCCCCTTCATTATCTTGTAAGTCTGTATAAGATTCCCCCTCAGCCTTCTAAACTCCATCGAGTACAGGCCCAGTCTATTTAATCCCTCCTCATAAGCTAACCCCCTCGTGTCCGGTATCAGCCTGGTGAACCTTCTCAGTACTCCCTCCAAGGCCAAAATATCCTTTCGCAAATAAGGGGACCAAAACCTTTGATCGCATTTGCCCCAAGTTCTATATCCAGCTGCCTCTTGAAAGCATTCAATGTTTTGGCATCAAGTACTTCCTGTGGTAATGAATTCCACAGGCTCACCATTCTTTGGGTGAAGAAATGTCTCCTCACCTCCATCTTAAATGGTTTACCCTGAATCCTCAGACTGTGGCCCCTGGTTCTGGACTCCCCCATCATCAGGAACATCCTTTCTGCATCTACCCTGTTAGAATTTTGTAATTCTCTATGAGGTCTCCCCTCATTCGTCTGAACTCCAGCGAAAATAATCCTAACTTAGTCAATCTCTCCTCGTACGTCAGTCCCGCCATCCCTGGAATCAGCCTTGTAAACCTTCACTGCACTCCCTCAAGAGCATGAACACCCTTCCTCAGAAAAGGAGACCAAAACTGCACACAATACTCTCGGTGTGGCCTCACCAAGGCCCTGTATAGTTGGAACAATACATCCCTGCTCCTGTACTCGAAACCTCTCGCAATAAAGCCAACATGCCATTTGCCTTCTTTACCGTCTGCTGCACCTGCATGTTTGCCTTCAGTGACTGGTGCACAAGGGCACCCAGGTCCCGCTCCACACTCCCCTCTCCCAATTTACAGCCGTTCAGGTAGTAATCTGCCTTCTTGATTTTGCTTCCAAAGTGAATAACCGCACACTTCTCCAAATTATACTGCATCTGCCATTGATTATCCCACTCACCCAATCTGTCCAGATCATTCTGAAGGATCTCTGCATCCTCGTCACAGTTCATCCTCCCACCCAACTTGGTATCATCTACAAACTTTGAGATGTTACATTTTGTTGCCTCATCCAAATCATTGTGAATAGCTGGGGTCCCAGCACTGATCCCTGTGGCACCCCATTAGTTATTGCCTGCCAATTTGAAAAGCACCCATAAATTCCTTTGTTTCCTCTCTGCCAGCCAGGTTTCTATCTATTTCAATACGCTTCCTCAAATTTCTCGCACTCATTTTGCTCATGGTTAGCTAGTAAATCAGAGATTATTGTATTTGTAATTCTGCTTTTTCATTTAGTCCCTGAGCTGCTCCTATTGCCTCAGCAGAACTTTCTTCTTAGTCCTCCCTATGTCATTAATGTCCATGTGGACAGTGACAAATGGATCTTTCTCATCCCACTGAAAATTCCTTTACAATTTTAGATTATCACCTCTGGCTCCATCTTGTTTTATGTATGTGTTTTTTTACTGGTTCATTTTACTGCTTTATTAAACCTTTCACTGTGCATTCGGACAGCTGCTCTTCAAGCCATTCAAACCCCATCCAGACATATCTTTGGTTTCTTTGCCTAATCAATTAACACTCATTTTGCCTTTGTACTGTGAAAACCTTTCTTATGTCATCTCTGCTGCCCACCACCCTGTCACAGAGCTGCCCTTTTGTTCTTCTTGCTTCCTTTTAATTTGATCAAAACTATTATCTTTCTAACTTCCTTATGCTAATGAAAGGTCACAGACCTAAAACATTAGTTTGACCTTTATCCTCTTGACAAGCCTGAAATCAGCACGGGTGAATGTAAATGTCCCACCTGAGATCACATTGTTAACATGATATTATGCTGGGTAGCCAATTAATGGCCACCCAGTTTGTAACTGGTCTGCTGGTTGGATGTCTGTGTGAGCAAGGGCAGGTATGTGTAGGGCACAGGGTCCAGTGATGAGCTTTATCTCCCTAAAGGCTGTCAGGATTTGTGGGAGAGGCTGAGGGTACTTTGTGGCTTAAGACCAATGACTTTACTGCTGTCCAGCAATGTCATCAGCATCAGGTGGCCATGGAAAGTTGGTGGGCAAGTCGGGTGCACTAGCCTTCAATAGGCTCCCTGACAGCACTGTGGTATACCTATACCTCAGGGACTGCAGAGGTTCAAGAAGGCAGCTCACCACCATCTTCTGAATGGGAAACTAATCAGTTCACCAGCACCTTCTGAACAGGAGACTTATCAGTTACCCATCACCTTCTGAATGGGAAACTTTTCAGCTACCCACCATTTTCTGAATGGGAACTATGAATGGGCACTAAATGTCGAACTAAACAGCCCACATCCTGTAAATGAACTGTTTTGGTCCTGACCAGGAGCGTGAATAATGCTCTGGAGCTGGATTTCCACTGCCAGTTGCTCCTCCAATCTTGATGAAACAGGCATCTGGGATGGGGGTAAGAGTGTAGGTCCCAGATATGTGTGCTACAGATACGGGAGAGGTCATGGGCCCTCTTAACTGAAAGTGGGCTTTCCCAGCCAGAGTACCCTTTGAAGCTCCAATACAGATGGCATCATCTCTCCAGTGTCTCAGCAGGCCACCAAGCATGTATAGTGATGATGATTGAATTCATTGTTGTTCTGCCTTCCTTCTACAGATGAACCGACCACACCAGCTGCAAGGGAATCGCTCTCAAAGTCTTTTCATGTGATATAACAGACTTCATGTCTCGGGCATGTGTTCACCAGCCGCAGCCACATCAAGGTCTGGCCATTAACTCTGGGGTTTTCACCAGACAGATGCTGCCTGACCTGCTGATTATTTCCAGCATTTTCAGTTTTTATCTCAATGGTTTTTCCGCTTTCTGTGAACACCTTCATAAATCTACTTTGCACACAGTCTAAAGTTGCCCCCCGAGAGACAATTGGGATCTCCACTGGGACATACTTGTAAACATTTGAACAGTGGCTGCTCCATCTCACTTGGTGGACTGACTTCTCTTCCTCTGAAAGTGGGATATGGATATTCCATTTCAGGGAATTCCCACTGCCACTGATGGATAAAGATTCTGCTCCTTGTTATTTGAAAAGATGAATGTGCAGAGTTAAGGGGAGTAACTGGCAAAATGGTGCTAGGTGCATTGCTCACTCAGATAGTTAGTGCAGACACAATGGGCCAAATAGCCTCCTGTGCCATAACTTTGGGATTCTTAACAAGGCCAGCCGAGAAATCCTGGGACCAGTGAGAATTGTTTGTCACCTGGTCTTCTCCAGTTTCCTGTGGGTTACACTAGAGTTATATAGCAGGAGTGTGTCAGAACACACAATTAAATCCGTGAATAACATTCCTAGTATATGAATACACAGAAAGGGAAGTTATTGGTAGCTTTCACAGAATAATGACCAAAGCTGAAAAACTGAATTAACAAAAAACCAATAGAAAATTCACATTATTAATAAAAATAAAAATGGAATTAAACATAGAAACATAGAAGGTAGGAGCAGGAGGAAGGCATTTGGCTCTTCGAGCCTGCTCCACCGTTCATTCTCACCATGGCTGATCATCCAACTCAATAGCCTAATTCTGCTTTCTTCCCCATAACCTTTGATCCCATTCGTCCCAGGTGCTATATCCATCTGCCTCTTGAATGCATTCAATGTTTTGGCATCAACTACTTCCTGTGGTAATGAATTCCACAGGCTTACCACTCTTTGGTGAAGAAATTCCCCTCACCTCCATCCTAAATGGTCTACCCTGAATCCTCAGACAGTGACCCCTGGTTTTGGACTCCCCACCATTGAGAATGTCCTCCCTGCATCTACCCTGTCTAGTTTTGTTAGAATTTTATAAGTCTCTATGAGATTCCCCTCATTCATCTGAACTCCAGCAAAAACAATCCTAACCCTGTTAATCTCTCCTCATCCATCAGTCCCACCATCCCCGGAATCAGCCTGGTAAACCTTCGCTGCACTCCCTCGAGAGCAGGAACATCCTTCCTCAGAAAAGGAGACCAAAACTGCACACAATACTCTAGGTGTGGCCTCACTAAGGTCCTGTATAATTGTAACAACACATCCCTGCTCCTGTACTCAAAACCTCTCGCAATGAAGACTAACATACTATTTGCCTTCTTTACCGCCTGCTGCCCCTGCATGTTCACCTTCAGTGACTGGTGCACAAGGACACCCAGGTCACACTGCACACTCCCCTCTCCCAATTTACAGCCATTCTTGTTTTTGCTTCCAAAGTGAATAACCTCAAATTTATCCAAATTATACTGCACTTGCCATAGATGAGCCCACTCACCCAACCTGTCTAGGTCATTCTGAAGGATCTCTGCATCCTCGTCACAGTTCACCCTCCCATCCAACTTGGTATCCTCTGCAAACTTTGAGATGTTACATTTTGTTCCTTCATCCAAATCATTAATATATATTGTGAATAGCTGGGGTCTCAGCACCAATCCCTGTGACACAACAATAGTTACTGCCTGACCATTTGAAAAGCACCCATTAATTCCTATTGGGAATTGGGATTTACTTAATCACTACATGATCAGTGTTCCTGATATTATCCTCTACACTATATAAATATTGCCAATACTATAGAAGAGTGAATCTTCCATCAATGATAAACAACATTGGTGAACTACTTCTAATGTAACTCAAGAAGCTATAATGATTCATACCATGTACTGAGACCAGAATCATAAACAGAAGCAACACAATGCGCTGAACCTCTCTCATCTTGAGACCTTATCAGATGAACCATCACCTGTGAGAGACGGAGAGAAAACAGTCTCATTAATTGTCTTGTCAATCATATATGTACAGCGTTCGTATACACCTGTCAAACAGGCTGTGCACCAGCGATGGTAAGGTTTTGGTGAAATATAAAAGACTCTTGGGCCTGAATCCTGAAGAAATCTAATGAACATTTGTGGGTTGCATTTTTTTTACCTCTATGTATTGTTTAGTGCCTTTTTCTGGAGTCTTTCATAACACACGAAGACAGGCTTTCATCAGAAGATAATCCTGAGACAGGTGAGACAGTTGATGAATGGCGCAAGGCTGATTTTAATTTTCAGTGACTGATTAAAATCTGTTTAGCGAGCTCTGATGCAATTTTCCGGGCACAGATAGTTTCCCATCTTTGCTGTGGAGGTCCACACCTGGTCCCCAGCAACGAGAACCAGATGTAATGGCCCCACTGGTGGAACTGGAGGCGATTGAGGCCTCCAACACTGGGCTGTGCCAAGTGGCCAGGGTCTCACAGAGGGCAGGGCCAAGAGGGGGGTTGGGGGAGAGGTAGGAGGGGAGGGAAGGGGGGTGTTCAGCATTGGTGTGGCAGGTCCGGCGTAAGTTTTCAGATACTTATGGATAAAGACAAGAGTGGTCCTCAACTGGGGGAAGGCGAATCATCACTGAATTAGCAAGAATTGGAGCATGTGGATTGGGAGCAGCTGTTTGAGGGTAAATCCACATTTGACATAGGGAAGTCTTTTAAGACCAGTTGATTAGAGTGTAGGACAGGCATGTTCCTGTGAGAGCAAAGGACAGGAATAACAAGATTCAGGACCCTCAATGACAGCAGAAATTGTCAGCTTCGTCAAAAAAACCGGGAGCATACGTGAGGTCTCAGCAACTAAATCACCTGGGGCGGCACGGTGGCACAGTGGTTAGCACTGCTACCTCACAATGCCAGGGACTTGGGTTCGATTCCTGGCTTGAGTCACTGTCTGTACAGAGCCTGCATGTAATCCCATGTCTGCGTGGGTTTTCTCTTGGTTCCTCCCACTGTCTGAAAGATGTGCTGGTTAGGTGTATTGGTCATGCTAAATTCTCCCTCAGTGTACCTGAACAGGTGCCGGAGTGTGGAAACTAGGGGATTTTCACAGCAACTTTATTGCAGTGTAAGCCTACTTGTGAAACTAATAAATTAACTTTGAAACAAACAAAGCCCTGAAAAATATAGAGAAAGTAGGAAGGAGCTCAAATGGGAAGTTAGGAAGGCCAAAAGGAGCAATGAAATGTCCTTGGCCAGCAGGGTTAAGGAGAATCCCAAAATATTTTATACCTATATTAGGCGCAAGATTATAGTTAGGGAAAGAATAGGCCCATTCAAGGATAATGGAGGATAATGGATAATAGGCGCAAGATTATAGTTAGGGAAAGAACAGGCCCATTCAAGGATAAAGGAGGGAGGTTATGCGTGGACCCAAAGGAAGTGGGTGAGATCCTTAATGAGTATTTTATATCGGTATTCACCAAAGAGAGGGACATGAGGGATTTGAGGTTAAGGTAGGATGTGCGAATACTCTCAGGCAGGTCAATATAATGAAGGAGGAGCTGTTTGGTGTGTTAAAAGGCATTAAAGTAGACAAGTTCCCAGGGCCAGATGGGATCAATCCCAGGATAATTTGGAAGAAATTGAAGACACTGCGTACCCGCATAGATATGGTGGAGACACTGCGTATCTGCATGGATATGGCGGAGACACTGCGTACCTGCATGGATACGGTGGAGACACCGCGTACCTGCATGGATACGGCGGACACACTGCGTACCTACACTGATGCATTGTTGCAAAATAAACCTGCAAATATGGAAGCCAACTGAACAAAAACAGATGTGCTGGTTTGGTGCACTGGCTGTGCTAAATTCATAAGAACATAAGAAATAGGAGCAGGAGTAGGCCATCTAGCCCTTTGAGCCTGCCCCGCCATTCAATAAGATCATGGCTGATCTGTCGTGGCTCAGTTCCACATTCCCGCCCTCTCCCCATAACCCTTAATCCCCTCTCTTATCAAAAACCCATCAACCCGTGTCTTAAAAATATTTAGCGAGGCGGCCTCCACCACTTCAATGGGCAGGGAATTCCAGAGATTCACCACCCTTTGAGTGAAGAAGTTCCTCCTCAACTCCGTTCTAAACCGCACCCCCCTTTATCTTGAGGCTGTACCCCCTAGTCCTACTATCCTTTCTGAGCGGGAAGAGTCTCTCCACCTCTATCCTATCCATCCCATTCATCATCTTATACGTCTCAATGAGATCTCCCTTCATTCTTCTAAACTCTAACGAGTACAAGCCTAATTTATTCAGCCTCTTCTCATAGCTCAACCCCCTCAACTCCGGCATCAGCCTGGTAAACCTCCTCCGCACTCCCTCCAAGGCCAAAATATCCTTGCGTAAGTACGGCGCCCAAAACTGCACACAGTACTCCAGCTGCGGCCTCACCAATGCCCTATACAGCTGCAGCAAGACCTCCCTACTTTTATATTCAATCCCCCTCGCTATGAAGGCCAGCGTCCCATTCGCCTTCCTGACCACCTGCTGCACCTGCAAGCTGGGTTTTTGCGACGCATGCACAAGGACCCCGAGGTCCCTCTGCACCGTCGCCTGCTGCAGTTTTTCGCCACATAAGTAATAATCCTTCCTACCATTATTCCTACCAAAGTGGACCACCTCATGCTTGCCAACATTAAATTCCATTTGCCATTTCCTGGCCCATTCGCCCAGTCTATCTAGATCCTTCTGCAGACTCTCCACACCCTCCGCACAATTTGCTGTTCCACCAATCTTGGTGTCATCAGCAAATTTCGACACCCTACACTTGGTTCCCTCCTCCAGATCATCTCCCTCAGTGTACCTGAACAGGCACAAGAGTGTGGCGCTGGAGTAGTCCCCTGGTGTGCTGGTTAATCTTCCTACATTCAAGTTTAAATAATAACTAGGGGAACTTGGGGACTAGCGGATTTTCACAGTAACTTCATTGCAGTGTCAATGTAAATCTACTTGTGACACTAATAAATAAACTTTTAATAAAAATGTCTAACTGGTGTGTATAAAGTGTATTCACAATGTGAGTTTGAGTAAATTGTTTTCAATATTTGTATCAAAAAATGAAAGGGATTTGTTGGATTGTGGGGTCTGTCTCTTTAAAACAGCACAGTATAATAGGGTCAGTGGGTTTGAGAGACCTGTCACACCAGAGGGTGGAGTTCTCTCTCTCAGGAGAAGCATCAATCAGCCATGTATAGGCATGTATGAACTGGAGCCCTTCCCCAAGGCAGCCTTGACTGATATTCCCTGTACCTGATTTCTCTTTATCAAGAAATATCTTTTGTTCCTAACAAAGCCTGGTGTTTTGATGATGCTGAGGTATGCCATGCTGTTACATTCGTATCAAGCCTTGTAAAAAGAGAACATTTAATTAATTGCATTCACAACTCGCAGGTAGCTGTAGTTTCAAAACTACTTATTGTAAAGTATCCTGCACACCTATTACATTTAACAATCTTCCGCTGACTGGAACCAAATAAATCCGCATCACAAATTAAGGATTTGAATCACTGCTTTCCCATGTGGAATGTGGAACAAGGCCATACCTCACAGATCACCTTCATCAGGCACCAAACAAGGGCTGGAATGATATACTCTGTGATCAGGAGCATTTTCCTGCTTCGCAGAGTGTATTATGGGGCCTGATGACATTGGGCACCGTTTACAAAATCATCACAGCAGTTTTTGATAATACGGTACACAGGGCAGGTCAAAAGGTCAGGAACCCGCCCATGTTATTTGGATATCAATTGAGCTCAGTAAGTACGCAGTTCACTGCAATAAATGCAGTCAAGAAAGGCAATCATACACCTTCGGATGTGATTAAAAATGGTGGGAATCTGCTTTTTTAAGGGGAGTTTATTGGGCCGAATTTTAAAACTACTGCTAAAACCAGAGTCTGACCTTTTCAATTCAAACTCTGTTGACTGCAAGGACTGCTCATTGGAGTAGGCAGTGTGTTCCAATCGTAATTGATGTTACTACTGGAAAGTATTCCATTTTTGTTTTTACCACCTGTAGTTGCTGTGTATTTTGATGAATATTGGCTGATCTATTGTGCAGTGTCAGGGAGGATCTGCTCGGATTACCCTTCAGGCAGAAAGTCAGTGTTCTGGATCACTCTCTGAAAATTCTACTTAAAGTCCATTGAGTGTGGAAATTCTTCAGTGTGAAACTATTGAATAAAAGGGGTTTCTTTCTCAAACAGGAGATTGAGCAATTATCTGCATAGCTGAATTGAATCATATAATCCCTACAGTGCAGAAGGAAGCCATTTAGCCCTTTGAGCCTGAACCAACAACAATCTCACCCAGGCTCTTTCCCCGTAACCTCATGTATTTACCCTGATAATCCCCCTGACACTAAGGGGCAATTTAGCATGGCCAATCAACCTGACCTGCCCATCTTTGGATTGTGGGAGAAAACTGGAACACCCAGAGGAAACTCACTCAGACACTGGGAGAATGTGCAAACTCCACACAGACAGGACAGGAGGCAATGGCCTCATTGTATTAATCCCGAAACTCAGTTAATGTTCTGGGGACTGGGTTCAAATACCGCCACGGCAGATGGTAGAATTTAAATTCAATTTAAAAAACCTGGAATTAAAAATCTACTGACGATTACAAAACCATTGTCAATTGTTGGAAAAACCTATCTGGTTCAATCAAGTCCTTGAGGGAAGAAAATCTGCTGTCCTTACTTGTTCTGACCTACATGTGACTCCAGAGCCACAATAATGTGGTTGACTTACAATTGTCCTCTGAACAAGGACAAGTAGGGATGGGTAATAAATGCTGGCCAACCAGCAACATGATGTGGAGATGCCGGTGTTGGACTGGGGTAAAACAGAAAGAAATCCCATAACACCAGTTTAAAGTCCAAACAGGTTTATTTGTAGCAAAAGCCGCAAGCTTTCAGGACAGCCTGTCCCTTCGTCAGGTGGCTGGGAGTTCGTTTTCATCGAAGCTCTCAAGCTTCAGCTGTCCAGTTCAAAACCGCCTTTGGGAACTCCCGCACACCTTCCAGAAAGTTCCCCAGCTGCCAACCTAGCCAACCAGCAATATCCATGTCACACGAATAAATAAAAAAAAGTCACGCAAGGCTAGAATCCCTGGTACTGTGAGAGGCAGTAGTGCTAACATGCCGCCCTCATTTTAGTTGACTTACTTGACTTCAAATATCCAGGTTAATTTACAGGTCAAAAAGACAAAATTCCTCCTTTGTCTCTCTCTGGTATCATGGTTTGATATATAAAATGCCCTCTGCCTCCTGTTCCCTTACACACATCGACCCAGTTTAACACCCTGTTAAGGCGTTTCACTAGAGATTATCCAGCAGATCTCAGTTCAAATCCTTGAATTTAATTCAATCTTTCCTCCTGATAAGAACATCCAAATCCTGCTGACAAACTTTCCCCGAGAAATAAAGATTATTCGGCACTCACCTCTTAGTTTCTGACTGAATAATTGAAGATTTTCCACATCCTTTCACCAGTTCCATCAGGAGTAAGAGAATTCACAGCACTTAGTCCTTGAACATTCACTTTCACTTTTTAATGAGTTACCAATTGAATTACCTATTGCTGATAAGGTGCTGAGCTGGTCTCATGGACAGTTTCAGTTAACTCTTAAGGAGACAAACAGAGAAAATCATTTTGGATGGGGACAAATAATAAAACCCAACTCAAACATTAGAAAAGAAACTTAATAAATTAAATCATAATATTATTTACTTATAAATATTAAATATTATAAATAATATTATTTAGAGTTTTAACTTTTTAAAATTTTTTTTGTGGAATGTGGGCAGCACTAGCATTCATTTCCCATCCCTAATTGCCCTCAGAAGGTGGCAGTGAGACAACTGAGTGGTTTGTTACTTCAATCAACCACATTGCTGTGGCTCTGGAGTCACATGTTGACCAGACCGGATTAGGCAGATTTCCTTCCCTAAACATAAGAACATAAGAAATAGGAGCAGGAGTAGGCCAACTAGCCCTTCGAGCCTGCCCCACCATTTAATAAGATCATGGCTGATCTGTCGTGGCTCAGTTCCACATTCCCGCCCTCTCCCCATAACCCTTAATCCCCTCTCTTATCAAAAACCCATCAACCTGTGTCTTAAAAATATTTAGCGAGGACATTAGTGAAGCAGATTGGTTTTGAGAACAATTTCTGAGAGTTGACATGGTCACCATTACTGAGTGTAGCTTTAGTTCCAGGTTTATGAATTTGATTTAAATTCTCCTGCTGGGATGGGAGATGATCACTGCCAACAGGCTGCATTTAGTTTAAGTGCCTGTCTGGCTCGTGATGAGGTTTCCTACTTCCTCCTGTCACTCTCCCCACTGGGTGGTCAAAGATGAGGACAGGGAGAGAGAGAGCTCTCCATTGGGGATCTCTAGTTCTATAGGACAGAAAGCTGACATGTCAGGGTATGATTTGATGGAAGAGGAGATTGAGGGTGTAGACTGTGCAGGAGGGCTGCATTTGTAGCCAGTGTGTGCATGCACAGATCCGGTGTGTTAGTCTGAGGTTCAGGAGCATGGGGCGGGGTATAGTCCAGAAACAAGGAAGAGTGAATTTCTTTCATTGATTTTAACTCCTGCCAGTGTGAAACGTCCACTTGTATAAAATTAGGAACAGTAAATAATAAATTGGGCATTTAATGTAATATTAACTGTTAAAGGAATGTTGATCAATAATAGTGTAATTGTATGTGACCCGGTCACAGTCCATTGTTTCAGCTTCAATGTACAATGCCAAACAAATACAGATTTTATGTTTGGAGATTTTTAGAAACATATTTCACAAAGCAGCCCAGAAAACTATCAGAGATTAATCCTGATGGATATAAAACAGACCTAAGAACATAAGAACTGTGAAGCTCTCCCAGAGAATCCCCACAGAGCAGGAGGCCATTCGGCCCATCGAATCTGCACCAACCACAATCCCACCCAGGCACTATTCCCGTAACCCCATAAGTTTACCCCACTATTCCCCCTGACGTGAGGGTCAATTTAACATGGCCAATCAACCTAACCTGCACATCTTTGGAGTGTGGGAAGAAACTGGAGCACCCGGAAGAAACCCACACAGACAAATGTGCAAACTCTACAAGGTGACCTGAGGCCGCAATTGAACCTGGGTCCCTGGTGCTGTGAGGCAGCAGTGTTAACCACTGTGCCACCATGCCACCCCTCCGCTGTGAACTCCCTGCTACCAGCCCAATCTCAATCTCCCGTGACTGTACTCTTCCCTCCAGCCTCAATCGCTTATATCTCACTGTTCCTCAGCTGCAGCTTTTCCTGGGGCCTTCCCCATCTGACACCTTCGAGGATTTTTCCCAGGAAAGGGAAAGGGTTGTGTGTTCATTTGGTGTTTTCCCTGAAATTGATGTCATCTCTGGACCCTGTTACATCGCCATGTTGGCCCAACAAATGTGACCCCATTGTATTTCAGCGCATGCAGAGACTAATGTGCATGCAGTCGTAAGCTCATAAGATATAGGAACAAAATTGGGCCGTTCGGCCCATCGTGTCAACTCTGCCATTGGACCATAGCTGATAGGTTCCTCATCCCCATTTTCCTGCCTTCTCCCCATAACCCTTCAATCCATTACCAATTAAAAATCTGTCCAACTCCTCCTTAAATTTACTCACTGTCCCAGCATCTAGTGTACTTTGGGATAGCAAATTCCACAGATTCATAACCCTTTGGGAGAAGTAGTTTCTCCTCAACTCTGTTTTAAATGTGCTACCCCTTATCCTAAGACTATGACCTCTCAGCCTAGAATGTCCCACAAGAGGAAGCATCTGCTCCACGTGTACTTTATCCATACCTTTTAACATCTTGAATACCTCACTTTGATCTCCCCTCATTCTTCTAAATTCCAGAGAGTATCGGCCTAAACTGTTCAATCTCTCTTCATACAACAAGCCCCTCACCTCTGGAATCAATCTACTGAGCCTCCTCTGAACTGCCTCCAATGCCACTACATCTTTCCTCAAATATGGGGACCAAAACTGTGCAAAATACTCCGGGTGTGGCCTCACCAATGCCTTGTATAGTTCCTTACCTTTATATTCTGTTCCTTTAGCTACCAATAACAACATTCCATTCACTTTCTTTATTATCTGCTGTACCTGCATGCTACTTTTCTATGACTCATGAAGGAGGACACCTAGAGCCCTCTGCACTGGGGCACCCCGAAGTCTCTCACCATTTAGATAATACGTCGCCTTGCCATTTTTGCGACCAAAATGCATGACCTCACACTTATCCACATTAAACTCAATTTGCCACAATTTGATCCACTCTCCTAACCTATCTATATCAATTTGTAAGGTTTTTATTTCCTTATTGCAACTTACTGTCCCGCCTATTTTTGTGATATCTGCAAATTTGGCTATTGAGCCTTCTATCCAAGTCATTAATCTACATTGTAAATAGTTGGGGCCCAAGGACCGAGCCCTGTGACATTCCACTCGTTACTTCATGCCTGCCAGGAAAAAAACATTTTTCCTGACTTTCTGTCTTCTGTCACTCAGGCAGTCACATATCCAAGCTAATAAATTACCCCTAATCCCATGTGATCTAATCTTGTGAATTAACTTTTGTCCGGCACCTTATCAAGCACCTTCCAGAAATCCGGATATCTACAGGATCCCCATTATCCACTTTGCCTATTACATCCTCAAAGAACTTTAGCAAATTAGTCAAACATGATTTGCCTTTCATAAAACCATGCTGACTCTGATAGATAGTGTTTTGACTTTCCAAGTGTCCTGATATTTCTTCCTTGATAATTGATTCTAACACTTTCCCAACAACAGTTGTTAAATTAACTGGTGTGTAATTTCCCAATAAGGGCTTTACATTAGCGTTTTTCCAATCCATTGGAACCTTTCATTTGTCCAGGGAATTTTGGAATATTATAACCAATGGATCCACTATCTCCACCACCACTTCTTTCAATATCCTAGGATGTAGGCCTCAGGCCCAGGGACATATCGGACCCCCATCCCAATAATTTCCTGAGTACCTTTTCCCTATCGATGTTGATTGTTCTAAGTTCTACCCTTTCCATTACCTCTGACTTGCCCATTCCTATAGAAATGATACTAGTGTCCTCCACTGTAAAAACTGAGGCAAAGTATTGATTTAGCATCATTGCCATTTCAGTGTTCCCCACTATTAATTTTCCTGTTTCATCTTCCAAGGGACCAACATTCACCCTAGCAACTCTCTTCCCTTTTATATACTTACAGAAGCTTTTGCTATCCTTCTTGATATATTGCACTAGTTTTCTGTCATAAGTTAGCTTAGCTCTTTTTATTACTTCTTAGTATCCCTTTGTTTATGTTTGAAAGTTTCACAATCTTCCAGCCTGCCACTGGCCTTTGCAATATGTGTACCTTAGTTTTTGTCTTTATGTTGTTCTTGGCCTCCTTGTTTAGCCATGGATCGTTTTTACCCCCTTACCATCTTTCTTCCTCACTGGGATGTATTTTAGTTGTGAGGACTTGAATATCTCCTTCAACAACTGCCACTGCTTTTTCATTGTCCGACCTTTTAACCTTCCTGCCCATTATGCTTGGGCCAAATCTGCCCTCATGTCTATTTAATTTCCTCTGTTTAATTCCAGAACTCATGTGGGACTCCACTTTCTCACCCCCAAACTGAATTTTGAATTTTATCATACTATGGTCACTACTCTCTAGAGGATCCTTAACTCTGAGGTCATCAATTAATCCCTCATCATGACACAATTCCAAATCCAGAGTAGTTTGCTCCTTGGTTGGTCCCACAATATACTGTTCCAAGAAATAACCTCTAATACATTCAATGAACTCTGCCTCCAGGCTACCCTTGCCAATTTGATTCTTCCAATCTATGTGCATATTAAAATCACCCATGATTATTGGCATTCCTTTCTTGCAAGCCCACAATATTTCCTGGTTTATACTGTGTCCTTCTGCAGAACTACTCCTTGGGGACCTATAGATTACTCCTACCAAGTACTTCTTCCCTTTGCTATTTCTTATTTCTACCCAGACTGATTCCACATCTTGATCTTCTGTGTTTATGTCATTTCTCATTACGGCAGTGATTCCTTCCTTCATTAGCAAAGCTGCATCACCTCCTTTTTCTTCCAGTCTATCTTCTTGAAATGCTGCGTGCTCTTGGATATTCAGTTCCAAGATCGGGTCTTGTTGTAACCATGTCTCAGTAATCACCATCAAATCATACCCTTCTGTTTCTATTTGTGCCGTTAACTCATTAATTTTATTCTGAATGCTCCATGCATTTAGATACAAAGCTTTTAAATTTGTTCTACTGGTAAATTTCCCTACTCTTTTATAATTCCTTGGTGCATAAAAACATTCACCAGTTCTGTCCTCTCTTTTATTGTCTAGTAACCATCTGCCACATTGCCAACCTGCACTCTTACCTCCTCCTTCAATTTGGGTTTTCTAATTTCCCCTATACCTGAACCTCCCTCTCAGATATTAGCAGCCATCTTGTGATGGCAGGGAACAGTGATGCAGGAAATCTCTCCACACAGAGTGGAATGGTGTGGAAGAAATTTCCCAGAGATGGTTCAAGTTGTGACCATTCCAGAGGGAATTTTGGGAGCTGGTGCTTATGAGAAATTCCATCTAAATACAGGCCAGCTCAGGAAGGTTCAAGCTTGAGCCTCCTTAACACACCTTTGGCCCAGAAGAAATCGGCAAGCTTAACATAAGAACATAAGAACATAAGAAATAGGAGCAGGAGTAGGCCATCTAGCCCCTCGAGCCTGCCCCGCCATTCAATAAGATCATGGCTGATCTGTCATGGCTCAGTTCCACATTCCCGCCCTCTCCCCATAACCCTTAATCCCCTCTCTTATCAAAAACCCATCAACCCGCTTCTTAAAAATATTTAGCGAGGCAGCCTCCACCACTTCAACGGGCAGAGAATTCCAGAGATTCACCACCCTTTGAGTGAAGAAGTTCCTCCTCAACTCCATTCTAAACCGCCCCCGCTTTATCTTGAGGCTGTGCCCCCTAGTCCTACTGTCCTTTCTGAGCAGGAAGAGTCTCTCCACCTCTATCCTATCCATCCCATTCATCATCTTATACGTCTCAATAAGATCTCCCCTCATTCTTCTAAACTCTAACGAGTACAAGCCTAGTTTATTCAGCCTCTCCTCATAGCTCAACCCCCTCAACTCCGGTATCAGCCTAGTAAACCTCCTCTGCACTCCCTCCAAGGCCAAAATATCTGGAGCAGACGAGTGAAGGAGCAGAGAGACAGATAAGAAATTATCTGTTAAAAACCTGTTTAAATAAGTTGAAAGCACTTTCGTAGTAAGAACTTACCTTGTAGAACTGTTTAAATCATTTAAAAGCATTTTTGCGGGCTTTTTGTATCTACTGCTTTAAGAATTGTAAGGGAGTGGATAGCAGGGAGTTGTGGGGGAGCAGGTTTTAAAACAGCGCCAGGTTTAAAAGGAGGCCTGGTGTAGACAGCGGGCAGCGGAGTGAGAGGGACGCAGAGTGAGCTATTAGGGCTTAGGATTAAAAGGGCTGGGGAGAAAACGGGCCAGGTAAGTTCGTGTGGAAATGTTCAATATTACTACAGTGAATAATCGAGGGGCATGTGATGTGTTGTTTCTGTATGATGTGGGAACTGGTGGACCCCAGGGTCCTTCCCAGTGACCGTGTCTGCAGTTGCTGGGGGAGCTCCAGCTCAAGATAGATGAGCTGGCCTCTGAGCTACAGACACTGAGGCTCATCAGGGGGAGAGAGGGTGCCATTGACAATGGGGTGCAAGAGACATCCACCCCCCCCCGGACTGGCTAACTCTAAGGGTCAGGAACAAGAGGAGGGTGGGGAGCGGAGGGAGGAGGGTGGGGAGCGGAGGGAGGAGGGTGGGGAGCGGATGCCTCAGCCTCTTAATCTGCATAACAGGTTTGAGGTTCTTGCTTCCAGCCTGGACGAGAACGAGGCAGGTGAGGTTGGTGAGCAAACTGCGCACAGTACAGTGATGCAGCAGGGCATAGGCAAAGAGAAGGTGAAAAGGAACGTAGTCGTAATTGGGGATAGTGGGGTTAAGAGTATTGACACTGTCCTTTGTCACAATGACAAAGTGCACAGAAGGGTGTGTTGTCTGCCTGGTGCTCGGGTACAGGATGTCACATCTGGGCTGCAGAGGAACCTGGAGTGGGAGGGTGACAATCCGGTCGTTGTGGTTCATGTGGGTGCCAACGACGTAGGCAAAATGCGAACTGAGGATCTGGGGAGGGAGTATGAAAAGCTGGGAATGGAATTAAAAAGTAGAACCGACAAGGTGGTTATCTCTGGGCTACTGCCTGAACCGAGTGCAGACGGGCGTAAGGTTGATAAGGTTAAGGAAGTGAATGGGTGGCTCAGGGATTGGTGTGGGAGGAATGGGTTTGAATTTATGGGGCATCAGTATTGGGGTAGGTGGGACCTGTTCGGGCGGGATGGGGTTGGTCTGAACCGTGCTGGGACCAAAGTCCTGGCGAATCGTGTAAATAGGACTGTAGACAGGGCTTTAAACTAATTAGGGGGGGGGGGAGGGTGCGAGGGTAGGTGACATTACGAGGTCTAAAGTTAAGGATAGGGTACAGGTAAGGGAAGAGGCCGAGGATGTCCCAACAATAAAGGGAGTAGGGGGCGTGAGTATGGTTGGTGGCGTTCTGGCAAATAGGGTCCAGGTGAAGGCTGGGATGAAAGCACTTTATCTAAATGCACGAAGCATTCGGAATAAAGTGGATGAGCTGGTGGCGCAGATCAACACAAATGGATACGATCTGGTGGCCATTACAGAGACGTGGCCGCAAGGTGACAGGGATTGGGAGCTGAATGTCCAGGGGTATCCTAAGTGTTTAGGAAGGATAGGCGGGAGGAAAAAGTGGGGGGCGTAGCTCTGCTGATTAAGGATAGCATCAAGGTGGTAGCAAGGGATGATATAGGAACCAAAGAGCAGAAAGTGGAATTGTTGTGGGTGGAGATTAGGAACAGCAAAGGGAGGAAGACGCTGGTGGGTGTCGTCTATAGGCCCCCGAATAATGATCTGGAGGTGGGGCGGGCTGTTAACGCGCAAATAAGTGCGGCGTGCAGGAATGGGACGGCAGTAGTTATGGGGGATTTCAATCTGCATATTGATTGGTCGACCCATGTTGGACGCGGTGGGCTCGAGGAGGAGTTCTTGGAATGCTGCCGGGATAGTTTCCTTGAACAGTGTGTGTTGGAGCCGACGAGGGAGCGAGCTATCTTGGATCTGGTGTTATGTAATGAGGCGGGTAGAATTAGGGACCTTGCGGTGAAGGATCCTCTTGGAGAGAGTGATCATTGTATGGTGGAGTTTCTGGTGCAGATGGAGGACAACAAAGTGGGTTCCCGGACACGCGTCCTTTGTTTGAACAGAGGGGAGTACGGTAGGATGAGAGAAGAATTGGCGAATGTGAACTGGGGGAGCGCGTTGGAAGGTAGGTCTGCTGAGGAGCAGTGGAGGATCTTTAAGGAGATCTTTCTTGGTGCTCAGCAGAAATTTATTCCGATGGTTAAAAAGGACCGTAGGAGGAGAGGTAATAAGCCGTGGTTAACAAAGGAGGTGAAGGAAAGTGTTAAATTAAAAGTGGAGGCGTTTAGAGTAGCTAAGAGTAGTGGGCGAGAAGAGGATTGGGAGAGGTTTAAATGTCAACAAAGATTGACAAATAAGTTGATAAAGAAGGGTAGGAGAAACTATGAAGCTGGGCTAGCGCTTAATATAAAAAAGGATAGCAAGAGTTTTTATAAATGTATAAAAAGGAAGAAGCTGGCTAGGGTGAACGTTGGTCACTCAGAGGATGAGAGGGGTAGGGGATGGGGATATGGCTAAGGTCTTGAATAACATTTTTGTTTCGGTCTTCACAGAGGAGGACGTGAATAATTTGCCGGGTGTTAGCGATGGAAAGGTGGTAGGACTGGAGGGTCTCAATGACATTATTGTTACTAGAGAGGCGGTGCTCGACAGACTGGAGGGACTGATTGTGGACAAGTCCCCAGGACCGGATGGAATGCATCCGAGGGTTCTGAAAGAAATGGCGGAGGTGATAGTGGATGCCTTGGTGGTTATTTTCCAAACGTCGCTGGATTCCGGGGAAGTGCCGGAAGATTGGAAAATGGCTAATGTTACGCCGTTGTTTAAGAAGGGTGGCAGGCAAAAGGCAGGGAATTATAGGCCGGTTAGTTTAACATCTGTGGTAGGTAAAATGTTAGAATCCGTCATCAAGGAGGAAATAGCGAGGCATCTTGAGGGGAATTGCTTGGCAGAACAGACGCAGCATGGTTTTGTTAAAGGGAAGTCGTGTCTGACAAATTTACTGGAGTTCTATGAGGATGTGTCTAGGGCGGTGGATAGAGGAGAGCCGGTGGATGTGGTCTTTCTTGATTTTCAGAAGGCGTTTGACAAGGTGCCTCACAAGAGGTTATTGCAGAAGGTAAGGTGCATGGAGTAGGGGTAGGGTGTTAGCGTGGATAGAGGATTGGTTGTCAAATAGGAGACAGAGAGTGGGGGTCAATGGGTGCTATTCGGATTGGCGGTTGGTGACTAGTGGAGTGCCCCAGGGGTCGGTGCTGGGGCCTCAGCTATTTACCATTTATACAGATGATCTGGAGGAGGGAACCGAGTGTATGGTGTCGAAATTTGCTGATGACACCAAGATTGGTGGAATGGCAAATTGCGCGGAGGGTGTGGAGAGTCTGCAGAAGGATCTAGATAGGCTGGGCGAATGGGCCAGGAACTGGCAAATGGAATTTAATGTTGGCAAGTGCGAGGTGGTCCACTTTGGTAGGAATAATGGTAGGAAGGACTATTACTTACGGGGCGAAAAACTGCAGCAGGCGACGGTGCAGAGGGACCTCGGGGTCCTTGTGCATGAGTCGCAAAAACCCAGCTTGCAGGTGCAGCAGGTGGTCAGGAAGGCGAATGGGATGCTGGCCTTCATAGCGAGGGGGATTGAATATAAAAGTAGGGAGGTCTTGCTGCAGCTGTATAAGGCATTGGTGAGGCCGCAGCTGGAGTACTGTGTGCAGTTTTGGGCGCCGCACTTACACAAGGATATTTTGGCCTTGGAGGGAGTGCAGAGGAGGTTTACTAGGCTGATACCGGAGTTGAGGGGGTTGAGCTATGAGGAGAGGCTGAATAAACTAGGCTTGTACTCGTTAGAGTTTAGAAGAATGAGGGGAGATCTCATTGAGATGTATAAGATGATGAATGGGATGGATAGGATAGAGGTGGAGAGACTCTTCCTGCTCAGAAAGGACAGTAGGACTAGGGGGCACAGCCTCAAGATAAAGGGGGGGTGGTTTAGAACGGAGTTGAGGAGGAACTTCTTCACTCAAAGGGTGGTGAATCTCTGGAATTCTCTGCCCGTTGAAGTGGTGGAGGCTGCCTCGCTAAATATTTTTAAGACGCGGGTTGATGGGTTTTTGATAAGCGAGGGGATTAAGGGTTATGGGGAGAGGGCGGGAATGTGGAACTGAGCCATGACAGATCAGCCATGATCTTATTGAATGGCGGGGCAGGCTCGAAGGGCTGGATGGCCTACTCCTGCTCCTATTTCTTATGTTCTGATGTTCCTACTGGGCAGAAGGAGGCCATTCAGCCCTCTGAATCTGCACTGACACTGACAGGGCTTCTTATCCAGGTCCACCACCCCCCTCTTCCCATCTATGTGCATTTACCCCAATAATCTACATATCTTGGGACACTAAGGGGTAATTTAGCATGGCCAATCCACCCAATCTGCACATCTTTGAACTGTGGGAGGAAATCACAGCACCCAGACAGAAACCCACGCAATGATGAACATGCAAACTCTACACAGTCACCCAAGACTGGAATACCATGGCACTGTGTGGCAGCAGTGCTAATCACCGTGCCATCAAGCAATAAATGTATTACCAGAAATGAAAAACAGTAATAATGGAATTTTAGTCACATAGAAATTTTATATTGAGGCTTGATGGAATTCAGAAGCTTTTGGAGTTCTTTGGTAGTTGTCTGCTGTCTGACTTGGTATCCTTCTGTTAGATAGCTGGATACTTCTCTTAAGGGATATTTAAACTGGGGATGGAGATGAATGCTGGCTGCCCTGGCCGCTGGAGATATTCGCTTTAAGATGGCCGTCACTCTGGCCTTTATACCTGCGATAATCTCAATTTTCTTACACCAGGATTGGTTTGATGCTGGCAACACTATCAAATTCAAATCTGATAGGCTCTTAATAGTTGATTGTCCTTTTAAAATGGCTAGGCTGACAGAATGCAAAAGTCTGTTACCAAGTCAACTCTGATGCTTAATCCTTTTGAAACAAATGTTGCAACCTAGAGTCTGGATGTACTCTGCATTTTAAAAATTCAAGCATTGGTTTCCGTGTCAGAACCTTTGTCAGGACAGGAAGATGTTACAGATGAACAATATTTAAAAAGGAACAAGGAAAGAAAACAGGGACACAGGAAAAGACACAGAATGACCTCTGCATTGCCTGCAAAACAGCATGATGTAATTGCAAAAGTGATCAGCCACATGGAACAGAATGTGGAACAAGATCAAAGAAATAAAAATAGAAATCTAAAACAAAATGTGTGAATAATGAGAATATTGATGGAAGGGAAAACATTAACAATCAGCAAAGTAGATTAAATTCCAGTACTTTAGGAGTTTGGTGGAAAAAGGATATAGATCACCTGGTAATACTGTCCTGGCAGGGATCCAGTAACTACCAGCACACCCACCTCATATATAGCACTTACAGCCAGAGGGGAAATCACAGCTATGGTTAATGCTAATATGAAGAACACTGAACTGCCAAGAGTCTTGGGAAAATAAGAGCTTAGACAATTCACTGTGCTCACAGATAGTCCGTCTGGTGTCTGAGCTGATAGATTTTTGTGGTTGAAAATTACCCTGCATATCTGGAATTTTCTGGGCCAACCTCAGTGATTGGAACTATGAAAGTGTGAGGTTATCCACTTTGGAAGGAATAATAGTACAATGGACTATTATTTAAATGGTGAAAAATTACAATTTGCTACTGTGCAGAGGGACCTGGGGGTCCTTGTGCATGAATCGCAAAAACTCAGTCTGCAGGTGCAGCAGGTGATCAAGAAGGCAAATGGAATGTTGGCCTTTATAGCGAGGGGGATAGAATATAAAAGCAGGGAGGTCTTGCTGCAATTGGACAAGGTACTGGTGAGGCTGCTACTAGAGTACTGTGTGCAATTTTGGTCCCCTTATTTGCGAAAGGATATATTGGCCTTGGAGGGAGTACAAAGAAGGTTCACCAGGTTCTTACCGGAGACGAGGGGGTTAGATTATGAGGAGAGATTGGGCCTGTACTCGTTGGAGTTTAGAAGGCCGAGGGGTGATCTTATAGAGACATAAGATAATGAAGGGGCTAGATAAAGTACAGGCAGAGAGATTCTTTCATAAGAACATAAGAAATAGGAGCAGGAGTAGGCCATCTGGCCCTTCGAGCCTGCCCCGCCATTCAATAAGATCATGGCTGATCTGTCGTGGCTCAGTTCCACTTTCCCGCCCTCTCCCCATAACCCTTAATCCCTTCTCTTATCAAAAACCCATCAACCCGCTTCTTAAAAATATTTAGCGAGGCAGCCTCCACCACTTCAACGGGCAGAGAATTCCAGAGATTCACCACCCTTTGAGTGAAGAAGTTCCTCCTCAACTCCGTTCTGAACCGCCCCCCCTTTATCTTGAGGCTGTGCCCCCTAGTCCTACTGTCTTTTTTGAGCGGGAAGAGTCTTTCCACCTCTATCCTATCCATCCCATTCATCATCTTATACGTCTCAATGAGATCTCCCCTCATTCTTCTAAACTCTAACGAGTACAAGCCTAGTTTATTCAGCCTCTCCTCATAGCTCAACCCCCTCAACTCCGGTATCAGCCTAGTAAACCTCCTCTGCACTCCCTCCAAGGCCAAAATATCCTTGCGCAGGTGCGGCGCCCAAAACTGCACACAGTACTCCAGCTGCGGCCTCACCAATGCCCTATACAGCTGCAGCAAGACCTCCCTACTTTTATATTCAATCCCGCTCGCTATGAAGGCCAGCATCCCATTCGCCTTCCTGACCACCTGCTGCACCTGCAGGCTGGGTTTTTGCAACTCATGCACAAGGACCCCGAGGTCCCTCTGCACCGTCGCCTGCTGCAGTTTTTCGCCACGTAAGTAATAGTCCTTCCTACCATTCTTCCTACCAAAGTGGACCACCTCACACTTGCCAACATTAAATTCCATTTGCCATTTCCTGGCCCATTCGCCCAGCCTATCTAGATCCTTCTGCAGACTCTCCACACCCTCCGCACAATTTGCCTTTCCCCCAATCTTGGTGTCATCAGCAAATTTCGACACCCTACACTCGGTTCCCTCCTCCAGATCATCTATATAAATGGTAAATAGCTGAGGCCCCAGCACCGACCCCTGGGGCACCCCACTAGTCACCAACCGCCAATCCGAATAGCACCCATTGACCCCCACTCTCTGCCTCCTATTTGACAACCAATCCTCTATCCACGCTAACACCCTACCCCCAACTCCATGTCCTCTGACCTTCTGCAGTAACCTCTTGTGAGGTACCTTATCAAACGCCTTCTGAAAATCCAGAAAGACCACATCCACCGGCTCTCCTCTATCCACCGCCCTAGACACATCCTCATAGAACTCCAGTAAATTGGTCAGACACGACTTCCCTTTAATGAAACCGTGTTGCGTCTGCCCTATCAAGCAATTCCCTTCAAGATGCCTCGCAATTTCCTCCTTAATGACGGATTCTAACATTTTACCTACCACAGACGTTAAACTAACCGGCCTGTAATTCCCCGCCTTTTGCCTGGCACCCTTCTTAAACAATGGCGTAACATTAGCCGTTTTCCAATCCTCCGGCACTTCCCCGGAATCCAGCGACGTCTGGAAAATAACCACCAAGGCATCCACTATCACCTCCGCCATTTCATTCAGAACCCTCGGATGCATTCCATCCGGTCCTGGGGACTTGTCCACAATCAGCCCCTCCAGTCTGTTGCGCACCACCTCTCTAGTAACAGTAATGTCATTAAGACCCTCCAGTCCTACCACCTTTCCATCGCTAACACCCGGCAAATTATTCACGTCCTCCTCCGTGAAGACAGAAACAAAAAAGTTATTCAAGACCTTAGCCATATCCCCATCCCCTACCACTAGGTCCCCTTTCTCATCCGCTAAGGGACCAACGTTCACCCTAGCCAGCCTCTTCCTTTTTATATATTTATAAAAACTCTTGCTATCCTTTTTTATATTAAGCGCTAGCCCAGCTTCATAGCTTCTTCTACCCTCCTTTATCAACTTTTTTGTCAATCTTTGTTGACATTTAAACCTCTCCCAATCCTCTTCTCGCCCACTGCTCTTAGCTACTCTAAATTCCTCCGCTTTTAATTTAACACTTTCCACTTAGAAAGGAAACAAGAACTGGAGGACACAGCCTCAAAATAAGGGGGAATCAGTTTAGAACAGAGTTGAGGAGGAACTTCTCTCAGGGTAGTGAATCTCTGGAATTCTCTGCCCATTGCAGTGGTGGAGGCTACATCGTTGAATATGTTTAAATCACAGGTAGATAGATTTCTGATCAATAAGGGAATTAAGGGTTATGGGGAGCAGGCGGGTAAGTGGAATTGAACCATTTTCAGATCAGCCATGATCTTAGTGAATGGTGGGGCAGGCTATTCCTGCTCCTATTTCTTATGTTCTTAAAAATCCAAATGAGATGAGAGTTTTTAAATCAGTGCGAGGAGGGTAATGTGGAACGGGAACAAGACCACAATTCATAAAACGTCTATACCAGGCACGGTCCCCGAGGTATAGATTTTAGTTTGTGCCTCTACCTTCACTTTTACTTGTTGTTTATTTCCTGTTCAAGTTCAAAGACTTTAAATAAGTTGGATAACAGTTTGTAAAAGTTCCCAGAGAGTTACCATGTTCGAGCACTTTAAACTGTCTAATTCCCTCCTTCAGTTCAAGGTATACAACAAATTCATTTTAATGCGGATGTTGTTTGAACTGCTGCCTGTTCCTGGGTTTTTTTAATACAGTATATGTTTCCGATTTACACCGATCTGTAATACTGGGTTTTTGTTAATATTGACGGAGCTGTCGTGCAGTGTCAGAGAGGAGCTGCTCGGATCACCCTTCAGTGTTCAGGATCACTGTCTGAAACAAGTGTAGCAATTCCTCAACATGGACTACTGTATAAAATGGCTTTTTTCTTAAACAGGAGATCGAGCAATTATCTACAGGGCTGAATTATTTCATTTTAAAAGTTTCATTTACGAGTTGTCACGAAGGGACTTCCTGCTTCGGCCTTTTTCCGGACTGTGTTTGACTCTTATGGTTTTCTGTAATAAAACACCCTCTGTCTCCTTTCCCCTGATACAGGTACATCCTTCCCTGAAAATAAAGAATATTTGGTACTTACCTCTTACTTTCTGACTATCTAATCGATTTTTTTAACCAGATCTATAAGGCGTAAAAGAATTCGCATCAGTTAATCCCAGAAAGCTTTCACTTTCGAAGTGAGTCACTCGCTAAATAAGGTGTTTGGCTGGTCTCGTGTTCTGTTCTCATTAACTCTTTAAGGACACACTTCACATCAATCGAACATCATCATTATCAACTTAAAAAAAAACCTAAAGACGTAATTTTCAAGAAATACAATTAATAAAACCTAACTTATACAAAAGAAAACAAACATAGCAAATTAATTCACAGTATTATTTATATTTTCACTTTCTTTACCCTCTCATTGAATGTGGGCACCACTGGCATTTGTAACAAATTACAATTACCCTGAGACAACTGAGTGATATGCTACTTCAGAGGCCATTGCTGTGGCTCTGGGGTCACATGTAGGTCAGACCCTGTGAGGATGAGAGACTTCCTTCCCTAAAGGACATCAGTGAACCAGGTTGCTTGTCTTAAGAAATCGTGGGATAAAGGAGCAGCTGGAATGACATCCAGTAGCCCCACCATCCTCTGGTGCTGACACTGGTGGGTCCACACTTGTACCATGCAGCTGAAGACCAGCATCACAGAGCTCACAGGCTCAGCCATAGAGGTATTGAGCTGAGCCATGGTTCAGGCATCTCCTGACAACACCAGGTTTAAGTCCAACCGATTTATTTGATAGTAAACTCACTAGCTTTCGGGGTTAGTCCCTTCATCAGGTGACTTCGCCATTCACCTGACAAAGGGACTTTTTACTGTGTTTACCCCAGTCCAACACCGGCATATCCACATCAGGCATCTCCTGCCATGGAACGCTGTTCCCGCACTAAGGTCTCCACCACAGACGCCACTCTTGCAGTGTCGGTCTCACTGTGCTGAAGTGACAGCACCATCCCCTCAGATAGATGATGATGGGACTGTTCCAGTTGGCCTTGCAGTCTGAGAAGGAATGCTGACATCCCTTCCTGATACTCATGAGTCTGCCTTTGCAGCTTCAGCAGCTGTGGGATGATTGGACCCAGGGGCACATCATCAGCAGTAGGGCTCGGCAGAGTCCTGGCCTCCAGCAATCCTCTGATTGCCGCTCTCCTGGGACATCCCTGCTTCCACCTGCTGTAGATAATCAGGTGTGTGGTGCTCACCAATGAGTGACTCAGGAGCCTGCCTGCTTCATTATCCCACTGAGATGTGAGTATCTGCGCTGGTGTGGCTGACAGCTGGGACACTTCAATGGTGGGGTTGGAGAAGTCCCCCTCTGAGTTGCTGGACTCCGTTGTTCTACTGGTTGGCCTGCAAAAGAAGGGAGATGGCATCATCCATGCGTTACAGGGGATACTGAGGGAACATTGATTATTCACTCAAGACTGAGGAATAACAGCATACGTGTTGAGGATTCCACTTCAACAGCAGCACAGGCACGGTTTTCCTCCACCCCGATCTGCTTGAGGGCTTGTTCCTCAAAATGTGTGAGGATTTGCCATATAATTCCAGATGGCTGTGCTCACTGCCATCCGTTGTATCTGAGTTTGTCCTGCAATGGAGTGTTGACATTTACGATAGTGATGAAGTGTTGCAGGCATGGAGCTTGAGTGGGAACCGGAGTGTGAGGTGCATAGCAGCTCCTGGGGGGAGCATGGTGATGGGGAAGGAAGGGTGGGGGAGGGATGATCTGATGCCTGGTGTTGGCAAAGGCCTGGCTCCCCCAGAGGATGCCTACCAAGGTCATCTCAGGCAACAGGGCATGGAAGCCAGCAGGCTGCCTCAACTTCAGCTATGGATCCTGGGGATACACCTAGACATAGCGTGAGAGTGAGGAAGATTAAGAAACAGAGTGATTGGAACCCACACTCAGGAGGCAAAGTGAGGACAAAGGGGTCAGAAGGTCAAAGTTATCAGGCTGTTATTCCTCAAGTCTTGAATGCAGGATCTCAGTGGGTGCAGGTGAATATAGGCACTAGTCTAGGTAGATCACCATTTTGTATTGAATGTTTTGAAATAAATGTCACCTTGTTCAACCACAGAGCCACCATCCTGTCTGATAGTGCACCAAGCTTGGGAACCAACATGCTCATCTGGCACCTCATCCCTATGGAATGTGAGAATGGCAGTGCAATGTCCCTCCCACTCCAGCAACTCAATAAGGAGGCATTGCTGCTGGCATGCCACCCCCACCCCCTCAAGTCCACCCCCCCCCCCCAAACTCCATCCATGATAGGGGTGTTTCCTCCCACACCCCAAAGATGCGCTATTAGGCTGATTGGCAGTAATAAATTGTCCCTAAATTAGTTTCCCTCAATGTGGATGGCCATAAAACAATAGATAAGGGTCATGGATGGAGGGGGGAACTGGTGGTGTTAAAATAGCAGCGCAGGCTCGTTGGGCCGAAGGGCCTGTTTCCCAGGCTGTTTTGTTCTTTGTTGTTGGAATCCTCCCCCACCTCCCTCCATCAAAGCTCACCCCACTAATGTCTAACAGTGCTGTCTAGTGATCAAAAGGCCAAGGGCTGTCGAGGTGCTGCCAGACTGCCCACCTCAGATGTAAGATGGATGTGAACCAGGATCCCTGATGTTGGTGGGCCCTATAATAGCTGATGCTGCGCATCCCTGGAGTGCGAGACCTGTGATAAGCTTATTTGATGGCTCTTTCAGGCATATCGCTGATAATACGAGAGACTAAGATCCCAGGGCACAGCCTCAGAGTAGGACTGAGATGAGGAGGAATTTCTTCAGCCAGAGGGTGGTGAATCTATGGAATTCATTGCCACAGAGGGTTATGAAAGGTCAGGTTATTGAGTGTATCTAAGACAGCTTTTGCAGAGTCTGGCAGATGTATTCCACCGTCCCCTGAGACAGAGAGCTTTCTACGACACGACATCTCTGACATCTGCCGACATGATTCCCGACAGCAGAATACCTTCAGCCTGTATCTACGCATCTGTGATGCCGTTCCTGGAACACTGAGAGGCTCAGTCTCTCCCTCCTCTGTAAGGCACTGGTCCTGACCTGGTGCCACAGCACATTGATGTGTCTGCTGCTGCTCTGTGTCAGTAAGTAAGACAGCAACTCGACAGGCTCCATGATGCCCCAGACTATTCACCTTAAAGAAAAGAATCGCACAGTGGGTTATGAAGGTTCTTGAGAGAGTCCCGACCCTCCTCCCTCAATTCGTCTGGGACTAACATCCAATCGCAGCACACTCAGTAGGTGCCTCAACCTCCACTCAGGCACTATAGTCACATTGGTCCCTGTCAACTTCAGGATGCAGCGCATGGACTCACCAGGGTCTCAGTGGCACCAAATGTGTCCGCATTCCCCAAGCACCATCCCTGGCGCAAAGAAACCTGCCGTCATGTTAGAGGGCAATCAAGTGGCTGCACATGACCAGTGTTTGCAATCCTGAAGAGGGGCCTCACCAATACATCCTGTCGTGACCTTGACTGGGATGTTTGGTGATAGACATCACCATCACACCTTGCATAAGGGGGGGCACATCAGTGTTACCTGTGCGATTTTGTAACCTTTCTGCGGATGTCAGCTCAATGCCTGGGACATCGGATTAAAAAGGGTTAACAATTGGCTTCCACTAAACAGCTGGGCTGTCTGGCTGCACACATTTACTGGCAATAAGCACCAGTGAAGGGAGGTTAGAGTGACTGTTCAGCCATGCGTCTGTCTCTTGTGATAGATCAGGCACAGTTAAATGGTGCAAGGCCAGCAATGAGCAAATCCAGCTCATTCCCAGAGGGGACCCTTTTTCTCCCAGGCCACAAGAGGTGCAAAGATGCGCAGCTTTCCATGACCTATTGAGATCTACCCTGCACATCAGCACATCCCTGATAATTTTGATCTTCTGAGCAGCCTCTCCCTTTGTCCTCACACTGTCTCCTGAGTGTGGGTTCCAATCACAATGCAGTCATCCTCCCCTGAGTGTGAGGCCTTTCAGGTCATAAGAGGGGAGACGCAGCCCATTGCTGAATCTGTGCCCTGACAGCCTGGGCTCTTATGGGACCCCCCCGGGTAACTCACAGTTGCCCCTGTGCTGAGCCTCTTGTTTTCAAGCCCATCTACCCTCTTGCCAACCATTACGAAGAAAAGGTACTCCCTAATTGCAATATGGATAGGAACCCATCTCGAGGGCAACATGACAGCTCAGAGACTATCTCTGTTGCTGTGCGGACACATGGATTTGGGCCTGTGTCTGTGGGAGTTTGCACGTTCTCCCCGTGGTTGCGTGGGTTTCCTCCGGGTGCTCCGGTTTCCTCCCACATCCCCCAAAGATGTGCTTTTAGGCTGATTGATTGGGTACTAAATTGTCCCTAAATTGGACCTCCCTGATCCTCGCACGTTAGGTGTAGACTAAAATCATGAATAGGTCACTGAGACAGTGGGACGGCGGCGCGGGCTCGTTGGGCCGAAGGGCCTGTTTCCCGTGCTGTGTTGTTCTTTGTTCTTTGTTCTTTGTTCTAACCCAGGACAGACATCATGGCGAGCATTGCCTGCACACCAGCCTCCGTAACCCCTTTAAAACAAGGGGCGCATCGACATGAAGGGGAAGTAAGGCCTGTAGGTGACCCTTTCCCACCCCTCTCCCTGAAATGGAGATTGTGAGACTCTCATTCCCACTCAGGTGTCATTTATCTGTGTCCTCCGAGTCCTGTCCGATGTCTCCTGTGCAATGAATGCCCCTGGGGGTGCTGGCTGCCTGAGAGCTCAGCTCCAAAATCCCCCTTGGTTCATACTTATGTCGAGCTGTTGTAAATGGTGCTGGCATGATGTATTAAAATGAGCTTTCTGTGGTCCCAGGCATATTTCACACTTTTCTGCAGGTGAGGGAGCGGAAAGATAAGAATTCAAAAACACACCAGCGCAAACTTGCATTTTCTGGATTTTGAGTGCTCGCTGCCATTCCTGCAGATAGACTGCGGGCTCAAAATTGTTCCATTGTGTCTGCACCAGCCATCAAACGCCAATGTATTCCAACCTCATTTCCCAGCACTTGTTCCACAACCTTGTATGCTATGGCATTTAAAGCATTTATCTAAATGCTTCGTAAATGTTCTGAGGGTTCCCATCTTTATCACCCTTTCAGACAGTGAGTTCCTGATTCCCACCGCCCTCTGGGGAAATAGATGTTCCTCAAATCCCCTCTAAATCTCCTGCCCCGACCTTAAGTTTATTTCTAAGAGAAAGGCAAAATACTGCAGGCGCTGGAATCTGGAACAAAAACAGAAAATGCTGGAAAATCTCAGCAGGTCTGACAGCATCTTTGGCTCTGATGAAGGGTCATCCAGACTCAATGTTGGCTCTATTTTGTCTCCACAAATGCTGTCAGACCTGCTGAGATTTTCCGTTTTTGTCTTAAATTTATTCCCCCGGTTTCCTCTACACATCCTCCAATTTCTAGAGTCATAGAGGTTTACAGCATGGAAACAAGCCCTTCAGTCCAACTTGTGCATGCTGCCCCCTTTTTTTAACCACTAAGCTAGTCCCAATTGCCCACGTTTGGCCCATATCCCTCTATGCTCATCTTGCCCATGTAACTTTCTAAATGCTTTTTAAAAGACAAAATTGTACCCGTCTCTACTATTACCTCTGGTAGCTTGTTCCAGACACTCACCACCCTCTGTGGAAAAAATTGCCCCTCTGGACCCTTTGATATCTGTAGTGGGAAATTCTTCTAGGTGGCCTGATTAATTGAAAGACTAAATCTTTTCATTAAACATTTCATTTCACAAAGGCAAGAAAAGTTTATTCAGTTCAACAAAATTCTTCAATTAAACTAGTTTTTATTAAAACATTGAAATGTTAGAATCAAAAACATTACAAATTAAAAATGTTCAGACAACCATACAATTAAAACATGACAAATTTCTTTCAGAAGATCTCTGATTTCATCTACACAGCAAATGTGCTATGAGGCATTCTCAAAAGATCTTAAATTTCATGCCAAAAATCAGAATGGTTATAGTTTTTGTCATTAGATTAATCAGTCCAGCAATTAATTAAAAGCAATTTCATTCATTCACTTTTCTGTCAATCTAATAATGCAATGCCCTTCAATTATATTTTGACACCTTCAAATATTAATCTGTCATTTATCTGTCTGTTTTACAGAAGTTCTCTCCCAAAAATGGCTCATGATTCAGCAATTCTCTAACCAGTTAAATCAGCTCTAATACTAAATGAAGACACCTTTATCTTTTGACATTATCTCCCAGCCTGGGAAATTTACTTTGTGGCATAATTTGTGTCTGATTTGTGCTGATATCTTTCATGAATACATCTTTAATTTTACTGGCATGTTACAAATTCATATCTTAGAGACATTATTAAGTTGTTATTTAAATATTTTTTATTATTCTCAAACCACATTAAAACATTAGCTGCTAATTATCCTCATGTTGAGTATTTAGAATTAATCAGAGTTCTCAACTATAGTATCTCTTCCCTCTCACTATAAACCTATGCCCTTTAGTTTTAGATTCCCCTACCTTTGAGAAAATATATTGACTATCTAGCTGATCTATGCCCCTCATTATTTTATAGACCTCTATAAGATCACCCCAAAGTCTCCTATCATCCAGAGAAAAAAGTCCCAGTCTATCTAGCCTCTCCTTATAACTCAAACCATCAAGTCCCATTCAGCATCCTAATAAATCTTTTCTGCACTGTTTCTAGTTTAATAATATCCTTTTTATAATAGGATGACCAGAACTGTACACAGTATTCCAAGTGTGGCCTACCAATGTCTTGTACAAATTCAACAAGACATCCCAACTCCTGTATTCAATGTTCTGACTGATGAAACCAAACATACTGAATACCTTCTTCACCATTCTGTCCACCTATGACTCCACTTTCAAGGAGCTATGAACCTGTACCCCCTAGATCTCTTTATTCTATAGCTCTCCCCAACAACCCACCTTTAACTGAGTAACTTCTGCCCTGGTTTGATCTACAAAATGCATCGCCTTGCATTTATCCAAATTAAACTCCATCTGCCATTTGTCAGCCCACTGGCCCAATTGATCAAGATCCCGTTGCAATCCTAGACAACTTCTTCACCGTACACTGTACCACCAATCCTGGTGTCATCTTCAAACTTACTAATCATCCTCCTAAATTCTCATCAAAATCATTAATATAAATAACAAATAACAGTGGACTCAGCACTGATCCCTGAGGCACACTGCTGGTCACATGCCTCCAGAAAAACAACCCTCTTCAACCACCGTCTAGCTTCTGTCATCAAGCCAATTTTGTATCCATTTTGCTACCTCACCCTGGATCCCATGAGATTTAACCTTATGCAATAACCTACCACGCAGTACCTGGTCAAAGGCCTTGCTAAAGTCCATGTGGACAATATCAACTGCACTGCCCTCGTCCAACTTCTTGGTTACTCTTTCAAAAAACTCGGTCAAATTTGTGAGACATGATTTTCCACTCACAAAGCCATGCTGACTGTCCCTAATCAGTCCTTGCATCTCTAAATGCCTGCAGACCTTGCTCTCAGAATACTTTCTAACAACTTACCCATCACAGATATGAGGCTCACCGGCCTATAGTTCGTAGGCATTTCCCTGCAGCCCTTTTTTAAAGAAAGGCACAACATTTGTCACCATCCAATCTTCAGGCACATCACCATTAGTTGTTCCAGTTTGCCCTGACCTTCTGTCCTGCTATCTCAAGCAGGCAGATTCCTGGTGAAATGCTGTCCATGTGGGAGGCTGCCCTCTGCCCATTAGGGATTTGGAATGGAGAGTGTTGGGACATGGCAGTCCCATACAATGGAGTATTAGGCCAATTCATAGGCTGTAATTTCTGTAGCCTCGAAGAATCGGTGTTTAATATTTATATGGAGTTTGCGAGACTGTTTTTCCATTATCTGAAGGGACTGCTCCTCAATTTCTGGTTGTCGTTCAGCTCCACACTCTTGATCATTGGCCACCCGATGCTGTGGACCTTCTTGTTGGTCTGTTTCAGGGCCTAGTGATGATGGCCATGAACAGATCTAGGCAGTGGGCAGATCAAGGCATCATTTCACTCGGCTGGCTGCCTCTCTTCTGCAGATATGTCCCTCTGGGTGACCCTGGAGAGGGGGCACACAGTGTCCACCATTACATTTGAGGTTCTCCTGAGACTGGTGGGCATTGGGATTCCCGGACTGAACCATCAACCCTGGACATATATTTTGATTTCATTTTTGATACAGTTGGGTAAAAATTTCCCCCACCCTCCTAATTGGTAACGGGCACCCAAAGAGTCTGAAACTGTGGCTGTTAGGTTGAGAGAGGCTTGCTTCTCATGTGCCATTCTGTAAATGAATGTACATAAAATGTCTAAATATTGGCTCCAGTTCTATCACTCACCAATTGGCCTTGGAGGAGAGCTACAGCGAACCTTCCACAGAAGAAGCCTTGACTGGTGATGAGCAACATCTTCTGCAGAAAGGGCAGAATCCCAAGCATCAGGAGGGCTGGTATGTTGGTTTTGTGACACTGTTCGTGCTTCCAGCAACATTCATAAGGTGAGGCCAGAAACACAATCCTGTCTGATCCCCAAGTAAGTCCAATTAAAGTTATTAATGAATTGTTAAGAGATTGTAACAGGGAGTGTTGAGATTTCACAAGGGCACATGGACTGCACATACTGTCTGGGATACATCAGCTGACTGGAGGTGAATACGCAGTAGGGAGACAGTCATGATTCACCCAGAAAATTACCTAAATCACAGAAAGGGTGACATGAAAGGGACAGAGCATTCAGCCAATGGGAAACAGGTATCCACAGCACTGAGCAGGTGGCAAGGAGAGTGGGCACTAATCCTCCTGGCATTGTGGGGCAGAAAAACAGAGGGTGATCACTTGTCCAGGAATATTTTTTTTGATTTGATTTTATTATTGCCATATGTATGGGGATACAATGAAAAGTATTGTTTCTTGCATGCTGTACAGACAAAGCATATTTCCATCAAGAAGGAAAAGAGAGAGTGCAGAATGTAGTGTTATAGTCATGTCAAGGGTATGGAGAAAGATCAACTTAATGCGAGGTCTGGCAGCAGGGAAGAAGCTGTTCTTGAGTCAGTTGGCATGTGTCCTCAGACTTCTGTATCTTTTCCTGATGGAAGAAGGTGGAAGGGAGAATGTCCGGGGTACGAGGGGTTCTTGATTATGCTGGCTTCTTTTTCGAGGCAGCTGGAAGTGTAGACAGTATCAATAGGTGGGAGGCTGGTCTGTGTGATGGACTGGACTTCATTCACGACCCTTTGTAGTTTCCTGTGGTCAGGAGACATACCAAGCAGGAGACGTACCAAGCTGTGATATAAACAGAAAGAATGCTTTCTATGGTGCATCTCTAAAAGTTGGTGAGAGTCATAGCAGTCATGCCAAATTTCCTTAGTCTTCTGAGAAAGTAGAGGCGTTGGTGGGCTTTCTCCACTGTAGTATCGGCATGGGGGGATCCAGGACAGGTTGTTGGTGATCTGGACACCTAAAATCTCGACCATTTCTAATTCAGCCACTGCTGTGAACAGGGACATGTCCTCCACTATGCTTCACCATGAAGTCAATGACTATCTCCTTTGTTTTGTTGACATTGAGGCAGATTGTCATCTTATTATTGTCATCTCACCAGTTCGCCAGATTCTCTACCCTGTACCAGAACGTCTATCCCGTACTCTGTCTCGTCATTATTTGAGATCCGACCCACTACAGTGGTGTCATCAGCAAACCAGAAGATCGAGTTGGAAGGGAATTAGGCCATGCAGTCAGAGGTGGAGAAAGAGGACATAAACCAGGGCCTGTATTCCATGTACAGAGAGGAGATGAGTAGGTAGAAAAGGTTTAAAAATCAGTGAAGTGGGTGTGAAGATATAGAATCTATTTCTGGACATGTCTGAGAGACACTCTGGTTAAAAGTGAGTGGAGGCATTGATACTGGATTATCCTGGAGCAGATGTTGTTACTGGATTATCCTGGAGGAGATGTTATTACTGGATTATCCAGGGCAGTGCCCTCAGTATGTGTTAAACTGTTACTTCAACCCTTGATCTTGGATTTGAATCAAACAACAACAATTTACATTTATACAGAGCCTTTACCGCAGTAAATTGTCCCAAAGACGTTCACAAGAACAATATCAAACTAAATTTGACACTGAGCCATATAAGGAGATATTAAGGAGAAAACAAGATCAAGGCAGATATTGTAGGAGGAATTTTCTGAAGGGTGTTCCCCTTCAGGTGCCCTGTATTTGTTGAACCTCACTCAACCAATGCATAGATTGTGAAATACAGCATATATTTAAAGAACGAAAAGGAATTTATTTGCTAATGCATGCATCAGGGGACAGACACAGTCATTGAGGGTTAACTGTGCTCTCTGACCTAATATTGCCCATAGAATTATTATATTATTCTGCACATTTCAATATCCCACCTCATCTTGTCAATCAGACTGCAGGGTCTAATCACAACATTCAATATTATTACCTTAGCCGATAACGTTCTACAGGAATAGGAGATTATTAGCTTATTGCCCATGTAGGTTCCTTCCCCTTTACTCAGGAAACCTAACCCACGTCACTACCAGTAACCACAGCCATTATTAACATCTGTAGTTTTTCATTGGTGAAAGGAGTCACTCTCTCGCTGGAACCTGGGCCTCCTTTATCAGCTTCAGAGACTGCTCCAGCCTCGCTACCCACGAACAAAACCACTCCCTTACAGACCAAGCTTGTGAATAAACTTGCCTTTCGCATATCTAAAAACAGATAACAGAAGCTGCTTTTCTGTGCTCCATTGTATTCAAGAAGTTGGTCTGTCTACCACTGTGTTTCCCATCATGCTGCATTCAGAACAAAGTTGGCTAAGGCACACAAGAGAGGTTGAAAACACGGTTTAAGCTTATAATACCTGATTAATTTGTGGATATACAGTTTATAATACATTTGCCTATATTGTTCCAGGCACATTGTGAATTCTTACTATATATATAAGGCACTTTGTAATTACCTTAACCTAGCCTACTTACTGTGGTAAAACTAAAATGAAGGGTCTAATACTAGAATTCTAAACTAACCCCCATCAAGCTGCTGTAGAGTCCCAATGGAGGAGGTTGCTGTCAAAGACCTTTCAACCACAGTAAACTGAGGGGAGCAGAACCCCCTTGGGCCGAATGAGTCACTGAATGTATACAGTAAATATTATCCTTATCACAATTGTATTCATGCACCTCAGGGTGCAACTTGATCTCTGTAAACAACCTTTCAAAACCTTTGCACCATCTGTAAGGACCATTTTGAAATGTCCATAATGTTTCTTTGTGTTGAAGCAGCGCAATGTTTAACAGAACGTAGATAAAGAAGGTGAATATTATTGCACTTTGTGTGATGGTCATTTTGAAATGTTTGGAATGTTCTTTCAGATATGAATAAAGTATATTTTTGCAAACACAAAGCTACTTCCTGGCAGGATCCTGGATTGTTGTTCCCAGTCTCAGATCAACAGCTGTACTGGAAATGTACAGTCAGGGGAGAATGGTCTGACCATTCTGAGGGTTTCTCACTCTGTATGAAGCTGATTTTCTTCATTATTTAATTTGATGAAACTATCCGTCTATAATATTACACTAAACAAGCTCCAGATTTAGTCATTTCCATGTTAAAGACAACCGTTAGTGATCTTAGTGTGAGACAGAGAAATCCAAATGTCACAGGTGATTGGGGTAATTTTGGTCAGTGAGTTTTATATTCTAGATTTTGATGACAGAACCTGCTCCTTCTTCAAGACAGTGAAGGAAAAACAGATAAACAGTTACTGTTAAAAATTTGATGTTGTCCTGCTCTCTCAGCTCTTGTTCAATATCCTGAACAGTGACTGAAAGAGATGAGATTTCCCCCGTTATCTTCTCAATCCTCTCCTTCATCTCCTGACTCTTTTTCTCTTTCTCAAGTTTCAGATCTCCCAACACAATCCTCTTTTCCTCACGGAGAAACTGGTGAAGTTTTTCAAATTCAGCTTTAATCTGTTTCTCTGTCTTTACACTTTGATCCTTTAGAAAATATCAGTGAGATTGAAAAATCAAATGAGGATGTTTAAAAGGTTGTTCAGCCTGAGCAGTTCTGTCCATATCAGAATATTAGAGAGAAAAACATTCCCAATCCTGTTAATTCCCAATCCTGATAATTTATTGGAATGTGTAATTTATATACAGAGAAAACTGTTCCTTAATACAGTGAAATCTCGTCAATAAGATTGGTTATAAAAGGTGACCAGGTGATCATTTATTCAATAGAGGGATCTCTAACTGGGGACCGATTTCTCTATTTAGCTTATTGGTGACTCTCTCTTGGATTTTAAATTCCAGGTCAAGTAGAAACATTTTCTCTGTATCTACATTATCAAACCCTGTCACAATGATAAATAACTCAGCTTGTCTTTTCCAGAGAAAAGATCCAGTTGACTTAATCTCTCCCAATAGGTTTAAGGTCTCATTTCTAGAATCATCTTTGTGGTTATTTTTTAACTTACTCCACTGCCTCTTTCTAGTTCTCATTACGGAGAGATCAGTAGAATTCTACAGTGTGTAAAAATGTAGAACAAAACAAAATCAGAAAAAACCTAAATGCGGGTTAATGTTCTCTCATAATAAGAACATAAGAACATAAGAAATAGGAGCAGGAGTAGGCCATCTGGCCCTTCGAGCCTGCCCCGCCATTCAATAAGATCATGGCTGATCTGTCGTGGCTCAGTTCCACTTTCCCGCCCTCTCCCCATAACCCTTAATCCCCTCTCTTATCAAAAACCCATCAACCCGCTTCTTAAAAATATTTAGCGAGGCAGCCTCCACCACTTCAACGGGCAGAGAATTCCAGAGATTCACCACCCTTTGAGTGAAGAAGTTCCTCCTCAACTCCGTTCTGAACTGCCCCCCCTTTATCTTGAGGCTGTGCCCCCTAGTCCTACTGTCTTTTTTGAGCGGGAAGAGTCTTTCCACCTCTATCCTATCCATCCCATTCATCATCTTATACGTCTCAATGAGATCTCCCCTCATTCTTCTAAACTCTAACGAGTACAAGCCTAGTTTATTCAGCCTCTCCTCATAGCTCAACCCCCTCAACTCCGGTATCAGCCTAGTAAACCTCCTCTGCACTCCCTCCAAGGCCAAAATATCCTTGCGCAGGTGCGGCGCCCAAAACTGCACACAGTACTCCAGCTGCGGCCTCACCAATGCCCTATACAGCTGCAGCAAGACCTCCCTACTTTTATATTCAATCCCCCTCGCTATGAAGGCCAGCATCCCATTCGCCTTCCTGACCACCTGCTGCACCTGCAGGCTGGGTTTTTGCGACTCATGCACAAGGACCCCGAGGTCCCTCTGCACCGTCGCCTGCTGCAGTTTTTCGCCACGTAAGTAATAGTCCTTCCTACCATTCTTCCTACCAAAGTGGACCACCTCACACTTGCCAACATTAAATTCCATTTGCCATTTCCTGGCCCATTCGCCCAGCCTATCTAGATCCTTCTGCAGACTCTCCACACCCTCCGCACAATTTGCCTTTCCCCCAATCTTGGTGTCATCAGCAAATTTCGACACCCTACACTCGGTTCCCTCCTCCAGATCATCTATATAAATGGTAAATAGCTGAGGCCCCAGCACCGACCCCTGGGGCACCCCACTAGTCACCAACCGCCAATCCGAATAGCACCCATTGACCCCCACTCTCTGCCTCCTATTTGACAACCAATCCTCTATCCACGCTAACACCCTACCCCCAACTCCATGTCCTCTGACCTTCTGCAGTAACCTCTTGTGAGGTACCTTATCAAACGCCTTCTGAAAATCCAGAAAGACCACATCCACCGGCTCTCCTCTATCCACCGCCCTAGACACATCCTCATAGAACTCCAGTAAATTGGTCAGACACGACTTCCCTTTAATGAAACCGTGTTGCGTCTGCCCTATCAAGCAATTCCCTTCAAGATGCCTCGCAATTTCCTCCTTAATGACGGATTCTAACATTTTACCTACCACAGACGTTAAACTAACCGGCCTGTAATTCCCCGCCTTTTGCCTGGCACCCTTCTTAAACAACGGCGTAACATTAGCCGTTTTCCAATCCTCCGGCACTTCCCCGGAATCCAGCGACGTCTGGAAAATAACCACCAAGGCATCCACTATCACCTCCGCCATTTCTTTCAGAACCCTCGGATGCATTCCATCCGGTCCTGGGGACTTGTCCACAATCAGCCCCTCCAGTCTGTCGCGCACCACCTCTCTAGTAACAGTAATGTCATTAAGACCCTCCAGTCCTACCACCTTTCCATCGCTAACACCCGGCAAATTATTCACGTCCTCCTCCGTGAAGACAGAAACAAAAAAGTTATTCAAGACCTTAGCCATATCCCCATCCCCTACCACTAGGTCCCCTTTCTCATCCGCTAAGGGACCAACGTTCACCCTAGCCAGCCTCTTCCTTTTTATATATTTATAAAAACTCTTGCTATCCTTTTTTATATTAAGTGCTAGCCCAGCTTCATAGCTTCTTCTACCCTCCTTTATCAACTTTTTTGTCAATCTTTGTTGACATTTAAACCTTTCCCAATCCTCTTCTCGCCCACTGCTCTTAGCTACTCTAAATTCCTCCGCTTTTAATTTAACACTTTCCTTCACCTCCTTCGTTATCCACGGCTTATTACCTCTCCTCCTACTATCCTTTTTAACCATCGGAATAAATTTCTGCTGAGCACCAAGAAAGATAATCACTTCTTACAGTGCCGCATTCCTCCTTCTTGACCTGGACTGGCTTCAATGAGTCTCACAGTTCCTCCTGAACAAAAACATCAATTAATTTGTACAATTTTCAGAAATAGAAACCACAAAATTAAATATCCTTCTATTATTCATCAGATTGAGGTAGATGTTCAGTTTGCAGTCTGTGAAAAACTGGTGTTCGGGTTACTGGGTTCGACATTTTGAAATAAACTTTCAAAAAGTTCCCAAGTCCAAACTATGACTCACTATTCCCCTCAAATCCATTCAGAAGGAAGGCATTGGGCCCATTGAGTCGTCCCCAACCCTCCAAATGAGCATCTTAACCAGGCCCACTCCCTGCCCCACCCTCATAATCCTGCGCGTTGATTATCTCCAATCCACCCAACCTGCATATCTTTGAACACTAAGGAGTAATTTAGCATGGCCAATCCACGTAACCTGCACATCTTTGGAGTGTGGGAGGAAACTGGAGCACCCGGAGGAAACACACGCAGACACAGTGAGAACATGTAAACTCCACATAGACAGTGACCCAAGGCAGGACCCAGGTCCTGGTGCTGTGAGGCAGTAGTGCCAACCACAGTGCCACCATGGTCACCATGACACCAGAAAAATTGTTACGGACTAGGACATTACTACCCTGTCATCGAGCTGCCCAGGTTAGGAGTGAAGGGTGAGGACTCAGTGTGCTGAGCAGACCATTGCACACGCGCTGATCCGTCAGCACCAAGATTGCCGCATGCGCAGTGGCCCCACACTGACAATCTCTTTGCTGGCCAGCCCTGCAACGCACCCCCGATCACTGGCCACCCAACAATTCCCAGGCCCAGCCCTGAGCCCTGCCCTTCCGGCCCATCCCCCGATCTCTCCACCTTCGCCCCCCCACCCCCATTTCTCCCCCTGACAGTTACGCCCACAGCCCCGGTGCCCTCTCTGCAGTTCAGGCCTCCCCAGCAGGCTGAGCCCACACCCCCAGCCCGCCCTGATCATTCACCTCCCTCCTTCCCCGATCGATACCGAGGCAGAGTGGCAGTGGGAACCCCAACTCCCAGCGATTGCCCCGTAGGCCTCACTCCATCAGACCCCCCCCTCCACCCGACCCCCCGATACGCCCTGGTCCTTTGGCACTGCCTGATGCCCAGGGCAAAGACACGGTGCCACCTGGGCATTTTCACTTTGCCCCTTCAGCAGTACCAGTGGCAGAGGCTGGCACTGCCAGGGTGTCCATGCCCAGGGGTCACCACCCAGCCGCCTGATCCCAGGGTGTACCCCAATTACACCCCACTTCGCTCCAGCAGACTGGAGCTGCTAGTTCCCCGGAAATGGGGAGCAAGTGTAATCCCCACTGGAGTGAAACACTCTGGGGTGGGAGCAGCAAGTGGGCCTAGAGACTGTAGTCCCGGGACCGCTAATCTCATTTAAATTGTATTATTTAAATAATTCCTGCTTCTCACCACTGATTTCCGATGTGGAGCAGACCAGTTGGAAATCCAGCGGTGGAGGATGCATGGATCCCCCTTTTACTCAGAGCACAGAACAAGGTGATCAGTCTGTCGAGATGGAAGATGAACTTTCCTGTGCTGTGTGCCAAGATCTGTGTAAAGATCTTATACAGATCTTTATCTGTAAAGGGCACAAACATTTCTGCAAACCCCACGAATCAACCTCCATGGGATTCTCCTGGCCTGCTCTGCTAAAATATTCACAGGATGGGAGAATTGCAGCCTGAGCAATTAAAAGAATAAATATTGAGAGATACTTAAACCCAAATCTATGACTGTTCCCTGTTGAGGATTCTGTTATCTGTTTCTGTGTTTTATTTTACACAGGATCTCCTCACCTTAAACTCTTCAGCAGCTTCTCCCACTGGCAGCATCTCGTGGTTTTGATGATTTTTTGAAATCTGACAAACGACACAGATGGGCTGATTGTCAGTTTTACAGAAAACTTTCAGCTTCTCCTGGTGACGGCTGCATTCCAGCTGAATTTTATCACCTTTGTCACTTTTTACAAACAGGTCCACGATGTTGGAGAGAGTGCGGATCCGTCTCAGATCCCTGGAGGAAGTTTCTTTTCTACAGATGGGGCAGGAGGCAGTGACAGCTTTCTCCCAGTACTGGGTTATACAGGATCGACAGAAGCTGTGATCACAGTCGATGAAAACAGGATCTTTATACAGATCGTGGCAAACAGCACAGGAAAGTTCATCTTCCATCTCGACAGACTGATCACCATGTTCTATACTCTGAGTAAAATGGTGATCAATGTTCAGTGAAATACTTTGTTTCATTTCCTGATTTCCACAGCAGCATTTTAAACCACACCCAGAAAGGGGCGGAGAAAATGAGCAATCTAAACAGATTACTGATAAACAAGATTTATTCACTAATTTTGATCCAGAAATCACCACTATAACTGGCCTCACTCAATCTTTGTTCCTGTAAAAATATGGACATATTTTTACATTATTCTAATAGAGAACAAAGGCAGAACAGTTAATTGGACAGATTTCATTTAAATTGTTCGCACAGACTTTTGATCAGAGCAGGAAAGAATGGAAATTATTGCTGTGTCAAATAGGACAATAAATTTCTTTTACTGAAGATCAAAGCTTTATAAACAAAGACAAAGCGAACTGAATTAGGCTGTGTCACTTTCTAGGTGTTGTGTCGTGGTCACTTCAGAACCTTTGAAAAGTTACAGCACAGGAGGAGGCCATTCGGCCCATCTTGTCCGTGCCAGTCTGAGGACACCCAGGTGCCCTTCCTAATCCCACCTTCCTGCACCCGACCCACAGCCCTGATGTGTCTCAGTGTCACATTGTGTTTGATAATCATCTCGTGAAGCACCTTGGCACATTTCACTCTGCTGAAGCTGGCGTCCAAATGGAAATTGTTGTTGTTTTGAGTCAAATCCTGGGCCAAGGGCTGAAGTAAGAGTCTGACACAAACCTCGGGCACTGTCTCTGATCATTCACTAACTGTTTCCACTCACTTTGACCTGAAGTCTCCCCCAGGCAGCCCCCAGGAATAAATGTCACATCTTCATCAGCCTGGCTAAGATGCTCTTTGGGAGAGTGGGTGCAGACCGGATGGGCCCAATGGCCTCCTCCTGTACTGTCGGGATTCTCTGAGGGAAGACAACTTGTATCTGCTGTTTGAATAGAAATGAATGGGGGAGCGATGGGAAAGGGCTGCGGTGGAGTTTTGTTGCTGGATTCAGACATTTCCCTGAATGATGTGAGTGAAATGTCAGAGTGAGGGGTGAAGCTGAAGCTCTCCCTGACCAAACCCCCTCCGCTTTTCCATTTCCCTGCTGCCCCTTTTCTGATCAGATGTGTGTGATTTTAAACGGTGTCACTCCTCCTCCTTCTTTCCCCCAGCTCTGCACTGATCCTTGCTGATCTCTCAGCTCCCAGTTCACAGACAGGCTTTCGAGCCGCAATGTTAACCTGAATTCTCTCTCTCTCCACAGCTGATAGCGAGTGAGTTGTGTCTTTGTAGCATTTTCCACTCCCATTTCCAGGCTGGGGACTGAGTTGGATGTTTCAGTGTCTCTGTGAACTGCCTCTGGAGGGAGGGAGCAGCTTCCCTGATGCATTTGGATGCTGCCAGTTTGGTTCTGGGCTGCTGACTGCTGCTGACTTTGGGGGAATTGCTGATCGTTTTTTTGCCGGGTCACTTTTTAATTCCTTGTTTAAGATCAGGAATCTAATTGTAAATGAACATTTCCAAAGTGAAGCAATACATTTCCTATTTGTGTTCGACCTTCCAAAATGTATTACCTCACATTTGTCCGGATTAAACTCCATCTGCCATTTCTCTGCTCAAGTCTCCAACTGATCTATATTTTTAAACCTTTCCGACCAATTAATCTCCTCTCTGTACTCGGAAAACAGACCCAGATTTTTAAATTCAGTGCCTGACACACAGCAAGATCCCAAACTGGGGAATTTCACTCTCCCAACCTGGGCTTTTTTGAACATTGACCAGACTGGCAGTGTGGAATTTCCCGATAGGGACTCGGTGTGTGACAGGAACATGGAATTGGGAAGTCCAGGCTCATGTTTATTTTCCCTCTTTGTTTCTGATCGAATTCTCTTTCAGTTGTGAAGAAAGGTCGCTGAATTCCGGGGAAGTGCCGGAAGATTGGAAAACGGCTAATGTTACGCCGTTGTTTAAGAAGGGTGGCAGGCAAAAGGCAGGGAATTATAGGCCGGTTAGTTTAACGCCTGCTGTAGGCAAAATGTTAGAATCCATCATCAAGGAGGAAATAGCGAGGCATCTTGAGGAGAATTGTTTGATAGAGCAGACGCAGCACGGTTTCATTAAGGGGAAGTCGTGTCTGACTAATTTATTGGAATTCTATGAGGATGTGTCTAGGGCGGTGGATAGAGGAGAGCCGGTGGATGTGGTGTTTTTTGATTTTCAGAAGGCGTTTGACAAGGTACCTCACAAGAGGTTATTGCAGAAGGTCAGGGGGCATGGAGTTGGGGGTAGGGTGTTAGCGTGGATAGAGGACTGGCTGTCAAATAGGAGGCAGAGAGTGGGGGTCAACGGGTGCTATTCGGATTGGCGGATGGTGATTAGTGGACTGCCCCAGGGATCGGTGCTGGGGCCTCAGCTATTTACCATTTATGTCGATGATCTGGAGGAGGGAACCGAGTGTATGGTGTCGAAATTTGCTGATGACACCAAGATTGGTGGAACGGCAAATTGTGCGGAGGGTGTGGAGAGTCTGCAGAAGGATCGAGATAGGCTGGGCGAATGGGCCAGGAACTGGCAAATGGAATTTAATGTTGGCAAATGTGAGGTTGCCCACTTTGGTAGGAATAATGGTAGGAAGGATTATTACTTATGTGGCGAAAAACTGCAGCAGGCGACGGTGCAGAGGGACCTCGGGGTCCTTGTGCATGAGTCGCAAAAACCCAGCTTGCAGGTGCAGCAGGTGGTCAGGAAGGCGAATGGGATGCTGGCCTTCATCGCGAGGGGGATTGAATATAAAAGTAGGGAGGTGTTGCTGCAGCTGTATAGGGCATTGGTGAGGCCGCAGCTGGAGTACTGTGTGCAGTTTTGGTCGCCGCACTTACGCAAGGATATTTTGGCCTTGGAGGGAGTGCAGAGGAGGTTTACTAGGCTGATACCGGAGTTGACGGGGTTGAGCTATGAGGAGAGGCTGAATAAACTAGGCTTGTACTCATTAGAGTTTAGGAGAATGAGGGGAGATCTCATTGAGACGTATAAGATGATGAATGTGATGGATAGGATAGAGGTGGAGAGACTCTTCCCGCTCAGAAAGGACAGTAGGACTAGGGGGCGGTTTAGAACGGAGTTGAGGAGGAACTTCTTCACTCAAAGGGTGGTGAATCTCTGGAATTCTCTGCCCGTTGAAGTGGTGGAGGCTGCCTCACTCAATATTTTTAAGACGCGGGTTGATGGGTTTTTGATAAGTGAGGGGATTAAGGGTTATGGGGAGAGGGCGGGAATGTGGAATTGAGACACGACAGATCAGCCATGATCTTATTGAATGGCGGGGCAGGCTCGAGGGGGTAGATGGCCTACTCCTGCTCCTATTTCTTATGTTCCTATGTTCTGTTGTTCTCATGTAAATAGCTGAGGCCCCACCACCGATCCCTGTGCCACTCCACTAGTCACCAACCGCCAATCAGAATAGCACCCATTGATACCAACTCTCTGCCTCCTCTTAGACAACCAATCCTCTATCCACGCTAACACCTTCTCCCCAACTCCATGCCCCCTAATCTTCTGAAGCAACCTTTTGTGCGGCACCTTATCAAACGCCTTTTGAAAATCGAGAAACACCACATCCACCGGTTCCCCTCTGTCTACCGCACTAGTCACATCCTCATAGAATTCCAATAAATTTGTCAAACACGACTTCCCCTTAACGAATCCGTGCTGCGTCTGCTCTATCAAACAATTCTCAAGGTGCCTCGCTATTTCTTCTTTGATGACAGATTCAAGCCTTTTTCCAACAACTGACATTAAACTAACCGGCCTATAATTCCCTGCCTTTTGCCTGCTACCTTTTTTAAACAGCGGCGTCACATTAGCCATTTTCCAATCTCCCAGCACTTCCCCGGGATCCAGCGAAGTTTGGTAAATAATCACTAAGGCGTCTACTATCACCTCTGCCATTTCCTTCAGAACCCTGGGATGCATTCCATCCTGTCCTGGGGACTTGTCCACCATCAGTCCCGCTAGTCGATCAAACACTACCTCTCTAGTGAATGTAATCGCATTCAGGCCTTAACTCCTACCATCCTTCTGTCTTTAATATTCGGCAAACTATTCGCGTCCTCCTCCATGAAGACCGAGGCAAAAAACTTATTTAAGGCCTCAGCCATTTCCTCATCTCCCACCACTACATCCCCCCTCTCATCCTCTAAGGGTCCAACATTCACTCTAGCCAGCCTCCTCCTCTTTATATATTTATAAAAACTCTTACTGTCCTTTTTTTATATTTAGTGCTAGTTTAGCTTCATAGTCTACATAGTTACATACCAACCGACTCAAGAACACCTTCTTCCCTGCTGCCATCAGGACCTACCTTGCATTAAGTTAATCTTTCTCTCCCCCACCTGTGACTGTAACACTACATACTGCATTCTCTGCTTTCCTTCTCTATGTATGGTATGCTTTGTATGGCGTGCAAGGAACAATACTTTTCACCGTATACTAATACATATGACAGCAATAAATCAAATCAAATATCAAATCAAATCTGATCAGCCGAGTGTTTCAGCATTTTGTGTTTTTGGGATTGCTGCCAGTACCAGGTATCCAGCAGCAGGAGGCGACATTGCACTGTTAAACTTTACTGATCTTTGTACAGCTCGACATCACCATCTTCTGGCTGAAATCGGCACTACAATGAACTGCAAGGGAAAGTTCAACACTCTGGGCTGAATGGTCACTGTGATCACCGCTCACAAAACAGGCGTTGGAGTCAACTGTGGGAGCAGAGTGAGGAATGGAAACGGGGAAGAAATCCCAGCTATAGACTGGGAAACAGAGGAAGAGATGGAGGATGGGACTGGTTGTAACTGAAGGAAGGAGAGACACAAGATATTTAATGTACTTTATATCGAAATCCTCTGACATTTCTATTTGTATTGTTTTTATTTACAGTCTGATGGGGATTTTACAATTTGGAAATTAAATATCACATTTAGTAACAACCTGTTGTCAATGGTGGTTTCTGACACCCAACCCCTGACCCAAATCACTGGGTCAAGTCATTGTGCTGTCAGGGATGGTGTGACCACCTCAAGGACCCACCCATTTTCCAGATCTGGATCAGAACCGGAACAGATTCTCAGAAACTGGTTTTCAGTCCAGAAGAAAGGATAAAGTTTCTGGGTGAATTTTTTCCCAGTGAAGGTGTGGAGATGGGACTTGGTGTCTGCGTTGTAACATGAAACTGTCCCAGATTCATAACTGAGATAAACTCTGACCTTCCCAGGGATCTTACTGACGGGGAGGTCACTGGGCCAGTGCATAAACCTCTTCCCAGTGTCAGGTAGACTCCCCTGCTCCTGTTAATATTGAGGATGCTTGTAGAAGCGAATGCAGCCTCTGCCTAATGTGATAGTGGAGTGGGACTGGAACCTGACTTCCATTTCCATTGCAGTTCAGTGAGAAACTATATCAGCCAACACATCCCAACCTGCTCAACTTACCTTCATTCAATATCTTGATGGTATGTGGGCAGAACAATGATAGTAAGAACATAAGAACAGAAGAAATAGTTTAACAGTCAGCAGTGATATTGGCAGCTCCCAGGAAACTTTGGGAATTCCTTGATGGTGAGGGAATGAGGGAATCCACTGTCTCACTGGCAATGGTCTCAAAATCATCCCCAGAGCCACCAAGTCACCACACTCCATGTCATCAACCCTTGTGACCCACTGACTCACCACATAGAGTGAGCGAGTTGATTGGACTCTCCAAGCAGCCTTGCTTCAAAGAACAAAGAAAATTACAGCACAGGGACAGGCCCTTCGGCCCTCCAAGCCTGCACCGACCATCCTGCCTGACTCAACTAAAACCCCCTACCCTTCCGGGGACCATATTCCTCGATTCCCATCCTATTCATGTAGTTGTCAAGAAGCTCCTTAAAAGTCACTACCGTATCCGTTTTCATTACCTCCCCCGGCAACGAGTTCCAGGCACCCATTACCCTCTGTGTATAAAATCTGCCTCGTACATCTCCTTTAAATCTTGCCCCTTGCACCTCAAACCTGTGCCCCCTAGTAATTGACTCTTCCACCCTGGGAAGAAAATTTCTGACTATTCACTCTGTCCCTGCCTCTCCTAATCTTGTAGATTCTATCAGGTTGCCTCTCAAGCTCTGTCATTCCAGTGGAAACAAACTAAGTTTCTTCAACCTCTCCTCATAGCTCATGCCCTCCAGACCAGGGCAACATTCTGGTAAATCTTTTCTGTGCTCTCTCGAAAGCCTTCTGGTAGTGTGGTGACCAGAATTGAACACGATATTCCAAGTGAGGCCTCACTAAGGTTCTATAAAGCTGCAACATGACTTGCCAATTTTTAAACTCAATACCCCGGCCAATGAAGGCAAGCATGCCGTATGCCTTCTTGACTACCTTCTCCACCTGCATTGCCATTTTCAGTGACCTGTGTACCTGTACACCCAGATCCCTTTGCCTATCAATACTCTTAAGGGTTCTGTCAAGTCCTCGTCCACACTTTCTGGTACCTCTTCAAATATCTCCAGCAAATTAGTTAAATGGGTGTGATGGCAACACAGTGGCACTGCTGCCTCACAGCGTCAGTGACCCGGGTTCAATTCTGGCCTTGGGTGACTGTGTGGAGTTTGAATATTTTCTCTGTGTCAGCGTACGTTTCCTCCGTGTGCTCCTGTTTCCTCTAATCTACTTCGAAGAAGTTCTAATAAATAAGTGTTGAAGCAGATACTAAAATCTGTCCACAGTCTGCCTAAGAACCAAGTTCCAGACCCAGAGTCCAAACCCAAGAACCCAATCTCAGAACATGGTGGCAGCTCGGAACAGGGGGGGTGTCAATGGCAAAGGCAGCATTTGTTGCCCATCCCTAATATCTACACAGACTAATGGACACAAACTGTAATGCACCCTTCACTAGTTATTGTAAGTTCGTAAACCAGTTACAGAATCAGCTTCCCGTAAAGAAACAACGGTGTTCCAGCACCACCAGGTGGCCAAAGTCAGTAATGCAGGAAAAATAAATCTGTGGAGTCCCGATCTCAGGCAGCAGGAGGCGGTGTTGCTCCATGTAAAATAGGATTTTTTTCTTAAAAGTATTTTTATTCATTTAGCCTCATAAACATCAATACAAAGAAAACCTTGGAGAAATATAATCAGATAGTACTGACTAAAATCCTGATATCGCCTTTCAGGCAGGAAATGAAATTGTGTGAACGAATTGAATATTGAAATCAATTTGAGGTCCTGAATAACATAAAGATTCTGAGAAATTACTGGGTTAAAAATAAATCCATAGTTTGTGGTTTTAGATTTACTATTTTGTTGACAAGTAATGTTGTTGCATCAGGTAAACTGTATTTATACAATCAAACAATTTCATCTGTTGAAATGAAAGCAAAATTCTGCTGATGGTGGAAATCGTCTGAAAAAGATTCATATTCCACTCGAGATGTTAACTCTGTTTTTCTCTGTCGACAGACGGGACCGGCTGAGCATTTTTCCAGCACTTTTGGTATTAATTTGATCTGCGGGTGAATTGAACAAGGAAACATGTTGTTGCAGTATCACCGCAAGCCATTAGGTGGAGCTGCTGCATGGATTTTAAAAATCTAATTTGATTGCTGCAATACCATTCTGAGCCAGGGGGAGGTGGTGTTGCTCTGTCTGATTTCACTTTCATTCTCACATTCTAACTATCCACCAGTCCCCCAGTTATTAATCCAGGAGGACTTTCTTATCTTCTCTGTACTCGGAAACCAGGCCCAGATTTTTGAATTCACCCCGTGACACACAGCAAGATCCCAAACTGGGCAATTTCATTCTCCCAACCTGGGTTTTTTTGAACATTGTCCAGACTGGCAGTGTGGAATTTCCCGATAGGGACTCGGTGTGTGACAGAAACATGGAATTGGGAAGTCCAGGCTCATGTTTATTTTCCCTTCTTTCTTTCTGATCTAATTCTCTTTCAGTTGTGAAGAAAGGTGCTGCTGAACTGTCTGATCAGCCGAGTGTTTCAGCATTTTGTGTTTTTGGGATTGCTGCCAGTACCAGGTATCCAGCAGCAGGAGGCGACATTGCACTGTTAAACTTTACTGATCTTTGAACAGCTCGACATCACCATCTTCTGGCTGAAATCGGCACTACAATGAACTGCAAGGGAAAGTTCAACACTCTGGGCTGAATGGTCACTGTGATCACCGCTCACAAAACAGGCGTTGGAGTCAAGTGTGGGAGCAGAGTGAGAAATGGAAACGGAGAAGAAATCCCAGCTACAGACTGGGAAACAGAGGAAGAGATGGAGGATGGGACTGGGTGGTTAGACTGACTGAAGCAGGGAGTAAATGAAGGAAGGAGAGACACAAGATATTTAATTTATTTTGTTCTTCAAACTTGTGTGTTTTAACCTCTAATAGCGAATGAAAGTCGACTTTGAATGTTTAAACACAACTTTCTTTATTCTGGTCTCTAACACAGGTTCATCCAGACTCAAAATGTTCGCTCTAACTCTCTCCACAGATCTGTGAGACCGACTGACATTTTCCAGCATTTTTCTGTTTTTGTTTCTTTATTTTTTTGCTACTTAGAAACTAGTCATTTCCTGCAATGCATAAATACTCTGTATCCGTTACTGAAATTGAGGCTGATTTCCACTTGCATACGAAACCTGGCCAGGATTTTGCCACGTAACTATCAGTCTTCTTCTTCCAGATGTTGTTTTCTGCGAATGTTGGTCCAGATTTTGCCTGAACACAAGCTCTTTGTTAGCATCCCTATACCTCAATGGGTCTTTGGCCGCCAGCCAATGAATTGATCAAAAACTGTTCGATGAGGCCAATCAGATAGACCCAGCACAGAGGGTCAGGACCCACCAGACCCCATCATGTTTATGCCTTACTGCATGTAGCCCACATTCCAGTGCCCAGATAAGGAGACACTGGCTCCCCTCCTTCAGCTCTTTCTTTGGAATAAGTCTCAGGCCAGCTTGGCCACAGGAAATCCTAGCGTGCTTACAACATTGACCAAAAACCTGCTTTGCTTGATTGAAGTTGAATCTCTGAAAGTTATTCGGCTACAGTCGTTCCTCTTGATCCCTGAAGCCACAGGCAAAATGGATCACTTACCCATGACCAAATCAACATGGAAGTGAAAATCAAACTGCAAGACAATCAAATAAATTCATTCAAATTACACAATATCAGTGTTATATCACATACATCACTTAATATATTTCATAAAGCATTCCTGTTTACACCACCATAACTCTGCATTTAACTGTTTGGTTACCTCCGTCTTCCATTTAATAACCCATATTGTTACCACAATTAAATACAACAAGGTGGAAAGATTATTAATTGTTGAAGGCCTTTTAATTTGTACCCTTCAAATAACCAGACCAAATCGCAGAGTTCAAATCAAGGTTGAGGACTGGTTCCAAATCTCGAATCTTTAGTTTCAGACCTAACCTCATCTATCAGATCTCTGGCAAGAATCTCACCCTTCATCCACCCTTTGACTGAGGCTCCAGTGGTCTTAGTTATCCCTTCAGTTACCTGATTCAATGTTTTTATGAGTCCATCACCCTGTAGGTCTGTGGCAGTGAGTGCATTCTCGGTTCCATAGCCTCCACATTGTCATCCCTTTCCGTGGCAACCCAGGAGGATTAGCCATTCAGTTCAGACAATTGTACTGAATTAAATACCGAGTTTTCACTCCCAAACAATCCCCCAATATCGCCCAGTATATCCTGTGTCTGTGATTCAGGAGCAATGCTGTAAGTATTGTTGGTTACCCCTCGAGACACCATTGTCACATCATGTAATAAAGTTTTAGCTTTCCCAGTCCTAACTAACCCATCAGGGGGAGGCTCGACCGTGTTTGGACATTGGGTAGGTTTTTGATATCCACAAGTATTAAGCTGGTAATACCTAATATCTCTACAATCAAGTCTTATCTATTACTTGTTAACATAATTCTTGACAATGTTGGCCAGGTTCTGTGACATTGAATAAATATCTCCACAAATCCAGTATTTGAATCATATTATATCCTTTTGATAACTAAATTACCCTCTGAGTCTATCTCAACTGATCATCCCAACTCACAGGGTTTGATGAATATGCTCCTGTTGTAAAAATCAGCCTGTTTTAACCCTTATACGATGGACAAATAACTTTGAGTAGACGTCTTATTAGTACAAACAATATTTAATTAAACCCACACAATCAATAATCACCCACCCGACCAACAATAAGTTATCTTACAGAAATGCTAGAATTCAAGTACAAGACCTTGACTTAACTTTGTGTGACTGACAAATACCCAAACAGATACTGGCCTTTATCTGTGTGCTGGTCTTGGTAGTTGTCTGTGTAGTTTGGTCCTTTGCTCTGGTCTGGCATTCTGGCTGTAGTCTCTCTTTCTTCCTTCTCGGGTGTGGTGGCTCTCCTCTTGCTGGCGATGTTCACCATTGTTGTAGCTCGTTCGCGGGATCAGAGAGAGAGAGATTCCTGGTTGTGCAGCATCCTTTATACTCTGTTTGGTTTCACGCCCTTTTTTGGCCATTGCCAATCAATCGATCAGGACTTGATCACCCTGATTGATAAGAGTCCAATCAGGTGCTACCACACCGATCTCTGGGTGTGTCCCTGGCGGCCATGCCTGTATGTGTTGTAGGCACATAGGTCACATACCTTCCTCCTAAATAAGGATTCACGGTGCCTTTACGTCTGGCACACAACCCAGTGTGATCAGACAGTCTCTTTCATCCTGGAGATGGCCCATATCCTGTGTATTCGCTCATCAGGGTTGCAGCCTGTTTGTCTGTCTTTAAACTGCAGCCTGTCGGTTTAGTTTCTTGCCCAGTTATCCCAGAGTGCTTTACAAAACGCCAATTTAGGTGGCCTGTTTGGCTACATTCCCCCCTTTGATCCTGAACGCAAAGCGTGATGGATCACAAATTCAGGACCAATATCTGTCAGGAATTCCCCAGTCACTCAACAGTCAAGCAAGGCCCAGGTATTGACATGTACAGTAATAATGCATTCCTACAACATATTCCAGAAGCTACAGACAACAGTCTACAATACAAATACAAACAACCACATATTCTAAACCCCATTATTATAATAGCTAGTTACCCACAAATACAAACAATCAGATATTCCAAACACCATTACTATAATAAATTAATTATAAACCAACATTTAAACAAACATTAGAATAAAGTATTTGCATATGAGACACATTTTGGTAGAGGAATTTCTAATGGCTCATTAATATAAATGGTAAAATCGCAGCCCTCCCATAAACATTGTACTACTGAATTAGAGGAGCCATGATTCAAGGGCGAACCCTACATTCTGCCTCCGGGTCATCCTCTTTTTCCATCGGCTGAATTGGACTGTGAGGATGATCAGATACACTAGGGTGAACAAAATTAGTACTACAGCCAGGTGTGACATTAAGCGAACAAATGGATGGATTTGGATGTTTGAGCCCCAGTTCCAAAGGTCATCCCACCAAGTGGTGACTTTGATTTCCTTAATCCTCTTTTTTTTACCTCTCGGGTCTGCTGTATTACTTTGGTGAAGGTTCTGTGGGCTGTAGCCAATTTTGCCCGAATCAGGTTCAATTCCTCCGGCAGGAGGTTTAAGCTTGTATCATATTTCTCATGGTTCTCCCCTAGAGTCTGTTGGAGCTCGTCAGTGGCGTTCACATCTATCCTCTCCCTTTTATGAATGTCTATTAGTTGAATGAGGCCCACTCTGGCTGGTATGTCTGGTTTGATGCAGAATGTAGTCTTAGTAATGTTACAATGGGTTGTGCCATACTGATATTGTTTCAGGGAGGTGGTAAGACAGTATCTCCTTGCTCCTTTGTAAGCTACCCGAGTTATGTCTATGTCCAAGTTACGAACTTCTACTGAGCAATTTAGGCTAGTGTTTGTTCTGAAGCCACGCAGTGCATGCTCATTTAAATCATACAAGATTTTCCCTGTGTGTTTTAGTATCAACCCATTTTGGGGCCCTGGAGTAGTTTCAGGACAAGTGGAGATGGGTGTGCCAACAGTTGGTCTTAACCCATTCTTAATTTCATTGTAGTTATACTCGTTCTGAATAACCTTATTTCCTAATTCCAGCCCTTTTCTGGACCATAGGCTAGACAGGCTAGCTACATGCACCCATGGTTAGTGTATACCCATCAGTCACTAGTGAGGGTCGTCCTTAGGAAGCAGTAATCAGAGCTCCTATTATCTTTCCTGTACACCACTCCTTGGATATTACATCCATCGGTGATACTCTTATTGGGGTGTACCCATAGGATGCCATCCTCACATTTGCCTGCTTCTGGTGGGATGAACCACATATATCCAGGGTATCGTAGGCTGCTCTTCTGGTCTTTGGTTGAGGTGGTGTCTGTGGTTCAGTCTGAGACGAGGAATCCCAGATAGCAGAGAAGTATGTTGTTCATTCTAGGGGAGATCAAGGTAGCACCTGTTAATTCTTATTAATATCTGATTCTCTTTCCAATTTCATTACAAGAATGTCATATGACTCCCCCCCAACTTTTTCCAAAAAAAAACAAAGAAATAAGTAAATGAATAATAAAGGCCCAATAGTGCCATACGAAGGGTTGGTTGGCAATCAGTGTTTAATGGGGTTGAGTGGGGTGAGGAATTTGCAGAACGTGAAAATAAAATGTCAATTGGGTGATGCGTGGAGTGGACGGATGAAGCTATTTACAATCTGGACTGTGATGTCCTGGTTCTTCCTGAGTGAAGGGAACCTACATGGGCAGGCTTTGGCTGCAAGGTACCATCCCTGGTAGTGAGCGCCGGGTCAAACGGTTCTGGGAGTCCTGGTACCAGGGGTGCCGTAGGGGGTAAGGTTTGCGGGTTCCCCATCCTTTTCGTCGGGGTGCCCGGGCCATGGTTTTATTCCTGAAGCTCTGTAAATTGGAGCGGGGACCGTGGGTGTATCTGTTGGTCCTGGGATTACTGGGTGGGGGTTGTAGCTGCTTGTCGGGCCAGTCCTGCGAGGGACATGGGTTGGGTTCCATCGTCGGAACCTCTGAGATGGTCGTGTGGGGTAGTTGGGTGGTGCCCTACAGTCCCGGGCAAAATGGTTGGGTTGCCCACAGGTGTAACACTGTACTTGTGGGCGTGGGCCTCTGGGCTCAGCTCTATATCGTTCTCGGTGTCGGGGATTGGGCCTATATTCTGTGTGGCCTCGTGGTCCCCTGTGTCGGCGATCAGCAGGGTTGTATGGGTGTGCAGGGTTTGCTGGTCTTCTAAAATTTGGTGCCCTACAATCTCGGGCAAAGTGTCCCGACTGCCCACAATTAAAACATGTCCCTCTATCTCTCCCTGGGGCTGCTGTGTAAGGTAGACGTGTACCTCTCTGGTATTGGTGATTCCCTCTACCTTTGTTTCTCCATACTGGACCCTGACTAGCCCTCATCGGAAACATTTTTGCCTCCCTTTCTGACCGTGACGTTGGGGCCCCCTGAACTTCCTGTTCCCAGATTCGAGCTAAGCGTCGGAGAACCCACGCTTCATTGTGTGTGGTTTCTGCAGGGTCAAAATTAGCACAGGCTTTCTTGCCTTCCTCTGTAGCATGCGACACTAATGTCCTAGCCCATTTGGATGAATCAGCTTCATTTAATCTAGTCCGATCTAATTCCCCATATACTCCTGTGAAGTGGATCCACAAACGACTGGCAAAGGCAGTCGGATGTTCCCCTTTCCTCTGTCTGCATTTATTTAACCCATCTACAGGATCCCCTTTATTAAATCCTATCGCAGTCAATATCGCTTCCTTCATTTCGTTTAATGTTCCTTCCCCAACATTTTGAAGGGCTGGCAGGGCAGACCGTACAGACTTGCTTAAGCACATGACTATCAGCTTCACCTCCTCTCTCTCATCCAGCCCATGCATTATCTTTTGCTGCCTAACATCCTCAAAGAAACTGTATGGGTCAGCCAATGGCTCAAAAGTTGTGATTTTATTTGCGATCTCAGCCAATTGTGCCACTGTAAATGGAGTCGTGTATGTAACAGCCGGGTCCTGACCCCCTCCTGTCCGACGTTCAGTCGTCACAGGGTACATTGGTACTGGAGGTAAATCTGGGGGTGCCGTGGGTATGACCTCCCCTGGGAAAGGCAGTGGTGGACCCCAACCCTCGGTTTGCATAACATAAATTCTAGCATTCTCCTTTAACTCTCCCCAGTCTGCACTGTCTATCCCCTTTTCCTCTTCTGTCCCGAAGGCACACATAAATCCATTTTGAACTGATAATAGGGATTCCAGCCTTGAGATTTCTCGTTGGCATTTTGAGTGGTCAGCAGTTGTCTGTCTCTGTTCTTTACTGGCTTGATGTAGAGCTTTTATAGCAGCCTACAGATCAGTGCACTTAGCTTCCAATCGTGCTACTGCCTGCTCAGCTTCATCTCTGGCCAAGACAGCACGCTGGGCATCTTGGTAGGCTCTCTCATACTGGGTTTGGAAATTGCCCAGATGTAATAAATTTGCCTGGTTAGTTTGCCTTAATTCATCTATCTGTCTGTCCTTTTCAGCTTTTATCTGTTCTATCCTCTCCTGCTGCTGTTCCTTTAGTCTCTTGATCTCCTCCTCCTTTTCCACCTGTGCCTGTTTTGATTCCTCCAGTGCCTTACATATCTCTCTGTCCTTTTCGGCTTTTATCTGTTCTATCCTCTCCTGCTGCTGTTCCTTTAGTTTCTTAATCTCCTCCTCCTTTTTCACCTGTGCCTGTTTTGATTCCTCCAGTTCCTTACGAACTGTGTTTAACTCCTTTTCTGTACCTAGCAGCTGTCCGAAGCAGCTCACAATAGCAATCTGTTTCTCATATTTGTTTGCCTGTTTTCCCTGAACTTTCCTTAGATCATCCCAATACTTCTGCCCTAGGGATCCCGGTCCCGTCTCAGTATTGGCACAAGATTCTGCCCATAGGGGCCACCCTTTCTTCTTAATATATTCCCTGATTTTTTTTTCCCATATGGGACACTTCTCTGCCATTCTATATTTAATGACAAGGGGTAGGGAGGCGATCGGACTGCGGGTACGGCTTTATGCTATGTTCCGGTCCTAATCCCTCTGGGTTCTAATACAAACCTACAGAGTTTACCCTATCCTCCTTGTTAGTAACAACACATGCACAATAAACAATTTCCCGAAAGCAGTTATTTGTCCAATAAGGAATTCACACCTGTTGGCTCTGAGTTTTAAATAACCATTCAATTTAAAGTCTGTGGGGTTCGATATCGGAGCAACAAAGTTACTTCTTGTCGATGCCCACCCAGGGACACCAAATGTTGTAAAAATCAGCCTGTTTTAACCCTTATACGATGGACAAATAACTTTGAGTAGACGTCTTATTAGTACAAACAATATTTAATTAAACCCACACAATCAATAATCACCCACCCGACCAACAATAAGTTATCTTACAGAAATGCTAGAATTCAAGTACAATACAAGACCTTGACTTAACTTTGTGTGACTGACAAATACCCAGATACTGGCCTTTATCTGTGTGTTGGTCTTGGTAGTTGTCTGTGTAGTTTGGTCCTTTGCTCTGGTCTGGCATTCTGGCTGTAGTCTCTCTTTCTTCCTTCTCGGGTGTGGTGGCTCTCCTCTTGCTGGCGATGTTCACCATTGTTGTAGCTCGTTCGCGGGATCAGAGAGAGAGAGATTCCTGGTTGTGCAGCATCCTTTATACTCTGTTTGGTTTCACGCCCTTTTTTTGGCCATTGCCAATCAATCGATCAGGACTTGATCACCCTGATTGATAAGAGTCCAATCAGGTGCTACCACACCGATCTCTGGGTGTGTCCCTGGCGGCCATGCCTGTATGTGTTGTAGGCACATAGGTCACATACCTTCCTCCTAAATAAGGATTCACGGTGCCTTTACGTCTGGCACACAACCCAGTGTGATCAGACAGTCTCTTTCATCCTGGAGATGGCCCATATCCTGTGTATTCGCTCATCAGGGTTGCAGCCTGTTTGTCTGTCTTTAAACTGCAGCCTGTCGGTTTAGTTTCTTGCCCAGTTATCCCAGAGTGCTTTACAAAACGCCAATTTAGGTGGCCTGTTTGGCTACACTCCCCTTAAGCCTTTTTCAAAACTCCATCCTAAGAGGGTGAACACTATACTCCTGCCTCATCCTTTTTTAACCCATCCGCCCCCTGGGTCAGCAATTCGAATTGACATGCCTGGTTTTCCTCAGGGTACAAAAACCTCATGCTCTGTCAGTTCCTCCCCATGATGGCTCGATTACTTGTGTTCGATGATTGGTGGGGGTGGCTTGATGCAATATCCAGATATTGAGTTTCTTTATCCACTCTCCTGTTCCTCCGGTGAGTAGCTGAACGTACACCATTCCACGATAGTCATCAGAGTAAACTGGAACCTGTGAAAACATTAATGCTGGTCCCCACCAGACGGGTGGTCATCTGGTTTGTTCGGGTCCTCATACATTTTTAACAGAGTATAATGCTTCCACTGACTTCCTCTCTTTGTATCTACAAATCTGTACGTATCACCTGTTATAATTAGTTTGTCCAGTCCATGCCACCACGGTTGGAGACCGCTGCCCTCACGCCCCACCTTTACCATCACCCTTGAGAGATATTCTTCATTTTTCAACTTGATGATCTCTCTCCAAATCCTGCATTGCCTGTCAGTCTCTAACTTCTGAATCACATATGGTTGTTTAATTCTCTCACGTACTCTCGGATCCTGCCTCTAAGTGGCCCTGCATTGCTTCCACCCTCTATGATTTGTTAAAGCGGAGGAATCTCTCATGGGGAATTCTTCCACCCACCTGGTAAATTGATCTATAATTACTAGGCAAGATCACTTCCCTTTTGATGAGGGTAGCGGAACCCGTAAACTCAATCTGTATCTGATCCCAAGGTCCTCTGGGACAAGGCTGGTGATCGAGTTTAATTTTTATTGTCTTTGCAAGGTTGTACTGGGGACACAAAGTGCATTGCTGGCAATATTGTGCAGTTTCCCCTCCTATTCCCTTCCAATACCACATACTCCACAGAGAAACCAATTTCAAAACAATTGAAATAAAATCTATTATATCCAATCTATTAATCGAATATATTATAAATCTAATATATTATATCCATTAAATCTAATATATTGTCCTGTCCGGTGGTAAATCCCCATTCAGAGTCTTCTGATGCTTCTTGGGGCAACCACTTTCCCCTTCTTTCCTCCACACTCCTTCACTATCTGGGGACGCCCCCCACTCTTTCCACTCTTGTCTCATTATTATTCTCAATCACTTCTTTCTCTTCTCTCACCCTCCAGTGGGGCAATCTGTGCAACAAGACAATCCACCCTTTTTGTAAACTCCAGCTTCATCTTCACATGATTTGTGTTCAATTCCATTAATATTAACTGGATTGTGGTCTCTTGATGCTCCTTTCTCCCTGACACTCCCCACCTGCAGATCACCTCACTCAAGATCATTCAAAATAACAACATGCATGGACTTCAAATATTCATGATGTGGATGTGCCGGCGTTGGACTGGGGTAAACACAGTAAAAAGTCTGACAACACCAGGTTTTAGTCCAACCGATTTATTTGATAGTAAACGCACAAGCTTTCGAGGTTTCCCTTTTCGTCAGGTGAATGGAGAGTTCTGGCCTCAGACAGAGCATATAAAGCACAGACAGTTTAGAGATTACTGATTAGAATGCGAATCTTTACACCTAACCTGCTGTTCAAGTCCTAAGCTTGAACAGGACTTGAACAGCAGGTTAGGTGTAAAGATTCGCATTCTAATCAGTAATCTCTAAACTGTCTGTGCTTTATATGCTCTGTCTGAGGCCAGAACTCTCCATTCACCTGACGAAGAGGGAAACCTCGAAAACTTGTACGTTTACTATCAAATAAATCAGTTGGACTAAAACCTGGTGTTGTCAGACTTTTTACTTCAAATATTCTCCAGCCCTCCATTTATCTGTATCCATCTGATGGATATTCCTTGCCTGGTTTATTTGCTGCTAGGCCCTTAATTGTTCCTGTCTGAATTATTTATCCTTTCAGAATAATTTTGTTCCTTGTTCATTTTTGACAGGTACTGATTCATTTAATTCTGCCCCAATTGTTTTGAAATTGGTTTCTCTATGGAGTATTTGTCAGTGCCTTGATCACTTTGGCCCCATTAACCATTTCATGTCATGTTATTTGTCAAGTAGTGTGCATGTCTGAGACCTGCTCTTAAGTGTATAGATACAAGAACTTCCAAACCCTTGAATGGGTTTATTTTGGACTGGTTTCCTGCATATTAGTTACTTAGTACGTAACTCATCTGCACACTTATTCAGTATCTCAATATCATACCAACACCTTCCTGACTCTCAGGTGATCTTGTCGAAGTCTTTCCTCATCTCTGCAAATATGGTCCGGATACCTCAGGTATTGGTCAGAGTATCAAATTCTGTTCTCTTAAAAAACATAGACAAGGACACAAATATCGCCAAGAGAAGGCTACCAATTTACGAGCCAATTTATACTTTCCTTTCGCTAGAATACACATCAGTGCCAGATCAAAATATTCCATTGAATTGAATTGCACTCAATATCCCAATTCCCATTTGCTGTTTAATTTCTGATCACTATCTTCTACCTTAATCCTATCCAGTTTGCTTCACAACATTTTAGAAACAGAAATCAAACATTTCGATTTGATTCCAGGCAGTTACCATTTTGATTCCTCATTCTTTGTCTTAAATAGCATCATTTTTAAGTTAGCTTGTTAACAGTGTATATGTCAGAATTCTCACAAATTCAAACAGTGTTGTTGCCTTCCAAACGTCCATTAATACCTGTCTTGTGTCATCTTCAAAAAAATCTTTGTTCCGACATCCATAGATACCACATAAAGTGTGTATGTTTTCTTAAAATAACTTTAAATCTTTTTTTAATCACCAGTTAGTCTCATTATCCATCAAATAAATCCCACCTTTAATTCTGTCCGACCTGTTCAACTATTGCTCATCCTGTCCTTGGCTTTCCATTCACTCTACTGTAACCTGTCAACAAACAGGGTCACATCAGCTCCCCTATGAGCCTGTTCACTTCCTCACATCTCATCTGCACACCACACACATGGTCCTTCAATGTTCATCTATCCCACTGGGTTACTTTCCTCATCCCTGACTATAGTAATCCACCTATTTGCTGGCAGGAGCAGGCTTTCCTCTTGAGTCTGCCTCACATCCGACACGGTTTTCAACCTTCCCATATTCAGAATTTGTACCAGAGTGTGTTTTGTGTGCAAAGTTACTTCCCTCAACATTGAGCAAATTGGTTTGCCTACTCTGACTGCCCGTGCTGAATAGTCCAGGGGCTCGAATACATCTGGTTAACCCCTGTGGCACCTGCTGATTGTTTATTTGAATAGTATGCTACGGGTCGCTTTTGGTCTCCATGCTGCTGGGTTACTACAGCAGTGTAGTAATTCCCATTGTTGTGACAATATATGTGGAATGGTGAGTCAGGTCTGGTAATCCTAGAGCTGGGGATGTTGCTAGACATTGTTTAATAGAAGTGAATGCAAACCTTGCACTCCCCCACCCATTCTGTCTTCTGAAACTCCTTACCAGATGCCCTCCCCAACTTTTTTCCAGATTTGAAATCGGGCTGATGATTGGTACAATATTGGAACTCTAAAATTAAATTCTCAAATATCTTGAAGCTGCTGCAAAGCTTGTTCCATTTGGAGTTAGCTGCCACAAAAAATCCATCCTGCTTGGAGCAGAATGGATTCAGTCATATCTGATCATTCAAAACTTTAAAATCTTTGCCATTTTCCTGTTGTGACTATCAGTCCCATCGTTAATGCTTATATGCAGCTCACCTTGTTAACGGCACTCAGCTGCAGCCACTTTGGGTGAATCACGTACACGGACAGTCCATGCCAGTGAGAATCACACGGAGGCTCTTCCATTCCACTAAATGAGGAAAGATTGCAGTGCAGGGCGAGCCGAAAAAACCAGAGCAAATAACTCCCGTTTTCTCACCACTAAGGCACTTCAAACATTTTTGGTAAGTTTGTACCCATACTGCTGAACATTTTCATTTTGCACTCATCAGGACAACACAAGAATGTCACAAATATTTGTCTTTTTTGAATTTTAGCAAAAACTGTAACTTCCCTGGTGTATTCTCCATGGCAATGCCTCAACCAATCAGTTTCTTTGCCAACCAATCAGCAACCTTTCTCTTTTGCAGCACAAATTGTTGTTCCCTTTTGAAATTTGATATTCTTGCATTTGTCCTGATGAGTGCAAGATGAAAAGCTTTGATAGCATGTCTCTTTACTCAGTAATGTTCATGGATGTATTTCTTAGAATCCTGGCCTGGTAATATCAAATAAAAATTGACTTTTTGAGTTCATAACACAATAAAATGTGACTGATTGTTTATTAATTTCAATTTAAGATTGTGCACCCAGATTTGGAAATAACTTTGAATTACATTAAAATTAATGATTCAGAGTCTTCGGCCAGTCTTGTGTGGAGGATTCAGTCTTGTGTGATATTTCAGAAAGACAGTGGTGAAGGATAGAACTCCACGGGCAGAGTGGAATGGCAGAGAGGGGATTTACCCTCAATCAGACACTCCGGAACCATGGACTGGAGCTGGATTCGCCAACAAAATGTGCCCTGAATCTGATGTCCACAATATTGGTGATCCACCGTCAAACTCTTTCTCCTGATCCAGGTGGGATTGGTCAGGGTGGATCCTGTGGGTCAGCACAGTGCCAAGGTGAGCAGACATGGTCCTGACAAAGATCCGTAGTCCATGCTGAGGAGGGAGACTGGGCACACTTCATAAACAGGAGGAGATCGCCCCTCTTGGGCAGCAGGACAATAATGGAGAGGAACATTTCTCTGGTCACTAGATTTTCCCTCAGGATCCATGTGTAGTCTCCCTGCCCACCCCCCAGGACATCCCAGAACCTGCTCTATGATCAGCTTGTCCAGCCCCGGGGACTTGCCCCTCGAGAGCCGGTCAGAGACACTGGTCAGCTCAGTCAGGCTAAGGGGTACCCACTGCAACAGACCTTCAACAGATCCTCCCACAAACCTCTGTCAGCATGTCTAGCAGGACTAGAGGGCACAGCCTCAAGATAACGGGGTGGCAGTTTAGATCGGAGTTGAGGAGGAACTTCTTCACTCAAAGGGTGGTGAATCTCTGGAATTCTCTGCCCGTTGAAGTGGTGGAGGCTACCTCGCTAAATATATTTAAGTCACGGGTAGATAGGTTTCTGATAGACAGGGGAATTAAGGGTTGTGGGGAGAAAGCAGGAAAATGGAACTGATCCACTTCAGATCAGCCATGATCTTATTGAATGGCGGGGCAGGCTCGAAGGGCTAGATGGCCTCCTCCTGCTCTATTTCTTATGTTCTTAGCATCCTCACTGGACAGATCCAGAGAGAAGAGAGCTCGGGAGTAGGCTGGAGCCCCGACACTGATACTCTCCGATTCAAGGCTGGGATCCGTCATTGAGCAGCAGCCCCAGGAGCTGCTTACGGAGTCGCTGTCTTTTTTCCAGTGAGTAGAAGATGGGGAGACAAGGTCCAGGTTCTGAAGGAACCGGATCTGTGATCTCACAAACACATCACAGAACTCGATAATCTGCTGCTCTCTCAGAGCGCCCTTCTTCTCTCCGTACACCTTCCATGGGGACGGATCCTTGTTCTGGGGCTTTGAGGATGCTTTGCTCGTTAATGTACTTATAATCACCGTTGCCCTCAAATAGCCAGACAAAGTCACAGAATGGTTCAAAATGATTTATTGAAGACTATAGCGATCGGCCCCTCTTTAGACCATTAAGGCCAGTCAGAGTTCAGAATTTAGAAATACACAAGCAGTTATAGTCACAAATTCCCAACAGAAGATGTGAAGTTTCTGTGAAACATCAGCTCCAACCATCGGTAGAGGGTCAGCTGGACATTTTCACGAGCTGTCAGCTAGGAGTTCTCGGAATTCCCTGAGCAACATGAGGGGGAATCCCCACTGATGACGGACTCTAAATCTTCCCTGGTGCCCTCCATTGAGTCCCAGTCCTCTTCCGTCTTCTCACTGTCAGGGACCAGCTGGTTCTGCCTCTGTCACCATTCCCCTCCCCTCCCCCAGGATCGAGGGCAGAGGGCCCCTCCCCAGGCTGCTCTGGAGGTTCTGGGTCAGCGGGTGACGGTGGTTTAGGGCCCCGCACTGCCTCAGGCAATGGGTCACACGGTGACTCAGGGAAAAGCTCCAACCCCAGAACCAGTGACCCCAGGGTTTAAAATCAAAGATGGAGAATGGGGGCCTTCCCCCCGCCCCACTCAACACCCCCATCCCCACCCCCCCCACTCAACCTCCCATCCCCCCCCACTCAACCCCCCATCCCCCCCACTCAATCCCCCATCCCCCCCCAATTCAATCCCCCATCCCCCCCAATTCTATACCCCATCCCCCCCCACTCAATCCCCCATCACCCCCCCCCTCAACCCCCGATCCCCCCCCCCCCAACTGGGCCTTCCCCCCCACCCGCAGTGACCCAGTGTGTGGGGTCTTCCCCTCCCCCACCCAGTGACCCAGTGTGTGGGGTCTTTTTAATCGACTCCTCAACCAGGCCGAGCAGGTCCTGGGGGATATCAGCCCGTGTCCGGGTGGGCTCAGCCTCATCGACCTCGCACGTCCCAGCCTCCAGTGTGTCCGACTTGGTGACGAGTGACTGGATTATATCGAGTGGATCCTCCGGCCCTCCCTCAGGCAGGGGTCCTCACACATCCCCGGGAGGTACAGGCCGGACCGGAGGGATCCGTCTCACCCTCCCGAGGAATGGACGACCCCCGCTGACAGTGTGTGATAATGGGAGGGGGGCAGGATCTGCGAAGGACCCCAACCCCTCTTCCACAGTGGAACAAACCTCCCCCCTCCCCCCTCCCCACCTACAAGAAACTGTCTTTATTTGGATGAAGGGATAAAACCCTCATCCTCCTGGATTGTTACTGTCCGGGGACAGATTTTCAGGGGTTCTGTGTTTTTATCCCCATCAGTGAGATATGGACAGAAATAAGGATAGAGTTTCTCAGTGAATGTACCAGTGAAAGTGTAGATATGGGACTTGTTATCCGAGTTATAAAAAGACACCTTCCCTCCCTCATAATCCAGACAGACTCGAATCTTTCTCGGATTCACACTCAGATCTAAACGTTTCCATGATTTGTCACAAGCCCAGTATTTATTCCCCTTTCTCAGTATCACTGCCCAGAATCCGTCATCTGGATACAGGGTGATTTTCCCTTTCCTACTGATGGATTCCTTGGCCACACCCACATCCCAGTCAGTCTTGTTTCCCACCTCCACCTCCCAGGAATGTTTTCCTGATGTGAATCCCTCTGATCCCAGGACACGGACATAGGAATCAAATCTCTCTGGATTGTTAGGGAGTTGCTGCCGTTTCCCGGTGTATCTCACGGTGCTCAGGTCCTCAGACACGAGAAGGTTAGGATGGGCTGTATTAGGGTCGAAGGTGACTGGAGCTGGGAACAGATGGACACGGATAAAATGTTAGTCAGACTCACTGTAACTTTCACAGCCGGTTAGTGATTGGGAAAATCAGCAATGATCCAGAATTAGAAATTCATCCCCCGGGGAAGAGTTTAAACAGCGCACAGGGGAAAGGGGAAGACACTGCCCGGGGGGAAGGTTTTACCCGGATACCACACCCTGCAGTGAGACTGAGGAAACCCCACAAGAGAGAGAGAGAAATGGAGACAGGCTGAGGGGGCGGGGTCAGGCTGGGGGCGGAGCCCGAACGGGGCGGGACCAGGGTGAGGGACGGGGCTCGGCTGGGGGCAGGGGCCAATTGGGGGCGTGGCATGGCCGGTGACGATTCGATTACCGAGGCGAGGAAGGAGATAAGGGGCGGGGGCCAGCTGGGGCGGGGTCAGGCAAGGGGCGGGGCCAGGATGGGGACGGGACCAGTCTGAGGGCGGGGCCAGTCTGGGGGCGGGGCAGGCCAGGGGTGGGGTCCGGTTGGGGGCGGGGCCAGACCCCAGGAGAACTGAATGAGGGATCTGTAAAAACGATGGAAGAGAAACAGAGAGAGAGACAGAGCGACAGGCAGAGAGAGGGGGGCTCGTCTGCTGGTGACACGAATGCGACCCCTGAAGGTGCCTCCCCTCCTGTGTCCTGATGCGACCCGGAGGGACCTGCCATCCTGTCCAATGGCTGCAAGAGAGAGAAAGCTGGACTGGGAGAACAGGGACATGAAACACAGAGAGAGACAGAGAGAGAGAGAGACAGAGACAGAGAGAGAGACAGGGAGACGGAGAGTGAAGGCAACATCAGGTTGTTACAGAAACAAGCAGCCACACTTGGACCGTGCTGAATACAAGAGACGGATTAAAGAGCGAGAGAGTCAAGTCAATGGTGGTTTAGTCTGTGCCGTGTCCCCGGGGCTGGTTGGAGAAGTGAGTGTTCCTCAGTTTGAGGGATAGTGAGTTAGAAACCGGACAGTCCGGCAGCCCCTGTTAGAAGCCCCTGATCCACCAAAACCTGTGGCTCCCCTTGTACAGCGGAGGGAAACTCCAGTCACTGATGACGGGGCCCCACCGAGGGGGCAGCGAGAGGGGAAGCGCTTTAAACCCGGGGAAAAGCAGATCATCCCGACCTGTTTCAATTGTGGGGGAAGTGGACAGTTTGTCCGAGAGTGGAGGAAACCAATGAAGGGCCAGAGTCAGGGGACTCGGAGTCAAGAGACACCCGAGACAAACACCCCGAGTTTCCAGAAATCCCACAGATGAATGAAATGGTGTCAGCACGAAAACACTCCCCAGGGTCAGGTCCATGTGGCCCAGGGAGAGGGTGTCCCGGGAAATTCAGCAGGAAGGGACTGTACCCAGCCTGAGTATCCTTGTCCACTCAGGTATGATGAGTGTGATAGACAATGTGTAGATATTATAGTGGAGGGAGAGAAAGGTAGTAGAGACAGGAGTGTCCAACACGGGAGTAGATTCACCCTCTCCTCTGATCTACAGGAGGATCCATTATATTGGGAAGATTTACAGCTGATACAGGGGCTGGAGCGATATCCAAACCCTTAGGTTTTAGGGTGGGACCCCCTCCAGACAAAGTGGACATGGGTTTTAGTGAGATGGCGGCCATCGGGGGGCCGGATCGGCGATCAGAGGCCGGGTCCAGTCATCGGGAGGCCAACAGATACCGGGTCTGACCATCAGGCGACCGGGGGAGGTGAGGGGGGGTGCGCTTGTCAACCAATCTCCCGGCAGACTGAGAAATCAGTGCATGTGCACTCGCCCCACCAACGGAAATCCCTTGACTCTGTGAAAATTCATTCAACTAAACTCGCCCAAAAAACAGATGGGAAAATCCCCCGTATTCCTGCCTGTTGGGAGCTTAGTTTTTGGGGAAAATCATCCCGCCCCTGTGTCCCAGCCGCAAAACCAACAGACTTTCCTTAAGATCATGGAGAAAGAGCTGGAAAAGGCAGTAGCCTCTCTTGTGGAACAGGGAGTATTGGGACTGAGATGACAAATGTGAAAAGGCTTTCATTTAACTGAAAATGGATTTGCAGACTGGCCCAGCTCTGGGAGCTGTGGACCCCGACAAGGACTTTTATCCTGAAGCTGCAGCCACTGACATCAGTTTCAGTGAAGTCCTTCTGCAGGAAACGAACAATCACTTGTGACTGGGAACCGATGTGAGCAGAGTCCCAGCAGACCTGGAAAAGGGATTTTCCACCTGTGAGGGACATCTGTTAGTGAGCTGTTGGACAGTGAAACATTTTACTGTTTTCACCCACACCCAGTCTCTTACATTACTGACCCACCACAATCCAATCCAACTATTGTTAGACACAAAAATCACAGAAAGGACGGGATCTAGTGTCAGAATAACCAGCTGGACTTTATTGCAAAGTGGGAAACACATTAAGGTAAACAGAATGGATGACCCTAAACTCACAGCTCATCTCAACTATCCGGGAGAAGCTCATACGAAAGGCAGTTAGATTTTGTTTTCAGTGTGTGTGTGTGTGAGAATGGATGGAAAGTTTCTGTCTGCAGAATGAAAGTCTGTCTCCAGAAAATTCTCTGTGTGTTGGCAGTATACACCCTGCTCTGCACAGCTATAAGTCATTAACTCTTTGTTTCATTTCCTTTAATGCTGCCAATTTAAAATTTGTTATTTTTCAGAGGTTGAATTTAGTTTTGCTGTTGTGAAACGATTTCGTTAAGGGGAAGTCGTGTCTGACAAATTTATTAGAGTTCTATGAGGATGTGTCTAGGGCGGTGGATAGAGGAGAGCCGGTGGATGTGGTCTTTCTTGATTTTCAGAAGGCGTTTGACAAGGTACCTCACGAGGTTATTGCAGAAGGTAAGGGGGCATGGAGTTGGGGGTAGGGTGTTAGCGTGGATAGAGGATTGGTTGTCAAATAGGAGGCAGAGAGTGGGGGTCAATGGGTGCTATTCGGATTGGCGGTTGGTGACTAGTGGAGTGCCCCAGGGGTCGGTGCTGGGGCCTCAGCTATTTACCATTTATATAGATGATCTGGAGGAGGGAACCGAGTGTATGGTGTCGAAATTTGCTGATGACACCAAGATTGGTGGAACGGCAAATTGCGCGGAGGGTGTGGAGAGTCTGCAGAAGGATCTAGATAGGCTGGGCGAATGGGCCAGGAACTGGCAAATGGAATTTAATGTTGGCAAGTGTGAGGTGGTCCACTTTGGTAGGAATAATGGTAGGAAGGACTATTACTTACGTGGCGAAAAACTGCAGCAGGCGACGGTGCAGAGGGACCTCGGGGTCCTTGTGCATGAGTCGCAAAAACCCAGCCTGCAGGTGCAGCAGGTGGTCAGGAAGGCGAATGGGATGCTGGCCTTCATAGCGAGGGGGATTGAATATAAAAGTAGGGAGGTCTTGCTGCGGCTATATAGGGCATTGTTGAGGCCTCAGCTGGAGTACTGTGTGCAGTTTTGGTCGCCGTACTTACGCAAGGATATTTTGGCCTTGGAGGGAGTGCAGAGGAGGTTTACTAGGCTGATGCCGGGGTTGAGCTATGAGGAGAGGCTGAATAAACTAGGCTTGTACTCGTTAGAGTTTAGAAGAATGAGGGGAGATCTCATTGAGACATATAAGATGATGAATGGGATGGATAGGATAGAGGTGGAGAGACTCTTCCCGCTCAGAAAGGACAGTAGGACTAGGGGGCACAACCTCAAGAGAAAGGGGGCGCGGTTTAGAACGGAGTTGAGGAAGAACTTCTTCACTCAAAGGGTGGTGAATCTCTGGAATGCTCTGCCCGTTGAAGTGGTGGAGGCTACCTCGCTAAACATTTTTAAGACGCGGGTTGATGGGTTTTTGATAAGAGAGGGGATTAAGGGTTATGGGGAGAGGGCGGGAATGTGGAACTGAGCCACGACAGATCAGCCATGATCTTATTGAATGGTGGGGCAGGCTCGAAGGGCTAGATGGCCTACTCCTGCTCCTATTTCTTATGTTCTTATGTTATGTTCTTAAATGTACCAGAGAGTTTGTTTTTATAAAAGATAAGCTTCAATCGTGAAGCTTTGAAGATATTCGGTCAAAATTCAGTTTTGAATTTCTCAAAACACTTTGCTTTCATTGCATTCACGGTATTTTTATAAACAAAACTGTGGCCGTTTATGACAGATATCAGATTAAAGACATTTCTGCCTTTCTCTAAATGAGGTTCAGTGATAAACATCAGAAACTGAAAACCGGCTGAAGGGAGAGAGAGGATGAAGGAGATATTGGAAAGATTCTGTCCCCTTCTTCATGTTAAAGACTGTCAGGTTGTTGTTATATTGTTACTTTATTCCAAAATGATTTTGATTCTCATTGTTTGACCGGAGCAAGGCAGAGAGGAGCGATGTGTGGCTGGAGTAAAAAGGGGAAGGGATTGACTTTTTTCCTTACTTTATCGCGGGGTTTCTTTTTCCGCTGGTTTAAGTGAAAAGCGGAAGTAGGCCGGCCGCAGGGTGACCTGGGGAGGATTTTAAAACTTTTTTTAAGCACGCGGGAGGTTTAAAAAGCAGGCTGCACTATCCAGCGGGCAGCATCGTTAGCGGACAGTGGAGTGAGCAGATAGCAGAGTGAGGGCTGAAGGGCTTTGGTTCAACGGGCTTAGGCAGAAACGGGTGAGGCAGGGTAGGTTTAGTTCTTAGTTAAACTTAAAAACTAAGTAAATAAAATAAGGATGGAGGGTCAGGTGATGTGTTGTTCCTGCATGATGTGGGAGCTGGTGGACCCCATTGTGGTTCCCAGTGAGCATGTCTGCAGTAAGTGTTGGTTGGGTGAGGAACTCCGGCTCAGGGTTGATGAGCTGGATTCTGAGCTTCGGACACTGTGACCCATCAGGGAGGGGGAGAGTTACCTGGACGCTGTGTTTCAGGAAGCAGTCACCCCCTTAGACTAAATAACTTGAATTCAGCCAGTGGTCAGGGACAAGAGGGTGTGGCTGCGAATGAGGCAGGTAGAGGGATCCAGGAGGTAGAGTTCCAGGAAACTCAGTCCCTGAACCTGTCCAACAGGTTTGAGATTCTTGCTCTCTGTGTGGACAGGAACGGGGACTGCAGGGAGGATGAGCAAACTGACCACAGCATCGTGGTACAGGGAGCCGTTCAAGTGGGGGGAGAAAAAAGAAATGTAGTCGTAATTGGGGATACTATAGTTCGGGGCATTGACACAGTTCTCTGTGACCAGGATCGAGAATCCCGAAGGTTGTGTTGCTTGCCTGGTGCTTGGGTTCAGGATATCTCATCTGGGCTGCAGAGGAACTTGGAGTGGGAGGGTAAAAATCCAGTTGTGGTCCACGTAGGTACCAACGACACAGGTAGAACAGGAACAGAGGTTCTACTGAGGGAATATGAAAAGCAAGGAGCAAAATTAAAAAGCAGAACCAAAAAGGTAATAATCTCTGGATTACTACCTGAGCCACGAGCGAATTGGCACAGGGTCAATAAGATTAAGGAGGTAAATGCGTGGTTCAAAGATTGGTGTGGGAGGAATGGGTTTGAATTCATGGGACATTGGCACCAGTATTGGGGAAGAGGGGACCTGTTCCGATGGGATGGTCTTCATCTGAATCGTGCTGGGACCAGAGTCCTGGCGAATCGTATAACTAGGGCTGTAGATAGGGCTTTAAACTAAATAGTGGTGGGGGGAGAGTTCAGTTGTTTGGAGAATTAGAAAATCAAAGGTAAAGGAGAGGGTAGGAATGCAGGTTAATGATGAGGACTTTCAACTAGTTAAAGGAGCCGAGGGCTGAGGAGAGGTTAGTAAAGTTTCCAGAGCACGTAGTAGAACAGAGAGTACAGAAGGTGGCAGGAATCTAACCTCAGGCAGAGTCAAAAAGGTGACAGGCATGAGAAGGGAGGTGTCAACGCAGTGCAGGGAGATGGTCTGGGGAAGAATAACCAGTCTGTGACAGGAAGGGACAGAGCGTGCAAACAAAGGAATGCACTAACAAATTGGGTCCAGGTAAGAAAGACTAACATAAAGACACTTTACCTGAACGTACGTAGCATTCGAAACAAAGTGAATAAGTTGACAGCACAAATCAGTGGCCATTACGAAACATGGTTGCAGGGTGACCAGGACTGGGAATTAAATATCCAGGGGTATCAGACAATTCGGAAGGACAGACAGGAAGGAAAAGGAGGTGGGGTAGCTCTGTTAATTAAGGATAACATCAGGGCAGCAGTGAGAGACGATATAAGCTCTAAGGAGCAAAATGTGGAATCAGTGTGGGTGGAGATAAGGAATAGTAAGGGGAAAAAGTCACTGGTGGACGTAGTATATAACCCCCAAATAATAACTTCAAGGTGGGGCGGGCTATAAACAAACAAATAACAGATGCATGTAAAAATGGAACAGCAACAATCAGGGGGGATTTTAACCTCCATATTGATTGGTCAACTCAAGTTGGGTGCAGTGGACTTGAGGAAGAGTTCTGAGAATGCTGTTGCGACAGTTTCCTCGAACAGTATGTTACAGAACTTACGAGGGAGCAAGCTATCTTGGATCTGGTCCTGTGTAATGAGACAGGTAAAATTAATGATTTCCTTGTGAGGGATCCTCTTGGAATGAGCGATCACAATATTTCTAATACAGATGGAGAGTGAGAAAGTAGCGTCCCAAACCAGTGTCCTCTGCTTGAACAAGGGGGATTACAATAGGATGAGGGCGGAGTTGGCTAATGTAGACTGGGAACACAGACTAATCGGTGGGACAGTTGAGGAACAGTGGTGGATTTTTAAGGAGATTTTTCTCAGTAGCCAGCAAAAATATATTCCAGTGAAAAAGAAGGAATGTATGAAAAGGGATAACCAGCCATGGATAATTAAGAAAATAAAGGAAAGTATCAAATTAAAAACCAATGCATACAGAATGGCCAAAATTAGTGAGGAACTAGAAGATTGGGAAAGCTTTAAAAAACAACAAAGAACGACTAATCAATAAAGAAAGGAAAGATAGATTATGAAAGGAAACTAGCGCAAAATATAAAAACTGATAGTAAAAACTTTTACAAATATATAAAACAGAAAAGAGTGGCTAAAGTAAATGTTGGTCCCTTGGAAGATGAGATTTAATAATGGGAAACGAGGAAATGGCCGAGGCCTTAAACAAGTTTTTTGTATCGGTCTTCACAGTGTAGGACACAAATAACATACCAATAATTGATGGTCATGGGACTGTAGGGGGGTGAGCACCTTAAATCGATCACTATTACTAAAGAGGTAGTGCTCGCTAGGCTAATAGGACAAAAGGTAGACGAGTCCCCTGGTCTGGATGGAATGCATCCCAGGGTATTAAAAGAAATGGCAGAAGTAATAGCAAATGCATGAGTTGTAATTTATCAAAATTCACTGGACTCTGGGGAGGTGCCAGCTGATTGGAAAACAGCTAATGTAACGCCACTGTTTAAAAAAGGAGGTAGACAAAAGGCAGGTAACTACAGGCAGGTTAGCTTAACATCTGTAGTTGGGAAAATGCTGGAATCTATCATTAAGGCAGAAATAGCAGGACACCTGGAATAAAATGGTTCAATCAAGCAGACGCAGCATGGATTCATGAAGGGAAAGACATGTTTGACTAATTTACTGGAATTTTTTGAGAATATAGCGTGTTCAGTTGACTGAGGGAAACCGGTGAACGTGGTGTAGTTAGATTTCCAGAAGGCATTCGATAAGGTGCCTCACAAAAGGTTGCTGTGTAAGATAAAAGTACACGGAGTTGGGGGTAAAGTGTTAGCGTGGATTGAGGATCGGCTACCTCCCAGAAAGCAGAGAGTTGGAATAAATAGGTGCTTTTCTGGTTGGCAATCAGTGACTAGTGGCATTCCGCAGGGATCGGTGCTGGGGCCTCAACTATTTACCATATACATTAGACAATCTGGAGGAGGGGACCGAGTGTAGGGTAACAAAGTTTGCAAATGATACAAAGATGAGTGGGAAAGCAATTTGTGTGGAAGACAAAGTCTGCAGAGAGATTTGGATAGGCTAAGTGAGTGGGCAAGGATCTGGCAGACGGAGTATAATGTTGGTAAGTGTGAGGTTATCCACTTTGGAAGGAATAATAGTAAAATGGACTATTATTTAAACGGTGGAAAATTACAACATGCTACTGTGCAGAGGGACCTGGGGGTCCTTGTGCATGAATCACAAAAACTCAGTTTGCAGGTGCAGCAGGTGATCAAGAAGGTGAATGGAATGTTGGCCTTTATCTCGAGGGGGATAGAATATAAAAGCAGGGAGGTCATGCTGCAACTGTACAGGGTACTGGTGAGCCCGCACTTCAGAGTTTTGTGTACAATTTTGGTCCCCTTATTTAAGAAAGGATATATTTAGCTTTGGAGAGGGTAAAGAGAAGATTCACCAGGTTGATTCCGGAGATGAGGGTGTTAGCTTACGCGGAGAGATTGAGTCGACTGGGCTTGTACTCTTTGGAGTTTCGAAGGTTGAGGAGAGATCTTCTAGAGACATATAAGATAATGAAGGGGCTAGACAGGGTAGAAGCAATGAGGTTATTTCCACTTACAGTGGAAACAAGAACAAGGGGACATATCCTCAAAATACAGGGGAGTTAATTTAGAACAGAGTTGAGGAGGAACTTCTCTCAGAGGGTAGCAAATCTTTGGAATTCTCTGCCCAATGAAGCAGTAGAGGCTACCTTGTTAAATGTATTTAAGTCACAGATAGATTTTTATCCAATAAGGGATTTAAGGGTTATGGGGAGCAGGCGGGTAAGTGGAACTGAACCCACTATCAGAACAGCCATGATTTTACTGAATGGCGGAGCAGGCTCAAGGGGCTATCTGGCCTACTCCTGCTTCTATTTCTTATGTTCTTATATTTTAACACCTTGGTAAACATGCTTATCCAGAATACCACGTCACTCACTACTGTCTGACAGTCAGTGCACCAAAGTGTCAGTGACACACACAGAGATCAGGAGAAATACACTTTTAAACTCAAAGATTGGAGCTGAGACAAAGTGTAATTCTTTCAGATTCTGGGAACCATAAGATGGCAGCCAGAGTGTGTGAGTAAAACTCAATCAGTATAAACAAAATGAATGTTGAATTAGACTGAGAAAAATCAACTTGAATTCATAGCAGAGAGAACAAACTGACTGAAGTACAGGAAAATGAAATGATTACTGCCACAGCAATGAGCTCACAGTTTCAGATCAGGATGAAATGGAAGACTGATGATGTTGGTGGAGACATTTGTGAAATTTTGTTTTGTGCAGATTGACATTCAGTAAGTTTCTAAAAGACACTATAGTGAAGAGGAAAGGGTCAGCTACATCCTTTATGGGCAGGACAGAAAGGATTCATCTTCCCAGCAACTGGAAGATGAGTGAGGAGTTCCCCGTCTGTCATTGCTACTGTATGGCTCATTGATTCTGTACATAGTCCACACTGGGTTAATGGGCATTGAAGGGCCATTGAGTTCACATGGGTGGATGGGAGGAGTGAGTTGGCACTGAGATGGAATGGAGTGAGGGGGGGAATGATGGGTGCATGGAAGGAGCATGGGGACACAGCTAAGAACTTTTCATCTTAAAAATAATTCAGCACTCATCTTCAGCCAAAGTCAAATCAATGGATTCACCAATGTGAAGTTCAAATCTTGAGGTGAACCTGTTGATAATTTCTGAATGAGACTGAGAAACGTGGCCAGAAAATGTAAATTCAGAGAAAGCGATGAAAGTTGGGAGATCAGCTCATTTGCGATTCTACACAGCCTGATGTATAAAAAGATCTGATTAGAAAGAACAAGCTCAGAATATCAGAGATTGTAGACATTGCCAGAGTACATGGAAACAGGAGCAGAGATATGAAGACGCTGACTATCCAAACAGCTGGTATTCAGTTAAATTACAGGAAAGGCAGCAGTGAAACATCTACAAAAGGCTGCAAACCAGACAGAAAGATAAGAGCTGTGAATGTCCACATGAGTTCACTGGCAGAAGGAAATGTCCCACCTGAGGATCAAACTGCGGACTTTGTAGAAAGCCCAATCACTGGGTAAAGATGCACAGAATAAATTAAGAGATTGGTAAAGTTACTAGAGGCAGAGCAACAGGGGAACTGAGAAGAAACTAAAACATTGATTTGATGCTGGGATTCCTGCCCCATTCACAGCATCCCCCCGCCCAACCCCCAGGCACCCCCCCCAATTCTTTGCTGATACAGGATAAGGTTGTGAGTAGCATCTTGCCAGATCTGTTGTGGAGTCAGGCATCTCATAGCTCTCCCTAATTTTTGTTGAGTTGGGCAAGTCTCCATTACTTATGGTCCACGGCTCTACAGAGAAGCTGTGACAGTCAGGATTCGGGGACAGATAAAGTAAAAGAGTCTTAGCTGTGCCCCCATGATGCTTCCATGCACCCACCATTCACCCCTCACTCCATTCCATCTCAGTGCCAACTCACTCCTCCCATCCACCCATGTGAACTCAATGGCCCTTCAATGCCCATTAACCCAGTGTAGACTATGTACAGAATCAATGAGCCATACAGTAGCAATGACATCTGTGGAACTGCTCAGAAATAAAACATCTATTCACCAATTATCTTTTCAAAAAATATTATGGTTTCTACAGCCCAAGTGGCTGAGAGCCCAGACTCTCAAAAGGATTATGTCAGTGGGGTTCTGTTTTCACACCTGGACATAAAGGTTGACTTTTCTTGATTGACATCCTTAAGTGGTTATAATAAATTATTCTTTCAGTGATTGTGTTCATTTGCACAACTGAAGAGGTGCTGAAACTGTTGTGTTTGATTCTTTACTGGCCTGTCTGAAGCCTTTATAGTGTTGTAAAAACAATAATATTTTTTCAAAAGAAGATTTGTGAATATGTTTTGTGTTAGCAACTCCACACATGCCATTGTTATTATCTGTCTCATCAATTCAGTACATATTGTACACTCTGTGGATGGGTACACAGGGCTATAAAGTAACATAAGTTGGTATAGGACCTCGGAGCAGGAGTAGGCCATTCAGCCCCTCGAGGCACCTCTATCATTCAACAACATTCTCACTGATCTGATTGTGGTCTCAACTCTACTTTCATGTCTGCATCCCCACCCCCATAATGACTCCCTTGTCAATCAGAAATCTATCAAATTCAGCTGAGAATAAATTCAATGACCCAGCCTCCAATGCATTCTGGAAAACAGAATACAGACTCCTGACTCTCAGAAAAATAATTTCCTTATCTCAATTTTAAAAAAGAGACCTCTTATTTTTGGAAGTTTGCAAGGTGTTGCCTATGGAACCTTGCTGAGTTTCTGCAGTGCACCTTGTCGATGGTAAACTCGGCTGAAATTTGTTTGTTGGTGGTGGAGGGAGTGAGTGTTTGCAGATTGGATTCCAATCAAACTGGAGACCTCTGGAGGAGACTGAGATGGATCATCACTCAGAATATTGTACCAAATGCATCGGCCTTATCTTTTGCATTGATGTGCTTGATTCCCCATCATTGAGGATGGAGATGTTTGTATAGCCTCTTCCTCCAGTGAGTTGTTTAATTATCACCACTATTCACGACTGGATGTGGCAGGATTGCAGAGATTAGATCTGACCCATTGATTCTGTAATTGCTTAGCTCTGTCTATGACTTGCTGCTTATGATGTTTAATATGCAAGTCATCCTGTGTTGTAGTTTCACCTGGATGACACCTCACTTTCAGGTATGCCTGGAGCTGCGACAGGCAGGTTGATGAGGGTGAGGTTAATAAGTTTTTCCCTTTTGTTGGTTCCCTCACCACCTGTCCCAGTCTAGCAGCTATGCCCCTTAGGACCAGGCTAGCCTGGACTGTGGTGGTACCACAGAGCCACTTGGTGATGGACATTGAAGAGCCCACCCAGAGTACATTTTGCCCCTTGCCACTTTCAGTGCTACCCCAAGTGGTGTTCAACATGGGGGAGTACTGATTCACCAGCTGAGAGGGGTGGGCTGGGGTGGTACATTTGGAGCACAAGTTTCCTTGCACAAGAGATTTTCTTTCCTGTGTGTGACCTGATGCTATGAGACTACATGGGGCTCAGAGTCAATGTTGAGGATTGTCAGTGCAAATTCCTCCTGAATGTGTTACCTTTGCTGGGTCTGTCCTGCCAGTGGAACAGGACATATCCAGGGATGGGGATTGTATTTTAAATTAATTTATGGGAAGAGGACGTCACTGGCTGGGACAGCATTTGTGGCCCATCCTTAACTGCCCTTGAACTGAGTGGCTTGCTTGGCCATTTTGGAGAGGCAGTTAAGAGTCAACTACATTGCTATGGCTCTGGAGTCACATGTAGGCCAGAGCGGGTAAGGACGGCAGATCTCTTTCCCTTAAGGACAGTAGTGAACCAAATGGGTTTTTACAAGAATCGACAATGATTTCATGGTCATCGTTAGACTTTTAATTCCAGATTTTTTGTTTGAATTTAAATATCACTCTCTGCCATGGTTTGAACCCAGATCCCCCTGGGTTTCTGGATTACCAGTCCTGTAGTTTTATGTAACAGAGCGGTTTGCTCGCCTACTTCAGAGGGCAGGGTAGTTCTCTAAAGGGCACCATGAATCAAATGGATTTTTACAAAAATCAACAATGGTTTTATGCTTAACGTTAGACATCTAATTCAAGATTTTATTCTGAATTCATATCCCACCACCTGCTATAGTGAGGGGAGAGGTGTTCTCGAAGGGGCAAAGCTGCCCCCAGATTCAGTGAGACCACCCTTGGTGCCCTCCTGTGTGCAGTCTATGGTCAGTGTGACTAGCTCACGGAGTTTATCAAACCCCTTCTGTAGCAGTGACAAGACATATGATAGAAACCATTGCCCTATTGGGGCATCCCTGGTGTCACGGCCATCCACTTGATCAGAGCCAGCAGCAGGATCATCAACTTGGTCTCTCAACTCATCATCCCCTCGTCCTCAGAGGATTGGACCCATCTGGTGTGTCATCCTCCTCCAGGGAATCTCCTCTCTGGATGCTGATCAGAAATGACAATGCTGTCACGACCTGGGGTCCGACAGCATTACCCTGAGTTTCTGCATTATTATTCCAGCATCAATACCACAGTAGCATCACTTGATGTTGTGAAGGGCTGGGAATTACATCTCCTTCACACAGAATTCAGATGGGTAAAGCCCGAGGAATTGCACTGATTCCAGGTTTCTCTAGTGTGCAGGGAGCCACTGACTGCACACATGGAGTGGAGATGCCAGCGTTGGACTGGGGTAAATACAGTAAGATGTCTCACAACACCAGCTTAAAGTCCAACAAGTTTATTTGGTATGAATAGCAAATTAGCTGTAAAGACTCGCATTCTAATCAGTATTCTGTAAACTGTGTGTGCCTTTATATGCCCTGTTTGTGATCAGAACTCTCCACTCACCTGATGAAGGAACAGTGTCCGAAAGCTAGTGGCGTTTACTACCAAATAAACTTGTTGGACTTTAACCTGGTGTTGTGAGACTTCTTACTGTGCACACATGGAGCCATAAAGCCAGCTGGATAGAAAGGGCTTCCACTTGGTCAATGTGTGGCTGGTGTGTGACTATAATCAGCAGCTCTTACAAATGTGTACCAGGTACCCGGGCATCAGTCACAACTCATACATCCTGAGGAACTCCCAGATTCCAGACCTTTTCCGGCTTCCTTGGAGAAATGCCGATTTGATGATGAGAGCTATCGACTGAAAAGATGGTTAATGCTGCCTGTGAGGGTGCCCAGACCTGACACAGAGAGAAGGCTCCCTGAGAACAACAACTGCACCAGGAACATAGGGGAGCAGAACATCAGACTCCTAATGATGTGGTTTATTTGTTTGGACAGGTCTGGAGGCGCATTGCAATATTCCCTCTCATGTACCTCCCTGTGGTTTGCTGTGCCCTCCATAACATCACCATCCAGAGAGGAGATTCTCTGGAGGATGATGACACACCAGATGGGTCCAATCCTCTGAGGATGAGGGGGATGATGAGTTGAGAGACAGGGTTGATGATCCTGCTGCTGGCTCTGGCTCTCATCAAGTGGATGGCCGTGACACCAGGTATGCCTCAATAGGGCAGTGGTTTCTATCATACATCTTGTCACTGCTACAGAAGGGGTTTGGTGAACTCCATGAGCTGGTTACACTGACCATAGACTGCACACAGGAGGGCACCAAGGGCAGCCTCACTGAATCTGGGGGCAGCTTTGCCCCTTTGAGAACACCTCTCCCCTCACTCTGGCACAGACATCTATGTATGGAAATGTATAATAAATGTAAAATTCCTCAATGTCACAAGCAGGAGACTTGCTGATTTCTAAAATTCTGTCACATGTGAAGAGTGATATGTTTGGCAGAGATTATCTAAAATTGAAATTTATTGATCTGGTCAGTCTGGAAAATGCTCCATGTAGAGTAGATGTACTCGATTGATCATCTGATAGGTCACCTGACACTATCCTGTATCAGGGGTTCTTGTTCTGGGTAATGGCCGCAGCCTCTGGGACGGGACATCCCTCCCTCCAGCACTCATTGGGCAGGATGATGGTCTGTAACCCGCCCTCACCACTAATTGGCAGCAATTACGGGATGATTGGACACGCACCGACAGCAGGTCCTGAAGTTGGAACACTGCCGACTTCCGGGTGTGGAACCCACTGTGGGTGCGTGACCGGATTATTCAGCATGAAAAGTGGGAAAGTTGTTAACAAAGAACAGCACAGGAAACAGGCCCTTCGGCCCAACAAGCCCATGCCGCCATTTTAACATTCAGTGAGTGCCTCATCTACCTTCTTCTACCTATGACTTTTCTCTCCGCCAGATCTGGGGAGGTCTACTTTAGGGACAATTCCATTGGACTCACTTTTAACAGCAGGAAAATAAAATTTAAAAAAACCAGAAAAATATAGACAAAAGCAAAGAAATACAATATGCTTCAAAATGTTGGTAAATGTAATGGAATGGTGTTCTGAACAAACAAACATACGGATTAGGAACAGGAGGCCATTCAGCCCCTCAAACTTGCTCTGCTATTCAATAAAATCATTGCTGATCTGATTGCGGTCTCAACTTCACATTTCCCCTGACCTGCAATAACTCATGTTAGTGAAGAATCTATCTTCTTCTGTCTTAAAAATATTCAATGATCTTGTCTCCTCTGCGCTTTCGGGGAGAGAAAATAACTCCTCATTCTGGTTTAAATGGGAAACCCCCTATTTTTAAACTGTGTCACCGAGTTCCAGTCTCTCCCACAAGGGGAAACATCCTTTCAGCATCCACCCTGTTTCCTTTAAATTACAACATTGGACATGGAAGCTGCATCATTCAGAACAAGTTAATGTCTGTCCCACTGCTCTCCCATTGTAACTAATTCTTTTTCAATTTCATATGGGAGAGAATTCAGACAAACTAAAATGTGGAATCAGATCTCAAAACAATTAAAAATCCTGAAATTCAATGCAAAATGAATTTAACTTGATTGGTCGGACTGAAGCAGTGGCCTTTATGTTAGATCTTTACTGAAGACGATTTTCCAGCTGTCTGGCTTATATTTTGAGCTGTCGGTTTTTTGAAACAGTTCATCAGTTTTGTATTGATTTGTTCTTCCTTATTGTGTGTTACAATAATAAGGTCTTACCTTCACATTCACCAATTCTCTTCCACTCTGAAAACATAAACAACAAATTAGACAGGAATTAGTTCATTCCGTCCAAAATGTTCTTCTCCCAGTATTTCTCCTTGATTTAATCTGTAAATAACTTCACAGCAAGTGTTTTACAGACATTTTAAATGTCATTGATACAGGATCACAAGAAGTAGGAGCAGGACTAGACCAGATGGCCTGTTGAAACTGCTCCACCATCCAGTCTGATCTTGGATAATGTTAGGCTTCAATTCCATTCCCACCTTGCTCCATTTTTCCCAAGGGCTTAGAATTTCACAGAGTTCCTCATTACCATGGGGATTAAGGACTATATGGGGCAATTCAGCGGTGATGGGCTTGGGATGGGAGGAGGGGGTCAGTTGGGAGGGTTGAAATGTCCACCACAATAATGATGGGATCCAGTATTATTGGGGAAGGCTGGAAAACAACATGAGGAAGCTTTACCCTCACATTGTCAGGTTTGAGGTGTATATCTGACACACGTACAAGTGAGAGAGGGAGCGTCAAATTCCATTTGGAAATAAAAACAGTAATGGCATTGGCTGAACACAAAAGTAAGTGAATCTGTTTGGGAGAGCTCTGAGGCAGTGGGGGAGGGACTGAAATGCTGGGTTAAAGCAACTCTAACTTGTTGATGCTGTAAGAATGAACAGGAGTGAGCTTAGTGAGAAAGGAGGGAGATGTCATTGGCAAGAAAGTGACTGAAAGCCAATTCCTTCATTAGCGCCGTTAAAGGGAGATACAGAGCTCAGTAACTTCACATCACAGTCGCCGTATCTCAAGAGTAACACCTGGGAATGTAGACTTTGTGAATGCAGGCAATGTGAAGGAGGCACAGCTGTGTTGTATACAGCATTCCATCAATGAAGGCCAGTCACAAGTTCACCAGAAATGTGTCCCGGCAGCGGGAGGAGTGGAGCAGAGGGAATGGCAGCAACACTGAAGAAGTCATTTCTGCATCTTAGGGACAGGAAGAAACCATCTGGAGATTCACCCTCAACCTCTCCAACCCAGTGGGAGATGGGATCCTCGACAGCAGCAATTGTGGCTCTTCCCCCGAGTCTGTACCTAAGATTTCATTCCCTGAGTCTCATGGTTTTGTTTCCCGGAACAGGAGCAGTTTCTGAGGGAGAAAATCAAGGTCGGTGGGAAGGCAGAAACCTGAGCAACATCATCCACACCGAGAGTCTGAAAACAAGATTATTGCCACCTCGGCCTTCTCCAAGAGATACCTGAAATAACTGAGAAAAACAATCTGTGAGACTGGCTGTGGGTCATCGCCTCCAATAAGGAAAGCTACGAACCCCATTATTTCCAGCCAGGATGAAGAGGAGTCTGAAACTGAGGATTAAAGGGAGCTCTGTATCTGCGGGTCAAGGACTCGTACAGAATAAGTGCTGTTTTTGACCAGGAACTGATTAAAGTCTGGAACCTGGTCACCTCACTCCACAGCTCTCCTCTGTCTGGAATAGTGGCTATCGTCAGGGAGTCGCTGCTCAGGAATCTGCAGATCCATCAATACCATCACCAGCGGCTGGTGGGGGGAAGGGCTGGGACTGCTGGGGTGACCAGGATCAGGGACGGGCTGAGTGGTGGAGGAGTGGGCTGGATGACCTCATTGGAACCGGCGTGTCAGGTATCAGTGGTTATCCAGTTTCCAGCCGATGCCCTCCAACGCCCTGAACCGGTGGTGCTCCGAGGCACACGAGGTCTGGAGGAGGCGCAGACGTGCGGTGAACTCCAGTCTGAGTGCACCCCTGCTCGGACAGAATTTCACATCAGCCCCAAAGCCGAACTGTCCGTCAGGAGCTGGAGCCCCACAGCTCGAGGAGCCTTGTGGAAATGTCCTCTGCGTCCTTTAGCACAGCACAGAGGGGTTTCCTGTACGGGCTGCTGCTGCACACCTTTCACCTTCTTACCTTTGTTCACCATCCAGACACACCTTGCTGCCGTCCAGCGGTGGAGGTCCCTGGTGGAGGGCTCTCTGTGAGGGAATACTCCTATTTACCATCGGGGACTCTGGGCAGAGGGTGTTCCACACGACCGTCCCATACAACCACAGATTGTTTTGGTTCACAGATTCCCAAGATGCCTGTTGTCTTTTGCAGGCTTGTGGAGTTTGCAGACCATGTAAATGTTAATTATTTTCATCCCTTTTTAATTTCCTGGAAACCTTTTCCTTGAGTTTTGTTTTCACTTCAGCCCCACATTCCTGGTCTTCAGGCACCCGGTGTGGAGAGGGGTGGGGAGGGAGGAGGACCTTCTCAAAGACCTGCTCCTGGGTCAGGCCAAGCTTGTCATCAACAGGTCCAGGCAGTGGGCGATCGAGGCCAAAGGTGAGGGCGGACAGCCTGGTTTTTAAAAAAATGCAATAGAGGAAAAGGGGCCACTCTCTTTGGGGGCTCCATTTTAAGATGGCAGTGGGGGGGGGCATGGTTGTCCAAAGATAGAAACACTTTTCCTACTGGCTGCGGCCTAAAACCCAACCCCCAACGTCAACTCCTCACTCACCCCACACTGTCCCGAACCTGCCCAAACCCTTCCTGCCAATCCCTGCATTTGCCCATTCACGGGGTCCATGAGGCTTCTTCTGCTTTCATGGTGCCCACTAATACCCACTTGGCACTGGTGGAGCTGCCAGTCAATGCAATTGGCTGAAATATAGTTCAAGTGCACGATTTCACACACTCGCCAGAGCGATGTAAAGTTCTGGTTTAAGATTCACAGGAAGATCAGTTTATTAACCTTTGGGTTAAAGCACAGTCACATCATCAATATGTGGAATTAACTGATCCTGACAGATAAATATAATTCATTAAACTTGTAATTACTCCAAAACAAATATACTTTGTAGTTCGTAAATATTTCAATATTCAACTCTTACCATATTCTGCAACAAATTCCAAAAGTTTGAGCTCTGAAAAAATAACAAGAAAAACATTGAATATTAGAAACCATGATTTCATTAAAGCAAAATATTGCAGACGTTGGAAACTGGAAATAAAAACAAAAACTGCTGGAAATACTCAGTGAGTCAGGTGGAGGCTTTGAGAGAGAAACAGGTTGATGTCCTTTCATTAGAGCTGGAAATAATAGAGATTTAACAGGTTTTAAACAGAGACAGAAACAGAGAAAGGGGCAGGGAGGAAAGAACCAAATTCAAGTAAGGGTAACAGATGAGAAATAACAGAATATCAATAATTAATTAATTCCTTTACCTCTCTTTTGGTGAAATGATATAAAGACCAGACAAGTCCTTTAAAGGATAGATAGATGGATATTATGGAGCATCAGGAAATGGCAGGTATGATACATGGATTGTCCATATCAATCCTAATAGGTTTAGACTGCGGATAAATCCCAGATCCAAGGGGTGGAATTTTCCGTGATGACTTTAAGTGGGATGGTGAAGAGGTACTGCCGTGTGCTTCCTGTTGGGTGGTGTGGCAGGGAATCATGCCTGATTTCACGCTCGTTCACTCATTAATTATTCATGGGTGAGTTTCACACTGAATCATGTGCCGGGTCTGGAACTTACTCACCCGTTCCGCTGTCACCAAATGGACTCCAAGTTCCAGGTACCACATTTAAACCCCACCTCACTCTCTCCAGACCAGCTTTTAGAAGAGGTCATTAGGAAATATCTGCTACAAAGAAGATAACTGCTTCTTGGTTCTGCAATGACTCCCAGGAAACTCTCATGAAATGGGATACCCTTTACCCAAGGGATGGCTCCAGGAAACACACCAGCCTCACCTCGCTGGGCCGGGAGGCCATTGAAGGGCAGCTGAGTGGTTTGGCCAGCCGCCCCTCAAAATACAATCCAGTGCAGGAAGAAGATGAATGATCTCCTCCACTCCACCAGGGTAAACCATCCTTCTCTTGACTCCAATCTCACTCTCTCATTATAGCGTCATGTAGTCAAAGTGTTACATTGTTCAGAAAACTCACACAATATTTACTGACAGACATCAGCACTGATTGTCTCACGGACACTTTAACATCATCTCATCTATCATGCTGCAAAAACACCATCCTCAGCCCATCCTGGTGAGGGTTTAGCACACACAGCAGGCATGGATCCTTCCCAACCCTCTCACCACAATTGTAAGAACATAAGAACTAGCAGCTGGAGTGAGCAATTCAGCCCCTCGATCCTGCTCCGCCATTCAATCCGGTCATGACTGAACTTGTCTCAGTCGCAAGTCCATCTTCCTCCCCGTTCTCCATAAGCCTTCAATCCATTGCCAATTAAAAATCAGTCAATCTCCTCCTTGAATGTGATGTGTGTTCCGGTATCCACTGCACTCTGGGAAGTGAATTCCACTGATTCACGACTTGTTGAGAAAAGTAATTTCTCCTCATTGCTGTTTTAAATCTGCTGTCCGCTTATTCTAAAACTATCACGTCTTGACCGAGATTGCCCCACAAGATGAAACATCCTCTCTATGTCTACCCTGTTAATCCCCTTTAGCGTGTTATATACCTCAGTTAGATCCACTCTCATTCTTCTGAGCTCTGGAGCGTGTCGGCCTATACAGCCTAACTTCTCTTCATTAGTTGTCACTAATCGTGTCGCACTGGAGTTTTCCAAGGACTGAATGACGGAGCTGACTTTCTTCCCACTGAAACCCCAACACCATGTGTTGGAGACAGGGACCCAGACACCCTTAACTTAGACACTGTCACAGTAATACAAGTGAACAGAAACCTCTGCTCAGACAAAAAAAATTCTCAAAGCTGACTCTCAAATTTTGAATTATATCTTAACATCCAGATATTTCTAAAATAAAATGAGGAGGAATTATTTCACTGAAAGCAGCATGAATCTGTGGAGTTCTCTACTCCAGGGTGCAAGTGGATGCCAGAACATTAAACTATTATAAGGTGGAGATAGATAGGTTTTTAATTTGGATAAGTCTGTTAATTCCCATTGCTGCAGACATGGAATAGAAAGAGGATGTTACACAAGGATATTGGAGCACAGGAGAAAAGATTAAAAAGATTGACAGCAACTGAGAGGATTCAACTAACAGCAAAGATTGATTAACTTTACTCTTTGATGAAGAGTTAGGAAGGTGGAGATGAGGCCAGGATGAGATCAGCCATGATCATATTGAATGGTAGAACAGGCTCGATGGGCTGAATGGCCCACTCCTGCTCCGAGTTCTGATGGAACAGCAGCAGCCACTGCCTCCCCTGTGACACTGCTGTTCTATAGGGATTCCGGATTATGATTGGCCAGCAGCTCTCAGTGGGTGGGACTTCCACACCCAGGGTTCCTGATCCTGGGGAAGGGCCCTCACTGTCCTGCCGAGTGTCTGAGTGACCCTTGATGTGACAGATCCTCCCGAAAAACAGTGACACGGGGTCCTCAGCAGCTCTCCAGCCAGCCAGCAACAAACCCAGTAAATATTACCCACTCTCTTTGATATTTATATGTACAATGATTCAAATATCAGATATAAATCAGGACAAAGGAACTTATCTGAGTTTTACCAGGGTTAATGGTATCCAGCATTTCTCTCCACACTGGGTACAGGAAAGGGCCGGTGAATTTTTCTATGGGCAGGACACCATCTACCAGTGACAGCTCAATACCCTCATCACTAATCCTGTAAGTATTAAAGAGTTGGTTATAATTCGACCAGAAACACTTTGCTGAGTAATTTCACCAACTTGCTCTGAGTTCCAGTAAAGTTCATGTCCTACCTTCTCTTCCGAGATGCTTCCTCCTGAAATAAACAAAACCCAAACCTGAGTTGACAGAAACGGACTGTCTAAATCCAGAAAGCAGAAATGACATTCACATTGTTACAAACTGCTGAGAATTGTCAATTCCCATTGCTGCAGACATGGAATAGAAAGAGGATGTTACACAAAGGATATTGGAGCACAGGAGAAAGGATTAAAAAGATTGACAGCAACTGAGAGGATTCAACTAACAGCAAAGATTGATCAACTTTACTGTCGAAAAGAGAAGACCTGACAGAGGTCTTTAAAATGATGAAAGGGATGGGATTTGATCGATTCAGTGAAGCTCTTTCCACTTGTCGAGATTCCAGAAATAGGGATTTAAACATGATATAGTTACAAATAAATCCTTTCGGGAGTTCAGGAGAAACTTCTTCACCGAGAGAGTGATGAGAATGTGGAACTCACTATCACACGGGGTGGAATTTACTCCAATCTGTCACAGCAGCTGGCATGGTGTCCGGACAGAGGGAATCACACCAGAGGCCACATGGCAGGAAAACCTCCTGGGATTCAGTTGGAGATGGGAAGGGGAAATGTGCTGAAGTCGGTGGCAAGAGGCAGAAAGATTTTCAATCCAATTTACTACCCATGGATTGGATTTTATGGGGTTCCGCAGTTCACATCTCACCCTCCACCCCAGCGAAAAACCCTGTGGGGAACCTGTCCAGGGGAACAACTACTACCTGGCAGATATTTAACAGGCAATTGGCCTTTAGGAGGATGGAGATGAGATTTCCGCCACTCTGGGACAGTCTAGACTGAGAGAACTGCTGGTCGATCATCAGGCTCAAGGTCTTAAAGTACTGGAAACTCCACCAGAGAGAGTTAACACTGCCGGAACCGCACTCGGGCGATGAGGAGACAGGCTATAATGATCAGAATTTTAAAGGTGCTTTGCTGGTCATTGAGAAGGGTGGGGTCCATCAGGAGAGTGAATGATGGGTTTGTGGGGGGGTGGGGGTGGTTTCACCTTGGCATTCCCTCCAATTGGCCCAAGGGAGCAGTTAAGGCCCCTTCATCCCATCGCCCCAGCCCATTGAGGGAAACTGTCGACTGGCTACTTGGCATGGACCTCTCAGGGCTGAGGCCCCCGAGTTGGCATTAGCTGCCCACTTACTGTTCCCATCTGTCAACAAGTGGACAGGATATCCAACACCACCCCTGCTGCTGGTGTAACTATGTGGGGGCAGGTCGGGGGTGAGTATTTTATATACCCCATCCACCCTCAAACCCGCTGGTGGGGGGAGATAAAATCCAGTCCACGGAGTCACAGTGTGGAAGTTAATGAAGGTGACAAGTGTCTCACACCCCGGCTGGAGAGCTGGTGAAAGCCTCACACTGACACTTAACATAGAATCATAGAAATCCTACATTGCAAAAGGAGGCCATTAGGCCCATCAAGCCTGCACGAGCAACAATCCCTCCCTGGCCCTATCCCTGCAGCCTCACATATTCACCCTGCTAGTCCCACTGATTCGAAGGGACAATTTTGCAGAGTCAATCCCAACCTAACCCGCACATTTTTGGACAGTGAGGGGAAACCGGAGAACCCGGAAGAAACCCATGCAGACACAGGGAGAATGTGCAAACTCCACACAGACAGTTACCCGAGGCTGGAATGGAACCTGGGTCGTTGGCGCTGTGAGGCAGCAGTGCTAACCACTGTGCCACCGGGCCACCCCTATATCGGGAAGGGTTATCATAATAAGAACCAATCAGGCAGCAGAGGGCCTTCCCCTGGATCAATGATTGGAGGTTTGTGGGTGGCAGTCCGACTTACCCAGAACTGTTGACCAATCAGAGGGCTGATTGCCCTTCATTGCTCAGCAGTGCCACGGCTGTGGTGGTGGCTGCTCTTGGTAATGCTACGACAACGGATGAATGAACATCGCTCGACAATCACCAGGCAAGACTGTTCCCTTCCTGTTGGCGAACACTTCAGTGGTCACGGGCATTCAGCCTCTGACCTTTGGGTAAGCATTGTCCAAGGTGGCCTTCACGACACACGACAGCGCAGAGTCGCTGAACAGAGACTGATAGCCAAGTTCCACACACATGAGGACGGTCTCAACAGGGATCTTGGGTTCATGTCGCACTATCTGGAACCCCCGTGACTTGCCTGGGTTTGCAAAACCTCACTTACTGTACTGTCTGGAGACAATACACATCTCTGTAACCTGTGATCAGTGCTCCTTCCACTCACATTATCAGCCTCTTCAGGTCTTGAACAGCAGGTTAGGTGTAAGGATTCGCATTCTAATCAGTAACCTCTAAACAGTCGGTGCTTTATATGCTCTGTCTGAGGCCAGAACTCTCCATTCACCTGACGAAGGGACTAACCCCGAAAGCTTGTGCGTTTACTATCAAATAAATCGGTTGGACTAAAACCTGGTGTTGTCAGACTTTTTACTTGGAAATGCACCCAGTAGAGACCCAGGATCACAGAGGGACCCAGGCAGTGTGAGTGATGGAGGCAGGGAGTGGTGGTTGTGGGGGAGGGTGATGGGGGTCAGCAGCAAGAGCAGAGGGTGGCTCTCACTGCCCCTGCCCCCGCTTCGTGATTCCTGATCCCTTAAATGGGCAGTGAGTGCAGCTGACAAGGGAATTCCCACCACATCCTCAATCCCCCGGAAATTTAGTAACACAAACAGGGTTTACTTTTTGTGCTTCCCGTGTGGTAAGATCCCTGCCTGCTGCAGGATGAATATAGTGGGATGAGGCCCTTATGTAGACATTAATTGCTCTCTCATGGGGAAAACTGGCTGCAGTCAGACTGTCCACAAGACTTCCCACCACAGACTTAACAGGGGTAGAGGCAGCAGAAACCCCACACAGTGTCATTCCCATGACTCCCCCCCTCCAACCCAGCCCCCACCTCCTGCCCCGTGACTAAATACTCTCTGGGTGCAGTCGGATTAAATTCCACCCGCCCAGTGAAGCCATGGATACATTTAAGGAGAAGTTGGATAAACACATGAGGGAGAAAGGAACAGAGGGATATATTGACAGAGGAAATGAAGTAGGATGGGAGGAGGCTTGTCTGGATCATGTTGTTACTGTGAACTTTCACTGACCTAAACTGAAATATAATCCCTCACCTTCAGAAATATCACTCCGTCTTTTTGTTCCAACTGTTTCTCCAACTTTGAGAGTTTCTCCTGAATAGAATTTAAATTCTCCTGAATTTCACAAAGATTTTCCTCCATTGGTTTGAGAATTTTTTCCTCTTCTTCCCTGAGATCTCGGATTAAACGCTGCTCTTTCTCAGTGAGAACCTGGTGCATTTTAGTGAACTCGGACGTGATGTGGCTCTGCAGACTGATCGACTGTTTCTATAAGGAGAAACATGAAAATAATATGTTTCTGTAATAAAAACGACCAAATAATGAATTAAATTTCGAAGCTCAGAACAGGGAGACTTTACCCTAATTTGGGAAATCTTCTGTTTCTGCTGCTGCTCCATTTCTAGAACTGTCGATTTCTTCTTGGTGAGAGAATCTGAGGAAGATTTCACCCCATCCTGGGATTGGGAGAGAAAAGCAGAAAATCAAAGTGTTCAACCCTGAAAATGTGATCAAATAATCAGGTGATCAAACCTGTTCCCTTTTACCTTGTAGATTTCAACAGCTTCTGAAATCGGGATGAAGCGGTGCTCTCTGTGTTCCTGTGAAACTACACAGTTCACACAGGTCAATTTCTTGTCAGTTTCACAAAACAGCTTCAGTTCTTCCTGATGTTCCTCACAGTAAAGTTTACTTTCCTTTTCTTTCTGATTCAGTTTTAATTTTCGAGCTTTCTCGGCCAGATTCGCCAAGACCCGATTTGCCCTGAGGCTTCTTTCAGAAAACTCCTGTCTACATTCCGGGCAGGAGCTTATCTCCTTCTTTTCATAACACTGGGTAATACAAGAGCGGCAGAAGTTGTGATCACACTCCAGTGAAACTGGATCAGTGAAGAAATCGAGACAAATGGGACAATTTGCCTCCTCGGTCCAAGTTTCTTCTTGCTGTCTGGAAGCCATGTTCACACTCAGCCCCTCCTGATTCAAACCACTTTCAGTTTCAACGTTCCTGCGCTGCTGCTGAACACATTCAGTTCAGTAATGTGAGAAACGCAGCTCACAGTCAAACAATTTAGTCAAGTCAAGTTCTGAAGGAGCAAGATTTTTTACTTAACGTTCTTGCAAGACCGGGTGTCCAACAAAATAGACACACCTTACATCGATTTGCAGCACATTTTTATACTTTTTTACAAGCATTGTAATGGCTTTGCAATGTGTTGTTCTCCCCTAATTGGTGGTCCCTGTCCCATCTATGTGTTGTCATTCCCCTATTGGCTCGAGGTGCCCCAAGTTTCCATCCCCATCTAACAATGTCTTCTGTTATCACAAGAGTGCGTTAGTAAACTCATCCATCTTATCCAACACTGTTACATGTCCAGTTCAGATTGGCGGTAATCAATCCTTTGCCAACTTAATCACTGCTGTCCTGACTATCTCAGTGACCTTTTCCCCCTTTTATGCTTAGTTGTAAAAACAACACATCTTGCAGACCATTTGCTTTTTGTAACTTGGGCCTCTTACATTTCCTCAGGATGTGGTGTATGCTTCACTGCACATCACACCTCTGGTGTTATCTCCACACTAGTCATGATGTGGGTATGCCGGCGTTGGACTGGCGTAAACACAGTAAAAAGTCTGACAACACCAGGTTTTAGTCCAACCGATTTATTTGATAGTAAACACACAAGCTTTCGGGCTTAGTCCCTTCGTCAGGTGAATGGAGAGTTCTGGCCTCAGACAGAGCATATAAAGCACAGACTGTTTAGAGATTACTGATTAGAATGCAAATCCTTACACCTAACCTGCTGTTCAAGACCTGAAGTGGCTGACAATGTGAGTGGAAGGAGCACTGATCACAGGTTACAGAGATGTGTATTGTCTCCAGGCAGTACAGTAAGTGAGGTTTTGCAAACCCAGGCAAGTCACGGGGGTTACAGATAGTGTGACATGAACCCAAGATCCCTGTTGAGACCGTCCTCATGTGTGCGGAACTTGGATATCAGTCTCTGTTCAGCGACTCTGCGCTGTCGTGTGTCGTGAAGGCCGCCTTGGAGAATGCTTACCCGAAGGTCAGAGGCTGAAAGCCCGTGACCACTGAAGTGTTCGCCAACAGGAAGGGAACAGTTTTGCCTGGTGATTGTCGAGCGATGTTCATTCATCCGTTGTCGTAGCGTCTGCATGGTCTCCCCAATGTACCATGCTTCGGGACATCCTTTCTTGCAACGTATCAGGTCGACAATGTTGGCCAAGTTGCAAGAGTATTTACCATGTACCTGGTGGATGGAATTCTCACGTGTGATGATGGTATCCATGTCGATGATCCGGCATGTCTTGCAGAGGTTGCTGTGGCAGGGTTGTGTGGTATTGTGGTCACTGTTCTCCTGAAGGCTGGGTAGTTTGCTGCGAACAATGGTCTGTTTGAGGTTGTGTGGTTGTCTGAAGGCAAGAAGTGGGGGTGTGGGGATAGCCCTGGCAAGATGTTCGTCTTCATCAATGATATGTTGAAGACTCCGGAGAAGATGTCGTAGCTTCTCCGCTCCAGGGAAGTACTGGACGACGAAGGGTACTCTGTCCACTGTGTCCCGTGTTTGCCTTCTGAGGAGATCGGTGCGGTTTTTCACTGTGGCGCATCGGAACTGCCGATCTATGAGTCGAGCACCATAAACTGTTCTTATGAGGGCATCTTTCAGGGTCTGGAGGTGTCTGTCACGATCCTCCTCATCTGAGCAAATCCTGTGTATACGAAGGGCTTGTCCATAGGGAATGGCTTCTTTAACATGTTTAGGGTGGAAACTGGAGAAGTGGAGCATTGTGAGATTGTCTGTGGGCTTGCGGTACAGTGAGGTGCTGAGGTGACCGTCCTTAATGGAGATGCGTGTGTCCAAGAATGCAACTGATTCTGGGGAATAGTCCATGGTGAGTTTGATGGTGGGGTGGAATTTGTTGATATCATCATATAGTTGTTTCAGTGATTGTTCACCATGAGGCCAAAGGAAGAAAATGTCATCGATGTATCTAGTGTATAGCATTGGTTGAAGATTCTGTGCAGTGAAGAAGTCTTGTTCGAACCTGTGCATGAAGATGTTGGCATACTGAGGTGCAAATTTGGTCCCCATGGCTGTTCCATGTGTCTGGATGAAAAACTGGTTGTTGAAGGTGACGAGATTGTGGTCCAGGATAAAGTGGATGAGTTGTAAAATTGCATCTGGAAACTGGCAGTTGTCAGCATTGAGTACTGAGGCAGTCGCAGCAATGCCATCGTTGTGGGGGATGTTGGTGTAGAGCGCCGAGACATCCATTGTGACGAGGAGTGTCCCTGGTTCAACTGCTCCGTGTGTGCTGAGTTTCAGTAGGAAGTCCGTAGTGTCGCGACAAAAGCTGGGGGTTCTTTGTACAATGGGTTTCAGGATGCCCTCGACGTAGCCGGAGAGGTTCTCACACAGAGTTCCATTGCCCGATACGATGGGACGGCCAGGTGTGTTTGCCTTGTGTATCTTTGGGAGGCAGTAGAGATCTCCAATGCGGGGAGTAAGTGGAATGAGAGCACGGAGGGTGCTCTGAAGGTCCGGATCAAAGGTCTTGATCAGATTGTTGAGTTGACGAGTGTGTTCTTTGGTCGGATCTGTGGGTAATTGTCTGTAGTGTTCCTCATTGTTTAGTTGTCGGTACACTTCTTTACAGTAATCCGTTCTGTTCAGTATGACGATGGCCCCTCCTTTGTCTGCTGGTTTGATGACAATGTTGCGGTTTGTCTTGAGAGCGTGGATGGCGTTGTGTTGTGCTTGGGTGATGTTCGGGGCTGTCTTGTGAGTGCGGCTGATGAATCTGGCGTTAACGCACCTCCTGATGGTTTGGGCATACAAGTCCAGTCGAGGGCAGCGGCCTTCCGGAGGAGTCCAATTGGATTCCTTCCTCTTAGGCTGTTGCACTGCGGATCTCTCTGTCGGCTGTTCTGGTTCATCGACTGTCTCATTGTGTTCGTTGCTGGCCTCTTGGGGTTTGTGGAAAAACTCCCGCAGCCTCATTCGCCTGATGAATTCCTCTGTGTCTGCTGCGAGACTGATGGGGTCCACTTTGGTGGTGGGGCAGAAATTGAGCCCTCGGCTGAGAACTTCGATTTCATCTGGTTGAAGTGTGTAGTCTGACAAGTTGACAATAGACCTCCCTGCGGTAGTGCTGTTTTCTACTGTGGTGCCGGGGGAGGCTTGGTTGTTGCTGGCGGCTGTGCCGAGTTTCTCAAGTTTCCTGTTCTTGGTGTGCATGTAGGTGGTGTAGTTTCTTTGTCTCATCTGCTTGGCAGAGTTTCGCAGTTGGTCTGCATCCTGAGCACAAGTTGAGAAAATGTATTCCATTTTAGTTTCCAGGGTGCGGCGTTTGCTGTAAAGCTGGTGTATGAGGTGGCTGAGAAGTGTGAGAGAGGTGCGACAGCAAAGTCTCTCAGCGTAGTCTGTGTTATAGGTTGCCCTGAGTGAGTTCGTGATCTGCTATACACTAGATACATCGATGACATTTTCTTCCTTTGGCCTCATGGTGAACAATCACTGAAACAACTATATGATGATATCAACAAATTCCACCCCACCATCAAACTCACCATGGACTATTCCCCAGAATCAGTTGCATTCTTGGACACACACATCTCCGTTAAGGACGGTCACCTCAGCACCTCACTGTACCGCAAGCCCACAGACAATCTCACAATGCTCCACTTCTCCAGTTTCCACCCTAAACATGTTAAAGAAGCCATTCCCTATGGACAAGCCCTCCGTATGCACAGGATTTGCTCAGATGAGGAGGATCGTGACAGACACCTCCAGACCCTGAAAGATGCCCTCATAAGAACAGGATATGGTGCTCGACTCATAGATCGACAGTTCCGATGCGCCACAGTGAAAAACCGCACCAATCTCCTCAGAAGGCAAACAGGGGACACAGTGGACAGAGTACCCTTCGTCGTCCAGTACTTCCCTGGAGCGGAGAAGCTACGACATCTTCTCCGGAGTCTTCAACATATCATTGATGAAGACGAACATCTTGCCAGGGCTATCCCCACACCCCCACTTCTTGCCTTCAGACAACCACACAACCTCAAACAGACCATTGTTCGCAGCAAACTACCCAGCCTTCAGGAGAACAGTGACCACAATACCACACAACCCTGCCACAGCAACCTCTGCAAGACATGCCGGATCATCGACATGGATACCATCATCACACGTGAGAATTCCATCCACCAGGTACATGGTAAATACTCTTGCAACTCGGCCAACATTGTCTACCTGATACGTTGCAAGAAAGGATGTCCCGAAGCATGGTACATTGGGGAGACCATGCAGACGCTATGACAACGGATGAATGAACATCGTTCGACAATCACCAGGCAAGACTGTTCCCTTCCTGTTGGCGAACACTTCAGTGGTCACGGGCATTCAGCCTCTGACCTTCGGGTAAGCATTCTCCAAGGCGGCCTTCACGACACACGACAGCGCAGAGTCGCTGAACAGAGACTGATATCCAAGTTCCGCACACATGAGGACGGTCTCAACGGGGATCTTGGGTTCATGTCGCACTATCTGTAACCCCCGTGACTTGCCTGGGTTTGCAAAACCTCACTTACTGTACTGCCTGGAGACAATACACATCTCTGTAACCTGTGATCAGTGCTCCTTCCACTCACATTGTCAGCCACTTCAGGTCTTGAACAGCAGGTTAGGTGTAAGGATTCGCATTCTAATCAGTAATCTCTAAACAGTCTGTGCTTTATATGCTCTGTCTGAGGCCAGAACTCTCCATTCACCTGACGAAGGGACTAACCCCGAAAGCTTGTGTGTTTACTATCAAATAAATCAGTTGGACTAAAACCTGGTGTTGTCAGACTTTTTACTGTGTTATCTCCACACCACAGGCAGTCTTTTTATTATCCCTAACTACTGCTGTGTTAGCAGCATCGAACCTTATGTCCTGTGTTTGTGACTAAACTCACAGTTGTTTCCATAATGTGGGTTATCAATGTGCCTGGCTATATCCAGTCTACCTAACTTTAAGCTATTTCTCTATGCTGTACAGATATATGTGTTAACAGCATCTTTACCTATTGCTCACAATTCCCCCCTTTTCTTTTTAACTTGCTGTTAACACATCCATCCATCCTCACATTTCAAATTCCTGGAGCATTTGTTCCACTATTTTATCTACTTCATCATCCAGTTCATTTCCCATTTTCAATAAATTCATTCTCTCTCCATGATCTACCGCAGACATTTTCTTTGTTAGTGTTGTTTCAATAAGCCTTTGGACCAGTCCCCTCACACAGGGGATTATGCAACATCCCACGGTTATCAATATTCCTGCCATTATTATTAAGGAGGTTAGTACTGACACCACCATTCCTTTCCATTTTCCAAACCAGGACTCTAACCAGTCAGTGAATACATTGTTTACCCCAGAGTTTTCTGCTATTTCCTCTGCTAAGCTTGTTAGTCCTCATTAGGTTCGGGTTATAGAGCCATCAGGGGCCGTATTATTTGGGATAAAGGTACAACACTTTCCCCCCAACATTACACATACACCTCCTTTTTCTGCTAACATCATATCTAAGGCCATCCTATTTTCCCACGCCATTCTACTAGTGGCGTCTAGTTGTTCCGCCAACCCCCTGACAGCATCCCTGGTTTAGTTAATGAATCTCTGTTGGTTATAAAATATATAATTTATCCAATCTACGTTCTTATTTATTGTTACCCACCAAAACAAGGACTCAAACCCAGCTGTAATCTGATTCCGAGCTTTAAATTCATCCGGGACTCCCCGAGGCACTCCTATGGGATCTAGATATATCTTTTCATCAAAAGAAATTCCTATCACTGATCTCTTGTTTTTCCTGATCCTTTTGGATCCTTCAAATGCCAGGGTAAATGGTATAGCCAATTGGACAATTGCACATGTACCCTTCCACTGGGGGGGTAGAGTTGGCCTCAGTACCCTTCCTCCACAATACCACCATATATCTGCTCTGGGGATTTTCAATGATGAATAGTTCCCTCCCATTCCGTTCTCTGTAATGCTCCTGATCTCTGAGCATGATTCTAACTCCCCCATATTATGAGTTAACTCTGCCCCTTGTCGATTCACACATGAAGAGTGATTTACAATAGCAGTGAGAAACTGAGGGGGAGTTTTTAAGTTCTTTGTTTCCACGGGAGGGAACATCAGGGATAGGGATGTGCAGTTCGAGTTGCCCCATGCTTCCTTTTCTTGATACAGGGCTAACATGCACTCCATATCTCATCTGTTGCATTTCCATCCCAGAGGGAAGGGTACTATTTGGGCCACTGGCCTCCCAGACGCACAGGCATAGCAATTGCTTTTATTTAAGCTTTTTACAGTGTATTTGACCCATTCTACCCAGGCATTGGTCTCCTCATACCCAGTCTCTATTTCAAGGGTTTGTTTCAGGTTGTTTACTTCTACCACTCTTACTGCCCTTGGGTCGTTTTGGGGAACCTTATCATTCTAGTCGGGTGTTTTCAAATTTTTATCTACATAAATTCGGAAACAACATTTCAATTTGTTATCTTTTCCTCCCTCCTTTACCCTGATTCCAAATACTGCCTGATGCAATTGTTGGTCCCTGGTCCAGTTACCCGTAAAGAAGGGTCCACCAACTAGGGAGTATCGGGAGAGGTTCTTAGGATCTAAGACTGGATCGCTTATCTTTTTCGGTCCATTTAGTCCCTTTTATTGTTATATATATATATATATATATATAAGGTTGTATTCCTTATCTAGGCATTCTGATCTTGGCTGCATATGTTTCTGATGAAGGGATATTATGGAAGGGAGTTTACCCCAAGGATACTTTCCGTCGGTATAAAATTGTAAGGATTCTACCGAATATTTTCGCTGGCTCACCAGATCCCCACATATTACCAAAGAACACAGGTCTGTCTCTACTACCTGTGTTGTAGGGAGATCCAGAACCGTAACTGAGCTCATAGTGTTTCCCTTTTCCTCTTTTAACTTATCTGAATTATAACCCATACTTAAAAGGACTCCCTGGGACAAGAGGAAGGAGAGCATTATCCAGATTATCCCTTCCATTCTATCCCTTTCCCGTTACCTTTTAGGAGAGAACTTAATTCAAAACAATTCCTTTCCCGCGCTCACGCCGCTACTAAAAATTGATTACTTAGAGTCTTTTAAGTTTCAGCTTCAAAGGTTCTTCAGTCAGTTCGACCATCCATGTGTTGGAATTATCTGGAGGTTTTACTGGTCCCTTGATTCTAGTGTGATGTGTCCACCCCTTTTCAGCGGTCCTGATTGCTGTCTCAGTTGTTAGGAGTGCTTGATATGGTTCCTCCCATTCCGGTTGCAGCTTAGTTTCTTTCCATGACTTTACCAGGACCCAATCTCCTGGTTGGATTGTGTGTACTGTGAAGTCGAGGGGTGGAGTCTGCGACAATAATCCTTGTTTCCTAAGGGAAGATATCGAGGAGGACAGACCCAGTATATATTTCTTTACAAATTGATCATTCATTTCAGGAACCGGTAACTCCCCGACTGCTCCCATATAAGGCAGTCCAAACAGCACTTCATAGGGGGATAAACCCAAATCCTTTCGAGGAGCTGTACGAATTCACAGAAGTGCTATTGGTAAGCACTTAGTCCAAGGGAGTTTCGTTTCTATTATCAGCTTAGATAAATGCTTTTTAAGGGTCTGGTTCATTCGTTCCACCCGTCCAGAGGAGGGTGGATGCCAGGGTGTGTGAAAATCCCATGATATTCCTAATCCTTTCACTATCCCTTGTAGCACTTTTGATGTAAAATGTCTTCCCTGATCAGAATCTACATTCTCTACCAAACCATATCTAGGCACTATTTGCTCGAGTACTCCCCTGATGTAAGTGGGCCATGATTTCCCCCATTACTTGTTTATTTACCATTTCTCTTCCATCTGGCAGTACCTATTTTCCTTCCTCAGTTTCCCTAGCTCCCATCTCAGTCAGCTCTTCTTTTTCCTTTTCTGTAAAGATTGGATTCAATCCACGGGGCATTAGGGAAATAAGGGCCTGCATCCTAATTGGTTGTGGGTTTAGGGCTGCTTCTTTTGCTATTTCATCGGCTAGCCTGTCCACGGGCCTCTCCTTGATCCCTCGGGATATTAAATGTCCCAAATATAACACCTGTGCTTATCACCTACTATAAAGAAAAACTTACCCTGTGAGTTAAAGTTCAAGGGGATGGACGAGAACTCGTTAGCTATATCTAATACTATAAATACTTTGTGGGACAATGATAATACCAACATTTGGCATTTGAACTCCAGGGCTGGAGTTTTCCCAGTGACACTAGGATCTGATGTCTTTCCCTGGTGTGAAGTATTTAAATTGGTCAATGGATTATTTACTGTTCCTCCCCTCGTTACCGGAGCAAGGTTACAGACCTTCTCCTCAGTATTAAAGTCGCCCCCAGGCGCTGTGAGTTTCATGGTCATACTGCCGGGGTAGGGAGGTGATGTCCCCCTGCAGTAGTCTTCTAACACTTGGTTTTGTTTCTCCAGTTCCCTTACTCTGAATTCTAATTCCTTAATCTTTTTATCCCCACTCCACTTCTTAGTGGAAGTGACTACTTGTTCAATTAGTCCAGCTAACTGATGTATTAACAATACTGCTATTTTCTTTGTTTGGTTTCTCTTTTCTAACTCTCTAATCTGTGATTCTGATGTTTTAATTTTCTCCTTGTCATCAGCCCAATTTTTTTTTACCCAAGACTGAGATGTATTCAATTAATCCAGTTTAAACCTGTTTAATTAATTCAAACTAAGAGAATTCCAATTATCTTAGTTCTGTCCTTTTTTTTCCAATCATTTCCTTTGTTGATCTAGTGGGTGAAATGGATCCCATCCCTAGGTTGCTCTTATCAGAATCCGGTGATACCTATCAGGGGTGATTAGTGCCCTCCGTACCACCGCTTACACTCGTGAGCTTACACCCTTAAGCTCACACTATTAAGCCGGCTTTTCCTTCTACTCCGGCGATCTCTCAGACAGATTCTTTCTTATTCACGTCTGAACATCACATCCCAGGCATCTTTCTCCAGCCTCTACACCCACTTCAAACTCCTGAGCTTCGCGTAGGGAGCTACCCCTCTTAACAACTGGTCTAAGGCTGGGTGTAAAGACAGATGCCTCCTTGTCTGTACATGCTCAGCTCAGACCTCTCACACACTTTCACACTCTTTCATCACAGATGTGCACCTACTGTACTTTGATTCACTCCCTTAAATTCGGTAATCTATTCCGGAGTTCCGGTTGTGGCCATTCAACCGGACCCGTAAACAGATCCCAGGTTTCGGCACCAATTCTTGTAGGTAAAGATACCTCTGAGACTAATTGAGAATCAAAGTACAGCAGTTTATTTAACAAAAGCCTGATTCAGAAAATCCAAAATAAGATTTATTTTTATCACCTTTACATATCTTCACTAAATCAAGACCCTTGCACATTCTTACAATTCTGGTACAATAAAAGCGAGGGGTGGGAGGTTTTGGGGGGATACGAGGAAAAACTTTTTTACTCAGAGGGTGGTGTGAGTCTGGAATGCACTGTCTGGGAGGGTGATGAAGGCGGGATGCCTCACGTCCTTTAAAAAGTACTGGATGAGTAATTGGCATGCCATAACATTCAAGGCTATGGGCCAAGTGCTGGCAACTGGGATTAGGTGGGCAGGTCAGGCACCTCAAGATAAAGGGGGGGCGGTTTAGATCGGAGTTGAGGAGGAACTTCTTCACTCAAAGGGTGGTGAATCTCTGGAATTCTCTGCCCGTTGAAGTGGTGGAGGCTGCCTCGCTAAATATTTTTAAGACGCGGGTTGATGGGTTTTTGATAAGAGAGGGGATTAAGGGTTATGGGGAGAGGGCGGGAATGTGGAACTGAGCCACGACAGATCAGCCATGATCTTATTGAATGGCGGGGCAGGCTCGAAGGTCCAGATGGCCTACTCCTGCTCCTATTTCTTATGTTCTTATGTTCTTAAAACATCACTTGGAGCACAGATGCACGAAGAAATACTGAAAGCATTCTAATGTGCAATCTACATGTTTAATTATTTCTACAGCTCTGCCTTTGTAACCAACACAGGCAAGTACAAAATCAAATCTACTATGTGCCTAAATGGTTAACTCTCCTTACAACTTTAAGATGCAATATAATGCCACTTTTCCCACTTGGCAGAATTCAAATCTCTGTCCGATCCCTACATAATTTATTAAACTTAAAGCAATTCACTTTGATTGGCTATACCTAATACATCACATGAGGGTCTCAATTACACAGTTACACCCTCTCTCTCTCTCTCTCTCTGTACCATACAGAGTCAGCCTGCTTGTCTCTTTTTAACCCTTTACTGATGGGAGCTCACTGACCTCTAATAAATTTGACCATGTTTGATTCGGGTGCCTCATATCATGACAAATCCCTTTTTCTCTCAAACAGTCAGATAGTCATGCACAATTCCAAATACATAACCGCTATTAGCGTTCTCCCCGCACCTCAGTAAAAGCCTATGTCAGGGTTCCCAGTTCCGCTGACATACTTCTCTCTACTCTTTCTGCTCAGACCAATTGTAGGTCCATCCCATTCATGCTGATCCATCTATATACTTCGTGACCCATCCACAAACTCCAGTGCCTCTAGGAGCACCTCCCTTATTCTACTTTCCTCTGCTCCCTCATCACATACTAGGTGTTGTTGGACCTCCCCCGCAGCCCCTAAATTAACATTATCCAGCAACTTGCATAGTCAATTTCTTTCTGGGACGCCGGCTGCTTCTGTCTCACATATATATTAAGAATCTGACAAACCCAATCCTCATCCGAACCGTACTTTGGTCTGAAGACGGACGGACTTCTGATTGGTTCCTTCACCCAAACAAAACAACAATATTTTATCATTGTCGTCTTGTTTTTATCCCTAGTACGAGTACTAGAAGCCCAACATCCTTCCCAACGGACTTTCTGGAAGGATGTTCCCTGGGGCCCCAATCCCGGCACCTTTCCCGGGGGACTTCTTCCAACTACCCCCATTTCCCATGGTTTACCTACCACAACCCGGTCGCCAAGGCAATACTTAAAAGTCAATTTTCTTACCTTGGTCCATGCACAGCGTTGCCCGACCACACGACGGTGCCTATCGTTTCCCCCTTACTCATTCAGAACAACTTTCCTAGGATTCTCAACAGTCAGTGGCAGAGAGGCCCACCGATGAGCACCTGGGACCGTTCAATGTGCAATGGGACGCGTCTTCCCAGTTGTCACCGGCAACCTCCCTACCAGGGATGTTAGGATCCCGGACGAGCCCCCAATTGTGAGAAACAGAGCTCACAGTCAAACGGTTTAGTCAAGTCAAGTTCTGAAGGAGCAAGATTTTTTATTTAACGTTCTTGCAAGACCGGGTGTCCAACAAAATAGGCACACCTTACATAGATTTGCAGCACATTTTTATACTTTTTTACAAGCATTGTAATGGCTTTGCAATGTGTTGTTCTCCCCTAATTGGTGATCCCTGTCCCATCTATGTGTTGTCATTCCCCTATTGGCTCGAGGTGCCCCAAGTTTCCATCCCCATCTAACAATGTCTTCTGTTATCACAAGAGTGCATTAGCAAACTCATCCATCTTATCCAACACTGTTACATGTCCAGTTCAGATTGGCGGTAATCAATCCTTTGCCAACTTAATCACTGCTGTCCCGACTATCTCAGTGACCTTTTCCCCCTTTTATGCTTAGTTGTAAAAACAACACATCTTGCAGACCATTTGCTTTTTGTAACTTGGGCCTCTTACATTCCTTCAGGATGTGGTGTATGCTTCACTGCACATCACATCTCTGGTGTTATCTCCACACCACAGGCAGTCTTTTTATTACCCCTAACTACTGCTGTTAGCAGCATCGAACCTTATGTCCTATGTTTGTGACTAAACTCACAGTTGTTTCCGTATTGTGGGTTATCAATGTGCCTGGCTATATCCAGTCTACCTAACTTTAAGCTATTTCTCTATGCTGTACAGATACATGTGTTAACAGCATCTTTACCTATTGCTCACAGTAATTTACTCATGATGTTCACTCTCATACTCAGAGCATTATCATTGTACACGAATCTAATTCCACTTTCACAGAGTAACCAAACCCAGATCAGAAGTCAGGAGAAACAGAGTGAGAGGGCTGGAGGAGAATAATTCAACACAGAGGGAGAGGGTGAAATTCCCTGGAGGGTTGGGCAGTGGGAGGGGCTGGAAAGGGGATGGGAGGAGGTGGAATTTTAACCCTGTGAATGACAGGAATCCTGCTGCTCTCCTTCATATACTCCTCCCTCAAAGCAACTGCACCACCCCAGGAGTGGGTGTTTAAGATGTGTTTAAACATGTGGGACACATGAATTGAAATGTATTGTACAGTGCATCGTGTCCTTTAAATCCACAATGATGATCATTCTCTCGCTGCTCACTTTGAGACAGACATGTGGCTCTGCTTCATTCGACCGGAATCGTGCAGATTATAACAGGGAATTTCTTTCTCCGTTGAGAAGCTGGGAGGATATCCCGATATTTTTTCAAGGTGCCAGTTTCAGGGAGAAACCCGGGGAGAATCCGGTCGGTGTCTCCAGTGAGAAAAATCAATATATTTTCAGTCACTTAATATTTTTCTCACGGGTTTCACACTTGTGGTGACCTGCCTCTGATTGGCTCACCCCAGAATAACTTGATTTTAGCAATCTGGGTGTGAGGGGAGGGCACCTTTTAAACACCTCCCCAGCACTTATTCCAGGTCCAATCGGGGACGTGCAGCCAGGGCTCTCGAACGATCAGACAGCCCCACAATTCTCTGAGAGAGCCCCCACCAAGATGCTGGATGGGGCGGAGCAGAAGGGTGACGTCCTCAAACCTCACAGGAGCTCACCGTCTGTCAGCAAGGTCACCAATTCCTCGGGAGGGTGAGGCGGATCCCTCCGGTCCGGCCTGTACCTCCCGGGGATGTGTGAGGGCCCCTGCCTGAGGGAGGGCCGGAGGATCCACTCGATATAATCCAGTCACTCGTCACCAAGTCGGACACACTGGAGACTGGGACGGGCGAGGTCGATGAGGCTGAGCCCACCCGGACACGGGCTGATATCCCCCAGGACCTGCTCGACCTGATCGAGGAATCGATTAAAAAGACCCCACACACTGGGTCACTGGGTGGGGGAGGGGAAGGCCCCACACACTGGGTCACTGGGTGGGGGAGGGGAAGACCCCACACACTGGGTCAGTGGGTGGGGGAGGGGAAGGCCCCACACACTGGGTCACTGGGTGGGGGAGGGGAAGGCCCCACACACTGGGTCACTGGGTGGGGGAGGGGAAGGCCCCACACACTGGGTCACTGGGTGGGGGAGGGGAAGGCCCCACACACTGGGTCACTGGGTGGGGGAGGGGAAGGCCCCACACACTGGGTCACTGGGTGGGGGAGGGGAAGGCCCCACACACTGGGTCACTGGGTGGGGGAGGGGAAGGCCCCACACACTGGGTCACTGGGTGGGGGAGGGGAAGGCCCCACACACTGGGTCAGTGGGTGGGGGAGGGGAAGGCCCCACACACTGGGTCAGTGGGTGGGGGAGGGGAAGGCCCAAACACTGGGTCACTGGGTGGGGGAGGGGAAGGCTCCACACACTGGGTCACTGGGTGGGGGAGGGGAAGGCTCCACACACTGGGTCACTGGGTGGGGGAGGGGAAGGCTCCACACACTGGGTCACTGGGTGGGGGTGGGGAAGGGTGTAACACCCTTCACCCCCACACTAAAGAGGAAGGGAGAGCTCTCTTCTCTCCGGATCTGTCCAGTGATGATGCTGACAGAGGTTTGTGGGAGAATCTGTTGAAGGACAGCACAGAGGGTGCTGAGTGACTGAGTGCCTAATCCAGCTCCTGTCCATGGTTCCGGAGTGTCTGATTGAGGGTAAATCCCCTCTCTGCCATTCCACTCTGCCCGGAGGGGTTTCCTGTACGGGCTCTTGCACAGCTTCCACTCCCTCGATCTCATCACCCATCCAGACACTCTGTGAGGTTCTGTCCTGTTGTCCGGAGGAGGCAGAGTCTCCCAGTGGGATGCTGTCCATGTGGGATCCTCCTTCTGTCCATCGGGGATTTGGGGTGAAGGGTGTTACACACGGCAGTCCCGTGTAATGGAGAGTGAAATCAATTCACTGATTCCCAGGCTGCCTGTAATTTCTGTAACCTGGAGGAGTCTGTGTTTAATATTTCTATCGAGTGTGAGAGATTCCAGCTCCTCTTCCATTATCTGAAGGGGCTGCTGCTCAATTTCTGGCTGCACTTCAGCCCCACTCTCCTGATCTTTGAGCACACGGTGCTGAGGAGAGCGGGCAGAGGATCTCCTTATTGGTCTGTTCCTGGGCCTGGTAAAGGTGACCATTAACAGGTCCAGGCAGTGAGCAGTCAATGGGATCATTTGGTGTAACTGCCTGCCTCTCTTCCACAGTTACACCTGGGTGTCCCTCAAGGATGAGGTGCACACCTACCCACTGGTACACTTGAGGCCTTCCATGACCACAGAGCGGGGGTGGAGGTGGGGGTGTGGAGGGGAGGGGGGTGGAGATGGGGGTGTGGAGGGGAGGGGGGTAATGGGGGGGAGATGGAGGGGGATGTGGTGTGGGCAATGTGGAGGAGTGGTGATTCAGTGCAACATCAGCCTTGTAAAGTAACCGTAAATCGAATTTTAAAGTTTCAAAATTTTAAACTTTCTTAAAGTCCAAATGTTAAGTTTTGGCTCTTTGCTCCAGTGGGTTATTCCTGCCCCGTTCAAATGGGACACTTCATTGTTTAGATTTCTCAAAAGAGGAATAAATAGATACAGACTGAAACTGTCACTGTTGGGTTCGGAGGCACATGCTTTTAATGTGTAATTCTGTGAATAAATGCAGATAAAAGTGTGTAAAGATTGGCCCCAGTTCTATCCTCTTTGGAGGAGAGCGACAGTGAATCCTCCACACAAGAAGCTTTGGTTGGACAGAGTCTCACCCGGAATCACTGATTGGTTCAAAGGGAGCCTGGGCTGATTTTAGAATAAACTCAGACAAAATGGTTTGAAATGTTAAGATTGATATAAGACTCTGAATCTTTAATTTTATAGAATCATAGAAACAATATAGAAAGAGGCTATTCGGCCCATTGAGTCTGCACCAACCACAATCCCACCCAGGCCCTACCCCCATATCCCTACATATTTTACCCACTCGTCCCTCTAATCTACGCATCACAGGACACTGAGGGGCAATTTTAGCATGGCCAATCAACCTAACCTGCATACCTTTGGACTGTGGGAGGAAACCGGAGCACCTGGAGGAAACCCATGCAGACACAAGGAGAATGTGCAGACTGCACACAGACAATGACCCAAGCCAGGAATCGAACCCAGGTCCCTGGAGCTGTGAAGCAGCAGTGTTAACCACTGTGCTACCATGCCACCCCAAGTGTCACATTTAAAATTTAAATGCAATTTTAAGTAATTTCCAAATTCGGGTGTGAAATCTTAAACTGAAATTAATAAACTCAATCTGTCACATTTTACTGTGTTATGATCTCAAAGTGTCAGTTTTTAGTTGATATTACCAGGCCAGGAGTCCAAGAAATATTGACATGCATATTGAAAAAAGAGACATGCTGTCAAAGCATTTCATCTTGTACTCATCAGAACAAATGCAAGAATACAAAATTTCAAAAGGGAACAACGATTTATGCTGCATGAGGAAAAAGGTGCTGATTGGTTGGCAGAGAGACTCTGATTGGTTGAGGCACTGCCATGGAAAATGCAGTAACAGGAAAGTTACTGTTTTTGCTTCTTTCCAAAAGTAAGCATACTTTGCCATTCTTGTGTCTGTCCCGATGAGTGCAAAATGAAAAATTTTGACAACGTCTCTCTTTTGAGCAATGCCCAAGTGTATTACCAAACAGCTATTTAAATACTCACAGACCCAGAGAAAACAATCAGCAAATACATGCTTTGCTGATAAGACATTGATTAAAATGTTTGAAATTCTATTAGCTCTATGGGCAGACATTCATTACTCAGTCAATGCCGTCTTTGCTGACTCAGTCACCTTCATCAGATGGACGACGGTCAATTACCCAAAATCTTCTGCATAGTGGATTGGCCACTGTCTCATCTGTTGTAAGTCCACGCCTCTGCTACAAGGATGCCTGCAAGTGAGATATGAAGATTATTGGCACTGACAACTGGGAGTCACTTGTCGATGGCCGTGACTGCTCGAGTCTGACTGTCCGTAAGGACAGTGGAAGAGGTGAGCAGAAAGGGAAACCTCAACGGACTGAGAAGAGAGTCCCGAGAAATCAGAGGCTGGAGAATCGTGCACTTCTCAGCCCTACTGCGCTCCTCTGCAGGAAATGCAGCAGAGACTGGACCTTGTCAAAGTGAGGCTCCTGAGATACACCAGATGATATTTAATATGGAGTTGACCATCACAACGTCAACCATCGTCTCACGTGATGGCAAACTGCCAGAAGATCTGTGTATAGAACAGGAGGCGGTGCTGACAGTAACAGACACTTTTTAAAGGCAGACTTTCAAACAAAGTATGATATAACTTATTAAACATTATTAAACACACTTTCACAAATACTTTAATACAAAGTGTAATTGCAGCTTGCCTTACATGTTTAAATCAATCAGTAATTGTTTCATTTTAACCAGTATGGAAGCTGACTCAATTTCCCACAAACTTTAATGACAGTTTCGATTTTAATCCTTTTTTTTCATCTTGTGAAACGACATCTCAGCTTTTCATTTTGATTCTCAAACTCCTTGTTCTTTACATTCATTCCCTAAATCCCCAGAACATGTGCTGCTAATAAAATAAATAATAACTTTGACTTCTTTGATAGTATGATGTGAGAGTGAGGATCTTATTTGACAATGAGCTTCAAATTTTCCAATAAATTATCCATCTATCAAAATTGGACATGTCTGTCATTATTAATTGCTATTTGTTGTTTTTTTAAACTGATGTTTTATTGCAATTATTGAAGAAACATTCCTCTGAACAACATCCCCGATGAGCTGTTTGAAAACTTGCAGACTGCACAGTTACCTGCGAGGGGGGGTTGGGGGCAGATGGACACTCCCGCTGCCTTTCCACCTCTGCTCTGGTTTAGTCTGGAGGAGGAAAGGCCCATGTACATCTTTACTCCCACGCTGCCAAAATCTGCCCTGATGTGAGCAATTACTGCCCCGTTAAGGGCTTCATGCCAGTGCGAGACTGCTGGAGGTTACTCGTGGGTCTCCAGAAATGTTCCTTTTCAGAGGCACTTACTACCCAATCACGGAAGCAGCATCAAGGTGGAGAGGGTTGAACAGGTGCCGAGACCACTCCCAACATTGCTGCAGCCCCCTTACTCCACCACAGCCTCACTCCGTGAAGCCCCCTTCCCTTGATCATTCACATGTGCATTTCTCCTTCAAATCCTGTGCATCCAGTGTGTGTAGTATCAGCAACAGCCACTTTCATCTCAGTGCTGAACAATGAGGAGTTGCTGCCCTCTGATTGAAGACCGACATTATTTATCACCTCAAATCTCCAACTCTCTTGGATGGAGAGTTTGTGAATTGTTATTCCTGGCTGTGACATCAGACTTCTGAGAAATCAGCCTGTGGCTCAGATTGCGAGGGAGATGAAAACTGATTGGGAAGAAAAATAAATCAACTTTAGGAGACAAATTTCACTCAGTGGTCAGCATAGACACAGGCCATTTGGAGCTGTGTTTTAGAGCAGGAGGCGAACAGTTCAGTTTCTGTGAGTGTAAGGCAGCCAATGTAGAAAGTCATGGCCCAGAAGGTAAAGAAACTAAAAGAGCTGGTCCCAGGAACAGAGCTGAGAAGGTTCCAGAAAGGTGAGCCCTTTGGTGAACATTGTCCCTTTGGAAGTCGGGTGTAGTTGAGCTGCTGTGAGATGGGATTTGTGCCTAATTCCAGCAGGAACTAAAACTTTACCTGGAAAGAACAACATTTTGAGGGACTCCATACGGTGCCAGATGTGCTGGAGGAATGATCAGTAAATCTGTGAAATCTTTGTTGCATCAGCAGTTTAAAGTGCATCCTCTCTACTGTATTCAATTTGCTTTTAATTTATGTTTAATTTCAATTGATTTTGGTTTGATTGTTACAGTAAAATTTTTTAAAAGTGAAATCTTGCCCATTGGTGCCTTCCATTTGGGTTATTTGGGAAATTTGATTCATTTATGTTATTGGTCTCCATGGTGATCCATGGTAACAATGGGTAAAAGAGCAAATATATCATAGAAATCATAGAAACCCTACAGTACAGAAAGAGGCCATTCAGCCCATCGAGTCTGCACCGTCCACAATCCCACCCAGGCCCTACCCCCATATCCCTACATATTTACTCACTAATCCCTCTAACATACACATCTCAGGACACTAAGGGCAATTTTTAGCATGGCCAATCACACTAACCCGCACATCTTTGGATGTGGGAGGAAACCGGAGCACCCAGAGGAAACCTACGCAAAATCTCAGCATTTTGTGGCACAAATGATTAAAAACAGAATTGCATATCAGCAAAACTAAAACTGTTAACTTAGAACTTGGAATGATTTCTGGGGCTATAGAATTCAACAGCAGTGAAGTGATTTTAAACTTGTGTAGGATTTTATTCAGCTTTCACTCAGTGCTGTGCACAGTTCTGATCTTCACACTAAACATGGACCATAGAAACACTGGGAAAAGTGTAAAAAGTTTTTCCAGCACCTGGATATTACAGTAATTGGGAAAGATTGAACAGTTCAGCCTCATTGATCTTCAGAAAATTGGAGCCTGAGAGGAGATCTGAGCGAGGTGAATAAAATTGAATGAGTTTTAAAGGGTAGATGTGAAGAGAATGTTTTCACTTGTGGGAGAATCTGATCATCAGGGCCATAAATACAATAAACCTATAGAAGATACTAATAAATCCAACAAGGAAATAAGGAGTTATTTAATTACTCAAAGTGGTTGGAGTGTGTAAATCATTCTATAGTTCAACTGACTCCCTATAGATGAGCTCAGACAGAATATACCAAATTCATGATCCCATCACAACAGAAATGTCAGAATTGTCAACCAAAAATGCTATTGTGCCATAAATAACATGCTGGTTGTCACACCATTGGTTGGGATTTTAAGTCACCAGCAATTTCTGGGGTAAAGCTGATGGAAAGCTAAATTAGGAAGTGAAAGGTCTACTTCTCTGTTCTATTGTTTCTTGAGTAATTGGATGATTAGGGTAACTGGAGATTTCATTGCACTCTTGATACACTTTCTGAACTTAGACTGAGTTATCCCTTGTATAAATGTGTTTGTGCTTTTAATTAATTTAAGTTAATTTCCTGCCTGAAAGACGATATCTGCATTTCAGTCAGTACTATTTGATGATATCTCTCCAGGGTGTCTGTGAATTGATGTTTATTAAGGTAAATGAATGAAAACATTTTAACATAAAAATCCTATTTTACATGGAGCAACACCGCCTCCTGCTGCCTGAGATCAGGACTCTACAGATTTATTTTTCCTGCATTACTGACTTTGGCCACCTGGTGGTGCTGGAACACCGTTGTTTCATTACGGGAAGCTGATTCTGTAACTGGTTTACTAACTTACAATAACTAGTGAAGGGTGCATTACAGTTTGTGTCAGTAAATGGCTCCATTAGTCTGTGTAGATATTAGGGATGGGCAACAAATGCTGGCTTTGTAATTGACACCCACTTGTTCTGAGCTGCCACCATGTTCTGAGATTGGGTTCTTTGGTTTGCACTCTGGGCCTCGGACTTGGTTCTTCGACAGACTGTAAGCAGACAGCAGCATCTGCTTCAACACCTGTTTGCCAATTCTACTTCTAAACAGGCTACAGAGTAGGCATGGAGCTCTTCGACATACAACCTTCCCTTGAGGCTTCAACAGATGACTGAGCAGTGTCAGTGCTATACCATCATCAATGTCACACATTAGCTTATACCATCTGTTAACCCTTTTTACATATTGCACATTAACCTTGAAACAACATGTTAGCTCTTTACACCTCATATTAACACTTTATACTACACATTAACTCTTCATGCAATACATTACCTGTTTATAGTACACCTCTCCCAAGGATGCTATCCTACTTTTTAACAACAACATGAAACTATGACTTGAACTATTTACATTGCATTTCTGTAGTTCACTTTTTACAATGAGATTCTCGCAAACTCAAACCCCCATTCTTCTCGTGCTCAGATCACAGTGTTGGGGGATTCAATCTCCCTCAGTATTCTCAGCTCTCAGAGACGACAGTTTGGAGACATGAGAACTTGCTCTGTATCTGACAGGAAATAATCATCTGCAGAACAGGACAACTCTTTCTCAGCTTTGCCGTCAGCATCGCTGGGAAGCTGAGTCTAGGTTTCAAAATGATTGAACTGCAAGAACAACAAAGATCTTTCCACCAAAAAACTGATCCAAAGGAGAAAATTGCAGAGAATCAGTCTTTGGACTCTCTGGGTGTAGAAAAGAAGAACTCAGGACACTCTGAAGAACTCATTTCTCCCTCGAAGGACTCTGGGAAGAAGGTTCTGAAGAGGAATGGTCTTCAATTCCAGGGAAGACTGTCACAGTTGCATCATTGACTGCGGTATAAGGATTGAAAAGAATGAAGATCTGAGACTTCAATGAACTCCGCCTTCCCAATGGTTTTCCGAGAGGACATTTACTTTCTGTAAGCAATGGTAAGAGAGCCAGACTTCTCCCTGTGTGAGGCTGTTCCACACTGATCAATGGCATGAACTGCCCAGAATCTGGAGATGAGACAGCCTCATCTTGAAACGAGAGGAGTTTTTTGTGGATAATCAACTCAGGGATAGGATCGCTGGACAGAACTCTGCAGCTTTGAAGTGTGAAAGATTCTGCCTCAGCTTCTGTGCTGCCCTCCAGCTCTGGAAAGAAGATGGTCAGCTGGGACTGAAGTCTGGCTGTGAATTGACTTTCACCCTGGGAAGTTCCCAGCTCAGTAAAAAGTCTGACAACACCAGGTTTTAGTCCAACCAATTTATTTGATAGTAAACTCACTAGCTTTCGAGGGGTTACCCTCTTCTTCAGGTGAATGGAGAGTTCTGGCCTCAGACAGAGCATATAAAGCACAGACAGTTTAGAGATTACTGATTAGAATGCGAATCTTTACACCTAACCTGCTGTTCAAGTCCTAAAGTGGCTGACAATATGTGTGGAAGGAGCACTGATCACAGGTTAAAGAGATGTGTATTGTCTCCAGACAGTACAGTAAGTGAGGTTTTGCAAACCCAGGCAAGTCATGGGGGTTACAGATAGTGCAACATGAACCCAAGATCTCTGTTGAGACCGTCCTCATGTGTGTGGAACTTGGCTACTCTTGCAACTCGGCCAACATTGTCGACCTGATACGTTGCAAGAAAGGATGTCCCGAAGCATGGTACATTGGGGAGACCATGCAGACGCTACGACAACGGATGAATGAACATCGCTCAACAATCACCAGGCAAGACTGTTCCCTTCCTGTTGGCGAACACTTCAGTGGTCACGGGCATTCAGCCTCTGACCTTCGGGTAAGCATTCTCCAAGGTAGCCTTCACGACACACGACAGCGCAGAGTCGCTGAACAGAGACTGATAGCCAAGTTCCGCACACATGAGGACGGTCTCAACAGAGATCTTGGGTTCATGTCGCACTATCTGTAACCCCCGTGACTTGCCTGGGTTTGCAAAACCTCACTGACTGTACTGTCTGGAGACAATACACATCTCTGTAACCTGTGATCAGTGCTCCTTCCACTCACATTGTTAGCCACTTTAAGACTTGAACAGCAGGTTCGGTGTAAAGATTCGCATTCTAATCTGTAAACTGTCTGTGCTTTATATGCTCTGTCTGAGGCCAGAACTCTCCATTCACCTGACGAAGGGGGTAACCTCAAAAGCTAGTGAGTGTACTATCAAATAAATCGGTTGGACTTAAACCTGGTGTTGTCAGACTTTTTACTGTGTTTACCCCAGTCCAACGCCGGCATATCCACATCAGAACCCTTAAGAGCATTGATTGGCAAAGGGATCTAGGTGTACAGATACACAGGTCACTAAAAGTGGCAATGCAGGTGGAGAAGGTAGTCAAGAAAGCATACAGCATGCTTGCCTTCATCAGCCAGGGCACTGGGTTTCAAAATTGTTAAGTCATGTTGCAGCTTTATGGAACCTTAGTTAGGCTGCACTTGGATATAGTGTTCAATTCTGGTTGCCACACTACCAGAAGGATGTGGAGGCTTTGGAGAGTGTACAGAAAAGATTTACCAGGATAATGTGAGGTATGGAGGGCATTAACTATGAGGAGTGGTTGGAGAAACTTGGTTTGTTCTCACTGGAATGAAATAGGTTGAGGGGCGATCTGATAGAAGTCTACACGATTTTGAGAAGCATGGACAGAGTGGATAGTCAGAAGCTAGTTCCCAGGGTGGAGGAGTCAATTACAAGGGGGCACAGGTTTAAGGTGCGAGGGGAAAGGTTTAAAGGAGATGTACGATGCAGATTTTTTTTTACACAGAGAGTAGTGGTGCCTGGAACTCATTGCCGAGGGAGGTAGTGGAACTGGATACAGTAGTGGCTTTAAGGGGCGTCTTGACAAATACATGAATAGGATGGGAATCGAGGGATATGGTCCCTGGAAGGGTATGGGGTTTTAGTTCAGTGGGGCAGCATGGTCAGTGCAGGCTTGGAGGGCCGAAGGGCCTGTTCCTGTGCTGAAACTTTCTTTGTTCTTTCTTCCACACAATCGCCCAAGCCAGGAATTGAACCCAGGTTCTTGGCACTGTGAAGAAACAGTACTAATCGCTATTCCGCCCATAATGAATAATAAACCATTGCTGTCTTGAAGTAAAAATCAGAAAAACAAGGTAAACAGGCACAGGGAAAGAAAAGGAGACAGAAGGGGTGGTGAGTGGGTAGACACAGAGATTATATTCTAAAATTGTTGAACTGAATGTTGGTGTCTGTACAGAGTTTAATTGAAAGATAAGCAGCTGTTCCTTGAGCTGGCGTTGAGCTTCACTGGAACAGTGCAGTAGGTGAAGACAGGGATGTCAGTGTGAGAGCACGGTGCAGAATTAAAATGACAAGGCACCATAAACTCAGGGTCACGGCTAGACTAAAGAGAGGTGTTCAGCTAAGTGCTCACTTAATCTGCATTTGGTCTCTTCAGTGTAGAGGAGACTGCATTGTGAACAGTGAATACAGTTAAATTGAAAGAGGTTTCAGTAAATCACTGCTTCATCAGAAAGGAGTGTTTGGAGCTTTGGAAGAATGAGGTGGGAAAAGGGCAGGGTTTACATACCCGACCTTTCTATGGGTAGGCACCTTGGGAAGGGACGAGGAGTTGGTGTGATTGAGGAGTTGGGATGATTGACTGGATCAGTGTCACTGAGGGATTGGTGCCATCTGAATGTTGAAAAGGGGAGGGGAAGACGCGTTTGGTGGTGACACCCTCTTGGAGATGAGAAAATGCTGGAGAATCTGTTAAATATACAGGCTGGTGGGTCAGAAGGTAAGAACAAGGAGAACCCAATCATGGTTCTGGGAGGGCTGGGGCAGAGTGAGAGCTGTTTGCTCAGAGTCAAGATGTGGGGGTGGGTTTGCAAAGGGAAATCCTCAGTTGAAGAAAAAGGGCCGAATATTGAATCAAATCCTCATTTCTTCTGGAATTTTGGGGAGAATCAAGTTCCTGAGAATCTGCTCCAGTTCCAATGCGGATCTGTAAAAGTGACAGGGTCTCAGCTTTAACTGATCAACAACTGCTGGGAAAGTGAGAAGTTTAAATGTGAGAATAATTAGCTGTAATTCTGGAAGAGGGGAGATAGTGCATTTCCCCGGAGTCTGTGAATATGGTCATTGGCAGAGTTCAACTTTCACATTCAAAATGAATTGCTTCACTTTGGGAGTGTTTATTTACAATTAGATTCCTGATCTGAAACAAGGAATTAAAAAGTGACCCGGCAGAAAAAAATCAGCAATTCCCCCCAGTGTCAGCAGCAGTCAGCAGCCCAGAACCAAACTGGCAGCATCCAAATGCATCAGGGAAGCTGCTCCCTCCCTCCAGAGGCAGTTCACAGAGACACTGAAACATCCAACTCAGTCCCCAGCCTGGAAATGGGAGTGGAAAATGCTACAAAGACACAACTCACTCGCTATCAGCTGTGGAGAGAGAGAGAATCCAGGTTAACATTGCGGCTCGAAAGCCTGTCTGTGAACTGGGAGCTGAGAGATCGTGATGTGGATGTGCCGGCGTTGGACTGGGGTAAACAGTAAAAAGTCTGACAACAGCAGGTTAGAGGGGTTTCCCTCTAAGCTAGTGAGTTTACTATCAAATAAATCGGTTGGACTAAAACCTGGTGTTGTCAGACGTTTTAGCTGAAAGATCAGCAAGGATCAGTGTAGAGCTGGGGGAAAGAAGGAGGGGGAGTGACCAATCACAGCCTCTGTCTCTCGGGACCGTTCACTGATCCTCCAATCACAGCCTCTGTCTCTCGGGACCGCTCACTGATCCTCCAATCACAGCCTCTGTCTCTCGGGGCCGCTCACTGATCCTCCAATCACAGCCTCTGTCTCTCGGAGCTGCTCACTGATCCTCCAATCACAGCCTCTGTCTCTCGGAGCTGCTCACTGATCCTCCAATCACAGCCTCTGTCTCTCGGAGCCGCTCACTGATCCTCCAATCACAGCCTCTGTCTCTCGGGCCGCTCACTGATCCTCCAATCACAGCCTCTGTCTCTCGGGGACACTCTCTCCAGCCGCTCGTGCTGTGACCGTTGGTCTTTGAGCGCTCAGCTCGCGGCCGATGTTCAGCCGCCTTCACTCACTCTGCAGCGGGGCCGCGCTCCTCTGCTCGGCAGTTAAACACCGTTTAAAATCACACACATCTGATCAGAAAAGGGGCAGCAGGGAAATGGAAAAGCGGAGGGGTGTTGGTCAGGGAGAGCTTCAGCTTCACCCCTCACTCTGACATTTCACTCACATCATTCAGGGAAATGTCTGAATCCAGCAACAAAACTCCACCGCAGCCCTTTCCCATCGCTCCCCCATTCATTTCTATTCAAACAGCAGATACAAGTTGTCTTCCCTCAGAGAATCCCGACAGTACAGGAGGAGGCCATTGGGCCCATCCAGTCTGCACCCACTCTCCCAAAGAGCATCTTAGCCAGGCTGATGAAGATGTGACATTTATTCCTGGGGGCTGCCTGGGGGAGACTTCAGGTCAAAGTGAGTGGAAACAGTTAGTGAATGATCAGAGACAGTGCCCGAGGTTTGTGTCAGACTCTTACTTCAGCCCTTGGCCCAGGATTTGACTCAAAACAACAACAATTTCCATTTGGACGGCAGCTTCAGCAGAGTGAAATGTGCCAAGGTGCTTCACGAGATGATTATCAAACACAATGTGACACTGAGACACATCAGGGCTGTGGGTCGGGTGCAGGAAGGTGGGATTAGGAAGGGCACCTGGGTGTCCTCAGACTGGCACGGACAAGATGGGCCGAATGGCCTCCTGTGCTGTAACTTTTCAAAGGTTCTGAAGTGACCACGACACAACACCTAGAAAGTGACACAGCCTAATTCAGTTCGCTTTCTCTTTGTTTATAAACCTTTGATCTTCAGTAAAAGAAATTTATTGTCCTAGCAACAATTTACATTCTTTCCTGCTCTGATCAAAAGTCTGTGAGAACAATTTAAATGAAATCTGCCCAGATTAACTTCTGTCTTTGCTCTTTATTAGAATAATGTAAAAATATGTCGACATTTTTACAGGAGCAAAGATTGAATGAAGCCTGTCGTGGTGGTGATTTCTGGAATAAAATTAGTGAATAAATCTTGTTTATCAGTAATCTGTTTAGATTGCTCATTTTCTCCGCCCCTTTCTGGGTGTGGTTTAAAATGCTGCTGTGGGAAACTGAAAGTATTTCACTGAACATTGGTCACCATTTTACTCAGAGCAGAGACAAGGTGATCAGTCTGTCGAGATGGAAGATGAACTTTCCTGTGCTGTTTGCCACAATCTGTATAAAGATCCTGTTTTAATCGACTGTGATCACAGCTTCTGTCGATCCTGTATAACCCAGTACTGGGAGAAAGCTGTCACTGCCTCCTGCCCCGTCTGTAGAAAGGAAACTTCCTCCAGGGATCTGAGACCCAACCGCACTCTCTCCAACATCGTGGAACTGTTTGTAAAAAGTGACAAAGGTGATAAAATTCAGCTGGAATGCAGCCGTCACCAGGAGAAGCTGAAAGTTTTCTGTAAAACTGACAATCAGCCCATCTGTGTCGTTTGTCAGATTTCAAAAAATCATCAAAACCACGAGATGCTGCCAGTGGAAGAAGCTGCTGAAGAGTTTAAGGTGAGGAGATCCTGTGTAAAATAAAGAAACAGATAACATGACCGATATCTTTGCATCCTCTTTGGCCACAGGTGAGGTTCAAAAGGACTGAAGAATGGCCAATGTTGTTCCTTTGAGAACAGAAACAGAGACAATCCCTGTAATTACAGGCCAGTGTCAGTGGTGGGGAAGCTGCTGGAGAAGATACTGAGAGACAGGATTTATTCACATTTGGAAATGAATGGATTTGATGGCAGCATGGTTTTGTGCAGGGAAGGTCATGTCTCACCAACTTGATTGAGGTTTTTGAGGAGTTGACAAGAATGATTGATGAGGGGAAAGGCTCTGGATATTTTCTATTTTCTATAAAATGTTGTAAGGCATTTAACAGGCTGCTACAAAAGGTAATGTCTCATTGGATCTGGGGTGTGCTGGCTAGATGGATACAGAACTGGTTTGGTCATAGATGACAGAGAGTAGCGGTGGAAGGGTGCTTTTTGGAATGGACATCAGTAATTAGAGGTGTTCCACAGGGATCAATACTCGGACCTTTGTTGTTTGTAATATATATAAATGATCAGGAGGAAAGTGTAAGTGGTCCGATAGTAAGTTTGTGGATGACACAAAAAATGGCTGAGTTGCAGATAGTGATCAGGATTGTCAAAGGATACAGCAAGATATAGACATATTGCTGACTTTGGCAGAGAAATGGCAGATGGAGTTTAATCCGGACAAATGCAAGATGGTGCATTTTGGAGGATCAAATTCAGATGCAAACTAGGTAGGAAATGATTTGGTTTGATTTATTATTATCACATGTATTAGTATACAGTGAAAAGTATTGTTTCTTGCGCGCTATACAGACAAAGCATACCGTTCATATAGAAGGAAACGAGAGCGTGCAGAACGTAGTGTTACAGTCATAGTGAGGGTGTAGAGAAAGATCAACTTAATGCAAGGTAGGTCCATTCAAAAGTCTGATGGCAACAGGGAAAAAGCTATTCTTGAGTCAGTTGGTATTTGACCTCAGACTTTCGTATCTTCTCCCCGAAGGAAGAAGGTGGAAGAGAGAATGTCTGGGATGCATGGGGTCCTTAATTATGCCAGCTGCTTTTCCGAGGCAGCAGGAAACGTTGACAGTGTCAATGGATAGGAGGCTTGCGTGATGTATTGGGCTACATTCATGACCCTTTTGTAGATTCTTGCAGTCTTGGACAGAGCAGGAATCATAACAAGCTGTGATACAACCAGAAAAAATGTTTTCTGTGCTGCATCAGTAAAGGTTGATGAGAGTCATGGCTGACATGCCAAATTTCCTTAGGCTTCTGAGAATGTCGAGGCATTGGGGGCTTGCTTAACTATAGTGTCGGCATGGGGGGACCAGGACATGTTGTTGGTGATCTGGACACCTAAAAACTTGAGGCTTTTGACCATTTCTATTTTGTCCTTTTTGATGTCGACAGGGGCCTTTTCTCCATTACACTTCCTGAAGTCGATGACTATCTCCTTCGTTTTGTTGACATTGAAGGAGAGATTATTATCGCTGCAAAGTTCACCAGATTCTCTGTCTCATTCCTGCACTCTGTCTCATTATTGTTTGAAATCCGACCCACTATGATGGTGACATATGCAAACTTGAAACTTGAGTTGGAAGGGAATTTGGCCACACGAGGAGGCTGAGAACATAGCCTTGTTGGGCACCGGTACTGAGAATGATTGTGGAGGAGGTGTTGTTACTTATCCGAACTGATTGTGGTCTGTTATAAAACATTCGTTTGGCCACATCTGAAGAACTGCAATCAGTTCTTACTGCTACACTACCGGAAGGACATGGATGTTTTGGAGAGCGTGCAAAGATGATTTACCAGGATGTTTCCTGGTCTGAAGTGTTTTAGGTACAAGGAGAGGTTGGATTGACTTCACTGTAAAGACGGGGGCTGAGGGTGACTTCATAGAGATCTATTAGGAGGCACAGATAAAATGAATAGTCAGAGGCTTTTTCCGAGGGTGGAAAGGTAAATTACAAGAGGGCACAGGTTCAAGTTCAGAAGTGGAAAGTTGAAGGGAGACGTACGGGGAAAGTTTTTCACACAGAAGGTGGAGGGGGCCTGGAACTCACTGCCAGTGGAGATGGTGGAAGCAGGCACATTAGCAAAGATCAAGGTACATCTTGATAGACACATGAACAGGAAGTGAACAGAGGGATAGAAACCACAAATGGGCAATAAGTAGTAGGTCTAAACAAGGATTAGGAATCGGTGCAGGCTGGATGGGCTGATGGGCCTGTTCCTGTTCTGTTTTGTTCTTTGGAATCCTGAACAGGGAACATAGATTTGGGTTTTATTGTCTCTCAATTTTTATCATTTAATTACTCAGTCTTTCGATGAACTGCCAGTTGTATTGCTGCTTCAGAAACCAGGCAGAGATTTTAGGGTGTGTTTAACTTCCAAATCTGAATCTGCCCTCATTCAATAGTAATTTGTTCTTTTGAGACTTTAACAATTTAGGTAATAGGAGACAATAAGAACTAGGAGCAGGAGTAGGCCATCTGGCCCCTCGAGCCTGCTCTGCCATTCAATAAGATCATGGCTAATCTTTTCGTGGACTCAGCTCCACTTACCCACCTAGTCACCGTAACCCTTAATTCCTTTACTGTTCAAAAATTTAGGAGGCATAGACAGAGTGGATAGTCAGAGGCTTTTTCCTAGAGTGAAAAGGTAAACTACAAGAGGGCACAGGTTCAAGGTGAGAGGAGAAAAGTTGAAGAGAGACATACGGGGAAAGTTTTTCATGCAGATGGTGGAGGAAGCCTGGAACGCACTGCTTGTGGAAGTGGTGGAAGCAGGCAATCTAGTGATGTAACTCAGAAAACATTTATTAAGCAACAAACATAATATTTAACAAACTAGGCAGTGACTTTCCTGACTCAACATGGTTCTTCCTGATTCAGTCTCATGCAGAATGTAACATGTGGTCCAATCGCTCTCTCTCTCCCTCTTTGTCTGTCTCTATCAATTCTGAGTTCTCCTGCTCTTCTCTCTCTCTCTGTCTGTCTCTATCAATTCTGAGTTCTCCTGCTCTTCTCTCTCTCTCTCTCTGTCTCTTTCAGTTCTGAGCTCTCCTGCTCTTCTCTCTCTGTCTGTCTGTCTCTGTCCGTTCTGAGTTCTCCTGCCCTTCTCTCTCTGTCTGTCTGTCTCTTTCAGTTCTGAGCTCTCCTGCTCTCAGTTGGGTTTCAAATTCAGCACCTGCCTGGCAGTTCAAAGCTTTTCATTCTTTCAAACCACAGCCCATCTGCCTGATTAATCATGTTTTTGAATTCTGATTGGCTTGAGCAGCACACTATCAGTCCCTGATTGGTTTAGATGGTGCAGGATCAGTTTTTGATTGGTTTGTCAACATCTAGTGATCATTTCCTGTTGAATTCTGATTGGCCCTCTAATGTGTCAATTGTTTGTGGGATCATTCCTCCCTTTATATCTTTCTCTGTCATTTTATTCAATTTTATGATTTTCCACTGAGATTACAGATGTCTTTAGATTGTTTCGGCAGCCATGTATTTGGTTTTTTGATTTGATTTATTATTGTCACGTGTATTAGCATACAGTGAAAAGTATTGTTTCTTGCGCATTGTACAGACAAAGCATACTGTTCATAGAGAAGGAAAGAAGAGAGTGCAAAGTATAGTGTTACAGTCATGGTTAGGGTGTAGAGAAAGAGAAGGATTTGAAATATAAGCTTGTATTCTGTCAGTAATACTCAATGTTTGGGCTCTTTTTCCCAGGTGTCTAATTGATGTGAAGATATCAATATTGTTTGTTCAGTAGAGCTCTCATTAAGACAGATGTTTATCAGTGTGCTTTGAAAGAACAAATTTGTAATTACCTGTTTTTGTCATATCTGCCAGTGTTTGATATGAAATAATTAAAAATAATGAGAGAACTGAGTGGTGCATAGCCTTACAAAAATGACAAACTTCCAGAAATTACAGGAAGTATATATGTATTTTATATAGAATCAGCGCAGAAAGATTATTAATGTGTTAAAGTTGGTTACAGGACACACATATAAAAACAGCAGAATACATTCTATGTTCATCGAAATAAAAGTCAAGAGAACTACATCGTTATAAAAACTGATTACAGAACTTAACAGAACCAAAGATGGTTATTTATAATACTAAAGTGATCAGATCACTTCAACAGCAAAGACAGAGTAATGAAAAGGTTGCCACATGGTGGGTACATAACCAGTTAGTGGAGCTTTATTACAGAGGTGTTGCTTGCTTACAGCCCCAGATAGAAGCGGGGGAAAATCTTCCAAATGCCTCTGATAATATCACCACGTATTCATGTGACACACTTTACACCAAAACATTGGTTTTTACTTTACACACTTTACACCATAACATCCCTTCCCTTTTACTCCAATAGCATGACTACTGACATTAACTTTAACGCTGATTCACTATGAACAATAATTATTTTACCATAGAAGAACATAAGAAATAGGAGCAGGAGTAGGCCATCTAGCCCTTCGAGCCTGCCCTGCCATTCAATAAGATCACGGCTGATCTGAAGTGGATCAGTTCCACTTTCCCACTTTCTCCCCATAATCCTTAATTCCCCTGTCTATCAGAAACCTATCTACCCGAGACTTAAATATATTTAGCGAGGTAGCCTCCACCACTTCAACGGGCAGAGAATTCCAGAGATTCACCACCCTTTGGGTGAAGAAGTTCCTCCTCAAATCTGGCTGTGTCCTCTAGTCCTGCTATGCTTTCGAAGCGGGAAGAATCTTTCTACCTATCCATCCCCTTCATTATCTTATACGTCTCTATCAGATCCCCCCTCATCCTTCTAAACTCCAATGAGTACAGACCCAGTCTATTTAGTCTCTCTTCATAGGCCAACCCCCTCATCTCCGGTATTAGCCTAGTGAACCTCCTCTGCACTCCCTCCAAGGCCAATATATCCTTCCGCAAGTGCGGCAACCAAAACTGCACACAGTACTCCAGCTGCGGCCTCACCAGTACCCTGTACAGTTGCAGCAAGACCTCCCTACTTTTATATTCTATCCCCCTCGCTATAAAGCCCAGCATCCCATTTGCCTTCTTGATCAACTGCTGCACCTGCAGACTGGGTTTTTGCGAATCGTGCACAAGGACCCCCGGGTCCCTCTGCACCGTAGCATGCTGCAGCTTGTTGTCTTTTAAATAGTAATCCCTCCTACTATTATTTCTGCCAAAGTGGATAACCTCACACTTGCTAACATTATACTCCATCTGCCAAGTCCTCGCCCACTCGCTCAGCCTATCCAGATCTCTCTGCAGACTTTCCACACCCTCCACGCAATTTGCTTTTCCACTCACCTTTGTGCCATCAGCAAATTTTGTCACCCTACACTCAGCCCCCTCCTCCAGATCATCTATATAAATGGTAAACAGTTGAGGCCCCAGCACCGATCCCTGTGGCACTCCACTAGTCACCAATCGCCAGCCAGAATAGCACCCATTGATACCAACTCTCTGCCTCCTATTAGACAGCCAATCGTCTATCCACGCTAACACCTTACCCCCAACTCCGTGCACCGTGACCTTCTGTAGCAACCTTTTGTGAGGCACCTTATCAAACGCTTTTTGGAAATCTAAAAACACCACATCCACCGATTCCCCTCTGTCTATTGCACTGGTCACATCCTCATAGAAATCTAATGAATTCGTCAAACACAACTTCCCCTTAACAAATCCATGTTGCATCTGCTCGATCAAACCATTCTTTTCTAGGTGCCTCGCTATTTACAAAAGAACAAAGAACAACACAGCACGGGAAACAGGCCCTTCGGCCCAACGAGCCCGCGCCGCCATCCCACTGTCTCAGTGACCTATTCATGATTTTAGTCTACGCCTAATGTGCGAGGATCAGGGAGGTCCAATTTAGGGACAATTTAGTACCCAATCAATCAGCCTAAAAGCACATCTTTGGGGATGTGGGAGGAAACTTTGATGACGGATTCTAGCGTTTTTCCAACTACAGACGTTAAACTAACCAGCCTATAATTACCTGCCTTTTGTCTGCTACCTTTTTTAAACAGTAAAAAGTCTGACAACACCAGGTTTTAGTCCAACCTATTTATTTGATAATATACTCACAAGCTTTCGAGGGACACCCTCTTCGTCAGGTGAATGGAGAGTTCTGGCCTCAGACAGAGCATATAAAGCACAGACAGTTTAGAGATGACTGATTAGAATGCGAATCTTTACACCGAACCTGCTGTTCAAGACCTGAAGTGGCTGATAATGTGAGTGGAAGGAGCACTGATCACAGTTTAAAGAGATGTGTATTGTCTCCAGACAGTACAGTAAGTGAGGTTTTGCAAACCCAGGCAAGTCACGGGGGTTACAGATATGCTCTGTCTGAGGCCAGAACTCTCCATTCACCTGACGGAGAGGGTGTCCCTCGAAAGCTTGTGAGTATATTATCAAATAAATAGGTTGGACTAAAACCTGGTGTTAGAACATAGAACATAGAACATTACAGCGCAGAACAGGCCCTTCGGCCCACGATGTTGCGCCGACCAGCTTTTAAAAAAAAACAACACTAACCCACTAATCTAAACCAATCCCATTTCGTCCATAAACCTATCCACAGATCTCTTAAACGCCCCCAAACTAGGCGCATTTACAACTGCAGCTGGCAGGGCATTCCAGTCCCTCACCACCCTCTGGGTAAAGAACCTACCCCTGACATCAGTCCTATAACTACCCCCCCTTAATTTAAAGTCGTGCCCCCTCATGCTAGCTTTCTCCATCCTAGGTGTTGTCAGACTTTTTACTGTGTTTACGCCAGTCCAACGCCGGCATACCCACATCATGACCTTTTTTAAACAGCAGTGTAACATTAGCCGTTTTCCAATCTTCTGGCACTTCCCCGGAGTCCAGCAAATTTTGATAAATAATTACTAAGGCATCCACTATCCCCTCTGCCATTTCTTTCAGAACCCTGGGATGCATTCCATCCGGTTCTGGGGACTTGTCCACCTTCAGTCCCATTATTCTATCAAGCATTACCTCTCTAGTGATAGTCATCACATTCAGGCCCTCAACTCATAAGAACATAAGAACATAAGAAATAGGAGCAGGAGTAGGCCATCTAGCCCTTCGAGCCTGCCCCGCCATTCAATAAGATCATGGCTGATCTGTTGTGGCTCAGTTCCACTTTCCCGCCCTCTCCCCATAACCCTTAATCCCATCTCTTATCAAGAACCCATCAACCCGCTTCTTAAAAATATTTAGCGAGGCAGCCTCCACCACTTCAACGGGCAGAGAATTCCAGAGATTCACCACCCTTTGAGTGAAGAAGTTCCTCCTCAACTCCGTTCTAAACCGCCTCCCCTTTATCTTGAGGCTGTGCCCCCTAGTCCTACTGTCTTTTTTGAGCGGGAAGAGTCTCTCCACCTCTATCCTATCCATCCCATTCATCATCTTATACGTCTCAATGAGATCTCCCCTCATTCTTCTAAACTCTAACGAGTACAAGCCTAGTTTATTCAGCCTCTCCTCATAGCTCAATCCCCTCAACTCCGGTATCAGCCTAGTAAACCTCCTCTGCACTCCCTCCAGGGCCAAAATATCCTTGCGCAGGTGCGGCGCCCAAAACTGCACACAGTACTCCAGCTGCGGCCTCACCAATGCCCTATACAGCTGCAGCAAGACCTCCCTACTTTTATATTCAATCCCCCTCGCTATGAAGGCCAGCATCCCATTCGCCTTCCTGACCACCTGCTGCACCTGCAAGCTGGGTTTTTGCGACTCATGCACAAGGACCCCGAGGTCCCTCTGCACCGTCGCCTGCTGCAGTTTTTCGCCACGTAAGTAATAGTCCTTCCTACCATTCTTCCTACCAAAGTGGACCACCTCACACTTGCCAACATTAAATTCCATTTGCCATTTCCTGGCCCATTCGCCCAGCTCCTACCACCCTTACCATCCTTCTATCTTTAACAGCCTGCAAGCTATTCGTGTCCTCCTCCGTGAAGACCGAGGCAAAAAACTAATTTAAAGCCTCAGCCATCTCCTCATCGCCCACCGCTAAATCCCCCCTCTCATCCTCCAAGGGTCCAACATTCACTCTAGCCAGCCTCTTCTTCTTTATAGATTTGTAAAAATTTTTACTGTCATTTTTTATATTTAGTGCTAGTTTAGCTTCATACTCTATCTTTCCTTTCTTTATCACCTTCTTAGTCATTCTTTGATTTTTAAATCTTTCCCAATCTTCTAATCGCCCACTATTTTTAGCCACTCTGAACGCATCAGCTTTGAATTTAATACTCTCCTTTATTTCCTTTGATAACCACGGCTGTTTATCCCTTCTCCTACAGTCCTTCTTTACCATCGGAATATATTTCTGCTGAGAACCGAAAAAGATCTCCTTAAAAATCCTCCCCTGTTCCACAGCCGTCCTACCAACCAATCTGCGCCCCCAATCTACATTTGCCAATTCTGCTCTCATCCTACCATACTCCCCTCTGTTCAAACAGAGGACACAGGTTCGGGATCCTACTTTCTCATCCTCCATCTGCATCAGAAATTCAGTCATACTATGATCACTCATCCCAAGAGGATCCCTCACAAGAAGGTCCCTAATTCTACCTGCCTCGTTACACAACACCAGATCTAAGATAGCTCGTTCCCTCATAGGTTCCGTCACATACCGTTCAAGGAAACTATTCTGACATCATTCCAAGAACTCTTCTTCAAGCCCACCGCGTCCGACTTGGGTCATCCAGTCAATATGCAGATTAAAATCCCCATTATTGCTGTTCCGTTTCTGCATGCATCAATTATTTGCTTGTTTATAGCCGGCCCCACCTCAAAGTTATTATTTGACCCCCAGTTACTATTCCTTATCTCCATCCACAATGATTCCACATTTTGCTCTTTGGAGCCTATATCTTCCCTTATTACTGCCCTGATATTATCCTTAATTAACAGAGCTACCCGACCCCTTTTTTCCTCCCGTCTAAACACCTTCCTAAACACCTGATACCCCTGGACATTCAGTTCCCAGTCCCTGTCACCCTGCAACCATCTTTCCGTAATGGCCACTAGATCATATCCATTTGTGCTGATTTGCGCCATCAGCTCATTCACTTTGTTCTGAATGCTTTGTGCATTCAGGTAAAGTGTCTTTATACCAGCCTTTATGTGGACCTTATTTGTAGAAACACTACCAACCTCTCTCATACCCCCTACTCCTTTTATTAGTGGGACATCCTCAACATTTACCTGTACACGTACCCTCTCCTTTACTTTACATTTTGTAATTTCGCCCCCCCGCCCCCAATTAGTTTAAAGCCCTATCTACAGTCCTAGTTATACGATTTGCCAGGACTCTGGTCCCGGCACGATTCAGACTAAGACCATCCCATCTGAACAGGTCCCATCTTCCCCAATACTGGTGCCAAAGCCCCCTAAATTCAAACCCATTCCTCCCACACCAATCCCTGTGAGGATGTAAAGAGGTTTTTTTTAGTGTTGTGGGTGTGTGCTTTGGGAGCTTTGTAGTATTGTATGTTGTAGGCATAATCAGATAATTGCAAGTTTTGTAGAACAAAGAATAATAGCTGCTGATCATTTTACTGAATGCAGTCACTGACTGCCATGTGGGAAGAAGCGATGTGCAGCAGAGAGTGATCGGTTAAATACGAGACCTGGTGTTGTGTAATGAGGCAGGTAGAATTAGGGACCTTCTTGTGAGGGATCCTCATGGGATGAGTGATCATAGTATGACTGAATTTCTGATGCAGATGGAGGATGAGAAAGTAGGGTCCCGAACCTGTGTCCTCTGTTTGAACAGAGGGGAGTATGATAGGATGAGAGCGTTTTGCAGCAGAGAGTGATTGGTTAAATACGAGGTAAGTATGAATGGAGCATAACTACCTTATCTGGAAAAATGTGTGTTGGAAATGAGTGATAGGTTGTTCCCTTCATGCATGCTTCAGCGGGAAAGGAGTATAAGTCCTTTGTGTAATCGTAGTAAGTTGTGTCTTTCTACAGTGGAGTGGGTATCACTTACCCACCTCATGTTAGGTGGAGGACCAACCCGACTTTGTAAGTCACTTGCAATAAATACTTTAAAAATATAACTGGAGTTGAATTGATTATTGTCGAACCGAGCCTGATGAGTTATCACCTGAGCCACCCATTCATCTCCTTAATCCTATTTACCCTGCGCCAATTTGCACGTGGTTGAGGTAGTAATCCAGAGATAACCACCTTGTCGGTTCTGCTTTTTAATTTGGTTCCCAGCTTTGCATACTCCCTCTGCAGATCCTTAGTTCCTATTTTGCCTATGTCATTGGCGCCCACATGAACCACAACGACTGGATTCTCACCCTTCCACTCCAGGTTCTTCTGCAGCCCAGATGAGACACCCTGGACCTGAGCACCAGGCAGACAACATACCCTTCGGTATTCTTTATCATTGTCACAAAGGACAGTGTCTATGCCCCTAACTACACTATCCCCAATTACCACTAATTCCTCTTTACTTCTTCCGCTTTGACCTCTGTCTGCACCACTGTACCGTGGGCAGTTTGCTCGTCAACATTGCAGCCCTCGTTCTTGTCCACACTGGGAGCAAGAATCTCAAACCTGTCGTGCCGATTCAGGGGCTGAGGCTTTTGGGTCCCCCCCCTCCTTCCTCCCCACACCCCCCTCCTTCCTCTCATCCTTCCTCCCCCCACACCCCTCCTTCCTCTCATCCTTCCTCCCCCCACCCCCTTCCTTCATCCCCACACCCTTCTCCCTCCTCTCACCCTTCCTCCCCACACCCCCCCTCCTTACTCTCACCCTTCCTCCCCACACTCTCACCCTTCCTCTTATCCTTCCTCCCCTCAGCAACCCCGAGTTAGTCAGTTTAGGGGGTTTGAATTTCTCTTGTAACCCATTATCCAGGTTACACTCCCCCTCCCTGATGAGCCTCAGTGTCCGAAGCTCAGAGTTCAGCTTGTCTACTTTGAGCTGGAGCTCTTCAAGCAACCAGCACTTACTGCAGACATGGTCACTGGGAAGGACTTTGGGGTCCACCAGTTCCCACATCATGCAGAAACAGCACATCACGTACCAAGTATCATTATATACAGTTTTATATCTTTACAATCAGTTCAAGAGTCTTTTAGATGGATGTCAGTTCCGCTTAGGAAAAACTGTTGTTTGGGAGTCTTTGCTTTCATGCTCTCAATAATCTGTTCACCACTCAGCTCAGGTACATTAGCTGGTAAAATTGTTTCTTTTTCAGCTTCTACAGATGCTGTTGGTCCAACCGGTGTAGAATCTGAATTCAGCTTATTTGTGATCATAGGTTCAGGGATTTCCAAACCTTGAGGGTCATCAGTTTACCGTATAACTGGAGCACTGTGTGCGGTTTTGGTCGCCGCATTTGCGGAAGGATGTATTGGCCTTGGAGGGAGTGCAGAGAAGGTTCACTAGGCTGATACTGGAGATGAGGGGGGTTAGCCGATGAGGAGAGATTGAATAGACTGGGTCTGTACTCATTGGAGTTTAGAAGGCTGAGGGGGGATCTTATGGAGACATATAAGATAATGAAGGGGATAGATAGGGTAGAGATAGAGAGATTCCTCCCACTTAGAAAGGATAGCAGGACTAGAGGGCACAGCCTCAAGATAAGGAGGAGGCAGTTTAGATTGGAGTTGAGGAGGAACTTCTTCACTCAAAGGGTCATGAGTCTCTGGAATTCTCTGCCCGTTGAAGTGGTGGAGGCTGCCTCGCTGAATATATTTAAGTCACGGATAGATAGGTTTCTGATAGACAAGGGAATTAAGGGTTATGGGGAGAAAGCAGGAAAGTGGAACTGAGCCACTTTAGATCAGCCATGATCTTGTTGAATGGCGGGGCAGGCTCGAAGGGCTAGATGGCCTACTCCTGCTCATATTTCTTATAAGAAATAGGTCCCGCCTGCGAGTGTTGTGGCAGATACCCACCTCTCTCTTATTTAATCATTAACTGAGTTACCAACTAATTCTAAATAATTATTAAACCTAAACTTTTGTACAACAGAGAGTGAAAGATTCACTTTAAATGGAGTTTCACTTCTGATGAACAACAAAATATTTGTTTAGCACCTTTAATGTAATAAACCATCCTGAGGCCCTTCACAGGAATGTTATAAAGTTAAATGAGCTACATCAGACAAATTGGGAGAGATGGAGCAAAACTTGGAAGCAGGAAGCAAATCACAGAGGTGGGGTTTTTGGGAATGTTTTCAAGGTTGAGAGGTGGAGAGTCGGAAAAGTTTAGGGAAAAAATTCCAGAGCTCAGGACCTCAGCAGTTAGAAGTGTAGTTAGCAATAGGGGAAGAATTAAAATCAGGGATAGTGAAGAGGTCAGAATTTGAGAGCAGATTTCTCAGAACATTGTGGGGCTGAAAGAGATTACAGAAATAGAGAGGAGCAAAGACATGGAGAGATTTTAAACAAAGATGTGGAAGATTTAAGCTCCTGGAGGCTCAGATTGCCCCAGACAGATGACCAAGAACTCATGAGTGAATTTAGGATAGTTTAAGTGTATTAAGAAATTTAGATATGATGTACAATTTAAACAGGCAGAAAAGGCATACGACCCGAAACAAGTTTGTCTGTTTACTGTATCTTTATATCCATGATGGTTTTTTTTTTACCCGTTGGGGAATAGTGGAAGATTTTTGAGCTGATTATTAGCCTGTTGAACCACATTGAATGCTGTTTCTGTGGCCAACAAGTGCTAGTGTTGGGATTTGAACCCAGAGCTTCTGGTCCATGGTAGGGGCAGTACCACTACACCATAAGACCTCCTGTCCAGAACAAGTGGGGAGAATTTACTGGTCCAATTGGACAAATGAAAGGGAGAATCAGCAGGACAAATCCAACCCGACCAATTTCCGCCCAATCAATCTAATCTCCATCATCAGTAAAGTGAGGGAAGGGGTCATCGACAGTGTTATCAAGCAGCACCTGCTCAGCAATAACCTGCTCAGTGACACCCAGTTTGGGTTTCAGCAGGGTCACTAGCTTAATTCCAAAGGTGAGGTGAGAATGACAGTCCTTGAGATCAAGGCTGCATTCGACCGAATGTGGCATCATGGAGCCCTAGGAAACCTGGAATCAATGAGTATTAGGGGGCAAACTCTCCATTGGTTGGAGTCATATCTGGCAGATAGGAAGATGGTTGTGGTTGTGGAGGGTCAGTCATCTCAGCATCGGGACATTCCTGCACGAGTCCCTCAGGAATCCCCATTGTCAATATCCTTGGGGTTACCATTGACCAGAAACTCATCTGGACTTCCACGTCTATGCTCTGTCCGAGGCCAGAACTCTCCATTCACCTGATGAAGAGGGAGTCCCCTCGAAAGCTTGTGAGTTTACTATCAAATAAATCGGTTGTTCTAAAACCTGATGTTGTCAGACTTTTTACTGTGTCTTCCACATAAGCACAGTGGCTGCAAGAGCAGGTCAGAGACTGGGAATTCTGTGGTGAGTAACTCACCTCCTGTCTCCTCAAAACCTATCCACCTTCTACAAGGCACAAGTCAGGAGCGTGATGGATTATTTGGATGGGTGCATTTCCAACAACACTCAAGAAGCTCGACACCATCCAGGACAAAGCAGCAGACTTGATTGGCACCACATCCACACCCTCCACCACCGACGCTCAGTAGCATATCTATAAATTACTTAGGACTTTATAGAGTTATTATATGGTGATTTCTTACAGATAAAATCCAGGAGTTGTTTAACCAGGAGCCAGTGTAGGTCAGCAAGCATCAGGTAGTGGGTGATTGGAACTTGGTGTGAGGAAGGAGAGGGGCAGCAGAGGTTTGGATGGTCTCAGGAGGGTAGAATGTGGGACAGCAGTCAGGAGGTGAGTTGGAATATTCTGGAGGGAGCAATGGTGTGACTGAACTTTTGTTCAAAATTCAAACTTGACAGGTTTTTCTCTATTGGTCAAGGTATTGCCCTGGGGGAGTGAACCGGGGAATATCTGTTCCTCAAACTTTTGTTTGAATGTAAAAGGTGGAATGTGTGGATATGCTCCTTGTGTCAGTTAAGGACAGGGACTGTGTGTGAATATTTGTGGCTTCCAGTATATGTCAGTGAGCCATATTGTGAGCCTGACTGATAATCCTAAATTGGGCAATGTAATTCTGAACACAATCAGGATTGTTTCGAAATATTGGTGAACTGCAGATTCAATCCAGGAAGTTACCTGTTACATGCTGCATTCTCCATGGCAATGACTCCAGCAATCAGAATTGACTTGCCAACCATTCAGTACTCTCTTCTCATGCAGTTTAAATTGTTCCCTGACTGTTGGTAATTTCTTGTGAGTTGTCCCATGAGTGCAAGGTGAAAAGTTTTGACAGCATGTCTCTTTTTCAGTAAAACTGCTGAACGTGAAACAAAAAGAGCCTCATAATAAAAGTGTTCAGAGTTTTAATTTGAACATTATGGTATTCAATTTGGGGTATTTAATTCTGAAAATGTACAAACTAATCATTCTTTGTTCAGGAGGAACTGGAAACCGAACTGGATCTGATCCAAGAGAAGCAGGACGAATGTGATGATATAAAGAGTGACTTTGAGGAAGCATTAACCCACATTCAGGTAATTCTCATCTTTTGTTCTACATTTTGTACAGAATTATTGATGTCCAGAATTATTCTGTGCAGAATTCTGATCTCCATATTGTAAAATGGAAAAGGTGCAAAAGATATATGTATATGATGATCCCAGAAGTCAGAGATTATACCTTTCTGGAAAGATCAAACCAGCTGGAAAAAAGAAGCTGTGAGGTGACCCAATTGAGTTCTTTGAAATTATGCAAGGGTTTGACGGTGTAGATACAGGGAAAATGTTTTATTTGAAGTTTAAATTCCAAGATAGTCACCAATAAACCAAACTGAGAAGTCAGCAAATTGATCCTCAGTTAGAGATTCCTCTCCTGAATAAATTATCATCTGGTAATCTATTGTCCAATGCAACTAATCTATAATCAATTATTTCACTGCATTCATTTTATTAATATAAAATAAACTCCATCTTCTGAATCATTATCATCTGGTAATCTTGGTCTTGCTGTATTAGAGAATAGTTTTTTCTGCATATAATAACGCATATTCATTTCAATAAAGTTTAAAGTTTTTAAAGTTTACTTATTAGTGTCACAAGTAGGCTTACATTAACACCACAATGAAGTTACTGTGAAAATCCCCTAGTTGTCACACTCCAGCATCTGTTCAGGTACACTGAGGGAGAACTTAGCATGGTCATTGCACCTAGCCAGCACATCTGGTGAAGAAAACATTTGGCATGCTTGGTTTCGTTAGTCAGAAAATTGAATTACAGGAGTTGGACGTCTTGTTGCACTTGTACAAGACATTGTAAGGCCACACTTGGAATACTGCGTACAGTTCTGGTCACTCTATTATAGAAGGGATATTATTAAATTAGAAATAGGGCGGAAAAGATTTACTAGGATGCTACTGGGACTTGATGGTTTGAGTTATAAGGAGAGGTTGGATACACTGGGACTTTTTTCTTGGAGCGTAGGAGGCTGAGGGGTGATCTTAAAGAGGTTTATAAATAATGAGGGCATAAATAAGGTAGACAGTCAACATCTTTTTCCAAAGGTCTGGGAGGCTAAAACTAGAGGCCATAGGTTTAAGGTGAGAGGAGAATGATACATAAGGGTCCAGAGAGATCATTTTTTCTTGCAGAGGGTGGCGAGTGTCTGGAACGAGCTGCCAGAGGTAGTAGTAGAGGTGGGTACAATTTTGTCTTTTAAAAAGCATTTAGACAGTTATGTGGGTATGACTGGTATAGAGGGATATGGGCTAAATGCGGGCAATTGAGACTAGCTTAACAGTAAAAACTGGGTGGCATGGACAAGTTATGTTGAAGGGCCTGTTTCCATGCTGTAAAGCTCTATGACACTATGATTCTATCTTTCGGACTGTGGGAGGAAACCGGATCATCTGGAGAAAACCCATGCAGACATGGGGAAGAAATAAATAATCAGGATTGGGAATTAACAGGATTGGGAATGTTTTTCTCTCTAATATTCTGATATGGACAGAACTGCTTAGGCTGAACAACCTTTTAAACATCCTCATTTGATTTTTCAATCTCACTGATATTTTCTAAAGGACCAAAGTGTAAAGACAGAGAAACAGATTAAAGCTGAATTTGAAAAACTTCACCAGTTTCTCCGTGAGGAAGAGAGGATTGTGTTGGAAGATTTGAAACTGGAGAAAGAGAAAAAGAGTCAGGAGATGAAGGAGAGGATTGAGAAGATAACAGAGGAAATCTCATCGCTTTCAGTCACTGCTCAGGATATTGAACAAGAGCTGAGTGAACAGGACAACATCAAGTTTTTAATGGTAACTTTCTTTATTTTTCTCTACTTCACCGTCTTGAAGAATGAGGAGGTTTTGTCGTCAAAATCTAGAATATAAAACTCACAGCCCAAAATTACCCCAATCACCTGTGACATTTGGATTTCTCTGTCTCACACCCAAGATCACTAATGGCTGTCTTTAACATGGAAATGACTAAATCTGGAGCTTGTTTCTTGTAATATTACAGAGGGATAGTTTCATCAAATTAAACAATGCAGAAAATCAGCTTCATATAGAATGAGAAACCCTCAGAATGGTCAGACCATCTCCCCTGAGTTGGCCTGTGTGATGCAAGTGTCCACTCCCTTCGCCTGCCATAGGAATTGGCACGGGTGAGGGAGCGGACAGTGGGAAGGTCCATTGACTTTGGGCGTGACTTTATGGTTTCGGGATGAGTGAAGCTGCAAAATCCCATCCACGGCAGTTTTTCATGTTTTGGGGAATGTTTTTAAGTTCAGCTTTTTTTCTAAAGGTGATTAGTCTGACTGGAGGGAATACAGTTCAGGTCCTGGGAGAGCAGAATAATTAGTCTTCAACCTGACAAGTGATTAGGTTAAGTAGAGTTAAGTTTGTTTACTTAAGTTCTCCTGGGATTTCAGATTAGAATGACTGACAGGGTTCGGTGATATTGTGGTTTATGTGTAGACCTGGATCTGTAGCAAGTAGAAAAGACTTTTGCAGAAAGCAGTTGAAGTTTGGCAGTTCAGGTTGAAGTTAGGAGAGCTTTGCAGGCTTCTGAAAGCTCTCTTTGAAAACTCCAAGGCTGTCCACACTCATTCTAGCAAATATATTTGTAATTGCTAACTGTATTTAAACTGGTTTTTAAGACTGTAAGAATAATGTTGCTTATTTGGAACTGAAATCGTGATATGTTGGAAAGTAGAGTTGTTTCTTTTTATGTTTGAAGACTGTTCAACTATTAAGAGTTGGTTAAGCTGTTCCATTTTATGAGAGTCACACTTCTACCGTGTTGTGAATAAAACTTGTTTTGACAAAGGATACCTAATTTGTCAGTGGAATGACTCCTCGAGTGAAGTATCCTTTCCTCACAGTTATGCAAAAATGGAAAATTTGTTGGGGTCTGGTCTGGCTTCATAATATAGGGTTCTGGTCCAGGACTCTAACGGTCTGTGACACGTGATCCAGGATCCACTCAAGCAGTACTTTTGTATCTGCAAAAATATAACGCCGGCATCTCTACATCATGACGATGAAACCCAAGACAGGTAGTGAGAAGCCTGTCTTGTCAGCTTGGATCGGGAATGTCTCACTTGCTGAGACTCTGAATTGGACTTTGATTGGGTTGGACACAAACAAAAAATATATCTTTTCATTAAAGAGAGTGCAATTCATTTCAAACAATAGACATTGGTCATGTTGCACTCTGCAGTGTTTCAATACATTTCTACAGAGTTAGAATTAAGCACACAGTCTGAGGGGTTTGATCGTTACGAGCCCCTTTTGTCATTGGCTGAATGGTCTTACACAATGGCCTTTCTCCATTGTGCCACTGCGGTGGCTGTCCCTGTGAACAGCTCGTAGAGCACAGAGTCCCGTGTCATGGAGGTACTTGGGATGAACCTCAACAAATACCACTACATCTCTCTCCAGACTGTCATGCAAAGGCACATTCCTTGTGACTGTCTCTTTGCCCACAAATAACTTCAACAGTCTGCTCAGGGAACCATCCGACAGGATCCATCATTTCCATTTCCCTCAGGGCCTCGAGGACATTCAATGTAGACTGCTGCTTGATGGACTTATGGATTAAAAAAAGGGCTTTTTCTGGACACATTTTTCTATGAGGGACAGGTGATACAGCATAATTCAACTACTTGGAGCATTCTGTGGAAATGTGACCAGATCCATCCTTTGCAACATCGGGGATAGGTAGAACCTCAGTACTTGGCGGTACTTTGTATTTCTGTCCTGAGGAACTATATACAGCTTGATTCAGCCATGTATAAAGATGACCATCAGGATGAAGGTACATATTTTCCTCCCTTATCCAGAGATTTGTGAATGGTATCTATTCAGACGCAATCCATCTTGGATCTCCAGATGAATCTGAAGAAGGCTCAGGTGACTGTTATGGGGGAGGATTGGGGTATGGGCCTGACTTGCACCACATACAGCAACCCTAACAGTATCTCACACCTGGTGACCTGGTTTTTGCCTGCAATGGAGAGGGATCATTGATCCCACATGCACAATTTCTACTTTACCTTAGCAATGCGGTCTTTCCAAATATTGGCGCCCACCCCAGCTGCCCTGAACCATATACCCAGCATTTTTGGGTAATCAGACCTGATGGTGAAAGGGACAGAGGACTGGTTGGAATGGTTCCCAACGAAAATATTAAAGTGAATCTCGTTAAACAATAAATTAAATCCAACAATTGGACTTTGATCAGGATTTTACAATTGGATTGTAACTCTGTGAGTTGTGTTGTGCAGTGAGATTGAGAAATTTGTAATATTGTGGAGTAACTCACAGTCCAGTGAGGACAGGAAGAGGCAGTCCCATAACTTTCTATATTTTAAATGTACTTTTCTGTGGAATTCAGTCTCTTTTTGTGATAAAATGTTCTCCAAACACAAACAGTAATAATTGTTCTTGTTCCACAGAAATTTCCGGATATACAGAAAAGGTAAAATTTACACCCTTGATGTGATTTTTATTTCTAACATATTTCTCCCCCAGTCTGGAATGATCCAACACTGACCTTTATCTCCTGTTTCAGAGTGAAGCGAACTCTCCCAGAACCACAGAAGGTTTACCCTTTAATAAATGTGGGGAAGTACGTTTGCTCACTGCAGTACAGAGTGTGGAAAAAGATGCTGATGGTGATTAATACAGGTGGGTGTGAGCTTCCTGACACCAGCTATTAAACAGCTGTCTATTATTAGTAGAAGGGACTGGTCGCTTTAAAATAAATATATCATTGTATTTGTAACGGATTAGATTTTACTTCAGTCAGTTTTCTGTTAAAATACAGAATTGTTTGATCATGGGGGCGATTTTCCAACCTCACCGCACCTGGCGCGCATTGTGCCACTCCCAGAAAATCGTGTGTGGGATTAAAAATCAGTTTCACACTCAGTGCCAAACTTGCAATCATCCCGTTCACTTTCTAATGGAGCAAACCGGATTGCACTCAAAAATTCTAAGTGCTGAATGAGCAGAAAGGAGCTGTCTTTAAAATAAATATATAATTGTATTTGTAACAGATTAGATTTTACTTCAGTCAGTTTTCTGTTAAAATACAGAATTGTCAGGTCAGAGAGTCACAGGACCAGCTCCACCTGCTGAACACTCAACAGTATTGGGAAGGGATATTGTCCATTCAACCTCCCTTTGTGGATCATTAATCCAGCATTCTGTTTTTCTTTTTTCCTTCTTCCAGAAAACTAGAGCCATCAACATAAATATCTCATCCCTCAGGGTGGATTCCTGCCCTGCATCCTCCCCCAGTTTCCCAAACACCCTGTACGGTACAAGTATGGGCTTCTTCCGGATAGTTGAGATGAGCTGTGAGTTTAGGGTCATCCATTCTGTTTATCTTAATGTTTTTCCCACTTAGCAATAAAGTCCAGCAGGTTATTCTGACACTAGATCCTGTTCCTTCTTTGATTCTTCTGTCTAATTTGTGTTGGATTGTGGTGGGTCAGTAATGTAAGAGACTGGGTGTGGGTGAAAACAGTAAAATGTTTCACTGTCCAACAGCTCACTAACAGATGTCCCTCACAGGTGGAAAATCCCTTTTCCAGGTCTGCTGGGACTCTGCTCACATCGGTTCCCGGTCACAAGTGACTGTTTGTTTCCTGCAGAAGGACTTCACTGAAACTGATGTCAGTGGCTGCAGCTTCCAGATAAAAGTCCTTGTCGGGGTCCACAGCTCCCAGAGCTGGGCCAGTCTGCAAGTCCATTTTCAGTTTAATGAAAGCCTTTTCACATTTGTCATCTCAGTCCCAATACTCCCTGTTCCACTAGGGAGGCTACTGCCTTTTCCAGCTCTTTCTCCACGATCTTGAGGAAAGTCTGTTGGTTTAGCGGCTGGGACACGGGGCGGGATGATTTCCCCCCCAAAAACTAAGCTCCCAACAGGTGGGAACACGGGAGATTTTGCCATCTGTGTTTTGGGCGAGTTTAGTTGAATGAATTTCCGGCACTGAGTGTATCACAGAGTCAAGGGATTTCCGTTGGTGGGGCGAGTGCACATGCACTGATTTCTCAGTCTGCCGGGAGATTGGTTGACAAGCGCATCCCCCTCCCCCCCGCCCCCCCCGGTCGCCTGATGGTCAGATGAATCTACTCCCGTGTTGGACACTCCTGTCTCTACTACCTTTCTCTCCCTCCACTATAATATCTACACATTGTCTATCACACTCATCATACCTGAGTGGACAAGGATACTCAGGCTGGGTACAGTCCCTTCCTGCTGAATTTCCCGGGACACCCTCTCCCTGGGCCACATGGACCTGACCCTGGGGAGTGTTTTCGTGCTGACACCATTTCATTCATCTGTGGGATTTCTGGAAACTCGGGGTGTTTTTCTCGGGTGTCTCTTGACTCCGAGTCCCCTGACTCTGGCCCTTCATTGGTTTCCTCCACTCTCGGACAAACTGTCCACTTCCCCCACAATTGAAACAGGTCGGGATGATCTGCTTTTCCCCGGGTTTAAAGCGCTTCCCCTCTCGCTGCCCCCTCGGTGGGGCCCCGTCATCAGTGACTGGAGTTTCCCTCCGCTGTACAAGGGGAGCCACAGGTTTTGGTGGATCAGGGGCTTCTAACAGGGGCTGCCGGACTGTCCGGTTTCTAACTCACTATCCCTCAAACTGAGGAACACTCACTTCTCCAACCAGCCCCGGGGACACGGCACAGACTAAACCACCATTGACTTGACTCTCTCGCTCTTTAATCCGTCTCTTGTATTCAGCACGGTCCAAGTGTGGCTGCTTGTTTCTGTAACAACCTGATGTTGCCTTCACTCCATCTCTGTAACGGGGTTTCCTCAGCCTCACTGCAGGGTGTGGTGTCCGGGTAAAACCTTCCCCCCGGGCAGTGTCTTCCCCTTTCCCCTGTGCGCTGTTTAAACTCTTCCCCGGGGGATGAATTTCTAATTCTGGATCATTGCTGATTTTCCCAATCACTAACCGGCTGTGAAAGTTACAGTGAGTCTGACTAACATTTTATCCGTGTCCATCTGTTCCCAGCTCCAGTCACCTTCGACCCTAATACAGCCCATCCTTCCCTTCTCCTGTCTGAGGACCTGAGCACCGTGAGAAACACCGGGAAACGGCAGCAGCTCCCCGACAATCCGGAGAGATTTGATCCCTATCCCTGTGTCCTGGGATCAGAGGGATTCACATCAGGAAAACATTCCTGGGAGGTGGAGGTGGGAAACAAGACTGACTGGGAACTGGGTGTGGCCAAGGAATCCATCAATAGGAAGGAGGGCATCACCATCAGTCCAGATAACGGATACTGGGCAATGGCACTGGAAGAAGGGAATGAATACTGGGCTTATGAAGAAACGCTGAAACGTTTAGATCTGAGTGTGAAGCCGAGAAAGATTCGAGTCTGTCTGGATTATGAGGGAGGGAAGGTGTCCTTTTATAACTCGGATAACAAGTCCCATATCTACACTTTCACTGGTACATTCACTGAGAAACTCTATCCTTATTTCTATTCAGGTATCACTGATGGGGGTAAAAACACAGAACCCCTAAAAATCTGTCCTTGGACAGTAACAATCCAGGAGGATGAGGGTTTTATCCCTTCATCCAAATAAAGACAGTTTCATGTCGGTGAGGGTCGGGGGGGGGTTTGTCCCTCTGTGGAAGAAGGGTTGGGGTCCTTCGCAGATCCTGCCCCCCTCCCATTATCACACACTGTCAGCGGGGGCCGTCCATTCCTCGGGAGGGTGAGATGGATCCCTCCGGTCCGGCCTGTACCTCCCGGGGATGTGTGAGGACCCCTGCCTGAGGGAGGGCCGGAGGATCCACTCAATATAATCCAGTCACTCGTCACCAAGTCGGACACACTGGAGGCTGGGACGGGCGAGGTCGATGAGGCTGAGCCCACCCGGACACGGGCTGATATCCCCCAGGACCTGCTCGACCTGATCGAGGAATCGATTAAAAAGACCCCACACACTGGGTCACTGGGTGGGGGAGGAAAAGGCCCCACACACTGGGTCACTGGGTGGGGGAGGAAAAGGCCCCACACACTGGGTCACTGGGTGGGGGAGGGGAAGGCCCCACACACTGGGTCACTGGGGGGGACGGAGGTTGATGGGGGGGAAGGTCCCCATTCCCCATCTCTGATTTTAAAGCCAGGGGTCACTGGTTCTTGGGATGGAGCTTTTCCCTGAGTCACCATGTGACCCGGTGCCTGAGGCGGAGCGGGATCCTGAACCACCGTCACCCTCTGACCCAGAACCTCCAGAGCAGCCCGGGGAGGGCCCTCTGCCCTCGATCCTCAGGGTGGGATGGTGATAGAGGCAGAACCAGCTGGGGTGGGTTGGTCCCTGACAGTGAGATGACGGAGGAGGACTGGGACTCAGTGGAGGGCATACGGGAGGATTTAGAGTCCATCGTCAGTGGGGGAATTCCCCTCATCTCCCTCAGGGAATTCCAGGAATTCCGAGCTGACAGCTCATGGCAAAGTCCAGCTGACCCTTGACGGATGGTCGGAGGTGACATCTCGCAGAAGGTTCACATCTTCTGTCGGGAGACTGTGAGGGGTTCAATGAGGGGACAGAAGGCCAGGGTCGAGGGGTGGGAGCAGGAGGTGCTCGACCTGGAGTTCACTCTGAGTTGAGGACTGAGGGGGAATGGTACCCATACTAATAATTATAGAAGTGAATAGTAGCCATATTAATAACTGTGTCCAGTGAAAGGGTTAAACCACAAAAAAGCCTGCACACAGTTTAACAGCAGAGACATGCATATCAGGATAGTAAGCTGCTATTGCCAGGCAAAGGCCGAGTGTCTGAGTTACAGAGGTTTCATATAAACAGAAGGGGAGGAAGATGCCTTTGTCTGGGAGAGGCCATTGAAGCAGACATTTGGAATGGGAGGATTGATTTGTGTTCTCACAGTCAGACACAGCTGGGTGTCCAAAGATAGTTGGAACAATAACCTACAATCAAAACTTAACTCTGATTGGATATTACAATTAAGCAAGCGGAATGTGATTGTGATTTGTTTCAATATCTGTACCTTATGAATGATGTAACCTTAATCTATAACTGTGAGTTGATAGAGATAACTCCTGTACATTGATTGGTCAATGTTAATTACTTGTAATCAAATTTGAAACTATAACTGCTTGTGTACTTCTAAATTCTGAACTCTGACTCGCCTCAGAACAAAGAACAAAATCAGCCCGGGAAACAGGCCCTTCGGCCCAACGAGCCCGCGCCGCCATCTCAGCACCACCAGTCCACCTCTCTACCCATGACCCCTATCTAATGTTTTATGGCCATCCAGATTGAGGGAAAACTGATTTAGGGACAATTTATTCCTGCCAATCAGCCTAACAGCACATCTTTGGGGTGTGGGAGGAAACCGGAGCACCCGGAGAAAACCCACGCAAGCACGGGGAGAATGCGCAAACTCCCACAGACGCCGGCCCAAATCCATGTGTCTGCACAGCAATCAGCGATAGTCACTGAGCTGTCGTCTTGCCTTAATGGTCTAAAAAGTTTCCGATCGCTATAGTCTTTAATAAATCATTTTGAACTACTCTGTAACTTTGGCTATTTGAGGGGAATGGTGATTATAAGTACATTAATGAGCAAAGCATCCTAGAAGCCCCACAACAAGGATCCGGCCCTGTGGAAGGTGTACGGAGAGAAGAACGGCGCTCTGAGGGAGCAGCAGATTATCGAGTTCTGTGGTGTGTTTGTGAGATCACAGATCCGGTTCCTTCAGAACCTGGACCTTGTCTTCCCTGAAGAGGGAAGCCTCGAAAGCTTGTGAGTCTATTATCAAATAAATCGGTTGGACTAAAACCTGGTGTTGTCAGACTTTTTACAGTGATGATGCTGACAGAGGTTTGTGGGAGGATCTGTTGAAGGTCAGCACAGAGGGTGCTGAGTGACTACACACGGGTCCTGAGGGAAAAATCTAGTGACTGGAGAAATATTCCTCTCCATTATTGCCCTGCTGCCCAAGAGGGGCCATCTCCTCCTGTTTATGAAGTGGTGCCCAGTCTCCCTCAGCACGGACTACAGGATATTTGTCAGGACCATGTCTGCTCACCTTGGCACCGTGCTGGCCCAAAGGATCCACCCTGACCAATCCCACCTGGATCAGGAGAAAGAGTTTGACGGTGGATCACCAATATTGTGGACATCAGATTCAGGGCCCATTTTGTTGGCTAATCCAGCTCCTGTCCATGGCTCCGGAGTGTCTGATTGAGGGTAAATCCCCTCTCTGCCATTCCACTCTGCCCAGAGGGGTTTCCTGTACGGGCTCTTGCACAGCTTCCACTCCCTCGATCTCATCGCCCATCCAGACACTCTGTGAGGTTCTGTCCTGTTGTCCGGAGGAGGCAGAGTCTCCCAGTGGGATGCTGTCCATGTGGGATCCTCCTTCTGTCCATCAGGGATTTGGGGTGAAGGGTGTTACACACGGCAGTCCCGTGCAATGGAGAGTGAAATCAATTCACTGATTCCCAGGCTGCCTGTAATTTCTGTAACCTGGAGGAGTCTGTGTTTAATATTTCTATCGAGTGTGAGAGATTCCAGCTCCTCTTCCATTACCTGAAGGGGCTGCTGCTCAATTTCTGGCTGCACTTCAGCCCCACTCTCCTGATCTTTGAGCACAAGGATGCTGAGGAGAGCGGGCAGAGGATCTCCTTATTGGTCTGTTCCTGGGCCTGGTAAAGGTGACCATTAACAGGTCCAGGCAGTGAGCAGTCAATGGGATCATTTGGTGTAACTGCCTGCCTCTCTTCCACAGCTACACCTGGGTGTCCCTCAAGGATGAGGTGCACACCTACCCACTGGTACACTTGAGGCCTTCCATGACCACAGAGTCGGGGTGGAGATGGGGGTGTGGAGGGGAGGGGGGGGAATGGGGGGGAGATGGAGGGGGATGTGGTGTGGAGGGGTTGTGAGGGTGGTGGGGGCAATGTGGAGGAGTGGTGATTCAGTGCAACATCAGCCTCGTAAAGTAACCGTAAATTGAATTTTAAAGTTCCAAAATTTTAAACTTTCTTAAAGTTCAAATGTTAAGTTTTGGCTCTTTGATCCAGTGGGTTATTCCTGCCCCGTTCAAATGGGACACTTCATTGTTTAGATTTGCTCAAAAGAGGAATAAATAGATACAGACTGAAACTGTCACTGTTGGGTTTGGAGGCACATGCTTTTAATGTGTAATTCTGTAAATAAATGCAGATGAAAGTGTGTAAAGATTGGCTCCAGTTCTATCCTCTTTGGAGGAGAGCGACAGTGAATCCTCCACACAAGAAGCTTTGGTTGGACAGAGTCTCACCCGGCATCACTGATTGGTTCAAAGGGGATGTTTCACTGATATTATTTATCTCGCCTACATTTCCATTCCATTCCCAATCTTTTATCGCTGTTCTGTCTTTCTACTGTCACTGAGCCTGGGCTGATTTTAGAATAAACTCAGACAAAATGGTTTGAAATGTTCAGACTGGTCTAAGACTCTGGATCTTTAAATGTAATTCAAAGTCATTTCCAAATCTGGGTGCACAATCTTAAACTGAAATTAATAAACTCAATCTGTCACATTTTACTGTGTTATAAACTCAAAGTGTCAATTTTTATTTGCTATTACCAGGCCAGGATTCTAATAAATACAAACATGAGCATTGCTGAATAAAGAGACATGCTGTCAGACTTTAAAAATCTTTACTTAGACTGGTGGAAGGTGCGAAGTGATGTTCCACATGGATGAAGGCTGGGACGACAGTTGTTAATAATTTGAATCAATGATGAGGAGTTAGGAAGGTGAAAATCAGAATTTGAGGATGAAATTTGAATTGGAAATGCAGTTAATAGAGAGGAAAGAATCAACTGAAAATCATCTGAGACATTGTCCTGAATTATGCAGCCAGAGACTGTTCTGTTTGGTTCACCGTCACTTCCTCCTTTGATCGATTCGTTGCTGTTTGTTGTCAGAAGGAGAAATGAAAATATTGAACTAAGGAAACTGCAGCTGTGGTTCCAGCAACAACCAGTATTCTGCTGTGTCTGAGAAACATTCCCATCTAATTTGCTATTGAAACCAGAGGGATAATCGACAATGTACCATTTCTCTGTCAAGTAAAAGCAATCGATTTTACTGAGCCCGTGTGGGTGAGATTTAACTGGCTTGATACGATATTGAGCCCATTGCTCCCTTTCACTTTAATTTTGTTGCTCAATTTCCTGACGGTCAGATATATTTTACAGTCGAGTCTATAAGAGACTGAGAGGAAAGAGCAATGGAGAAAATCATTACTGAGTCAGGATCCCAGTGTCTTTCCTGACACTGATGCTAGGCTCCCTGCTGGATGGATTTTTTTACCCTGATCTATTTCTGGTTTAAATATAGGAATAACATTCATTGGCCACAGGATCTCTGGCAGAATTTGAGTGTTAAATTTTTTTTTACAATCACTTTTCTGTATTTTTATGTGATTCCAACCCAACCACAAGTTTTATCCAGTCTTTGATTATTTTATCAAATTTCGAACTGTACTGACCTGAAATGGTCTGATGAATTTATTCAATTATTATTCAATAGTTCAATTCCTCTCCTCATGAATCTTTCTCCCGTCTCTAGTCTCCCAATCCTTATTCACTGGTTCATTCTGCTCCAACTGTCCCACGACACACACAACTTCTTTCTAACTGAGCTCAGAGCTGTGCTCCACTTGTCCATTTGTCAGTTTGCCTCTCTCTAGTCAGAATTCTAGTAAAGCCGAGTTGAGTTAGCCTCTACTTTCTACTTTTATTGCAGCAAAACATTTCATAAGTCACACATACAGGCAGAGTCAACATGGTTTTATTGGTCTTTAATGCAAGGGGATGGAGTATAAAAAACCCATTTAGAATTGGTCTGGTTTCTTCCATTCTCTCCACTGGTGGAAAGGAATAGGGGCTCTAATATATGGAACAGATACAAGAAATTCATTTAAAAATTACTTTTCAGTAAAACCTACAGCAAGCTGCATTTTCTAAGAGTGAAAGCTGACTGAGCAGATACATGGTGAACTCCCTTCACATCAATGTGACATTGCTAATAAAGATTACACGCATCTACAAGTCACTGTCCTTAGGGTCGTCACAATGTCAACTCTCACTAAAATACAATGTTAGCTGGGAGAAATAAAACCACAATCAGGTAAAGGAACACAAGGCCCCAAGTCTTATCGTCTCATTGGACGCAATATATTGACCAAACAGTTTGACCAACATGACCATAACACAGCCCGAGTTTTTCAAAAATAAATTCAGAAAAACAGAAATTGGATGGTCAACTTAATTATAATAGGAGGGTTTTCTCACCTGTTATGGGGTAATGAGTTGGGTGGTCTATTATTTAGAGAATGATCATCTTCCACATCACCTTTTAATTATACAACACCAAAAACTCATTGTAAATATCTCCACAAAATTTGAATGATCAGATTTGTTAGGGGAGAGTGTGATAGCGATCAGCTCCCTTTGAGATCCATCCTAACAAGTCTCACACTCTCGGGGATCAGGGAAAAATTACTCTGATATTTGATGGATGTTCAATTCCTTTTTTAGAATCTAATATTTGTATTAAGTAAGAGTTTACATTTGGGATTCTCTGATCGATATTAGAATTAACTATCTATTCGGAATATTATTTAAGTGTTGCAATTTACATTCTCTGTATAATCACTCTGTTACAGGCTTTTTCATAATATTAAATTTATCTGTTTACTTAAAATTTAAACTGTCTCATTTAATCTTTTGTATCAAACACTCCTCGATCCCACCTCCTATTCCCTTGGGGAGAAAATAATTTCTGAGGAGTTCTCCTCCGGATCCTTACAATATCCGGGAAATTACAATCGAGCTAAGAATGCAGTTGGATTTTAGGCTATTGGGTGGAAGGTAACATTCTGGACTGACTTTCTTCCTTTGGGTGTAGAGATAGCTCGACACTGTGGACCCAAATTACACGTCCTGGAGTTTGCTTCCCTCTGACTGAAGTTGAGAAAGTGAGTTTCACAATGAGCCGGATCCGACTGGCTTCCTGTAAAAGTTACGATTGTAAAAACACCACAGGAGTTCCAGGATTCAGACCCAGCGACAGTGAAGGAACAGCGATATATTTCCATGTTACCTCAATGTTCCATGTTACCACCATGAGATAAACTCCACACACAGGACTCACTCAAAGGGTGGTGAATCTCTGGAATTCTCTGCCCGTTGAAGTGGTGGAGGCTACCTCGCTAAATATTTTTAAGACGCGGGTTGATGGGTTTTTGATAAGAGAGGGGATTAAGGGTTATGGGGAGAGGGCGGGAATGTGGAACTGAGCCACGACAGATCAGCCATGATCTTATTGAATGGCGGGGCAGGCTCGAAGGGCTAGATGGCCTACTCCTGCTCCTATTTCTTATGTTCTTATGTAGGACTACACCCCAACTGGTCTACATTAATCACTGTACAGAAAATACAGAAACAATTACATGGTCAAAAAGTGATTGGACATCAAGAGGGTAAATAATACATTGCCTTACGGACACACACTGCATACTTCTCTTCCCAAAGGTCTGAAGTCTGAATCTGCTGTCAATCTCTCTGCTCCTGTTAATATTGAGTGTGGTTGTAGAAGCGAATGCAGCCTCTGCCTAATGTGATATTGGGGTGGGACTGGAACCTGACTTCCATTCCCATTGCAGTTCAGTGAGAAACTACATCAGCCGACACATCCCAACCTGCTCAACATACTTACCTTCATTCAATGTCTTGATGGTGTGTGGGTAGAACAACGATTAACAGTTATCAGTGATATTGGCAGCTCCCAGGAAACTTTGGGAATTCCTTGATGATGAGGGAATGAGGGAATCCACTGTCTCACTGGCAATGGTCTCAAAATCATCCCCAGAGCCACCAAGTCACCGCACTCCATGTCATCAACCCTTGTGACCCACCGACTCACCACATAGAGTGAGCGAGTTGATTGGACTCTCCCGGCAGCCTTGCTTCAAAGAACAAAGAAAATTACAGCACAGGGACAGGCCCTTCGCCCCTCCAAGCCTGCACCGACCACGCTGCCCGACTGAACAAAACCCCCTACCCTTCCAGGGACCGTATCCCTCTATTCCCATCCTATTCATGTAGTTGTCAACACGCTTCTTAGAAGTCACAACTGTATCCGTTTCCATTACCTCCCCCAGCATTGAGTTCCAGACACCCATTACCCTCTGTGTAAAAAATCTGCCTCGTATGTCTCCTTTAAAACTTGCCCCTTGCACCTTAAGCCTGTGCCCCCTAGTAATTGATTCTTCACCCTGGGAAAAAGTTTCTGACTATCCACTCTGTCCCTGCCTCTCATAATCTTGTAGACTTCTATCCAGTCACCCCTCAACCTCTGTCGTTCCAGTGAAAACAAACTAAGTTTCTTCAACCTCTCCTCATAGCTAATGCCCTCCATGCCAGGCAACATTCAGATAAATCTTTTCTGTATTCTCTCGAAAGCCTCCACATCCTTCTGATACTGTGGCGACCAGAATTGAACACGATATTCCAAGTGTAGCCTAACTAAAGTTCTATAAAGCTGCAACGTGGCTTGCCAATTTTGAAACTTAATACCCCGGCCGATGAAGGCAAGCATGCCGTATGCCTTCTTGACTACCTTCTCCATCTGCATTGCCACTTTCAGTGACCTGTGTATCTGTACACCCAGATCCCTCTGCCTATCAATACTCTTAAGGGTTCTGCCAAGTCCTCATCGACCCTTTCTGGCACCTCTTCAAACAACTCCAGCAAATTAGTTAAATGGATGTCAGCACAGTGGCACTGCTGCCTCACAGCGTCAGTGACCCAGGTTCAATTCTGGCCTTGGGTGACTGTGTGGAGTTTGAATATTCTCTCTGTGTCAGCGTACGTTTCCTCCGGGTGCTCCTGTTTCCTCCCATCTGCTTAGAAGTAGTTCTAATAAATAAGTGTTGAAGCAGATACTAAAATCTGTTGACAGTCTGCCTTAGAACCAAGTTCCAGAACCAGAGTCCAAACCCAAGAACCCAATCTCAGAACATGGTGACAAGCTCAGAACAGGGGGTGTCAATGGCAAAGGCAGCATTTGTTGCCCATCCCTAATATCTACACAGACTAATGGAGCCATTCACTGACACAAACTGTAATGCACCCTTCACTAGTTATTGTAAGTTAGTAAACCAGTTACAGAATCAGCTTCCCGTAAAGAAACAACGGTGTTCCAGCACCACCAGGTGGCCGAAGTCAGTAATGCAGGAAAAATAAATCTGTGGAGTCCCGATCTCAGGCAGCAGGAGGCGGTGTTGCTCCATGTAAACTAGGATGTTTATGTTAAAAGTGTTTTTATTGATTTACCCTAATAAACATCAATACAAAGAAAACCTTGGAGAAATATAATCAGATAGGACTGACTAAAATCCTGACATCGCCTTTCAGGCAGGAAATCAAATTGTGTGAACGAATTGAATATTGAAATCAATTTGAGGTCCTGAATAACGTAAAGATTCTGAGAAATTACTGGGTTAAAAATAAATCCACAGACAGTTTGTGGCTTTAGATTTACTATTTTGTTGACAAGTAATGTTGTTGCATCAGGTCAACTGTATTTATACAATCAAACAATTTCATCTGTTATAATGAAAGCAAAATTCTGCTGATGGTGGAAATCGTCTGAAAAAGATTCATATTCCACTCGAGATGTTAACTCTGTTTTTCTCTCTCCACAGACGGGACCGACTGAGCATTTTTCCAGCACTTTTGGTATTAATTTGATTTGCGGGTGAATTGAACAAGGAAACATGTTGTTGCAGTTTCGCCGCAAGCCATTAGGTGGAGCTGTTGCATGGATTTTAAAAATCTAATTTGATTGCTGCAATACCATTCTGAGCCAGGGGGAGGTGGTGTTGCTCTGTCTGATTTCACTTTCATTCTCACATTCTAACTATCCACCAATCCCCCAGTTATTAATCCAGGAGAACTTTCTTATCTTCTCTGTACTCGGAAAACAGGCCCAGATTTTTGAATTCACACCGTGACACACAGCAAGATCCCAAACTGGGGAATTTCACTCTCCCAACCTGGGCTTTTTTGAACATTGTCCAGACTGGCAGTGTGGAATTTCCCGATAGGGACTCGGTGTGTGACAGGAACATGGAATTGGGAAGTCCAGGCTCATGTTTATTTTCCCTCCTTTCTTTCTGATCTAATTCTCTTTCAGTTGTGAAGAAAGGTGCTGCTGAACTGTCTGATCAGCCGAGTCTTTCAGCATTTTGTGTTTTTGGGATTGCTGCCAGTACCAGGTATGCAGCAGCAGGAGGCGACATTGCACTGTTAAACTTCACTGATCTTTGAACAGCTCGACATCACCATCTTCTGGCTGAAATCGGCACTACAATGAACTGCAAGGGAAAGTTCAACACTCTGGGCTGAATGGTCACTGTGATCACCGCTCACAAAACAGGCGTTGGAGTCAAGTGTGGGAGCAGAGTGAGAAATGGAAACGGGGAAGAAATCCCAGCTACAGACTGGGAAACAGGGGAAGAGATGGAGGATGGGACTGGGTGGTTTGACTGACTGAAGCAGGGAGTAAATGAAGGAAGGAGAGACACAAGATATTTAATTTATTTTGTCCTTCAAACTTGTGTGTTTTAACCTCTAATAGCGAATGAAAACACTAAGTCGACTTTGAATGTTTAAACACAACTTTCATTATTCTGGTCTCTAACACAGGTTCATCCAGACTCAAAATGTTCGCTCTAACTCTCTCCACAGATCTGTCAGACCCACTGAGATTTTCCAGCATTTTTCTGTTTTTGTTTCTTTATTTTTTAGCTACTTAGAAACTAGTCATTTCCTGCAATGCATAAACTAAATACTCTCTATCCGTTACTGAAATTGAGGCTGATTTCCACTTGCATACGAAACCTGGCCAGGATTTTGCCACGTAACTATCAGTCTTCTTCTTTTGTTGTTTTCTGTGAATGTTGGTCCAGATTTTGCCTGAACACAAGCTGTTTGTTAGCATTCCTATACCTCAATGGGTCTTTGGCCGCCAGCCAATGAATTGATCAAAAACTGTTCGATGAGGCCAATCAGATAGACCCAGCACACAGGGTCAGGACCCACCAGACCCCATCATGTTTATGCCTTACTGCATGTAGCCCACATTCCAGTGCCCAGATAAGGAGACACTGGCTCCCTGCCTTCAGCTCTTTCTTTGGAATAAGTCTCAGGCCAGCTTGGCCACAGGAAATCCTAGCGTGCTTACAACATTGACCAAAAACCTGCTTTGCTTGATTGAAGTTGAATCTCTGAAAGTTATTCGGCTACAGTCGTTCCTCTTGATCCCTGAAGCCACAGGCAAAATAGATCACTTACCCATGACCAAATCAACATGGAAGTGAAAATCAAACTGCAAGACAATCAAATAAATTCATTCAAATTACACAATATCAGTGTTATATCACATACATCACTTAATATATTACATAAAGCATTCCTGTTTACACCACTATAACTGCATTTAACTGTTTGGTTACCTCCGTCTTCCATTTAATAACCCATATTGTTACCATAATTAAATACAACAAGGTGGAAAGATTATTAATTGTTGAAGGCCTTTTAATTTGTACCCTTCAAATAACCAGACCAAATCGCAGAGTTCAAATCAAGGTTGAGGACTGGTTCCAAATCTCGAATCTTTAGTTTCAGACCTAACCTCATCTATCAGATCTCTGGCAAGAATCTCAGCCTTCATCCACCCTTTGACTGAGGCCCCAGTGGTCTTAGTTATCCCTTCAGTTACCTGATTCAATGTTTTTATGAGTCCATCACCCTGTAGGTCTGTGGCAGTGAGTGCATTCTCGGTTCCATAGCCTCCACACTGTCATCCCTTTCTGTGGCAACCCAGGAGGAATAGCCATTCAGTTCAGACAGTTGTACTGAATTAAGTACCGAGTTTTCACTCCCAAACAATCCCCCAATATCGCCCAGTACATCTCATATCTGTGATTCAGGATCAATGCTGTAAGTATTGTTGGTTACCCCTAGAGACACCATTGTCACATCATGTAATAAAGTTTTAGCTTTCCCAGTCCTAACTAACCCATCAGGGGGAGGCTCGACCATGTTTGGACATTGGGTAGGTTTTTGATATCCACAAGTATTAAGCTGGTAATATCTAATATCTCTACAATCAAGTCTTATCTATTACTTGTTTACATAATTCTTGACAATACTGGCCAGGTTCTGTGACATTGAATAAATATCTCCACAAATCCGGTATTTGAATCATATTATATCCTTTGGATAACTAAATTACCCTCTGAGTCTATCTCAACTGATCATCCCAACTCACAGGGTTTGATGAATATGCTCCCCTTAAGCCTTTTTCAAAACTCCATCCTAAGAGGGTGAACACTATACTCCTGTCTCATCCTTTTTTAACCCATCCACCCCCTGGGTCAGCAATTCGAATTGACATGCCTGGTTTTCCTCAGGGGACAAAAACCTCATGCTCTGTCAGTTCCTCCCCATGATGGCTCGATTACTTGTGTTCGATGATTGGTGGGGGTGGCTTGATGCAATATCCAGATATTGAGTTTCTTTATCCACTCTCCTGTTCCTCCGGTGAGTAGCTGAACGTACACCATTCCACGATAGTCATCAGAGTAAACTGGAACCTGTGAAAACATTAATGCTGGTCCCCACCAGACGGGTGGTCATCAGGTTTGTTTGGGTCCTCATACATTTTTAACAGAGTATAATGCTTCCACTGACTTCCTCTCTTTGTATCTACAAATCTGTACGTATCACCTGTTAGAATTAGTTTGTCCAGTCCATGCCACCACGGTTGGAGACCGCTGCCCTCACGCCCCACCTTTACCATCACCCTTGAGAGCTATTCTTCATTTTTCAATCTGCTGATCTGTCTCCCAATCCTGCATTGCCTGTCAGTCTCTAACTTCTGAATCAAATATAGTTGTTTAATTCTCTCACGTACTCTCGGATCCTGCCTCTAAGTGGCCCTGCATTGCATCCACCCTCTATGATTTGTTAAAGCGGAGGAATCTCTCATGGGGAATTCTTCCACCCACCTGGTAAATTGATCTATAATTACTAGGCAAGATCACTTCCCTTTTGATGAGGGTAGCGGACCTGTAAACTCAATCTGTATCTGATCCCAAGGTCCTCTGGGACGAGGCTGGTGATCGAGTTTAATTTTTATTGCCTTTGCAAGGTTGTACTAGGGACACAAAGTGCATTGCTGGCAAAATTGTGCAGTTTCCCCTCCTATTCCCTTCCAATACCACATACTCCACAGAGAAACCAATTTCAAAACAATTGAAATAAAATCTATTATATCCAATCTAATATATTAATCGAATATATTATAAATCTAATATATTATATCCATTAAATCTAATATATTGTCCTGTCCGGATGTAAATCCCCATTCAGAGTCTTCTGATGCTTCTTGGGGCAACCACTTTCCCCTTCTTTCCTCCACACTCCTTCACTATCTGGGGATGCCCCCGCAACTCTTTCCACTCTTGTCTCATTATTATTCTCAATCTCTTCTTTCTCTTCTCTCACCCTCCAGTGGGGCAATCTGTGCAACAAGACAATCCACCCTTTTTGTAAACTCCAGCTTCATCTTCACATGATTTGTGTTCAATTCCATTAATATTAACTGGATTGTGGTCTCTTGATGCTCCTTTCTCCCTGACACTCCCCACCTGCAGATCACCTCACTCAATATCATTCAAAATAACAACATGCATGGACTTCAAATATTCTCCAGCCTTCCATTTATCTGTATCCATCTGATGGATATTCCTTGCCAAGTTTATTAGCTGCTAGGCCCTTAATTGTTCCTGTCCGAATTATTTATCCTTTCAGAATAATTTTGTTCCTTGTTCATTTTTGACAGGTACTGATGCATTTAATTCTGCCCCAATTGTTTTGAAATTGGTTTCTCTATGGAATGTGTGTCAGTGCCTTGATCACTTTGGCCCCATTAACCATTTCATGTCATGTTGTTTGTCAGGTAGTGTGCATGCCTGAGACCTGCTCTTAAGTGTATAGATACAAGAACTTCCAAACCCTTGAATGGGTTTATTTTGGACTGGTTTCCTGCATATTAGTTACTTAGTACGTAACTCATCTGCACACTTATGCAGTATCTCAATATCATACCAACACCTTCCTGACTCTCAGGTGACCTTGTCAAAGTCTTTCTTCATCTCTGCAAATATGGTCCAGATACCTCAGGTATTGGTCAGAGTATCAAATTCTGTTCTCTTAAAAAACATAGACAAGGACACAAATATCATCAGGAGAAGGCTACCAATTTTCTAGCCAATTTATACTTTCCTTTCGCTAGAATACACATCAGTGCCAGATCAAAATGTTCCATTGAATTGAATTGCACTCAATCTCCCCGCACCCATTTGCTGTTTAATTTCCGATCTCTATCTTCTACCCTAATCCTATCCAGTTTGCTTCACAACATTTTAAAAACAGAAATCAAACATTTCTATTTGATTCCAGGCAGTTACCATTTTGATTCCTTTTTGTCTTAAATAGCAACATTTTTAAGTTAGCTTGTTAACAGCGCATATGTCAGAATTCTCCCAAAATCAAACAGTGTTGTTGGCTTTCAAATGTCCATTAATACCTATCTGATCTCATCTTCAAAAAAATCTTTGTTCCGACATCCATAGATACCACATAAAGTGTGTATGTTTTCTTAAAATAACTTTAAACGTTTTTTTAATCACCAGTTAGTCTCATTATCCATCAAATAAATCCCACCTCTAATTCCGTCCGACCTGTTCAACTATTAAGAACATAAGAACATAAGAAATAGGAGCAGGAGTAGGCCATCTAGCCCTTCGAGCCTGCCCCGCCATTCAATAAGATCATGGCTGATCTGTCGTGGCTCAGTTCCACTTTCCTGCCCTCTCCCCATAACCCTTAATCCCCTCTCTTATCAAGAACCCATCAACCTGCTTCTTAAAAATATTTAGCGAGGCAGCCTCCACCACTTCAACGGGCAGAGAATTCCAGAGATTCACCACCCTTTGAGTGAAGAAGTTCCTCCTCAACTCCGTTCTAAACCGCCTCCCCTTTATCTTGAGGCTGTGCCCCCTAGTCCTACTGTCTTTTTTGAGCGGGAAGAGTCTCTCCACCTCTATCCTATCCATCCCATTCATCATCTTATACGTCTCAATGAGATCTCCCCTCATTCTTCTAAACTCTAACGAGTACAAGCCTAGTTTATTCAGCCTCTCCTCATAGCTCAATCCCCTCAACTCCGGTATCAGCCTAGTAAACCTCCTCTGCACTCCCTCCAGGGCCAAAATATCCTTGCGCAGGTGCGGCGCCCAAAACTGCACACAGTACTCCAGCTGCGGCCTCACCAATGCCCTATACAGCTGCAGCAAGACCTCCCTACTTTTATATTCAATCCCCCTCGCTATGAAGGCCAGCATCCCATTCGCCTTCCTGACCACCTGCTGCACCTGCAAGCTGGGTTTTTGCGACTCATGCACAAGGACCCCGAGGTCCCTCTGCACCGTCGCCTGCTGCAGTTTTTCGCCACGTAAGTAATAGTCCTTCCTACCATTCTTCCTACCAAAGTGGACCACCTCACACTTGCCAACATTAAATTCCATTTGCCATTTCCTGGCCCATTCGCCCAGCCTATCTAGATCCTTCTGCAGACTCTCCACACCCTCCGCACAATTTGCCTTTCCCCCAATCTTGGTGTCATCAGCAAATTTCGACACCCTGCACTCGGTTCCCTCCTCCAGATCATCTATATAAATGGTAAATAGCTGAATATTGCTCACCCTGTCCTTGGCTTTCCATTCACTCTACTGTAACCTGTCGACAAACAGGGTCACATCAGCTCCCCTATGAGCCTGTTCACTTCCTCACATCTCATCTGCACACCACACACATGGTCCTTCAATGTTCATCTATCCCACTGGGTTACTTTCCTCATCCCTGACTATAGTAATCCGCCTATTTGCCGGCAGGAGCAGGCTTTCCTCTTGAGTCTGCCTCACATCCGACACGGTTTTCAACCTTCCCATATTCAGAATTTGTACCAGAGTGTGTTCTGTGTGCAAAGTTACTTCCCCCAACATTGAGCAAATTGGTTTGCCTACTCTGACTGCCCGTGCTGAATAATCCAGGGGCTTGAATACATCTGGTTAACCCCTGTGGTACCTGCTGATTGTTTATTTGAATAGTATGCTACGGGTTACTTTTGGTCTCCATGCTGCTGGGTTACTACAGCAGTGTAGTAATTCCCATTATTGTGACAATATATGTGGAATGGTGAGTCAGGTCTGGTAATCCCAGAGCTGGGGATGTTGCTAGATATTGTTTAATAGAAGTGAATGCAAACCTTGCACTCCCCCACCCATTCTGTCTTCTGTAACTCCTTACCAGATGCCCTCCCCAACTTTTTTCCAGATTTGAAATCGGGCTGATGATTGGTACAATATTGGAGCTCTAAAATTAAATTCTCAAATATCTTGAAGCTGCTGCAAATCTTGTTCCATTTGGAGTTCGCTGCCACAGAAAATCCATCCTGCTTGGAGCAGAATGGGTTCATTCATATCTGATCATTCAAAACCTTAAAATCTTTGCTATCTTCCTGTTGTGACTATCAGTCCCATCGTTAATGCTTATATGCAGCTCACCTTGTTAACGGCAGTCAGCTGCAGCCACTTTGGGTGAATCACGTACATGGACAGTCCATGCCAGCGAGAATCACACGGAGGCTCTTCCATTCCACTAAATGACGAAAGATTGTGATGCAGGGCGTGCCGAAAAAACCAGAGCAAATAACTCCCGTTTTCTCACCACTAAGGCACTTAGAACGTTTTTAGAACAAAGAACAACACAGCACGGGAAACAGGCCCTTCGGCCCAACGAGCCCGCGCCGCCGTCCCACTGTCTCAGTGACCTATTCATGATTTTAGTCTACGCCTAATGTGCGAGGATCAGGGAGGTCCAATTTAGGGACAATTTAGTACCCAATCAATCAGCCTAAAAGCACATCTTTGGGGATGTGGGAGGAAACCGGAGCACCCGGAGGAAACCCACGCAACCACGGGGAGAACGTGCAAACTCCCACAGACACAGGCCCAAATCCATGTGTCCGCACAGTAACAGAGATAGTCTCTGAGCTGTCATGTTGCCCTTGAGATGGTCCAGTTTAAGCACACTAACAACATGAAGCAATAGGCAACTCCCGAAGCAACGTCCAAGAGCAGCCCACTACAACCTGCCGCATGCATGCCCCTTGCTGGACTTAAATGCCTGTGGAGACAAAAAAATTCATTATTAAACAGGCAAAGACTAACATCCCTGAGGCAAAACGTATTCCCAAGCCTACAATGTTTAGTAAGGCCTACTATATCCCCCTATATGTAGCCCGCTCATGTGGCTGTCTAAGTGACTCTTAAACAACCCTAGCGTGCCTGCTTCTACCACCTTACTCGGCAGTGCATTCCACACCCCCACTACCCTTTGCGTGAAAAACTGCCCTCTAATATTTGTCTTATACCTAGCCCCCCTCACCCTAAGCCCGTGACACCTCGTTCTATCCATTTCTAATAGAGGAAAAAGCTTACCACCATTTACTTTATCTATCCCCTTCATAATCTTATAAACCTCTATTAGATCCCCCCTCAGCCGACGTCTCTCAAGGGAAAACAGCCCAAGTTCATTCAATCTTTCCTCGTAAGACAGCCCTTCCATACCAGGCAGCATCCTGGTAAATCTCCTCTGCACTCTCTCCAGGGTCTCTACATCCTTCCGGTAGTACGGCGACCAGAACTGGACGCAGTACTCCAAGTGAGGCCTAACCAACGTTCTATACAACTGCAACATCAGACTCCTACTCTTATATTCTATACCTCTTCCTATGAAGGCTAACATACCATACGCTTTCCTCATCACATTCTGCACCTGCGCCGACACCTTCAGGGACTTGTGCACTTGCACCCCCAGGTCTCTCTGCGTATCTATACTCCGGATAGTTCTACCTTTTATCGTATAACTCCCCTCCACATTATTCCGGCCAAAGTGCATCACCTCGCATTTCTCCGGATTAAATTCCATTTGCCATCTATCTGCCCAATCTACCAGCCTGTCTATGTCCTGTTGCATTGCCAGGCACTGCTCCTCAGTACCCGCCAATCCAACCATCTTAGTGTCATCAGCAAATTTGCTGATCACACCACCTACCTTCCAAGTCATTAATATATACCACAAATAGAAGAGGTCCTAGTACCGAGCCCTGCGGCACACCACTGGTGACAGACCTCCAATTGGAAAAGGAGCCTTCCACTACTACTCGCTGTCTCCTCCTCCCAAGCCAGTTCTCCACCCATCTACATACCTGGCCTTGTATCCCATGAGCCTTCACCTTTTCTATCAGCCTACCATGAGGGACCTTGTCAAAAGCCTTACTGAAATCCATATAGACGACATCAACGGCTTGTCCTTCGTCAACCGTTTTTGTCACCTCTTCAAAAAATTCCACTAGATTCGTAAGGCACGACCTCCCTGTAACGAAGCCATGCTGCGTATCCCTGATCAGATTGCAGCGCTCCAGATGTTCATACATCCTATCCTTGAGGATCCTCTCCATTAGCTTGCCTATAACTGAAGTCAAGCTCACCGGCCTATAATTCCCTGGGCTATCCCTCTGACCCTTTTTAAACAACGGTACTACATTTGCAATGCGCCAATCCTCTGGGACCTCACCTGTGTCCAAAGAAGAGACAAAGATTTGTGTCAGAGGCCCAGCAATTTCATCCCTCACCTCCCTTAACAGCCTGGGATAGATGCCATCAGGCCCCGGAGATTTATCCGTCTTTATACTGTCTAAAAGTCCCAACACCTCTTCCCTCGTGATGACTATTTCCCTCAACGGATCCTCAAACTCCTCAAGCACAGCACCAGACATCAGGCCCCTCTCCTGCGTGAATACCGACGCAAAGTATTCATTCAGGATCTCCCCCATTCCCCCAGGCTCCGAGCATAGTTCCCCTCCTCTGTCCCTGAGAGGACCAATCTTCCCTCTAACCATCCTTTTATTTCTAACATAGGAGTAAAATGCCTTAGGATTTTCTTTAATCCTACCCGCCAAAGCCATTTCGTGGCCCCTTTTTGCCTTTCTGATGCCCCTTTTAAGTTCTCTCCTACATTCTCTGTATTCTTCTAACGCTATCTCTGTCCTCAAATGCCTAGATCTAATGTACGCCTCCCTCTTCCTCCTGACCAGGTCCTCAATATCCCTAGTTACCCACGGCTCTCTAATCCTACCCTTCCCATCCTTCCTCTTGACCGGCACATGTCTTTCCTGCAAAGATTTTAGTTTTCCCTTGAGAGACTCCCACATACCCAGCGTCGACCTGCCATCAAACAGCTTACCCCAGTCCGTATCTTTAAGATCCTGCCTAATCCGGTTGTATCTAGCCCTCCCCCAGTTTAACACCCTCCCCTTAGGACAGGCTTCATCTTTATCCATTGATATCTTGAACCAGACAGAGTTGTGGTCACTGTTAGCCACCTGCTCTCCTACTTCAACGTCAACCACCTGCCCAGGCTCATTCCCCAGAACCAAGTCCAGTATAGCCCCCTCTCTGGTCGGGCTATCCACATACTGCTCCAGGGATCCTTCCATTACACACTGTACAAATTCCTCCCCGTCAGCACCCTCTGATCTCGGCACCTTCCAGTCTACCCCGGGGAGATTAAAATCTCCCACTACCACCACCCTATTCTTCCTGCACTTATCTAGAATGTCCCTGCTTATCCCTTCTTCCACAGCCCTCGGGCTGTTGGGCGGTCTGTAGTACACACCCAACATAGAAACATCTCCCTTCCTATTCCTCAACTCCACCCATAGCGACTCGATTCCTATATCCTCTATACCTCCCTCCCTCTGCACTGCTATGATGCAATCCTTAACTAACAACGCCACTCCCCCACCTCTCAGCGACCCACCCCTATCACGCCTGAAGCACTTATACCCGGGAACATTCAACTGCCAGTCCTGCCCTTCCTTTAACCAAGTCTCTGTCACCGCCACCACTTCCAACTTCCTTTTGAACATTATTGCCTTCAGTTCATCTGTTTGCCAGTCACACTCCTAGCATTGAAACACATGCACCGAAGACCCTCAGAAACAATCCGATCCTTCTTCCTACCCTCCGGGCTTACCCTATCCCCAATCCCAGTTCCGTCCACATCCCCACCCCGCCTCCATATTAGTTTAAACCCTGCCGAAACACTCCAGCTAACCTTCCAGCTAAGATATGCACACCCTTCCCAGTTAACTGTACCCCATCCCTCTTGTATATTTGCCCCTCTTTCATAAAGACTTCCCAGTGGTCTACGAATCTAAAACCCTCTGCCCTACACCAATCCTTCAACCACGCATTTAGTTGGAGTATCTCATTATTTCTAGCCCTGCTAGCCCCAGGCACCGGCAGCAGCCCAGAGAACGCCACCCTGGAGGCCCTACATTTCAGCCTAGCCCCCAACTCCCTGAACTGCCTACGTATGTCCCCCCTGCACTTTGTTCCTACATCCTTCTCTCCTACGTGCACTATCACATCAGACTCGGTCCCTCCACCCTTCAAAATTCCCTCTACCCTTTCTGAAACATCCTGTACCCCTGCTCCAGGGAGGCAGACTACCATCCTAGAGTCCCGCTTTTGCCCACAGAACCGCCTGTCAATCCCTTTGACTCTCCCATCCCCCACTACTATCTCACACCCTGCACTCTTCCCTTCCTCTGAGGTATTCTGATCTCCCTCCCTTGCCTTCTCTACCCCAGCTGTCACCCCACCCTTGATATTCCGGGGTAATTCCTCCGGGGTGGTCCTAGTGCTATGACTCCTTTTCTTTTTGCTCTTCCTAACTGTAACCCATCCATCTCTCCTCCTAGGTCCTGGTATCTGCTCAGTGTTACTGTCCCTATCTATTATTTCCTCATTTTCCCTAACTAAAAACATATCCTCCAGCCTCAGTTCCAGCTGCCTCACCCGGGCCCTTAATCTCTGCACCTCTAGACATTTCCCGCATATGTGGGCTTTCGGGAGATGTGCTGTCTCCAGAAATGTCCACATATGACAACGAACACAGTGAACACGTGTAACCCTAGACCCTGCCATTATGTTTGTCCCCGATTAAGGTGTCCTATTAATTCCTGTTACCAAGCCTGCGCTCGGCCAAGCCCAGTGAGCTTAAGCCCTTTTACCTCTCACTCTGCTTCCCGCCTCACTCCGCTGCCCGCTCCCGACGCTGCCCGCTATCTACCTTGGCCTTCTTTTTATACTCCCGCGCTCCCTTCCCAGCAGCCCCCGCGCCTATCTCCCGCTACGGAGCGCCAAAATAAACAAAAAACCCTCCCGAACTAGAATTAAGTCAAAATACAGTAATTACAATGCAGCACACTCACCAAAAGGCAGCCACTCGTCGAAATCACAGCTCCAGAGAACAGTTTGTACCCATACTGTTGAACATTTTCATTTTGCACTCATCAGGACAACACAAGAATGTCACAAATACTCGCCTTTTTTGAATTTTAGCAAAAACTGTAACTTCCCTGGTGTATTCTCCATGGCAATGCCTCAACCAATCAGAGTTTCTTTGCCAACCAATCAGCAAAACTTTCTCTTTTGCAGCACAAATTGTTGTTCCCTTTTGAAATTTGATACTCTTGCATTTATCCTGATGAGTGCAAGATGAAAAGCTTTGATAGCATGTCTCTTTATTCAGCAATGTTCATGTATGTATTTCTTCGAATCCTGGCCTGGTAACATCAAATAAAAATCGACACTTTGAGTTCATAACACAATACAATGTGACTGATTGAGTTTGTTAATTTCAGTTTAAGATTGTGCACCCAGATTTGGAAATAATTTTGAATTACATTTAATGATTCAGAGTCTTAGGCCAGTCTTGTGTGGAGGATTCACTGTCACTCTCCTCCAAAGAGTGATATTTCAGAAAGACAGTGGTGAAGGATAGAACTGGAGCCAATCTTTACACACTTTTATCTGCATTTACTTACAGAATTTCACATTAAAAGCATGTGCCTCCAAACACAACAATGACAGTTTCAGTCTGTATCTATTTATTCCTCTTTTGAACAAATCTAAACAATGAAGTGTCCCATTTGAACAAATTTGATCAAAGTGCCAAAACTTTAAATTATTTTACCTGGACTGATGTTGCACTGAGACACCACCCTTCCACATCTCTCCCACAGTCCCCACGTGCTTTCTCTCCAACACTTCCTGCACTTCTACCTCCGCACTCCCTCCCCACCTCCACCCCCACTCCACAGCTTTGGTGATGGAAGGCCTCAAGTGTACCGGTGGATAGGTGTGCACCTCATCCTTGAGGGCCACCCAGGCACAGATGTAGCTGTGGAAGAGAGGCAGGCAGTTACACCAAATGATCCCATTGACTGCTCACTGCCTGGACCTGTTAATGGTCACCTTTACCAGGCCCAGGAACAGACCAATAAGGAGATCCTCTGCCCGCTCTCCTCAGCACCGTGTGCTCAAAGATCAGGAGAGTGGGGCTGAAGTGCAGCCAGAAATTGAGCAGCAGCCCCTTCAGATAATGGAAGAGGAGCTGGAATCTCTCACACTCGATAGAAATATTAAACACAGACTCCTCCAGGTTACAGAAATTATAGGCAGCCTGGGAATCACTTGATTTCACTCTCCATTGCACGGGACTGCTGTGTGTAACACCCTTCAACCCAACATTGAGGAGAATTGTTTGATAGAGCAGACGCAGCATGGTTTCGTTAAGGGGAAGTCGTGTCTGACGAATTTATGGGAATTCTATGAGGATGTGTCTAGTGCAGTGGATAGAGGACAACCGGTGGATGTGGTGTTTCTCGATTTTCAGAAGGCGTTTGATAAGGTGCCGCACAAAAGGTTGTTACAGAAGGTTAGGGGGCATGGAGTTGGGGGTTGGGTGTTCGCGTGGATAGGGGATTGGCTGTCAAATAGGAGGCAGAGAGTGGGGGGTCAATGGGTGCTACTCAGATTGGCGGTTGGTGACTAGTGGAGTGCCCCGGGGATCGGTGCTGGGGCCTCATCTATTTACCATTTACATAGATGGTCTGGAGGAGGGAACCGAGTGTGAGGTGTCGAAATTTGCTGATGACACAAAGATTGGTGGAACGGCAAATTGTGCGGAGGGTGTGGAAAGTCTGCAGAAGGATCTAGATAGGCTGAGCGAGTGGATGAGGACCTGGCAGATGGAATACAATGTTGGCAAGTGTGAGGTTATCCACTTTGGTAGGAATAATGGTCCGAAGGACTACTACTTACAGGGCGAAAAGCTGCAGCATGCGATGGTGCAGAGGGACCTGGGGGTCCTTGTGCATGAGTGGGAAAAACCCAGCCTACAGGTGCAGCAGGTGGTCAGGAAGGCGAATGGGATGCTGGCCTTCATTGCGAGGGGGATTGAATATAAAAGTAGGGAGGTCTTGCTGCAGCTGTATAGGGCACTGGTGAGGCCGCAGCTGGAGTACTGTGTGCAGTTTTGGTCGCTGCACCTGCGCAAGGATATTTTGGCCTTGGAGGGAGTGCAGAGGAGGTTCACTAGGCTGATACCGGAATTGAGGGGGTTGAGCTATGAGGAGAGGCTGAATAAATTGGGCTTGTACTCGTTAGAGTTTAGAAGGATGAGGGGAGATCTCATTGAGACGTATAAGATGATGAAAGGGATGGATAGAATAGAGGGGGAGAGGTTCTTCCCACTCAGAAAGGACAACAGGACTGGAGGGCACAGCCTCAATATAAAGGGGGGGGCAGTTTAGAACGGAGTTGAGGAGGAACTTCTTCACTCAAAGGGTGGTGAATCTCTGGAATTCTCTGCCCGTTGAAGTGATTAAGGCTTCCTCGCTCAATATATTTAAGCCGCGGGTAGATAGGTTTTTGGTAGGCAAGGGGATTAAGGGTTATGGGGAGAAGGCGGGAAAGTGGAACTGAGCCACTTCAGATCAGCCATGATTTTGTTGAATGGCGGGGCAGGCTCGAAGGGCTAGATGGCCTACTCCTGCTCCTATTTCTTATGTTCTTACGTTCTTAAATCCCCGACGGACAGAAGGAGGATCTCTCAAGGGTCACACTGGGAGACCCTGCCTCCTCCGGACAACAGGACAGAATGCCACAGAGTGTCTGGATGGGCAATGAGATCGAGGGAGTGGAAGCTGTGCAAGAGCAGCCCGTACAGGAAACCCCTCTGGGCAGAGTGGAATGGCAGAGAGGGGATTTACCCTCAATCAGACACTCCGGAACCATGGACAAGAGCTGGATTGGCCAACAAAATGTGCCCTGAATCTGATGTCCACAATATTGATGATCCACCGTCAAACTCTTTCTCCTGATCCAGGTGGGATTGGTCAGGGTGGATCCTGTGGGTCAGCACAGTGCCCAGGTGAGCAGACATGGTCCTGACAAAGATCCTGTAGTCTGTGCTGAGGAGGGAGACTGGGCACCACTTCATAAACAGGAGGAGATCGCCCCTCTTGGGCAGGAGGACAATATGGAGAGGAACATTTCTCCGGTCACAAGATTTTCCCTCAGGACCCGTGTGTAGTCTCCCTGCCCACCCCCCAGGACATCCCAGAACCTGCTCTATGGTCAGCTTGTCCAGCCCCGGGGACTTGCCCCTCGAGAGCCGGTCAGGGACACTGGTCAGCTCAGTCAGGCTAAGGGGGACCCTCTGCACTGACCTTCAACAGATCCTCCCACAAACCTCTGTCAGTATCATCACTGGACAGATCCAGAGAGAAGAGAGCTCGGGAGTGGGCTGGGGCCTCAACACTGATACTCTCCGATTCAAGACCAGGGATCCGTCATTGTGCAGCAGCCCCAGGAGCTGCGTACAGAGTCGCTGCCTTTTTTCCAGTGAGTAGAAGATGGGGAGACAAGGTCCAGGTTCTGAAGGAACCAGATCTGTGATCTCACAAACACATCACAGAATTCGATAACCTGCTGCGCTCTCAGAGCGCCGTTCTTCTCTCCGTACACCTTCCACGGGGCCGGATCCTTGTTGTGGGGCTTCTAGGATGCTTTGCTCGTTAATGTCGTTATAATCACCATTCCCCTTAAATAGCCAGACAAAGTCACAGAATGGTTCAAAATGATTTATTGAAGACTACAGCAATTGGACCCTCTTTAGACGATAAAGGCGAGACAGAGTTCAGAATTTAGAAATACACAAGCAGTTATAGTTTCAAATTTGATTACAAGTAATTAACATCGACCAATCAATGTACAGGAATTATCTCTATCCACTCACAGTTACAGATTAAGGTTACATCATTCATAAGATACAGATATTTAAACAAATCACAATCACATTACGCTTGCTTAATTGTAATATCCAATCAGAGTTAAGTTTCGATTGTAGGTTATTATTCCAACTATCTTTGGACACTCCAGCTGTGTCTGAATGTGAGAACACAAATCAATCCTCCCATTCCAAATGTCTGCTTCAATGGCCTCTCCCAGACAAAGGCATCCTCCTCCCCTTCTGTTTATATGAAAGGTCTGTAACTCAGACACTCGGCCTTTGCCTGGCAACAGCAGCTTACTATCCTGATATGCATGCCTCTGCTGTTAAACTGTGTGCAGGCTTTTTTGTGGTTTAACCTTTCACTTGACACAGTTATTAATATGGCTGCTATTCACCTCTATAATTATTAGTATGGGTACTATTCACCCTCAGTCCTCAACTCAGAGTGAACTCCAGGTCGAGCACCTCCTGCTCCCACCCCTCGATCCTGGCCTTCTGTCCCCTCATTGAACCCCTCACAGTCTCCCGACAGAAGATGTGAACCTTCTGCGAGACGTCAGCTCCAACCATTGGTTGAGGGTCAGCTGGACTTTGCCACGAGCTGTCAGCTAGGAATTCCCAGAATTCCCTGAGGGAGATGAGGGGGAGTCCCCCACTGACGATGGACTCTAAATCCTCCTCGGTGCCCTCCACTAAGTCCCAGTCCTCCTCAGTCTTCTCACTATCAGTGACCACCAGCCCTCACCCCAGTCATACCAGCCTCTGTCACCATCCCACCCCCAGGATCGAGGGCAGAGAGCCCCTCCCTGGGCTGCTTTGGAGGTTCTGGGTCAGAGAGTGACAGTGGTTCTGGGCTCCGCTCCACCTCAGGCACCGGGTCACACAGTGACTGAGGGAAAAACTCTAACCCCAGAACAAGCAACCCCAGGTTTAAAATCAGAGATGGAGAATGAGGGCTTTCCCCCTACCCCACCCCCCCAACCGAGTGACCCAGTGTGTGGCACCTTCCCCTCTCCCACCCAGTGACCCAGTGTGTGGCACCTTCCCCTCTCCCACCCAGTGATCCAGTATGTTGGGGGCCTCCCCTCTCGCATCCAGTGTCCCAGTGCATGGGGCCTTCCCCTCCCCCACCCAGTGACCCAGTGTGTGGGGCCTTCCCCTCCCCCACCCAGTGACCCAGTGTGTGGGGCCTTCTCCTCCCCCACCCAGTGACCCAGTGTGTGGGGCCTTCCCCTCCCCCACCCAGTGACCCAGTGTGTGGGGCCTTCCCCTCCCCCACCCAGTGACCCAGTGTGTGGGGCCTTCCCCTCCCCCACCCAGTGACCCAGTGTGTGGGGTCTTTTTAATCGATTCCTCGATCAGGCCGAGCAGGTCCTGGGGGATATCAGCCCGTGTCCGGGTGGGCTCAGCCTCATCGACCTCGCCCGTCCCAGCCTCCAGTGTGTCCGACTTGGTGACGAGTGACTGGATTATATCGAGTGGATCCTCCGGCCCTCCCTCAGGCAGGGGTCCTCACACATCCCCGGGAGGTACAGGCCGGACCGGAGGGATCCGTCTCACCCTCCCGAGGAATGGACGGCCCCCGCTGACAGTGTGTGATAATGGGAGGGGGGCAGGATCTGCGAAGGACCCCAACCCCTCTTCCACAAAGGAACAAACCCCACCCCCACCCTCACCGACATGAAACTGTCTTTATTTGGATGAAGGGTTAAAACCCTCATCCTCCTGGATTGTTACTGTCCGGGGACAGATTTTCAGGGGTTCTGTGTTTTTACCCCCATCAGTGTTCCATAAATAGAAATGAGGATAGAGTTTCTCAGTGAATGTACCAGTGAAAGTGTAGATATGGGACTTGTTATCCGAGTTATAAAAGGACACCTTCCCTCCCTCATAATCCAGACAGACTCGAATCTTTCTCGGATTCACACTCAGATCTAAACGTTTAGCACAAGCCCAGTATTCATTCCCCTCTGTCAGTGCCATTGTCCAGTATCCGTTATCTGGATCCAGGGTGATTTCTCCCTTCCTATTGATGGATTCCTTGGCCACACCCACATCCCAGTCAGTCTTGTTTCCCACCTCCACCTCCCAGGAATGTTTTCCTGATGTGAATCCCTCTGATCCCAGGACACAGGCACAGGAATCAAATCTCTCCGGATTGTCGGGGAGTTGCTGCCGTTTCCCGGTGTATCTCACGGTGCTCAGGTCCTCAGACAGGAGAAGTTTAGGATGGGCTGTATTAGGGTCGAAGGTGACTGGAGCTGGGAACAGATGGACACGGATAAAATGTTAGTCAGACTCACTGTAACTTTCACAGCCGGTTAGTGATTGGGAAAATCAGCAATGATCCAGAATTAGAAATTCATCCCCCGGGGAAGAGTTTAAACAGCGCACAGGGGAAAGGGGAAGACACTGCCCGGGGGGAAGGTTTTACCCGGACATCACACCCTGCAGTGAGGCTGAGGAAACCCCGTTACAGAGAGAGAAATGGAGACGGGCTGGGGGGCGGGGTCAGTCTGGGGGCGGGGCCAGGGTGAGGGGCGAGGCTACTCGGGGGCGGAAACAGGCTGGGGGCAGGGCCTGAGTGGGGGGCGTGGCATGGGTGAGGGCGGGTCAATGCTGGGGGTGGGGCCGGAGGGAGCCTGGGGGCGGGTCAGGCTGGGGGAGGGGTCAGATTGGGGGCGGGGCCAGACCCGAGAAGAACTGAATGAGGGATCTGTCAAAACGATGGAAGAGAAACAGAGAGAGAGACAGAGCGACAGGCAGAGAGAGGGGGGCTCGTCTGCTGGTGACACGAATGTGACCCCTGAAGGTGCCTCCCCTCCTGTGTCCTGATGCGACCCGGAGGGACCTGCCATCCTGTCCAATGGCTGCAAGAGAGAGAAAGCTGGACTGGGAGAACAGGGACATGAAACACAGAGAGAGACAGACAGAGAGAGACAGAGACAGAGAGAGAGAGAGAGACGGAGTGAAGGCAACATCAGGTTGTTACAGAAACAAGCAGCCACACTTGGACCGTGCTGAATACAAGAGACGGATTAAAGAGCGAGAGAGTCAAGTCAATGGTGGTTTAGTCTGTGCCGTGTCCCCGGGGCTGGTTGGAGAAGTGAGTGTTCCTCAGTTTGAGGGATAGTGAGTTAGAAACCGGACAGTCCGGCAGCCCCTGTTAGAAGCCCCTGTTCCACCAAAACCTGTGGCTCCCCTTGTACAGCGGAGGGAAACTCCAGTCACTGATGACGGGGCCCCACCGAGGGGGCAGCGAGAGGGGAAGCGCTTTAAACCCGGGGAAAAGCAGATCATCCCGACCTGTTTCAATTGTGGGGGAAGTGGACAGTTTGTCCGAGAGTGGAGGAAACCAATGAAGGGCCAGAGTCAGGGGACTCGGAGTCAAGAGACACCCGAGACAAACACCCCGAGTTTCCAGAAATCCCACAGATGAATGAAATGGTGTCAGCACGAAAACACTCCCCAGGGTCAGGTCCATGTGGCCCAGGGAGAGGGTGTCCCGGGAAATTCAGCAGGAAGGGACTGTACCCAGCCTGAGTATCCTTGTCCACTCAGGTATGATGAGTGTGATAGACAATGTGTAGATATTATGGTGGAGGGAGAGAAAGGTAGTAGAGACTTGAGTGTCCAACACGGGAGTAGATTCACCCTCTCCTCTGATCTACAGGAGGATCCATTATATTGGGAAGATTTACAGCTGATACAGGGGCTGGAGCGATATCCAAACCCTTAGGTTTTAGGGTGGGACCCCCTCCAGACAAAGTGGACATGGGTTTTAGTGAGATGGCGGCCATTGGGGGGCTGGATCGGCGATCAGAGGCCGGGTCCGGTCATCGGGAGGCCAACAGATACCGGGTCTGACCATCAGGTGACCGGGGGAGGTGAGGGGGGGATGCGCTTGTCAACCAATCTCCCGGCAGACTGAGAAATCAGTGCATGTGCACTCGCCCCACCAACGGAAATCCCTTGACTCTGTGATACACTCAGTGCCGAAAATTCATTCAACTAAACTCGCCCAAAAAACAGATGGGAAAATCCCCCGTATTCCCACCTGTTGGGAGCTTAGTATTTGGGGAAAATCATCCCGCCCCCGTGTCCCAGCCGCAAAACCAACAGACTTTCCTTAAGGTCGTGGAGAAAGAGCTGGAAAAGGCAGTAGCCTCTCTAGTGGAACAGGGAGTATTGGGACTGAGATGACAAATGTGAAAAGGCTTTCATTAAACTGAAAATGGACTTGCAGACTGGCCCAGCTCTGGGAGCTGTGGACCCCGACAAGGACTTTTATCTGGAAGCTGCAGCCACTGACATCAGTTTCAGTGAAGTCCTTCTGCAGGAAACAAACAGTCACTTGTGAGCGGGAACCGATGTGAGCAGAGTCCCAGCAGACCTGGAAAAGGGATTTTCCACCTGTGAGGGACATCTGTTAGTGAGCTGTTGGACAGTGAAACATTTTACTGTTTTCACCCACACCCAGTCTCTTACATTACTGACCCACCACAATCCAATCCAACTATTGTTAGACACGAAAATCACAGAAGAAACAGGATCTAGTGTCAGAATAACCAGCTGGACTTTATTACTAAGTGGGAAACACATTAAGGTAAACAGAATGGATGGCCCTAAACTCACAGCTCATCTCAACTATCCGGGAGAAGCCCATAGTTGTACCGTACAGGGTGTTTGGGAAACTGGGGGAGGATTCAGGGCAGGAATCCACCCTGAGGGATGAGATATTTATGTTGACGGCTCCAGTTTTGTGGAAGAAGGAAAAAGAAAAACAGAATGCTGGATTAATGATCCACAAAGGGAGGTTGAATGGACAATATCCCTTCCCAATACTGTGTGTTCAGCAGGTGGAGCTGGTCACTGTGACTCTCTGATCTGTCAATTCTGTATTTTAACTGAAAATTGACTGAAGTAAAATCTAATCCGTTACAAATACAATTGTATATTTATTTTAAAAAGACCAGTCCTTTCTACTAATGATAGAGAGCTGTTTAATAGCTGGTGTCAGGAAGCTCACACCCACCTGTATTAATCACTGTCAGCATCTTTTTCCACACTCTGTACTGCAGTGAGCAAATGTACTTCCCCACATTTATTAAAGGGTAAACCTTCTGTGGTTTTGGGAGAGTTCGCTTCACTCTGAAACAGGAGATAAAGGTCAGTGTTGGATCATTCCAGACTGGGGGAGAAATATGTTAGAAATAAAAATCACATCAAGGGTGTAAATTTTACCTTTTCTGTATATCCGGAAATTTCTGTGGAACAAGAACAATTATTACTGTTTATGTTTGGAGAACATTTTATCACAAAAAGTAAAGTAAGAGACTGGATTCCACAGAAAAGTACATTTTACATATAGAAAGTTATGGGACTGCCTCTTCCTGTCCTCACTGGACCGTGAGTTACTCCACAATATTACAAATGAGTCGATCTTCCTGCTCAACATGACTCACAGAGTGGGATTTTCCAGCTGCACTCACCCCTCATCCAGAAAATCCCACCCGAGGTCAACGGACTTGTGCATGATTCGCTCCCGACCCACTACAATTCCCATGGTGCGCAGGATGTGAACCTTTCCCCTGCAGAGTTACAATCCAATTGTAAAATCCTAATCACTATCCAATAACTGGAATTAATTGATTGTTTAAAGAGATTCACTTTAATGTTTTCATTTTATAGTTTGTATGTGTCCTGGTCACAAATGTTTTTGTGAATCTTTCCCAGTGTTATCCAATAGAAATCACTGACTATCCGAGAAAGACGGGTAAAGCTCCAAAGTTAGTTTTACGTTCAGCCTTGGGGCTCATCAAACTTGTGAACTAGCTAGATGGACTCAGAATTGGCTTGGCCATAGAAGACAGAGGATAGCGGTGTTTTTCTGAATGGAGGTCTGTAACTGGTATGTTCCGCAGGGATCAGTGATGGGACCTCTGTTGTTTGTAATATATATAAATGACTTGGAAGAAAACATAGTTGGTCTGATTAGCAAGTTTGTGGATGATACTAAGTTTGCTGGAGTTGTGGATAGTGATGAAGATTGTCAGAGAGTACAGCAGGATACAGATAGGCTGGACAATTGGGTGGAGAAATGGCAGATGGAATTTAATCCAGACAAATGTGAAGTGATGCATCTTGGTAGATCCAATTCAGGTGAGAGCTATAAAATAAATTCCAGAACAATCAGGAGCATAGACACACAGAGAGGTTTGGGTGTGCAGGCCCACAGATCCCTAAAAGTGTCAGCAAAGATGCAAAAGGTGGTGAAGAAAGCATATGGCATGCTTACCTTCATTGGCCGGGGCATCGAGTATCAAAGTTGGCAAATTATGTTAGTTATATTAAACGTTGGTTCACCCAGATTTGTAATATGTGTCCAATTCTGGTCACCACACAACCAGGAAGATGTGGAGGCTTTGGAGACAGAAAAGGTTTACCAGGATGTTTCCTGGTATGGAGGGTATTAGCTATGAGGAGAGATTGAATAAAGTGGGATTGTTCTCCCTGGAAAGACGGAGGCTGAGGGACGACATGAATGAGGTTTATAAAATTATGAGGGGCATAGATAAGGTGAATGTTTGGAAGCTTTTTCCCAGGACACAAATGACAATTATGAGGGGCACAAGTTCAAGATAAGAGGGGAAAGGTTCAGTGGAGACGTGCGGGGGAAGGGTTTTTTACACAGAGGACAGTCTTGGCCTGGAATGCACTGCCAAGGGTGTTGATTGAGGCAGATACATTTGCGACATTTAAAACTCATCTGGATTGACACATAAACAGACAGGGAATAGAGAGATACAGGCAGTTGGTCTAGATAGGACGTGATTGGTGCAGGTTTGGAGGGCCGAAGGGCCTGTTCCTGTACTGTACTGTTCCTCGTTTTTTGTTCAGATAGAGTGTCAGAGCACTTAGTGTAAGCTGGAAAGCTGAAGCATACAGAATGAATCCTAATGTCAGCTCCACTTGCTGTGAGTCGCACTGAGCTCAAGGAGCAACCAGCTGAGTGGGAACTCCATTGTCACAGGGAGCGGCTTTCAGCTGAGATGTTAAACTGAGCTCTCTGCTGTCTGTTCAGGTGAAGGTAAAAGGTCATAAGACTGGAGCAGGAGAAGGTCTTTGACAGAATATTGCACACCTACATGATGTATGTGCTCTCCAAAATGGGGTTTGGGAGAGAATCTGAATCCAACTGCTCTACACAAACACCAGTAGTGCAGTTTCAGTTAATGGGTGAGAATCAGAAAGCTTTCCAATTAAATCTGTAGTCAGGCAGGGCTGCCCCTCTCTCCTGTTTGTGTGTTGTATAGAATCATTTGCTGAGTCCACCAGGAAGAATTCAAATATAAGAGCAGTGACAATCCCAGTCAGCAGAGGCTCTGTGCTTGGATGATGTTGCCATCTTTTACTCGGATCCACTGTTGATGCACAAACATCAACATCTGCAACCAGTTCAAACAGGCCTTGGAAGCCATGGTAAATCGTGGGAAGAGTGAGGCCATGTTCTTTGGGAACTGGGTGGATCAACAATTAGTCTCCTTTACTGTCAAACCAGGCAGCCTGAGGATGCTGGAAATATGGTTTGGAGGGATCAGGGCATGCATTAGAATCTGGAGAGAGCGAGTAGCTATAATGAACCAAAACCTGGGTATATGGGAATGATGCTCCCTCTCCATTGCAGGCAAGAAGCTGGTCATCAGGTGTGAGGTACTCTCCTTATTGCTGTACATGGCACAGGTCAGACTCGTTCCCCACTCCTGTGTGTGGCAATCACGCAAGCCATTTTCTGCTGCATTTGGGGGTCAAAAATGGACCATGTTTGTAGTGATATACAAACCTCTAGATAAAGGGGAGAAAAGCATGCCAAACATTGTCCTAATCCTGATGGCCTCCTTTGTGTCTGGCTGCATGAAGCTGTGCGTAGATCCTCGGTATGCAAACATTAGGTGTCTCTACGTACTGAGGTTCTATCTGTCCTCAGTATTGTAAAGAATGGGTCTGGCCACATTGCTGCAGAATATTCCAAGTATTTAGACCGTGCCATACCACCTTCCTTCATGGAAACGTTTATGTGGAGAAACATCTTTGATGATAAACCCATCTGGCAGTGGTCAGCGTGCCTAGAGGCCCTGAAGGGAAAGGAGATGGTGGATCCTGTTGGGATGGTTCCCTGAGCAGACTGTTAAGGTCATGTGGCAGAACACCTCATCACCAGAAATTTCTAGCAAGTACCAAAACCTAACTTGGCTGGTAGTGAGAAAGGCCCTCCCGTCAGATCCTTCCTATAGGCGTGAGTCTCACCCTATCTGCATATTGCCCTTGAAGAGACTGTTGTCCACCCCCTTGTGAAATGAGCCTTTGCAAAGAAGGTGTGGAGAGAGATGAGGTGGTTTTGTCAAGATTCATCATGAGCAGCTCCGTGATGCGGGACTCTGTGCTCTACGGGCTGTTCCCAGGGATACACTCCAATATAATCATCAGCTGCTGCTGGAGAATCATCAACTCAGTGAAAGACACTCTTTGGTCTGCCCGAAACTTGTTGGCCTTCCAGTGCAAGAAACTGCAGACTGGCACATTCCAAAACTCAGGACAACGTGCTGAGGGACGCACTGAAGCTTGGGGCAGCTGCTGCAGAATCCCACTGGGGAAGGTCACTGTCTAAGACCTTTCAACCAAAGTAAAGTGAGGGGAGCAGAACCCCCTTGGACCGAATGAGTCACTGAATGTATACGGTAAATATTATCCTTACCACAATTGTATTCATGCAACTCAGGGTGCAACTTGATCTCTGTAGATAATCTTTCAATACCTTTGCACCATCTGCAAGGGCCATTTTGAAATGTCCATAATGTTTCTTTGTGTTGAAGCAGCTCAAAGTTTAACAGAATGTAGATAAAGAAGCTGAATAATTGCACTTTGTGTGATGGTCATTTTGAAATGTTTGGAGTGTTCTTTCAGATATTATGAATAAAGTATATTTTTGCAATCATAAAGCAAAGCCTGGCAGGATCCTGGATTGTTGTTCCCAGTCTCAGACCAACTGCTGTACTGGAAATGTACACTCAGGGGAGAATGGTCTGACCATTCTGAGGGTTTCTCACTTTGTATGAAGCTGATTTTCTTCATTGTTTAATTTGATGAAACTATCCCTCCATAATATTACACTAAACAAGCTCCAGATTTAGTTATTTCCATGTTAAAGACAGCCATTAGTGATCTTAGTGTGAGACAGAGAAATCCAAATGTCACAGGTGATTGGGGTAATTTTGGTCAGTGAGTTTTATTTTCTAGATTTTGATGACACAACCTGCTCATTCTTCAAGACAGTGAAGCAGAGAAAAATAAAGAAAGAGTTACCGTTAAAAACTTGATGTTGTCCTGTTCACTCAGCTCTTGTTCAATATTCTGAACAGTGACTGAAAGCGATGAGATTTCCTCCGTTATCTTCTCAATCCTCTCCTTCATCTCCTGACTCTTTTTCTCTTTCTCCAGTTTCAGATCTTCCAACACAATCCTCTCTTCCTCACAGAGAAACTGGTGAAGTTTTTCAAATTCAGCTTTAATCTGTTTCTCTGTCTTTATGCTTTGGTCCTTTAGAAAATATCAGTGAGATTGAAAAATCAAATGAGGATGTTTAAAAGGTTGTTCAGCCTGAGCAGTTCTGTCCATATCAGAATATTAGAGAGAAAAACTTCCCAATCCTGTTAATTTCCAATCTTGTTAATTTCCAATCCTGATAATTTGACAAAGAACAATGAAAATTACAGCACAGGAACAGGTCCTTTGGCCCTCCAAGCCTGCACCGACCGTGCTGCCCAAGTGAACTAAAACCCCCTACCCTTGCAGGGACCATATCCCTCCATTCCCATACTATTCATGTATTTATCAAGATGCCCCTTCAAATTCCACTGCTTCCACTACCTCCCCTGGCAACGAGTTCCAGGCACTCACCACCCTCTATATAAAAAACTTGCCTCGTACACTCCTTTAAACCTTGTCCCTCGCACCTTCAACCTATGCCCGCCAGTAATTGATTCTTCGACCCTCGGAAAAAGCTGCTGACTAACCATTCTGTCCATGCCTGTCATAATGTTGTAGACTTCTATCAGGTCTCCCTGATGATCTGGAGGAGGGAACCGAGTGTAGGGTGTCGAAATTTGCTGACAACACCAAGATTGGTGGAACGGCAAATTGCGCGGAGGGTGTGGAGAGTCTGCAGAAGGATCTAGATAGGCTGGGCGAATGGGCCAGGAAATGGCAAATGGAATTTAATGTTGGCAAGTGCGAGGTGGTCCACTTTGGTAGGAATAATGGTAGGAAGGATTATTACTTACGTGGCGAAAAACTGCAGCAGGCGACGGTGCAGAGGGACCTCGGGGTCCTTGTGCATGAGTCGCAAAAACCCAGCCTGCAGGTGCAGCAGGTGGTCAGGAAGGCGAATGGGATGCTGGCCTTCATAGCGAGGGGGATTGAATATAAAAGTAGGGAGGTCTTGCTGCAGCTGTATAGGGCATTGGTGAGGCCGCAGCTGGAGTACTGTGTGCAGTTTTGGGCGCCACACTTACGCAAGGATATTTTGGCCTTGGAGGGAGTGCAGAGGAGGTTTACTAGGCTGATACCGGAGTTGAGGGGGTTGAGCTATGAGGAGAGGCTGAATAAACTAGGCTTGTACTCGTTAGAGTTTAGAAGAATGAGGGGAGATCTCATTGAGACATATAAGATGATGAATGGGATGGATAGGAGAGAGGTGGAGAGACTCTTCCCGCTCAGAAAGGACAGTAGGACTAGGGGGCATAGCCTCAAGATAAAGGGGGGGCGGTTTAGAACGGAGTTGAGGAGGAACTTCTTCACTCAAAGGGTGGTGAATCTCTGGAATTCTCTGCCCGTTGAAGTGGTGGAGGCTGCCTCGTTAAAAATTTTTAAGACGCGGGTTGATGAGTTTTTGATAAGCGAGGGGATTAAGGGTTATGGGGAGAGGGCGGGAATGTGGAACTGAGCCACGACAGATCAGCCATGATCTTATTGAATGGCGGGGCAGGCTCGAAGGGCTAGATGGCCTACTCCTGCTCCTATTTCTTATGTTCTCCCCTCAACCTCCGTCGCTCCAGTGAGAGCAAACCAAGTTTCTCCATAGCTAATTCTTGTAGCTAATGCTCTACATACCATCCTGGTAAATTTTTTCTGTACCCTCTCCAAAACCTTCACATCCTTCTGGTAGTGTGCCGACCAGATCTGAACACTATATTCCAAGGGCACTGCAGCCTATTGTGTTGACAGTCCGGCCTTCGCAGGGCAGGTTCACTAAGATTCTGTAAAGCTGCAACATGACTTGCCAATTATTAAACTCAGTGCTCCGGCTGATGAAGGTAAGCATGCCGTATGCCTTCTTGACTACCTTCTCTACCTGCATTGTCACTTTCAGTGACTTGTGTACCTGCACACCCAGATCCCTGTGCCTATCAGTACTCTTAAGGAATCTGCCATTTACTGTATATTTCCCGTCTGTATTGGACCTTCCAAATGCATTACCTCACATTTGTCCGGATTAAACTCCATCTGCCATCTCTCCGTTCAAGTGTCCAACCAATCTATATTTTGCTGTATCCTCTGACAGTCTCCATCGCTATCCACAATTCCACCAACCTTTGTGTCACCCACAAACTTATTAGTCAAACCAGTTATATTTTCCTCCAAATCATTTATATATATATTACAAACAGCAAAGGTCCCAACACTGATCCCTGAGGAACTCCACTTGTCACAGCCTTCCATTCAGAAACACACCCTTCCACTGCTACCCTCTGTCTTCTATGACCAAGCCAGTTGGGCTGTTTATCTGATTTATTTTATATAAAGAATATTATTCCTTAATGTAGTGACATATAGTTAATCGATTAGATTTTTAGACAAATGATTACCAGATGATCACTTATTCAAGAGAGGGAGCTTTAATTGGGGGCTCGAGTTGCTGATTTCTCTGTTTGCTTTAGTAGGGACTATTTTTTGATTTAAAGCCTAGGTTTTCAATTCTTTCTCAAATAAAAACACCTTTTGTATGGCCTGATGTTACTCTCAGGGTGCACCCGAAGTCAGTGTGGGTGGGAGCAGATGTGAAACTGTTCCTGTTGTTAATGTGAGATTACACTGGGTGACCAATTCAGGCCTGGCCAGAGTGTAACGCGTCTGCTAGTTGGGCTAACACTGTGCGCAGGTGTGAATGTGTCGGGCACTGGGTCCAATGAGGAACGGGCAGGAGGTTTAATTCTGAGGAGACAATTCCCTGAAGACTGGCTGGCGTTGTGGGGGAAGCTGAGTGAGGTTTATTTAACAGTTATAAATAGCTGTGTACAGTCACTCCATCAGCACCAGGAGGGCAGGGAAAGCGTGTGGGCAAGTTGGGTGGGCTACCTGCCCCCTGTTTCACCAATGCGTGCCTGGATGTACTAGTGCAGGATGTCAGTGCCAAGTGGCACATTTGGATGCTCAGGGAAAGAAAGTGCCCCACCTGACAAAGAAGGCCTGGTCGGAGGCTACCACCCAGGTCAGTGGGCACCAGGTTGTGGTGCTGTACCTAGCTGCTGTGCCGCAAAAGGTTCAATAATATTCTGTGGTTGATAAGAGTTAGTGCAGAGATGGCATGGACCTGTGTAGAGGTGTAGTTAGGTGTTCATTCTCCTCAGTGCTCAGGGGTCTGAGTATGTGTATCAACTGCACTGAAACCTGCCCTGCTAAGGCTGGACTGTCAGCACAATAGGCTGTGGTGCTTTGCAGGCGAAGGTGTGCCAGTGTTTAATGGTCTGCCAATTGCCAATGTGAGGGAGGGGACATTGTGAATGAACCTTAAGAAAGATGGAACTCTCCCCTGTCAGGAGAAGACAAGTCACAAAGCTGCAGAGTGCCGCTGAGCCAGTGGGGGAATCCCCAATCTGCTGGTCCTCACTCGGAGTGAGAGAAATGTTCTCGAGTTGAATTTCCACCAGCCAGCTCATTCCTCCAGTCCTGGTGAGATCTGGGATGAAGGTAAGAGTGCAGGTCCCAGATGTGTGTGCCATAGGAACATGTCATGGGACCCTCATTAGAAAGTGAGCTGCCCCAGCCAGAGTGGCCTCTGAAGCTCCAATACAGACAGTGCAACATCACTCCAGTGTCTCAACAGGCAGCCTTGCATGTCTAGTGACGTTGATGATGGAATTGACTGATGTGGCTTCTTTCCACAGATGAGCCAACTGCACCAGCCGCAGTCCACCCCAAGCACCTCCCCCTAAGCGCCAAGGGAACATTGCTCCGGCGCCTGTGTCACACTGTACCTCAGAGCCAGGCATCAGTTCAGATACTCACATGTTGGTGGGTGTTAGGTCATCACCTTTACAGGTGGTGCACAGTGGTGAGGGTCCAGCACACCCACATGAGGAGGTGGAAGAGTCAAAGTGATCCCAGGATGCCGACATTGGGAGCACTGCTGAAGACCAGGACCATGCTGAGTCCGGGGCAGATGATGAGCCTCTGAAGCTGCATATCCAGCGGGATGCGTGGGCAGAAAGGGCAGAGATCCACGAGGATCTGAATGCCATGGTCTCCATCATTGAGGAATCCGTGTGGAACCTGAGCACTGTGTTAACCCTGAGCACTGAGTGCACAGCCTCCTCAATTGACAGAGTGACAACTGGAGAGACAGCTTAACGGACACCCTCAGGAATTCCAGGCCAAGTGTTTGAACCTGCAAACCAGCGCACTGACTGCGACCTCAGGAGATCACTGCCAGTGTGAGTGATGGATGAGGAACCAAGTGTCTCTGCTAAGTGCTGTCCATCACTGATGAGCAGAGAGGTCCAAATGCAATTCACGCTGCTGACTGAGCTTCCTGTTGTTTCTATGGTTCCTCAGGGTTAGGCAAGGCGAGTTACTGGTCAAATTTTTCAAAGTGTGTCCATAGGTCTAAGGGTAGTCAAATAAATGGCAGGGTCCATGGGGAGACGTGTCAGCTGTGTAAGGCGCAATATGTGGGAGTTCCTGGAGACACAGCATCTCCGGAGAGTCCACATCTGCACCAAATGTCTGGAGTTGCAGCGTTTGAGGGCCCGGGTTAGGCAACTGGAGTTGAGGCTGGAGGATTTATTTTTAGTGAGGGAAAATGAGGCACTAATGAATAGGAACCAGATTCAAGAGGGGATCCCAGAGCCAAGGAGGGGGGATGGGTGGGTTACAGTTAGGAAGGGGAAAAAGAAGAGGAGTAATGTTCCAAAGTCTACCCCAGGGGTAGTCTCTCAAGATAGCAGGGGTAAGGCACCAACTGAGGTGGAAAGGGCACAAGGGGAAGAGGAAAATGCCTCAGAAGGAAGGAAGGGGGCTGGATGTGAGGTAGTGGTGGGGGACGGGACGGTTAGAGGAATTGATAGGCGGTTCTGTGGGCAAAAGCGGGACTCCAGGATGGTGGTCTGCCTCCCTGGAGCAGGGGTACAGGATGTGTTGGAGAGGGTAGAGGGAATGTTGAAGTGCCAAGGGACCCAGGCGGATGTAATTATACATGTAGGAGAGAAGGATATAGGAAGGAAGAGTAGGGGGGAAATACGTATGCAGTTCAGGGAGTTGGGAGCCAGGCTGAAGTGTAGGGCCTCCAGGGTGGCGATCTCTGGGCTGTTGCCAGTGCCCAGCAATAGCAGGGATAAGAATAATGAGATCCTGCAGCTGAATGCGTGGCTGAGGGATTGGTGCAGGACTGAGGGTTTTAGTTTTGTTAAGAACATAAGAACATAAGAAATAGGAGCAGGAGTAGGCCAACTAGCCCTTCGAGCCTGCCCCGCCATTCAATAAGATCATGGCTGATCTGTCGTGGCTCAGTTCCACATTCCCGCCCTCTCCCCATAACCCTTAATCCCCTCTCTTATCAAAAACCCATCAACCCGCGTCTTAAAAATATTTAGCGAGGTAGCCTCCACCACTTCAACGGGCAGAGAATTCCAGAGATTTGTTGACCATTGGGAAGTCTTTGCAAAGGAAGGGCACTTGTATAAGAGGGATAGGGAACACTTAAATGGGAAGGGGACACATATTTTAGCTGGGAGGTTGGCTGGAGTGTTTAGGCAGGGTTTAAACTAGTATGGAGGGGGGGTGGGGAGGAGAGAGACAGCTCAGGCACTGGGAGTGGGAGTGAGTTGGAGGTCAGGGTAAGTCTAGATGATAGGAAAATCCCCCAGGAGAAGAAGGATCCGAGAGGGCCTGAGGGTCTTAGGTGCATCTGTTTTAATGCGAGGAGTGTGACGGGAAAGTCGGATGAACTTAGGGCCTTGATGTTCGCGAGGAATTTAGATGTGGTGGCAGTGACAGAGACATGGTTAAAGGAGGAGCAGGACTGGCAGCTAAATATTCCAGGGTATAAGTGTTTTAGGTGTGATAGAGGGAGGTTGAAAAGAGGAGGGGGAGTGGCACTCTTAGTTAGGGAGCAGATCACAGTGGTGCAGAGGGAGGATAACATGGAGGGGCTGGAAATTGAGTCTCTGTGGGTGGAGTTGAGGAATAGGAAGGGGGCCATGACTATGCTAGGAGTGTACTATAGGCCACCCGATAGCCCACAGGCAGTGGAAGAGGGTATATGTAGGGACATTTTGGATAAGTGTAGGAAGAACAGGGTTGTTGTAGTGGGAGATTTTAATCTCCCTGGGGTGGATTGGAAGGTGCCTAGAGCTGGGGGGTCTGATGGGGAGGAATTCGTAAGATGTGTATTGGAAGGATCCTTGCAACAGTATGTAGATAGCCCGACTAGAGAGGGGGCGATACTGGATTTAGTTCTGGGAAATGAGCCGGGTCAGGTGGTTGAGGTTGCGGTAGGCGAACATGTGGCTAATAGTGACCACAACTCCGTCTACTTTAGGATACGGATGGAAAAAGACGAGAGCTGTCCTAAGGGGAGGGTGCTAAATTGGGGGAAGGCTAGATACAGCCGGATTAGGCAGGAGCTTAGGGATACAGACTGGGATAGGCTGTTGGAAGGCAAGACCAGGTTAGGCATGTGGGAGTCTTTCAAGGGAAAACTGCAAAGGGTGCAGGAAAGGCATGTGCCAGTTAGGAGAAAGGATGGGAAAGGTAGGATTAGGGAACGATGGATTACTAGAGATATAGAAGACCTGGTTAGGAAGAAACGAGAGGCATATGTCAGGTCTAAGCAGCTGGGAACGGAGAGAGCGTTGGAGGAATACAGAGAGAGAAGGAGGGATCTCAAACGGGGAGTTAGGAGAGCAAAGAGGGGGCATGAGATGGCTTTGGCAGGTAGGGTTAAGGAGAATCCAAAGGCATTTTACTCCTATCTTAAGAACAAAAGGGTGGCTAGGGGTAAAATCGGTCCTCTCAGGGACAAACGTGGGGAATTGTGCTTAGAGGCAGAGGGAATGGGGGAGATCCTGAATGAATACTTTGCGTCGGTATTCACGAAGGAGAGGGGCTTGATGTCTAGTACGGTCATTGAGGGAGCAGTAGACCAATTGAAAGATCTATCGATTACGAGGGAAGAAGTGTTAGGGCTTTTAGATGGCATTAAAACCGATAAATCTCCGGGGCCCGATTGCATTTATCCTAGGCTGCTTAGAGAGGCGCGGGATGAGATTGCTGGGCCTCTGACGCGAATCTTTGTCTCTTCTTTGGACACAGGTGAGGTCCCAGAGGACTGGAGGATAGTGAACGTGGTACCATTGTTTAAAAAGGGTAGGAGGGATAGCCCGGGTAACTATAGGCCGGTGAGCTTGATGTCAGTGGTAGGTAAGTTGATGGAGAGGACTCTTAGGGATAGGATTTATGTGCACTTAGAGCGTTGCGATCTGATTAAGGATTCGCAGCATGGCTTTGTTAAGGGGAAGGCTTGCCTTACAAATCTGGTAGAATTCTTTGAGAAGGTGACAAAAACGGTCGACAAAGGACGAGCTGTTGATGTCGTCTATATGGATTTCAGTAGAGCTTTTGACAAAGTCCCTCATGGTAGGTTGGTACAGAAGATTAAAGCTCATGGGACATGTGGTCAGGTATCCAGATGGGTAGAGAACTGGCTTGCAAAGAGGAGTCAGAGAGTAGTAGTGGAGGGGTCTTTTTCTAGCTGGAGGTCTGTCACTAGTGGTGTGCCGCAGGGCTCAGTACTGGGACCTCTTCTCTTTGTAGTGTATATAAATGATTTGGAAGAGGGAGTAGGTGGTGTGATCAGCAGATTTGCTGATGACACCAAGATGGCTGGATTGGCGGGCAGTGAGGAGCAGTGTCTGGCAATACAGCGGGATATTGATAGGCTAGTTGATTGGGCAGATACATGGCAAATGGAGTTTAATCCGGATAAATGTGAGGTGATGCATTTTGGCCGGAATAATGTAGGGGGGAGTTATATGGTAAAGGGTAAGCCTGTAAGGAGTATAGAATCGCAGCGAGACCTGGGGTTGCAAGTGCACAAGTCTTTGAAGGTGGCAGTGCAAGTGGAGAGTGTGGTGAAGAAAGCCTATGGTATGTTAGCCTTTATAGGAAGGGCTATAGAATATAAGAGCTAGAGTCTAATGTTGCAGTTGTACAGAACGTTGGTTAGGCCGCATTTGGAGTACTGCGTCCAGTTCTGGTCGCCTTACTACCGGAAGGATGTGGAGACTCTGGAGAGAGTGTAGAGGAGGTTTACCAGGATGTTGCCTGGTATGGAAGGACTGGGGTATGAGGAAAGATTGAAGAAATTGGGGTTCTTTTCCCTTGAAAGACGCCGACTGAGGGCGGATCTAATAGAGGTATATAAGATTATGAAGGGTATAGATAGAGTAAACAGAGGTAAGCTATTTCCTATGATAGAGACACGTAGGACAAGGGGCCATGGACTTAAGGTGAGGGGGGAAAGGTACAACACAGATATTAGAGGGAGGTTTTTCACACAGAGGGTAGTGGGGTATGGAATGCTCTGCCAAGTAAGGTGGTGGAGGCAAACACGCTAGAGTCATTTAAGAGTAACTTGGACAGGCACATGACTGGGTTGGAGATGGGTGGATATAGGAGATTGTTTTAAATAAGGGTCATTAGCATTGGGGCGTCCCTAGTAATGTAAATGGGTATGGTATGATAATGTTTTTTCTCTTTTCATTCACAGGTTTTAAGTCGGTCCACCTCGTGTCCAACGAGGGACATACACGCGATGGGTCGTACTGGGGCTGCTCTTGGTTGTTCGAGATTGGCCTCGTGCTTCATGTCGTTAGTGTGTGCCTAAACTGGACAAGATACTGGGCAAGACGACAGCTCAGTGACTATCGCTGATTGCTGTGCAGACACATGGATTTGGGCCGGTGTCTGTGGGAGTTTGCGCATTCTCCCCGTGCTTGCGTGGGTTTTCTCTGGGTGCTCCGGTTTCCTCCCGCACCCCAAAGATGTGCTATTAGGCTGATTGGCAGGAATAAATTGTCCCTAAATCAGTTTCCCTCAATCTGGATGGCCATAAAACAATAGACAGGGGTCGTAGGTGGAGAGGGTGACTGGTGGTGTTGAGATGGCGGCGCGGGCTCGTTGGGCCGAAGGGCCCGTTTCCCGGGCTGATTTTGTTCTTCGTTCTCACAGGGCATTCCGAACGAGGGCAGCAGCTTCTCCACTCTTTGCCGTGATGAAGCCACAGTTCCTGCGGAATGGCCAGCCATGGGGCTGGATTCTCCCTCCCAGCCGGAGACAACTCAGGCTCCACCAGTCAGAGGACTACCACCAACGGCCACCTGGAGAGCAAAGTCAGCAGGCTGCCTCCAATGTCACTGCCAGAGAGGGGAGAAGGGGAAAGTCATGGTGAGGGGTGCACTAAGACACAGCACCCAGAGGCGTCAATCTAAGGCACCTTCAGCACAATAGGGACATGTCATGGGTGACATTATTTGTCATTTTGAAGTGTGTGTTAGGGATGGCAAATGTATACGTTCTTTTCCTGTTAATCTAAGCTAATGTAAGCATTTTCTTTACTGTAATGGGCTGAGGTGTTTTGAACAGTCGCCAGATGCTGCATGGGCTTGTAACTGTATAGTGTTTGCAATCCTTTGGATCAGTCAAAGTATCAGAAGCGCATCTTGAGCAATCCACTGGACCTCTGCACCACCACTCTCGAGGATGCATAAGTCCCTATCCCTGGAGAGGCGTAACCTCCAATGTCATGGACCTCAGACATTATTACAGGTTGGTGCTCTGCTTGTATACTCGAACCAATGAGTAATGGTGTCTGAGGCATCCCCACCCGCCTTGGTCTCCCTGCTGAGCCCCACCACCAACTCAGCCTGTGCCTCTCAATGGTCTCTGGCTGGGATCCTGCCTGCACTCGCCTTGCCTCCTCTCCCTCCTGTTCCTCTGTTCCTCTTCAGAGGAGATCACACCAGCTGAATACATTCTCCCCATTAGAGCAGATACAGAGGGATCACTTGCTCCAATCCTTATGGAAATTTTCTTGTGATGATGCAGTCCCGAAATGCTGAAAGGGCACGCTAATAAAAGCTAAAGAATTACTGAGAAACTCAGGAACAACTCTGTACTCACACAACAATGAGCTCACAATGAGAGAAAGTGTTGCTGCTCTGTGGGCCGCATACGATTTTTACACGTGCGTGGTGATGTCGGGAAATCGTACTCAATGTCGTTTCATGAAATTTTATTCTCGAACCAGGTCAGATACACATCCAAGCATAAAATTCTGGCCCATTTCCAGACTATCAATCCTTTCTTCATTTGAAAGACCCTTATCAGGTCCCCATCTCCCCCCCCATTCCCCATAATCTTTTTCAGAGAAAAGAGCCACAGCCAGTTCAATCTTTCCAATTTAAACTCTTTTAAATTTTAAAGTTTATTTGTTAGTGTCACAAGTCAGCTTACATTAACATTGCAATGCAGTTACTCTGAAAATCCCCGAGTTGCCACACTCCGGCACCTTTTCGGGTACACTGAGGGTACATCTAGTCAGCACATCTTTCGAACTGTGGAGGAAATGGGAGCACCCAGAGGAAACCCATGCAGAAAGGATATTATTAAACTAGAAAGTGTGCAGAAAAGATTTACTAGGATGCTACCGGGACTTGATGGTTTGAGTTATAAGGAGAGGCTGGATAGACTGGGACATTTTTCTCTGGAGCGTAGGAGGCTGAGGGGTGATCTTATAGAGGTCTATAAAATAATGAGGGGCGCAGATCAGCTAGATAGTCAATATCTTTTCCCAAAGGTAGGGGAGTCTAAAACTAGAGGGCATAGGTTTAGGGTGAGAGGGAAGAGGTACAAAAGTGTTTAGAGGGGCAATTTTTTCACAAAGAGGGTGGTGAGTGTCTGGAAGAAGCTGCCTGAGGTAGTAGTAGAGGCAGATACAATTTTATCTTTTAAAAAACATTTAGATAATTACAAGGGTACGATGGATACAGAGGGATACAGGCCAAATGCGGACAATTGGGATTAGCTGAGGGGTTTTAAAAAAAAAGGGCGGCATGGACAAGTTGGGCCGAAGGGCCTGTTTCCACGCTGTAAATCTCTATGAATCTATGACTCGATGACACGGGGAGAACGTGCAGACTCTGCACAGTCAGTGACCCAAACCACGAATCGAATCCAGGTCCCTAGTGCTCTGAGACAGCAGTGCTAACCTCTGTGTCACCGTGCCACCCACATAGTTCCAGGATCAACCTTGTGAATATTTTATACACCATCTCCACTCTCTCTTTATATCTATAATATGAACCCAGAATCCTGCATCTTGTAATTCTGTAAGTGTATAGAATGGAAAGTAAAATAAAATCAGAAATACCTGAATGTGGGTTAATGTTTTCTCGTAATCACTTTTTACAGTGCAGCATTCCTCCTTCTTGTCCTGGACTGGCTTCAGTGAGTTTCGCAGTTCTTCCTAAACAAAAACATCAGTTAATTTGTACAGTTTTCAGAAATACACACCCAAAAATTAAATAACATTTGGTTAAAATTAAAATTCTCTGAGCTCTCAGGTTTTTATGAGGCTTCAGTTTCTTCACGTGCAGCAGTTTGATGTAAACTTTCAGTTTGCTGTCTGTGTAAAACTGGTGTTTGGGATCAGTCCCCAGATTTAGGCACCACCTGACTTTCTAAACATTGAAATTAGGAGTATCAAAGAATAATATGTTGCTCAAGGTATGAAGTTCAACCATGCTTTGATTTTTATGTTTTAAACTGATTTAAAATAGTATTCTGATTTAAACTGAAACTGATTTAAAATAGTATTAAGTCACAGGTAGATAGATTTCTGATCGATAAGGGAATTAAGGATTATGGGGAGCAGGCAGGTAAGTGGAACTGATCCACTTCAGATCAGCCATGACCTTATTGAGTGGCGGGGCAGGCTCAAAGGGCTAGATGGCCTACTCCTGCTCCTATTTCTTATGTTCTTATGTAGTATTCAGAAATTATCTCGACTGTTAATGTGTTCATTCAACTGTTCAGCCCATTGCCTTTCTGTTTCTGCCTCTTACTAATAAACAACTCTGATGTCGACATCATAAAGTCAATAAGTGATTACCACAGAAGTTCTGTTTTTTGTAATAAAATGTTAACTTCGTGAGTTGGTCATATCTCAAAAAGTGTGACACATTCAGCAATAGTTACCATACCAGGCAGTTTGATCTATTTTGGGTTGCTTCTGAAATAGAGCAAATCAACTGGTTTTACAAGGCAGGCTTTCTTCGTGGATGCAGCTTGCTGTTGGCTGAGTTCTCAAAACATCTACAGTTGGATAAGTTGGATGCTTCTGATATAGTTTTTTTTTATTTTCAATCTTCCCGGATCTGAACTAGCCTCTTAAAGTAAAGTTTATTTGTTAGTCACAAGTTGGTTTACATTAACACTGCAATGAAGTTACTGTAAAATTCCCCTAGTCGCCACACTTTGGCGCCTGTTCAGGCCAATGCTCCTAACCAGTCTTTCAGACTGTGGGAGGAAACCAGATCCCCCGGAGGAAGCCCACTCAGGGAGAACATGTAAACTCCACACAGACAATGACCCAAGCCGGGAATCGAACCAGTGTCCCTGGTGCTGTGAAGCATCAGTGCTAACCACTGTGCCACCATTCTTCAGAAGTGAAACTTAATTACCTTCATTTCGTGAGTTTCCATTTTAGAATGTAAATGCAAAGTCTCCTCCTTTGAAATGCTAATACATCTTCAGACCCTTTATGTTCGATTTCACATTGTTACCAGCTTGCCCTCGGAAAGCATCTGTTTGACCTGTTGCTAGTCTCATCAAAAGTACGAGCACTAGCTGCATTAACCTATCCAAACCGCCCCTGACTTTAAGCAGTCCAATAGTTTTTTAAAACATATAACCAGTCAAAAATATTCCAATTTACTGGATGTACCTGATATTTTCATGTGATCATTATTTTTCTCTAGCAGCTTGTATATTTCTTGCCTTTTGAATATCTCTGAATCTGCTCTATTATTGACAGTACTGCCCTCACTTGACTAGGCCTCAAACTCTGCAATTTCCTCCTTAAAACTCTGTCTTTCTTCTTCGGAGACATTCCAGAGAAACTACCTCTGTGACCAAAGTTTTGACCATCTGTCGTAAGATCCCCTTATCTCATAGAATCATAAAATCCCTATGATGCAGAGGGAAGCCATTTGACCCATCAGCCTGCACCGACACTCTGACAGAGCATCTTCCCCAGCCTCTATCCCCGTAACCTCACGTATTAACCCCGCTAATCCCCCTAACATATAGATCTTGGGGACACTAAGTGGCAATTTAGCATGGCCAACCAACCTAACCTGCACATCTTTGGAATGTGGGAGGAAACCGAAGCATCAGAGAAAACCCACACAGACATGGAGAGAATGCGCAAACTCCACACAGTCCCTCAAGAACTGACCCTGGTTCCCGGCAGTGCGAGGCAGCAGTGTAACCACTGTGTGCCGCCGTGCCACCCCAATTTGGGAGGCAGGAGATTTCCCAGTGCACTGGGAGATCGGGGACCTTGTATAACGGCACGCCAAGATCTCTACAGCTGGCTTTATCTGCGAGCTCAGGCTCCATCTCCTCCCCGGTACTGGCAAGAACTGCATTCTGGCTCTTTTTTTGCACTAAGTGCCATAAGATTGCAACTGGCAGCTCGCTGAAAACAACCATCATGGTTCTCTCTCATTTCTTGCCTGTAACTTTGAATTCTTTTGTAAACTTGCATCCTGAGGAATTTAATAATAAATATTGAGAGATACTCAAACCCAAATCTATGACTGTTCCCTGTTGAGGATTCTGTTATCTGTTTCTGTGTTTTATTTTACACAGGATCTCCTCACCTTAAACTCTTCAGCAGCTTCTCCCACTGGCAGCATCTCGTGGTTTTGATGATTTTTTGAAGTCTGACAAATGACACAGATGGGCTGATTGTCAGTTTTACAAAATAATTTCAGCTTCTCCTGGTGATGGCTGCATTCCTGCTGAATTTTATCACCTTTGTCACTTTTTACAAACAGTTCCACCATGTTGGAGAGAGTGCGGTTGGGTCTCAGATCCCTGGAGGAAGTTTCCTTTCTACAGATGGGGCAGGAGGCAGTGACAGCTTTCTCCCAGTACTGGGTTATACAGGATCGACAGAAGCTGTGATCACAGTCCATTAAAACAGGATCTTTATACAGATCGTGGCAAACAGCACAGGAAAGTTCATCTTCCATCTCGACAGACTGATCACCTTGTCTCTGCTCTGAGTAAAATGGTGATCAATGTTCAGTGAAATACTTTCAGTTTCATTTCCTGATTTCAGCAGTAATATTATTATAAACCACACCCAGAAAAGGGTGAGGAAAATACGTAACAGAAATCAGATAAACCCAAGTTAGTCACAAATTTTGTTCGGGAATCTGCCACCCTGACAGGCCGGCTCTTGTAAAAATGTAGATTTTTATTACCATAATTGTCGATCTCATGTAAAAGTCAGCCTACAACATCGAGCCAAAAAATTCAAACTCTATTTCTACTTGATGACACAGGCTGACTCTCTCTCTCACTGACCCCCCTCACTCGCTGACCCCCCTCACTCACTGACTCTCCCTCACTCTCTGAATCTCCCTCACTCACTGACTCTCCCTCACTCACTGACTCTCACTCACTGACCTCCCTCACCCGCTGACCCCCCTCACTCACTGACCTCCCTCACCCGCTGACCCCCCTCACCCGCTGACCCCCCTCACTCACTGACTCCCTCTCTCACTGACTCTCTCTTACTCCCTCACTCGCTCCCTCTCACTCTCTGAATCTCCCTCACTCGCTGACTCTCTCTCTCACTGACTCTCTCTTACTCCCTCACTCGCTCTCTCTCACTCACTGACTCTCCCTCACTCGCTGACTCCCTCTCACTCGCTGACTCTCCCTCACTCTCTGAATCTCCCTCACTCACTGACTCTCCCTCACTCGCTGACTCCCTCTCACTCACTGACTCTCCCTCACTCACTGACTCTCTCTCACTCTGACTCTCCCTCGCTCACTGACTCTCCCTCACTCGCTGACTCTCCCTTACTCCCTCTCACTCTCCCTCACTCACTGACTCTCTCACTCACTGACTCTCCCTCACTTGCTCTCTCTCACTCACTGACTCTCCCTCACTCTCTGACTCTCTCTCACTCACTGACTCTCCCTCACTCGCTGACTCTCTCTCTCACTGACTCTCCCTCACTCCCTGAATCTCCCTCACTCTCTGAATCTCCCTCACTCGCTGACTCTCTCTCTCACTGACTCTCCCTTACTCCCTCACTCACTCTCCCTCACTCTCTGACTCCCTCTCACTCGCTGACTCTCCATTACTCCCTCTCACTCTCTCTCACTCACTGACTCTTCCTCACTCGCTGACTCCCTCACTCGCTCTCTCTCCCTCACTCGCTCTCTCTCACTCGCTGACTCTCCCTTACTCCCTCACTCACTCTCTCTCACTCACTGACTCTCTCATTTGCTGACTCTCGCCCTCTCACAATCCTTGCACTCACTGCTTCCCTATCCTGACCCTCCCAATCGTGGCTTCCTTTCCAAACCCCTCCACTCTGAGCGAGGGCTGAGTGGAAGATGGGCAATAGGGAGTAAATGGGTGAAAGGAAAACAAGCTGGAGAGTCAGGCAGGGAAGCAGCGACTGGGACAGAATCTCAGGGAACGGAACAGGCTGCTCCAAAATGGCACCAATCAGGTCACCCAGGCTCCGTCACCCCGGCCCATAAACCACGGGAAAATGAAAGACTCAAAGGGCATTTTCATACCCTGTTAGTGCATGGTTTTTAACCCCTTTGTGGCCTTCCATGACCACAGAGTCGGGGTGGAGGTGGGGGTGTGGAGGGGAGGGGGGGGAATGGGGGGGAGATGGAGGGGGATGTGGTGTGGAGGGGTTGTGAGGGTGGTGGGGGCAATGTGGAGGAGTGGTGATTCAGTGCAACATCAGCCTTGTAAAGTAACCGTAATTTGAATTTTAAAGTTTCAAAATTTTAAACTTTCTTAAAGTTCAAATGTTAAGTTTTGGATCTTTGCTCCAGTGGGTTATTCCTGCCCCGTTCAAATGGGACACTTCATTGTTTAGATTTCTCAAAAGAGGAATAAATAGATACAGACTGAAACTGTCACTGTTGGGTTTGGAGGCACATGATTTTAATGTGTAATTCTGTGAATAAATGCAGATAAAAGTGTGTAAAGATTGGCTCCAGTTCTATCCTCTTTGGAGGAGAACGACAGTGAATCCTCCACACAAGAAGCTTTGGTTGGACAGAGTCTCACCCGGAATCACTGATTGGTTCAAAGGGGATGTTTCACTTTGATATTATTTATCTAGCCTACATTTCCATTCCATTCCCAATCTTTTATCGCTGTTCTGTCTTTCTACTGTCACTGAGCCTGGGCTGATTTTAGAATAAACTCGGACAAAATGGTTTGAAATGTTAAGACTGGTCTAAGACTCTGGATCTTTAAATGTACTTCAAAGTCATTTCCAAATCTGGGTGCACAATCTTAAACTGAAATTAATAAATTCAATCTGTCACATTTTACTGTGTTATGATCTCAAAGTGTCAATTTTTATTTGATTTAACCAGGCCAGGATTCTAATAAATACAAACATGAGCATTGCTGAATAAAGAGACATGCTGTCAAAACATTAAAAATCTTTACTTAGACTGTTGGAAGGTGCGAAGTGATGTTCCACATGGATGAAGGCTGGGACGACAGTTGTTAATAATTTGAATCAATGATGAGGAGTTAGGAAGCTGAAAATCAGAATTTGAGGATGAAATTTGAATTGGAAATGCAGTTAATAGAGAGGAAAGAATCATCTGAGAATCATCTGAGACATTGTCCTGAATTATGCAGCCAGAGACTGTTCTGTTTGGTTCACCGTCACTTCCTCCTTTGATCGATTTGTTGCTGTTTGTTGTCAGAAGGAGAAATGAAAATATTGAACTAAGGAAACTGCAGCTGTGGTTCCAGCAACAACCAGTATTCTGCTGTGTCTGAGAAACATTCCCATCTAATTTGCTATTGAAACCAGAGGGATAATCGACAATGTACCATTTCTCTGCCAAGTAAAAGCAATCGATTTTACTGAGCCCGTGTGGGTGAGATTTAACTGGCTTGATACGATATTGAGCCCATTGCTCCCTTTCACTTTAATTTTGTTGCTCAATTTCCTGACAGTCAGATATATTTTACAGTCGAGTCTATAAGAGACTGAGAGGAAAGAGCAATGGAGAAAATCATTACTGAGTCAGGATCCCAGTGTCTTTCCTGACACTGATGCTCGGCTCCCTGCTGGATGGATTTTTTTACCCTGATCTATTTCTGGTTTAAATATAGGAATAACATTCATTGGCCACAGGATCTCTGGCAGAATTTGAGTGTTAATTTTTTTTTTACAATCACTTTTCTGTATTTTTATGTGATTCCAACCCAACCTCAAGTTTTATCCAGTCTTTGATTATTTTATCAAATTTCGAACTGTACTGACCTGAAATGGTCTGATGAATTTATTCAATTATTATTCAATAGTTCAATTCCTCTCCTCATGAATCTTTCTCCCGTCTCTAGTCTCCCAATCCTTATTCACTGGTTCATTCTGCTCCAACTGTCCAACGACACACACAACTTCTTTCTAACTGAGCTCAGAGCTGTGCTCCACTTGTCCATTTGTCAGTTTGCCTCTCTCTAGTCAGAATTCTAGTAAAGCCGAGTTGAGTTAGCCTCTACTTTCTACTTTTATTGCAGCAAAACATTTCATAAGTCACACATACAGGCAGAGTCAACATGGTTTTATTGGTCTTTAATGCAAGGGGATGGAGTATAAAAAACCCATTTAGAATTGGTCTGGTTTCTTCCATTCTCTCCACTGGTGGAAAGGAATAGGGGCTCTAATATATGGAACAGATATAAGAAATTCATTTAAAAATTACTTTTCAGTAAAACCTACAGCAAGCTGCATTTTCTAAGAGTGAAAGCTGACTGAGCAGATACATGGTGAACTCCCTTCACATCAATGTGACATTGCTAATAAAGATTACACGCATCTACAAGTCACTGTCCTTAGGGTCGTCACAATGTCAACTCTCACTAAAATACAATGTTAGCTGGGAGAAATAAAACCACAATCAGGTAAAGGAACACAAGGCCCCAAGTCTTATCATCTCATTGGACGCGATATGTTGACCAAACAGTTTGACCAACATGACCATAACACAGCCCGAGTTTTTCAAAAATAAATTCAGAAAAACAGAAATTGGATGGTCAACTTAATTATAATAGGAGGGTTTTCTCACCTGATATGGGGTAATGAGTTGGGTGGTCTATTATTTAGAGAATGATCATCTTCCACATCACCTTTTAATTATACAACACCAAAAACTCATTGTAAATATCTCCACAAAATTTGAATGATCAGATTTGTTAGGGGAGAGTGTGATAGCGATCAGCTCCCTTTGAGATCCATCCTAACAAGTCTCACACTCTCGGGGATCAGGGAAAAATTACTCTGATATTTCATGGATGTTCAATTCCTCTTTTAGAATCTAATATTTGTATTAAGTAAGAGTTTACATTTGGTATTCTCTGATAGATATTAGAATTAACTATCTATTCGGAATATTATTTAAGTGTTGCAATTTACATTCTCTGTATAATCACTCTGTTACAGGCTTCTTCATAATATTAAATTTATCTGTTTACTTAAAATTTAAACTGTCTCATTTAATCTTTTGTATCAAACACTCCTCGATCCCACCTCCTATTCCCTTGGGGAGAAAATAATTTCCGAGGAGTTCTCCTCCGGATCCTTACAATATCCGGGAAATTACAATCGAGCTAAGAATGCAGTTGGATTTTAGGCTATTGGGTGGAAGGTAACATTCTGGACTGACTTTCTTCCTTTGGGTGTAGAGATAGCTCGACACTGTGGACCCAAATTACATGTCCTGGAGTTTGCTTCCCTCTGACTGAAGTTGAGAAAGTGAGTTTCACAATGAGCCGGATCCGACTGGCTTCCTGTAAAAGTTACGATTGTAAAAACACCACAGGAGTTCCAGGATTCAGACCCAGCGACAGTGAAGGAACAGCGATATATTTCCATGTTACCTCAATGTTCCATGTTACCACCATGAGATAAACTCCACACACAGGACTCACTCAAAGGGTGGTGAATCTCTGGAATTCTCTGCCCGTTGAAGTGGTGGAGGCTGCCTCGCTAAATATTTTTAAGACGCGGGTTGATGGGTTTTTGATAAGAGAGGGGATTAAGGGTTATGGGGAGAGGGCGGGAATGTGGAACTGAGCCACGACAGATCAGCCATGATCTTATTGAATGGCGGGGCAGGCTCGAAGGGCTAGATGGCCTACTCCTGCTCATATTTCTTATGTTCTTATGTAGGACTACACCCCAACTGGTCTACATTAATCACTGTACAGAAAATACAGAAACAATTAGATGGTCAAAAAGTGATTGGACATCAAGAGGGTAAATAATACATTGCCTTACGGACACACACTGCATACTTCTCTTCCCAAAGGTCTGAAGTCTGAATCTGCTGTCAATCTCTCTGCTCCTGTTAATATTGAGGGTGGTTGTAGAAGCGAATGCAGCCTCTGCCTAATGTGATAGTGGGGTGGGACTGGAACCTGACTTCCATTCCCATTGCAGTTCAGTGAGAAACTACATCAGCCGACACATCCCAACCTGCTCAACATACTTACCTTCATTCAATGTCTTGATGGTGTGTGGGTAGAACAACGATTAACAGTTATCAGTGATATTGGCAGCTCCCAGGAAACTTTGGGAATTCCTTGATGATGAGGGAATGAGGGAATCCACTGTCTCACTGGCAATGGTCTCAAAATCATCCCCAGAGCCACCAAGTCACCGCACTCCATGTCATCAACCCTTGTGACCCACCGACTCACCACATAGAGTGAGCGAATTGATTGGACTCTCCCAGCAGCCTTGCTTCAAAGAACAAAGAAAATTACAGCACAGGGACAGGCCCTTCGCCCCTCCAAGTCTGCACCGACCATCCTGCCCGACTGAACAAAAACCCCTACCCTTCCAGGGACCGTATCCCCCTATTCCCATCCTATTCATGTAGTTGTCAACACGCTCCTTAAAAGTCACAACTGTATCCGTTTCCATTACCTCCCCCAGCATTGAGTTCCAGACACCCATTACCCTCTGTGTAAAAAATCTGCCTCGTATGTCTCCTTTAAAACTTGCCCCTTGCACCTTAAGCCTGTGCCCCCTAGTAATTGATTCTTCACCCTGGGAAAATGTTTCTGACTATCCACTCTGTCCCTGCCTCTCATAATCTTGTAGACTTCTATCCGGTCACCCCCCAACCTCTGTCGTTCCAGTGAAAACAAACTAAGTTTCTTCAACCTCTCCTCATAGCTAATGCCCTCCATACCAGGCAACATTCAGGTAAATCTTTTCTGTATTCTCTCGAAAGCCTCCACATCCTTCTGATACTGTGGCGACCAGAATTGAACACGATATTCCAAGTGTAGCCTAACTAAAGTCCTATAAAGCTGCAACGTGGCTTGCCAATTTTGAAACTTAATACCCCGGCCGATGAAGGCAAGCATGCCGTATGCCTTCTTGACTACCTTCTCCATCTGCATTGCCACTTTCAGTGACCTGTGTATCTGTACACCCAGATCCCTCTGCCTATCAATACTCTTAAGGGTTCTGCCAAGTCCTCATCGACCCTTTCTGGCACCTCTTCAAACAACTCCAGCAAATTAGTTAAATGGATGTCAACACAGTGGCACTGCTGCCTCACAGCGTCAGTGACCCAGGTTCAATTCTGGCCTTGGGTGACTGTGTGGAGTTTGAATATTCTCTCTGTGTCAGCGTAGGTTTCCTCCGGGTGCTCCTGTTTCCTCCCATCTGCTTAGAAGTAGTTCTAATAAATAAGTGTTGAAGCAGATACTAAAATCTGTCGACAGTCTGCCTTAGAACCAAATTCCAGACCCAAAGTCCAAACCCAAGAACCCAACCTCAGAACATGGTGACAGCTCAGAACAGGGGGTGTCAATGGCAAAGCTAGCATTTGTTGCCCATCCCTAATATCTACACAGACTAATGGAGCCATTCACTGACACAAACTGTAATGCACCCTTCACTAGTTATTGTCAGTTAGTAAACCAGTTACAGAATCAGCTTCCCGTAAAGAAACAACGGTGTTCCAGCACCACCAGGTGGCCAAAGTCAGTAATGCAGGAAAAATAAATCTGTGGAGTCCCGATCTCAGGCAGCAGGAGGCAGTGTTGCTCCATGTAAAATAGGATGTTTATGTTAAAAGTGTTTTTATTGATTTACCCTAATAAACATCAATACAAAGAAAACCTTGGAGAAATATAATCAGATAGGACTGACTAAAATCCTGACATCGCCTTTCAGGCAGGAAATGAAGTTGTGTGAACGAATTGAATATTGAAATCAATTTGAGGTCCTGAATAACATAAAGATTCTGAGAAATTACTGGGTTAAAAATAAATCCATAGACAGTTTGTGGTTTTAGATTTGCTATTTTGTTGACAAGTAATGTTGTTGCATCAGGTAAACTGTATTTATACAATCAAACAATTTCATCTGTTATAATGAAACCAAAATTCTGCTGATGGTGGAAATCGTCTGAAAAAGATTCATATTCCACTCGAGTTGTTAACTCTGTTTTTCTCTCTCCACAGACGGGACCGGCTGAGCATTTTTCCAGCACTTTTGGTATTAATTTGATTTGCGGGTGAATTGACCAAGGAAACATGTTGTTGCAGTTTCACCGCAAGCCATTAGGTGGAGCTGCTGCATGGATTTTAAAAATCGAATTTGATTGCTGCAATACCATTCTGAGCCAGGGGGAGGTGGTGTTGCTCTGTCTGATTTCACTTTCATTCTCACATTCTAACTATCCACCAATCCCCCAGTTATTAATCCAGGAGAACTTTCTTATCTTCTCTGTACTCGGAAAACAGGCCCAGATGTTTGAATTCACCTCCTGACACACAGCAAGATCCCAAACTGGGGAATTTCACTCTCCCAACCTGGGCTTTTTTTGAACATTGTCCAGACTGGCAGTGTGGAATTTCCCGATAGGGACTCGGTGTGTGACAGGAACATGGAATTGGGAAGTCCAGGCTCATGTTTATTTTCCCTCCTTTCTTTCTGATCTAATTCTCTTTCAGTTGTGAAGAAAGGTGCTGCTGAACTGTCTGATCAGCCGAGTGTTTCAGCATTTTGTGTTTTTGGGATTGCTGCCAGTACCAGGTATCCCAGAAAGAAATCCCACAACACCAGCTTAAAGTCCAAACAGGTTTATTTGTAGCAAAAGCCACAAGCTTTCGGGACAGCCTATCCCATCATCAGGTGGCTGGGAGTTCTGATCATAAACTGGACACAAAGACACAAACTCAATTTACATGCATAATGATTGGACTGTGAGTCTTTACAGCTAATCAATTCTTAAAGGTACAGACAATGTGAGTGGAGACAGCTTTAAGCACAGGTTAAAGAGATGTGCATTGTTTCCAGACAGCAACATGAGTGAGATTTTGCAAGTCAAGGCAAGTTGTGGGGGTTACAGATAGTGTGACATGAACCCAAGATCCCAGTTGAGGCCGTTCTCATGTGTGTGGAACTTGGCTATCAGTTTCTGCTCAGCGACTCTGCGCTGTTGTGTGTCGTGTAGGCCACCTTGGAGAATGCTTACCTGAAGATCGGAGGCCGAATGCCCATGACCGCTGAAGTGTTCCCCAACAGGAAGAGAACAGTCTTGCCTGGTGATTGTCGAGCGGTGTTCATTCATCCGTTGTTGTAATGTCTGCATGGTCTCCCCAATGTACCAAGCCTCGGGACATCCTTCCCTAACCTCATCTATCAGATCTCTGGCAAGATTCTCACTCTTCATCCACCCTTTGACTGAGGCCCCAGTGGTCTTAGTTAACCCTTCAGTTACCTGATTCAATGTTTTTATGAGTCCATCACCCTGTAGGTCTGTGGCAGTGAGTGCATTCTTGGTTCCATAGCCTCCAACTGTCATTCCTTTCAGTGGCAACCCAGGAGGAATAGCCATTCAGTTCAGACAGTTGTACTGAATTAAATACCAAGTTTTCACTCCCAAACAATCCCCCAATATCGCCCAGTACATCTCATATCTGTGATTCAGGAGCAATTCTGTAAGTATTGTTGGTTACCCCTAGAGACACCATTGTCACATCATGTAATAAAATTTTAGCTTTCCCAGTCCTAACTAACCCATCAGGGGGAGGCTCGACCATGTTTGGACATTGGGTAGGTTTTTGATATCCACAAGTATTAAGCTGGTAATATCTAATATCTCTACAATTACGTCTTATCTATTACTTGTTTACATAATTCTTGACAATACTGGCCAGGTTCTGTGACATTGAATAAATATCTCCACAAATCCAGTATTTGAATCATATTATATCCTTTTGATAACTAAATTACCCTCTGAGTCTATCTCAACTGATCATCCCAACTCACAGGGTTTGATGAATATGCTCCCCTTAAACCTTTTTCAAAACTCCATCCTAAGAGGGTGAACACTATACTCCTGCCTCATCCTTTTTTAACCCATCCACCCCCTGGGTCAGCAATTCGAATTGACATGCCTGGTTTTCCTCAGGGTACAAAAACCTCATGCTCTGTCAGTTCCTCCCCATGATGGCTCGATTACTTGTGTTCGATGATTGGTGGGGGTGGCTTGATGCAATATCCAGATATTGAGTTTCTTTATCCACTCTCCTGTTCCTCCGGTGAGTAGCTGAACGTACACCATTCCACGATAGTCATCAGAGTAAACTGGAACCTGTGAAAACATTAATGCTGGTCCCCATCAGACGGGTGGTCCTCAGGTCTGTTCGGGTCCTCATACATTTTTAACAGAGTATAATGCTTCCACTGACTTCCTCTCTTTGTATCTACAAATCTGTATGTATCACCTGTTAGAATTAGTTTGTCCAGTCCATGCCACCACGGTTGGAGACCGCTGCCCTCACGCCCCACCTTTACCATCACCCTTGAGAGATATTCTTCATTTTTCAACTTGATGATCTCTCTCCCAATCCTGCATTGCCTGTCAGTCTCTAACTTCTGAATCAAATATGGTTGTTTAATTCCCTCACGTACTCTCGATTCTGCCTCTAAGTGGCCCTGCATTGCTTCCACCCTCCAGTTGCTGACATTTTTAGCTAATTGAAAGAATTTAACTTTAGTTTTGTTTATCAAACCCCTTCATCGAACCCTTCGATTGAACATCTGAGGAGAATGATCCCAGTTTCTCTAGATGTACAGTTCCGATTACCATATTTGACTGAACTACAGTGTGCACTGTCAGCTGGCAACCCAGCTAAAGAGAATCCTACAGGAAAGTTCCCCTTTATACCTGTGGGAGGGAGGTGGGCCAGATCACTCCTCCAGCCTTCTCAAATCCAGCCTTTGCTACAGTGTCTATAGTTGTCTGATCTAGACACCAGGCTATTTAACAATCCAGCAGCTTACTGATTGCTGCTCTGCATTTATTTGGCTGTAATTATCTCAACCATTGAAGATGGAGGTTATGACAGAATTTTACAGTCCCCCCGCCCATTCTCAACCTTGACAGTGAGGGAGAGTGTAAAATTCCTTGATGGGCTGACAAGCTGGACTCCTGTCTGCCCCAACCTATCTGCAGTTTTACACTAAAGTGGGCACGGTCTCAGCCAGTGCACCTGGTCTTGTCCTAATTGAGGTCTTAGGCCAGTTATTGACCGCTACGGGGTGCTTCCCACCCAGCTTCAGTTTCCAGGCTGCCGATCAAAGTTTCCAGGCGTAGGGGAAGCCCAAAAGCAAATCAGATTCAGATCTTGGTGGGAAGGTGGATGACACCTCCAACAAAAGCCCCCTTTTAACATCAGTGTCCCCTCCCCCTGCTTCAGGCCCAGTAGCTGGAGGACCTGCTTCCTCACCTACCCCTAGCCTCTCCACCACTACCCTCTGTATTCCTCTCTGTTCACCTCCCGAGGCCTCCTTCAATTTTTTAAAAGAATCCATTAACATTGGGAGACAGGACATTAAATATCTCTTTGAGAATGTCGTGGGTTGTTGAATTCAGATTGTTTTAGAATGTGGTGAATGGTCTCCGCTGCTGTGGTTGATTATGTCACAGCTTTCAGAAACTGAACAGAGTTTTCAGAGCAGATTGTTGGACGTGGATTGGACTGCAGCCTCCTCAGTGAGATGGAAACTCTTCGTAAAAAGATTTCTTTTTTCAGCTTTGTATTTACAGAGCATGTCCCAGGAACAGCCGTGTAATTCTACAAAGATTGAGTTAAGACACTGTGGTGGAGCTGTGTGCTGTGCTGAGTTCCCTCTTCAATTGGGAGCATCATGTTTACTCTCTTTGGTTTTATCCTTGGCTATTTCAACACCAGTCATGGGAGTGAGCCTCAGGTCAGTCTTCACTCAGCTCCCTTACCTCTGTCCCCATCAGAATTACAGAATTGTTACAGTGCAGAAAAAGGCCATTTGGCCCACGCTGACTCTTCAAATGAGCAGTTTACTTAGTGCCATTCTCCTGCCGTCTTTCCATAGCCCTGCACATTCATCCTTTCCAGATAACAGCCTCATTCCCTTTTGATTGAATCTGCGTCCACCACATTCTCAGGCAGTACATTCCTGACCTGAAATCTCCTGCTGCATGAAAAAGCATTTTCTCATTGTGACTTCTTCTCTAGCCAATTATTTTAAATCTATGTCCTCATGTTCTTGGTCCTTTCAAGCGTGGGAACAGTTTCTTCCTGTTGGCTCCATCCAGACACCTCAGGATTTTGAATACTTTTCTCAAATCCCCTCCCAACTTTCTATTCTCTGAGAAATCAGTTGTAATTTCTCCAGTTTGTCGATATAACTGATGTTCAGCATCCTTGGGGCCGTTCACACAGGCTTAAGCACAGAATCCGAGGTGACACTTCAGTGCTGAGAGAACAGTGATTGTGTTTTAAGTCTCCCTCTGTGGCCTATTGATTCACAATGTTATTGATGTTATATAATTTTACAGGAGTCTCTGGAGTAGCTGCCATGAACTTATTCCATTGTACCGATTAATCAAAGAAATATCACCAGCAAGACATTGTAATTGGGTTGTACTCAGTCTGACCTCAGGTAACAATAGGGCCATCTGCATCACCTGATTTAATCTGGTTTATTATTGTCACATGTATTCGCATACAGTGAAAGGCATTGTTTCTTGCGCGCTATACATAAGAACGTAAGGACATAAGAAATAGGAGCAGGAGTAGGCCATCTAGCCCCTCGAGCCTGCCCCACCATTCAATAAGATCTAAGCATACCATTCATAGAGTAGGAAACGAGAGAGTGCAGAATGCAGTGTTACAGCCATAGCTAGGATGTAGAGAAAGATCAACTTAATACAAGGTAGGTTCATTCAAAAGTCTGATGGCAGCAGGGAAGAAACTGTTCTTGAGTCGTTTGGTACATGGCCTTAGACTTTTGTATCTTTTTCCCGATGGAAGAAGGTGGAAGAAAGAATGTGCACGGGGTCCTTCATTATACTGGCTGCTTTTCCAAGCCAGGGGGAAGTGTAGACAAAGTCAGTGGATGAGAGGCTGGCTTGCGTGATGGATTGGGCTACATTCACGACCTTTTGTAGTTTCTTGCGTCTTGGGCAGAGCAGGAGCCCATACCGAGCTGTGATACAATAAGAAGGAATGTTATCTGTGGTGCATCTGTAAAAGTTCGTGAGAGTCATAGCTGACATGCCAAATTTCTTTAGTCTTCAAAGAAAGTAGAGGTGTTGGTGGGCTTTCTTAACTATAGTGTCAGCATGGGGGGACCAGGACAGCTTGTTGGTGATCTGGCCACCTAAAAACTTGAAGCTCTTGATCCTTTCATCCCTGTTGACTCTCCATTCACCTGACGAAGAGGCTGTCCCCTCGAAAGCTAGTGAGAATATTATCAAATAAATAGGTTGGACTAAAACCTGGTGTTGTCAGACTTTTTACGATGTAGACACGGGCATGTTCTCCTCACGCTTCTTCAAGTCGATGGTAGCCTCCTTCGTTTTGTTGACATTAAGGAAGAGATTATTGTTGCCGCATCCGTTCACCAGTTTCTCTATCTCATTCCTGTCATTGTCTGGCCCACTACGGAGACTGACACCCAGCAGTTACAGCTGGCAGGAGGCAGGATGATGCTGTGAAATTATGGGATTGATCTGTTAGAAAATTTTAATCCCGCAGATTGTCAGTAGTTCTTCATTCGATCCCAGATAGAAGAAGGGAAAGATTCTCTCAGTGAAAGTGTGGGGAGGGGACATGTTGTCCCCATTGTAAAATGTCCACCCTCATAGTCCAGGTAAACTCCGATCCTCCGGGGATTCGCACTCAGGGCGAGGATGGTATTAGAAGTGGTGAAGGCAACGTAGACTTTGCTGGGACTCAGCCACACAGCCCAGTAACCAGTCTCGGGTCTCAGTGCAAATTCCCCTTTCCTGTCTGCAGACTCTCGGGCTATTCCCACCCCCCACCAATTCTCATTCCCCACCTCCACCTCTCAGTAATGTCTCCCTGTTGTGAATCCTTCTGACCCCAAGGCAAAGGGCCAGAAATCAACCCTCTGCGGGGTGTCAGGGAGTGGCTGCAGCTTGTCTCCGAGTCTCACACTGGTCTGGTCCTTTGACAGGATCAGCAGGGATTTGCTGTATTCAGATCGAGAGTCAGAGAGGCTGGAGCTGAGGAACAGTTAAAATAACACAGTCAGTCACTTAATTCCTTGCTGTTTTATTCAAAATCTTTCTTTAAGAGCCCATTTATAGAAACATAGAGAATAGGTGCAGGAGGAGGTCATTCAGCCCCTGGAGCCTGCACCACCATTGAATATGATCATGGCTGAACATGCACTTTCAGTATCCCATTCCCGCTTTAACCTAAGAACATAAGAAATAGGAGCAGGAGTCGGCCATCTAGCCCTTCAAGCCTGCCCCACCATTCAATAAGATCATGGCTGATCTGAAGTGGATCAGTTCCACTTTCCTGCTTTCTCCCCATAACCCTGAATTCCCTTGTCTATCAAAAACCTATCTACCCGTGACTTAAATATATTTAGCGAGGCAGCCTCCACCACTTCAGCAGGCAGAGAATTCCAGAGATTCACCACCCTTTGAGTGAAGAAGTTTCTCCTCAACTCTGATCTAAACCGCACCCCCACCCCGCTTCTCTTGAGGCTGTGTCCTCTAGTCCTGCTATCCTTTGTAAGCAGGAAGAATCTCTCTACCTCTACCCTATCCATCCCCTTCATTATCTTATACATCTCTATAAGATCCCCCCATCCTTCTAAACTCCAATGAGTACAGACCCAGTCTATTCAATCTCTCCTCATAGGCCAACCCCCTCATCTCCGGTATCAGCCTAGTGAACGTCCTCTGCACTCCCTCCAAGGCCAATATATCCTTCCGCAAGTGCGGCGACCAAAACTGCACACAGTGCTCTCCATCCCCCTTGATCCCTTTAGCCGCAAGGGCCATGTCCAGTTCCCTGTCAAACATATCTCATGAACTGACCCCAACAGCTTTCTGTGGTAGAGAATTCCACAGGTTCCCAACTCTCTGAGTGAAGAAGTTCTTCCACATGTCAGTCCTGAATGGCTGACCCCCTTATTCTTAAACTGTGACCCACTAGTACTGGACTTTCCCAACATTCTTCCCGCTTCTAGCCTGGTCAGTCCCATCAGGATTGTATATGTTTATGAGTTTCCCTCTCATTCTTTTAAATTCCAGTGAGAACAAGCCCAGTCGATTCAGTCTTTCTTCAGATGTCAATCCTGCCATTCTGGGAATCAGTCTGGTGAACCTTCGCTGACTCCTTCGCAAGAATGTCCTTCCTCAGACTCGGAGAACAAAACTGCACACAATACTCAAGGTGTGACCTCACCAAGGCCCTGTATAACTGCAGCAAGACATCCTTACTCCTATACTCAAATCCTCTTGTTATGAAGGCCAGCATGCCATTAGCTTTCCTCACCGCCTGCTGTACCTGCATGCCAACATTCAGCGACTGTTCCACCATAACACCCAGGTCACGATACACTCACCCTTTTCCTAAACTGCCACCATTCAGATAACAATCTTCCTTCCTGTTTTTACCACCAAAATGGATAACATCACATTTATCGATAATATATTACATTTGCCAAGTATTTGCTCACTCAGTCAGCCTGTCCAAGTCACCCTGCAGCTTCTTAGCATCCTCTTCACAGCAAACCCTATCAGCCAGCTGAGGCTCATTTGCAAATTTGGAGATACTGCATTCAATTCCTTTGTCTAAATCATTAATGTATATTGTGAACAGCTGGGGTCCCAGCACTGAACCCTGTGGTATCCCACTAGTCGCTGCCTGCCACTCTGAAAAGGACCCATTTATTTCCACTCTCTGCTTCCAGTCTGCCAGCCAATTCTCTATTCATGTCAATACATGACCCCCCAATGCCATAAGCTTTAATTTTGCTTAATAATCTCTTGTGTGGGACCTTGCCAAAAGCCTTTTGAAAGTCCAGACATACAACATCCACTGGTTCACCTTTGTCCACTCTACTAGTCACATCCTCAAAAATTCCAGTAGATTTGTCAAGCGCAATTTCCCTTTGATATCTCCATGCTGACTTGCACTGATGCTATCACTGCTTTCCAAATGCTCAGTTATTATTACATCCTTAATAATTGACTCCAACATTTTCCACACTACCAGTCCCATTTTCTCTCTCCCTTCTTTTTTAAAAAGTGGGGTTACATTAGCTATCCTCCAATCAATTGGAGCCCTTCCAGTGTCTATAGAATGCTGGAAAATGATCACCAATGCATCCATTATTTCTTGGACCATTCCTTTAGTATTCTGGGATGCACAGCATCAGGCCCTCGGCACTTATTGGGTTTTAATCCCAGCAATTTCCCCAGTACAATTTCCTGACTAATAGGGATTTCCTTCAGTTTTTCCTTAATGCTAGGCCCTCTGTTTTCTCATATTTCTGGAAGGTTATTTGTGTCCTGTTTAGTGAAAATATTCTCAAAGTATTTGTTCAGCTGGTTTGCCATCGCCTCGTTGCCCATTATGAATTAACCTGATGCTAACTGTAAGGGACTTACATTTGTTTTCACCAGTCTTATTCTCTTCACATATCTATTGACGCTTTTGCTGTCAGTTTTTATGTTTGCTGTAAGCTTACTCTTGTATTCTAATTTCCCTTTCCGAATTAAACCCTTTGTCCTCCTCTGCTGAATTTTAAATTTTCCCAGTCCTTGGGTTTGCTGCTCTTTCTGGCCAACTCATGGGAATTGCCAGGAATTCCAGTATTATTGAAATCTACTCCAACCTGAGGGTTACATTTCTGGGATCACTCTGACTGTCCAATGTGGTGAGAGTTGAGCAGGGACTGGGTCCACATGCTGTTTTATTTTTACAGTTTACAATATTAATCCTGGAGATGTTGATACAGACGTAAGAAATACATCGTTACATGAACAAGAGGCCATTTGGGCGGCAGGTTGGCACAGTGGTTAGCACTACTGCCTCACCGCCTGGGACCCAGGTTCAATTCCCGGCTTGAGTCACTGTCTGTGTGGAGTTTGCACATTCTCCCTGTGTGTGGGTTTCCTCCAGGTGCTCTGGTTTCCCCGCACAGTCCGAAAGACGTGCTGGTTAGGTGCATTGGTCATGCTAAATTCTCTCTGTGTCCCCAAACAGACGCTGGAGTGTGGTGATTAGGGGATTTTCACAGTAATTTCATTGCAGTGTTAAAGTAAGCCGACTTGTGACACTAACGAATAAATGAGGTTCCTCAAGCCGCTCCACCATTTAACAAATTCTAATAGTTCTCAATCCACATCCCACCTACCCACAATATCAACATGCCCCCTTGCTCACCAAGAATCTATCAACCTCTGCCTTAAAAGTATCCAAGACTTTGCTTCCATCGCCTTTTCAGGAAGAGAGTTCCAAAGACAACCCTCTGAGTGAATACATTTTGCCTTATCTCCATTTTAAATAGGCAATCCTTATTTTAAAATAGTGACCCCCCTCCCTCCCATCTCTGCTCCCTGCCCCTCCCCCATAGTTCTAGTTTCTCCCACAAGAAGAAACATGTTCTCCATATTCACCCTGTCAAAACCCCTCAGGATCTTATATGGCCAATCAAATGATATCTTATTCTTCCAAACTCCAGCAGATACAAACCTGGTCTGTCCAACATTTCTCCATAAGGCAACCTCCCCATTCCAGGAATTGGTCTCATAAAACCTCTCTGAACTACTTCCAATGCATTTACATACTTAAATAAGGTGACGAGTACTGTAGACAGTACTACAGATGTAGTCTCATTATTGTTCTATACAACTGAAGCCTAACCTCTCTACTTTTGGATTCAATTCCCCTCACAGAAAACAATAACATTCTATTTGCTTTCCTAATTACTTGCTGTCCCTGTGTATTAGCCTATTGTGATTCATGCACAAATATACCAAGATCCCTCTGCACCTAGGAACGCATCTGTTTCTTACCATTTAAATGATTTTATTTTATTCTTCCTGCTAAGATGAACAAATTCACATTTTCCAACATTATACACCATTTGCTGGATCTTTGCCCACTCATTGAACCTATCAATATCTTTTTGTAGCCTCTTTATGTCCTCTTCACAACTTACTTTCCTACCTATCTTTGTGTCATCAGCAAATTTGGCAACTATCCCATCTACCTCTTCATACAATTTATACAAACTGTAAACAATGGAGGTCACAGCATTGATCCCTGTGACATTACTTGTTGCAAACCTAAAAAAGACCTATTTATGCCAACTCTATGATGTCTGTTAGACAAACAATCTTCTATCTGGCCATCGTTACCCCTATAACATGAGCTTCTATTTTTTGTAATAATTTTTGGTGTTGCACAATATTAAGTCCACATCCACAGCTCCTTCCTCAAAAAACTCTGGTAAGTCGGTTAAACAACATTTCACTTTCACACAGCCATGTTGACTCTGGCTGATTATGTTGAACTGATCCAAATGTCCTGCTATAACTTTTTTTAACAATACCTTCTATCATTTTCCCAATGACAGTTGCGAAGCTAGCTGGTCTGTAGTTTCCCCTTTCTGTCTTCCTCCCGTGTTTGATTAATAGAGTTATATTTGCAAAATTAAAACCAATACAACAACTATCTCAGTAGCCACTTCTTTTAAGATTCTAGGATGAAGTCTATTAAAACCCAAGCTCTGGTCAGCACATCGATCAAAGATTTACTCAGTACCACTTCTTTGATGACTGCAGTTTTCCTGACTTCCTTTCTCCATTCCATTTCCAGGTTTACAGGATTCTGGAATGTTACTTCTATCTTCTATAATGAAGACCAATGCAAAATATCTGTTCCATTCACTTGCCATCTCCTTGTTTTCAATTATTAATTCTCCATTTTATATAGGATTAACACTCACTTGTTAACTACTTCCATTTTTAAATATTGATAAAATTTCTTGCTGTATTTTTGGCTATTTCTGACTAGTTTTCTCTTGTACTCTAATTTTTCCTTCCTTTTTAATCTTTTAATCTTCCTTTGCTGCCCCTTATATTCTGTCCAATCTTCTGATGTTTCCCCTGTCTTTGCACAATTATTTGTTTTTTCCTTAAGTCTCATTCCACCTTTAACCTTTCTAGTTAACCATGTACGTTGGGCCTGTCCTTTGTAGTTTTTTTACTAGTTGAAGTGTATCCATTATGTGTATTCTGAAATATCCCGATAAATGTTTGCTACTGCATCTCTATTGATCTGTCGCTTAAGCTAATTTGCCAGTTCACTTGAGCCAGCTCAGTTTTCATGTCGCATAATTTCCCTTATTTCAGTTTCAAAAACATAGTCTCAGGCCCACTGCTCTCTCCTTCAAACTGAATGTAAAATTGCGTCCACTGTTATCTAGAGATACCTTCACTGTGAGATCGTTAATTACTTCCATCTCCCTGCACAGTGCCGGATTGAGTATAGCCTGCTCTCTGGTTGTTTCCAGAATATATTCTAACTATCCTGAAAACATTCACTAGACTACCTTTGCCCATCTGACCTTTCCCATCTATATATAAATTAAAATCTCCCAGAATTGTTGCCATGCCTTTCTGACAAGTTCTAATTTTTTTTATGCTCGATCCTACGAAGTGGTTACTGTTACACAATCTGTACATGACTCCATAGTGACTTCTTGCCTTTACCATTTTTCAACTCTGCACAAATCACATTCTGGTTTCCTGAATGTTGGTCATCTTTCTCTATTGTGCTAATATCATTATTAACTCACACAGCCACCCCTTTATCTTTTCTTCTCTTCCTGCCCTTCATGAATATTCCATCCCCTTCAATATTTAGGTTTCAATTCATGTTCTTCTGCAACCATGTCTCCATAATGGCTATCAAATCATCTTTACTTCTCTAATAAAATAATCGCAAAATACTGTGGATGCTGGAATCTGGAACAAAAACAGAAAAATGCTGGAAATTCTCAGCAGCTCTGACAGCATCTGTGGAGACAGAGTAGAGCCAACATTTTGAGTCGAAATAACCCTTTGACAGAACATCTTTATTTCTATGTGCGCTCTCAGTTCACTTGTCCTGTTTGGAATGCTACATGCATTCAGATACAGAACTTTTAGTTTTATGCTTTCATTCTTTTTTATAATCTTTATTCTCATCGGTTGATTTACTATTGGATTTGATCTATATATTGCTTCATGGTTTTTATTTCCAATAACAATACCTTTCTCTTCTGCCTTGTCTCTACTCTGCAGTTGCTCCCACTATTTAGTGGCCACACTGTCAAACCCTGATTCCTTTCCTGGATAATGGAGAAAAGACATTCGTTTAGGGAGAGTGGAATATTTTCTCAGGATAACTGAGGAAATAAACCTTGGTGACACTTTCAGGGAGTGGGTTACAAGCCAGTGCTTGTTCTCCATGCCCACAGTGAACACAGCTAACTCCATATCACCCTGTAACTTCTCTCCTCTCAGCATGGATAGACAAGGCTTCATTCCCAGGCTTTCTGCCCAATCTTATTCATGATCGTGAGTTGGATACACAAGGTGGAAGTACATCGGGAGAAAGCTATATTGTGGAAAAGGCAAGATTCTGTGAGGAAGGAAAGACCATGGTTGGGATGAGGGAGGTAAAATGGATGAACTGTCTCTTACTGAATTCAGGAAAGTATTGCAGGTTTTTGGAGGCAGTGCTTCAGCCCAGGATCCCTGAGTTACTTCTGTTGGAGAAGCTGAAATATTCAGGTGACTTGTTGAAGGCCTTTTAGAAGTTGAATCTGGTGAATGAATAACACTTTAATTCCATTGAAGGTTGTATTTAACGAGGATGTTAAACAACAGTTTGGTACTAAAACCTAGTCTGGTTGATATCTGATTCACAACATAAAGATATGAGTTATAAAGCAGACAAATGAACATATATGAGCTTTACCAGGGTCGAAAGTATCGAGCATTTCTCTCCACACTCTGTACTGCAAAGAGCTGAAGAATTTTTCAGTAGCTGGGGTGGCATATTATAATCCTCCCGAATCCTGTAAATGTCAAAGAGTTGGTTAGAAATGGACTTTTCTCGTTATTTTATCAAATTGCGCAGAGTTCCAGTAAAGACCATGCCCGACCTCCTTTTCCTGTCAGCTTCCTCCTGAAATAAATAAAACACGTGGCTGAGTTGACAGAGGCTGATTGTCTCTATCCAAACAGCAATACTAAAATACATATTCTTAAAAACTGCTGAGAATTTCTCATTTCCATTGCAGCAGACACCAGACAGAAAGATGATTTAAATGTAGGATAGAGGACAACCTGTGAAATGCAAACACATTACAAGAATGTTATCAGAGCTGATAGATTGTAACTATTGGAAGGTTTGAACAGACTGCCTTCTCTCCTCGAGAAATGGGATTACTGGGAGGTGATGCAGTCAAGTTTTGCATCAAGGGACAGATTGGTTGACACTGACCAAGGCAGTAGAATTTGTTACAGGAGGTGGGGGGGTTGGTGGGGGGGTGGTGGTGGGGGCACCAGTTCTGGACCACTCATGAAACACACATGGAATAACGCCCGGCTGACTTTTAGGACCGAGCTGATAGTTTATAGGCCGATGTTCTCAGCACCTTGCTGTGTGACGGAATCAGGGACAACTTACAGCCAGCAGGAAAAGAAGCTCAACGATTTCCATCTTCACTGTCTGCGGTGTAACCTGACTGGACAAAATGGTAAATGTGGTCTTCCTCTCAAAGGCAGAGCTTCGAAGTTTGTTACTGCTCGTGAAGCAGAGGTGGTTTAATTGGCTAGAACACACCCACATGATGGAAGTCAGTCATATACACAAGGACTTCCTGTACGCTGAGCTCGCTGGAGGGAGACAACCAGTCAGACGTCTAATAACGATAATGAACAAATATTCTTCTTCTCACTAGGATGCGTCTTTTTCATGTCAGAAAGTCCATTTGTTGTTGTTTATCATCAGATGACTCTTTAGAGAGACAGTAGCATATTATCATTGGTAATCTACAGGCCCAGGTTCTTGTTTTGGACAAAGGTTTAAATCAAACCACAGCAGATGGTGCAGTTTAAATTCAGTCAATAAAATCGAGAATTGAAAAGCTAATTTCAACGATAATGACCATGAAATATGATCAATTGCTATAAAAACCCATTTGGTTCATTAATGTCCTTTAGGGAAGAAAATCTGTCACACTTACCAGGTTTGGCCTACATGTGACTCCAGACCCACAGCGATGTCTTAACTGCCCTCTGAAAAGGTCCAGCAAGCCACTCAGTTCAGGGCAATTAAGGATGGACAATAAATGCTGGCCTTGCAAATGATGCTCATATCCCAGAAAAGAACAAATAAGGGAGAAGGAACCTGAAACAAAGCCTTACTCACCTCACAGTGGAATGGATTCCCTTCCAGTGTGTCTTTGTGGAACTTGTACACATTTCTGTGGGAAAATTCTTTTTCACAAAGTTTCTCCTAGCAATGGATAATTCTATGTGCATTCACAAGGCTGGTGAATGGTGTTAAGGGAAATGCTCATTTGGGAAGCTGTTGTAGACATGATGGGCTGAATGGTCTCCTGTGCTGTAACAATTCTGTGATTCTATGATTTAGCTATTTGAAAGGTAATTTTCCTTTTGTGACAGTATATTCATGCAGTACCTCACTCAGGAAAAGGCTATTCCATGTGTCAAACCGATAAGAAGGCTATTCCATGTGTCAAACTGATTTACCTTCAGAGCCTTGCTCATATCATCGATGTTCAATGAGAAGATAATGGAGTCGTTCAGCTACCAGACCCCAGAGGAACACATCGAGCATCAAGTGGTGGGTGGATCCTCATGCATATGACACCAATGGAGAGCAGCTCTCGGAAGGTGGGAGGTCTCCATGTAACCGGTTCAGCTTCACTGAGGTGGGATTTGCTTCAGAAATTCAGGATCTTCTCCATGCACTGGTAAGGATGCAGCAAATGTGTGGGTTGGAAAGGAGGGCCTAAGAGTGGGTAAAGCTGGGATGGGGCTGATGAAGGTGTTGAGGATGGCGTTAAAGCTGGGGGAGGGTGAAGGTACTGGGGGGAAAGCTGAGAGGTCGGGGGGGCAGGAGTGACGGGAGGAAGGAATATTGTGTTTCTCCAAATACGTAGTCATGTTTCCAGATTTTGGGGCACAGGAATTCACATTCCGGTTTTCTGGCTGGCATGGGCACTTAGTGTCAATTTGGGGAAATCATTCCTAAGTGTTTAGAGAACAGGCAGCTCAAAGTGTGAGCAGTGGAGCCGAATGTCCACCTCCAGGAAGTTCTGCTCCTTTCTTTGACGTGACTTCCCTTTGTCTCTGTTCCCTGCTCACCTTCCATTGCCATCTCTGACGCCTCTTGTGTTTGATCAGGTTTGTGTCCATCAATCTCAGATCCAGCAGATTCAATAGGAACTTTCAGAAGAAAATTGGATCAATACCCGAGAAGGGACAGGGGAGTGAAATTATTGGAGAGCTCTTTCAAAGAGCTAGAACAGACACAGTGGGCTGAATGGTCTCTTTTTCTATTGTATGATTCTCTAGTGCTATAAATAGAACGGGGAGGCCTGCGGAACATTAATTGATTGGACAGTAGAGCACTGAGTGAGAATTAAAATTTCTGATCAGATTTGGGTCAGTTTAGTCATGTCGATCAGAGCTCCAAACCACTGGTGACTTTATTCCCACTCTCCCTCCCAGTGGAGTAGCACGGTCTTTGTAATGTGTGCGCAATGAGTTAAGGAGGTGACTCAAGGCACAGACTGGTTGTACGTACCTGGCATCTGAGTCATTGGGTTTCATCATTTGACTGATCAGCTTCTTCTCTGCTGCCATCAGATGTTTGAATGGATCTACCTTCTATTAATCTGATCTTTCTCTACACCTTCGCTATGACTGTAACATTATATTCTTTATTCTTTCTTTACTTCTCCCCTATATACTCTGAATGGGATGTTCTGTCTGTATTGCATGTAAGAAGCAATACTTTTCACTGTGTCCCAATACATGTGACAATAATAAATTTAAAAGGTGATATAAAATAGGAGGAGGCCATTCGGCCCTTCAAGCCTGCTCCGCCATTCATTACGATAGAAACATGGAGACTAGAAGCAGGAGTAGGCCATTCAGCCCTTCGAGCCTGCTCCACCATTCATTTCGATCATGGCTGATCATCGAATTCAATTTCGTGATTCCCCCCTCCCCCCAGATCTCTTGATCCCTTTAGCTCCAAGAGAGACATCTCTTGCTGAAGAATCCATCAAAGGTGCCAAAACAGAGTACCGGACCAAGCTGGAGTCCCAGGCTAGCCACACATACTCCCACCGATTATGGCAAGGGTTGCAAGGCATAACAGGCTACAAGATACAGGCATGTAAAATCGCCGGCTCCAATGCACCCCTTCCCGATGAGCTTGGCGCGTTGAATGCCCATTTCGAGTAAGAGGTCAGTGAGACCATGTCCTCCACCTCAGAAGCCTCAGATGAACCCACATCAGATGTCAGAGCAGCCTTCTCGAAGGTCAACGCATGGAAAGTGACTGCCCCAGATGGGGTATGATGAGGAGATGCTGGTGTTGGACTGCAGTGGGCACAGTAAGAAGTCTCACAACACCAGGTTAAAGTCCAACAGGTTTATTTGGCAGCACAAGCTTTTGGAGCACTGCCCCTTCATCAGGTGAGTGGGAGTTGTGTTCACATACAGGGCATACATAGACACAAACTCAATTTACAAGATAATGGTTGGAATGTGAGTCTTTAAAGGTAATCAAGTCTTAAAGGTACAGACAGTGTGAATGGAGAGAGGACCAAGCACAAGTTCGAGAGGTGTGTATTCTCTCCAGCCAGGACAGTTAGTGAGATTTTGCAAGCTCAGGCAAGTCATGGGGGTTACAGATAGTGTGACATGAACCCAAGACGAGGTATCCAGATGAGCAGTCAGATCCTGCGCAGACCAGCTGGTGGAGTTTTTACAGACATTTTCAACCTATCTGCTTCAAGGAGACGGCCATCATTCCTGTACCAAAGAAAAGCCAGACAGCTTAATGACTATCGCCCTGTGGCTCTGACATCCATCACTGAGAAAGGTTATTCATGCCCAGATTCAATTCTGCCCTCCCAGAATGCCTGGATCCACTAGAGTTCACCTTCTGCTGCAACAGATCCACAGCGATGCCATCTCCCTGGCCCTGCACTCAACCCTGGAACACCTCGGTAACAAAGACATCTGTGTCAGACTCCTATTTATTGACTGCAGCTCATCTTTCAACACGTTATTCTTATGAAACACATCTCCAAACTCTGTGGCCTGGGGCTCAGTTCCTCTCTCTGCAACTGGATTCTGAACTTCCTAACCCACAGACTGCAATCAGTAAGTAGAGGCAACAACACCTCCTCCATGACCATCCTCAACACCGATGCCCCACAAGGCTGTGACCTCAGGCTCAGGAGGGGTTCCTCATGTTAGTGTCGTCGGCCCAACCATCTCCAGCTGCTCCACCATCGCTGTGCTGATGATTACTGCAGTGTTCAGTTTCATTTGTAACCTCATAGATACTGAAACAGTCTGTTTCAGCCCAAGGCCTGGGCTGATAGGAGCAAATAACTTCCGTGCCACACAAGTTCCAGGCAATGATCATCTCCAACACTATAGAATCTAACCATCCCCTCTTTAATCACAGTACAATCACTGAAACTTCCACTGTCAATATCTTGGAGTTTACTACTTACCAGAAACTGAACTGGCCCAGCATATAAATACTGTGGTGACACGATAAGATCAGAGACTGGCAATTCACCAAGGCATGTTTGACAACATCAGGACAGCAAATATCTCAGTTCCTGGACATCACTGCAGGGGTTCTTCAGGATAGTGGCCTAGACAGCAATATGTTCTGTCTACAAGATGCACTGCAGGAACTCACCAATTCCAAACTCACAGTCATTACAGTTTTGAAGGTAAAAAGTACCAGATGAATCCCTCCCCCTCCCCAACCCCCACCCCCGCCTTTGAGGGGGAGAGCTCACTGGTGGTGATTTAACCTGACAATTACCACACCTTAGGTGAGGGGCTAGGATGAGAAGGCAGGCCTTCAAAATTAACCTCAACCAGTATGGAGATTGAACCCATGCTGTTGGCATTACTCTGCACAATGAACCAGCTGTCCAGCCAACTGAGCTAACTGACCTCCAATTATCTTGGCCTATCCCCATGAGAGCAGCAGATACCTGTTAAAACCATCACCTGGAGGTTCCTCAAGGTCTCCTGTAATTCAAAGAACAAAGAAAATTACAGCACAGGAACAGGCCCTTCGGCCCTCCAAGCCTGCACCGACCATGCTGCCTGACTTAACTAAAACCCAGGGACCATATCCCTCGATTCCCATCCTATTCATGTACTTTTCAAGACACCCCTTAAAAGTCACTACTGTATCCACTTTCACTACCTCCCCCAGCAATGAGTTCCAGGCACCCACCACTCTCTGTGTAAAAAAATCTGCCTCATACATCTCCTTTAAACCTTGCCTCTTGCACCTTAAACCTATGCCCTCTTGACTCTTCCACCCTGGGAAAAAGCTTCTGACAATCCATTCTGTCCGTGCCTCTCATAATCTTGTCGACTTCTGTCAGGTCTCCCCTCAACCTCCGTCGCTCCAGTGAGAACAAACCAAGTTTCTCCAACCTCTCCTCATAGCTCATGCCCTCCATACCAGGCAACATCCTGGTAAATCTTTTCTGTATCCTTTCTAAAGCCTCCACATTCTTCTGGTAATGTGGGTGACCAGAATTGAACACTATATTCCAAGTGCGGCCTAAGTAAGATCCTATGAAGCAGCAACATGACTTGCCAATTTTTAAACTCAATGCCCCGGCCGATGAAGGCAAGCATGCTGTATGCCTTCAAATACTGGATTTGTGGAGATATTTATTCAATGTCACAGAACCTGGCCAGTATTGTCAAGAACTACGTAAACAAGTAATAGATAAGACTTGATTGTAGAGATATTAGGTATTACCAGCTTAATACTTGTGGATATCAAAAACCTACCCAATGTCCAAACAAGGTCGAGCCTCCCCCTGATGGGTTAGTTAGGACTGGGAAAGCTAAAACTTTATTACATGATGTGACAATGGTGTCTCTAGGGGTAACCAACAATACTGACAGAATTGCTCCTGAATCACAGATATGAGATATACTGGGCGATATTGGAGGATTGTTTGGGAGTGCAAACTCGGTATTTAATTCAGTACAACTGTCTGAACTGAATGGCTATTCCTCCTGGGTTGCCACGGAAAGGGATGACAGTGTGGAGGCTATGGAACCGAGAATGCACTCACTGCCACAGACCTACAGGGTGATGGACTCATAAAAACATTGAATCAGGTAACTGAAGGGTTAACTAAGACCACTGGGGCCTCAGTCAAAGGGTGGATGAAGAGTGAGAATCTTGCCAGAGATCTGATAGATGAGGTTAGATCTGAAACTAAACATCTGAGATTTGGAACCAGTCCTCAACCTTGATTTGAACTCTGCAATTTGGTCTGGTTACTTGAAGGGTACAAATTTAAAGGCTGAATGTCAAAGCCTTCAACAATTAATAATCTTTCCTCCCTTGTTGTGCTAACAAAGAGCTTGTGTTCAGTCAAAATCCAGACCAACATTCACAGAAGACAACAACATCTGGAAGAAGAAGACTGATAGTTACGTGGCAAAATCCTGGCCAGGTTTCGGATGCAAGTGGAAATCAGCCTCAATTTCAGTAACGGATAGAGAGTATTTATGCATTGCAGGTATTGACTAGTTTCTAAGTAGCAAAAAATAAAAAAACAAAAACAAAAATGCACGAAAATCTCAGTGGGTCTGACAGATCTGTGGAGAGAGTTAGAGCGAACATTTCGAGTCTGGATGACCCTTCGTCAGAGCCCAGAATAAAGAAAGTTGTGTTTAAACATTCAAAGTCGACTTAGTGTCTTCATTCACTATTTGAGGTTAAAACACACAAGTTTGAAGAACAAAGTAAATTAAACATCTTGTGTCTCTCTTCCTTCATTTACTCCCTGCTTCAGTCAGTCAAACCACCCAGTCCCATCCTCCATCTCTTCCCCTGTTTCCCAGTCTGTAGCTGGGATTTCTTCCCTGTTTCCATTTCTCACTCTGCTCCCACACTTGACTCCAACGCCTGTTTTGTGAGCGGTGATCACAGTGACCATTCAGCCCAGAGTGTTGAACTTTCCCTTGCAGTTCATTGTAGTGCCGATTTCAGCCAGAAGATGGTGATGTCGAGCTGTTCAAAGATCAGTCAAGTTTAACAGTGCAATGTCGCCTCCTGCTGCTGGATACCTGGTACTGGCAGCAATCCCAAAAACACAAAATGCTGAAAGACTCGGCTGATCAGACAGTTCAGCAGCACCTTTCTTCACAACTGAAAGAGAATTAGATCAGAAAGAAAGGAGGGAAAATAAACATGAGCCTGGACTTCCCAATTCCATGTTCCTGTCACACACCGAGTCCCTATCGGGAAATTCCACACTGCCAGTCTGGACAATGTTCAAAAAGCCCAGGTTGGGAGAGTGAAATTGCCCAGTTTGGGATCTTGCTGTGTGTCAGGAGGTGAATTCAAAAATCTGGGCCTGTTTTCGAGTACAGAAAAGATAAGAAAGTCCTCCTGGATTAATAACTGGGGGATTGCTGGATAGTTAGAATGTGAGAATGAAAGTGAAATCAGACAGAGCAACACCACCTCCCCCTGGCTCAGAATGGTATAAAGTCTGACAAAACACCAGGTTTTTATCCAACCGATTTATTTGAGAATAGACTCACAAGGTTTCGGGGCTTTTTGGTTCGCCCCAAAAGCTTGTGAGTTGGACTGAAACCTGGTGTTGTCAGACTTTTTACTGTGTTTACGCCAGTCCAACGCCAGCATACCCACATTAAGAATGGTATTGCAGCAATCAAATTAAATTTTTAAAATCCATGCAGCAGCTCCACCTAATGGCTTCTGGTGATACTGCAACAACATGTTTCCTTGTTCAAGTGTTGCCACAACATTATTTATCAACAAAATAGTAAATCTAAAACCACAAATGGATTTATTTTTAACCCAGTAATTTCTCAGAATCCTTATGTGCCCCAGGGATCTGTTCTAGGACTCTTGCTGTTTGTTATTTTCATAAATGACCGAGATGAGGAAGTGGAGGGATGGGTAAGTAAGTTCACTGATGACACGAAGGTCGGTGGTGTTGTGGATGGTCTGGAAGGATGTCAAAAGTTGCAGCAGGACATAAATAGGCTGCAGGACTGGGCGGAGAAGTGGCAGATGGACTTCAACGCGGATAAATGTGTAGTCGTCCATTTTGGCAGAACCAACGGGATGAACGAGTACACTCTCAAGGGCAGGAGTCTTGGTAGCGTTGAAGAGCAGAAGGATCTTGGGGTCTGGGTCCACAGGACTCTTAAATTGGCCTCGCAGGTGGAGGATGTGGTCAAGAAGGCGTATGGTGTACTGGCCTTCATTAATCGAGGGATTGAGTTTAGGAATCGGGAGGTAATGCTGCAACTTTATAAGACCCTCGTCAGGCCTCATTTGGAGCACTGTGCGCAGTTCTGGTCGCCTCACTATAGGAAAGACGTAGAAGCTATTGAGAGGGTACAGAGGAGATTTACAAGGATGTTGCCTGGACTGGGAGGCATGCCTTATGAAGTTAGGTTGAGGGAGCTGGGACTCTTTTCCCTGGAGAGACGAAGGTTGAGAGGCGACCTGATAGAAGTTTATAAAATGTTGAGAGGAATAGATAGGGTGGATTCTCAGAGGCTATTTCCCCGGGTTGAAATGGTCGCTACGAGAGGACACAGATTTAAGGTGCGGCGAGGAAAGTACAGAAGTGATGTTAGGGGTAAGTTTTTCACTCAGAGGGTGGTGAGTGAATGGAATCGGCTGCCATCAGTGGTGGTGGAGGCGAACTCGCTGGGGTCTTTTAAAAGACTTCTGGATGAGTATATGGGGTTTAATGAGATTGGGGGTTATAGATAGGTCTATAGATTGGTCAGTGTTGATGTGATCAGCGCAACTTGTGGGCCGAAGGGCCTGTTTGTGCTGTAGTGTTCTATGTTCTATGTTCTATCTCCCTTGGTCTTTTTCCATCTCCCCTGCTCTTTCTCCCTTTTCTCCATCTCCCCTAGTCTTTCTCCACCTTCTCCATCTCCCCTGGTCCTTCTCCATCTCCCCTGCTCTTTCTCCCTTTTCTCCATCTCCCCTGGTCTTTTTCCATCTCCCCTGCTCTTTCTCCCTTTTCTCCATCTCCCCTGGTCTTTCTCCATCTCCCCTGCTCTTTCTCCCTTTTCTCCATCTCCCCTGCTCTTTCTCCATCCCCCCTGCTCTTTCTCTCTTTTCTCCATCTCCCCTGCTCTTTCTCCATTTCCCCTGCTCTTTCTCCCTTTTCTCCATCTCCCCTGGTCTTTCTCCATCTCTCCTGCTCTTTCTCCAGCTTCTCCATTTTCACTGGTCTTTCTGTACCTTCTCCATCTCGCCTGCTCTTTCTCCCTTTTCTCCATCTCCCCTAGTCTTTCTCCATCTCGCCTGGTCTTTCTCCCTTTTCTCCATCTCCCCTAGTCTTTCTCCACCTTCTCCATCTCCCCTGGTCCTTTTCCATCTCCCCTGCTCTTTCTCCATCTCCCCTAGTCTTTCTCCATTTTCTCCATCTCTCCAGCTCTTTCTCCACCTTCTCCACCTCCCTTGGACTTTCTCCACCTTCTCCATCTCACCCAGTCTTTCGCATCTTCTCAGTCTTCCCTGGTTTTTCTCCACCTTCTCCATCTCCCCTGATATTCTACCATCTTCTCCATCTCTTCTGACCTTTTCCCATCTTCTCCATCTTACCTGGTATTCTGCAATCTTCTCCCTCTCACCTGGTATTCCTCCACCTTCACCATCTCTCCTGATCTTCTACCATCTTCTCCATCTCCCCTGGACTTTTTCCATCTTCACCATCTTTCCTGCTCTTCCTCTATGTTTAGTTTACCTTGTGTCAATCACTTGTTTGAACTTTCTAACCAATATATGCAGGGCAGGTACCCAAAATGTCAGGCTGGTCACACCATCAAACTCTTTCTCCTGATCCAGGTGGGATTGGTCAGGGTGGATCCTGTGGGCCAGCACAGTGCCAAGGTGAGCAGACATGGTCCTGCCAAAGATCCTGTAGTCCGTGCTGAGGAGGGAGACTGGGCACCACTTCATAAACAGGAGGAGATCGCCCCTCTTGGGCAGGAGGACAATAATGGAGAGGAACATTTCTCCGGTCACAAGATTTTCCCTCAGGACCCGTGTGTAATCTCCCCGCCCACCCCCCAGGACATCCCAGAACCTGCTCTATGGTCAGCTTGTCCAGCCCCGGGGACTTGCCCCTCGAGAGCTGGTCAGGGACACTGGTCGGCTCAGTCAGGCTAAGGGGTACCCTCTGCACTGACCCTCAACAGATCCTCCCACAAACCTCTGTCAGCATCATCACTGGACAGATCCAGAGAGAAGAGAGCTCGGGAGTAGGCTGGGGCCTCAACGCTGATACTCTCCGATTCAAGACCAGGGATCCGTCATCATGAAGCAGCCCCAGGAGCTGCTTACGGAGTCGCTGCCTTTTTTCCAGTGAGTCGAAGATGGGGAGACAAGGTCCAGGTTCTGAAGGAACCGGATCTGTGATCTCACAAACACACCACAGAACTCGATAATCTGCTGCTCTCTCAGAGCGCCGTTCTTCTCTCCATACACCTTCCACGGGGCCGGATCCTTGTTGTGGGGCTTCTAGGATGCTTTGCTCGTTAATGTACTTATAATCACCATTCCCCTTAAATAGCCAGACAAAGTCACAGAATGGTTCAAAATGATTTATTGACGACTATAGCAATTGGACCCTCTTGAGACGATAAAGGCGACACAGAGTTCAGAATTTAGAAATACACAAGCAGTTAGAGTTTCAAATTTGATTACAAGTAATTAACATATACCAATCAATGTACAGGAGTTATCTCTATCCACTCACAGTTATAGATTAAGGTTACATCATTCATAAGATACAGATATTGAAACAAATCACAATCACATTCCGCTTGCTTAATTGTAATATCCAATCAGAGTTGAGTTTTGATTGTAGGTTATTGTTCCAACTATCTTTGGACACTCCAGCTGTGTCTGAATGTGAGAACACAAATCAATCCTCCCATTCCAAATGTCTGCTACAATGGCCTCTCCCAGACAAAGGCATCTTCCTCCCCTTCTGTTTATATGAAAGGTCTGTAACTCAGACACTCGGCCTTTGCCTGGCAATAGCAGCTTACTATCCTGATATGCATGTCTCTGCTGTTAAACTGTGTGCAGGCTTTTTTGTGGTTTAACCTTTCACTTGACACAGTTATTAATATGGCTACTATTCACTTCTATAATTATTAGTATGGGTACTATTCCCCCTCAGTCCTCAACTCAGAGTGAACTCCAGGTCGAGCACCTCCTGCTCCCACCCCTCGATCCTGGTCTCCTGTCCCCGCATTGAACCCCTCACAGACTCCCGACAGAAGATGTGAACCTTCTGCGAGACGTCAGCTCCAACCATCGGTTGAGGGTCAGCTGGACTTTGCCACGAGCTGTCAGCTAGGAATTCCCAGAATTCCCTGAGGGAGATGAGGGGGAGTCCCCCACTGACGATGGAGTCTAAATCCTCCTCGGTGCCCTCCACTAAGTCCCAGTCCTCCTCAGTCTTCTCACTATCAGTGACCACCAGCCCTCACCCCAGTCATACCAGCCTCTGTCACCATCCCACCCCCAGGATCGAGGGCAGAGAGCCCCTCCCTGGGCTGCTCTGGAGGTTCTGGGTCAGAGAGTGACAGTGGTTCTGGGCTCCGCTCCACCTCAGGCACCGGGTCACACAGTGACTGAGGGAAAAGCTCTAACCCCAGAACAAGCAACCCCAGGTTTAAAATCAGGGATGGAGAATGGGGCCTTTCCCCCTACCCCACCCCCCCAACCGAGTGACCCAGTGTGTGGGGTCTTCCCCTCTCCCACCCAGTGACCCAGTGTGTGGGGTCTTCCCCTCCCCCACCCAGTGACCCAGTGTGTGGGGCCTTCCCCTCCCCCACCCAGTGACCCAGTGTGTGGGGCCTTCCACTCCCCCACCCAGTGACCCAGTGTGTGGCACCTTCCCCTCTCCCACCCAGTGATCCAGTATAATATAAAATTGAATATAAAAGTAGGGAGGTCTTGCTGCGGCTGTATAGGGCATTGGTGAGGCCGCAGCTGGAGTACTGTGTGCAGTTTTGGGCGCTGCACCTGCGCAAAGATATTTTGGCCTTGGAGGGAGTGCAGAGGAGGTTTACTAGGCTGATACCGGAGTTGAGGGGATTGAGCTATGAGGAGAGGCTGAATAAACTAGGCTTGTACTCGTTAGAGTTTAGAAGAATGAGGGGAGATCTCATTGAGACGTATAAGATGATGAATGGGATGGATAGGATAGAGGTGGAGAGACTCTTCCCGCTCAAAAAAGACAGTAGGACTAGGGGGCACAGCCTCAAGATAAAGGGGAGGCGGTTTAGAACGGAGTTGAGGAGGAACTTCTTCACTCAAAGGGTGGTGAATCTCTGGAATTCTCTGCCCATTGAAGTGGTGGAGGCTGCCTCGCTAAATATTTTTAAGAAGCGGGTTGATGGGTTCTTGATAAGAGAGGGGATTAAGGGTTATGGGGAGAGGGCGGGAAAGTGGAACTGAGCCACAACAGATCAGCCATGATCTTATTGAATGGCGGGGCAGGCTCGAAGGGCTAGATGGCCTACTCCTGCTCCTATTTCTTATGTTCTTATGTTCAGTATGTTGGGGGCCTCCCCTCTCGCATCCAGTGACCCAGTGTGTGGGGCCTTCCCCTCCCCCACCCAGTGACCCAGTGTGTGGGGCCTTCCCCTCCCCCACCCAGTGACCCAGTGTGTGGAGCCTTCCCCTCCCCCACCCAGTGACCCAGTGTGTGGGGCCTTCCCCTCCCCCACCCAGTGACCCAGTGTGTGGGGTCTTTTTAATCGATTCCTCGATCAGGCCGAGCAGGTCCTGGGGGATATCAGCCCGTGTCTGGGTGGGATCAGCCTCATCGACCTCGCCCGTCCCAGCCTCCAGTGTGTCCGACTTGGTGACGAGTGACTGGATTATATCGAGTGGATCCTCCGGCCCTCCCTCAGGCAGGGGTCCTCACACATCCCCGGGAGGTACAGGCCGGACCGGAGGGATCCGTCTCACCCTCCCGAGGAATGGACGACCCCCGCTGACAGTGTGTGATAATGGGAGGGGGGCAGGATCTGCGAAGGACCCCAACCCCTCTTCCACAGAGGGACAAACCCCCCCCCCACCCCCACCCCCACCGACATGAAACTGTCTTTATTTGGATGAAGGGTTAAAACCCTCATCCTCCTGGATTGTTACTGTCCGGGGACAGATTTTCAGGGGTTCTGTGTTTTTACCCCCATCAGTGTTACCTAAATAGAAATAAGGATAGAGTTTCTCAGTGAATGTCCCAGTGAAAGTGTAGATATGGGACTTGTTATCCGAGTTATAAAAGGACACCTTCCCTCCCTCATAATCCAGACAGACTCGAATCTTTCTCGGATTCACACTCAGATCTAAACGTTTCCATGGTTTCTCACAAGCCTGGTATTTATTCCCCTTTCTCAGTATCATTGCCCAGAATCCGTTATCTGGATACAGGGTGATGTCCCCCTTCCTATTGATGGATTCCTTGGCCACACCCACACTCCACTCAGTCTTGTTTCCCACCTCCACCTCCCAGGAATGTTTTCCTGATGTGAATCCCTCTGATCCCAGGACATCGGCATAGTAATCAAATCTCTCCGGATTGTCGGGGAGTTGCTGCCGTTCCCCGGTGTATCTCACGGTGCTCAGGTCCTCAGACACGAGAAGGTTAGGATGGGCTGTATTAGGGTCGAAGGTGACTGGAGCTGGGAACAGATGGACACGGATAAAATGTTAGTCAGACTCACTGTAACTTTCACAGCCGGTTAGTGATTGGGAAAATCAGCAATGATCCAGAATTAGAAATTCATCCCCCGGGGAAGAGTTTAAACAGCGCACAGGGGAAAGGGGAAGACACTGCCCGGGGGGAAGGTTTTACCCGGACACCACACCCTGCAGTGAGGCTGAGGAAACCCCGTTACAGAGAGAGAGAGAAATGGAGACTGGCTGGGGGCGGGGCCAGTCTGGGGGCGGGGCCAGGATAGGCGGGGCCAGGGTGAGGGGCGGGACTAGGAGGGGCAGGGCCCAAATGGGGCGGGTCAATACTGGGGGGGGAGGGGTGAGAGATGGAGACTGGGGGCGGGGCCAGGATGGGGGCGGGGTCAGGGTGAGGGGCGGGGCTACTCGGGGGCGGGTGCAGGCTGGGGGCAGGGCCTGAGTGGGGGGCGTGGAAGGCCAGGGGCGGGTCAATGCTCGGGGGGGGGGGGGGGGGGGGAAGACAGTGGGGGTGGGGCCAGATTGGGGGCGGGGCCAGGTTGGGGGCGGGGCCAGACCCCAGAAGAACTGAGTGAGGGATCTGTAAAAACGATGGAAGAGAAACAGAGAGAGAGACAGAGCGACAGGCAGAGAGAGGGGGGCTCGTCTGCTGGTGACACGAATGCGACCCCTGAAGGTGCCTCCCCTCCTGTGTCCTGATGCGACCCGGAGGGACCTGCCATCCTGTCCAATGGCTGCAAGAGAGAGAAAGCTGGACTGGGAGAACAGGGACATGAAACACAGAGAGAGAGACAGAGAGAGAGAGACAGAGAGAGAGAGAGAGAGACAGAGAGAGAGAGAGAGACAGAGAGACAGAGAGAGACAGACAGAGAGAGAGAGAGACGGAGAGAGACAGAGAGAGAGAGACAGAGAGAGACGGAGAGAGAGACAGAGACAGAGAGAGAGAGACAGAGAGAGAGAGAGAGACAGAGAGAGAGAGACAGAGAGAGAGACGGAGTGAAGGCAACATCAGGTTGTTACAGAAACAAGCAGCCACACTTGGACCGTGCTGAATACAAGAGACGGATTAAAGAGCGAGAGAGTCAAGTCAATGGTGGTTTAGTCTGTGCCGTGTCCCCGGGGCTGGTTGGAGAAGTGAGTGTTCCTCAGTTTGAGGGATAGTGAGTTAGAAACCGGACAGTCCGGCAGCCCCTGTTAGAAGCCCCTGATCCACCAAAACCTGTGGCTCCCCTTGTACAGCGGAGGGAAACTCCAGTCACTGATGACGGGGCCCCACCGAGGGGGCAGCGAGAGGGGAAGCGCTTTAAACCCGGGGAAAAGCAGATCATCCCGACCTGTTTCAATTGTGGGGGAAGTGGACAGTTTGTCCGAGAGTGGAGGAAACCAATGAAGGGCCAGAGTCAGGGGACTCGGAGTCAAGAGACACCCGAGACAAACACCCCGAGTTTCCAGAAATCCCACAGATGAATGAAATGGTGTCAGCACGAAAACACTCCCCAGGGTCAGGTCCATGTGGCCCAGGGAGAGGGTGTCCCGGGAAATTCAGCAGGAAGGGACTGTACCCAGCCTGAGTATCCTTGTCCACTCGGGTATGATGAGTGTGATAGACAATGTGTAGATATTATAGTGGAGGGAGAGAAAGGTAGTAGAGACAGGAGTGTCCAACACGGGAGTAGATTCACCCTCTCCTCTGATCTACAGGAGGATCCATTATATTGGGAAGATTTACAGCTGATACAGGGGCTGGAGCGATATCCAAACCCTTAGGTTTTAGGGTGGGACCCCCTCCAGACAAAGTGGACATGGGTTTTAGTGAGATGGCGGCCATCGGGGGGCCGGATCGGCGATCAGAGGCCGGGTCCGGTCATCGGGAGGCCAACAGATACCGGGTCTGACCATCAGGCGACCGGGGGAGGTGAGGGGGGTATGCGCTTGTCAACCAATCTCCCGGCAGACTGAGAAATCAGTGCATGTGCACTCGCCCCACCAACGGAAATCCCTTGACTCTGTGATACACTCAGTGCCGGAAATTCATTCAACTAAACTCACCCAAAAAACAGATGGGAAAATCTCCTGTATTCCTGCCTGTTGGGAGCTTAGTTTTTGGGGAAAATCATCCCACCCCGTGTCCCAGCCGCAAAACCAACCGACTTTCCTTAAGATCGTGGAGAAAGAGCTGGAAAAGGCAGTAGCCTCTCTAGTGGAACAGGGAGTATTGGGACTGAGATGACAAATGTGAAAAGGCTTTCATTAAACTGAAAATGGACTTGCAGACTGGCCCAGCTCTGGGAGCTGTGGACCCCGACAAGGACTTTAATCTGGAAGCTGCAGCCACTGACATCAGTTTCAGTGAAGTCCTTCTGCAGGAAACAAACAGTCACTTGTGACCGGGAACCGATGTGAGCAGAGTCCCAGCAGACCTGGAAAAGGGATTTTCCACCTGTGAGGGACATCTGTTAGTGAGCTGTTGGACAGTGAAACATTTTACTGTTTTCACCCACACCCAGTCTGTTACATTACTGACCCACCACAATCCAATCCAACTGTTGTTAGACACAAAAATCACAGAAAGGACGGGATCTAGTGTCAGAATAACCAGCTGGACTTTATTACTAAGTGGGAAAAACATGAAGGTAAACAGAATGGATGACCCTAAACTCACAGCTCATCTCAACTATCCGGGAGAAGCTCATACTTGTACCGTACAGGGTGTTTGGGAAACTGGGGGAGGATTCAGGGCAGAAATCCACCCTGAGGGATGAGATATTTATGTTGACGGCTCCAGTTTTGTGGAAGAAGGAAAAAGAAAAACAGAATGCTGACTAATGATCCACAAAGGGAGGTTGAATGAACAATATCACTTCCCAATACTGAGTGTCCAGCAGGTGAAGCTGGTCACTGTGACTGTGGTCACACACCAAGGAACAGTCTGATCAGGGGTCAGAAAGGGGTTTGCTTGGTAATAACCAAACCCCACCTGAGTAAAAAAAACTTGAAAATCCCCACAACAAAAGTTGAAACGATCAGGAAAAATCAATCAGAAACATTTTCTGTTTTGAAGGGAAAGGCAATTGGATTTTGTTTTCAGTGTGTGTGTGTGTGTGTGAGAATGGATGGAAAGTTTCTGTCCTCTGAATGAAATTCTGTCTCCAGAAAATTCTCTTGTGTTGGCAGTATACACCCTGCTTTGCACAACTATAAGTCATTAACTCTTTGTTTCATTTCCTTTAATGCTGCCAATTTAAAATCTGTTATTTTTCAGAGGTTGAATTTAGTTTTGCTGTTGTGAAATGTAGCAGAGAGTTTGTTTTTAGTAAAGATAAGCTTCAGTTGTGAAGCTTTGAAGATATTCAGTAGAAATTCAGTTTTGAATGTCTCAAAACACTTTGCTTTCATTGCATTCACGGTATTTATATGAAGAAAACTGTGACCGTTTATGACAGATATCAGATTAAAGACATTTCTGACTTTCTCCAAATGAGGTTCAATGATAAACATCAGAAACTGAAAACCGGCTGAAGGGAGAGAGAGGATGAAGGAGATATTGGAAAGATTCTGTCCCCTTCTTCATGTTAAAGACTGTCAGGTTGTTGTTATATTGTTACTTTATTCCAAAATGATTTTGATTCTCATTGTTTGACCGGAGCAAGGCAGAGAGGAGCGATGTGTGGCTGGAGTAAAAAGGGGAAGGGATTGACTTTTTTCCTTACTTTATCGCGGGGTTTCTTTTTCCGCTGGTTTAAGTGAAAAGCGGAAGTAGGCCGGCCGTGGGGTGACCTGGGAAAGATTTTAAAACTTTTTTTAAGCACGCGGGAGGTTTAAAAAGCAGGCTGCACTATCCAGCGGGCAGCATCGTTAGCGGACAGTGGAGTGAGCAGATAGCAGAGTGAGGGCTGAAGGGCTTTGGTTCAACGGGCTTAGGCAGAAACGGGTGAGGCAGGGTAGGTTTAGTTCTTAGTTAAACTTAAAAACTAAGTAAATAAAATAAGGATGGAGGGTCAGGTGATGTGTTGTTCCTGCGTGATGTGGGAGCTGGTGGACCCCATTGTGGTTCCTAGTGAGCATGTCTGCAGTAAGTGTTGGTTGGGTGAGGAACTCCGGCTCAGGGTTGATGAGCTGGATTCTGAGCTTCGGACACTGCGACACATCAGGGAGGGGGAGAGTTACCTGGATGCTGTGTTTCAGGAAGCAGTCACACCCCTTAGACTAACTAACTTGAATTCAGCCAGTGGTCAGGGACAAGAGGGTGTGGCTGCGAATGAGGCAGGTAGAGGGATCCAGGAGGTAGAGTCCCAGGAACCTCAGTCCCTGAACCTGTCCAGGTTTGAGATTCTTGCTCTCTGTGTGGACAGGAACAGGGACTGCAGGGAGGATGAGCAAACTGACCACAGCATCGTGGTACAGAGAGCTGTTCAAGTGGGGGGAGAAAAAAGAAATGTAGTCGTAATTGGGGATAGTATAGTTCGGGGCATTGTCACTGTTCTCTGTGACCAGGATTGAGAATCCCGAAGGTTGTGTTGCCTGCCTGGTGCTTGGGTTCAGGATATCTCATCTGGGCTGCAGAGGAACTTGGAGTGGGAGGGTAAAAATCCAGTTGTGGTCCACATAGGTACCAACGACACAGGTAGAACAGGAACAGAGGTTCTACTGAGGGAATATGAAAAGCAAGGAGCAAAATTAAAAAGCAGAACCAAAATGGTAATAATCTCTGGATTGCTACCTGAGCCACGAGCGAATTGGCACAAGGTCAATAAGATTAAGGAGGTAAATACGTGGCTCAAAGATTGGTGTGGGAGGAATGGGTTTGAATTCATGGGACATTGGCACCAGTACTGGGGAAGAGGGGACCTGTTCCGATGGGATGGTCTTCATCTGAATCGTGCTGGGACCAGAGTCCTGGCGAATCGTATAACTAGGGCTGTAGATAAGGCTTTAAACTAAATAGTGGGGGGGAGAGTTCAGTTGTTTGGAGAATTAGAAAATCAAAGGTAAAGGAGAGGGTAGGAATGCAGGTTAATGATGAGGACTTTCAACTAGTTAAAGGAGCCGAGGGCTCAGGAGAGGTTTGTAAAGTTTCCAGAGCACGTAGTAGAACAGAGAGTATAGAAGGTGGCAGGAATCTAACCTCAGGCAGAGTCAAAAAGGTGACAGGCAGGAGAAGGGAGGTGTCAACACAGTGCAGGGAGATGGTCTGGGGAAGAATAACCAGTCTGTGACAGGAAGGGACAGAGCGCGCAAACAAAAGAATGCACTAACAAATCGGGTCCAGGTAAGAAAGACTAACATAAAGACACTTTACCTGAATGTACGCAGCATTCGAAACAAAGTGAATGAGTTGACAGCACAAATCAGTGGCCATTACGAAACATGGTTGCAGGGTGACCAGGACTGGGAATCCAGGGGTATCAGACAATTCGGAAGGACAGACAGGAAGGAAAAGGAGGTGGGCTAACTCTGTTAATTAAGGATAACATCAGGGCAGCAGTGAGAGACGATATAAGCTCTAAGGAGCAAAATGTGGAATCAGTGTGGGTGAAGATAAGGAATAGTAAGGGGAAAAAGTCACTGGTGGACGTAGTATATAACCCCCAAATAATAGTTAGATTTCCAGAAGGCATTCAATAAGGTGCCTCACAAAAGGTTGCTGCATAAGATAAAGGTACACGGAGTTGGGGGTAAAGTGTTAGCGTGGATTGAGGATCGGCTATCTACCAGAAAGCAGAGAGTTGGAATAAATAGGTGCTTTTCTGGTTGGCAATCAGTGACTAGTGGCATTCCGCAGGGATCGGTGCTGGGGCCTCAACTATTTACCATATACATTAGACGATCTGGAGGAGGGGACCAAGTGTAGGGTAACAAAGTTTGCAAATGATACAAAGACGAGTGGAAAAGCAAATTGTGTGGAAGACACAAAGTCTGCAGAGAGATTTGGATAGGCTGAGTGGGCAAGGATCTGGCAGATGGAGTATAATGTTGGTAAGTGTGAGGTTATCTACTTTGGAAGGAATAATAATAAAATGGACTATTATTTAAACGGTGAAAAATTACAACATGCTACTGTGCAGAGGGACCTGGGGGTCCTTGTGCATGAATCACAAAAACCCAGTTTGCAGGTGCAGCAGGTGATCAAGAAGGTGAATGGAATGTTGGCCTTTATCTCGAGGGGGATAGAATATAAAAGCAGGGAGGTCATGCTGCAACTGAAGAGGGCACTGGTGAGGCTGCACTTAGAGTATTGTGTATAATTTTGGTCCCCTTATTTAAGAAAGGATATATTAGCTTTGGAGAGGGTAAAGAGAAGGTTCACCAGGTTGATTCTGGAGATGAGGGTGTTAGCTTATGTGGAGAGATTGAGTAGACTGGGCTTGTACCCTTTGGAGTTTAGAAGGTTGAAGGGAGATCTTCTAGAGACATATAAGATAATGAAGGGGCTAGACAGGGTAGAAGCAATGAGGTTATTTCCACTTACAATGGAAACAAGAACTAGGGGGCATAGCCTCAAAATACAGGGGAGTTAATTTAGAACAGAGTTGAGGAGGAACTTCTCTCAGAGGGTAGTGAATCTTTGGAATTCTCTGCCCAGTGAAGCAGTAGAGGCTACCTCGTTAAATGTGTTTAAGTCACAGACAGATAGATTTTTATCCAATAAGGGATTTAACGGTTATGGGAAGCAGGGGGTAAGTGGAACTGAACCCACTATCAGAACAGCCATGATCTTACTGAATGGCGGAGCAGGCTCAAGGGGCTAGATGGCCTACTCCTGCTTCTATTTCTTATGTTCTTATATTTTAACACCTTGGTAAACATGCTTATCCAGAATACCACGTCACTCACTACTGTCTGACAGTCAGTGTACCAAAGTGACAGTGACACACACACAGATCAGGAGAAATACACTTTTAAACTCAAATATTGGAGCTGAGACAAAGTGTAATTCTTTCAGATTCTGGGAACCATAAGATGGCAGCCAGAGTGTGTGAGTAAAACTCAATCAGTATAAACAAAATGAATGTTGAATTAGATTGAGAAAAATCAACTTGAATTCATAGCAGAGAGAACAAACTGACTGAAGTGCAGGAAAATGAAATGATTACTGCCACAGCAATGAGCTCACAGCTTCAGATCAGGATGAAATGGGAGGCTGATGATGTTGTTGGAGACATTTGTGAAATTTTGTTTTGTGCAGATTGACATTCAGTAAGTTTCTAAAAGACACTATAGTGAAGAGGAAAGGGTCAGCTACATCCTTTATGGGCAGGACAGAAAGGATTCATCTTCCCAGCAACTGGAAGATGAGTGAGGAGTTCCCCGTCTGTCATTGCTACTGTATGGTTCATTGATTCTGTACGTAGTCCACACTGGGTTAATGGGCATTGAAGGGCCATTGAGTTCACATGGGTGGATGGGAGGAGTGAGTTGGCACTGAGATGGAATGGAGTGAGGTGGGGGAATGATGGGTGCATGGAAGGATCATGGGGACACAGCTAAGAACTTTTCACCTTAAAAACAATTCAGCACTCATCTTCAGCCAAAGTCAAACCAATGGATTCACCAATGTGAATTTCAAATCTTGAGATGAACCTGTTGATAATTTCTGAATGAGACTGAGAAACGTGGCCAGAAAATGTAAATTCAGAGAAAGCGATGAAAGTTGGGAGATCAGCTCATTTGCGATTCTACACAGCCTGATGTATAAAAAGATCTGATTAGAAAGAACAAGCTCAGAATATCAGAGATTGTAGACATTGCCAGAGTACATGGACACAGGAGCAGAGATATGAAGACGCTGACTATCCAAACAGCTGGTATTCAGTTAAATTACAGGAAAGGCAGCAGTGAAACATCTACAAAAGGCTGCAAACCAGACAGAAAGATAAGAGCTGTGAATGTCCACATGAGTTCACTGGCAGAAGGAAATGTCCCACCTGAGGATCAAACTGTGGACTTTGTAGAAAGCCCAATCACTGGGTAAAGATGCACAGAATAAATTAAGAGATTGGTAAAGTTACTAGAGGCAGAGCAACAGGGGAACTGAGAAGAAACTAAAACATTGATTTGATGCTGGGATTCCTGCCCCATTCACAGCATCCCCCCACCCCCCCCAGTTCTTTGCTGATACAGGATAAGGTTGTGAGTAGCATCTTGCCAGATCCATTGTGGAGTCAGGCATCTCACAGCCCTCCCTAATTTTTGTTGAGTTGGGCCAGTCTCTCCATTACTTATGGTCCACGGCCCCACAGAGAAGCTGTGACAGTCAGGATTCGGGGACAGATAAAGTAAAAGAGTCTTAGCTGTGCCCCCATGATCCTTCCATGCACCCACCATTCGCCCCTCACTCCATTCCATTCTCAGTGCCAACTCACTCCTCCCATCCACCCATGTGAACTCAATGGCCCTTCAATGCCCATTAACCCAGTGTAGACTATGTACAGAATCAATGAGCCATACAGTAGGAATGACATCTGTGGAACTGCTCAGAAATAAAACACCTATTCACTAATCGTCTTTTCAAAAAATATTATGGTTTCTACAGCCCAATTGGCTGAGAGCCCAGACTCACAAAAGGATTATCTCAGTGGGGTTCTGTTTTCACACCTGGACATAAAGGTTGACTTTTCTTGATTGACATCCTTAAGTGATTATAATAAATTATTCTTTCAGTGATTGTGTTCATTTGCACAATTTAAGAGGTGCTGAAGCTGTTGTGTTTGATTCTTTACTGGCCTGTCTGAAGCCTTTATAGTGTTGTAAAAACAATAATATTTTTTCAAAAGAAGATTTGTGAATATGTTTTGTGTTAGCAACTCCACACATGCCATTGTTATTATCTGTCTCATCAATTCAGTACATATTGTACACTCTGTGGATGGGTACACAGGGCTATAAAGTAACGTAAGTTGGTATAGGACCTCGGAGCAGGAGTAGGCCATTCAGCCCCTCGAGGCACCTCCATCATTCAACAACATTCTCACTGATCTGATTGTGGTCTCAACTCTACTTTCATGTCTGCATCCCCACCCCCATAATGACTCCCTTGTCAATCAGAAATCTATCAAATTCAGCTGAGAATAAATTCAATGACCCAGCCTCCAATGCATTCTGGAAAAAAGAATACAGACTACTGACTCACAGAAAAATAATCTCCTTATCTCGATTTTAAAAAAGAGACCTCTTATTTTTGGAAGTTTGCAAGGTGTTGCCTATGGAACCTTGCTGAGTTTCTGCAGTGCACCTTGTCGATGGTAAACTCGGGTGAAATTGTTTGTTGGTGGTGGAGGGAGTGAGTGTTTGCAGATTGGATTCCAATCAAACTGGAGACCTCTGGAGGAGACTGAGATGGATCATCACTCAGAATATTGTAGCAAATGCATCAGCCTTATCTTTTCCATTGGTGTGCTGGATTCCCCATCATTGAGGATGGAGATGTTTGTATAGCCTCTTCCTCCAGTGAGTTGTTTAATTATCACCACTATTCACGACTGGATGTGGTAGGATTGCAGAGGTTAGATCTGACCCATTGATTCTGTAATTGCTTCGCTCTGTCTATGACTTGCTGCTGGTGGTGCAGATCGACACAAATGGATATGATCTGGTGGCCATTACAGAGACGTGGCTGCAAGGTGACAGGGACTGGGAGCTGAATGTCCAGGGGTATCAAGTGTTTAGGAAGGATAGGCGGGAGGGAAAAGGGGGGGGCGTAGCTCTGCTGATTAAGGACAGCATCAGGGTGGTAGCCAAATATTGGAACCAAAGAGCAGAACGTGGAATCGTTGTGGGTGGAGATTAGGAACAGCAAAGGGAGGAAGACGCTGGTGGGTGTCGTCTATAGGCCCCCGAATAATGATCTGGAGGTGGAGCGGGCTGTTAACGCGCAAATAAGTGCGGCGTGCAGGAATGGGACGGCCGTAATTATGGGGGATTTCAATCTGCATATTGATTGGTCGACCCATGTTGGACGCGGTGGGCTCGAGGAGGAGTTCTTGGAATGCTGCCGGGATAGTTTCCTTGAACAGTGTGTGTTGGAGCCGACGAGGGAGCGAGCTATCTTGGATCTGGTGCTATGTAATGAGGCGGGTAGAATTAGGGACCTTGCGGTGAAGGATCCTCTTGGGGAGAGTGATCATTGTATGGTGGAATTTCTGGTGCAGATGGAGGAGGACAAAGTGGGTTCCCGGACACGCGTCCTTTGTTTGAACAGAGGGGAGTACGGTAGGATGAGAGAGGAATTGGCGAATGTGGACTGGGGGAGCGCTTTGGAAGGTAGGTCTGCTGAGGAGCAGTGGAGGATTTTTAAGGAGATCTTTCTTGGTGCTCAGCGGAAATTTATTCCGATGGTTAAAAAGGACCGTAGGAGGAGAGGTAATAAGCTGGGGATAACGAAGGAGGTGAAGGAAAGTGTTAAATTAAAAGCGGAGGTGTTTAGAGTAGCTAAGAGTAGTGGGAGAGAAGAGGATTGGGAGAGGTTTAAATGTCAACAAAGATTGACAAAGAAATTGATAAAGAAGGGTAGGAGAAACTACGAAGCTGGGCTAGCGCTTAATATAAAAAAGGATAGCAAGAGTTTTTATAAGTATATAAAAAGGAAGAGGCTGGCTCGGGTGAACATTGGACCCTTAGAGGATGAGAAGGGGGACTTAGTGGTAGGGGATGGAGAAATGGCTGAGGTCTTGAATAACTTTTTTGTTTCGGTCTTCACGGAAGAAGACGTGAATAATTTGCCGGGTGTTAGCGATGGAAAGGTGGTAGGACTGGAGGGTCTCGATGACATTACTGTTACTAGAGAGGTGGTGCTCGACAGGCTGGAGGGGCTGATTGTGGACAAGTCTCCAGGACCGGATGGAATGCATCCGAGGGTTCTGAAAGAAATGGCGGAGGTGATAGTGGATGCCTTGGTGGTTATTTTCCAGACGTCGCTGGATTCCGGGGAAGTGCCGGAAGATTGGAAAGCGGCTAATGTTACGCCGTTGTTTAAGAAGGGTGCCAGGCAAAAGGCGGGGAATTATAGGCCGGTTAGTTGAACGTCTGTTGTCGGTAAAATGTTAGAATCCGTCATTAAGGAGGAAATTGCGAGGCACCTTGAAGGGAATTGCTTGATAGGGCAGACGCAGCACGGTTTCGTTAAAGGGAAGTCGTGTCTGACAAATTTACTGGAGTTCTATGAGGATGTGTCTAGGGCGGTGGATAAAGGAGAGCCAGTGGATGTGGTCTTTCTTGATTTTCAGAAGGCGTTTGACAAGGTACCTCACAAGAGGTTGTTGAAGAAGGTCAGGGGACATGGAGTTGGGGGTAGGGTGTTAGCGTGGATAGAGGACTGGTTGTCAAATAGGAGGCAGGGAGTGGGGGTCAATGGGTGCTATTCGGATTGGCGGTTGGTGACTAGTGGAGTGCCTCAGGGGTCAGTGCTGGGGCCTCAGCTATTTACCATTTATATAGATGATCTGGAGGAGGGAACCGAGTGTATGGTGTCAAAATTTGCTGATGACACCAAGATTGGTGGAACGGCAAATTGTGCGGAGGGTGTGGAGAGTCTGCAGAAGGATCTAGATAGGCTGGGTGAATGGGCCAGGAACTGGCAAATGGAATTTAATGTTGGTAAGTGTGAGGTGGTCCACTTTGGTAGGAATAATGGTAGGAAGGATTATTACTTACGTGGAGAAAAACTGCAGCAGGCGATGGTGCAGAGGGACCTCTGGGTCCTTGTGCATGAGTCGCAAAAACCCAGCCTGCAGGTGCAGCAGGTGGTCAGGAAGGCGAATGGGATGCTGGCCTTCATAGCGAGGGGGATTGAATATAAAAGTAGGGAGGTCTTGTTGCGGCTATATAGGGCATTGGTGAGGCCACAGCTAGAGTACTGTGTGCAGTTTTGGGCGCCATACTTGCGCAAGGATATTTTGGCCTTGGAGAGAGTGCAGAGGAGGTTTACTAGGCTGATGCCAGAGTTGAGGGGGTTGAGCTATGAGGAGAGGCTGAATAAACTAGGCTTGTACTCGTTAGAGTTTAGAAGAATGAGGGGAGATCTCATTGAGACGTATAAGATGATGAATGGGATGGATAGGATAGAGGTGGAGAGACTCTTTCCGCTCAGAAAGGACAGTAGGACTAGGGGGCACAGCCTCAAGATAAAGCGGGGGCGGTTTAGAACAGAGTTGAGGAAGAACTTCTTCACTCAAAGGGTGGTGAATCTCTGGAATTCTCTGCCCGTTGAAGTGGTGGAGGCTGCCTCGCTAAATATTTTTAAGACGCGGGTTGATGGGTTTTTGATAAGCAAGGGGATTAAGGGTTATGGGGAGAGGGCGGGAATGTGGAACTGAGCCACGACAGATCAGCCATGATCTTATTGAATGGTGGGGCAGGCTCGAGGGGCTGGTTGGCCTACTCCTGCTCCTATTTCTTATGTTCTTATGATATTTAATATGCAAGTCATCCTGTGTTGTAGTTTCACCAGGATGACACCTCACTTTCAGGTATTCCTGGAGCTGCGACAGGCAGGTTGATGAGGGTGAGGTTAATAAGTTTTTCCCTTTTGTTGGTTCCCTCACCACCTGTCCCAGTCTAGCAGCTATGCCCTTAGGACCAGGCTAGCCTGGACTGTGGTGGTACCACAGAGCCACTTGGTGATGGACATTGAAGAGCCCACCCAGAGTACATTTTGCCCCTTGCCACTTTCAGTGCTACCCCAAGTGGTGTTCAACATGGGGGAGTACTGATTCACCAGCTGAGAGGGGTGGGCTGGGGTGGTACATTTGGAGCACAAGTTTCCTTGCACAAGAGATTTTCTTTCCTGTGTGTGACCTGATGCTATGAGACTACATGGGGCTCAGAGTCAATGTTGAGGATTGTCAGTGCAAATTCCTCCTGAATGTGTTACCTTTGCCGGGTCTGTCCTGCCAGTGGAACAGGACATATCCAGGGATGGTGATTGTATTTTAAATTAATTTATGGGAAGAGGACGTCACTGGCTGGGACAACATTTGTGGCCCATCCTTAACTGCCCTTGAACTGAGTGGCTTGCTTGGCCATTTTGGAGAGGCAGTTAAGAGGCAACTACATTGCTCTGGCTCTGGAGTCACATGTAGGCCAGAGCGGGTAAGGACGGCAGATCTCATTCCCTTAAGGACAGGAGTGAACCAAATGGGTTTTTCCAAGAATCGACAATGATTTCATGGTCATCATTAGACTTTTAATTCCAGATTTTTTGTTTGAATTTAAATATCACTCTCTGCCATGGTTTGAACCCAGATCCCCCTGGGTTTCTGGATTACCAGTCCTGTGATAATGTCACTACACCACTGCCTCCCCAGTGTCTGGGACATTGTCAGTAACGTATGGTTCCATGAGTATGACTGTTGCTTGACCAGTCTGTGAGACAGCTCTCACAATTTTCACACTCATCCCAGATGTTTGTGAGGACTTTGCAGGGTTGACAGTGTTATCATTTCTGGTTCTGGTGCCCAGTCAATGCTGGGTAATCCGTCCAGTTTCATTGCTTTGAAACTTTTTTTTTTAAGCAGTTTTATCTAACAGAGCGGTTTGCTCGCCTACTTCAGAGGGCAGGGTAGTTACAGGTCAGTGGAGTGAGAAGGGAGCAGAGTGAGCTGTAAGGGCTTTGGCTCACAGGGCTTGGACGAAAAGTTTAAATTCTTTGCTGGGTTTAGAATACACTAGATGACTGAGATGGAGGGAAATGTGATGTGCTGTTTCTGTATGATGTGGGAGCTGGTGGACCCCAAGGTCCTTCCCAGTGACCATGTCTGCAGTAAGTGCTGGTTGCTTGAAGAGCTCCAGCTCAAAGTAGACAAGCTGAACTCTGAGCTTCAGACACTGAGGCTCATCAGGGAGGGGGAGTGTAACCTGGATAATGGGTTACAAGAGAAAGTCACACCCCCTAAACTGATAAACTCAGAGTCAGGAACAAGAGGGGGTTGCTGAGGGGAGGAAGGAGGGGGGTTGCTGAGGGGAGGAAGGAGGGGGGGACCCAAAAGCCTCAGCCCCTGAATCTGCACAACAGGTTTGAGATTCTTGCTCCCAGTGTGGACAAGGACGAGGACTGCAAGGTGGACGAGCAAACTGCCCACGGTACAGTGGTGCAGACAGAGGTCAAAGCAGGAGAAGTAAAGAGGAATTAGTGGTAATTGGGGATAGTGTAGTTAGGAGCATAGACACTGTCCTTTGTGACGATGATAAAGAATACCGAGGGGTGTGTTGTCTGCCTGGTGCTCGGGTCCAGGGTGTCTCATCTGGGCTGCAGAGGAATCTGGAGTGGGAGGGTGAGAATCCGGTCGTCGTGGTTCATGTGGGTGCCAATGACATAGGCAAAATAGGAACTAAGGATCTGCAGAGGGAGTATGATAACCTGGGAACCAAATTAAAAAGCAGAACCGACAAGGTGGTTATCTCTGGATTACTACCTGAACCACATGCAAATTGGCGCAGGGTAAATAGGATTAAGGAGATGAATGCATGGCTCAAGGATTGGTGTGGGAGGAATGGGTTCGAATTTATGGGCCTTTGGCACCAGTATTGGGGCAGATGGGACCTGTTCAGATGGGATGGTCTTCGTCCGAATCATGCTGGGACCACAGTCTTGGTGAATCGTATAACTAGGACTGTAGATAGGGCTTTAAACTAATTGGGGGAGGTGGCAGGGCGGTGGGGGGGTTGTAGGGGTGGGGGAAATTACAAAATCTAAAGGGGAGGGTACGGGAGCAGGTAAATGTTGAGGATGTTCCGCTAATTAAAGGAGTAGGGGGCATGAGAGAGAGGTTAGTAACGTTTCTATAAATAAGGTCCAGATAAAGGCTGGTATAAAGACACTTTACCTGAATGCACGAAGCATTCGGAACAAAGTGAATGAGCTGATGGCGCAAATCAGCACAGATGGATATGATCGAATGGCCATTACGGAAACGTGGTTGCAGGGTGACAGGGACTGGGAGCTGAATATCCAGGGGTATCAGGTGTTTAGGAAGGATAGACGGGAGGAAAAAGGGGGTGGGGTAGCTCTATTAATAAAGGATAATATCAGGGCGGTAGTAAGGGAAGATATAGGCTCCAAAGAGCAGAACGTGGAATCGTTGTGGGTGGAGATACGGAATAGTAAGGGGAGGAAGACACTGGTGGGTGTGGTCTATAGGCCCCCAAATAACGACTTTGAGGTGGAGCGGGCTATAAACAAACAAATAATTGATGCGTGCAGAAACAGAGCGGCTATAATTGTGGGGGATTTTAATCTGCACGTTGATTGGATGACCCAAGTCGGACGCTGTGGGCTTGAGGAAGAGTTCTTAGAACGCTGTGGGGATAATTTCCTTGAACAGTTTGTTACAGAACCTACGAGGGAACGAGCTATCTTAGATCTGGTACTGTGTAACGAGGCAGGTAGAATTAGGGATCTTCTTGTGAGGGATCCTCTTGGGACGAGTGATCATAGTATGGTTGAATTTCTGATGCAGATGGAGGATGAGAAAGTAGGGTCCTGAACCTGTATCCTCTGTTTGAACAGAGGGGAGTATGATAGGATGAGAGCGGAATTGGTGAATGTAGATTGGGGACACAGATTGGTTGGTAGGACGGCTGTGGAACAGTGGAGGATTTTTAAGGAGATCTTTTTCGGTACTCAGCAGAAATATAGTCAGATGGTAAAGAAGGACCGGAGGAGAAGGGATAACCAGCCGTGGTTATCGAAGGAAATAAAGGAGAGTATTAAATTAAAAGCCAATGCGTACAGAGCGGCTAAAAATAGTGGGCGATTAGAAGATTGGGAGAGATTTAAAAAACAACAAAGAATGACTGAGAAAGCGATAAAGAAAGGAAAGATAGAGTATGAAGCTAAACTAGCTCTAAATATAAAAAAAGATAGTGAAAGTTTTTACAAATATATAAAGAAGAGGAGACTGGCTAGAGTGAATGTTGGACCCTTGGAGGACGAGAGGGGGGGATTTAGCGGTGGGTGATGAGGAAATGGCTGAGGCTTTAAATAAGTTTTTTTGTGTCGGTCTTCACGGAGGAGGACACAAATAGCTTGCCGGATATTAAAGGATGGTAGGAGACGAGGTCCTTAATGCAATTACTGTCACCAGAGAGGTAGTGCTTGATAGATTAACGGGACTGAAGGTGGACAAGTCCCTGGGACCGGATGGAATGCATCCCAGGGTTCTGAAAGAAATGGCAGAGGGGATAGTGGATGCCTTAGTGATTATTTATCAAAATTCACTGGACTCCAGGGAAGTGCCAGAAGATTGGAAAATGGCTAATGTTACGCTGCTGTGTAAAAAAGGTAGCAGACAAAAGGCAGGGAATTATAGGCCAGTTAGTTTAACGTCCGTAGTTGGAAAAATGCTAGAATCTGTCATCAAAGAAGAAATAGCGAGGCACCTAGAAAAGAACGGTTTGATCAAGCAGACGCAGCACGGATTCGTGAAGGGGAAGTCGTGTTTAACGAATTTATTGGATTTCTATGAGGATGTGACTAGTGCAGTAGACAGAGGGGAACCGGTGGATGTGGTGTTTTTAGATTTCCAAAAGGCTTTTGATAAGGTGCCTCACAAAAGTTGCTGTAAAAGGTTAGGGTGCACGGAGTTGGGTGTAAGGTGTTAGCGTGGATAGAGGATTGGCTGTCTAATAGGAAGCAGAGAGTCGGAATCAATGGGTGCTATTCTGGTTGGCAGTTGGTGACTAGTGGAGTGCTGCAGGGATCGGTGCTGGGGCCTTAACTGTTTACCATTTACATAGATGATCTGGAGGAGGGGGCTGAGTGTAGGATAATGAAATTTGCTGATGACACAAAGATGAGTGGAAAAGCAAATTGCGTGGAAGATCGGAAAGTCTGCAGAGAGATCTGGATAGGCTGAGCGAGTGGGCGAGGACCTGGCAGATGGAGTACAATGTCAGCAAATGTGAGGTTATCCACTTTGGTAGAAATAATAGTAGGAGGGATTACTATTGAAAGGGCAAAAAGCTGCAGCATGCTACGGTGCAGAGGGACCTCGGGGTCCTTGTACATGAATCGCAAAAACCCAGTCTGCAGGTGCAGCAGGTGATCAAGAAGGCAAATGGGATGCTGGCCTTTATAGCGAGGGGGATAGAATATAAAAGCAGGGAGGTCTTGCTGCAACTGTACAGGGTACTGGTGAGGCCGCAGCTGGAGTACTGCGTGCAGTTTTGGTCACCGCATTTGCGGAAGGATATATTGGCCTTGGAGGGAGTGCAGAGGACGTTCACTAGGCTGATACCGGAGATGAGGGGGGTTAGCTTATGAGGGGAGATTGAATAGACTGGGTCTGTACTCGTTGGAGTTTAGAAGGCTGAGGGGGGATCTTACAGAGACATATAAGATAATCAAGGGGATAGATAGGGTAGAGGTAGAGAGATTCTTCCCACTTAGAAAGGATAGCAGAACTAGAGGGCACAGCCTCAAAATAAGTGGGGGCTGGCGGGGGAGCAGTTTAGAACAGAGTTGAGGAGGAACTTCTTCACTCAAAGGGTGGTGATTCTCTGGAATTCTCTGCCCATTGAAGTGGTGGAGGCTGCTTCGCTGAATATATTTACGTCAGGGGTAGATAAGTTTCTGGTAGACCGGGGAATTAAGGGTTACAGGGAGAAAGCGGCAAAGTGGAACTGATCCACTTCAGATCAGCCATGATCTTATTGAATGGCGGGGCAGGCTCAAGTGCATAGATGGCCTACTCCTGCTCCTACTTCTTATGTTCTTATGTTCTATAAAATAAAAAACAGAAAAATACAGAGAAAAGCAAAGAATCACAATATGCTTCAAAATGTTGGTAAATGTAATGGAATGGTGTTCTGAACATACAAACATACGGATTAGGAACAGGAGGCCATTCAGCCCCTCAAACTTGCTCTGCTATTCAATAAGATCATTGCTGATCTGATTGTGGTCTCAGCTCCACATTCCTGCCCACCCACCCCCGATAATCTTTGTTAGTTTTGCTTTGCTGAGTTACAGAGAGAGATTAAATAGGTTAGGACTTTATTCCCTAGAGCATAGAAGAATGAGGGGAGATTTGATCGAGGTGTATAAGATTTTGATGGGTATAGACAGACTGAATGCAAACAGGCTTTTTCCACTGAGGCTGGGGAAGCTAAAAACCAGAGGGCATAGATTAAGGGTGAAAGGAGAAAAGTTTAAAGGGAATATTAGTGGGGGCTTCTTCACACAGAGAGTGGTGGGAGTGTGGAATGAGCTGCCGGATAAAGTAAATGCGGGGTCACTTTTAACATTCAAGAAAAACTTGGACAGGTACATGGATGAGAGGGATGTGGAGGGATATGGTCCAAGTGCAGGTCAGTGGGACTCAGCAAAAAAATGGTTCGGCACAGACAAGGGCCAAAAAGGTCTGTTTCTGAGCTGTAAATTTTCTATGGTTCTTTGGTTCTAGTGAAGAATCTATCATTGCCTTAAAAATATTCAATGATCTTGTCTCTCCTGCTCTCTGGGGGAGAGAAAATAACTCCTCATTCTGGTTTAAATGGGAAACCCCCTATTTTTAAACTGTGTCACCGAGTTCCAGTCTCTCCCACAAGGGGAAACATCCTTTCAGCATCCACCCTGTTTCCTTTAAATTACAACATTGGACATGGAAGCTGCATCATTCAGAACAAGTTAATGTCTGTCCCACTGCTCTCCCATTGTCACTAATTCTTTTTCAATTTCATATGGGAGAGAATTCAAACAAACTAAAGTGTGGAATCGGATCTCAAAACAACAATTAAAAGTTCTGAAATTCAATGCAAAATGAATTTCACTTGTTTGGTCACACTGAAACTGTGGCCTTTATGTTAGATCTTTACTGAAGACAATTTTCCAGCTTTTTTTATTGATTTGTGGGTCATGGGCATCGCTGGCTGGCCAGCATTTATTGACCATCTGTATATAAAAGCAAATTACTGTGGATGCTGGAATCTGAAAACCAAAAGAGAAAATGCTGGAAAATCTCAGCAGGTCAGGAAGCATATGTAAGGAGTATGGATGCTGCCAGACCTGCTGAGACTTTCCAGCATCTTCTCTTTTGGTTTCATTGTCCATCTCTAGTTGCCTTGAGAAGACATTGGTGAGCTGCCTTCTTGAATTGCTGCAGTCCATGTTCTGTGGGTTGCCGTTAGGGAGGGAATTCCAGGATTTTGACCCAACGACATATTTCCAAGTCAGGATGGTAAGTGGCTTAGAGGGGAACTTGCATGTGGTGGTGTTCCCATTTATCTACTGCCCTTGTCCTTCTAGATGGAAGTGGTCGTGGGTTTGGAAGGTGCTGTCTAAAGATCTTTGGTGAATTTCTGCAATGCATCTTGTAGATAGTACACACTGATGTTACTGAGCATTGGTGGTAGAGGGATTGAATGTTAGTAGATGTGGTGCCAATCAAGCAGGCTGCTTTGTCCTGGATGATGTCAAGCTATTTGAGTGTTGTTGGAGCAGGCCATCCTGGCAAGTAGGAGTGTGATGGAACACTCCCCGAGTTGTGCCTTGTAGATGGTGGATACGCACTGGGGAGTCAGGAGGTGAGTTACTCACCGCAGTATTCCGAGCCTCTGACCTGCTGTTGTAGCCATTGTGTTTATGTGGTGAGTCCAGTTCAGTTTCTGTCAATGGTAACCCCAAGGATGTTGACAGTGGGGGATTCAGTGATGGTTACACCATTGAAAGTCAAGGGGCAGTGGTTAGAGTGTCTTTTATTGGTGGTGATCATTGCCTGGCATTTGTGTGGCACTTACTTGCCATTTACCAGCCCAAGCCCAGATCTTGTCACATTTGAACATGGTCTGCTTCAGTATCTGGGAAGTCACGAATGGTGTTGAACATTGTGAAATCATTGGCAAACATCCCTACTTCTGATCTTATGATGTCGGGAAGGTAATTGATGAAGAAGCTGAAGATTGTTGGGCCTGGTCTGGTTTTTTTTTTAAGCTGTCAGTTTTTTGAAACAGTTTCAGGTTTTGTATTGATTTATTCTTTCTTATTGTGTTTTACAATAATAAAGGTCTTACCTTCACATTCACAAATTCGCTTCCACTCTGAAAACACAAACAAATTAGACAGGAATTAATTCACTCTGTCCGAAATGTTCTTTCTCTCAGTCTTTCTCCATGACTTAATCTGTAAATAATGTCATAGCAAGTGTTTTACAGACATTTTAAATGCAATTGATACAGGAACACAAGAAATAGGAGCAGGACTAGACCAGATGGCCTGTTGAAACTGCTCTGCCATTCAGTATGATCACGGATAATCTTAGGTTTTGAAATCCATTATCCCCTCCTCTCCATACTCCTTAATTCCCTGAGAAACTATAAATCTATCTGTCCCAGCCTAAAAAGTTCTCAAATGAAGCACTACAACCTCTGGGATTGAGAATTACAAAGATTCAGAACTCTTTGAGTGAAGAAATTTCTTCTCATCTCAGTCCTAAATGATCAGCCCCTTATCCTGAGACTGTGCCCCTTCGTTTTTGTTTCCGCTGGTTGTGGAATCTATCAAATCCCCTCAGAATTCTGTAGGTCCTCCTCATGGACCTCCTGTGGCTTTACTCATTTTAAAGTGGAAGTTAGGTTTGCCCAGATGGCCCCCATCAGGGACCAAACACAAGACTTTTGCCTGATGGGAGTGCCGGTTACAGATTCAGTCTCCATGATTTTCCATAAATGAAACTTCATTGACAAATTGTGGGCAGCTTGTGTCCAAATTTCACCATCAGCCCATTCAGCTCGGCAGTGCTCCCGTGCCTGAGCTCTGAATGTGAGAATCTGAAATATACTGTTCAGAATGACAGGTGAAATAGACTGTGTAAATATAACACCAAGGCCTTGTGAGGAAAACTGTTCACTTGTTGGAGTGAGGAGGTTTCTGAGTGTTGGGAACATTCGGGTTAACCCAATGCAGAGTCAGTATCTGATAGTATTCGGGATTGCTCGGATGTGTCTGTGTTCTGTCGCAGCGTCTTGTCAGAGTTTAGTTGAACCAATCTTAAAGGATTCTCAGGGTCAGCCTGAATAGTTTTGGAGTCCGAATTAGACCTGTCATTGGGGTTAGCAGGAAATAGTTACACAATAGCTCCTAAAACATAGATGAAACAAGGCACAGGTCTGCTCTTGTTTCAATGTTTTGTAGTTTCTGTACCAGAGGAGACTCCCTGATAAATCAGGATAGCTGCCTGTGTTAAGAAATATCTGAGCTTAGCTGACAGAGTCAATGCACTATCACCATCCAGAGAATCTGGAAGTAAATGTGATTGACAGTAAATATCCTCAGGAAATGAGTCTAACCAACACTGCACTAATCCATCAATCCCACCCTCCCAGAGGGAGAAATACGCAAAGGATGAAATTCAACACTATGATATTGTATCCTGGTCTTGAAGTGCTTGAAGCTGAACATTTACTCCCAAATGCTTTAAGGCAGATGTATAAATGCAATAACAATTAATGGTGTCAAAATCAGTTTGCAGGGGAGGGGTGGGGGTTTTTGCAGGAGCTCTGAGGATGCAACAAGGTTGTGGACAGTAAGTATCATTGAAAACATTTTATGTAATTGTCCCATCCAAACAAGTCTGAAACTTCTACAGCTTCCCACCTGTTTTAGCAGATCCCAGCAATCTCCATAACAATGACTACTCTGAACATTGTCAAAACTCCTCCTCAGTCTAGCAGGATGTCATTGCATCTTTTCTGTAGCTTTTCGTTCCCCACCCCCCAAACTTCCAGATCCTGGAAGTACTCACAGATCCCTAGTCCCCAGGCAAAGAATACAGCAAGACACGCACATAATCCTCCCAAATCTTTGGACCCCAGTCCTCGACCCTTCATCCTGGGACTTGTCACTATTCTCACAGAACCTTCCCTGGAATCTTTCAAAGTTTTCCATCCTGAGACAGAAGCACATTGCTGTCCCAGACACTCTGTGCTCTCCAAACCCAGTGATGCCTCAATGCCAATTAGTCAATGTCCCTGGGTATTTGTATTTGATAAAACACCAGGATCCTATAACAGTTCTGGAAGAACAATGAGTGATATGCGCTCAGAGAATGAAATAGAAAACAGTTTGTGTAAAAGAATATCATACCTGATTCAACAAGAGGCTTCCACTGATCTACAAAATAAAAAGGAATTTAGTAAAAACATTTTACCAAATATTTATTGTCCCATTCCTCAGATTTATAATGCTTTTAACACTCTTTTCAAACAATTTAAAAACCAAACCTTAGAATAATTTCTGAGCAATTAGAAAAGGCAAGGCAAAGTCCCATAGTCTCAGATGATGATAACCTCAAAGGGTGAGCTGACTGGTGGTGATTTAACCCGAAGGTCGCCATGCCTCAGGCGAGGGACAAGGTTGAGACAACAGGCCTTCATCAATAACTCCAGCTGGTATGGGAATTGAACCCACACTGTTCTCCTTGCTCTACATCATGAACCAGGTGTCCAGCCAACTGAGCTAAGTTGCCTTTATTCAGTACCTTTGACATCGTCAAGATGTTCCAGAGTGTTTTACTGTCAGTTTATGCGCAGAAATGTTCCACAAATAGCAATCAATAATTAAGATGATATAGTTTAGCGATGTTGTTTCAAGATCAACTATTGACCAAGACACTGAGGCGAAACGCTCTGTTCCTTTCTGAAATAGTGCTAAGATCTATTTAGCACTGATCTGGGAGAGTGGATGGTGCCTCATTTAAACACCTGAAAAGGTGGCTAGAATCACAGATAGCGCACACTCCATCAGAAGGAACTGCTACACCAGGAAATTACATGATGCCATTCTGAGTTTTAACTTTAAGTTTTTCTTTGTGATGGAGTGCAGAAGGAGATTTTCAGTAAATTCTCTAATACACTGAACCTTCAAATGTTTAATACTAACTCAAGACCTCTTATTTCCAGTTTGAAACATTCTCCCAAAGTATTTATGAAGATTGCAAGTTTATGTTTCTGGATGAAAACAGTCAATGGTAACTACATTAATCTGTGCATCATTTTTGAGCTTTATGGGAAAGTTTTGAAAGGGTCTGTTAGCACTCAGATTGTTCCAGAAGTTACTTTTATATTTATCACATATATAAATGTGGAACCTACGCTAACAAAGTCACGACATTTACTTTGTAACGTTGGTACTGTTTGTGGATTAACTAACACAGTGAGAATGGTTATTAATTTTAGCCATTGTGTGTAGGAATGATTGCATTTAGTTCCTTCTCTCTCACTCCCTCTCAGCCTTAGAACTAGTTACTACAGTGTCCTGAAGTATGAATTCTTAGTAATGTTTAATGTACACCATTATTGATGAGGTGAAGCAGGACTGGTTGATGGTTCCTTTTCTAGAATTTTTAGTGTTGGTACTTGTAAAGCAATGCATCTGTATGGTTAGTCACATGATATACTGTGACAGAATCATTGACAAGTTTTTATTTATTTCCCATGTTGGATTTCAATCTGGCAACAGCTCTTAAATAAATGTGTTCAGTTGGTTCAAAACTAATATTGTGACACCTTATCATCTTTTGTCTTGTTAGTTCTACTGGCCAAAACATCTAATATATAAGATAAACTCGCGACAAGGGAGGTCAAACTGATGGTGAATGGGTAGGTTTTCAACCGGATTCTAGACATGTTTTTTCAACCAAAGCCTTGACATCAAGAAAAAAAAAAGTGTCTCGACTCTTAAAATAAGTCAAGGAAAGCCATCAGTACAGTGAGAGTACACTGGGCGGAATTTTACCGGCACATCTGTCCGAGGTTCTTACAATCCCACCCGAGGCCAACAGTGAATGCTGTTTACCGAGCCTTGCCCACCCCCAAAATTGGTAAAATTCCAGTCATTGTTGGAAAAAAAAAGACCATTTATTATCGTTTTGAAACTGAGTAGACTTCCAGGTGTGGGGCCCTTGCAAGTGGCGAGCTGCAGCAACAGAGCCCCTCATATAAAGAAAGACTTTGTACTCTTAAAGGGAAGTTACTACTCCAAGAAAAGGAATAATAAGTAAAGTCTTCTTTGCTTAGTAAAAATGTGATTGATGGCAGAGAAGAAGCAGCTGATCATTTTTTCTTCAAACTATAAATCGAACAAAAAAAGTGAGGAAGTCAAAAGCAAGTACTATGATTTAATAACTGGTAACTGCAATGGTGGGCAAAGGCAGCACCGTAGAGGGTTTCAAAGAAAATGTGGAAACATGGATTGCTTAGGAATAGAGATTTCAATGTTATCTGGCTGCATAGGGAAGTGATTATGCAAGATATCTTCTAAGTGTAGTAGGATGTAAAACCTTTACATTGTTACAGAGTCTTGTCCATTTTGAGAAGCCTAGTGCAACAACTTACGAGGAATCAACTAAGATTCTTAAAAGTCATTTCTCACCTAAACCACTAATAATTGCTGAGGGATTCTGAATTCATCGATGGAACCAACAAGAGGTTGAATATATACCACAATTCTTTGCAACACTGAAGGTTAGTGAAGGACTGTGTGTTTGCTTAACCCTCAAAGACACCTCTGCAAGACAGACTTGTTTGTGGACTTTGAAATGAAGTCTGAAAAGCTCTTTAACATTAAAACTTGCTGTCAAGATCACAGCGTCCATAGAATTGGCCACCGAAGAAGCTTCCTAACTTGGGGCTGGAGCCAAAATACACAAGCTGGGAACAGGCAGGAAGAAATCTCTCAAAATGCACGCATACCTAGGTATGCCCAGGTGGGGCACTCTCCACATGAATGTTGAATCAGAGAAAATAAACGTAGAAGCTGTGACAGGAAAGGCTACACAACCAAGACATGTTGGGCACGACAGACTTATTAAAGACTGGCTTGCCTGCAGAAGGCAGAGAGTGGTTGTGGATGGGTCTTTTTCTGAATGGAGGTCAGTCACCAGTGGAGTGCCCCAGGGATCTGTTCTGGGACCCTTGCTGTTTGTCATTTTCATAAATGACCTGGATGAGGAAGTGGAAGGATGGATAAGTAAGTTCGCTGATGACACGAAGGTCGGTGGTGTTGTGGATGGTCTGGAAGGATGGCAAAAGTTGCAGCAGGACATAAATAGGATGCAGGACTGGGCGGAGAAGTGGCAGATGGACTTCTTCGCGGATAAATGCGTAGTCGTCCATTTTGGCAGAACCAACGGGATGAACGAGTACACTATCAAGGGCAGGAGTCTTGGTAGTGTTGAGGAGCAGAAGGATCTCGGGGTCCGGGTCCACAGGACTCTTAAATCGGCCTCGCAGGTGGAAGAGGTGGTCAAGAAGGCGTATGGTGTACTGGCCTTCATAAATCGAGGGATTGAGTTTAGGAGTCGGGAGGTAATGCTGCAACTTTATAAGACCCTTGTCAGGCCTCATTTGGAGTACTGTGCGCAGTTCTGGTCGCCTCACTACAGGAAAGACGTAGAAGCTATTGAAAGGGTACAGAGGAGATTTACAAGGATGTTGCCTGGACTGGGAGGCATGCCTTATGAAGTTAGGTTGAGGGAACTGGGTCTCTTTTCCCTGGAGAGACGTAGGTTGAGAGGCGAACTGATAGAGGTTTATAAAATGTTGAGAGGAATAGATAGGGTGGATTCTCAGAGGCTATTTCCCCGGGTTGAAATGGTCGCTACGAGAGGACACAGGTTTAAGGTGCGGGGAGGAAAGTACGGAAGTGATGTTAGGGGTAAGTTTTTCACTCAGAGGGTGGTGAGTGAATGGAATCGGCTGCCGTCAGTGGTGGTGGAGGCGAACTCGCTGGGGTCTTTTAAAAGACTTCTGGATGAGTATATGGGGTTTAATGAGATTGGGGGCTATAGATAGGTGTTGATGTGATCGGCGCAACTCGTGGGCCAAAGGGCCTGTTTGTGCTGTAGTGTTCTATGTTCTATGTTCTAAATCCCAAAAGGTGTGTAAATGCAAGAACATGCCAAGATCCAAAACAAAAAGGACCTACAAAATATCTGATGAGGATGAAATTTTCCAAGATGATACCGGTTAGAAAAGATCTAAGATCTTAAATTAAGTGTCCTATCCACGAAAGGGGATATGCAAAGTTTCTGGTGTATCCAAAGTTAGACGGGCAAGAAGTAAAGATGTAAATAGATACAGGAGCTGCTGTAACATTTCTCTCAGAAACCATATACAATCAGAAACTTAAACATTTACCACTAAAACCTTTAAACGTAATCCTGCAAACTCATTCTGAGCAGGTAGTTCCATTGTATGGATTTTTCATGGTTCAAATAGAAGCCAATAGCCAATCAACAGAACTGCCCCTGAACATAGTAAAAGGGAACATTCCTGCACACAAACTAACATTGAACTTAGGAGCTGTTAACCAATTGGCTGTCAGCAAGAATACACTACAAAAACTTGTGGAGAGATATAGGAAAGAGTTAGCGTGTACCCTAGGATCTATGACTGGAGTGCAGTCAAAGTTCAAGATCAAGCCTGATAGCAACCCTGGAGGTGGGGGGGTGGAATCTTACTAAACAAATTCCAAGTCCAGAATGGACAAGACAATGTGACAGTTTCAGGTCCATTTTCTCAGCGAGGCCACCAGTCAAATCTTACGCACTCTGTGCAAATAAAATCCCTGGGTCTGAGTTCTTCACGTAGGCGGAGCTCGCCCGAAATACGCTCGATTGCAGCAGAGGGTGCGTATGTACAGGTCTCTGCCCCAAGAGAACAGAGACCTGTCACTGCCTTTGCAGCTTTCAGGCAAACTTCCATGCCCTCCCCCACTAACGTGGGCCCTAACGGATCGCAAACCTGTTTCCCCCCCCCGAACGATCACAAATCCCCTCCCTACCCAGAACAATCAGCCCCCCCACCAGCTGGACCGATCACCACTCTCCCAACCGATCGGCCCATCCCCTCGTCTTGCCCTGCCCCATCAGGCTACACCCCTTAATGCTGCCCAGTGTCCGGGTGCCTGTGTGGTTCTGCCCAAGAGCCCACTCCTTGCTCCTGCCTTCCCGTGGCAGAGGGAACATAATGGCCTTCATTCTACTGGTGAGGCCATCATGTTGGGTCACTGTTGATGGGGACCATATGTGATCCTTGCCGGAGAGAACCTCTCCCCGTGAGCCCATAGAGGCGAGTGAGCCCAGACGGTTCTGTCCCATGCTCGCCAATCACAATCAAATGGCATTTAAAATAAATTTAAAACAATTTATTCAGCTTTGTGCTGGAAATGGGTGCAAGGCTGACCATGCCAGATATTCAGTACCATAAGATCTCAAGAGGCAAGAAATCAGGTGCATACCTGATTTCTCATCTCTCTTGCAATCTTACTGGTGCACCCCATCCATTTGCAGTGAAACTGCCAAGAATGGGAAGAGAGACTAAGAAAGCATCTAAAGGAGAAGTGACCCAAGTGGGTCACACTTTGTAATAAATACTGGGTCTGGGATCCGCAGGTCAGAGATGTTAGAAAGAAGCACGTAGAGTCCATGGGAAGAGTGCTTCTAAACTTGGTAAGGCTATAGCAGCCAGTTATTCACAACAGTTGCAAGATAAAGAATTAGAGAAAGGGAAATTAAAAGATGAGTTGGAAAATGAGAATGGAGAATAAGTCATTACATGAGGAGAATGAGAAGTTACATGAAAAGATGGTAGAACAGGAACAACAGCCAGATAAATTTACTGCACGTGGGCCAGTTTCAGACCTAATGTGAGAAAGCTCATCAGGAAGCACAGCAGGCAAACAGTGACCATAAGAACATAAGAACATAAGAAATAGGAGCAGGAGTAGGCCATCTGGCCCTTCGAGCCTGCCCCGCCATTCAATAAGATCATGGCTGATCTGTCGTGGCTGATCTGTCGTGGCTCAGTTCCACTTTCCCGCCCTCTCCCCATAACCCTTAATCCCCTCTCTTATCAAAAACCCATCAACCCGCTTCTTAAAAATATTTAGCGAGGCAGCCTCCACCACTTCAACGGTCAGAGAATTCCAGAGATTCACCACCCTTTGAGTGAAGAAGTTCCTCCTCAACTCCGTTCTGAACCGCCCCCCCTTTATCTTGAGGCTGTGCCCCCTAGTCCTACTGTCTTTTTTGAGCGGGAAGAGTCTTTCCACCTCTATCCTATCCATCCCATTCATCATCTTATACGTCTCAATGAGATCTCCCCTCATTCTTCTAAACTCTAACGAGTACAAAAAGTGCACAAATTTACTGGCTGTGTTAGAGTTCTGCACCAAGTTAGCAAAAACAAAATCTCTGGGGTTGATCATTCACAGTCCCGGGGGCGATTGATTGATTGATTAAAATCATAGCTGACAATACAAAAAGGGAGTTTGGGACAGTTGAGTCTGAGGGAGACAGTGATTGCACAGTGGATTTGGGGGGGTGATTTAGCTAGGTACCCGTCAATATGGCAATGACTGGGGACTCCCATCACCCCTTCTGGGGGGTATCAAGTCCCTCAGTGCCCCCAAAACCTGTCCCTGCTCCAATGAATCCAGTCACTACTAGTCACAAGGAAGGTGAGAAGATCAGCATTCAGTCACTTACACAACCCTCCTTATGGTACAGTTAGGGGAAAACAGCCAAAAAGAGCCCTATTTTTGAGCCCTCTGCTGACCCCCGTATGTTCTTTGAGAATATTCACCAAAGGATTTTACATGGGCCTGATAAAATGGAAGAGAAGATGGAAACTGCTACACTGTGTGGGCATGAGCTTTCTAATTGGACGAGAACACTAATAGAGCATTCTTTGGAAGGGGGAAAGAAGGCATGAGAAAATTTTGATCCCACAGATGCTACATATCTGAGGCCTGGGTGTTAAAGTGGATGGTTCAAGCTTGGAGGAGGGAAGTCCAAGAGGTAGATAAGGCGAGAACAAATAAGAATGGGAAAATGTTTCCTGTAAAAGATCCAATTTCTGGTCCAGTGTGTAAAAATTGAGGTAGAGAAAGAGGGAGTGGTGTTATTCCTCAAGGTTTCCCGCCTCCATACACAGCAACTGTGGGTAGAGGCGAACCACAAGGGAACACTAGGCCAGTGCACTGTTACAATCATGGTAGAACGGGTCACTTTGTTCAGGAGTGTAGAATGTTTTGCCAGCACACAGAGACAGGGATACTGAGCTTTTCCAGGAGCACAACAGAAATATCAAGCCTTGCCACTGGAAGGACCAGTGCGGCAGGCCCCAGTAAGATAAGTGGAAGAGATTGTCACTGGATATGAATTCGAGGGCATGACTGTGCCTGGCCTCTTCAGCATGGGTGTGTGATGCTAGGTGGAATAGCGTAGGGACACCCGTGGTAGAAGGGGAGGTCAGAGCCACCCCGTCAAATTGCTATTGGATATCGGGGGTTCCCACACTACCCTTAACACATCCACAGATGTTGGTTTCTCTTGAGAAAGGAAAGGACAATTATTTTGAGTGGGTTTATGAGAAAGATTTGAAATGGGCCCAATAGAGATTAGGTTGGGGGATGGAGTTTGTTATCACCTGGCTTTATTAGTGTGTCTTCCCGAACAGCAGAACACATTTTGGGTTCCGATTTTATGATTTAGGTCAGAGTTGAGGAGGAACTTCTTCGCACAAAGGGTTGTGAATCTGTGGAATTCCCTGTCCAGTGAAGCAGTTGAGGCTACCTCATTGAATGTTCTTAAGACAAGGATAGATAAATTTTTGAACAGTAAAGGGATTAAGGGTTATGGTGAGTGGGCGGGTAAGTGGAACTGAGTCCACAAAAAAGATCAGCCATGATCTTATTGAATGGCAGAGCAGACTTGAGGAGCCTGATGGCCTACTGCTGCTCCTAGTTCTTTTGTTCTTACACAGGCAGGTTTTATATAGTTGGGGCATTTTTGTTTAAACCTGCCAATATGTCCAATGATTTAACAATACAGGAGATTATTGCTAGACATGCAGGTGCATTTGCAATGCATGAGCATGACTGTGGTTGAATGAGAGAAGTAGTTGTAAAGAGCTCTGACCCAAATCACAAAACCAGTATAGTTTCCCTAAACAAACTGAAGGAGAGATTGCGAAATAATTACAGGTCTTCTACAACAAGGAGTTTACAACCAGTAGCTTCCACAAATTATTCACCAATTTGGCCAGTTAGGGAACCGGACAATGTTTAGAGACTAGCAATTAATTAGAATTTAATAAAATGACTCCATTAACAGCACCAACTCGTACTCAGATAATGATGAAACAGGTTCCACAGGCGAGGTATTTTACTGTCCTGGATATGAGTGATAGGTTCTGGTGTATCCCCTAAAATCAACAAAGACTGTATAAATTTGCTTTTGCATTTCAAGATCAGCAACATACATGGACTTTTTTTTATCCCAAGGCTTCCATAACTCTCCGGCAATCTTCCGTCAAAGATTAGCTAAAGGATTATAGAGAGTGTTCACAACCTGACTGTTTAATTCAGTGTGTTGACAATCTGCTCCAAAACTGACACTAGAGAGGAACATTTTCAATTACTGGATGTATTATTAATCCTCCTCACTTCATTAGGAAGCAAGATAAATCTCAAGAAGGTGCAAATTATGAACTCTCAGATGGTGTATTTGGGAACTGTGGTAACCTACAGGAAGCACAAAATTGAACTCATTCAATTAATCGTGCAGTTTGTGAATATTTCAATCTTGAACTCTTACCAAGTTCTATGATAGATTTCCGAAGTTCGAGCTCTGCAAAAAGTACAAGAAAACATCGATGAAATTGGTTTCTAACCTTCAAAACAAATCAAAAGCAAAATATTACAGATACTGGAAATCTGAAATAAAAGCTACTAGAAATATTCAGCAAGTCAGGTCTAGTCTGGAGAGAGAAACAGCTTGATGTCTTTCATCAGAGCTGGAAATAATAGAGGGTTAATAAGGTTTAAACACAGACATAGAAAGGCGGCAGGGAGAAAAGAACAAAATTCAAATGAGAATAACAGGTGAGAATAAATAGAGTGTAGTTTTAGTGAAATGGTACAAAGTCCTGACAAGTTCTTTAAAGGATAAATAGATGTTAGAGCCAATGAGAAAATCAAAGGCATGATGCATGCATTGTCCATACCCATCCTAATAAGTAAAAGACTGTGGGCAAACCCCAGATCACTCTAACAACAGACCTGACATGATACATCTTGTAATTTACAAGGAAATAAATAACAAAATAGATGCACAACTAATCAATATTTTGGGAGCTTCAGGAACAGAAAGGATTAATGGATAACAGCAGTAACATAGAACATAGAACATTACAGCGCAGAACAGGCCCTTTGGCCCACGATGTTGCGCCGACCAGTTAAAAAGCAATGACCCTCTAACCTAAACCAATCCCTTTCCATCCATAAACCTATCCACGGATCTCTTAAACGACCCCAAACTAGGCGCATTTACAACTGCAGCAGGCAGGGCATTCCAATCCCTCACCACCCTCTGGGTAAAGAACCTACCCCTGACATCCGTCCTATAACTACCACCCCTTAATTTAAAGCTATGCCCCCTCGTCCTAGCTTTCTCCATCCGAGGAAAAAGGCTATCACTGTCCACCCTATCTAAACCTCTAATCATATGTTTCAATAAAGTCCCCTCGTAGCCGCCTTCTTTCTAATGAAAACAACCCCAAATCCCTCAGTCTCTCCTCATAGGACCTCCCCTCCATACCAGGCAACATCCTGGTAAACCTCCTCTGCACCCTCTCCAAAGCCTCCACATCCTTCCTATAATGTGGGGACCAGAACTGCACACAATACTCCAAGTGCGGCCGCACCAGAGTTTTGTACAGTTGCAACATGACGCTGCGGCTCCTAAATTCAATCCCCCTACCAATAAACGCCAAGACACCGTATGCCTTCCTAACAACCCTATCTACTTGATTCCCAACTTTCAGGGATCTATGTACACATACACCTAGATCCCTCTGTTCATCCACACTATTCAGAGTCCTACCGTTAGCCCTATACTCTACACATCCGTTATTCCTGCCAAAGTGAATTACCTCACACTTTTCCACATTAAACTCCATCCGCCACCTCTCGGCCCAGCTATGCAACTTGTCCAAGTCTCCCTGTAAACTAAGACACCCTTCCTCACAATCTACCACACCTCCGACTTTGGTGTCATCAGCAAATTTACTAATCCACCCAACTATACCCTCACCCAGATCATTTATAAAAATTACAAACAGCAGTGGCCCCAAAACAGATCCCTGAGGCACACCACTCGTAACTGAACTCCATGACGAATACTTACCATCAACCACCACCCTCTGTCTCCTATCCGCCAGCCAATTCCTGATCCAATTTCCTAAATCACCCTCAATCCCATACATCTGCATTTTCTGCAGAAGCCTCCCACGGTGAACCTTATCAAACGCCTTACTAAAGTCCACATATACCACGTCAACTGCCTTACCCCCATCCACCTCTTTAGTCACTTTCTCAAAAAACTCAATAAGGTTAGTAAGGCACGACCTACCCTCCACAAAACCATGCTGACTATCTCCAATCAATTCATCACTCTCCAAATAACTATAAATCCTATCCCTAATAATTTTTTCTAAAACCTTGCCCACAACAGAAGTAAGACTCACCGGTCTATAATTCCCAGGGAAGTCTCTGTTCCCCTTCTTAAACAATGGGACAACATTCGCTATCCTCCAATCTTCTGGCACTATACCAGTGAACAACGATGACCTGAAGATCAGAGCCAGAGGCTCTGCAATCGCCTCTCTTGCCTCCCAGAGAATCCTAGGGTAAATCCCGTCCGGCCCAGGGGACTTATCTATTTTCAAACCCTCAAGAATATCTAGCACATCCTCCTTATCAACTGCAATACTGTCCAGTTTACAACTCTGTAACCCAGTGTTCTCCACAGCTACATTTATGTCCCCCTGCGTGAACACCAAAGAGAAATATTGGTTCAATGCCTCTCCAATCTCTTCCGGTTCCACACATAAATTCCCACTGCTGTCTCTAACTGGCCCTAATCTTGCCCTAACCAACCTTCTGTTCTTAACATATCTATAGAACGCCTTAGGATTCTCCTTAATCCTATCAGCCAAAGTCTTCTCATGTCCTCTTTTAGCCCTTCTTAACTCAATACGTAACAATACGTGACAGTTTAAAGTGTTCACATTTATTTCCCTATTCTTTATTCTATTCTGAAAGTATACGGAAAACACTTTACTTGACAATTATCAGACAATTATTTTGTCAATAGTCCAAGTGATTTTAATGTAGATAAAGGTAAGGAAAAATATACATCAATGGAAAACATAATTAAATTTTATTTAACAATAGGTTAAACAATTGTGGGCTTGTTTTGAACAAAATTAACGACAAGTAAAAGTTTACTTGCAAAGGTTGATTAGGGAAAGATGAAACATCAAGGACTATGGGGAGAGCGCTGGAGTGTGGCATTGAGATACAGGATCAGCCGTGGTCATATTAAATCTCAGAACAGGCTCAAAGTGTCTAATTGGCTACTTCTGTTCCTATTCTCAATGTTTCTATACTGATGGAATATCAAATAGGCAACCTGACAGTATTAAAAAGTTATTAAAATACAAGTGTGAGTACTTATAATCACCCGACAAAGTGAATTGAACTATTCCTCCATTTTCCACATTAATGTTCACTCCACCACTGAGCCCAAACATTTAACACTGAAACAAACCCAGGAAAGAATTTAACGGGATCCCTCTGGCAGGTTGGGAGGGGTAAGACTACAATTACCCAGATGATCTTTTCACAATCCTCTCCTGGCCTATCCTAAATTTTATAGGCTACGGGTATAATCCTGTCATTCCACGGAGCTGTTCTTATCTCGATGGAAGACCAGCTGAGCTCCCACTGAAACACGGTTTTTCTGCCATTTCCACTGAATCTACAGCTGGAGATTAGAGAATCCCCAGGGGATTTCTAGGACTGTATATATACACACACACACACACACACACACACACACAAATATATATATATATATAATTCTGTTACACCAAGAAAGTACCTTTTATACGTGGCTTTATGTATTTCACACTCCAATAAATCATAGCAGAAATGGCAACAATTAGAAGGCAAATGGTGACGAGCAAAGGCACCAGCCAAACAGGAACAACAGGGAAGATATCACCTGTGAAGTAAACACCAGAATTACATGATATTATTCACAACATATATCATAAACGTAGTTCTTTTAGAGTTTTCAGCAGTAGTTAAAGTTCATGAAATGAAAAGCTCATAGTTGTTTGGACAGCATCCTGGTGTAACTTCAGGAGGAGTCCACTACGTGCTGAGGGACGCGCTGAAGCTTGGAGCAGCCGCCGCAAAGGCACAACGGGGAAAGGCTGCACTGTAAGGCCTTTCAACGGAGGCAGACCGAGGGCCCGGGAACTGCAGAATACCCTCGACCTGCGTAACTGTGTGCCAATCTGAGCAATAACGGCACACAGTAATTTTTGAGGCATGTATATAGTTTTAAGCTTTGAAATGTTATGACTGTAATTTGTATAGAACTGTAAAAAGTTTTAATTCTGCACTGTTTGCAATTCAAAGACATGTAGATTTGCAATGGTTTATTTGAGATTTTTATGAGTAAAGTATATTTTTGGAAAAAATAACTTCAGGAGGAGTCCACTGGAACTGCCAGAAATTAGTTAGCAGACTAAAGTTACTAAATGATTTGAACAAAGAACAAAGAACAACCCAGCACGGGAAACAGGCCCTTCGGCCCAATGAGCCCGCACCGCCGCATCCTCCTACACCTACCCCGCCCTGTGTGTATGCAAGTAGAACCCCTAACTTAGCCCGATTCAGGGGAGAATAGTATCAATTTGTTACACCAATCAGCCTAAGAGCACATCTTTGGGGTGTGGGAGGAAACCGGAGCACCTGGAGGAAACCCACGCAACCACGGGGAGAATGCGCAAACTCCCACAGACACAGGCCCAAATCCATGTATCTGCACAGCTAGCGGTGCTAGTCACTGAGCTGTTGCGGCGCCCGTCTACCGGTCCAGGATCAAGCACACACACCGACACGAAGTACTAGGCCACTCCCGGAACCTCCAAGAGCAGCCCACACACGACCCACCGTGTGCATGCCCCTTGTTTGACAACAAGGTGGACCAACACCTGTGGAATAAAAAGACAAAAACGTTAACATGTAAGTCTGCATTTCCGGTGTCTCCCGAGGCTCTGACCCTATTTAATACCCTCTACTATAACCCTCCATCCTTGTTTCGCTCATGTGTCTATCTAAGTAAACCTTAAACAAGTCCAACGTGCCTGCCTCCATCACCCTACTCGGTAGCGCGTTCCATACTCCCACGACCCTCTGCGTGAAGAACCTTCCTCTCACATCCAAATTATACTTCTCCCCCCTCACCCTTAGATCATGACCTCTCGTAATTGTACCCAATCTAGGGAGCAGCCTATCACTATTGACTCTATCTATTCCCTTCAGTATCTTATATACCTCTATCATGTCCCCCCTCAATCTCCGTCTTTCCAAGGAGAAAAGTCCCAGTTTCTCCAACCTTTCCTCGTAACTCAGTCCTTCCATGCCAGGCAACATCCTGGTAAACCTCCTCTGCACCCTCTTCAGATTCTCCACGTCCTTCCGGTAGTAAGGTGACCAGAACTGGACGCAGTACTCCAAATGCGGTCTAACCAACGTTCTATACAACTGAAGCATTAGACGGCAGCTCTTATACTCTATTCCCCTTCCTATAAAGGCTAGCATTCCATAAGCTTTCCTCACAACCTTCTCTACTTGTGTCACAACCTTCATGGATTTGTGAACCTGCACTCCCAGGTCCCTCTATTTCTATACTCCTAATCGGTCTACCTTTTATCACGTAGCTCCTCTCTGCATTATTCCTTCCAAAATGCATCACCTCGCATTTGTCAGGATTAAATTCCATCTGCCACCTATCTATATCCTGTTGTATCACCTGACATTCCACCTCAGTATTCACCAATCCTGCCATCTTGGTGTAATCCGCAAACTTGCTGATCACACCACATACGCTCTCTTCCAAGTCGTTTATGTAGACTACAAAGAGGAGAGGTCCCAGTACTGAGCCCTGCGGCACACCACTGGTCACTGGCCTCCAGCCCGAAAAGGTCCCCTCCACAACTACCCTCTGTCTCCTATTGCCCAGCCAGTTCTCAATCCACCTAGCTACCTGACCCCGTATCCCATGTGCCTTAACCTTTTCTACCAGCCTACCGTGAGGGACTTTGTCAAACGCCTTACTGAAATCCATATAGATGACATCAACGACTCTCCCATCGTCAACCGTTTTTGTCACCTCCTCAAAGAATTCTACCAGATTCGTAAGGCAAGACCTCCCTCTAACAAAGCCATGTTGACTATTACTTACGTGGCGAAAAACTGCAGCAGGCGACGGTGCAGAGGGACCTCGGGGTCCTTGTGCATGAGTCGCAAAAACCCAGCTTGCAGGTGCAGCAGGTGGTCAGGAAGGCGAATGGGATGCTGGCCTTCATAGCGAGGGGGATTGAATATAAAAGTAGGGAGGTCTTGCTGCAGCTGTATAGGGCATTGGTGAGGCCGCAGCTGGAGTACTGTGTGCAGTTTTGGGCGCCGCACCTGCGCAAGGATATTTTGGCCCTGGAGGGAGTGCAGAGGAGGTTTACTAGGCTGATACCGGAGTTGAGGGGGTTGAGCTATGAGGAGAGGCTGAATAAACTAGGCTTGTACTCGTTAGAGTTTAGAAGAATGAGGGGAGATCTCATTGAGACGTATAAGATGATGAATGGGATGGATAGGATAGAGGTGGAGAGACTCTTCCCGCTCAAAAAAGACAGTAGGACTAGGGGGCACAGCCTCAAGATAAAGGGGAGGTGGTTTAGAACGGAGTTGAGGAGGAACTTCTTCACTCAAAGGATGGTGAATCTCTGGAATTCTCTGCCCGTTGAAGTGGTGGAGGCTGCCTCGCTAAATATTTTTAAAAAGCGGGTTGATGGGTTCTTGATAAGAGAGGGGATTAAGGGTTATGGGGAGAGGGCGGGAAAGTGGAACTGAGCCACGACAGATCAGCCATGATCTTATTGAATGGCGGGGCAGGCTCGAAGGGCTAGATGGCCTACTCCTGCTCCTATTTCTTATGTTCTTATGTTCTTATGTACGTATCCCTAATCAGATCGCAACACTCCAAATGCTCATACATCCTATCCCTAAGTACTTTTTCCATTAATTTTCCTACCACCGATGTCAAACTCACTGGTCTATAATTTCCAGGGTTATCCCCACTACCTTTTTTAAACAGCGGTACCACATTTGCTACCCTCCAGTCTTCTGGGACCTCACCTGTGTCCAAAGAAGAGACAAAGATTTGCGCCAGAGGCCCAGCAATTTCATCTTTCACCTCCCTAAGCAGCCTGGGATAAATACCATCAGGCCCCAGAGCTTTATCTGTTTTTATGCTACCTAAAAGCCCTGGCACTTCCTCCCTCGTAATGGATATTTCCTGCCACTGATCTACTGATCCCTCCAAGACATTACACGACACCGAACCCCTCTCCTTCGTGAATACCGACGCAAAGTATTCATTCAGGATCTCCCCCATTCCCTCCGACTCAATACATATCTCCCCTCCTTTGTCCCTAAGAGGACCAATTTTCCCTCTAACCACTCTCTTGCTCCTAATATAAGAGTAAAATGCCTTTGGATTTTCCTTAATCCTATCTGCCAAAGCCATTTCATGCCCTCTCTTTGCCCTTCTAACTCCCCTTTTAAGCTCCCTCCTACTCTCTCTATATTCCTCCAGCGCACTCTCCGTACCCAGTTGTTTTGACCTAACATACGCCTCCCTCTTCTTCCTGACCAAGTCTTTGATACCCCCTGTAATCCACAGCTCTCTAATCCTACCTTTCCCATCCTTCTGCTTAACCGGAACATGCCTTTCCTGCAACATTTTCAGATTGCCCTTAAAAGCCTCCCACTTGCCAACTGTGGACTTGCCCGCTAACAGTCCCTCCCAATCAGTCTCCTGCAGCTCCCTCCTAATCCTGCTATAGCTCGCCTTTCCCCAGTTCAGCACCCTCCCCTTCGGACGGCACTCATCCCTTTCCATTTTTATCCTAAAGTAGACGGACTTGTGGTCACTGTTAGCCACATGTTCACCTACCTCTACCTCAACCACCTGCCCCAGCTCATTACCCAACACTAAATCCAGCATAGCCCCCTCCCTAGTCGGGCTAGTTACGTACTGCTCCAAGGAAACACACATTTTACAAACTCCTCTCCCTCCGTACCCCCAGCTCTAGGCCCCCTCCAATCCACTCCAGGAAGATTAAAGTCACCCACTACAACCACCTTATTCTTCCTGCACCTGTCCAAAATGCCCCTGCAAATGTCTTCCTCCACTGACCTCGGGCTGTTGGGTGGCCTATAATACACCCCTAGCAACGTAATCTCTCCCTTTTTATTCCTCAACTCCACCCACAGCGACTCAATCCCTACCTCCTCCATATTGTCCTCCCTCTGCACTACTGTGATGTTCTCCTTTACTAACAGTGCCACCCCTCCACCTCTCTTCAACCCTCCTCTGTCACACCTAAAACACTTATACCCAGGAACATTCAGCTGCCAGTCCTGACCTTCACGTAACCACGTCTCCATTACTGCCACCACATCTAACTTCCTCACAAACATCAAGGCCCTAAGCTCATCCGTTTTTCCTGTCACACTCCTCGCATTGAAACAGACACGAGTGTCCCTCAGAACCTCCTTCTCCCTGATAATTTTCCTTTCACCCAACTCTCTCCCGGCCCCAGTGTCTAATGAGCTATCAGCCACATAAGAACATAACATAAGAAATAGGAGCAGGAGTAGGCCAACTAGCCCTTTGAGCCTGCCCCGCCATTCAATAAGATCATGGCTGATCTGTCGTGGCTCAGTTCCACATTCCCGCCCTCTCCCCATAACCCTTAATCCCCTCTCTTATCAAAAACCCATCAACCCGCGTCTTAAAAATATTTAGCGAGGCAGCCTCCACCACTTCAACGGGCAGAGAATTCCAGAGATTCACCACCCTTTGAGTGAAGAAGTTCCTCCTCAACTCCGTTCTAAACCGCACCCCCTTTATCTTGAGGCTGTGCCCCCTAGTCCTACTATCCTTTCTGAGCAGGAAGAGTCTCTCCACCTCTATCCTATCCATCCCATTCATCATCTTATACGTCTCAATGAGATCTCCCCTCATTCTTCTAAACTCTAACGAGTACAAGCCTAATCTATTCAGCCTCTCCTCATAGCTCAACCCCCTCAACTCCGGCATCAGCCTAGTAAACCTCCTCTGCACTCCCTCCAAGGCCAAAATATCCTTGCGTAAGTACGGCGCCCAAAACTGCACACAGTACTCCAGCTGCAGCCTCACCAATGCCCTATACAGCTGCAGCAAGACCTCCCTACTTTTATATTCAATCCCCCTCGCTATGAAGGCCAGCATCCCATTCGCCTTCCTGACCACCTGCTGCACCTGCAAGCTGGGTTTTTGCGACTCATGCACAAGGACCCCGAGGTCCCTCTGCACCGTCGCCTGCTGCAGTTTTTCTCCACGTAAGTAATAGTCCTTCCGACCATTATTCCTACCAAAGTGGACCACCTCACACTTGCCAACATTAAATTCCATTTGCCATTTCCTGGCCCATTCGCCCAGCCTATCTAGATACTTCTGCAGACTCTCCCCACCCTCCGCACAATTTGCCTTTCCACCAATTTTGGTGTCATCAGCAAATTTCGACACCCTACACTCAGTTCCCTCCTCCAGATCATCTATATAAATGGTAAACAGCTGAGGCCCCAGCACCGACCCCTGGGGCACTCCACGAGTCACCATCCGCCAATCCGAATAGCACCCATTGACCCCCACTCTCTGCCTCCTATTTGACATGATGTGGGTATGCCGGCGTTGGACTGGCGTAAACACAGTAAAAAGTCTGACAACACCAGGTTTTAGTCCAACCTATTTATTTGATAATATACTCGCAAGCTTTCAGGTTAGCCCCTTCGTCAGGTGAATGGAGAGTTCATTCACCTGACGAAGGGGCTAACCCGAAAGCTTGCGAGTATATTATCAAATAAATAGGTTGGACTAAAACCTGGTGTTGTCAGACTTTATCCTATTTGACAACCAGTCCTCTATCCACGCTAACACCCTACCCCCAACTCCATGCCCCCTGACCTTCTGTAATAACCTCTTGTGAGGTACCTTGTCAAACGCCTTCTGAAAATCCAGAAAGACCACATCCACCGGCTCTCCTCTATCCACCGCCCTAGACACATCCTCATAGAACTCCAGTAAATTTGTCAGACACGACTTCCCTTTAAGGAAACCGTGCTGCGTCTGCTCTATCAAGCAATTCCCTTCAAGATGCCTCGCTATTTCCTCCTTGATGACGGATTCTAACATTTTACCTACAACAGACGTTAAACTAACAGGCCTATAATTCCCCGCCTTTTGCCTGGCACCCTTCTTAAACAACGGCATAACATTAGCCGTTTTCCAATCTTCCGGCACTTCCCCGGAATCCAGCGACGTCTGGAAAATAACCACCAAGGCATCCACTATCACCTCCGCCATTTCTTTCAGGACCCTCGGATGCATTCCATCCGGTCCTGGGGACTTGTCCACAATCAGCCCCTCCAGTCTGTCGAGCACCACCTCTCTAGTAACAGTAATGTCATTAAGACCCTCCAGTCCTACCACCTTTCCATCGCTAACACCCGGCAAATTATTCACGTCCTCCTCCGTGAAGACAGAAACAAAAAAGTTATTCAATACCTTAGCCATATCCCCATCCCCTACCACTAAGTCCCCCTTCTCATCCTCTAAGGGACCAACGTTCACCCTAGCCAGCCTCTTCCTTTTTATATATTTATAAAAACTCTTGCTATCATTTTTTATATTAAGCGCTAGCCCAGCTTCATAGTTTCTCCTACCCTTCTTTATCAACTCCTTTGTCAATCTTTGTTGACATTTAAACCTCTCCCAATCCTCTTCTCGCCCACTACTCTTAGCTACTCTAAACGCCTCCGCTTTTAATTTAACACTTTCCTTCACCTCCTTCGTTATCCACGGCTTATTACCTCTCCTCCTATGGTCCTTTTTGACCATCGGAATAAATTTCCGCTGAGCACCAAGAAAGATCTCCTTAAAGATCCTCCACTGCTCCTCAGCAGACCTACCTTCCAACGCGCTCTCCCAGTCCACATTCGCCAATTCTTCTCTCATCCTACCGTACTCCCCTCTGTTCAAACAAAGGACACGTGTCCGGGAACCCACTTTCTCCTCCTCCATCTGCACCAGAAACTCCACCATACAATGATCACTCTCCTCAAGAGGATCCTTCACCGCAAGTTCCCTAATTCTACCCACCTCATTACATAGCACCAGATCCAAGATAGCTCACTCCCTCGTCGGCTCCAACACACATTGTTCCAGGAAACTATCCCGGCAGCATTCCAAGAACTCTTCCTCGAGCCCACCGCGTCCAACATGGGTCGACCAATCAATATGCAGATTGAAATCCCCCATAACTACGGCCGTCCCATTCCTGCACGCCGCACTTATTTGCGCGTTAACAGCCCGCCCCACCTCCAGATCATTATTCGGGGGCCTATAGACGATACCCACCAACGTCTTCCTCCCTTTGCTGTTCCTAATCTCTACCCACAACGATTCCACCTTCTGCTCCTTGGCTCTAATATCATCCCTTGCTACCACCCTGATGCTATCCTTAATCAGCAGAGCTACGCCCCCCCCCCCCACTTTTCCGTCCTGCCTATCCTTCCTAAACACTTGATACCCCTGGACATTCAGCTCCCAGTTCCTGTCACCTTGCAGCCACGTCTCCGTAATGGCCACCAGATCATATCGATTTCTGCTGATCTGCGCCACCAACTCATCCACTTTATTCCTAATGCTTCGTGCATTCAGATAAAGCACCTTCATCCCAGCCTTCACCTGGACCTTATTTGCCGGAACGCCACCAACCATACTCACGCCCCTTATTCCCTCTATTATTGGGACATCCTCGGCCTCTTCCCTTACCTGTACCCTCTCCTTAACTTTAGACCCCATAATGTCACCTACCCTCACACCCTCCCCCCCCCCCCAATTAGTTTAAAGCCCTGTCTACAGTCCTCTTTACACGATTAGCCACCACTCTGATCCCAGCACGGTTCAGACCAACCCCATCCCACCTGAACAGGTCCCACCTACCCCAATACTGGTGCCAATGCCCCATAAATTCAAACCCATTCCTCCCACACCAATCCCTGAGCCACCCATTCACTTCCTTAATCCTATCAACCCTACGCCTGTCTGCACTCGGTTCAGGCAGTAGCCCAGAGATGACCACCTTGTCGGTTCTACTTTTTAATTCCATTCCCAGCTTTTCATACTCCCTCCCCAGATCCTCAGTTTGCACCAGCTAACCTCCCTGCTAAGATACTAGTCCCCCTCCCATTCAAATTCTCCCCACCCCTCCTGTACAGTTGCCCTTCTCTCATAAATACCTCCTAGTGGTCTACAAAAGTAAAGCCCTCTACCCTACACCAATCCCTCAACCATGCATTCAGCTGCATGATCTCGTTATTCCTAGCCCTGCTGTTACTAGGCAGCAGCCCAGAGAATGCCACCCTGGAGGTCCTGCCCTTCAGTTTGGAACCCAACTCCTTGAATTGCCTATGTACATCTACCCTATTCCTCCTTCCTACGTCCCTCTCCCCTACGTGTATTATTACCTCTGCCTGGGTCCCCTCCCCTTTCAAAATTCCCTCTACCCTGTCCGTTACATCCTGTACCCCTGCTCCAGGGAGACAGACCACCATCCTGGAGTCACGCCTCTGCCCACAGAACCTCCTGTCAATGCCTTGGACCCTCCCATCCCCTACCACTATCACCTTGCCAGCCCCCTTCTGTCCCTCTAAGTCATTCTGTCCCTCCTGCCTATCCTTTTGTGCCCCTGTCGATGAATCTTGGGGGGCCACTGGGGAGGCCGGGGGACCATGACTACTCTTCTTCTTCCTCTTTTTCCGCCTAACAGTCGTCCACCCATCCTGCTCTTCAGCCCTTGGGACCTCTTCCTGCTCATGGTTCTTAGACATTATCTCTTTGTTTTCCCTGACCAGAAACGCATCCTCCAAACGCCCCTCGAGTTGCCTGACCCGGGCCCTCAAGCGCTGCATTTGATGTGAATGGAGCCTCTGTCCATTTCAATCACTGTCACTGATGTCTCTCATTGTCTAGGGCCTGGGCCTCTTTGTTAAACTGAGCCCTCCCCTGCTAGTTTTAGTGATGATGTGGAGATGTCAGCATTGGACTGGGATAAACTCAGTAAGAAGTCTCACAACACCAGGTTAAAGTCCAACAAGTTTATTTGATAGTAAACCCACTAGCTTTCGGAGTTTGCCCCTTTGTCAGGTGAGTAACCTGAGTCAAGTGACACATCTGACGAAGGGGCAAACCCCAAAAGCTACTGAGTTTACTATCAAATAAACTTGTTGGACTTTAACCTGGTGTTGTGAGACTTCTTGCTGAGTTTTAGTGATGTCAAAGGAAAAGGCGGTGAAGAAAGCATCTGGTGTGCTTGCCTTCATCAGCCGGAGCATCGAGTATGAACGTTGGCAAATTATGTTACAGTTATATAAAATGTTGGTTAGGCCACATTTGGAATACTGTGTCCAATTCTGGTCACCACACGACCAGAAGGATGTGGAGGCTTTGGAGAGAAAAAGGTTTACCAGGATGTTGCCTGGCATGGAATGTATTAGCTGTGAGGACAGGTTGAATAAACTGGGATTGTTCGCCCTGGAAAGATGGAGGCTGAGGGGCGACATGATAGAAGTTTATAAAATTATGAGGGGCACATATAAGATGAACAGTTGGAAGCTTTTTACCCAGGGCAGAAATGACAATTACAAGGGGACACAAGTTCAAGGTAAGGGAGGGGGGGAAAGGTTCAGTGGAGATGTGTGCGGGGGAGGTTTTTACACAGAGGGTGGTGGGGGCCTGGAATGCACTGCCAAATGAAGTGGTTGAGACAGACACGTTAGTGACATTTAAGGCTTATCTGGATAGACACATGAACAGGTGGGGTATAGAGGGATACAGGCAGTTGGCCTGGATAGGACAACATGATTGACACAGGATTGATGGGCTGAAGGGCCTGTTCCTGTGCTGTACAGTTCTTTGTTGTTCTTGTTCAAAGGCTGGTGCATCACTGAACAGAAACATGACAGTCTGAGTGTTTGGTGCCTAAGTTTGTAAAATATATTTGTACCACTACTACAACTTTAAAAGGTCAAAGCAAATTACTGCAGATGCTGGAATCTGAAACCAAGAGAGAAAATACTGGAAAATCTCAGCAGCTCTGGCAGCATCTGGAAGGAGAGAAAAGAGCCAACATTTCGAGTCCAGATGACCCTTTGTTAAAACTTTAAAAGATGTTTCACAAAGCTGTAATCAGGTATTGATGAACGCAAAGCTAAAGTAAAAAATAATTAAGGATGTTAAAACCAGGGAGCAGTGATTTGGGAGATTTTCTTACCCAAAATATCTATCGGAATTATACAAACATAAAGGAGAAAGGAGGTGGAGGAATTTCTGAAATGTGTTCAGGAAAACTTCCTTAAATCGGTATTTCTCAGTCCAACCGGAAAGGTGGGATTGCTGGATCTGGTGCTGGGGAGTGAGGTGGCACAAGTGGACCAAATGTCTTTACATTTGTGTGAAAGTGACCATTGTAACAAAAGGTTTAGATTTGTGATGGAGAAGAGCAAGAAACAAACGAAAGTGAAACTTCTAAGAAGAGGGTTATTTGAATAGGATGAGAAGGGAGCTCGCCCGAGTTAAATAGAATCAAAGACAGTCAGGAAAATCTCAAACAGAATAATGGGGAATCTTTAAAGGGGCCAAAGATGAGGAGAGAGTTTGAGAAGCTGCTGGACCAAAATCAAAGAGGTTCAGGTGAACTCTTCAGGCGAGGGCCAGGCCAAATATAAAGCTGAGAGAGGAATTGATGAGGAAAATAAGACTGGCAAAGACAGAATATGAGAATAGAATATCAGTTAACCCAAAAGGGAACCAAAAATCTTTGACAGGCATATAAATAGTAAACAGGGAGGAAGAGGAAAATGTGGGGCCTATTTGGGTCAAAGAGGGTGACACACACACAGAGATACAGGGCAAAGTGAAAATACTTGATGAGTATCAGTGTTTACTGAGAAAGAGGTAATGGATGGGGTGAAAATTGATAGGAGGAGTGGACTGGAAAGGCTGACTATGGTCAAATGGATGAGTTACCTGATTCGGATCGCTTGAAACTGCGGCTGCTGGAGGAAGTCGGGGTGGAGGTAGTTAAAATATTTTTCATAAACTCTCCAAGATACAGGGATAGTGTCAGAGGAATAGAGAGTGACAAATATAACAGCCTGGTTCAGGGAAGGATGACAGATAGTATTTGGAATTACAGACTGATCACTTTAATATTTATGGTGGATCAGGTTTTAGAAACAATGGGCAGGATTTTCCTCCCCCGGGGTGTGTTCCATGGCAGTGGGAGGCAGTGCACCGGTCACTGCTGGGGGTGGGATCTTCTGGCCCCACTGTCGTCAAAGGGTTTTCCCGATTAATGCATCCCTTGTCACCGGGAGACCCACAGTGGGGGTGTGCCATCGGCAGGACCGGAAGATCCTGCCAGGGTAAACGGCAGCAAGGTTTTGGTGAATAATCAGGAAAAAATGATGAGACACGGAAAGGTTTGAGTGAATTAAAGAAAGTCAGCATGGTTTTGTAAAGGACAGGTCATGCCTGATCAATCTAATTAAATTTCTTAATGCATTAACAAACAACCTTAATGAAGGGAAAGCAAGAGATGTCACCTGTAAGGATTATAATAAAATGTTTCAAAGTAAAAGGCTGATTAACAAAACTGAGCTACACAGAATTGGAAGTGATTTTTATAAATGGCTTCAGGACAGAAACCAGTGAGTGGTGGGATATGGGGGCCTTATTTTACCATTTTGATTTTAAGTGTTGGACGGACTTGAAACAGGGAGTGTTTCAAGTTGACTTTTAGCCCCGTTCTGAGGCGCCCCTATACACACACTGCCTATAAAAATATCTCACTGCAGAAGCCTGTGGGTGGGGCTGAACCCACCTGAAACCCTACAGTTCCGATCGGCACCTCCAACTGCGCAGAAAACAAAAACGATAGAATATCATTTCCTCCAATGCTCCCCTGCCACATCCCTCCCGGGCTGGATAATACCTCCCCCTCACCGCCACAGACATTGCCCCACCCCACAACATTACTGAACCCCTTCTCCACCCACCCTCCCCCAGACCGATCTCAGGTCTCTCCCCCTCTTCACACCACCCCCACCCATCTCAGGCAGTGTGGGAGCGGACCCCCCCTTCCCTCCCACTGATCTCAGGCAGAGTGGCAGCGGACCCCCCTTCCCTCCCACCAATCTCAGGCAGAGTGGCAGCGGACCACCCCCTTCCCTCCCACTGATCTCAGGCAGAGTGGCAGCGGACCCCCCCTTCCCTTCCACTGATCTCAGGCAGAGTGGCAGCGGACCCCCCCTTCCCTTCCACTGATCTCAGGCAGAGTGGCAGCGGACCACCCCCTTCCCTCCCACTGATCTCAGGCAGAGTGGCAGCGGACCCCCCCTTCCCTTCCACTGATCTCAGGCAGAGTGGCAGCGGACCCCCCCTTCCCTCCCACTGATCTCAGGCAGAGTGGCAGCGGACCCCCCCTTCCCTTCCATTGATCTCAGGCAGAGTGGCAGCGGACCCCCCCTTCCCTTCCACTGATCTCAGGCAGAGTGGCAGCGGACCCCCCCCTTCCCTTCCACTGATCTCAGGCAGAGTGGCAGCGGACCCCCCCTTCCCTTCCACTGATCTCAGGCAGAGTGGCAGCGGACCACCCCCTTCCCTCCCACTGATCTCAGGCAGAGTGGCAGCGGACCCCCCCTTCCCTTCCACTGATCTCAGGCAGAGTGGCAGCGGACCCCCCCTTCCCTCCCACTGATCTCAGGCAGAGTGGCAGCGGACCCCCCCTTCCCTTCCATTGATCTCAGGCAGAGTGGCAGCGGACCCCCCCTTCCCTTCCACTGATCTCAGGCAGAGTGGCAGCGGACCCCCCCCTTCCCTTCCACTGATCTCAGGCAGAGTGGCAGCGGACCCCCCCCTTCCCTTCCACTGATCTCAGGCAGAGTGGCAGCGGACCCCCCCTTCCCTTCCACTGATCTCAGGCAGAGTGGCAGCGGACCCCCCCCCTTCCCTCCCACTGATCTCAGGCAGAGTGGCAGCGGACCCCCCCCCTTCCCTTCCACTGATCTCAGGCAGAGTGGCAGCTGCTCCTCCCTCCCAACTGATCGCAGAGAGCCGCTGCACGCTCGGCACTGACCCCCTCACTAACTGGAGCACCCGAATCGGATTTATATGAAGCAGGTCTGTTTCACACCGATAGGTGAACATGTTGGTAAAGGGGGAAGTGCAGCCCATTAATCAATTTAAATGTATGTGAATTGTCAGGCCGTGATAAAGGGGGAACCGGCATGGAGGCAGGCACGGATTGTGCTATTTGTCTTACGCCCGACTTTACCATGTTTTCACATCTGAAAATGAGTGCAATGCAATGGTAAAATCAGGCCCATGGTTCCTTTTCAGATTGGAGGATAGGCAGTGGTTTTGCTCAGTGATATAACCATTGGTTTTTTTGATGTATATGATTTAGAAATTGGAATACTAATACAGAGTAGATTTTCAAAGTGTGTGGATTTTATCAAATTCAGAGGTGCGTCTGACAGTGAGGCTAATACCAATCCATTGGACTGGGACATCAACAGGCTAACAGACTGGCAAATGACTAGCAGTTGGAATTCAGAAAAGTATGAAGTGATATTTTGGCAGAAGGATAGAGAGGCAACTCTAAAGATTGCACAGGGACAGAGGGAAAGGGGAGTTGATGTGTTTGGATCTTTGAAGGTAGCAGGACAAATAAGAGAGCTGTGGGAAAAGGATTTGGATCTTGAGCTTCATATATTGAAGTACTGAATAAAAAAGTTATGCTGAACATTTCTAAAGCTCTGGTTAGGCCCCAACTACAGCACTGCATCCTGTTCTAGTTCCCAACAGTTTGTGAAGGATGTGAGGGTCCTTGAGAGGGTGTGGAGGAGATTTACCAGATGATTTTAACTGCAAGGTTAGGTTGGAGAAGCTGAGATTGTTCTCTTTGGACGATTGAGGGAAGATTTGATAAGAATATACAAGATTAGACAGGTATGGATAATGTAGACAATGGGTAGACATTTTTTTCATGGGTTGATTGTACAAGGACTCAGACACAAAGTTAATGCTTTGAACACAAAATGCAGAAGTGATGCGAGAAAGAGCTTGGGTGGAATTTTCCCAAAAAATGGCAAAGGGCTGGATTCTCTGAACTTGCTCACAGCTGGGATTCTCCAATCCCACTGCAGTGAATGGAGATTTGGCCGTGCACCAAATTCTCCATTTTTGCCAGTAGCGGCGACAGGGAATAAACAGCCGGAAAATTCCAGCTAAAGTGTCAGGTACTGAATGAAAACCGGTGTCTTTCTCCCCAGAGGAACAGGCAAGTTTTCTCTCCAGATTGTCCCACACTTCTGCAAAAAGTAGCAGTGGTTATGTTTTGTGCCATTATTTTGAGGGGTGGGACCTAAAGATGCCAGCAAGGCCAGCTCCATAGGGATTGGAGCATCCCTATATCAAACCAAACTTAAAGCCCACCTTCCCCATCACCGCAGGCATTGGGATATCAGACCCCCCTCTCCTGAACTACTCCTTATACACCTATGACTGTGTGGCCAAGTTCCCCTCCAACTCCATTTTCAAGTTTGCTGACGACACCATGTGGTGGATCAGATCTCAAAGATGAGATAGATTATAAGAAAGAGATAGATAATCTGGTGAACCAATCTCTCCCTCAAATGTCAACGAAACAAAGGAGATAGTCACCAACTTCAGGAAGCGTAGTGGAGAACATGCCACTGTCTACATTAGTGGGGATGAAGTGAAAATGGTCAAGAGCTTCAAGTTTCTAGGTGTCCAGATCGCCAGCAACCTGTCCTGGTCCCCCCATGCCGACACTATAGTTAAGAAAGCCCACCAATACCTTTACTTTCTCAGGGGGCTAAGGAAATTTGGCACATCAACTCTCACCAACTTCTACAGAGGCATCACTGATAGCATTCTTTCCGGTTGTATCACAGCCTGGTATGACCCTGCACTGTCCAAGACCGTAAGAAACTATAAAGGATTGTGAATGAAACCCAGTCCATCACGCAAAACAGCTTCCCATCCACTGACTCTGTCTACACTTCCCGCTGCCTCAGCAAAGCAGCCAGTATAATCAAGGACCCCACACACGCCGGACATACACTCTCCCACCTTCTTCTGTCAGGAAAAAGATACTAAAATCTGAGGTCACGTACCAACTGACTCAAGAACAGCTTCTTCCTTGCTGCCATCAGACTTTTGAATGGACCTACCGTATATTAAGCTGATCTTTCTCCACACCCTAGCTATGACTATAACACTACATTCTGCACCTTTTCCTTTTCAGTAAATGGTGTGCCTTGTCTGTATAGCAAGCAAGAAACAATACTTTTCACCACATACTAATACCTGTGACAATAATAAATCAATAGCAGGGCAACTACAATTTTTTTGCAATACTCCAGATGTGGCCTTACCAATGTCTCGTACAGTTCGAACGTAGCATCCCGACTCCTGTACTTAATGCTATGACCAACGAAGGCATGTGTGCCAAATGTCTTCTTCACCACCCTGTCTACCTGTGATGCCACTTTCAAGGAACTATGTACCTGCACCCCAGATCTCTCTGTTCGGCAACACTCCCCAAGGCCCTACCATTAACTGTCTAAGTCCTCCCTGGTTTGTCTTACCAAAATCCAACACTTCACGTTTATCTGAATTAAACTCCATCTGCTGTTCCTCACCCCAATTGTCCAGTTGACCAAAATCCCATTGCCAGATCTTCCCTGGCAGATGGAGTTTAATCCAGGCAAAATGTGAGATAAAGCATTTTGGAAGGTCTAATACAGATGGGAGATAGTAAATGGCAGAACCCTTAAGAGTATTGATAGACAGAGGGATCTGGGTGTACAGACACACAGGTCACCGAAAGTGGTAATGCAGGTGGAGAAAGTAGTCAAGAAAGCGTTACAGCATGCTTGCCTTCATTGGCGGGAGCATTGAGTTTAAAATTTGGCAAGTCATGTTGCAGCTTTATAGAACCTCAGTTAGGCTGCACTTGGAATATAGTGCAACAACCAGAGTTGAACACTATCAGAAGCATGTGGAGGCTTTGAAGAGGTACAGAAAAGATTTAAGAGGACATTGCCTGGCATGGAGGGCATTAGCTATGAGGAGAGGTCGCAGAAACTTGATTTGTTCTCAATGGAATGACGACCTGATAGAAGTCTACAAGATTATGAGAGGCATGGACAGAGTGGATAGTCAGAAGCTTTTTCCCAGGATGGAAGAGTCAATTACTCGGGGGCATATGATTAAGGTGCGAGGGGCAATGTTTAAAGGAGATGTACAAGGCAAGTTTTCTTTTACACAGAGGGAGGTGGGTGCCTGGAACTCATGGCCAGGGGAGGTAGTGGAAGCAGATATGATAGTGACTTTTAAGGGGCATCTAGACAAATGTATGAAGAAGATGGGAATAGAGGGGTGTGGTCCCCTATGTGAAAGGGTAGGGGGCTTTAGTTCAGTCGAGCAGCATGGTCGGTGCAGGCTTGGACGGCCAAAGGGCCTGTTCCTATGCTGTAATTTTCTTTGTCCCTTTGTCCTAGTCTTGGACTATCAGAGTATGGCATCTTGAGGACAGTTAAGATTGTTGTTTGTGTAAGAATTTGATTATTCTATTATTCTTAGGGTCTGTAATATCTGTGTAATTTATTCCTTAAATCTTCTAAATGATTCAGTTTGAATTTCTGCTAGTTTGAATTCTTTACAGGAAGGCAGTTGTTTGTGAGAAACAGATCATTTTATTGATTTACAGCTTTCAGTTCCTTTGCATCCTGCACAGAGCAGCTGTACACTGTCTTCATTGCCCATAGTACGTTCAGGTGTTTTTTAAAAATCAGTTTGAAGGAATTGTTAAAGTAGTTTGAACTTAGGATGAAACTTCAAACCCATGTGTTGCTCTGTATTAGAGGGACACTTTTCAAATATTACGGTTAAAACGTTGTTGACAAGAGTATGTGGCTTTATTAATGGCTTCTCTGTATCTGAAGAAAATGTATTTGTAATGGAATGTAAACTCGGAGGGGCCCAGGGGAAAAGGGATGAATATTTGTCTTTCGTCTATATGGCTTTAGTTACAGACGCGGGTGACATAAGATGAATTGCACTCCACAGCCAATTGAAGAAGTGAATTTAGACTATTTCCAAATAAAGGAAACCCTGAATAATGAGAGACTGAGGGATAAAAGTTGAGAAGTCTTGGCTTCTGGGCTTTGGCTGTTCTGGACACAATTCAATACCACTTCAAAGGAAAAGGAGAGAGAGAGGGACATCGCCTGCGTTGGCTGTACCAAGAACTCCTAGGATCTTGAGTGATGAGAAATGGCTATGCTGTCTTCTCAGTTTCCTTACAAGCATATGTAAAATTTTCCTTCATAAATTCTCCTTGATTCACAAATACTGGTTATTCGTACCTTGTTGTGAAGCAAAGCTGAGGGCCCTAGTGTTAGAAATTCAGAATTTCTCAAACCCTAAACCTTACATTTGATTTGTGGAGTTTAAAATCACCTTTTCCTTTATTAATCTAATGTTTTAATTTACAAACCTGATATCTTGATTGAAATTTCTTGTTCTGTTTTCAATTTTACGTTGTGTAGACGACACTTGAGCCTGTTTGTTGATTCTCTTGTTATTACAATGTTGCTCTGGACATCCATTAGACCTCTGGAATCCTGCTGGTAACTTGTTTCAGATTGTACTACATTATGTCCATCCTCACTGGTCCACTGTATCTCCGGCTGAGGAAGCCATCCACTGGATTTACACACTAGCTCAATTCCATTACCAACATATCCCTTCATCTGAATCCAGGGCTCACACCCAAATCCTGCAATAAACAATGAACAGGTTCAAAAAAGGCAATTGTTCAGAGCAACAGCAAGAACATTCATTGATATAGCGCCATTAATGTATCCCCCAAGAACACTTCCTGTGGTCAGTGAGAAGTATCCATTTAATAGTATTAATATCTAAATACAGACTGGTAATAACATGACTTTGGTGCAAGTATGATCTAAATATGTTCTTGTAGACACGGGTGATTAATGTAAATTAGATGTAGGTTCTTCAGACTAATTAATTTCCATTTATGTAAGGCAGCAGAAGACACCAATACCCACGGCAGATGTAATCAACTTGGAGGGGAGGGAGGGAGGAAATTGCTAAAACCAAAAAAATCCATTTATTACTGACCAAGTACACAGAAATATACATGGGAGGCGATAATGTTAGACCCAGAGCAATAATTCTGGTAATGTTAATGGATTTTCAAAGTTCTGTTGTCATCTTCTCTCTCTCATATTCTCCTTTATATTCTGAGCTGTAGGAATGAGGTTATTTATAAATTAGGATCAAGATCTTGCCCACCCTGCAGATTTTTCTTCTTGGGGTATTAATTGAGAATGTTCAAATCAAAGTGGCATTGACAGATGCCAAAGCTTGATTTTTCACCAGCATTGGCAATAATGGAGTTAAAACACATTGTTAAGGATATTGGACGATACTGGAATATAGACATGACTGACTGGCTGTACAGTGTTGGACCATTTTGTAAATTTATTGGTGCCAGGTAAATTTGTTCAGCTGTCAGTGACTGCCCCTCTCGGAAGATTCCGGGGCCTCTATCTCTAACAGCATTACCTGTCATTTCTCATAACTACACCCCCATGGAGAACTCCCAGACACTGGCAGGAATCCTGGATAATCTTCACTTGGGAAATTTCACCAGGGTTAGCAATGGTTCAGTCAGATAGCACAGTGCACATCCTGCCAGATTTTACCAGGATCCAACCACGGATTAAAATCCCTGGCCATCATCTCAATTCACCAGAGGAAAAGATATTAAAGACAGAAAAATCTGAGCTGAAGATTGTTGCTGATTAAAAGTACAGCCACATCTTCCAATGTCCAAAGCAGCAAAAACTGGAGTCTGTGTTATGTGTTGGGATTCTGGAATTTCTGGCTTGTGCACACATGGTAATTGTCCAGAAGTTTAATCCCCAGTGGACTAATTTGTGCTACATGAGACCCTTGAATGTCTCCAGCACTGAGCTGAGGGTTAGAGACTTGGATCAGAAATGTGGGACTTATCTGGATACTTACCCAGGAAATGTTACGCTGGTTAATACCTGGTCTCACTCAGTCCTTCACAAATTGAAAGTCAAACTGCTTTCCCATCCCCTTTGCCTCTCCTGCACTCACTGAGTTTACCCTGGGCTTATCCTGGAGAAGCCGTGCAGGCTCATTTCAGCTGCAGCTGAATTCCCAGTTGAAAATGAGCAGCTCCACTGGGGCACAGATATCTGGGTCCAGGTGTCTAAATTTCTTACAGAGCTGAGGGTTCAAGCTCCAGGTTTTCAGCAAAAAATCTAACAGGTTAGAGTTCCACCCGAGAACCCAATAGTGGGATGCTTCCTGACTCTGTACAACCGCCTTGGAAAAAACGGTGCCCCAAGTGGTGCAAATCCAACTCGAGGGGATTAGGAATGCAGTCAGGCCGTCACCTCTGGAAGCTAATCGCAGGCAACCACAGGGGCTGCTGAGCACTGAGGAGATCTGTTTAAAAGACTCACATCAACACTCTGTGATTTTGTTCCAGTTGTTATGTCAAACATTAAGCCTTTATCCCTCACCCCCTCACTTCCTGCAGAATGGGAATCCCCTCCAACTGTGAAATTTATGGTATATAAATTTCAAATCTACAGAAATGCTTTGATCTGAGGATTGGAACTGACTGCAGCTCGTTCAGGGTTGGGCAGCAAGGGGTTAAAGTTAATTGATTAGTCACAAGTGGGCTCACATTAACACTGCATTGAAGATACTGTGAAAATGCCCCAGTCGCCACTCTCCGGTGCCTGTTTGGGTACACTGAGGGAGAATTCAGCTTGGTCAATGCAACCAACCATTACATCTTTGGACTGCGGAAGGAAACCCATGCTGACACGGGGAAAATGTGCAGAATCCACACAGACAGCAACCCAAGCCAGGAATCAAACCAAGGTCCCTGGCGTTGTGAGGCAGCAGTGCTAACCACTGTGCCACTGCACCATTCAAATATCTGGTAAAATCAGTGATTGATCCAAAGAATTCACACATAGGTCAGAATCAATCAGGACATAATAGTATCAAGAAAATGCAATTACCATCTATTGACTAATGTAATCCAGAAGTCAGATTCCCCAATACAATTACACAGAGAACAAATCAATACCATATACGCTCAAGGATTATGCAAATCTGGTGTGTACACAGACAGTAATACTGGGATTGGATCATTCAAACCCTCATTAACCTTGGAGCCAGGTGCTGTTACTGGGTCACCTCAGACAGCAGGAGAGTTGCTCACACAATAAGAACTGATAATATTCATTTGGATATACCTTCCATTGAAAACCCTGGATTGTTTCACCCAGCAGGAGCTGAAGAAATCTAACTGGACCTTACCTGGAATCAGCTAACTGGACACTGGAAGATCAGGAGATACGTTTTGGGAAGTTGTATTATTATAAAAGAAGAGCGCATCAGAGTATTGGAGTCACAGTCAGATGGAGGATCGAGGTTGGGAATCACAGTGGGTGAAATCGGAGCTTTGAGACAGTGTGTTTTGGCGGTGTGTGTTTTATTTAAGTTTAAGTCCAGCTGTGGGGACTTGGTGTTGATTTGTTTTAAATTTTGGGATACTGTGGCTTTTTAATCACAGAAGTATCCCTGTTAGGGTTATTAGTGGGTTTTAATAAACATCAACATCTTGGTTCAGCCAAGATGTGAAATGTTGTTCTTTTATAAATCCTAAAGTCCAGGGATCATTTAAGGAGGCAACAAAAACCCCAGCACCCCTCGCTTCTCTACCCAGACCCCATAGGCCCGTTCATGCAAACCCCTTCCCTCTACCACCTCCAACGACTCTTATACTCTCCATGCCAACTTCCCACACATCCTCATACCTCCTTATGACTTTTGTACCAAGTTTGTGCCAACTCATATCAATCAACACAATGTGAATTCAAGTGAAAAAACTGGCTGCAGATATTGCAGACTGGGTATTGAAGTCAGATAGGCCAGAGTTTGGAATGTCACATTTATAGAAGGAACACAGGAAGCTACTGCGCAGGTAGAGCAAGTAATTAGGAAGCAAAAAGGTATATTGGCCTTTATTGTAAGGTGATTGTCATACAAGAATAAACCTCTCCTGCTCCAATTCTACAGAGCTTTGCTGAGGCTACACCTGTAATACCGTGTGTAATTTTGGTTCCTATATGCACATAACAATTTACTTGCATTGGAGACAATACAAGGATGTTTCACTGGATTGATCCCTGGGAGGGATCAAACCTATGATGACAGCCTGTGTAAATTGTGCCTCTATTCTCTGGAATTTAGAAATATGAGAGGACATTTCCTTTAAACATACAGAATTCTGAAGAGGCTGGTCAGTGTGGATGCTGAAAGACTGTTTGCACACTGGTCAGGGAAACTAAAACATAGGGGCACAGTTTCAGGATAAGGGGCCGATCATTGAGAACTGAGATGAAGAGAAATTTCTTCACTTAAAGGGTTGTGAATCTTTGGAAATCTCCACCTCAGGGGATTGTTGCTACTCCATCACGGAATATATGTGAGGGTGAAATAGACAGATCCAATATTATTCTTCATTGATTTAAATTTCAGAATTCAGTCAGAAATAGAAGATGAATGTTCTTAATTAAGCCATAGTAAACAAACAATTTAAATAAAAACAGAAAATACTGGGTAAACTTAGCTTTTATCCTCAATTTAATCATCCTTTAGTTTCTGTTATTCTGAATATTTTCTTTAACAAGCCAGTGTTGATAATATATTCTTCATGAAATTTACTGACATAATCAGCTTTTACTGCAGGACAAATTTCATCATCCTGAGAATGTTATTGCCCCATTGCTCACATCCCTGTTAATTGTAGCTTCACCACAGGGAGCATGGGCATTTAGAATTATCAAGTATATCATATATTACACCGACTGCTGAATAAATCTATTTTAAATTAGTTACAATTTAAACAGGGGGGTTTAAAAAAGACAAAGATATAACTTCTCCAAATCTTAACATGCAAGTAGAGATTTACTAACCTACAACTTCCAGTTCAACTGTAAATCTTTCAGAACCGGATTTGCCGTCAACCGAACAAGTATATTCTCCTCGATCAAATGCTGTTGTGTTTTTTATTCGAAGAGAAATGTTTCCTTTGGTCAGTTCATCTTTAAACAGTTCGGTCCTTCCTCTGTAATCATTGTGCTGAACAGTAAAATCATCTCCTCCGTTTCTGTACACATGTACTGGTTCAGCAAGACCCAATTTCATCCATCTCACCACCATGGTTCTGACGAATAGATCTGGTACAAGTTGACATTCCAATACAGCATCTTCACCTGCAGCAGTTACAACTGGATACTCAGGTCCTAGTATGATGAACTTACCTAGTGAACAATAACATTGAAAATAAAATAGATATTCATGAATCTGCAGAAGGAGAAATGCATTTACCAATCATTCAGATTCCCAGGCCCACTGACTATTCCATAAATATGGGTAAAAAGGTGTCCCAAGTCAACAAATCAAAATAAGGGACAATATTTTAAAATACAGGATAATTGATCACCCTGTCTAAAATATGCCTGCCAGAATAAAAACTCCAGGAGTTGGCAGTAAAGAGACAGTGCTTTATTGCACGAAATAAAGTAAAACAAAACCTCAAGCCTGTGGTGAAAACAAACCAATTCCAACTGGGACAATGTAATAATAGACCCACTCAGGGACCTGTTTTATACAGGGCTCACATACGAGCTCCGCCTGGTAAGTTAATTACCAATCCCCTGAAAACTCATATTCAATGACTCCTACAGGGAGATCAGTGATTCCCCATGCAAGTCCTGTGGGTTATTATAACCAGATAGAAAAATATTGGGAAAGTAGAGTTGGCACCTCCATCAACACCAGCTGGATGACAAAGCCAATCGTCACCTCGAAAAAGCAAGTTTAGAATTTGGTTGCTTCAGACTTTGGCAGGAGCCTGGAGTTTAACTCAGGACAAAATCTGAGCAGGCAATGGCTCTTACATCATTTCTTTATGGCTGTTTATTCAACCTACTGGCATCACATTAAGCACTCGAAGCTTTCCATCTTCACTGCCCGAGATCTATTACAACATCAGATGGTCGGACAAAATCTCCAACATGGAGATTCATGCAAAGTGTGTTAGAATGGAACCAGTGACAACTTTGCATTGGATGTAATGTGACCAAGTGGAACAAGATGCACGGGACAGCTGACCCAGCAAACCATGGAACCAATTACACAGTATATAATACTTAACTGACCAGCTGGTTCATTCTTAATAGGGACCTGTGTAGAATTTTGGAGGACTTGGAGTGGCCCAAGGTGAGGCCCCAATTTTGGAGTAATGATGTTTCTTTACTAAACCCTTTCTTTGATTTATAAGTTGGAGTAAGTTTTGTTGTATTTTTATATCTGCATTTTTTAAAGAGTTCCTTCTGAAGAAACATTGGTAGCAGAGGAAAACCCATCGTAACTTGGTGTTTGTTTTTGAAGAAGTGCTACAATGGTAGGAGGTAGAAGTAAACCAGTGGGATTCGATTGTTCCCTCTATCTTTTCAGATGCTGAACCATATCAGCAATGGAAGGCAGAAATGGAAATGTGGACCCTTGTTACCACAATACAAAAAAAAAGCAAGGTATGGCATTAGCTTGGTCACTTGCAAATAGGAGCAAGATAAGAAGCAAAGTATTTTCCGATTGGACAGCCCTGAATAGTGAAAAGGAGCTGCAGCTCCTACTACAATACTCAGATAAGTTTAACCAGAAAGAGGAGTTCTTGGAGAATTATGAAGGATAGGTGATATTTGACAGGATTAGGAGACAAGACACCCAATCCATGCAAAAGTATATCATGGATTTTGATAGGGGCCATAACAGGCTAATGAAATTTAATTTGGAGATTCCAGATGCCGTATTGGCTTTTAAGTTGTTGGATTGTACACGACTGTCACAAATGGATACTCTTTTGGTAATGGCTGGGATACAATTAAGGGGAACAGGACCCCTCTTAGATCAGATGGCAGCATCATTAAAAATGTTTTTTGGGAAACAATCCTTCCCACTACCTTGTTCAATACAGACCAGAATGCCATAGTGCCCAGAATAGAGGAGTCAATGGTGACTCAACCACGTGCCAGACCAAATGGGACACGAAGACCTTTAAACTGAGACAGTTACGTTAATAACTGATATAGCATCAAACGGTTATAACGGATTTAAAAATGGGGAAAGAAGACGCATATGGGATACTGATAAAAGACTTTAAATCAAGGGATTGTGAATCGCTGTTTCCAATGCAATTTCCCCATACCACTGCTATGTAAAGTGTCCAAAAAGAAGAAATTGTGTCTTTGAAACCACGTGACACAGAATACATGGAAATCGACAGTGTGGTGAGGATAAGGATCAGGAAGGCTTTGTTTTGGTGGCAGAAAAGTTGAGTCCCATAATGAGCATCCTGATAAACTCTTTCAACTGTGCTGTTTTATGTAACAGATGTACGTCCACTGTCTGTGGCCAAGATTGGCTGCGTTATTATCGAGAGTCTCTTGATTATAAAGACTCTAGAAAGTAAAGAAAGTAAAAGAACATGATAGTTCCACCTGCTTTAGATTTAGAGATGACAACACTCTAACATCCTCAAAGGGTGATACATTTCTGTAGGATCGCGGGAATCAGTTTATTTATAAGTACAGATATAGTTTCCAATGATGCCATTGTTACTAAGCAGGTCAGCGATGAAGAAACCTCAGATGACCATCAATTTGAAACGGGATAAAGGTGCGGTATTTGGGAAAACTGTGGAGTGACTTTTTTTTAAAGTCTGGCCATTATTATTTTCCTTTAAGTGAATCGAAAGCATCAGAACAAAGGATTCTTGAAGTATTAGTGTCGCTAACAGGCAACAGCATGACAGCACCACAGGGAGCATGGGCATTTAGAATTATCAAGTATATCATATATTACACCGGCTGCTGAATAAATCTATATTAAATTAGTTATAATTTAAACAGGGGGGTTTAAAAAAGACAAAGATATAACTTCTCCAAATCTTAACATGCAAGTAGAGATTTACTAACCTACAACTTCCAGTTCAACTGTAAATTTTTCAGAATCGGTTTTGTCATCAACCGAACAAGTATATTCTCCTCGATCAAATGCTATTGTGTTTTTTATTCGAAGAGAAATGTTTCCTTTGGTCAGTTCATCTTTAAACAGTTCGGTCCTTCCTCTGTAATCATTGTGCTGAACAGTAAAATCATCTCCTCCGTTTCTGTACACATGTACTGGTTCAGCAAGACCCAATTTCATCCATCTCACCACCATGGTTCTGACGAATAGATCTGGTACAAGTTGACATTCCAATACAGCATCTTCACCTGCAGCAGTTACAACTGGATACTCAGGTCCTAGTATGATGAACTTACCTAGTGAACAATAACATTGAAAATAAAATAGATATTCATGAATCTGCAGAAGGAGAAATGCATTTACCAATCGTTCAGACTCCCAGGCCCACTGACTATTCCATAAATATGGGTAAAAAGGTGTCCCAAGTCAACAAATCAAAATAAGGGACAATATTTTAAAATACAGGTTAATTGATCACCCTGTCTAAAATATGCCTGCCAGAATAAAAACTCCAGGAGTTGGCAGTAAAGAGACAGTGCTTTATTGCATAAAATAAAGTAAAACAAAACCTCAAGCCTGTGGTGAAAACAAACCGATTCCAACCAGGACAATGTAATAATAGACCCACTCAGGGACCTGTTTTATACAGGGCTCATATACAAGCTCCACCTGGTAAGTTAATTACCAATCCCCTGAAAACGCATATTCAATGACTCCTACAGGGAGATCACTGATTCCCCATGCAAGTCCTGTGGGTTATCATAACCAGATAGAAAAATATTGGGAAAGTAGAGTTAGAACATAAGAACATAAGAAATAGGAGCAGGAGTAGGCCATCTAGCCCTTCGAGCCTGCCGCGCCATTCAATAAGATCATGGCTGATCTGTCGTGGCTCAGTTCCACATTCCCGCCCTCTCCCCATAACCCTTAATCCCCTCTCTTATCAAAAACCCATCAACCCGCGTCTTAAAAATATTTAGCGAGGCAGCCTCCACCACTTCAACAGGCAGAGAATTCCAGAGATTCACCACCCTTTGAGTGAAGAAGTTCCTCCTCAACTCCGTTCTAAACCGCCCCCCCTTTATCTTGAGGCTGTGCCCCCTAGTCCTACTATCCTTTCTGAGCGGGAAGAGTCTCTCCACCTCTATCCTATCCATCCCATTCATCATCTTATACGTCTCAATGAGAGATACCTCCATCAACACCAGCTGGATGACAAAGCCAACCGTCGCCTGAAAAAAGCAAGTTTAGACTTTGGCAGTTTCAGACTTTGGAAGAAGCCTGGAGTTTGTCTCAGAATAAAATCTGAGCAGGCAATGGCTCTTACTTCATTTCTTTATGGCTGTTTATTCAACCTACTGGCATCACATTAAGCACTCGAAGCTTTCCATCTTCACAGCCCGTGATCTATTACAACATCAGATGGTCGGACAAAATCTCCAACATGGAGATTCATGCAAAGTGTGTTAGAATGGAACCAGTGACAACTTTGCATTGGATGTAATGTGACCAACTGGAACAAGATGCAAGGGACAGCTGACCCAGCAAACCATGGAACCAATTATACAGTATATAATACTTAACTGACCAGCTGGTTCATTCTTAATAGGGACCTGTGTAGAATTTTGGAGGACTTGGAGTGGCCCAAGGTGAGGCCCCAATTTTGGAGTAATGACGTTTCTTTACTAAACCCTTTCTCTGATTTATAAGTTGGAGTAAGTTTTGTTGTATTTTTATATCTGCATTTTTTAAAGAGTTCCTTCTGAAGAAACATTGGTAGCAGAGGAAAACCCATCGTAACTTGGTGTTTGTTTTTGAAGAAGTGCTACAATGGTAGGAGGTAGAAGTAAACCAGTGGGATTCGATTGTTCCCCCTATCTTTTCAGATGCTGAACCATATCAGCAATGGAAGGCAGAAATGGAAATGTGGACCCTTGTTACCACAATACAAAAAAAAGCAAGGTATGGCATTAGCTTGGTCACTTGCAAATAGGAGCAAGATAAGAAGCAAAGTATTTTCCGATTGGACAGCCCTGAATAGTGAAGAGGAGCTGCAGCTCCTACTACAATACTCAGATAAGTTTTACCAGAAAGAGGAGTTCTTGGAGAATTATGAAGGATAGGTGATATTTGACAGGATTAGGAGACAAGACACCCAATCCATGCAAAAGTATATCATGGATTTTGATAGGGGCCATAACAGGCTAATGAAATTTAATTTGGAGATTCCAGATGCCGTATTGGCTTTTAAGTTGTTGGATTGTACACGACTGTCACCAATGGATACTCTTTTGATAATGGCTGGGATACAATTAAGGGGAACAGGACCCCTCTTTGATCAGATGGCAGCATCATTAAAAATGTTTTTTGGGAAACAATCCTTCCCTGCTACCTTGTTCAATACAGACCAGAATGCCATAGTGCCCAGAATCGAGGAGTCAATGGTGACTCAACCACGTAAAAAGTCTGACAACACCAGGTTTTAGTCCAACCTATTTATTTGATAATATACTCACTAGCTTTCGGGGTTACCCCCTTCGTCAGGTGAATGGAGAGTTCTGGCCTCAGACAGAGCATATAAAGCACAGACAGTTTAGAGATTACTGATTAAAATGCGAATCCTTACACCTAACCTGCTGTTCAAGACCTGAAGTGGCTGATAATGTGAGTGGAAGGAGCACTGATCAGAGTTTAAAGAGATGTGTATTGTCTCCAGACAGTACAGTAAGTGAGGTTTTGCAAACCCAGGCAAGTCATGGGGGTTACAGATAGTGCGACATGAACCCAAGATCCCTGTTGAGACCGTCCTCATGTGTGCAGAACTTGGCTATCAGTCTCTGCTCAGCGACTCTGCGCTGTCGTGTGTCGTGAAGGCCGCCTTGGAGAATGCTTACCCGAAGGTCAGAGGCTGAATTCAGCCTCTGACCTTCGGGTAAGCATTCTCCAAGGCGGCCTTCACGACACACGACAGCGCAGAGTCGCTGAGCAGAGACTGATAGCCAAGTTCTGCACACATGAGGACGGTCTCAACAGGGATCTTGGGTTCATGTCGCACTATCTGTAACCCCCATGACTTGCCTGGGTTTGCAAAACCTCACTTACTGTACTGTCTGGAGACAATACACATCTCTTTAAACTCTGATCAGTGCTCCTTCCACTCACATTATCAGCCACTTCAGGTCTTGAACAGCAGGTTAGGTGTAAGGATTCGCATTTTAATCAGTAATCTCTAAACTGTCTGCGCTTTATATGCTCCGTCTGAGGCCAGAACTCTCCATTCACCTGACGAAGGGGGTAACCCCGAAAGCTAGTGAGTATATTATCAAATAAATAGGTTGGACTAAAACCTGGTGTTGTCAGACTTTTTACTGTGTTTACGCCAGTCCAACGCCGGCATACCCACATCATGACTCAACCACGTGCCAGACCAAATGGGACATGAAGACCTTTAAACTGAGACAGTTACGTTAATAACTGATATAGCATCAAACGGTTATAACTGATTTAAAAATGGGGAAAGAAGACGCATATGGGATACTGATAAAAGACTTTAAATCAAGGGATTGTGAATCGCTGTTTCCAATGCAATTTCCCCATACCACTGCTATGTAAAGCGTCCAAAAAGAAGAAATCGTGTCTTTGAAACCACATGTGGCACAGAATACATGGAAATCGACAGTGTGGCGAGGATAAGGATCAGGAAGGCTTTGTTTTGGTGGCAGAAAAGTTGAGTCCCATAATGAGCATCCTGATAAACTCTTTCAACTGTGCTGTTTTATATAGTGGATGTACGTCCACTGTCTGTGGCCAAGATTGGCTACGTTGTTATCTAGAGTCTCTTGATCATAAAGACCCTAGAAAGTAAAGAAAGTAAACGAACATGATAGTTCCACCTGCTTTAGATTTAGAGATGTCAACACTCTAACATCCTCAAAGGGTGATACATTTCTGTAGGATTGTGGGAATCAGTTTATTTATAAGTACAGATATAGTTTCCAGTGATACGCCATTGTTATTAAGCAGGTCTGCGATGAAGAAACCTCAGATGACCATCAATTTGAAACGGGATAAAGCTGCGGTATTTGGGAAAACTGTGGAGCAACTTTTTTTTAAAGTCTGGCCATTATTGTCTTCCTTTAAGTGAATCGAAAGGATCAGACCAAAGGATTCTTGAAGTATTAGTGTCGCTAACAGGCAACAGCATGATGGACAAAAAGATTATTCTGAAACTCCAGAGGCAATTTGGTCATCCAGCATCACAGAGACAGAGAGCTCTGCTGCAGGATACAGCTGTGCTGAACAAAGGATATAATGATCTCATAGAAAAAAAATCAGCCCAGTGTGAAATTTGCATAAAATATAGAGGGACACCCCCACATCCAGTCATGAGTTTATCATTAGCATGAGATTTCAATGATGTAGTGGCGCTGGATCAAAAGATATGTGACAAGGACAAAGGTGTTTATCTATTACACTCGGTGGACAGAAGAACATAAGAACATAAGAAATAGGAGCAGGAGTAGGCCATCTAGCCCTTCGAGCCTGCCCCGCCATTCAATAAGATCATGGCTGATCTGAAGTGGCTCAGTTCCACTTTGCCGCTTTCTCCCCATAACCCTTAATCCCCTTGCCTACCAAAAACCTATCTACCCGTGTCTTAAATATATTTAGCGAGGTAGCCTCCACCACTTCAACGGGCAGAGAATTCCAGAGATTCACCACCCTTTGAGTGAAGAAGTTCCTCCTCAACTCCGTTCTAAAGTGCTCCCCCCTTATCTTGAGGCTGTGCCCTCTAGCCCTGCTGTCCTTTCTGAGCAGGAAGAATCTCTCTACTTCTACCCTATCCATCCCCTTTATTATCTTATACGTCTCTATAGAAGGATGAGGGGGGATCTTAAACTCCAATGAGTACAGAGCCAGTCTATTCAGCCTCTCTTCATAGTCCAACCCCCTCATCTACGGTATCAGCCTAGCGGACCTCCTCTGCACTCCCTCCAAGGCCAAAATATCCTTGCGCAAGTGCGGCGACCAAAACTACACACAGTACTCCAGCTGCGGCCTCACCAGTGCCTTGTACAGTTGCAGCAAGACCTCTCTGCTTTTATATTCTATCCCCCTCGCTATAAAGGCCAGCATCCCATTCGCCTTCTTGATCACCTGCTGTACCTGCAGACTGGGTTTTTGCGGCTCATGCACAAGGACCCCCAGGTCCCTCTGCACAGTAGCATGCTGCAGCTTTTCACCCTTTAAATAGTAATCCCTTCTGCTATTATTCCTGCCAAAGTGGATAACGTCACACTTACTAACATTGTACTCCATCTGCTAGGTCTTCGCCCAATCGCTCAGCCTATCTAGATCCCTCTGCAGACTTTCCACACCCTCCGCACAATTTGCTTTTCCACTTATCTTCGTGCCATCAGCAAATTTCGACACCCTACACTCAGCCCCCTCCTCCAGATCATCTATATAAATGGTAAATAGTTGAGGCCCCAGCACCGATCCCTGTGGCACTCCACTAGTCACCAACCGCCAATCTGAATAGCACCCAGTTTACATATCCACGGTGATTTACAGAAAAGATCATTATAGATAAAATAATGACCCACTGGATTGGAACAGGATCGGGGGCACTGTTTAAATTTTTGACGGACAACAGGGGCAAATTTGCAAATGATGAGTTTCGAGATACATGTGGAAATTTAAATATTGTAATAATGCACAGTGCAGCAGACAGCCCATTCAGCAATGGCTTCTGTCAAAGGAATCACGCAGTTATAGATGGCCTGGCATAAAATTTTACCAGATCAACCAGGCTGTAAACTGCAGGTGGCATTAGCATGAGCAGAGCAAACGGAAAATTTGTTCCAGAGGGAGGGGGGGGCTATAGTCCATACCAGTTGGTATATGGGAGGAATCCAAAGTTGCCATAGTCAACAACAGATCAACAAAATACCAGTGAAGTAGGGGATGAAGCTGCTACTTTAAAAGTTCAACTACCCAAAGTCAGCACTGTGGTGTCACATACCCGAAGGGTCAAGCGAGTGGAAGAAGGCCACTATAAAATCGGGAAAGCAGGAAAGGCCTCAGGAAAATACAAACACTGGCTCAACATACAAGAGAGCAGGCAAAAAGCCAAAGCTCTCGATTGGGAAAATGGGATGGACAGATGGAAACAAAAGATGGGACAGTAAGCATTCATGAATCCAGGAAAAATGGCATATCACTGGAAACTATATCTGTACTTAAAAATAAACTGATTGCTGCAATCCTACAGGGATGTATCACCCTTTTGAGGACGTTAGAGTGTTGTCATCTCTAAATTTAAAGCAGGTGGAACTATCTTGTTCTTTTACTTTCTTTCAGTCTCAAATCTGTGACCAACAGAGAACAGCAGTCTGAGACACAGAAACGGACACGGCAGTAGAGGCTGGAGTTTAACGAGGAAGGGTAGGCATCAAATCAATGATAGGGATAGGAGTAGAAGCCCCCATAATAAGGAAGTATTGTTAGCTGCAAACAAAATGGAGCTTGCAAAAAAGGCAAAACAAAGGGAGCTGGACAGTTGGAAGGAGTTTGGGGTGTACACCAAGGTACCAGATGAACAGCAGCCTGCTTTGTCCCATAGGTGGGTTTGCACAGACTATGTTTTGCAAAATGGAGCATGTAAAACTAAAGCCAGATTAATAGCCTGTGGGTATGAGGAACATTTGGATGTGAGAGACATGAGGGTTGATTCACCCACAATAGGGACACTGAAATTTTTTTGCTGTTCTAGTGTTTCATAATTGGATGTGTAAATCAATTGCTATCAAAGCAGGATTTCTGCAGGGCAAAACATTTCAGAAAAGTTTTTTTGAGGCCACCCAATGAAGCAGGTAATACACAGGGACATTGTGGAAATTGAGCAAATGCGTATATAGGTTAAGTGATACATAGTATTTCTCTGAAGTCTGGCTGTGCCCAGTTAAAAGCAAATCCAGCATGTTTTACTGGAAGGCTAAAGGAAAATTAGCTGGAATTTTTATAATGCATGTGGATGATTTCCTATGGGATGACACAGAAGAATTTGAAGAAAGGGTAATCGAGAAGCTGAAAACAGAATTTAAAGTTGGGAGTCAAGCAGCTGGTGCTTTTCGATATCTTGGTCTTGATATCTGACAAAATACATCTGGTGTAACAATGAGTCAACAGGGATATCTAAAACAGTATTGATCCCATTCCCATCACCAGAGAAAGGTCAATGGGAAAAGGGGAATGGGCCAATGAAAAAGAGTGAGGAGTATGATAGGACAGCTAAATTGGCTAAGCACGCAGACAAGACCAGATGGAAGCTGTAATGTCCTAGAGCTCGGTAATATGTTGAAATGCACCACACAGTCAGAGTGATCTTGCAGGCTAATAAAACATTAAAAACGTTAAAATTAGAGGAGTGTGATTAAATTCCCAGCACAAGGAGAACTGGAAGATATGAAATGGTTGTGTTTAGTGATGCTTCACGCGCGAATCTACCAGATGGACTTCAAGAGGTGATGGATTCATAATACTCCTGGTACAAAAATTTTGTAAATTTAATTTGTATCTTTATATGCCCTGTTTGTGAACTAAAATCCCACTCACCTGATGAAGGAGCAGCACTCCGAAAGCTAGTGGCTTGTGCAACCAAATAAACCTGTTGGACTTTAACCTGGTGTTGTGAGACTTCTCACTAACTAACAGGAAGCAGTGTTAAGGGCATCTTTCTCAGGTTGGAGAGCAGTAATCAGTGAAATGCCACAGGGATTAGTGCTGGGACTGCAGCTCTGCACAATGTATAATAATGACTTGGAAGAAGGAACAAAGTGTACTGTGGTTAAATTGGCAGATGATACAAAGGTGGGAGAGAAAGACAGGATACAAGGAAGATATAAATAGTTTACACAGAGATATTGACAGGTTCAGTGAATGGGCAGAAAATTGGCAAATGGAATTCAATGTGGGAAAACGTGAGCTTATTTTTTCCAAAATGAACAATGAGAAGGCAGATTATATTTAAATGTAGAGATTGCAGAAAGCTGTAGCACAAAAGGGACTTGGGGATCCTTGTTCATGAAACCTAGAAAGCTCACATACATGTGCAGGAGGTAATGGGGAGGTAAAAGGAATTCTGTTTCTTTTTATTTCAAGGGAGCTGAAGTATAATAGTAAAGAGGTGTTGCTGCAACTGTACAAGGATCTAGTGAGGCCACATTTATAATACTGTGTACGGTTTTCATCCCCTTAAGGGGAAATATATCACTGGAGGCAGTACAGAGGTTTTCCAGGATAATCCCATTGAGGGAAAAGCTTGGGTCTTGGAGTTCAGAAGAATGAGAGGTGTTAAGATTGAAACATACAAGATTCTTAGGGGGTTAAACAGGAAAAGTGTTGGGAGGATGTTTCCACTCATAGGGGAAGATTAGGACCAGAAGACATAGTCACAGAATAAGGAGGTGCTCATTCAAGATGGATTGGAGGAAGAATTTCTTCCCAGTTGGGAATCTTTGGAATTTATCATCTCCGGAAGCTGTGGAGGTCAAGTCCTTGAGCATTTTCAAGGCTGAGGTCGATAGATTTTTAATCACTAGGGAATTTAAGGAATACGGAGATGAGGGAGGAAAGTGAACTTAGCGAGTGTTAGTTCAGCCATGATCTTATTAAATGACGGAGCAGGCTCGAAGGGTTGAATGGCCTACTCCTGTTCCTATTTCTTTTAAGACCCTAGGATGCAAGCCATCAGGTTTAGAGACTTGTCAACCTTTGATCCCATTAGTTTTCCCAACACTATTGTTATTACAGATGTGCAGATTTGGTGTATTGGCCACAGTACATTTTCCCATTAGTTTGCAGAGATTAGTGGATTTGCCATGGTGTATGCGTGGTGCTTTGGGAATTTGGGGTGGATCTAGGTAAGATTATCTTTTGGAGAGTCGATGTAGACTCAATGGGCTGAATGGCCCCATTCTGCACTGTTGGGATTGTATGAGATGAAGTTCTCTCTTCTCTTTTGCCCCTGATTTTCTCCTACACTTGGAGCTTTCTGTGTCTTCTAATTTAAAGAAAGATGAAATCACTTGTTCAAAGTCTTTGCCATGTTCTTTTTCTCAGTTTCATCCTCTAGAGAACCCATATTTAGTTTAGCCACTCTGTTCATTTTCATAAACTTGTAGTAGTTTTTGTATTTCTTCCTTTTTTCTAATTCCAGAATTTCTCCCCCTTTATAATTTTATATTCATCCTTTGCTGGTTTCTAAAATTTTCCTCAATCTTCTGACCAATCATTAATGTTCGCAGCATCGTGCACATTTTCTTTCAATTTGATACCATTGTTAACATTCTTATTTAACCATGGATGCTGCATCTTTCTCACTGGCTGTTTTTCTCAGTGGAATTCTTAGTTGAGAGTTGTGAAATATTTGTTTAAAGTATATCATTGCTTTTGTACCCTGTTATCTTTTAACTGGTTTCCCAGTGCACTGTAGTCAACTCTATTTTCAGGCTCTTTTATAATTTAAGTTTGTCACTAATTTTAAACCCACATTTCTTTCATGAGACTCCATTGTGTTATCACTTTTATCTTGAGGAAATATATATTGTGAGGTCTGTTGCGAATAACCTAGTTGATGGCTCACGCTAGTATTTTGGAGGGAATGTTTATTTCTGAGAAGATTAGGTTAGAGTTGGTGAGAATCCCTTTTTGGATGATCCCAGCTCCTGCACCCCAACATAATTTGGTTCACGTGCAGTGAGGGTCGTGAACCAGATTAATATTTAAATATTCAATTAAACATGCAGGGTCAATTTGGAGCTGGATTCTTCTGGCTTCTGCAAATCTCTGACCCTTGGGCACAGCAGCAACCTGGTGCAAATAACGACTGGTCTCTGTAAATGGAGACCAGTCATGATGGCCATGCTGGCAGTTTGGAGGCAATTGAAGCCCGTGGGGTGGTCATGGAAATGGCTGGCTACTGTCTTGACACTGTCCTCGACACCCTCGCAATGCCCACCCAGGGTGCAGGCTGGCATTGCTAAAAGGGGTACTAGTGAATAGGAGGGGGTGTTCTCATCCAACAAGGAGTGGAGGCAGCAGGCAGAGAGTTGTCTGGAGATTGGGGCACACTTTTAAAAAAAAAGTCTTGGCCTTCGAGGAGCCGGGCTCGCTGACGTCTTTAGGTCCCCACTCCAAAAAGAATTCTAAGTGCACGATCTGAGCAGCCGTCACGCTCTGCTGCTGCTGCAGCCAGGATGGAGAAATTGACGGTCAGACAAATCTTTGTTCACCGCACCGGGACCAGGAAATCCCCACACGAGCAGCCATAAGATTTCAGCCGAAGTGTGGGTGAACGCAGTGAGAATCTCCCCAGGCTCCAAAAAAAATTCATGGGCCGGATTCTCCAACCTCACCTGCAGCTGGGATTCTTCAGGGCTGCTACAGTGAATGGAAATTTGGCAAAGTGCTGACTTCTCCATTCTCACTGGTGGCTGCAGGGCGTGAATGACTGGAGAATTCCGGCCTAAGTGTGGCCCCCCCACCCCTGCGGGGTTCCCTGCTTGCCTGCCCCACCCTGCCATGGCTCTGCCCTCAGGCACCGTCCCGACTCACTCCACCCCCACTCTTCCTCCGGCCCTAGCAAAGCAATGGTGTCCAGTGGGCTCTGCCAGGATGCCAAGTGAGCAATGCCTGGTCTCGCTGCCCGACTGGCCAGGGGCTTCAGTGGTCTTCAATCCCTCCCAGTGAGGCCACCATGCCTGGACCATACCTGATTCTCGTCATGGAGAACCTCAGCCAGTGAGGTGATTAAGGTAAGTGAGGCCGGATGATGGCATCCAGGACTATTAATAACATGCAAAGCATGTCATTAATATTTAAATTGGCTTTGTGCTCTTCTCCATCAAAACAGGGCTGGTATGATCCAGGGAGGTGAAAAATCAGGCGTGAACAGGATCTTTTGCTTCCCGCCCAATCTTACCAGCTCGCCTCGCCAACAGTCAGGCAGCCGAGTTTGTATTGAAATATTTTAGGGAGAATCATGCCAGTAATGTCTACACTGCCTGCAAAGGAATGCAGTCCAGAGAGATGCTTTGTTTAGGGCATTAAAACAAAATATGTTTAAAAGCTTTCAGTAACCCAAAAATCCGACATCATCACGGGGATGAGTGGGGCTTCAGAAGGTTCAGTCTAAATCATCTCCATTTTATAACCCTGCCTCATTACACAATATGGAGATGTCAGCAATGGACTGGAGTAAACACAATAAGAAGTCTCACAACACCAGATTAAAGTCCAATAGGTTTATTTGGTAGTAAACGTCACTAGCTTTCAGGGTTTACCCCTTCGTCAGGTGAGTGGGGAGTTCTGATCACGTGTGCAGAACTTGGCGATATCACATGAGGACGGCCTCAACTGGGATCTTGGGTTCATGTCACACTATCTGTAACCCCCATGACTTGCCTGAACTTGCAACATCTCACTTACTGTCCTGTCTGGAGACAATACACATTTCTTTATCCTGTGCTTAATACTATCACCACTCACATTGTCTGCACCTTTAAGACTTGATTAGATGTAAAGACTCACATTCTAATCAGTATTCTGTAAACTGTGTGTGCCTTTATAAGCTCTGTTTCTGATCAGAACTCCCCACTCACCTGACAAAGGGGCAAACCCCGAAAGCTAGTGGTGTTTACTACCAAATAAACCTGTTGGACTTTAACCTGGTGTTGTGAGACTTCTTACTGTCATTACACAATTCCAGGTGTAAAATAGATTGCTCCATGGTTAATTCCAGTACAGCATTCTAAGAAACTGTCTCCAATACCTCCTATAAACTCATCCTCAGGCTACTTTGCCAATTTTACTCATCCGATCTACAAGAAGTTTAAAATCTCCCATGACTATTGATAGAGCTTTTTTTTAAAACGAGTCTCTGTTATTTCATGATTTATACGCTGCCCTAGAGTGTGACTATAGTTAGAGGCCTGTAAACTAGTTCCATCACTGAATTCTTTCCTTGGTTAGTTGTTCTAGTTAGCTCCAGCCAAACAGACGCTAAGGGTGCAATCTTATGAAAAAAAACTCAAAGGTGCATTTTCACGACCTCATCCCACCCATCATTCGGCGAGGTGGTAAGTTTGGGCGAGAGGTGAGAAATCGGGTTTGTGCCAAGGGGTGTGGGGCCGAGTGTGGAGGGCAGTGGAGCTCTGCAGGGGGACGTGATCAACAAAGTGTCCACAGTATACGGGAGATCAGGGCGCCTGTGAAACAAACTCAGCAGCTGGCTTCATCAGCAAGATTAGTCTCCATCCCAACTCCTGCTGGGATATTATTTTTGGCTCAGTGCCGTACGATTACAACTGAGAGCTCACCCAAGGGGGAGGGGGGCTTTCACGCTAGTTTGGCACTTAGAATTTTGGTAAGATCACACCCTCCCCCTACCCCCCCCCCCCCCCCCCCCCCCCGCCCCCCCACCACCACCATGTCTTTGCAATGGCCATCATTGACAATGTTAGAAATAGAACCTATTTTCATTTCACCCATCCTGCCCTTCACCCTTACTTCCCTCAATCCTCTCACATGTTCAAACCTATTTGCTTTCTAGTTTTCTTCAGTTCTGATTGAAGTCATGGGCATTATCTTGCACTAATCTGATCTTTCTCTCCACCCTAATTACAACTGTAACACTACATTCTGCACGCTCTCCTTTCCTTCTCTATGAACGGTATGTTTTGTCTGTGTAGTACACAAGAAACAATACTTTTCACTGCATGTTAATACATGTGACAATAATAAATCAAAATCAAATCAGGTCTGAAAGTTTCTGTGTTTTTCTCCCCACAAACGCTGCCTGACCTGCTCATTGTTCCCAGCTCAATGGTGCTGTTTTTTTTCCTGCTAACATCTTCATAAATCTGCTTTGTGCAGCCTAAAGCTGCCCATAGACACCAAGAGATTTAGGATCCCCACTTGGACACACCTATCGAGATTTTCTTCCAATTAAATCCCTTCTCCAGAAACTGGGATAAGGGAATTCCTGCACAGGGAATACCCACTGTCACTGGTGGATAGAGACTCTGCTCCTTGTTATCTGAAGAGAGGAATGTTCATTGTTAAGGGGAACGACTGGGGAATAGGCCTAGGTTAGCTGCTCATTGGGAGAGCTAGTGCAGACATGATGAGCCAAAGGCCTCCTGTGCCATAACAATTCTGTGATTATTAATGAGGCCTGTCAAGAAATCCTGGGATCAGTTGGATTGTTTATCACCAGGTCTTCTCCAGTTTCCTGTGGATTACACTAGAGCTATAGCAGGAGTGTGTCAGAACACAATTAAATCTGTGAACAACATTCTCAGTATAAACTAAGAATAAACTACTATAAATTCAATAAACATTGGTAATATTATAGAAGAGTGAATCTTATGATGTATTGTAAACAATATCATTGAATTACTTTTAATAAAACTAAAGAAGCTATAATGATTCATACCATGTACCGAGACCAGAATCATAAACAGCAGCAACACAATGTGCTGAACCTCTCTCATCTTGGGATCTTATCAGAAGAACCATCACCTGTGAGAGACAGAGAGAAGTAACAGTTTCATTATTTGTGTTGTAATTTCTCATCAATCTTCTATGTACAGTGTTCACATACCATTGTTAAATAGGCTGTGCAACATTAAGTGATTTTGGTGAAATCAAGACACTGTGGGCCTGAAGATCCTGAACATATCTTATGAACATTTGTGCATCATATTTTTTTACCTCTGTATTGTTTTGTCTTTCTCTGAAACCATTCACAAAATATGATGCAAGGTGTTCATCTGAAGATGCTCTTGCATGATGATCAGTCAGTCCTCTTTCTTATTCTTTTCCTGGAATGTGAGCTTTGCTGCAAGGTAGCACGATTGCTGATCCCAAATTAACTTTTGAGGCGATAGTGAGCTGCCTTCTACAATGCCACGAGAGGCAGAGAAACTGGTTTAAGGTGAATGGACAAAGAACCAAAAGCCTGTCAAATGAAATGTAATGTGGGACAATGTGAAATTGTCCATTTTGGCAGGAAGAATAAAAGAGTGAGAAAATAGCAAGAGATTGCAGAGGGATCTGAGCGTCCTAGTGCATGAATCACAAAGGGCTAGTGTACAGGTCTAGCAAAAATTAGGAAAGATAATAGAATGTTATCATTTATTGTGAATAGAATTGATTGCAAAAATAAGGAGGTTATGCTTCAATTCTACAGGACATTGGTGTGAACATATCTGGGGTATTGTGGACAGTATTGGTCTACTTATTTAAGAATGATGTAAAATGTGTTAGCAGCAGTTCATAGAAGGTTGATGACACTACTACCAGGAATGGGCGGGTTGTCTTATTTAGAAAGGTTGGACAGGCTAGGATTGTGTCTGCAGAAATTCAGAAGAGGAACAGGAGACTTGTTTGAAACATACAAGATCCTGAGTTGTACTGACAGAGTGGATGTGGAGAGGATATTTCCCCCTGGAACTGGGGGGTGGGGGGTCACTGTTTAAAAATAAATTTGGAACTCTCTTCCTGAGAAGGTTATGGGGGGAGTCTTTGAATATCTCAGGCAGGAGTGGATAGGTGCTTGGTTGGCAAAAAGTGTGATAGATTATCGAGGTAGATGGGATGCAGATTTTAGGTTATTATCAGGTCCTTGATCTTACTAAATAGAGGAGCAGGTTTGAGGGGTTCAGTAGCCTACTCCGGTTTTTTGTTCGTATGTCTGTATGACATGTAGAAAACCTTGTTTTAAGCACTGTGTAATTAGAATCTGAAATGCATTGCCTGAGGCCCTAGTGGAGGCAAATTTAAGAGATTTGGATAAACACTGGAAAGTAAGATTTGCTTGGCTCTGAGGAAAAGGCAGGAGAGTGGGACATCACAGGCCAGATATCAACTTATGGTTCTTAGAAATAGTGCCTGGGATCTTTCTCATGTAAGAAAGTACAGAATCATAGAATAGTTATAGCATAGGAGGAGGCTATTTGGTCCTATGTGCCTGTACTGGCTCTCTGAAGGAGCAATTCACCAAGCACCACTCTCCTGCCTTTCCCTCCACATTTTTCTTCCTTTAATAATCCAATTTCTTTTGAATGCCTTCATTGAATCTGCCTCCACCCACACACACACAGGGCAGTCCAGATGCTATCTGGTCATTATGTGAAAATGCTTTCATTTACCTCATCTTTTATTTTATTTTTTGCTAATTACCTTTAATCTGCGCTGTCTTCTTGATCTTTTCACCAATGTCTCCCTACTCTGTCCACAGATGCTGTCAGACCTGTTGAGATTTGTTTCAGATCCAGCATTTTGCTTTTATATTTCGCTCAAAAAGGTGATTGGGATCAATGTATTCAAAAGGGAATTGAATTGCTTTTCTGAAAAGAAACAACATGTAAGGTTACGTGAATAAGGCAGACGAGTGGATAGAATGTTCTTTCAGCGAAATAGCACAGGCTCGATGGGCTGAAATGCCTCCTTCTGCACTAAGATCCTGCAATTCTGGACCCACAGATTTATTAATGAGGACATGGAGCACAAAAGCAAAGATGTTATGCTAACCCGATATAAAAACACTTTCAGCAGGGGTATTGTGTCCGGTTCTGGGCACGAGCAGAGGGTGTGAAGGCATTAGAGTGAGTGCAGAAAAGCTTTGGAGGAATATTTTAGGGATATGGAATTACAAAGATAGGTTGGGGCTGTTTTGCCTGGAGAAGAGAAGCTTTGATAGTGGGATTCAAAAACATGATGCCTTCATATTCTCTGCTCATGCCCAGAACTGGACACAATACTCCTGCTGAGTGTGTTTTAATGTGGAGATGCTGGTGTTGGACTGGGGTAAACACAGCAAGAAGTCTCCACACCAGGTTAAAGTCCAACAGGTTTACTTGGTAGTAACGCCACTAGCTTTTGGGGTTTGCCCCTTTGTCAGGTGAGTGGGAGTTCTGATCAGAAACAAGCATATAAAAGCACACACAGTTTACAGAATACTGATTAGAATGCGAGTCTTTCCAGCTAATCAAGTCTTAAAGGTGCAGACAATGTGACTGGAGAGGGGGTTAAGCACAGGTTAAAGAGATGTGTATTGTCTCCAGACAGGACAATAAGTGAGATGTTGCAAGCCCAGGCAAGTCATGGGGGTTACAGATAGTGTGACATGAACCCAAGATCCTGGTTGAGGCCGTCCTCGTGTGCAGAACCTTCAGCCTGCTCCGCCATTCAATAAGATCAAGGCTGATCTTTTCGTGGACTCAGCGACACATACCCACCCGCTCAACATAACCCTTAATTCCTTTACTTTTCAAAAATGTATCTATCTTTAAAAACATTCAATGAGGTAGCCTCAACTGCTTCACTGGGCAGAGAATTCCACAGATTCACAACCTTTTGTGCGAAGAAGTTCATCCTTAACTCCGACCTAAATCTGCTCCCCCTTATTTTGAGGCCGTGCCCCCTGGTTCTAGTTTCACCTGCCAGTGGAAACAATTTCCCTGCTTCATCTCATCTCTTCCCTTCATAATCTTATGTTTCTATAAGGTCTCCCCTCATTCTTAATTCCAATGAGTATAGCCCTAGTCCACTCAGTCTCTCCTCATAAGTCAACCCTCAACCATGGAATCAACCTAGTGAATCTCCTCTGCACCCCCTCCAGTGCCAGTATATCCTTTCTCAAGTAAGGAGGGCAAAACTGTACACAGTACTCCAGGTGTGACCTCACCAGCACCTTATACAGCTGCACCATAACCTGACTGTTTTTAAACTCCATCCCTCTCACAATCTTGGACAAAATTCCATTTGCCTTCTTAATTACCTGCTGCACCTACAAACCAACTCTTTGTGATTCATGCACAAGGACACCTAGGTCCCTCTGCATAACAGCATGCTACAATCTTTTTCCATTTAAATAATAGTCCATTTTGCTGTTATTCCTACCAAAATGGATGACCTCACATTTACCAACATTGTACTCCATCTGCCAGACTCTCGCCCACTCATTTAGAATATCTATATCCCTTTGCAGACTTTCAGTTTCCTCTGCACACTTTGCTCTGCCACTTATCTTCGTGTCATCTGAGAATTTTGACACTATGTTTGGTCCCCAACTCCAAATCATCTATGTAAATCATAAACAACTGCAGTCCTAACACTGATCCCTGAGGCACACCACTAGTCACTGATCGCTAACCAGAAAAACACACATTTACCCCTACTCTTTGCTTTCTGTTAGTTAACCAGTCCTCTATCCATGCCAATACAATACCTGTAATACCTTGCACCATTATCTTCTGCAGCAGCCTTTGGTGCAACAGCTTGTCAAATGTCCTCTGGAAATCCAAAAACACCACATCCAAAAGGTTCTCCACTGTCTACTGTGCACACAACGCTCTCAAATAACTCTACCAAATTAGTCAAACATGAGCTGCCCTTCATGAACCTATGCTTCCCAATGGGATAATTTATATCCAGATGTCTCGCTATTTCTTCCTTGATGATAGATCCAAGCATTTTCCCTGCTATAGAAGTTAAACGAACTGGTCTATAGTTACCTGCCTTTTGCCTACCTCCTTTTTAAATACTTTGGAAGATGCAGTAAATCAAAGAGCAGAGACAAGGTAGAAGAGCAAGAACTATAGGACCCCTCAGCTATTTACCATTTATATAGATGACCTGGAGGAGGGAACCGAGTGTATGGTGTCGAAATTTGCTGATGACACCAAGATTGGTGGAACGGCAAATTGTGCGGAGGGTGTGGAGAGTCTGCAGAAGGATCTAGATAGGCTGGGCGAATGGGCCAGGAACTGGCAAATGGAATTTAATGTTGGCAAGTGTGAGGTGGTCCACTTTGGTAGGAATAATGGTAGGAAGGACTATTACTTACGTGGCGAAAAACTGCAGCAGGCAACGGTGCAGAGGGACCTTGGGGTCCTTGTGCATGAGTCGCAAAAACCCAGCCTGCAGGTGCAGCAGGTGGTCAGGAAGGTGAATGGGATGCTGGCCTTCATAACGAGGGGGATTGAATATAAAAGTAGGAAGGTCTTGCTGCAGCTGTATAGGACACTGGTGAGGCCGCAGCTGGAGTACTGTGAGCAGTTTTGGTAGCCGCACTTACACAAGGATATTTTGGCCTTGGAGGGAGTGCAGAGGAGGTTTAACATAAGAACATAAGAACATAAGAAATAGGAGCAGGAGTAGGCCATCTAGCCCTTCGAGCCTGCCCCACCATTCAATAAGATCATGGCTGATCTGTCGTGGCTCAGTTCCACTTTCCCGCCCTCTCCCCATAACCCTCAATCCCTTCTCTTATCAAAAACCCATCAACCCGCTTCTTAAAAATATTTAGCGAGGCAGCCTCCACCACTTCAACGGGCAGAGAATTCCAGAGATTCACCACCCTTTGAGTGAAGAAGTTCCTCCTCAACTCCGTTCTAAACCGCCTCCCCTTTATCTTGAGGCTGTGCCCCCTAGTCCTACTGTCTTTTTTGAGCGGGAAGAGTCTCTCCACCTCTATCCTATCCATCCCATTCATCATCTTATACGTCTCAATGAGATCTCCCCTCATTCTTCTAAACTCTAACGAGTACAAGCCTAGTTTATTCAGCCTCTCCTCATAGCTCAATCCCCTCAACTCCGGTATCAGCCTAGTAAACCTCCTCTGCACTCCTTCCAGGGCCAAAATATCCTTGCGCAGGTGCGGCGCCCAAAACTGCACACAGTACTCCAGCTGCAGCCTCACCAATGCCCTATACAGCTGCAGCAAGACCTCCCGACTTTTATATTCAATCCCCCTCGCTATGAAGGCCAGCATCCCATTCGCCTTCCTGACCACCTGCTGCACCTGCAAACTGGGTTTTTGCGACTCATGCACAAGGACCCCGAGGTCCCTCTGCACCGTCGCCTGCTGCAGTTTTTCGCCACGTAAGTAATAGTCCTTCCTACCATTCTTCCTACCAAAGTGGACCACCTCACACTTGCCAACATTAAATTCCATTTGCCATTTCCTGGCCCATTCGCCCAGCCTATCTAGATCCTTCTGCAGACTCTCCACACCCTCCGCACAATTTGCCGTTCCCCCAATCTTGGTGTCATCAGCAAATTTCGACACCCTGCACTCGGTTCCCTCCTCCAGATCATCTATATAAATGGTAAATAGCTGAGGCCCCAGCACTGACCCCTGGGGCACCCCACTAGTCACCATCCGCCAATCCGAATAGCACCCATTGACCCCCACTCTCTGCCTCCTATTTGACAACCAATCCTCTATCCACGCTAACACCCTACCCCCAACTCCATGTCCCCTGACCTTCTGCAATAACCGCTTGTGAGGTACCTTGTCAAACGCCTTCTGAAAATCCAGAAAGACCACATCCACCGGCTCTCCTCTATCCACTGCCCTAGACACATCCTCATAGAACTCCAGTAAATTTGTCAGACACGACTTCCCTTTAATGAAACCGTGTTGCGTCCGCCCTATCAAGCAATTCCCTTCAAGATGCCTCACAATTTCCTGCTTAATGACAGATTCTAACATTTTACCTACCACAGACGTTAAACTAACCGGCCTATAATTCCCCGCCTTTTGCCTGGCACCCTTCTTAAACAACGGCGTAACATTAGCCGTTTTCCAATCTTCCGGCACTTCCCCAGAATCCAGCGACGTCTGGAAAATAACCACCAAGGCATCCACTATCACCTCCGCCATTTCTTTCAGAACCCTCGGATGCATTCCATCCGGTCCTGGGGACTTGTCCACAATCAGCCCCCTCCAGTCTGTCGAGCACCACCTCTCTAGTAACAGTAATGTCATTAAGACCCTCCATTCCTACCACCTTTCCATCGCTAACACCCGGCAAATTATTCACGTCCTCCTCCGTGAAGACAGAAACAAAAAAGTTATTCAAGACCTTCGCCATATCCCCATCCCCTACCACTAGCTCCCCTTTCTCATCCTCTAAAGGACCAACGTTCACCCTAGCCACTAGGCTGATACTGGAGTTGAGGGGGTTGAGCTATGACGAGAGGCTGAATAAACTAGGCTTGTACTCGTTAGAGTTTAGAAGAATGAGGGGAGATCTCAGAGACGTATAAGATGATGAATGGGATGGATAGGATAGAGGTGGAGAGACTCTTCCTGCTCAGAAAGGACAGTAGGACTAGGGGGCACAGCCTCAAGATAAAGGGGGGGCGGTTTAGAACAGAGTTGAGGAGGAACTTCTTCACTCAAAGGGTGGTGAATCTCTGGAATTCTCTGCCCGTTGAAGTGGTGGAGGCTACCTCGCTAAATATTTTTAAGACGCAGGTTGATGGGTTTTTGATAAGCGAGGGGATTAAGGGTTATGGGGAGAGGGCGGGAATGTGGAACTGAGCCATGACAGATCAGCCATGATCTTATTGAATGGCGGGGCAGGCTCGAAGGGCTAGATGGCCTACTCCTGCTCCTATTTCTTATGTTCTGATGTTCCTACTGGGTAGAAGGAGGCCAATCAGCCCTCTGAATCTGCACTGACACTGACAGGGCTTCTTATCCAGGTCCACCACCCCCTTCTTCCCATCTATGTGCATTTACCCCAATAATCTACATATCTTGGGACACTAAGGGGTAATTTAGCATAGCCAATCCAACCAATCTGCACATCTTTGAACTGTGGGAGGAAATCACAGCACCCAGACAGAAACCCACGCAATGATGAACATGCAAACTCTACACAGTCACCCAAGACTGGAATACCATGGCACTGTGAGGCAGCAGTGCTAATCACTGTGCCATCATGCCATCAAGCAATAAATGTATTACCAGAAATGAAAAACAGTAATAATGGATTTTAGTCACATAGAAATTTTACATTGAGGCTTGATGGAATTCAGAAGCTTTTGGAGTTCTTTGGTAGTTGTCTGCTGTCTGAACATAAGAACATAAGAAATAGGAGCAGGAGTAGGCCATCTGGCCCTTCGAGCCTGCCCCGCCATTCAATAAGATCATGGCTGATCTGCCGTGGCTCAGTTCCACATTCCCGCCCTCTCCCCATAACCCTTAATCCCCTCTCTTATAAGAACAACTGACTTGGTATCCTTCTGTTAGATAGCTGGATACTTCTCTTAAGGGATATTTAAACTGGGGATGGAGATGAATGCTGGCTGCCCTGGCCGCTGGAGATATTCGCTTTAAGATGGCCGTCACTCTGGCCTTTATACCTGCGATAATCTCAATTTTCTTACACCAGGATTGGTTTGATCCTGGCAACTCTATCAAATTCAAATCTGATAGCCTCTTAACAGTTGATTGTCCTTTTAAAATGGCTAGGCTGACAGAATGCAAAAGTCTGTTACCAAGTCAACTCTGATGCTTAATCCTTTTGAAACAAATGTTGCAACCTAGAGTCTGGATGTACTCTGCATTTTAAAAATTCAAGCATTGGTTTCCGTGTCAGAACCTTTGTCAGGACAGGAAGATGTTACAGATGAACAATATTTAAAAAGGAACAAGGAAAGAAAACAGGGACACAGGAAAAGACACAGAATGACCTCTGCATTGCCTGCAAAACAGCATGATGAAATTGCAAAAGTGATCAGCCACATGGAACAGAATGTGGAACAAGATCAAAGAAACAAAAATAGAAATCTAAAACAAAATGTGTGAATAATGAGAATATTGATGGAAGGGAAAACATTAACAATCAGCAAAGTAGATTAAATTCCAGTACTTTGAGTTTGGTGGAAAAAGGATATAGATCACCTGGTAATACTGTCCTGGCAGGGATCCAGTAACTACCAGCACACCCACCTCATATATAGCACTTACAGCCAGAGGGGAAATCACAGCTATGGTTAATGCTAATATGAAGAACACTGAACTGCCAAGAGTCTTGGGAAAGTAAGAGCTTAGACAACTCACTGTGCTCACAGATAGTCCGTCTGGTGTCTGAGCTGATAGATTTTTGTGGTTGAAAATTACCCTGCATATCTGGAATTTTCTGGGCCAACCTCAGTGATTGGAACTATGAAAGTGTGAGGTTATCCACTTTGGAAGGAATAATAGTAAAATGGACTATTATTTAAATGGTGAAAAATTACAATTTGCTACTGTGCAGAGGGACCTGGGGGTCCTTGTGCATGAATCGCAAAAACTCAGTCTGCAGGTGCAGCAGGTGATCAAGAAGGCAAATGGAATGTTGGCCTTTATAGCGAGGGGGATAGAATATAAAAGCAGGGAGGTCTTGCTGCAATTGGACAAGGTACTGGTGAGGCTGCTACTAGAGTACTGTGTGCAATTTTGGTCCCCTTATTTGCGAAAGGATATATTGGCCTTGGAGGGAGTACAAAGAAGGTTCACCAGGTTCTTACCGGAGACGAGGGGGTTAGATTATGAGGAGAGATTGGGCCTGTACTCGTTGGAGTTTAGAAGGCCGAGGGGTGATCTTATAGAGACATAAGATAATGAAGAGGCTGGATAAAGTACAGGCAGAGAGATTCTTTCCACTTAGAAAGGAAACAAGAACTGGAGGACACAGCCTCAAAATAAGGGGGAATCAGTTTAGAACAGAGCTGAGGAGGAACTTCTCTCAGGGTAGTGAATCTCTGGAATTCTCTGCCCATTGAAGTGGTGGAGGCTACATCGTTGAATATGTTTAAATCACAGGTAGATAGATTTCTGATCAATAAGGGAATTAAGGGTTATGGGGAGCAGGCGGGTAAGTGGAATTGAACCATTTTCAGATCAGCCATGATCTTATTGAATGGTGGGGCAGGCTCGAGGGGCTAGATGGCCTACTCCTGCTCCTATTTCTTATGTTCTTAAAAATCCAAATGAGATGAGAGTTTTTAAATCAGTACGAGGAGGGTAATGTGGAACAGGAACAAGACCACAATTCATAAAACGTCTATACCAGGCACGGTCCCCGAGGTGTAGATTTTAGTCTGTGCCTCCACCTTCACTTTTACTTGTTGTTTATTTCCTGTTCAAGTTCAAAGACTTTAAATAAGTTGGATAACAGTTTGTAAAAGTTCCCAGAGAGTTACCATGTTCGGGCACTTTAAACTGTCTAATTCCCTCCTTCAGTTCAAGGTATACAACAAATTCTTTTTAATGCGGATGTTGTTTGAACTGCTGCCTATTCCTGGGTTTTTTTAATACAGTATATGTTTCCGATTTACACCGATCTGTAATACTGGGTTTTTGTTAATATTGACGGAGCTGTCGTGCAGTGTCAGAGAGGAGCTGCTCGGATCACCCTTCAGTGTTCAGGATCACTGTCTGAAACAAGTGTAGCAATTCCTCAACATGGACTACTGTATAAAATGGCTTTTTTCTTAAACAGGAGATCGAGCAATTATCTACAGGGCTGAATTATTTCATTTTAAAAGTTTCATTTACGAGTTGTCACGAAAGGACTTCCTGCTTCGGCCTTTTTCCGGACTGTGTTTGACTCTTATGGTTTTCTGGAATAAAACACCCTCTGTCTCCTTTCCCCTGATACAGGTACATCCTTCCCTGAAAATAAAGAATATTTGCTACTTACCTCTTACTTTCTGACTATCTAATCGATTTTTTTAACCAGATCTATAAGGCGTAAAAGAATTCGCATCAGTTAATCCCAGAAAGCTTTCACTTTCGAAGTGAGTCACTCGCTAAATAAGGTGTTTGGCTGGTCTCGTGTTCTGTTCTCACTAACTCTTTAAGGACACACTTCACATCAATCGAACATCATCATTATCAACTTAAAAAAAAACCTAAAGACGTAATTTTCAAGAAATACAATTAATAAAACCTAACTTATACAAAAGAAAACAAACTTAGTAAATTAATTCACAGTATTATTTATATTTTCACTTTGTTTACGTAAGAACATAAGAAATAGGAGCAGGAGTAGGCCATCTGGCCCTTCGAGCCTGCCCCACCATTCAATAAGATCATGGCTGATCTGTCGTGGCTCAGTTCCACTTTCCCGCCCTCTCCCCATAACCCTTAATCCCCTCTCTTATCAAAAACCCATCAACCCGCTTCTTAAAAATATTTAGCGAGGCAGCCTCCACCACTTCAACGGGCAGAGAATTCCAGAGATTCACCACCCTTTGAAAAAGTTCCTCCTCAACTCCATTCTAAACCGCCCCCCCTTTATCTTGAGGCTGTGCCCTCTAGTCCTACTATCCTTTCTGAGCAGGAAGAGTCTCTCCACCTCTATCCTATCCATCCCATTCATCATCTTATACGTCTCAATGAGATCTCCCCTCATTCTTCTAAACTTTAACGAGTACAAGCCTAGTTTATTCAGCCTCTCCTCATAGCTCAACCCCCTCAACTCCGGTATCAGCCTAGTAAACCTCCTCTGCACTCCCTCCAAGGCCAAAATATCTTTGCGCAGGTGCGGCGCCCAAAACTGCACACAGTACTCCAGCTGCGGCCTCACCAATGCCCTATACAGCTGCAGCAAGACCTCCCTACTTTTATATTCAATCCCCCTCGCTATGAAGGCCAGCATCCCATTCGCCTTCCTGACCACCTGCTGCACCTGCAAACTGGGTTTTTGCGACTCATGCACAAGGACCCCGAGGTCCCTCTGCACCGTCGCCTGCTGCAGTTTTTCGCCACGTAAGTAATAGTCCTTCCTACCATTCTTCCTACCAAAGTGGACCACCTCACACTTGCCAACATTAAATTCCATTTGCCATTTCCTGGCCCATTCGCCCAGACTATCTAGATCCTTCTGCAGACTCTCCACACCCTCTGCACAATTTGCCGTTCCCCCAATCTTGGTGTCATCAGCAAATTTCGACACCCTACACTCGGTTCCCTCCTCCAGATCATCTATATAAATGGTAAAAAGCTGAGGCCCCAGCACCGACCCCTGGGGCACTCCACTAGTCACCATCCGCCAATCCGAATAGCACCCGTTGACCCCCACTCTCTGCCTCCTATTTGACAACCAATCCTCTATCCACACTAACACCCTACCCCCTACTCCATGTCCCCTGACCTTCTGCAATAACCTCTTGTGAGGTACTTTGTCAAACGCCTTCTGAAAATCAAGAAAGACCACATCCACCGGCTCTCCTCTATCCACTGCCCTAGACACATCCTCATAGAACTCCAGTAAATTTGTCAGACACGACTTCCCTTTAATGAAACCGTGCTGCGTCTGCTCTATCAAGCAATTCCCTTCAAGGTGCCTCGCAATTTCCTCCTTAATGACGGATTCTAACATTTTACCTACCACAGACGTTAAACTAACCGGCCTATAATTCCCCGCCTTTTGCCTGCCACCCTTCTTAAACAACGGCGTAACATTAGCCGTTTTCCAATCTTCCGGCACTTCCCCGGAATCCAGCGATGTCTGGAAAATAACCACCAAGGCATCCACTATCACCTCCGCCATTTCTTTCAGAACCCTGGGATGCATTCCATCCGGTCCTGGGGACTTGTCCACAATCAGCCCCCTCCAGTCTGTCGAGCACCACCTCTCTAGTAACAGGAATGTCATTAAGACCCTCCAGTCCTACCACCTTTCCATCGCTAACACCCGGCAAATTATTCACGTCCTCCTCCGTGAAGACAGAAACAAAAAAGTTATTCAATACCTTAGCCATATCCCCATCCCCTACCACTAGGTCCCCTTTCTCATCCTCTCAAGGACCAACGTTCACCCTAGCCAGCCTCTTCCTTTTTATATATTTATAAAAACTCTTGCTATCCTTTTTTATATTAAGCGCTAGCCCAGCTTCATAGTTTATTTTCTCTGTGTCAGCGTACGTTTCCTCCCGTGTGCTCCTGTTTCCTCCAATCTGCTTAGAAGAAGTTCTAATAAATAAGTGTTGAAGCAGATACTAAAATCTGTTGACAGTCTGCCGAAGAACCAAGTTCCAGACCCAGAGTCCAAACCCAAGAAACCAATCTCAGAACATGGTGACAGCTCAGAACAGGGGGGGTGTCAATGGCAAAGGCAGCATTTGTTGCCCATCCCTAATATCTACACAGACTAATGGAGCCATTCACTGACACGAACTGGAATGCACCCTTCACTAGTTATTGTCAGTTAGTAAACCAGTTACAGAATCAGCTTCCCGTAAAGAAACAACGGTGTTCCAGCACCACCGGGTGGCCAAAGTCAGTAATGCAGGAAAAATAAATCTGTGGAGTCCCGATCTCAGGCAGCAGGAGGCGGTGTTGCTCCATGTAAAATAGGTTTTTTAGTAAAAGTATTTTTATTGATTCAGCCTCATAAACATCAATACAAAGAAAACCTTGGAGAAATATAATCAGATAGTACGGACTAAAATCCTGATATCGCCTTTCAGGCAGGAAATGAAATTGTGTGAACGAATTGATTATTGAAATCAATTTGAGGTCCTGAATAACATAAAGATTCTGAGAAATTACTGGGTTAAAAATAAATCCATAGTTTGTGGTTTTAGATTTGCTATTTTGTTGACAAGTAATGTTGTTGCATCAGGTAAACTGTATTGATATAATCAAAAAACTTCATCTGTTGTAATGAAAGCAAAATTCTGCTGATGGTGGAAATCGTCTGAAAAAGATTCATATTCCACTCGAGATGTTAACTCTGTTTTTCTCTCTCCACAGACGGGACCGGCTGAGCATTTTTCCAGCACTTTTGGTATTAATTTGATCTGCGGGTGAATTGAACAAGGAAACATGTTGTTGCAGTTTCACCGCAAGCCATTAGGTGGAGCTGCTGCACGGATTTTAAAAATCGAATTTGATTGCTGCAATACCATTCTGAGCCAGGGGGAGGTGGTGTTGCTCTGTCTGATTTCACTTTCATTCTCACATTCTAACTATCCACCAATCCCCCAGTTATTAATCCAGGAGAACTTTCTTATCTTCTCTGTACTCGGAAAACAGGCCCAGATTTTTGAATTCACCTCCTGACACACAGCAAGATCCCAAACTGGGGAATTTCACTCTCCCAACCTGGGCTTTTTTGAACATTGTCCAGACTGGCAGTGTGGAATTTCCCGATAGGGACTCGGTGTGTGACAGGAACATGGAATTGGGAAGTCCAGGCTCATGTTTATTTTCCCTCCTTTCTTTCTGATCTAATTCTCTTTCAGTTGTGAAGAAAGGTGCTGCTGAACTGTCTGATCAGCCGAGTCTTTCAGCATTTTGTGTTTTTGGGATTGCTGCCAGTACCAGGTATCCAGCAGCAGGAGGCGACATTGCACTGTTAAACTTCACTGATCTTTGAACAGCTCGACATCCCCATCTTCTGGCTGAAATCGGCACTACAATGAACTACAAGGGAAAGTTCAACACTCTGGGCTGAATGGTCACTGTGATCACCGCTCACAAAACAGGCGTTGGAGTCAAGTGTGGGAGCAGAGTGAGAAATGGAAACGGGGAAGAAATCCCAGCTACAGACTGGGAAACAGGGGAAGAGATGGAGGATGGGACTGGGTGGTTTGACTGACTGAAGCAGGGAGTAAATGAAGGAAGGAGAGACACAAGATATTTAATTTATTTTGTCCTTCAAACTTGTGTGTTTTAACCTCTAATAGCGAATGAAAACACTAAGTCGACTTTGAATGTTTAAACACAACTTTCATTATTCTGGTCTCTAACACAGGTTCATCCAGACTCAAAATGTTCGCTCTAACTCTCTCCACAGATCTGTCAGACCCACTGAGATTTTCCAGCATTTTTCTGTTTTTGTTTCTTTATTTTTTAGCTACTTAGAAACTAGTCATTTCCTGCAATGCATAAACTAAATACTCTCTATCCGTTACTGAAATTGAGGCTGATTTCCACTTGCATACGAAACCTGGCCAGGATTTTGCCACGTAACTATCAGTCTTCTTCTTTTGTTGTTTTCTGTGAATGTTGGTCCAGATTTTGCCTGAACACAAGCTGTTTGTTAGCATTCCTATACCTCAATGGGTCTTTGGCCGCCAGCCAATGAATTGATCAAAAACTGTTCGATGAGGCCAATCAGATAGACCCAGCACACAGGGTCAGGACCCACCAGACCCCATCATGTTTATGCCTTACTGCATGTAGCCCACATTCCAGTGCCCAGATAAGGAGACACTGGCTCCCCGCCTTCAGCTCTTTCTTTGGAATAAGTCTCAGGCCAGCTTGGCCACAGGAAATCCTAGCGTGCTTACAACATTGACCAAAAACCTGCTTTGCTTGATTGAAGTTGAATCTCTGAAAGTTATTCGGCTACAGTCGTTCCTCTTGATCCCTGAAGCCACAGGCAAAATAGATCACTTACCCATGACCAAATCAACATGGAAGTGAAAATCAAACTGCAAGACAATCAAATAAATTCATTCAAATTACACAATATCAGTGTTATATCACATACATCACTTAATATATTACATAAAGCATTCCTGTTTACACCACTATAACTGCATTTAACTGTTTGGTTACCTCCGTCTTCCATTTAATAACCCATATTGTTACCATAATTAAATACAACAAGGTGGAAAGATTATTAATTGTTGAAGGCCTTTTAATTTGTACCCTTCAAATAACCAGACCAAATCGCAGAGTTCAAATCAAGGTTGAGGACTGGTTCCAAATCTCGAATCTTTAGTTTCAGACCTAACCTCATCTATCAGATCTCTGGCAAGAATCTCAGCCTTCATCCACCCTTTGACTGAGGCCCCAGTGGTCTTAGTTATCCCTTCAGTTACCTGATTCAATGTTTTTATGAGTCCATCACCCTGTAGGTCTGTGGCAGTGAGTGCATTCTCGGTTCCATAGCCTCCACACTGTCATCCCTTTCTGTGGCAACCCAGGAGGAATAGCCATTCAGTTCAGACAGTTGTACTGAATTAAGTACCGAGTTTTCACTCCCAAACAATCCCCCAATATCGCCCAGTACATCTCATATCTGTGATTCAGGATCAATGCTGTAAGTATTGTTGGTTACCCCTAGAGACACCATTGTCACATCATGTAATAAAGTTTTAGCTTTCCCAGTCCTAACTAACCCATCAGGGGGAGGCTCGACCATGTTTGGACATTGGGTAGGTTTTTGATATCCACAAGTATTAAGCTGGTAATATCTAATATCTCTACAATCAAGTCTTATCTATTACTTGTTTACATAATTCTTGACAATACTGGCCAGGTTCTGTGACATTGAATAAATATCTCCACAAATCCGGTATTTGAATCATATTATATCCTTTGGATAACTAAATTACCCTCTGAGTCTATCTCAACTGATCATCCCAACTCACAGGGTTTGATGAATATGCTCCCCTTAAGCCTTTTTCAAAACTCCATCCTAAGAGGGTGAACACTATACTCCTGTCTCATCCTTTTTTAACCCATCCACCCCCTGGGTCAGCAATTCGAATTGACATGCCTGGTTTTCCTCAGGGTACAAAAACCTCATGCTCTGTCAGTTCCTCCCCATGATGGCTCGATTACTTGTGTTCGATGATTGGTGGGGGTGGCTTGATGCAATATCCAGATATTGAGTTTCTTTATCCACTCTCCTGTTCCTCCGGTGAGTAGCTGAACGTACACCATTCCACGATAGTCATCAGAGTAAACTGGAACCTGTGAAAACATTAATGCTGGTCCCCACCAGACGGGTGGTCATCAGGTTTGTTTGGGTCCTCATACATTTTTAACAGAGTAAAATGCTTCCACTGACTTCCTGTCTTTGTATCTACAAATCTGTACGTATCACCTGTTAGAATTAGTTTGTCCAGTCCATGCCACCACGGTTGGAGACCGCTGCCCTCACGCCCCACCTTTACCATCACCCTTGAGAGCTATTCTTCATTTTTCAATCTGCTGATCTGTCTCCCAATCCTGCATTGCCTGTCAGTCTCTAACTTCTGAATCAAATATAGTTGTTTAATTCTCTCACGTACTCTCGGATCCTGCCTCTAAGTGGCCCTGCATTGCATCCACCCTCTATGATTTGTTAAAGCGGAGGAATCTCTCATGGGGAATTCTTCCACCCACCTGGTAAATTGATCTATAATTACTAGGCAAGATCACTTCCCTTTTGATGAGGGTAGCGGACCTGTAAACTCAATCTGTATCTGATCCCAAGGTCCTCTGGGACGAGGCTGGTGATCGAGTTTAATTTTTATTGCCTTTGCAAGGTTGTACTAGGGACACAAAGTGCATTGCTGGCAAAATTGTGCAGTTTCCCCTCCTATTCCCTTCCAATACCACATACTCCACAGAGAAACCAATTTCAAAACAATTGAAATAAAATCTATTATATCCAATCTAATATATTAATCGAATATATTATAAATCTAATATATTATATCCATTAAATCTAATATATTGTCCTGTCCGGATGTAAATCCCCATTCAGAGTCTTCTGATGCTTCTTGGGGCAACCACTTTCCCCTTCTTTCCTCCACACTCCTTCACTATCTGGGGATGCCCCCGCAACTCTTTCCACTCTTGTCTCATTATTATTCTCAATCACTTCTTTCTCTTCTCTCACCCTCCAGTGGGGCAATCTGTGCAACAAGACAATCCACCCTTTTTGTAAACTCCAGCTTCATCTTCACATGATTTGTGTTCAATTCCATTAATATTAACTGGATTGTGGTCTCTTGATGCTCCTTTCTCCCTGACACTCCCCACCTGCAGATCACCTCACTCAATATCATTCAAAATAACAACATGCATGGACTTCAAATATTCTCCAGCCTTCCATTTATCTGTATCCATCTGATGGATATTCCTTGCCAAGTTTATTAGCTGCTAGGCCCTTAATTGTTCCTGTCCGAATTATTTATCCTTTCAGAATAATTTTGTTCCTTGTTCATTTTTGACAGGTACTGATGCATTTAATTCTGCCCCAATTGTTTTGAAATTGGTTTCTCTATGGAATGTGTGTCAGTGCCTTGATCACTTTGGCCCCATTAACCATTTCATGTCATGTTGTTTGTCAGGTAGTGTGCATGTCTGAGGCCTGCTCTTAAGTGTATAGATACAAGAACTTCCAAACCCTTGAATGGGTTTATTTTGGTCTGGTTTCCTGCATATTAGTTACTTAGTACGTAACTCATCTGCACACTTATGCAGTATCTCAATATCATACCAACACCTTCCTGACTCTCAGGTGATCTTGTCAAAGTCTTTCCTCATCTCTGCAAATATGGTCCAGATACCTCTGGTATTGGTCAGAGTATCAAATTCTGTTCTCTTAAAAAACATAGACAAGGACACAAATATCATCAGGAGAAGGCTACCAATTTTCTAGCCAATTTATACTTTCCTTTCGCTAGAATACACATCAGTGCCAGATCAAAATGTTCCATTGAATTGAATTGCACTCAATCTCCCCGCACCCATTTGCTGTTTAATTTCCGATCTCTATCTTCTACCCTAATCCTATCCAGTTTGCTTCACAACATTTTAAAAACAGAAATCAAACATTTCTATTTGATTCCAGGCAGTTACCATTTTGATTCCTTTTTGTCTTAAATAGCAACATTTTTAAGTTAGCTTGTTAACAGCGCATATGTCAGAATTCTCCCAAAATCAAACAGTGTTGTTGGCTTTCAAATGTCCATTAATACCTATCTGATCTCATCTTCAAAAAAATCTTTGTTCCGACATCCATAGATACCACATAAAGTGTGTATGTTTTCTTAAAATAACTTTAAACGTTTTTTTAATCACCAGTTAGTTTCATTATCCATCAAATAAATCCCACCTCTAATTCCGTCCGACCTGTTCAACTATTGCTCACCCTGTCCTTGGCTTTCCATTCACTCTACTGTAACCTGTCGACAAACAGGGTCACATCAGCTCCCCTATGAGCCTGTTCACTTCCTCACATCTCATCTGCACACCACACACATGGTCCTTCAATGTTCATCTATCCCACTGGGTTACTTTCCTCATCCCTGACTATAGTAATCCGCCTATTTGCCGGCAGGAGCAGGCTTTCCTCTTGAGTCTGCCTCACATCCGACACGGTTTTCAACCTTCCCATATTCAGAATTTGTACCAGAGTGTGTTCTGTGTGCAAAGTTACTTCCCCCAACATTGAGCAAATTGGTTTGCCTACTCTGACTGCCCGTGCTGAATAATCCAGGGGCTTGAATACATCTGGTTAACCCCTGTGGTACCTGCTGATTGTTTATTTGAATAGTATGCTACGGGTTACTTTTGGTCTCCATGCTGCTGGGTTACTACAGCAGTGTAGTAATTCCCATTGTTGTGACAATATATGTGGAATGGTGAGTCAGGTCTGGTAATCCCAGAGCTGGGGATGTTGCTAGATATTGTTTAATAGAAGTGAATGCAAACCTTGCACTCCCCCACCCATTCTGTCTTCTGTAACTCCTTACCAGATGCCCTCCCCAACTTTTTTCCAGATTTGAAATCGGGCTGATGATTGGTACAATATTGGAGCTCTAAAATTAAATTCTCAAATATCTTGAAGCTGCTGCAAATCTTGTTCCATTTGGAGTTCGCTGCCACAGAAAATCCATCCTGCTTGGAGCAGAATGGGTTCATTCATATCTGATCATTCAAAACCTTAAAATCTTTGCTATCTTCCTGTTGTGACTATCAGTCCCGTCGTTAATGCTTATATGCAGCTCACCTTGTTAACGGCACTCAGCTGCAGCCACTTTGGGTGAATCACGTACACGGACAGTCCATGCCAGCGAGAATCACACGGAGGCTCTTCCATTCCACTAAATGACGAAAGATTGTGATGCAGGGCGTGCCGAAAAAACCAGAGCAAATAACTCCCGTTTTCTCACCACTAAGGCACTTAGAACGTTTTTAGAACAAAGAACAACACAGCACGGGAAACAGGCCCTTCGGCCCAACGAGCCCGCGCCACCGTCCCACTGTCTCAGTGTCCTATTCATGATTTTAGTCTACGCCTAATGTGCGAGGATCAGGGAGGTCCAATTTAGGGACAATTTAGTACCCAATCAATCAGCCTAAAAGCACATCTTTGGGGATGTGGGAGGAAACCGGAGCACCCGGAGGAAACCCACGCAACCACGGGGAGAACGTGCAAACTCCCACAGACACAGGCCCAAATCCATGTGTCCGCACAGTAACAGAGATAGTCTCTGAGCTGTCATGTTGCCCTTGAGATGGTCCAGTTTAAGCACACTAACGACATGAAGCAATAGGCAACTCCCGAAGCAACGTCCAAGAGCAGCCCACTACAACCTGCCGCATGCATGCCCCTTGCTGGACTTAAATGCCTGTGGAGACAAAAAATTCATTATTAAACAGGCAAAGACTAACATCCCTGAGGCAAAACGTATTCCCAAGACTACAATGTTTAGTAAGGCCTACTATGTCCCCCTATATGTAGCCCGCTCATGTGGCTGTCTAAGTGACTCTTAAACAACCCTAGCGTGCCTGCTTCTACCACCTTACTCGGCAGTGCATTCCACACCCCCACTACCCTTTGCGTGAAAAACTGCCCTCTAATATTTGTCTTATACCTAGCCCCCCTCACCCTAAGCCCGTGACCCCTCGTTCTATCCATTTCTAATAGCGGAAAAAGCTTACCACCATTTACTTTATCTATCCCCTTCATAATCTTATAAACCTCTATTAGATCCCCCCTCAGCCGACATCTCTCAAGGGAAAACAGCCCAAGTTCATTCAATCTTTCCTCGTAAGACAGCCCTTCCATACCAGGCAGCATCCTGGTAAATCTCCTCTGCACTCTCTCCAGGATCTCTACATCCTTCCGGTAGTACGGCGACCAGAACTGGACGCAGTACTCCAAGTGAGGCCTAACCAACGTTCTATACAACTGCAACATCAGACTCCTACTCTTATATTCTATACCTCTTCCTATGAAGGCTAACATACCATACGTTTTCCTCATCACATTCTGCACCTGCGCCGACACCTTCAGGGACTTGTGCACTTGCACCCCCAGGTCTCTCTGCGTATCTATACTCCGGATAGTTCTACCTTTTATCGTATAACTCCCCTCCACATTATTCCGGCCAAAGTGCATCACCTCGCATTTCTCCGGATTAAATTCCATTTGCCATCTATCTGCCCAATCTACCAGCCTGTCAATGTCCTGTTGCATTGCCAGGCACTGCTCCTCAGTACCCGCCAATCCAACCATCTTAGTGTCATCAGCAAATTTGCTGATCACACCACCTACCTTCCAAGTCATTAATATATACCACAAATAGAAGAGGTCCTAGTACCGAGCCCTGCGGCACACCACTGGTGACAGACCTCCAATTGGAAAAGGAGCCTTCCACTACTACTCGCTGTCTCCTCCTCCCAAGCCAGTTCTCCACCCAGCTACATACCTGGCCTTGTATCCCATGAGCCTTCACCTTTTCTATCAGCCTACCATGAGGGACCTTGTCAAAAGCCTTACTGAAATCCATATAGACGACATCAACGGCTTGTCCTTCGTCAACCGTTTTTGTCACCTCTTCAAAAAATTCCACTAGATTCGTAAGGCACGACCTCCCTGTAACGAAGCCATGCTGCGTATCCCTGATCAGATTGCAGCGCTCCAGATGTTCATACATCCTATCCTTGAGGATCCTCTCCATTAGCTTGCCTATAACTGAAGTCAAGCTCACCGGCCTATAATTCCCTGGGCTATCCCTCTGACCCTTTTTAAACAACGGTACTACATTTGCAATGCGCCAATCCTCTGGGACCTCACCTGTGTCCAAAGAAGAGACAAAGATTTGTGTCAGAGGCCCAGCAATTTCATCCCTCACCTCCCTTAACAGCCTGGGATAGATGCCATCAGGCCCCGGAGATTTATCCGTCTTTATACTGTCTAAAAGTCCCAACACCTCTTCCCTCGTGATGACTATTTCCCTCAACGGATCCTCAAACTCCTCAAGCACAGCACCAGACATCAGGCCCCTCTCCTGCGTGAATACCGACGCAAAGTATTCATTCAGGATCTCCCCCATTCCCCCAGGCTCCGAGCATAGTTCCCCTCCTCTGTCCCTGAGAGGACCAATCTTCCCTCTAACCATCCTTTTATTTCTGACATAGGAGTAAAATGCCTTAGGATTTTCTTTAATCCTACCCGCCAAAGCCATTTCGTGGCCCCTTTTTGCCTTTCTGATGCCCCTTTTAAGTTCTCTCCTACATTCTCTGTATTCTTCTAACGCTATCTCTGTCCTCAAATGCCTAGATCTAATGTACGCCTCCCTCTTCCTCCTGACCAGGTCCTCAATATCCCTAGTTACCCACGGCTCTCTAATCCTACCCTTCCCATCCTTCCTCTTGACCGGCACATGTCTTTCCTGCAAAGATTTTAGTTTTCCCTTGAGAGACTCCCACATACCCAGCGTCGACCTGCCATCAAACAGCTTACCCCAGTCCGTATCTTTAAGATCCTGCCTAATCCGGTTGTATCTAGCCCTCCCCCAGTTTAACACCCTCCCCTTAGGACAGGCTTCATCTTTATCCATTGATATCTTAAACCAGACAGAGTTGTGGTCACTGTTAGCCACCTGCTCTCCTACTTCAACGTCAACCACCTGCCCAGGCTCATTCCCCAGAACCAAGTCCAGTATAGCCCCCTCTCTGGTCGGGCTATCCACATACTGCTCCAGGGATCCTTCCATTACACACTGTACAAATTCCTCCCCGTCAGCACCCTCTGATCTCGGCACCTTCCAGTCTACCCCAGGGAGATTAAAATCTCCCACTACCACCACCCTATTCTTCCTGCACTTATCTAGAATGTCCCTGCTTATCCCTTCTTCCACAGCCCTCGGGCTGTTGGGCGGTCTGTAGTACACACCCAACATAGAAACATCTCCCTTCCTATTCCTCAACTCCACCCATAGCGACTCGATTCCTATATCCTCTATACCTCCCTCCCTCTGCACTGCTATGATGCAATCCTTAACTAACAACGCCACTCCCCCACCTCTCAGCGACCCACCCCTATCACGCCTGAAGCACTTATACCCGGGAACATTCAACTGCCAGTCCTGCCCTTCCTTTAACCAAGTCTCTGTCACCGCCACCACTTCCAACTTCCTTTTGAACATTATTGCCTTCAGTTCATCTGTTTGCCAGTCACACTCCTAGCATTGAAACACATGCACCGAAGACCCTCAGAAACAATCCGATCCTTCTTCCTACCCTCCGGGCTTACCCTATCCCCAATCCCAGTTCCGTCCACATCCCCACCCCCCCTCCATATTAGTTTAAACCCTGCCGAAACACTCCAGCTAACCTTCCAGCTAAGATATGCACACCCTTCCCAGTTAACTGTACCCCATCCCTCTTGTATATTTGCCCCTCTTTCATAAAGACTTCCCAGTGGTCTACGAATCTAAAACCCTCTGCCCTACACCAATCCTTCAACCACGCATTTAGTTGGAGTATCTCATTATTTCTAGCCCTGCTAGCCCCAGGCACCGGCAGCAGCCCAGAGAACGCCACCCTGGAGGCCCTACATTTCAGCTTAGCCCCCAACTCCCTGAACTGCCTACGTATGTCCCCCCTGCACTTTGTTCCTACATCCTTCTCTCCTACGTGCACTATCACATCAGACTCGGTCCCTCCACCCTTCAAAATTCCCTCTACCCTTTCTGAAACATCCTGTACCCCTGCTCCAGGGAGGCAGACTACCATCCTAGAGTCCCGCTTTTGCCCACAGAACCGCCTGTCAATCCCTTTGACTCTCCCATCCCCCACTACTATCTCACACCCTGCACTCTTCCCTTCCTCCGAGGTATTCTGATCTCCCTCCCTTGCCTTCTCTACCCCAGCTGTCACCCCACCCTTGATATTCCGGGGTAATTCCTCCGGGGTGGTCCTAGTGCTATGACTCCTTTTCTTTTTGCTCTTCCTAACTGTAACCCATCCATCTCTCCTCCTAGGTCCTGGTATCTGCTCAGTGTTACTGTCCCTATCTATTATTTCCTCATTTTCCCTAACTAAAAACATATCCTCCAGCCTCAGTTCCAGCTGCCTCACCCGGGCCCTTAATCTCTGCACCTCTAGACATTTCCCGCATATGTGGGCTTTCGGGAGATGTGCTGTCTCCAGAAATGTCCACATATGACAACGAACACAGTGAACACGTGTAACCCTAGACCCTGCCATTATGTTTGCCCCCGATTAAGGTGTCCTATTAATTCCTGTTACCGAGCCTACGCTCGGCCAAGCCCAGTGAGCTTAAGCCCTTTTACCTCTCACTCTGCTTCCCGCCTCACTCCGCTGCCCGCTATCTACCTTGGCCTTCTTTTTATACTCCCGCGCTCCCTTCCCAGCAGCCCCCGCGCCTATCTCCCGCTACGGAGCGCCAAAATAAACAAAAACCCTCCCGAACTAGAATTAAGTCAAAATGCAGTAATTACAATGCAGCACACTCACCAAAAGGCAGCCACTCGTCGAAATCACAGCTCCAGAGAACAGTTTGTACCCATACTGTTGAACATTTTCATTTTGCACTCATCAGGACAACACAAGAATGTCACAAATACTTGCCTTTTTTGAATTTTAGCAAAAACTGTAACTTCCCTGGTGTATTCTCCATGGCAATGCCTCAACCAATCAGAGTTTCTTTGCCAACCAATCAGCAAAACTTTCTCTTTTGCAGCACAAATTGTTGTTCCCTTTGGAAATTTGATACTCTTGCACTTATCCTGATGAGTGCAAGATGAAAAGCTTTGATAGCATGTCTCTTTATTCAGCAATGTTCATGTATGTATTTCTTCGAATCCTGGCCTGGTAACATCAAATAAAAATCGACACTTTGAGTTCATAACACAATACAATGTGACTGATTGAGTTTGTTAATTTCAGTTTAAGATTGTGCACCCAGATTTGGAAATAATTTTGAATTACATTTAATGATTCAGAGTCTTAGGCCAGTCTTGTGTGGAGGATTCACTGTCACTCTCCTCCAAAGAGTGATATTTCAGAAAGACAGTGGTGAAGGATAGAACTGGAGCCAATCTTTACACACTTTTATCTGCATTTACTTACAGAATTTCACATTAAAAGCATGTGCCTCCAAACACAACAATGACAGTTTCAGTCTGTATCTATTTATTCCTCTTTTGAACAAATCTAAACAATGAAGTGTCCCATTTGAACAAATTTGATCAAAGTGCCAAAACTTTAAATTATTTTACCTGGACTGATGTTGCACTGAGACACCACCCTTCCACATCTCTCCCACAGTCCCCACGTGCTTTCTCTCCTACACTTCCTGCACTTCTACCTCCGCACTCCCTCCCCACCTCCACCCCCACTCCACAGCTTTGGTGATGGAAGGCCTCAAGTGTACCAGTGGGTAGGTGTGCACCTCATCCTTGAGGGCCACCCAGGCACAGATGTAGCTGTGGAAGAGAGGCAGGCAGTTACACCAAATGATCCCATTGACTGCTCACTGCCTGGACCTGTTAATGGTCACCTTTACCAGGCCCAGGAACAGACCAATAAGGAGATCCTCTGCCCGCTCTCCTCAGCACCGTGTGCTCAAAGATCAGGAGAGTGGGGCTGAAGTGCAGCCAGAAATTGAGCAGCAGCCCCTTCAGATAATGGAAGAGGAGCTGGAATCTCTCACACTCGATAGAAATATTAAACACAGACTCCTCCAGGTTACAGAAATTACAGGCAGCCTGGGAATCACTTGATTTCACTCTCCATTGCACGGGACTGCTGTGTGTAACACCCTTCAACCCAACATTGAGGAGAATTGTTTGATAGAGCAGACGCAGCACGGTTTCGTTAAGGGGAAGTCGTATCTGACGAATTTATGGGAATTCTATGAGGATGTGTCTAGTGCAGTGGATAGAGGACAACCGGTGGATGTGGTGTTTCTCGATTTTCAGAAGGCGTTTGATAAGGTGCTGTACAAAAGGTTGTTACAGAAGGTTAGGGGGCATGGAGTTGGGGGTTGGGTGTTCGCGTGGATAGGGGATTGGCTGTCAAATAGGAGGCAGAGAGTGGGGGTCAATGGGTGCTACTCAGATTGGCGGTTGGTGACTAGTGGAGTGCCCCGGGGATCGGTGCTGGGGCCTCATCTATTTACCATTTACATAGATGGTCTGGAAGAGGGAACCGAGTGTGAGGTGTCGAAATTTGCTGATGACACAAAGATTGGTGGAACGGCAAATTGTGCGGAGGGTGTGGAAAGTCTGCAGAAGGATCTAGATAGGCTGAGCGAGTGGATGAGGACCTGGCAGATGGAATACAATGTTGGCAAGTGTGAGGTTATCCACTTTGGTAGGAATAATGGTCCGAAGGACTACTACTTACAGGGCGAAAAGCTGCAGCATGCGATGGTGCAGAGGGACCTGGGGGTCCTTGTGCATGATTGGGAAAAACCCAGCCTACAGGTGCAGCAGGTGGTCAGGAAGGCGAATGGGATGCTGGCCTTCATTGCGAGGGGGATTGAATATAAAAGTAGGGAGGTCTTGCTGCAGCTGTATAGGGCACTGGTGAGGCCGCAGCTGGAGTACTGTGTGCAGTTTTGGTCGCTGCACCTGCGCAAGGATATTTTGGCCTTGGAGGGAGTGCAGAGGAGGTTCACTAGGCTGATACCGGAATTGAGGGGGTTGAGCTATGAGGAGAGGCTGAATAAATTGGGCTTGTACTCGTTAGAGTTTAGAAGGATGAGGGGAGATCTCATTGAGACGTATAAGATGATGAAAGGGATGGATAGAATAGAGGGGGAGAGGTTCTTCCCACTCAGAAAGGACAACAGGACTGGAGGGCACAGCCTCAATATAAAGGGGGGGGCAGTTTAGAACGGAGTTGAGGAGGAACTTCTTCACTCAAAGGGTGGTGAATCTCTGGAATTCTCTGCCCGTTGAAGTGATTAAGGCTTCCTCGCTCAATATATTTAAGCCGCGGGTAGATAGGTTTTTGGTAGGCAAGGGGATTAAGGGTTATGGGGAGAAGGCGGGAAAGTGGAACTGAGCCACTTCAGATCAGCCATGATTTTGTTGAATGGCGGGGCAGGCTCGAAGGGCTAGATGGCCTACTCCTGCTCCCATTTCTTATGTTCTTACGTTCTTAAATCCCCGATGGACAGAAGGAGGATCTCTCAAGGGTCACACTGGGAGACCCTGCCTCCTCCGGACAACAGGACAGAATGCCACAGAGTGTCTGGATGGGCAATGAGATCGAGGGAGTGGAAGCTGTGCAAGAGCAGCCCGTACAGGAAACCCCTCTGGGCAGAGTGGAATGGCAGAGAGGGGATTTACCCTCAATCAGACACTCCGGAACCATGGACAAGAGCTGGATTGGCCAACAAAATGTGCCCTGAATCTGATGTCCACAATATTGATGATCCACCGTCAAACTCTTTCTCCTGATCCAGGTGGGATTGGTCAGGGTGGATCCTGTGGGTCAGCACAGTGCCCAGGTGAGCAGACATGGTCCTGACAAAGATCCTGTAGTCTGTGCTGAGGAGGGAGACTGGGCACCACTTCATAAACAGGAGGAGATCGCCCCTCTTGGGCAGGAGGACAATAATGGAGAGGAACATTTCTCCGGTCACAAGATTTTCCCTCAGGACCCGTGTGTAGTCTCCCTGCCCACCCCCCAGGACATCCCAGAACCTGCTCTATGGTCAGCTTGTCCAGCCCCGGGGACTTGCCCCTCGAGAGCCGGTCAGGGACACTGGTCAGCTCAGTCAGGCTAAGGGGGACCCTCTGCACTGACCTTCAACAGATCCTCCCACAAACCTCTGTCAGTATCATCACTGGACAGATCCAGAGAGAAGAGAGCTCGGGAGTAGGCTGGGGCCTCAACGCTGATACTCTCCGATTCAAGACCAGGGATCCGTCATTGTGCAGCAGCCCCAGGAGCTGCTTACGGAGTCGCTGCCTTTTTTCCAGTGAGTAGAAGATGGGGAGACAAGGTCCAGGTTCTGAAGGAACCAGATCTGTGATCTCACAAACACATCACAGAATTCGATAACCTGCTGCGCTCTCAGAGCGCCGTTCTTCTCTCCGTACACCTTCCACGGGGCCGGATCCTTGTTGTGGGGCTTCTAGGATGCTTTGCTCGTTAATGTCGTTATAATCACCATTCCCCTTAAATAGCCAGACAAAGTCACAGAATGGTTCAAAATGATTTATTGAAGACTACAGCAATTGGACCCTCTTTAGACGATAAAGGCGAGACAGAGTTCAGAATTTAGAAATACCCAAGCAGTTATAGTTTCAAATTTGATTACAAGTAATTAACATCGACCAATCAATGTACAGGAGTTATCTCTATCCACTCACAGTTACAGATTAAGGTTACATCATTCATAAGATACAGATATTTAAACAAATCACAATCACATTACGCTTGCTTAATTGTAATATCCAATCAGAGTTAAGTTTCGATTGTAGGTTATTGTTCCAACTATCTTTGGACACTCCAGCTGTGTCTGAATGTGAGAACACAAATCAATCCTCCCATTCCAAATGTCTGCTTCAATGGCCTCTCCCAGACAAAGGCATCCTCCTCCCCTTCTGTTTATATGAAAGGTCTGTAACTCAGACACTCGGCCTTTGCCTGGCAACAGCAGCTTACTATCCTGATATGCATGTCTCTGCTGTTAAACTGTGTGCAGGCTTTTTTGTGGTTTAACCTTTCACTGGACACAGTTATTAATATGGCTGCTATTCACCTCTATAATTATTAGTATGGGTACTATTCCCCCTCAGTCCTCAACTCAGAGTGAACTCCAGGTCGAGCACCTCCTGCTCCCACCCCTCGATCCTGGCCTTCTGTCCCCTCATTGAACCCCTCCCAGTCTCCCGACAGAAGATGTGAACCTTCTGCGAGACGTCAGCTCCAACCATCGGTTGAGGGTCAGCTGGACTTTGCCACGAGCTGTCAGCTAGGAATTCCCAGAATTCCCTGAGGGAGATGAGGGGGAGTCCCCCACTGACGATGGACTCTAAATCCTCCTCGGTGCCCTCCACTAAGTCCCAGTCCTCCTCAGTCTTCTCACTATCAGTGACCACCAGCCCTCACCCCAGTCATACCAGCCTCTGTCACCATCCCACCCCCAGGATCGAGGGCAGAGAGCCCCTCCCTGGGCTGCTCTGGAGGTTCTGGGTCAGAGAGTGACAGTGGATCTGGGCTCCGCTCCACCTCAGGCACCGGCTCACACAGTGACTGAGGGAAAAGCTCTAACCCCAGAACAAGCAACCCCAGGTTTAAAATCAGAGATGGAGAAAGGGGGCTTTCCCCCTATCCCACCCCCCCAACCGAGTGACCCAGTGTGTGGCACCTTCCCCTCCCCCACCCAGTGACCCAGTGTGTGGGGCCTTCCCCTCCCCCACCCAGTGACCCAGTGTGTGGGGCCTTCCCCTCCCCCACCCAGTGACCCAGTGTGTGGGGCCTTCCCCTCCCCCACCCAGTGACCCAGTGTGTGGGGCCTTCCCCTCCCCCACCCAGTGACCCAGTGTGTGGGGTCTTCCCCTCCCCCACCCAGTGACCCAGTGTGTGGGGCCTTCCCCTCTCCCACCCAGTGACCCAGTGTGTGGGGCCTTCCCCTCCCCCACCCAGTGACCCAGTGTGTGGGGCCTTCCCCTCCCCCACCCAGTGACCCAGTGTGTGGGGTCTTTTTAATCGATTCCTCGATCAGGCCGAGCAGGTCCTGGGGGATATCAGCCCGTGTCCGGGTGGGCTCAGCCTCATCGACCTCGCCCGTCCCAGCCTCCAGTGTGTCCGACTTGGTGACGAGTGACTGGATTATATCGAGTGGATCCTCCGGCCCTCCCTCAGACAGGGGTCCTCACACATCCCCGGGAGGTACAGGCCGGACCGGAGGGATCTGCCTCACCCTCCCGAGGAATGGACGGCCCCCGCTGACAGTGTGTGATAATGGGAGGGGGGCAGGATCTGCGAAGGACCCCAACTCCTCTTCCACAGAGGGACAAACCCCACCCCCACCCCCACCTACAAGAAACTGTCTTTATTTGGATGAAGGGTTAAAACCCTCATCCTCCTGGATTGTTACTGTCCGGGGACAGATTTTCAGGGGTTCTGTGTTTTTACCCCCATCAGTGTTACATGGACAGAAGAAAGGATAGAGTTTCTCAGTGAATGTACCAGTGAAAGTGTAGATATGGGACTTGTTATCCGAGTTATAAAAAGACACCTTCCCTCCCTCATAATCCAGACAGACTCGAATCTTTCTCGGATTCACACTCAGATCTAAACGTTTAGCACAAGCCCAGTATTTATTCCCCTCTCTCAGTGCCATTGCCCAGTATCCGTTATCTGGACTGATGGTGATGTCCTCCTTCCTACTGATGGATTCCTTGGCCACACCCACATCCCAGTCAGTCTTGTTTCCCACCTCCACCTCCCAGGAATGTTTTCCTGATGTGAATCTTTCTGATCCCAGGACATCGACATAGCGATCAAATCTCTCCGGATTGTTAGGGAGTTGCTGCCGTTTCCCGGTGTTTCTCACGGTGCTCAGGTCCTCAGACAGGAGAAGTTTAGGATGGGCTGTATTAGGGTCGAAGGTGACTGGAGCTGGGAACAGATGGACACGGATAAAATGTTAGTCAGACTCACTGTAACTTTCACAGCCGGTTAGTGATTGGGAAAATCAGCAATGATCCAGAATTAGAAATTCATCCCCCGGGGAAGAGTTTAAACAGCGCACAGGGGAAAGGGGAAGACACTGCCCGGGGGGAAGGTTTTACCCGGACACCACACCCTGCAGTGAGGCTGAGGAAACCCCGTAACTGAAAGAGAGAGAAAAATGGAGACAGGCTGGGGGGGCGGGGTCAGACTGGGGGCGGAGCCACAGTAAGGGGCGGGGCTACTCGGGGCGGGTGCAGGTTGGGGGCTGGCCTCAGTAGGGGGCGTGGCATGGCCAGGGGCGGGTCAATGCTGGAGGTGGGGTCGGAGGGAGTCTGGGGGCGGGGTCAGGGTGGGGGCGGGGCCAGGCCCCTGGAGAACTGAATGAGGGATCTGTAAAAACGATGGAAGAGAAACAGAGAGAGAGACAGAGCGACAGGCAGAGAGAGGGGGGCTCGTCTGCTGGTGACACGAATGCGACCCCTGAAGGTGCCTCCCCTCCTGTGTCCTGATGCGACCCGGAGGGACCTGCCATCCTGTCCAATGGCTGCAAGAGAGAGAAAGCTGGACTGGGAGAACAGGGACATGAAACACAGAGAGAGACAGAGAGAGAGAGACAGAGACAGAGAGAGAGAGACGGAGAGAGAGACGGAGTGAAGGCAACATCAGGTTGTTACAGAAACAAGCAGCCACACTTGGACCGTGCTGAATACAAGAGACGGATTAAAGAGCGAGAGAGTCAAGTCAATGGTGGTTTAGTCTGTGCCGTGTCCCCGGGGCTGGTTGGAGAAGTGAGTGTTCCTCAGTTTGAGGGATAGTGAGTTAGAAACCGGACAGTCCGGCAGCCCCTGTTAGAAGCCCCTGATCCACCAAAACCTGTGGCTCCCCTTGTACAGCGGAGGGAAACTCCAGTCACTGATGACGGGGCCCCACCGAGGGGGCAGCGAGAGGGGAAGCGCTTTAAACCCGGGGAAAAGCAGATCATCCCGACCTGTTTCAATTGTGGGGGAAGTGGACAGTTTGTCCGAGAGTGGAGGAAACCAATGAAGGGCCAGAGTCAGGGGACTCGGAGTCAAGAGACACCCGAGAAAAACACCCCGAGTTTCCAGAAATCCCACAGATGAATGAAATGGTGTCAGCACGAAAACACTCCCCAGGGTCAGGTCCATGTGGCCCAGGGAGAGGGTGTCCTGGGAAATTCAGCAGGAAGGGACTGTACCCAGCCTGAGTATCCTTGTCCACTCAGGTATGATGAGTGTGATAGACAATGTGTAGATATTATAGTGGAGGGAGAGAAAGGTAGTTGAGACAGGAGTGTCCAACACGGGAGTAGATTCACCCTCTCCTCTGATCTACAGGAGGATCCATTATATTGGGAAGATTTACAGCTGATACAGGGGCTGGAGCGATATCCAAACCCTTAGGTTTTAGGGTGGGACCCCCTCCAGACAAAGTGGACATGGGTTTTAGTGAGATGGCGGCCATCGGGGGGCCGGATCGGCGATCAGAGGCCGGGTCCGGTCATCGGGAGGCCAACAGATACCGGGTCTGACCATCAGGTGACCGGGGGAGGTGAGGGGGGGATGCGCTTGTCAACCAATCTCCCGGCAGACTGAGAAATCAGTGCATGTGCACTCACCCCACCAACGGAAATCCCTTGACTCTGTGATACACTCAGTGCCGAAAATTCATTCAACTAAACTCGCCCAAAAAACAGATGGGAAAATCTCCCGTATTCCCGCCTGTTGGGAGCTTAGTTTTTGGGGAAAATCATCCCGCCCCGTGTCCCAGCCGCAAAACCAACTGACTTTCCTTAAGATCGTGGAGAAAGAGCTGGAAAAGGCAGTAGCCTCTCTAGTGGAACAGGGAGTATTGGGACTGAGATGACAAATGTGAAAAGGCTTTCATTAAACTGAAAATGGACTTGCAGACTGGCCCAGCTCTGGGAGCTGTGGACCCCGACAAGGACTTTTATCTGGAAGCTGCAGCCACTGACATCAGTTTCAGTGAAGTCCTTCTGCAGGAAACAAACAGTCACTTGTGACCGGGAACCGATGTGAGCAGAGTCCCAGCAGACCTGGAAAAGGGATTTTCCACCTGTGAGGGCATCTGCCAGTGAGCTGTTGGACAGTGAAACATTTTACTGTTTTCACCCACACCCAGTCTCTTACATTACTGACTCACCACAATCCAATCCAACTATTGTTAGACACAAAAATCACAGAAAGGACGGGATCTAGTGTCAGAATAACCAGCTGGACTTTATTACTAAGTGGGAAAAACATTAAGGTAAACAGAATAGATGACCCTAAACTCACAGCTCATCTCAACTATCCGGGAGAAGCCCATACTTGTACCGTACAGGGTGTTTGGGAAACTGGGGGAGGATTCAGGGCAGGATTCAACCCTGAGGGATGAGATATTTATGTTGATGGCTCTAGTTTTGTGGAAGAAGGAAAAAGAAAAACAGAATGCTGGATTAATGATCCACAAAGGGAGGTTGAATGGACAATATCCTTTCCCAATACTGTGTGTTCAGCAGGTGGAGCTGGTCACTGTGACTCTGATCTGACAATTCTGTATTTTAACAGAAAATTGACTGAAGTAAAATCTAATCCGTTACAAATACAATTGTATATTTATTTTAGAAAGACCAGTCCTTTCTACTAATGATAGAGACTCGTTTAATAGCTGGTGTCAGGAAGCTCACACCCACCTGTATTAATCACTGTCAGCATCTTTTTCCACACTCTGTACTGCAGTGAGCAAATGTACTTCCCCACATTTATTAAAGGATAAACCTTCTGTGGTTCTGGGAGAGTTCGCTTCACTCTGAAACAGGAGATAAAGGTCAGTGTTGGATCATTCCAGACTGGGGGAGAAATATGTTAGAAATAAAAATCACATCAAGGGTGTAAATTTTACCTTTTCTGGATATCCAGAAATTTCTGTGGAACAAGAACAATTATTACTGTTTATGTTTAGAGAACATTTTATCACAAAAAGTAAAGTAAGAGACTGGATTCCACAGTAAAGTACATTTTACATATAGAAAGTTATGGGACTGCCTATTCCTGTCCTCACTGGACCGTGAGTTACTCCACAATATTACAAATGAGTCGATTTTCCTGCTCAACATGATTCACAGGGTGGGATTTTCCAGCTGCACTCACCCCTCATCCAGAAAATCCCACCCGAGGTCAACGGACCTTTGCATGATTTGCTCCCCACCCACTACAGTTCCCATGGTGGGCAGGATGTGAACCTTTCCCCTGAAGAGTTACAATCCAATTGTAAAATCCTGATCAATATCCAATAACTGGAATTAATTGATTGTTTAAAGAGATTCACTTTAATGTTTTCATTTTATAGTTTGTATGTGTCCTGGACACAAATGTTTTTGTGAATCTTTCCCAGTGTTATCCAATAGAAATCACTGTCTATCCAAGAAAGATGGGTAAAGCTCCAAAGTTAGTTTTACGTTCAGCCTTGGGGCTCATCAAACTTGCATTTGAATCTTTGTCTGCAGTTATCCTATTTTGTACTTTGCATTGGTGTTCAAAAGGAGAGGGATACATGGATCGGTGGTGTCTCAGAGGGATATGTAAACCCTTTAGAACAAGTCGTCATTACGAGGGAGGAAATGTTAGCTGTATTAAAAAGCATGAAGGTAGACAAATTCCCAGGGCCAGATGGCATCTATCTCAGCTAACTGAGGGAGACAAGAGATGAAATTACCAGTCCTTTAACATAAATCTTTGCTTCCTCGTTGGCCACAGGTGAGGTCCCAGAGGATTGGAGGATAGCCAATGTTGTCCTGTTATTTAAGAAGAGTAGCAAAGATAACCTGTGTAATTATGGGTCAGTGAGCTTGATGTCAGTGATAGTGAAATTGTTGGAGAACACTCTTCGGATCTATACATATTTGGAACTGAATGGTCTTATTCGTGACCAACACAAGGTTTTGCATGAGGGAGGTCATCTCTCACTAATTTAATTGAGTCTTTTGACGAGGTGACAAAAATGACTGATGAGGGAAGGAGTGTGGCTGTTGTCTACATGGACGTTAGTAAAGCATTTGACAAGGTCCCTCATGGCAGGTTGGTGCAAAAGATTTAACCACATGGGATCAGGGGTGAACTATCTAGATGGACTCAGAATTGGCTTGGCCATAGAAGACAGAGGATAGTGGTGGAAGGATGTTTTTCTGAATGGAGGTCTGTAACTGGTGTGTTCCGCAGGGATCAGTGCTTGGACCTCTGTTGTTTGTAATCTATCTCAATGACTTGGAAGAAACCATAGCTGGTCTGATTAGCAAGTCTGTGGATGATACTAAGTTTGCTGGAGTTGTGGATAGTGATGAAGATTGTCAGAGAATACAGCAGGATACAGATAGGATGGACAATTGGGTGGAGAAATGGCAGATGGAATTTAATCCAGACAAATGCGAAGTGATGCATCTTGGTAGATCCAATTCAGGTGGGAGCTGTAAAATAAATACCAGAACAATCAGGAGCAGAGACACACAGAGAGGTTTGGGTGTGCAGGCCCACAGATCCCTAAAAGTGTCAGCAAAGATGCAAAAGGCGGTGAAGAAAGCAGATGGCATGCTTACCTTCATTGGCCAGGGCACCGAGTATCAAAGTTGGCAAATTATGTTAGTTATATAAAACATTGGTTCACCCAGATTTGTAATATGTGTCCAATTCTGGTTACCACACAACCAGGAAGATGTGGAGGCTTTGGAGAGAGAAAAGGTTTACCAGGATGTTTCCTGGTATGGAGGGTATTAGCTATGAGGAGAGATTGAATAAAGTGGGATTGTTCTCCCTGGAAAGACGGAGGCTGAGGGACGACATGAATGAGGTTTATAAAATCATGAGGGGCATAGATAAGGTGAATGTTTGGAAGCTTTTTCCCAGGACACAAATGACAATTATAAGGGGCACAAGTTCAAGATAAGAGGGGAAAGGTTCAGTGGAAACGTGCGGGGGAAGGTTTTTTACACAGAGGACAGTATTGGCCTGGAATGCACTGCCATGGGTGTTGATTGAGGCAGATACATCTGCGACATTTAAAACTCATCTGGATTGACACATAAACAGACAGGGAATAGCGAGATACAGGCAGTTGGTCTAGATAGGACATGATTGGTGCAGGCTTGGAGGGCCGAAGGGCCTGTTCCTGTACTGTCCTGTTCCTCGTTTTTTGTTCAGATAGAGTGTCAGAGCACTTAGTGTAAGCTGGAAAGCTGAAGCATACAGAATGAATCCTAATGTCAGCTCCACTTGCTGTGAGTTGCACTGAGCTCAATGAGCAACCAGCTGAGTGGGAACTCCATTGTCACAGGGAGCGGCTTTCAGCTGAGATGTTAAACCGAGCTCTCTGCTGTCTGTTCAGGTGATGGTAAAAGGTCATAAGACTGGACCAGGAGAAGGTCTTTGACAGAATATTGCACACCTAGATGATGGATGTGCTCTCCAAAATGGGGTTTGGGAGAGAATCTGAATCCAACTGCTCTACACAAACACCAGTAGTGCAGTTTCAGTTAATGGGTGAGAATCAGAAAGCTTTCCAATTAAATCTGTAGTCAGGCAGGGCTGCTCCTCTCTCCTGTTTGTGTGTTGTATAGAATCATTTGCTGAGTCCATCAGGAAGAATTCAAATATAAGAGCAGTGACAATCCCAGGCAGCAGAGGCTCTGTGCTTGGATGATGTTGCCATCTTTTGCTCGGATCCACTGTTGATGCACAAACATCAACATCTGCAACCAGTTCAAACAGGCCTTGGAAGCCATGGTAAATCGTGGGAAGAGTGAGGCCATGTTCTTTGGCAACTGGGTGGATCAACAATTAGTCTCCTTTACTGTCAAATCAGGCAGCCTGAGGATGCTGGAAATATGGTTTGGAGGGATCAGGGCATGCATTAGAATCTGGGGAGAGCGAGTATCTATAATGAACCAAAACCTGGGTATATGGGAATGATGCTCCCTCTCCATTGCAGGCAAGAAGCTGGTCATCAGGTGTGAGGTACTCTCAGTATTGCTGTACATGGCACAGGTCAGACTCGTTCCCCACTCCTGTGTGTGGCAATCACGCAAGCCATTTTCTGCTGCATTTGGGGGTCAAAAATGGACCATGTTTGTAGTGATATACAAACCTCTAGATAAAGGGGAGAAAAGCATGCCAAACATTGTCCTAATCCTGATGGCCACCTTTGTGTCTGGCTGCATCAAGCTGTGCGTAGATCCTCGGTACGCAAACATTAGGTGCCTCTACGTACTGAGGTTCTATCTGTCCTCAGTATTGTAAAGAATGGGTCTGGCCACATTGCCACAGAACGTTCCAAGTACTTAGACTGTGCCATACCACCTTCCTTCATGGAAACGTTTATGTGGAGAAACATCTTTGACGATAAGCCCATCTGGCAGTGGTCAGCATGCCTAGAGGCCCTGAAGGGAAAGGAGATGGTGGATCCTGTTGGATGGTTCCCTGAGCAGACTGTTAAGGTCATGTGGCAGAACACCTCATCACCAGAAATTTCAAACAAGTACCAAAACCTAACTTGGCTGGTAGTGAGAAAGGCCCTCCCGTCAGATCCTTCCTACAGGCATGAGTCTCACCCCATCTGCACATTGCCCTTGAAGAGACTGTTGTCCACCCTCTTGTGAAATCAGCCTTTGCAAAGAAGGTGTGGAGAGAGATGAGGTGGTTTTGTCAAGATTCATCATGAGCAACTCCGTGATACAGGACTCTGTGCTCTACGGGCTGTTCCCAGGGATACACTCCAATATAATCATCAGCTGCTGCTGGAGAATCATCAATGCAGTGAAAGACACTCTTTGGTCTGCCCGAAACTTGTTGGCCTTCCAGCGCAAGAAACTGCAGACTGGCACATTCCAAAGCTCAGGACGATGTGCTGAGGGACGCACTGAAGCTTGGGGCAGCTGCTGCAGAATCCCACTGGGGAAGGTTACTGTCTAAGACCTTTCAACCACAGTAAAGTGAAGGGAGCAGAATCCCCTTGGACCAAATGAGTCACTGAATGTATACAGTAAATATTATCCTTCTCACAATTGTATTCATGCAACTCAGGGTGCAACTTGATCTCTGCAGATAATCTTTCAATACCTTAGCACCATCTGTAAGGGTCATTTTGAAATGTCCATAATGTTTCTTTGTGTTGAAGCAGCTCAATGTTTAACAGAATGTACATAAAGAAGCTGAATATTATTGCACTTTGTGTGATGGTCATTTTGAAATGTTTGGCGTGTTCTTTAAGATATTTTATGAATAAAGTATATTTTTGCAATCATAAAGCAAAGCCTGGCAGGATCCTGGATTGTTGTTCCCAGTCTCAGACCAACAGCTGTACTGGAAATGTACACTCAGGGGAGAATGGTCTGACCATTCTGAGGGTTTCTCACTTTGTATGAAGCTGATTTTCTTCATTGTTTAATTTGATGAAACTATCCCTCTATAATATTACTCTAAACAAGCTCCAGATTTCGTCATTTCCATGTTAAAGACAGCCGTTAGTGATCTTAGTGTGAGACAGAGAAATCCAAATGTCACAGGTGATTGGGGTAATTTTGGTCAGTGAGTTTTATATTCTAGATTTTGATGACACAACCTGCTCATTCTTCAAGACGGTGAAGCAGAGAAAAATAAAGAAACAGTTACCGTTAAAAACTTGATGTTGTCCTGTTCACTCAGCTCTTGTTCAATATCCTGAACAGTGACTGAAAGCGATGAGATTTCCTCCGTTATCTTCTCAATCCTCTCCTTCATCTCCTGACTCTTTTTCTCTTTCTCCAGTTTCAGGTCTTCCAACACAATCCTCTCTTCTTCACAGAGAAACTGGTGAAGTTTTTCAAATTCAGCTTTAATCTGTTTCTCTGTCTTTACACTTTGGTCCTTTAGAAAATATCAGTGAGATTGAAAAATCAAATGAGGATGTTTAAAAGGTTGTTCAGCCTGAGCAGTTCTGTCCATATCAGAATATTAGAGAGAAAAACTTCCCAATCCTGTTAATTTCCAATCCTGATAATTTGACAAAGAACAAAGAAAATTACAGCACAGGAACAGGTCCTTTGGCCCTCCAAGCCTGCACCGACCATGCTGCCCAAGTGAACTAAAACCCCCTACCCTTGCAGGGACCATATCCCTCCATTCCCATCCTATTCATGTATTTATCAAGATGCCCCTTAAAATTCACCATCATATCTGCTTCCACTACCTCCCCTGGCAACGAGTTCCAGGCACCCACCACCCTCTATATAAAAAACTTGCCTCTTACACTCCTTTAAACCTTGTTCCTCGCACCTTCAACCTACGCCCGCTAGTAATTGATTCTTTGACCCTCGGAAAAAACTGCTGACTAACCATTCTGTCCATGCCTGTCATAATGTTGTAGACTTCTATCAGGTCTCCCCTCAACCTCCGTCGCTCCAGTGAGAGCAAACCAAGTTTCTCCAAAGCTAATTCTTGTAGCTAATGCTCTACATACCATCCTGGTAAATCTTTTCTGTACCCTCTCTAAAACCTTCACATCCTTCTGGTAGTGTGCCGACCAGATCTGAACACTATATTCCAAGGGCACTGCAGCCTATTGTGCTGACAGTCCAGCCTTCGCAGGGCAGGTTCACTAAGATTCTGTAAAGCTGCAACATGACTTGCCAATTTTTAAACTCAGTGCTCTGGCTGATGAAGGTAAGCATGCCGTGTGCCTTCTTGACTACCTTCTCTACCTGCATTGTCACTTTCAGTGACTTGTGTACCTGCACACCCAGATCCCTCTGCCTATCAGTACTCTTAAGGAATCTGCCATTTACTGTATATTTCCCGTCTGTATTGGACCTTCCAAATGCATTACCTCACATTTGTCCGGATTAAACTCCATCTGCCATCTCTCCGTCCAAGTGTCCAACCAATCTATATTTTGCTGTATCCTCTGACAGTCTCCATCGCTATCCACAATTCCACCAACCTTTGTGTCGCCCACAAAATTATTAGTCAAACCAGTTATATTTTCCTCCAAATCATTTATACATATATTACAAACAGCAAAGGTCCCAACACTGATCCCAGAGGAACTCCACTTGTCACAGCCTTCCATTCAGAAACACACCCTTCCACTGCTACCCTCTGTCTTCTATGACCAAGCCAGTTGGGCTGTTTATCTGATTTATTTTATATAAAGAATATTATTCCTTAATGTAGTGACATCTAGTTAATCGATTAGATTTTTAGACAAATGATTACCAGATGATCACTTATTCAAGAGAGGGAGCTTTAACTGGGGGATCGAGTTGCTGATTTCTCTGTTTGCTTTAGTAGGGACTATTTTTTGATTTAAAATCTAGGTTTTAGATTCTTTCTCAAATAAAAACACCTCCTGTATGGCCTGATGTTCCTCTCGGGGTGCACCCGAAGTCAGTGTGGGTGGGAGCAGATGTGAAACTGTTCCTGTTGTTAATGTGAGATTACACTGGGTGACCAATTCAGGCCCGGCCAGAGTGTAACGCGTCTGCTAGTTGGGCTGACACTGTGCGCAGGTGTGAATGTGTCGGGCACTGGGTCCAATGAGGAACGGGCAGGAGGTTTAATTCGGAGGAGACAATTCCCTGAAGACTGGCTGGAGTTGTGGGGGAAGCTGAGTGAGGTTTATTTAACAGTTATAAATAGCTGTGTATAGTCACTCCATCGGCACCAGGAAGGCAGGGAAAGCGTGTGGGCAAGTTGGGTGGGCTACCTGCCCCCTGTTTCACCAATGCGTGCCTGGATGTGCTAGTGCAGGATGTCAGTGCCAAGTGGCACATTTGGATGCTCAGGGAAAGAAAGTGCCCCACCTGACAAAGAAGGCCTGGTCGGTGACTACCACCCAGGTCAGTGGACACCAGGTTGTGGTGCTGTACCTAGCTGCTGTGATGCAAAAGGTTTGATAATCTTCTGTGGTTGATAAGGGTTAGTGCAGAGATGGCATGGACCTGTGTAGAGGTGTAGTTAGGTGTTCATTCTCGTCAGTGCTCAGAGGTCTGAGTATGTGTATCAACTGCACTGAAACCTGCCCTGCTAAGGCTGGACTGTCAGCACAATAGGCTGTGGTGCTTTGCAGGCGAAGGTGTGCCAGTGTTTAATGGTCTGCCAATTGCCAATGTGAGGGAGGGGACATTGTGAATGAACCTTAAGAAAGATGGAAGTCTCCCCTGTCAGGAGAAGACAAGTCACAAAGCTGCAGAGTGCCGCTGAGCCAGTGGGGGAATCCCCAATCTGCTGGTCCTCACTCGGAGTGAGAGAAATGCTTTCGAGTTGAATTTCCACCAGCCAGCTCATTCCTCCAGTCCTGGTGAGATCTGGGATGAAGGTAAGAGTGCAGGTCCCAGATGTGTGTGCCATAGGAACATGTCATGGGACCCTCATTAGAAAGTGAGCTGCCCCAGCCAGAGTGGCCTCTGAAGCTCCAATACAGACAGTGCAACATCACTCCAGTGTCTCAACAGGCCGCCTTGCATGTGTAGTGACGTTGATGATGGAATTGACTGATGTGGCTTCTTTCCACAGATGAGCCAACTGCACCAGCCGCAGTCCACCCCAAGCACCTCCCCCTAAGCGCCAAGGGAACATTGCTCCGACGCCTGTGTCACGCTGTACCTCAGAGCCAGGCATCAGTTCAGATACTCACATGTTGGTGGGTGTTAGGTCATCACCTTTACAGGTGGCGCACAGTGGTGAGGGTCCAGCACACCCACATGAGGAGATGGAAGAGGCAAAGTGATCCCAGGATGCCGACGTTGGGAGCACTGCTGAAGACCAGGACCATGCTGAGTCCGGGGCAGATGGTGAGCCTCTGAAGCTGCATATCCAGCGGGATGCGTGGGTAGAAAGGGCAGAGATCCACGAGGATCTGAATGCCATGGTCTCCATCATTGAGGAATCCGTGTGGAACCTGAGCACTGTGTTAACCCTGAGCACTGAGTGCACAGCCTCCTCAATTGACAGAGTGACGACTGGAGAGACAGCTTAACGGACACCCTCAGGAATTCCAGGGGAAGTGTTTGAACCTGCAAACCAGCGCACTGACTGCGACCTCAGGAGATCACTGCCAGTGTGAGTGATGGATGAGGAACCAAGTGTCTCTGCTAAGTGCTGTCCATCACTGATGAGCAGAGAGGTCCAAATGCAATTCACGCTGCTGGATGAGCTTCCTGTTGTTTCTATGGTTCCTCAGGGTTAGGCAAGGTGAGTTACCGGTCAAATTTTTCAAAGTGTGTCCATAGGTCTAAGGGTAGTCAAATAAATGGCAGGGAGACGTGTCAGCTGTGTAAGGTGCAATATGTGGGAGTTCCTGGAGACACAGCATCTCCAGAGAGTCCACATCTGCACCAAATGTCTGGAGTTGCAGCGTTTGAGGGCCCGGGTTAGGCAACTGGAGTTGAGGCTGGAGGATTTATTTTTAGTGAGGGAAAATGAGGCACTAATGAATAGGAACCAGATTCAAGAGGGAATCCCAGAGCCAAGGAGGGGGGATGGGTGGGTTACAGTTAGGAAGGGGAAAAAGAAGAGGAGTAATGTTCCAAAGACTACCCCAGGGGTAGTCTCTCAAGATAGCAGGGGTAAGGCACCAACTGAGGTGGAAAGGGCACAAGGGGGAGAGGAAAATGCCTCAGAGGGAAGGAAGGGGGCTGGATGTGAGATAGTGGTGGGGGATGGGAGGGTTAGAGGAATTGATAGGCGGTTCTGTGGGCAAAAGCGGGACTCCAGGATGGTGGTCTGCCTCCCTGGAGCAGGGGTACAGGATGTGTCGGAGAGGGTAGAGGGAATGTTGAAGTGCCAAGGGACCCAGGCGGATGTAATTATACATGTAGGAGAGAAGGACATAGGAAGGAAGAGTAGGGGGGAAATACGTACGCAGTTCAGGGAGTTGGGAGCCAGGCTGAAGTGTAGGGCCTCCAGGGTGGTGATCTCTGGGCTGTTGCCAGTGCCCAGCAATAGCAGGGATAAGAATAATGAGATCCTGCAGCTGAATGCGTGGCTGAGGGATTGGTGCAGGACAGAGGGTTTTAGTTTTGTTGACCATTGGGAAGTCTTTGCAAAGGAAGGGCACTTGTATAAGAGGGATAGGGAACACTTAAATGGGAAGGGGACACATATTTTAGCTGGGAGGTTGGCTGGAGTATTTAAGCAGGGTTTAAACTAGTGTGGAGGGGGTGGTGGGGAGGAGAGAGACAGCTCAGGCACTGGGAGTGAGTTGGAGGTCAGGGGAAGTCTAGATGATAGGAAGATCCCCCAGGAGAAGAAGGATCCAAGAGGGCCTGAGGGTCTTAGGTGCATCTGTTTTAATGCGAGGAGTGTGACGGGAAAGTTGGATGAACTTCGGGCCTTGATGTTCGCGAGGAATTTAGATGTGGTGGCAGTGACAGAGACGTGGTTAAAGGAGGGGCAGGACTGGCAGCTAAATATTCCAGGGTATAAGTGTTTTAGGCGTGATAGAGGTGGGTTGAAAAGAGGAGGGGGAGTGGCACTCTTAGTTAGGGAGCAGATCACAGCGGTGCAGAGGGAGGATAACATGGAGGGGCTGGAAATTGAGTCTCTGTGGGTGGAGTTGAGGAATAGGAAGGGGGCCATTACTATGCTAGGAGTGTACTATAGGCCGATAGCCCGCGGGCAGTGGAAGAGGGTATACGTAGGGACATTTTGGATAAGTGTAGGAAGAACAGGGTTGTTGTAGTGGGAGATTTTAATCTCCCTGGGATGGATTGGAAGGTGCCTAGAGCTGGGGGGTCTGATGGGGAGGAATTCGTAAGATGTGTATTGGAAGGATCCTTGCAACAGTATGTAGATAGCCTGACTAGAGAGGGGGCGATACTGGATTTAGTTCTGGGAAATGAGCCGGGTCAGGTGGTTGAGGTTGCGGTAGGTGAACATGTGGCTAATAGTGACCACAACTCCATCTACTTTAGGATACGAATGGAAAAAGACGAGAGCTGTCCTCAGGGGAGGGTGCTAAATTGGGGGAAGGCTAGATACAGCCGGATTAGGCAGGAGCTTAGGGATACAGACTGGGATAGGCTGTTGGAAGGCAAGACCACGTTAGGCATGTGGGAGTCTTTCAAGGGAAAACTGCAAAGGGTGCAGGAAAGGCATGTGCCAGTTAGGAGAAAGGATGGGAAAGGTAGGATTAGGGAACCGTGGATTACTAGAGATATAGAAGACCTGGTTAGGAAGAAACGAGAGGCATATGTCAGGTCTAAGCAGCTGGGAACGGAGAGAGCGTTGGAGGAATACAGAGAGAGAAGGAGGGATCTCAAACGGGGAGTTAGGAGAGCAAAGAGGGGGCATGAGATGGCTTTGGCAGGTAGGGTTAAGGAGAATCCAAAGGCATTTTACTCCTATCTTAAGAACAAAAGGATGGCTGGGGTAAAATCGGTCCTCTCAGGGATAGACGTGGGGAATTGTGCTTAGAGGCAGAGGGAATGGGGGAGATCCTGAATGTATACTTTGCGTCGGAATTCACGAAGGAGAGGGGCTTGATGTCTAGTACGGTCATTGAGGGAGCAGTAGACCAATTGAAAGATCTATCGATTACGAGGGAAGAAGTGTTAGGGCTTTTAGATGGCATTAAAACCGATAAATCTCCGGGGCCTGATTGCATTTATCCTAGGCTGCTTAGAGAGGTGCGGGATGAGATTGCTGGGCCTCTGACGCGAATCTTTGTCTCTTCTTTGGACACAGGTGAGGTCCCAGAGGACTGGAGGATAGCGAACGTGGTACCGTTGTTTAAAAAGGGTAGGAGGGATAGCCCGGGTAACTATAGGCTGGTGAGCTTAATGTCAGAGGTAGGTAAGTTGATGGAGAAGACTCTTAGGGATAGGATGTCTGTGCACTTAGAGCGTTGCGATCTGATTAAGGATACGCAGTATGGCTTTGTCAAGGGAAAGGCTTGCCTTACAAATCTGGTAGAATTCTTTGAGGAGGTGACAAAAACGGTCGACAGAGGACGAGCCGTTGATGTCGTCTATATGGATTTCAGTAGGCATTTGACAAAGTCCCTCATGATAGGTTGGTACAGAAGATTAAAGCTCATGGGATATGTGGTCAGGTATCTAGATGGGTAGAGAACTGGCTTGCAAAGAGGAGTCAGAGAGTAGTAGTGGAGGGGTCTTTTTCTAGCTGGAGGTCTGTCACTAGTGGTGTGCCGCAGGGCTCAGGACTGGGACCTCTTCTCTTTGTAGTGTATATAAATGATTTGGAAGAGGGAGTAGGTGGTGTGATCAGCAGATTCGCTGATGACACCAAGATGGCTGGATTGGCGGGCAGTGAGGAGCAGTGTCTGGCAATACAGCGGGATATTGATAGGCTGGTTGATTGGGCAGATACATGGCAAATGGAGTTTAATCCGGATAAATGTGAGGTGATGCATTTTGGCCGGAATAATGTAGGGGGAGTTATATGGTAAAGGGTAAACCTGTAAGGAGTATAGAATCGCAGTGAGACCTAGGGGTGCAAGTGCACAAGTCTTTGAAGGTGGCAGTGCAAGTGGAGAGTGTGGTGAAGAAAGCCTATGGTATGTTAGCCTTTATAGGAAGGGGTATAGAATATAAGAGCTGGAGTCTAATGTTGCAGTTGTACAGAACATTGGTTAGGCCGCATTTGGAGTACTGCGTCCAGTTCTGGTCGCCTTACTACCGGAAGGACGTGGAGACTCTGGAGAGAGTGCAGAGGAGGTTTACCAGGATGTTGCCTGGTATGGAAGGACTCAGGTATGAGGAAAGATTGAAGAAATTGGGGCTCTTTTCCCTTGAAAGACGCCGACTGAGGGCAGATCTAATAGAGGTATATAAGATTATGAAGGGTATAGATAGAGTAAACAGAGGTAAGCTATTTCCTATGATAGAGACATGTAGGACAAGGGGCCATGGACTTAAGGTTAGGGGGGAGACGTACAACACAGATATTAGAGGGAGGTTTTTCACACAGAGGGTAGTGGGGGTATGGAATGCTCTGCCAAGTGAGGTGGTGGAGGCAAACACGCTAGAGTCATTTAAGAGTAACTTGGACAGGCACATGACTGGGTTGGAGATGGGTGGATATTGGAGATTGTTTTAAATAAGGGTCATTAGCATTGGGGTGTCCCTGGTAATGTAAATGGGTATGGTATGATAATGTTTTTTCTCTTTTCATTCACAGGTTTTAAGTCGGTCCACCTCGTGTCCAACGAGGGACATACACGTGATGGATCGTACTGGGGCTGCTCTTGGTTGTTCGAGATTGGCCTCATGCTTCATGTCGTTAGTGTGTGCCTAAACTGGACAAGATACTGGGCAAGACGACAGCTCAGTGACTATCGCTGATTGCCGTGCAGACACATGGATTTGGGCCGGTGTCTGTGGGAGTTTGCGCATTCTCCCCGTGCTCGCGAGGGTTTTCTCTGGGTGCTCCGGTTTCCTCCCACACCCCAAAGATGTGCTATTCGGCTGGTTGGCAGGAATAAATTGTCCCGAAATCAGTTTCCCTCAATCTGGATGGCCATAAAACAATAGACAGGGGTCGTAGGTGGAGAGGGGGACTGGTGGTGTTGAGATGGCGGCGCGGGCTCGTTGGGCCGAAGGGCCCGTTTCCCGGGCTGATTTTGTTCTTTGTTCTCACAGGGCATTCCGAACGAGGGCAGCAGCTTCTCCACTCTTTGCCGTGATGAAGCCACAGTTCCTGCGGAATGGCCAGCCATGGGGCTGGATTCTCCCTCCCAGCCGGAGACAACTCAGGCTCCACCAGTCAGAGGACTACCACCAACAGACACCTGGACAGCAAAGTCAGCAGGCTGCCTCCAATGTCACTGCCAGAGAGGGGAGAAGGGGAAAGTCATGGTGAGGGGTGCACTAAGACACAGCACCCAGAGGCGTCAATCTAAGGCACCTTCAGCACAATAGGGACGTGTCATGGGTGACATTATTTGTCATTTTGAAGTGTGTGTTAGGGATGGCAAATGTATACGTTCTTTTCCTGTTAATCTAAGCTAATGTAAGCATTTTCTTTACTGTAATGGGCTGAGGTGTTTTGAACAGTCGCCAGATGCTGCATGGGCTTGTAACTGTATAGTGTTTGCAATCCTTTGGATCAGTCAAAGTATCAGAAGCGCATCTTGAGCAATCCACTGGACCTCTGCACCACCACTCTCGAGGATGCATAAGTCCCTATCCCTGGAGAGGCGTAACCTCCAATGTCATGGACCTCAGACATTATTACAGGTTGGTGCTCTGCTTGTATACTCTAACCAATGAGTAATGGTGTCTGTGGCATCCCCACCTGCCTTGGTCTCCCTGCTGAGCCCCACCACCAACTCAGCCTGTGCCTCTCAACGGTCTCTGGCTGGGATCCTGCCTGCACTCGCCTTGCCTCCTCTCCCTCCTCTCCCTCCTGTTCCTCTTCAGAGGAGATCACACCAGCTGAATACATTCTCCCCATTAGAGCAGATACAGAGGGATCACTTGCTCCAATCCTCACGGAAATTTTCTTGTGATGATGCAGTCCCGAAATGCTGAAAGGGCACGCTAATAAAAGCTAAAGAATTACTGAGAAACTCAGGAACAACTCTGTACTCACACAACAATGAGCTCACAATGAGAGAAAGTGTTGCTGCTCTGTGGGCCGCATACGATTTTTACACGTGCGTGGTGATGTCGGGAAATCGTACTCAATGTCGTTTCATGAAATTTTATTCTCGAACCAGGTCAGATACACATCCAAGCATAAAATTCTGGCCCACTTCCAGATTATCAATCCTTTCTTCATTTGAAAGACCCTTATCAGGTCCCCCTCTCCCCCCCCATTCCCCATAATCTTTTTCAGAGAAAAGAGCCACAGCCAGTTCAATCTTTCCAATTTAAACTCTTTTAAATTTTAAAGTTTATTTGTTAGTGTCACAAGTCAGCTTACATTAACACTGCAATGCAGTTACTCTGAAAATCCCCTAGTTGCCACACTCCGGCACCTTTTCGGGTACACTGAGGGTGCATCTAGTCAGCACATCTTTCGAACTGTGGAGGAAATGGGAGCACCCAGAGGAAACCCATGCAGAAAGGATATTATTAAACTAGAAAGAGTGCAGAAAAGATTTACTAGGATGCTACCGGGACTTGATGGTTTGAGTTATAAGGAGAGGCTGGATAGACTGGGACATTTTTCTCTGGAGCGTAGGAGGCTGAGGGGTGACCTTATAGAGGTCTATAAAATAATGAGGGGTGCAGATCAGCTAGATAGTCAATATCTTTTCCCAAAGGTAGGGGAGTCCAGAACTAGAGGGCGTAGGTTTAGGGTGAGAGGGGAGAGATACAGAAGTGTTTAGAGGGGCAATTTTTTCACAAAGAGGGTGGTGAGTGTCTGGAAGAAGCTGCCAGAGGTAGTAGTAGAGGCGGATACAATTTTATCTTTTAAAAGACATTTAGATAGTTACAAGGGTACGATGGATACGGGCCAAATGTGGGCAATTGGGATTAGCTGAGGGGTTTTAAAAAAAAGGGCGGCATGGACAAGTTGGGCCGAAGGGCCTGTTTCCATGCTGTAAATCTCTATGAATCTATGACTCTATGACACGGGGAGAACGTGCAGACTTTGCACAGTCAGTGACCCAAACCACGAATCGAATCCAGGTCCCTAGTGCTCTGAGGCAGCAGTGCTAACCTCTGTGTCACCGTGCCGCCCACATAGTTCCAGGATCAACCTTGTGAATATTTTATACACCATCTCCACTCTCTCTTTATATCTATAATATGAACACAGGATCCTGCATCTTGTAATTCTGTAAGTGTATAGAATGGAAAGTAAAATAAAATCAGAAATACCTGAATGTGGGTTAATGTTTTCTCGTAATCACTTTTTACAGCGCAGCATTCCTCCTTCTTGTCCTGGACTGGCTTCAGTGAGTTTCGCAGTTCTTCCTAAACAAAAACATCAGTTAATTTGTACAATTTTCAGAAATACACACCCAAAAATTAAATAACACTTGGTTAAAATTAAAATTCTCTGAGCTCTCAGGTTTTTATGAGGCTTCAGTTTCTTCACGTGCAGCAGTTTGATGTCGACTTTCAGTTTGCTGTCTGTGTAAAACTGGTGTTTGGGATCAGTCACCAGATTTAGGCACCACCTGACTTTCTAAACATTGAAATTAGGAATATCAAAGAATAATATGTTGCTCAAGGTATGAAGTTCAACCATGCTTTGATTTTTATGTCTTAAACTGATTTAAAATAGTATTGTGATTTAAACTGAAACTGATTTAAAATAGTATTAAGTCACAGGTAGATAGATTGCTGATCGATAAGGGAATTAAGGGTTATGGGGAGCAGGCGGGTAAGTGGAACTGATCCACTTCAGATCAGCCATGACCTTATTGAATGGCAGGGCAGGCTCGAGGGGCTAGATGGCCTACTCCTGCTCCTATTTCTTATGTTCTTATGTAGTATTCAGAAATTATCTCTACTGTTAATGTGTTCATTCAACTGTTCAGCTTGTTGCCTTTCTGTTTCTGCCTCTTACTAATAAACAACTCTGATGCCGACATCATAAAGTCAAGAAGTGATTACCACAGAAGTTCTGTTTTTTGTAATAAAATGTTAACCGAGTGAGTTGGTCATATCTCAAAAAGTGTGACACATTCAGCAATAGTTACCATACCAGGCAGTTTTATCTATTTTGGGTTGCTTCTGAAATAGAACAAATCAACTGGTTTTACAAGGCAGGCTTTCTTCGTGGATGCAGCTTGCTGTTGGCTGAGTTCTCAAAACATCTACAGTTGGATGCTTCTGATATAGTTTTTTTCCTTTTCGATCTTCCCGTATCTGAACCAGCCTCTTAAAGTAAAGTTTATTTGTTAGTCACAAGTTGGTTTACATTAACACTGCAATGAAGTTACTGTAAAATTCCCCTAGTCACCACACTTTGGCGCCTGTTCAGGCCAATGCTCCTCACCAGCATTTCTTTCAGACTGTGGGAGGAAACCAGATCCCCTGGAGGAAGCCCACCCAGGGAGAACATGTAAACTCCACACAGACAATGACCCAAGCCGGGAATTGAACCAGTGTCCCTGGTGCTGTGAAGCATCAGTGCTAACCACTGTGCCACCATTCTTCAGAAGTGAAACTTAATTACCTTCATTTCGTGAGTTTCCATTTTAGAATGTAAATGCAAAGTCTCCTCCTTTGAAATGCTAATACATCTTCAGACCCTTTATGTTCGATTTCACATTGTTACCAGCTTGCCCTCGGAAAGCATCTGTTTGACCTGTTGCTAGTCTCATCAAAAGTTCGAGCACAAGCTGCATTAACCTATCCAAACTGCCCCTGACTTTAAGCAGTCCAATCGTTTTTTAAAACATATAACCAGTCAAAAATATTCCAATTTACTGGATGTACCTGATATTTTCATGTGATCATTATTTTTCTCTAGCAGCTTGTATATTTCTTGCCTTTTGAATATCTCTGAATCTGCTCTATTATTGACAGTAGTGCCCTCACTTGACTAGGCCTCAAACTCTGCAACTTCCTCCTTAAAACTCTGTCTTTCTTCTTCAGAGACATTCCAGAGAAACTACCTCTGTGACCAAAGTTTTGACCATCTATCGTAAGATCCCCTTATCACATAGAATCATAAAATCCCTACGATGCAGAGGGAAGCCATTTGACCCATCAGCCTGCACCGACACTCTGACAGAGCATCTTCCCCAGCCTCTATCCCTGTAACCTCACGTATTAACCCCGCTAATCCCCCTAACATATAGATCTTGGGGATACCAAGTGGCAATTTAGAATGGCCAACCAACCTAACCTGCACATCTTTGGAATGTGGGAGGAAACCAAAGCATCGGAGAAAACCCACACAGACATGGAGAGAATGCGCAAACTCCACACAGTCCCTCAAGAATTGACCCTGGTTCCCGGCAGTGCGAGGCAGCAGTGTAACCACTGTGTGCCGCCGTGCCACCCCAATTTGGGAGGCAGGAGATTTCCCAGTGCACTGGGAGATCGGGGACCTTGTATAACGGCACGCCAAGATCTCTGCAGCTGGCTTTACCAGCGAGCTCAGGCTCCATCTCCTACCCGCTACTGGCAAGAACTGCATTCTGGCTTTTTTTTTGCACTAAGTGCCATAAGATTGCAACTGGCAGCTCGCTGAAAACAACCATCATGATTCTCTCTCATTTCTTGCCTGTAACTTTGAATTCTTTTGTAAACTTGCACCCTGAGGAATTAAATAATAAATATTGAGAGATACTCAAACCCAAATCTATGACTGTTCCCTGTTGAGGATTCTGTTATCTGTTTCTGTGTTTTATTTTACACAGGATCTCCTCACCTTAAACTCTTCAGCAGCTTCTTCCACTGGCAGCATCTCGTGGTTTTGATGATTTTTTGAAGTCTGACAAACGACACAGATGGGCTGATTGTCAGTTTTACAAAATAATTTCAGCTTCTCCTGGTGACGGCTGCATTCCAGCTGAATTTTATCACCTTTGTCACTTTTTACAAACAGTTCCACCATGTTGGAGAGAGTGCGGTTGGGTCTCAGATCCCTGGAGGAAGTTTCCTTTCTACAGATGGGGCAGGAGGCAGTGACAGCTTCCTCCCAGTACTGGGTTATACAGGATCGACAGAAGTTGTGATCACAGTCGATTAAAACAGGATCTTTATACAGATCGTGGCAAACAGCACAGGAAAGTTCATCTTCCATCTCGACAGACTGATCACCTTGTCTCTGCTCTGAGTAAAATGGTGATCAACGTTCAGTGAAATACTTTCAGTTTCATTTCCTGACTTCAGCAGTAATATTATTATAAACCACACCCAGAAAAGGGTGTGGAAAATACGTAACAGAAATCAGATAAACCCAAGTTAGTCACAAATTGTGTTCGGGAATCTGCCACCCTGACAGGCCGGCTCTTGTAAAAATGTAGATTTTTATTACCATAATTGTCGATCTCATGTAAAAGTCAGCCTACAACATCGAGCCAAAAAATTCAAACTCTATTTCTACTTGATGACACTGGCTGACTCTCTCACTCGCTGACCCCCCTCACTTGCTGACCCCCCTCACTCGCTGACCCCCCTCACTCGCTGACTCTCTCTCTCTCGCTGAGTCTCCCTCACTCACTGACTCTCCCTCACTCTCTGAATCTCCCTCACTCGCTGACCCCCCTCACTCGCTGACTCTCTCTCTCGCTGAGTCTCCCTCACTCACTGACTCTCCCTCACTCTCTGAATCTCCCTCACTCGCTGACTCTCCCTCACTCGCTGACTCTCCCTCACTCGCTGACCCTCCCTTGCTCCCTCACTCACTCTCTCTCACTCACTGACTCTCTCATTTGCTGACCCTCGCCCTCTCACAATCCTTGCACTCACTGCTTCCCTATCCTGACCCTCCCAATCATGGCTTCCTTTCCAAACCCCTCCACTCTGAGCGAGGGTGAAGTGGAAGATGGGCAATAGGGAGTAAATGGGTGAAAGGAAAACAAGCTGGAGAGTCAGGCAGGGAAGCAGCGACTGGGACAGAATCTCAGGGAACGGAACAGGCTGCTCCAAAATGGCACCAATCAGGTCACCCAGGCTCCGTCACCCCGGCCCATAAACCACGGGAAAATGAAAGATTCAAAGGGCATTTTCATACCCTGTTAGTGCATGGTTTTTAACCCCTTTGTGGCCTTCCATGACCACAGAGCGGGGGTGGAGATGGGGGTGTGGAGGGGAGGGGGGGAATGGGGGGGAGATGGAGGGGGATGTGGTGTGGAGGGGTTGTGAGGGTGGTGGGGGCAATGTGGAGGAGTGGTGATTCAGTGCAACATCAGCCTTGTAAAGTATCCGTAATCTGAATTTTAAAGTTTCAAAATTTTAAACTTTCTTAAAGTTCAAATGTTAAGTTTTGGCTCTTTGCTCCAGTGGGTTATTCCTGCCCCGTTCAAATGGGACACTTCATTGTTTAGATTTCTCAAAAGAGGAATAAATCGATACAGACTGAAACTGTCACTGTTGGGTTCGGAGGCACATGCTTTTAATGTGTAATTCTGTAAATAAATGCAGATAAAAGTGTGTAAAGATTGGCTCCAGTTCTATACTCTTTGGAGGAGAGCGACAGTGAATCCTCCACACAAGAAGCTTTGGTTGGACAGAGTCTCACCCGGAATCACTGATTGGTTCAAAGGGGATGTTTCACTTTGATATTATTTATCTAGCCTACATTTCCATTCCATTCCCAATCTTTTATCGCTGTTCTGTCTTTCTACTGTCACTGAGCCTGGGCTGATTTTAGAATAAACTCGGACAAAATGGTTTGAAATGTTAAGACTGGTCTAAGACTCTGAATCTTTAAATGTACTTCAAAGTCATTTCCAAATCTGGGTGCACAATCTTAAACTGAAATTAATAAACTCAATCCGTCACATTTTACTGTGTTATAAACTCAAAGTGTCAATTTTTATTTGCTATTACCAGGCCAGGATTCTAATAAATACAAACATGAGCATTGCTGAATAAAGAGACATGCTGTCAAAACTTTAAAAATCTTTACTTAGACTGGTGGAAGGTGCGAAGTGATGTTCCACATGGATGAAGGCTGGGACGACAGTTGTTAATAATTTGAATCAATGATGAGGAGTTAGGAAGCTGAAAATCAGAATTTGAGGATGAAATTCGAATTGGAAATGCAGTTAATAGAGAGGAAAGAATCATCTGAGACTCATCTGAGACATTGTCCTGAATTATGCAGCCAGAGACTGTTCTGTTTGGTTCACCGTCACTTCCTCCTTTGATCAATTTGTTGCTGTTTGTTGTCAGAAGGAGAAATGAAAATATTGAACTAAGGAAACTGCAGCTGTGGTTCCAGCAACAACCAGTATTCTGCTGCGTCTGAGAAACATTCCCATCTAATTTGCAATAGAAACCAGAGGGATAATCGACAATGTACCATTTCTCTGCCAAGTAAAAGCAATCGATTTTACTGAGCCCGTGTGGGTGAGATTTAACTGGCTTGATACGATATTGAGCCCATTGCTCCCTTTCACTTTAATTTTGTTGCTCAACTTCCTGACGGTCAGATATATTTTACAGTCGAGTCTATAAGAGACTGAGAGGAAAGAGCAATGGAGAAAATCATTACTGAGTCAGGATCCCAGTGTCTTTCCTGACACTGATGCTCGGCTCCCTGCTGGATGGATTTTTTTACCCTGATCTATTTCTGGTTTAAATATAGGAATAACGTTCATTGGCCACAGGATCTCTGGCAGAATTTGAGTGTTAAATTTTTTTTTACAATAATTTTTCTGTATTTTTATGTGATTCCAACCCAACCACAAGTTTTATCCAGTCTTTGATTATTTTATCAAATTTCGAACTGTACTGACCTGAAATGGTCTGATGAATTTATTCAATTATTATTCAATAGTTCAATTCCTCTCCTCATGAATCTTTCTCCCGTCTCTAGTCTCCCAATCCTTATTCACTGGTTCATTCTGCTCCAACTGTCCCACGACACACACAACTTCTTTCTAACTGAGCTCAGAGCTGTGCTCCACTTGTCCATTTGTCAGTTTGCCTCTCTCTAGTCAGAATTCTAGTAAAGCCGAGTTGAGTTAGCCTCTACTTTCTACTTTTATTGCAGCAAAACATTTCATAAGTCACACACACAGGCAGAGTCAACATGGTTTTATTGGTCTTTAATGCAAGGGGATGGAGTATAAAAAACCTATTTAGAATTGGTCTGGTTTCTTCCATTCTCTTCACTGGTGGAAAGGAATAGGGACTCTAATATATGGAATAGATACAAGAAATTCATTTCAAAATTACTTTTCAGTAAAACCTACAGCAAGCTGCATTTTCTAAGAGTGAAAGCTGACTGAGCAGATACATGGTCAACTCCCTTCACATCAATGTGACATTGCTAATAAAGATTACACACATCTACAAGTCACTGTCCTTAGGGTCGTCACAATGTCAACTCTCACTAAAATACAATGTTAGCTGGGAGAAATAAAACCACAATCAGGTAAAGGAACACGAGGCCCCAAGTCTTATTGTCTCATTGGACGCGATATGTTGACCAAACAGTTTGACCAACATGACCATAACACAGCCCGAGTTTTTCATAAATAAATTCAGAAAAACAGAAATTGGATGGTCAACTTAATTATAATAGGAGGGTTTTCTCACCTGATATGGGGTAATGAGTTGGGTGGTCTATTATTTAGCAAATGATCATCTTCCACATCACCTTTTAATTATACAACACCAAAAACTCATTGTAAATATCTCCACAAAATTTGAATGATCAGATTTGTTAGGGGAGAGTGTGATAGCGATCAGCTCCCTTTGAGATCCATCCTAACAAGTCTCACACTCTCGGGGATCAGGGAAAAATTACTCTGATATTTGATGGATGTCCAATTCCTCTTTTAGAATCTAATATTTGTATTAAGTAAGAGTTTACATTTGGGATTCTCTGATAGATATTAGAATTAACTATCTATTCGGAATATTATTTAAGTGTTGCAATTTACATTCTCTGTATAATCACTCTGTTACAGGCTTTTTCATAATATTAAATTTATCTGTTTACTTAAAATTTAAACTGTCTCATTTAATCTTTTGTATCAAACACTCCTCGGACCCAACTCCTATTTCCTTGGGGAGAAAATAATTTCTGAGGAGTTCTCCTCCGGATCCTTACAATATCCGGGAAATTACAATCGAGCTAAGAATGCAGTTGGATTTTAGGCTATTGGGTGGAAGGTAACATTCTGGACTGACTTTCTTCCTTTGGGTGTAGAGATAGCTCGACACTGTGGACCCAAATTACACGTCCTGGAGTTTGCTTCCCTCTGAAGTTGAGAAAGTGAGTTTCACAATGAGCCGGATCCGACTGGCTTCCTGTAAAAGTTACGATTGTAAAAACACCACAGGAGTTCCAGGATTCAGACCCAGCGACAGTGAAGGAACAGCGATATATTTCCATGTTACCTCAATGTTCCATGTTACCACCATGAGATAAACTCCGCACACAGGACTACACCCCAACTGGTTTACATTAATCACTACACAGAAAATACAGAAACAATTACATGGTCAAAAAGTGATTGGACATCAAGAGGGTAAATAATACATTGCCTTACGGACACACACTGCATACTTCTCTTCCCAAAGGTCTGAAGTCTGAATCTGCTGTCAATCTCTCTGCTCCTGTTAATATTGAGTGTGGTTGTAGAAGCAAATGCAGCCTCTGCCTAACGTGATAGTGGGGTGGGACTGGAACCTGACTTCCATTCCCATTGCAGTTCAGTGAGAAACTACATCAGCCGACACATCCCAACCTGCTCAACAGACTTACCTTTGTTCAATGTCTTGATGGTGTGGGTAGAACAACGATTAACAGTTATCAGTGATATTGGCAGCTCCCAGGAAACTTTGAGAATTCCTTGATGGTGAGGGAATGAGGGAATCCACTGTCTCACTGGCAATGGTCTCAAAATCATCCCCAGAGCCACCAAGTCACCGCACTCCATGTCATCAACCCTTGTGACCCACCGACTCACCACATAGAGTGAGCGAATTGATTGGACTCTCCCGGCAGCCTTGCTTCAAAGAACAAAGAAAATTACAGCACAGGGACAGGCCCTTCGCCCCTCCAAGCCTGCACCGACCACGCTGCCCGACTGAACAAAAACCCCTACCCTTCCAGGGACCATATCCCTCTATTCCCATCCTATTCATGTAGTTGTCAACACGCTTCTTAAAAGTCACAACTGTATCCGTTTCCATTACCTCCCCCAGCATTGAGTTCCAGACACCCATTACCCTCTGTGTAAAAAATCTGCCTCGTATGTCTCCTTTAAAACTTGCCCCTCGCACCTTAAGCCTGTGCCCCCTAGTAATTGATTCTTCACCCTGGGAAAAAGTTTCTGACTATCCACTCTGTCCCTGCCTCTCATAATCTTGTAGACTTCTATCCGGTCACCCCCCAACGTCTGTCGTTCCAGTGAAAACAAACTAAGTTTCTTCAACCTCTCCTCATAGCTAATGCCCTCCATACCAGGCAACATTCAGGTAAATCTTTTCTGTATTCTCTCGAAAGCCTCCACATCCTTCTGATACTGTGGCGACCAGAATTGAACACGATATTCCAAGTGTAGCCTAACTAAAGTTCTATAAAACTGCAACGTGGCTTGCCAATTTTGAAACTTAATACCCCGGCCGATGAAGGCAAGCATGCCGTATGCCTTCTTGACTACCTTCTCCATCTGCATTGCCACTTTCAGTGACCTGTGTATCTGTACACCCAGATCCCTCTGCCTATCAATACTCTTAAGGGTTCTGCCAAGTCCTCATCGACCCTTTCTGGTCCCTCTTCAAACAACTCCAGCAAATTAGCTAAATGGATGGCACGGCAGCACAGTGGCACTGCTGCCTCACAGCGTCAGTGACCCAGGTTCAATTCTGGCCTTGGGTGACTGTGTGGAGTTTGAATATTCTCTCTGTGTCAGCGTAGGTTTCCTCCGGGTGCTCCTGTTTCCTCCCATCTGCTTAGAAGTAGTTCTAATAAATAAGTGTTGAAGCAGATCCTAAAATCTGTTGACAGTCTGCCTAAGAATCAAGTTCCAGACCCAAAGTCCAAACCCAAGAACCCAACCTCAGAACATGGTGACAGCTCAGAACAGGGGGTGTCAATAACAAAGCCAGCATTTGTTGCCCATCCCTAATATCTACACAGACTAATGGAGCCATTCACTGACACAAACTGTAATGCACCCTTCACTAGTTATTGTAAGTTAGTAAACCAGTTACAGAATCAGCTTCCCGTAAAGAAACAACGGTGTTCCAGCACCACCGGGTGGCCAAAGTCAGTAATGCAGGAAAAATAAATCTGTGGAGTCCCGATCTCAGGCAGCAGGAGGCGGTGTTGTTCCATGTAAAATAGGATTTTTATGTTAAAAGCGTTTTTATTGATTTACCCCAATAAACATCAATACAAAGAAAACCTTGGAGAAATATAATCAGATAGTACTGACTAAAATCCTGATATCGCCTTTCAGGCAGGAAATGAAGTTGTGTGAACGAATTGAATATTAAAATCAATTTGAGGTCCTGAATAACATAAAGATTCTGAGAAATTACTGGGTGAAAAATAAATCCACAGACAGTTTGTGGTTTTAGATTTACTATTTTGTTGACAAGTAATGTTGTTGCATCATGTAAACTGTATTTATACAAACAATTTCATCTGTTATAATGAAACCAAAATTCTGCTGATGGTGGAAATCGTCTGAAAAAGATTCATATTCCACTCTGTTTAACTCTGTTTTTCTCTCTCCACAGACGAGACCGGCTGAGCATTTTTCCAGCACTTTTGGTATTAATTTGATCTGCGGGTGAATTGAACAAGGAAACATGTTGTTGCAGTTTCACCGGAAGCCATTAGGTGGAGCTGCTGCATGGATTTTAAAAATCGAATTTGATTGCTGCAATACCATTCTGAGCCAGGGGGAGGTGGTGTTGCTCTGTCTGATTTCACTTTCATTCTCACATTCCAACTATCCACCAATCCCCCAGTTATTAATCCAGGAGGACTTTCTTATCTTCTCTGTACTCGGAAAACAGGCCCAGATTTTTGAATTCACTTCCTGACACACAGCAAGATCCCAAACTGGGGAATTTCACTCTCCCAACCTGGGCTTTTTTGAACATTGTCCAGACTGGCAGTGTGGAACTTCCCGATAGGGACTCGGTGTGTGACAGGAACATGGAATTGGGAAGTCCAGGCTCATGTTTATTTTCCCTCCTTTCTTTCTGATCTAATTCTCTTTCAGTTGTGAAGAAAGGTGCTGCTAAATTGTCTGATCAGCCGAGTGTTTCAGCATTTTGTGTTTTTGGGATTGCTGCCAGTACCAGGTATCCCAGAAAGAAATCCCACAACACCAGCTTAAAGTCCAAACAGGTTTATTTGTAGCAAAAGCCACAAGTTTTCGGGACAGCCTATCCCTTCATCAGGTGGCTGGGAGTTCTGATCATAAACAGGACACAAAGACACAAACTCAATTTACATGCATAATGATTGGAATGTGAGTCTTTACAGCTAATCAATTCTTAAAGATACAGACAATGTGAGTGGAGGCAGCTTTAAGCACAGGTTAAAGAGATGTGCATTGTTTCCAGACAGCAACATGAGTGAGATTTTGCAAGTCCAGGCAAGTTGTGGGGGTTACAGATAGTGCGACATGAACCCAAGATCCCGGTTGAGGCTGTTCTCATGTGTGTGGAACTTGGCTATCAGTTTCTGCTCAGCGGCTCTGCATCGTTGTGTGTCGTGTCGGCCGCCTTGGAGAATGCTTACCCGAAGATCGGAGGCCGAATGCCCATGACTGCGAATGCCCATGACTGAGGCCCCAGTGGTCTTAGTTATCCCTTCAGTTACCTGATTCAATGTTTTTATGAGCCCATCACCCTGTAGGTCTGTGGCAGTGAGTGCATTCTTGATTCCATAGCTTCCAACTGTCATCCCTTTCCATGGCAACCCAGGAGGAATAGCCATTCAGTTCAGACAGTTGTACTGAATTAAATACCGAGTTTTCACTCCCAAACAATCCCCCAAAATCACCCAGTACATCTCATATCTGTGATTCAGGAGCAATTCTGTAAGTATTGTTGGTTACCCCTAGAGACAGCATTGTTACATTATGTAATAAAGTTTTAGCTTTCCCAGTCCTAACTAACCCATCAGGGGGAGGCTCGACCATGTTTGGACATTGGGTAGGTTTTTGATACCCACAAGTATTAAGCTGGAAATACCTAATATCTCAACAATCAAGTCTTATCTATTACTTGTTTACATCGTTCTTGACAATACTGGCCAGGTTCTGTGACATTGAATAAATATCTCCACAAATCCAGTATTTGAATCATATTATATCCTTTTGATAACTAAATTACCCTCTGAGTCTGTCTCAACTGATCATCCCAACTCACAGGGTTTGATGAATATGCTCCCCTTAAACCTTTTTCAAAACTCCATCCTAAGAGGGTGAACACTATACTCCTGCCCCATCCTTTTTTAACCCATCCACCCCCTGGGTCAGCAATTCGAATTGGCATGCCTGGTTTTCCTCAGGGTACAAAAACCTCATGCTCTGTCAGTTCCTCCCCATGATGGCTCGATTACTTGTGTTCGATGATTGGTGGGGGTGGCTTGATGCAATATCCAGATATTGAGTTTCTTTATCCACCCTCCTGTTCCTCCGGTGAGTAGCTGAACGTACACCATTCCACGATAGTCATCAGAGTAAACTGGAACCTGTGAAAACATTAATGCTGGTCCCCACCAGACGGGTGGTCATCAGGTTTGTTCGGGTCCTCATACATTTTTAACAGAGTATAATGCTTCCACTGACTTCCTGTCTTTGTATCTACAAATCTGTACGTATCACCTGTTAGAATTAGTTTGTCCAGTCCATGCCACCACAGTTGGAGACCGCTGCCCTCACGCCCCACCTTTACCATCACCCTTGAGAGATATTCTTCATTTTTCAACTTGATGATCTCTCTCCCAATCCTGCATTGCCTGTCAGTCTCTAACTTCTGAATCAAATATAGTTGTTTAATTCTCTCACGTACTCTCGATTCTGCCTCTAAGTGGCCCTGCATTGCTTCCACCCTCCAGTTGCTGACATTTTTAGCTAATTGAAAGAATTTATCTTTATTTTTGTTTATCAAACCCCTTCATCGAAGCCTTCGATTGAATATCTGAGGAGAATGATCCCAGTTTCTCTAGATGTACAGTTCCGATTACCATATTTGACTGAACTACAGTGTGCACTGTCAGCTGGCAACCCAGCTAAAGAGAATCCTACAGGAAAGTTCCCCTTTATACCTGTGGGAGGGAGGTGGGCCAGATCACTCCTCCAGCCTTCTCAAATCCAGCCTTTGCTACAGTGTCTATAGTTGTCTGATCTAGACACCAGGCTATTTAACAATCCAGCAGCTCACTGATTGTTGCTCTGCATTTATTTGGCTGTAATTATCTCAACCATTGAAGATGGAGGTTATGACAGAATTTTACAGTCCCCCCGCCCATTCTCAACCTTGACAGTGAGGGAGACTGTAAAATTCCTTGATGGGCTGACAAGCTGGACTCCTGTCTGCCCCAACCTATCTGCAGTTTTACACTAAAGTGGGCACGGTCTCAGCCAGTGCACCTGGTCTTGTCCTAATTGAGGTCTTAGGCCAGTTATTGACCGCTACGGAGTGCTCCCCACCCAGCTTCAGTTTCCAGGCTGCCGATCAAAGTTTCCAGGCGTAGGGGAAGCCCAAAAGCAAATCAGATTCAGATCTTGGTGGGAAGGTGGATGACACCTCCAACAAAAGCCCCCTTTTAACATCAGTGTCCCCTCCCCCTGCTTCAGGCCCAGTAGCTGGAGGACCTGCTTCCTCACCTACCCCTAGCCTCTCCACCACTACCCTCTGTATTCCTCTCTGTTCACCTCCCGAGGCCTCCTTCAATTTTTTAAAAGAATCCATTAACATTGGGAGACAGGACATTAAATATCTCTTTGAGAATGTCGTGGGTTGTTGAATTCAGATTGTTTTAGAATGTGGTGAATGGTCTCCGCTGCTGTGGTTGATTATGTCACAGCTTTCAGAAACTGAACAGAGTTTTCAGAGCAGATTGTTGGACATGGATTGGACTGCAGCCTCCTCAGTGAGATGGAAACTCTTCATAAAAAGATTTCTTTTTTCAGCTTTGTATTTACAGAGCATGTCCCAGGAACAGCCGTGTAATTCTACAAAGATTGAGTTAAGACACTGTGGTGGAGCTGTGTGCTGTGCTGAGTTCACTCTTCAATTGGGAGCATCATGTTTACTCTCTTTGGTTTTATCCTTGGCTATTTCAACACCAGTCATGGGAGTGTGCCTCAGGTCAGTCTTCACTCAGCTCCCTTACCTCTGTCCCCATCAGAATTACAGAATTGTTACAGTGCAGAAGAAGGCCATTTGGCCCACGCTGACTCTTCAAATGAGCAGTTTACTTCGTGCCATTCTCCTGCCGTCTTTCCATAGCCCTGCACATTCATCCTTTCCAGATAACAGCCTCATTCCCTTTTGATTGAATCTGCGTCCACCACATTCTCAGGCAGTACATTCCTGACCTGAAATCTCCTGCTGCATGAAAAAGCATTTTCTCATTGTGACTTCTTCTCTAGCCAATTATTTTAAATCGATGTCCTCATGTTCTTGATCCTTTCAAGCGTGGGAACAGTTTCTTCCTATTGGCTCCATCCAGACACCTCAGGATTTTGAATACTTTTCTCAAATCCCCTCCCAACTTTCTATTCTCTGAGAAATCAGTTGTAATTTCTCCAGTTTGTCTATATAACTGATGTTCAGCATCCTTGGGGCTGTTCACACAGGCTTAAGCACAGAATCCGAGGTGACACTTCAGTGCTGAGGGAACAGTGATTGTGTTTTAAGTCTCCCTCTGTGGCCTATTGATTCACAATGTTATTGATGTTATATAATTTTACAGGAGTCTCTGGAGTAGCTGCCATGAACTTATTCCATTGTACCGATTAATCAAAGAAATATCACCAGCAAGACATTGTAATTGGGTTGTACTCAGTCTGACCTCAGGTAACACTAGGGCCATCTGCATCACCTGATTTAATCTGGTTTATTATTGTCACATGTATTCGCATACAGTGAAAGGCATTGTTTCTTGCGAGCTATACTAAGCATACCATTCATAGAGTAGGAAACGAGACAGTGCAGAATGTATTGTTACAGCCATAGCTAGGATGTAGAGAAAGATCAACTTAATACAAGGTAGGTTCATTCAAAAGTCTGATGGCAGCAGGGAAGAAACTGTTCTCGAGTCGTTTGGTACATGGCCTTAGACTTTTGTATCTTTTCCCCGATGGAAGAAGGTGGAAGAAAGAATGTGCACAGGGTCCTTCATTATACTGGCTGCTTTTCCAAGCCAGGGGGAAGTATAGACAAAGTCAGTGGATGAGAGGCTGGTTTGAGTGATGGATTGGGCTACATTCACGACCTTTTGTAGTTTCTTGCGTCTTGGGCAGAGCAGGAGCCCATACCGAGCTGTGATACAATAAGAAGGAATGTTTTCTGTGGTGCATCTGTGAAAGTTCGTGAGAGTCATAGCTGACATGCCAAATTTCTTTTGTCTTCTAAGAAAGTAGAGGTGTTGGTGGGCTTTCTTAACTATAGTGTCAGCATGGGGGGACCAGGACAGCTTGTTGGTGATCTGGCCACCTAAAAACTTGAAGCTCTTGATCCTTTCATCCCTGTTGATGTAGACACGGGCATGTTCTCCTCACGCTTCTTCAAGTCGATGGTAATCTCCTTCGTTTTGTTGACATTAAGGAAGAGATTATTGTTGCCGCATCCGTTCACCAGTTTCTCTATCTCATTCCTGTCATTGTCTGGCCCACTACGGAGACTGACACCCAGCAGTTACAGCTGGCAGGAGGCAGGATGATGCTGTGAAATTATGGGATTGATCTGTTAGAAAATTTTAATCCCGCAGATTGTCAGTCGTTCTTCATTCGATCCCAGATAGAAGAAGGGAAAGATTCTCTCAGTGAAAGTGTGGGGAGGGGACATGTTGTCCCCATTGTAAAATGTCCACCCTCATAGTCCAGGTAAACTCCGATCCTCCGGGGATTCGCACTCCGGGCGAGGATGGTATTAGAAGTGGTGAAGGCAACATAGACTTTGCTGGGACTCAGCCACACAGCCCAGTAACCAGTCTCGGGTCTCAGTGCAAATTCCCCTTTCCTGTCTGCAGACTCTCGGGCTATTCCCACCCCCCACCAATTCTCATTCCCCACCTCCACCTCTCAGTAATGTCTCCCTGTTGTGAATCCTTCTGACCCCAAGACAAAGGGCCAGAAATCAACCCTCTGCGGGGTGTCAGGGAGTGGCTGCAGCTTGTCTCCGAGTCTCACACTGGTCTGGTCCTTTGACAGGATCAGCAGGGATTTGCTGGATTCAGATCGAGAGTCAGAGAGGCTGGAGCTGAGGAACAGTTAAAATAACACAGTCAGTCACTTAATTCCTTGCTGTTTTATTCAGAATCTTTCTTTAAGAGCCCATTTATAGAAACATAGAGAATAGGCGCAGGAGGAGGTCATTCAGCCCCTGGAGCCTGCACCACCATTCAATATGATCATGGCTGAACATGCACTTTCAGTATCCCATTCCCGCTTTAACCTAAGAACATCAGAAATAGGAGCAGGAGTAGGCCATCTAGCCCTTCAAGCCTGCCCCACCATTCAATAAGATCATGGCTGATCTGAAGTGGATCAGTTCCACTTTCCCGCTTTCTCCCCACAACCCTTAATTCCCCTGTCTATCAAAAACCTATCTACCCGTGACTTAAATATATTTAGCGAGGCAGCCTCCACCACTTCAACAGGCAGAGAATTCCAGAGATTCACCACCCTTTGAGTGAAGAAGTTCCTCCTCAACTCTGATCTAAACCGCACCACCACCTCCCCCCCCTTATCTTGAGGCTGTGTCCTCTAGTCCTGCTATCCTTTGTAAGCGGGAAGAATCTCTCTACCTCTACCCTATCCATCCCCTTCATTATCTTATACATCTCTATAAGATCCCCCCATCCTTCTAAACTCCAATGAGTACAGACCCAGTCTATTCAATCTCTCCTCATAGGCCAACCCCCTCATCTCCGGTATCAGCCTAGTGAACGTCCTCTGCACTCCCTCCAAGGCCAATATATCCTTCCGCAAGTGCGGCGACCAAAACTGTACACAGTACTCTCCGTATCCCTTGATCCCTTTAGCCGCAAGGGCCATGTCCAGTTCCCTGTCAAACATATCTCATGAACTGACCCCAACAGCTTTCTGTGGTAGAGAATTCCACAGGTTCACAACTCTCTGAGTGAAGAAGTTCTTCCACATGTCTGTCCTGAATGGCTTACCCCCTTATTCTTAAACTGTGACCCACTAGTACTGGACTTTCCCAACATTCTTCCCGCTTCTAGCCTGCTCAGTCCCATCAGGATTGTATATGTTTATGAGTTTCCCTCTCATTCTTTTAAATTCCAGTGAGTACAAGCCCAGTCGATTCAGTCTTTCTTCATATGTCAATCCTGCCATTCTGGGAATCAGTCTGGTGAACCTTCGCTGTCTCCTTCGCAAGAATGTCCTTCCTCAGACAAAGAGAACAAAACTGCACACAATACTCAAGGTGTGACCTCACCAAGGCCCTGTATAACTGCAGCAAGACATCCTTACTCCTATACTCAAATCCTCTTGTTATGAAGGCCAGCATGCCATTAGCTTTCCTCACCGCCTGCTGTACCTGCATGCCAACATTCAGCGACTGTTCCACCATAACACCCAGGTCACGATACACTCACCCTTTTCCTAAACTGCCACCATTCAGATAACAACCTTCCTTCCTGTTTTTACCACCAAAATGGATAACATCACGTTTATCTATAATATATTACATTTGCCAAGTATTTGCTCACTCAGTCAGCCTGTCCAAGTCACCCTGCATCTTCTTAGCATCCTCTTCACAGCAAACACTATCAGCCAGCTGAGGCTCATTTGCAAATTTGGAGATACTGCATTCAATTCCTTTGTCTAAATCATTAATGTATATTGTGAACAGCTGGGGTCCCAGCACTGAACCCTGTGGTATCCCACTAGTCGCTGCCTGCCACTCTGAAAAGGACCCATTTATTTCCACTCTCTGCTTCCTGTCTGCCAGCCAGTTCTCTATTCATGTCAATACATGACCCCCCAATGCCATAAGCTTTAGTTTTGCTTAATAATCTCTTGTGTGGGACCTTGCCAAAAGCCTTTTGAAAGTCCAGACATACAACATCCACTGGTTCACCTTTGTCCACTCTACTAGTCACATCCTCAAAAATTCCAGTAGATTTGTCAAGCGCAATTTCCCTTTGATATAAGAACATAAGAACATAAGAAATAGGAGCAGGAGTAGGCCATCTGGCCCTTCGAGCCTGCCCCGCCATTCAATAAGATCATGGCTGATCTGTCGTGGCTCAGTTCCGCATTCCCGCCCTCTCCCCATAACCCTTAATCCCCTCTCTTATCAAAAACCCATCAACCCGCGTCTTAAAAATATTTAGCGAGGCAGCCTCCACCACTTCAACGGGCAGAGAATTCCAGAGATTCACCACCCTTTGAGTGAAGAAGTTCCTCCTCAACTCCGTTCTAAACCGCCCCCCCTTTATCTTGAGGCTGTGCCCCCTAGTCCTACTGTCCTTTCTGAGCACTTGCACTGATGCTATCACTGCTTTCCAAATGCTCAGTTATTATTACATCCTTAATAATTGACTCCAACATTTTCCATGCTCCCAGTCCCATTTTCTCTCTCCCTCCTTTTTTAAAAAGTGGGGTTACATTAGCTATCCTCCAATCAATTGGAGCCCTTCCAGTGTCTATAGAATGCTGGAAAATGATCACCAATGCATCCATTATTTCTTGGACCATTTCTTTAGTATTCTGGGATGCACAGCATCAGGCCCTCGGCACTTATTGGGTTTTAATCCCAGCAATTTCCCCAGTACAATTTCCTGACTAATAAGGATTTCCTTCAGTTTTTCCTGAATGCTAGACCCTCTGTTTTCTCATATTTCTGGAAGGTTATTTGTGTCCTGTTTAGTGAAAATATTCTCAAAGTATTTGTTCAGCTGGTTTGCCATCGCCTCATTGCCCATTATGAATTAACCTGATTCTAACTGTAAGGGACTTACATTTGTTTTCACCAGTCTTATTCTCTTCACATATCTATTGACGCTTTTGCTGTCAGTTTTTATATTTGCTGTAAGCTTACTCTTGTATTCTAATTTCCCTTTCCGAATTAAACCCTTTGTCCTCCTCTGCTGAATTTTAAATTTTCCCAGTCCTGGGATTTGCTGCTCTTTCTGGCCAACCGATGGGAATTGCCAGGAATTCCAGTATTGTTGAAATCTGCTCCAACCTGAGGGTTACATTTCTGGGATCACTCTGACTGTCCAATGTGGTGAGAGTTGAGCAGGGACTGGGTCCACATTCTGTTTTATTTTTACAGTTTACAATATTAATCCTGGAGGTGTTGACACATACATAAGAAATACATCGTTACATGAACAAGAGGCCATTTGGGCGGCAGGTTGGCACAGTGGTTAGCACTACTGCCTCACCGCCTGGGACCCAGGTTCAATTCCCGGCTTGAGTCACTGTCTGCGTGGAGTTTGCACATTCTCCCTGTGTGTGGGTTTCCTCCAGGTGCTCTGGTTTCCCCGCACAGTCCGAAAGACGTGCTGGTTGGTGCATTGGCCATGCTAAATTCTCTCAGTGTCCCCAAACAGGCGCTGGAGTGTGGCGATTAGGGGATTTTCACAGTAATTTCATTGCAGTGTTAAAGTAAGCCGACTTGTGACACTAATGAATAAATGAGGTTCCTCAAGTCGCTCCACCATTTAACAAATTCTAATAGTTCTCAATCCACATCCCACCTACCCACAATATCAACATGCCCCCTTGCTCACCAAGAATCTATCAACCTCTGCCTTAAAAGTATCCAAGACTTTGCTTCCATCGCCTTTTCAGGAAGAGAGTTCCAAAGACAACCCTCTGAGCGAATACATTTTGCCTTATCTCCATTTTAAATAGGCAATCCTTATTTTAAAATAGTGACCCCCCCTCCCTCCCATCTCTGCTCCCTGCCCCTCCCCCATAGTTCTAGTTTCCCCCACAAGAAGAAACATGTTCTCCATATTCACCCTGTCAAAACCCCTCAGGATCTTATATGGCCAATCAAATGATATCTTATTCTTCCAAACTCCAGCAGATACAAACCTGGTCTGTCCAACATTTCTCCATAAGGCAACCTCCCCATTCCAGGAATTGGTCTCATATAACCTCTCTGAACTACTTCCAATGCATTTACATACTTAAATAAGGTGACGAGTACTGTACACAGTACTACAGATGTAGTCTCATTATTGCTCTATACAACTGAAGCCTAACCTCTCTACTTTTGGATTCAATTTCCCTCACAGTAAACAATAACATTGTATTTGCTTTCCTAATTACTTGCTGTCCCTGTGCCTAAGCCTATTGTGATTCATGCACAAAGACACCAAGATCCCTCTGCACATAGGGGCGCTACAATTTCTCACCATTTAAATAATTTTTTTATTCTTCCTGCTAAGATGAACAAATTCACATTTTCCAACATTATACACCATTTGCTGGATCTTTGCCCACTCATTGAACCTATCAATATCTTTTTGTAGCCTCTTTATGTCCTCTTCACAACTTACTTTCCTACCTATCTTTGTGTCATCAGCAAATTTGGCAACTATCCCATCTACCTCTTCATACAATTTATACAAACTGTAAACAATTGAGGTCACAGCATTGATCCCTGTGACATTACTTGTTGCAAACCTAAAAAAGACCTATTTATGCCTACTCTATGATGTCTGTTAGACAAACAATCTTCTATCTGGCCAACGTTACCCCTATAACATGAGCTTTTATTTTTTGTAATAATTTTTGGTGTTGCACAATATTAAGTCCACATCCACAGCTCCTTCCTCAAAAAACTCTGGTAAGTCGGTTAAACAACATTTCACTTTCACACAGCCATGTTGACTCTGGCTGATTATGTTGAACTGATCCAAATGCCCTGCTATAACTTTTTTTAACAATGCCTTCTATCATTTTCCAAATGACAGTTGCTAAGCTAGCTGGTCTGTAGTTTCCCCTTTCTGTCTTCCTCTCGTGTTTGATTAATAGAGTTACATTTGCAAAATTAAAACCAATACAACAACTATCTCAGTAGCCACTTCTTTTAAGATTCTAGGATGAAGTCTATTAAAACCCAAGCTCCGGTCAGCACGTTGATCAAAGATTTACTCAGTACCACTTCTCTGGTGACTGCAGTTTTCCTGACTTCCTTTCTCCATTCCATTTCCAGGTTTACAGGATTCTGGAATGTTACTTCTATCTTCTATAATGAAGACCAATGCAAAATATCTGTTCGATTCACTTGCCATCTCCTTGTTTTCAACTATTAATTCTCCATTTTATATAGGATTAACACTCACTTGTTAACAACTTCCATTTTTAAATATTGATAAAATTTCTTGCTGTATTTTTGGCTATTTCTGACTAGTTTTCTCTTGTACTCTAATTTTTCCTTCCTTATTCAACTTTTAGTCTTCCTTTGCTGCCCCTTATATTCTGTCCAATCTGCTGATGTTTCCCCTGTCTTTGCACAATTATTTGTTTTTTCCTTAAGTCTCATTCCACCTTTGACCTTTCTAGTTAACCATGTACGTTGGGCCTGTCCTTTGTAGTTTTTCTTACTAGTTGAAGTGTATCTATTATGCGTATTCTGAAATATCCCGATAAATGTTTGCTACTGCATCTCTATTGATCTGTCACTTAACCTAATTTGCCAGTTCACTTGAGCCAGCTCAGTTTTTATGTCGCATAATTTCCCTTATTTCAGTTTCAAAAACATAGTCTCAGGCCCACTGCTCTCTCCTTCAAACTGAATGTAAAATTGCATTCATTGTTATCTAGAGATACCTTCACTGTGAGATCGTTAATTACTTCCATCTCCCTGCACAGTGCCAGATCTAGTATAGCCTGCTGTCTGGTTGTTTCCAGAATATATTCTAACTATCCTGAAAACATTCACTAGACTACCTTTGCCCATCTGACCTTTCCCATCTATATATAAATTAAAATCTCCCATAATTATTGCCCTTCTGACAAGTTCTAATTTTTTTTATGCTCGATCCTACGAAGTGGTTATTGTTACGCAATCTGTACATGACTCCATAGTGACTTCTTGCCTTTACCATTTTTCAACTCTGCACAAATCACATTCTGGTTTCCTGAATGTTGGTCATCTTTCTCTATTGTGCTAATATCATTATTAACTCACACAGCCACCCCTTTATCTTTTCCTCTCTTCCTGCCCTTCATGAATATTCCATCCCCTTCAATATTTAGGTTTCAATTCATGTTCTTCTGCAACCATGTCTCCATAATGGCTATCAAATCATCTTTACTTCTCTAATAAAATAAACGCAAAATACTGTGGATGCTGGAATCTGGAACAAAAACAGAAAAATGCTGGAAAATCTCAGCAGCTCTGACAGCATCTGTGGAGACAGAGTAGAGCCAACATTTTGAGTCTAAATAACCCTTCGACAGAACATCTTTATTTCTATGTGTGCTCTCAGTTCTTTTGTCCTGTTTGGAATGCTACATACATTCAGATACAGAACTTTTAGTTTTATGTTTTCATTCTTTTTTATAATCTTTATTCTCATCTGTTGATTTACTATTGGATTTGATCTATATATTGCTTCATGGTTTTTATTTCCAATAACAATAGCTTTCTCTTCTGCCTTGTCTCTACTCTGCAGTTGCTCCCACTATTTAGTGGCCACACTGTCAAACCCTGATTCCTTTCCTGGATAATGGGGAAACGACATTCGTTGAGGGAGAGTGGAATATTTCCTCAGGATAACTGAGGAAATAAACCTTGGTGACACTTTCAGGGAGTGGGTTACAAGCCAGTGCTTGTTCTCCATGCCCACAGTGAACACAGCTAACTCCATATCACCCTGTAACTTCTCTCCTCTCAGCATGGATAAACAAGGCTTCATCCCCAGGCTTTCTGCCCAATCTTATTCATGATCGTGAGTTGGATACACAAGGTGGAAGGACATCGGGAGAAAGCTATATTGTGGAAAAGGCAAGATTCTGTGAGGAAGGAAAGGCCATGGTTGGGATGAGGGAGGTAAAATGGATGAACTGTCTCTTACTGAATTCAGGAAAGTATTGCAGGTTTTTGGAGGCAGTGCTTCAGCCCAGGATCCCTGAGTTACTTCTGTTGGAGAAGCTGAAATATTCAGGTGACTTGTTGAAGGCCTTTTAGAAGTTGAATCTGGTGAATGAATAACACTTTAATTCCATTGAAGGTTGTATTTAACGAGGATGTTAAACAACAGTTTGGTACTAAAACCTAGTCTGGTTGATATCTGATTCACAACATAAAGATATGAGTTATAAAGCAGACAAATGAACATATATGAGCTTTACCAGGGTCGAAGGTATCGAGCATTTCTCTCCACACTCTGTACTGCAAAGAGCTGAAGAATTTTTCAGTAGCTGGGGTGGCATATTATAATCCTCCCGAATCCTGTAAATGTCAAAGAGTTGGTTAGAAATGGACTTTTCTAGTTATTTTATCAAATTGCGCAGAGTTCCAGTAAAGACCATGCCCGACCTCCTTTTCCTGTCAGCTTCCTCCTGAAATAAATAAAACACGTGGCTGAGTTGACAGAGGCTGATTGTCTCTATCCAAACAGCAATACTAAAATACATATTCTTAAAAACTGCTGAGAATTTCTCATTTCCATTGCAGCAGACACCAGACAGAAAGATGATTTAAATGTAGGATAGAGGACAACCTGTGAAATGCAAACACATTACAAGAATGTTATCAGAGCTGATAGATTGTAACTATTGGAAGGTTTGAACAGACTGCCTTCTCTCCTCGAGAAATGGGATTACTGGGAGGTGATGCAGTCAAGTTTTGCATCAAGGGACAGATTGGTTGACACTGACCAAGGCAGTAGAATTTGTTACAGGAGGTGGGGGGGTTGGTGGGGGGGTGGTGGTGGGGGGGGCACCAGTTCTGGACCACTCATGAAACACACATGGAATAACGCCCGGCTGACTTTTAGGACCGAGCTGATAGTTTATAGGCCGATGTTCTCAGCACCTTGCTGTGTGACGGAATCAGGGACAACTTACAGCCAGCAGGAAAAGAAGCTCAACGATTTCCATCTTCACTGTCTGCGGTGTAACCTGACTGGACAAAATGGTAAATGTGGTCTTCCTCTCAAAGGCAGAGCTTCGAAGTTTGTTACTGCTCGTGAAGCAGAGGTGGTTTAATTGGCTAGAACACACCCACATGATGGAAGTCAGTCATATACACAAGGACTTCCTGTACGCTGAGCTCGCTGGAGGGAGACAACCAGTCAGATGTCTAATAACGATAATGAACAAATATTCTTCTTCTCACTAGGATGTGTCTTTTTCATGTCAGAAAGTCCATTTGTTGTTGTTTATCATCAGATGACTCTTTAGAGAGACAGTAGCATATTATCATTGGTAATCTACAGGCCCAGGTTCTTGTTTTGGACAAAGGTTTAAATCAAACCACAGCAGATGGTGCAGTTTAAATTCAGTCAATAAAATCGAGAATTGAAAAGCTAATTTCAACGATAATGACCATGAAATATGATCAATTGCTATAAAAACCCATTTGGTTCATTAATGTCCTTTAGGGAAGAAAATCTGTCACACTTACCAGGTTTGGCCTACATGTGACTCCAGACCCACAGCGATGTCTTAACTGCCCTCTGAAAAGGTCCAGCAAGCCACTCAGTTCAGGGCAATTAAGGATGGAGAATAAATGCTGGCCTTGCAAATGATGCTCATATCCCAGAAAAGAACAAATAAGGGAGAAGGAACCTGAAACAAAGCCTTACTCACCTCACAGTGGAATGGATTCCCTTCCAGTGTGTCTTTGTGGAACTTGTACACATTTCTGTGGGAAAATTCTTTTTCACAAAGTTTCTCCTAGCAATGGATAATTCTATGTGCATTCACAAGGCTGGTGAATGGTGTTAAGTTATAATGTTCATTTGAGAAGCTGTTGAAGACATGATGGGCTGAATGGTCTCCTGTGCTATAACAATTCTGTGATTCTGCGATTTAGCTATTTGAAAGGTAATTTTCCTTTTGTGACAGTATATTCATGCAGTACCTCACTCAGGAAAAGGCTATTCCATGTGTCAAACCGATAAGAAGGCAATTCCATGTGTCAAACTGATTTACCTTCAGAGCCTTGCTCATATCATCGATGTTCAATGAGAAGATAATGGAGTCGTTCAGCTACCAGACCCCAGAGGAACACATCGAGCATCAAGTGGTGGGTGGATCCTCATGCATATGACACCAACGGGGAGCAGCTCTCGGAAGGTGGGAGGTCTCCATGTAACCGGTTCAGCTTCACTGAGGTGGGATTTGCTTCAGAAATTCAGGATCTTCTCCATGCACTGGTAAGGATGCAGCAAATGTGTGGGTTGGAAAGGAGGGCCTAAGAGTGGGTAAAGCTGGGATGGGGCTGATGAAGGTGTTGAGGATGGCGTTAAAGCTGGGGGAGGGTGAAGGTATTGGGGGGAAAGCTGAGAGGTCGGGGGGCAGGAGTGACGGGAGGAAGGAATATTGTGTTTCTCCAAATACGTAGTCATGTTTCCAGATTTTGGGGCACAGGAATTCACATTCCGGTTTTCTGGCTGGCATGGGCACTTAGTGTCAATTTGGGGAAATCATTCCAAAGTGTTTAGAGAACAGGCAGCTCAAAGTGTGAGCAGTGGAGCCGAATGTCCACCTCCAGGAAGTTCTGCTCCTTTCTTTGACGTGACTTCCCTTTGTCTCTGTTCCCTGCTCACCTTCCATTGCCATCTCTGACGCCTCTTGTGTTTGATCAGGTTTGTGTCCATCAATCTCAGATCCAGCAGATTCAATAGGAACTTTCAAAAGAAAATTGGATCAATACCCGAGAAGGGACAGGGGAGTGAAATTATTGGATAGCTCTTTCAAAGAGCTAGAACAGACACAGTGGGCTGAATGGCCTCTTCTTCTGTTGTATGATTCTCTAGTTCTATAAATAGAACGGGGAGGCCTGCGGAACATTAATTGATTGGACAGTAGAGCACTGAGTGAGAATTAAAATTTCTGATCAGATTTGGGTCAGTTTAGTGATGTCGATCAGAGCTCCAAACCACTGGTGACTTTATTCCCACTCTCCCTCCCAGTGGAGTAGCACGGTCTTTGGAATGTGTGCGCAATGAGTTAAGGAGGTGACTCAAGGCACAGATTGGTTGTAAGTACCTGGCATCTGAGTCATTGGGTTTCATCATCTGACTGATCAGCTTCTTCTCTGCTGCCATCAGATGTTTGAATGGATCTACCTTCTATTAATCTGATCTTTCTCTACACCTTCGCTATGACTGTAACATTATATTCTTTATTTTTTCTTTACTTCTCCCCTATATACTCTGAATGGGATGTTTTGTCTGTATTGCATGTAAGAAGCAATACTTTTCACTGTGTCCCAATACATGTGACAATAATAAATTTAAAAGGTGATATAAAATAGGAGGAGGCCATTCGGCCCTTCAAGCCTGCTCCGTCATTCTTTACGATAGAAACATGGAGACTAGAAGCAGGAGTGGGCCATTCAGCCCTTCGCGCCTGCTCCACCATTCATTTCGATCATGGCTGATCATCGAATTCAATTTTGTGATTCCCCCCTCCCCCCAGATCTCTTGATCCCTTTTGCTCCAAGAGAGACATCTCTTGCTGAAGAATCCATCAAAGGTGCCAAAAGAGAGTAACGGACCAAGCTGGAGTCCCAGGCTAGCCACACATACTCCCACCGATTATGGCAAGGGTTGCAAGACATAACAGGCTACAAGATACAGGCATGTAAAATCGCCGGCTCCAATGCACCCCTTCCCGATGAGCTTGGCGCGTTGAATGCCCATTTCGAGTAAGAGGTCAGTGAGAGCATGTCCTCCACCTCAGAAGCCTCAGATGAACCCACATCCGATGTCAGAGCAGCCTTCTCGAAGGTCAACCCATGGAAAGTGATGCCCCAGATGGGGTATGATGAGGAGATGCTGGTGTTGGGCTGCGGTAGGCACAGTAAGAAGTCTCACAACACCAGGTTAAAGTCCAACAGGTTTATTTGGCAGCACAAGCTTTTGGAGCACTGCCCCTTCATCAGGTGAGTGGGAGTTGTGTTCACAAACAGGGCATATATAGACACAAACTCAATTTACAAGATAATGGTTGGAATGTGAGTCTTTAAAGGTAATCAAGTCTTAAAGGTACAGACAGTGCGAATGGAGAGAGGACCAAGCACAAGTTAGAGAGGTGTGTATTCTCTCCAGCCAGGACAGTTAGTGAGATTTTGCAAGCTCAGGCAAGTCATGGGGGTTACAGATAGTGTGACATGAACCCAAGACGAGGTATCCAGATGAGCACTCAGATCCTGCGCAGACCAGCTGGTGGAGTTTTTACAGACATTTTCAACCTATCTGCTTCAAGGAGACGGCCATCATTCCTGTACCAAAGAAAAGCCAGACAGCTTAATGACTATCACCCTGTGGCTCTGATATCCATCACTGAGAAAGGTTATTCATGCCCAGATTCAATTCTGGCCTCCCAGAATGCCTGGATCCACTAGAGTTCACCTTCTGCTGCAACAGATCCACAGCGATGCCATCTCCCTGGCCCTGCACTCAACCCTGGAACACCGAGGTCACAAAGACATCTGTGTCAGACTCCTATTTATTGACTGCAGCTCATCTTTCAACACGTTATTCTTATGAAACACATCTCCAAACTCTGTGGCCTGGGGCTCAGTTCCTCTCTCTGCAACTGGATTCTGAACTTCCTAACCCACAGACTGCAATCAGTAAGGAGAGGCAACAACACCTCCTCCATGACCATCCCCAACACCGATGCCCCACAAGGCTGTGACCTCAGGCTCAGGAGGGATTCCTCATGTTAGTGTCGTCGGCCCAACCATCTTCAGCTGCTCCACCATCGCTGTGCTGATGATTACTGCAGTGTTCAGTTTCATTTGTAACCTCATAGTTACTGAAACAGTCTGTTTCAGCCCAAGGCCTGGGCTGATAGGAGCAAATAACTTCTGTGCCACACAAGTTCCAGGCAATGATCATCTCCAACACTATAGAATCTAACCATCCCCTCTTTAATCACAGTACAATCACTGAAACTTCCACTGTCAATATCTTGGAGGTTACTACTTACCAGAAACTGAACTGGCCCAGCATATAAATACTGTGGTGACACGATAAGATCAGAGACTGGCAATTCACCAAGGCACGTTTGACAACATCAGGACAGCAAATATCTCAGTTCCTGGACATCACTGCAGGAGTTCTTCAGGATAGTGGCCTAGACAGCAATATGTTCTGTCTACAAGATGCACTGCAGGAACTCACCAATTCCAAACTCACCATCAGTTTTGAAGGTAAAAAGTACCAGATGAATCCCTCCCCCTCCCCGTCCCCCACTCCCACCTTTGAGGGGGAGAGCTCACTGGTGGTGATTGAACCTGACAATCACCACACCTTAGGTGAGGGGCTAGGATGAGAAGGCAGGCCTTCAAAAATAACCTCAACCAGTATGGAAATTGAACCCATGCTGTTGGCATTACTCTGCACAATGAACCAGCTGTCCAGCCAACTGAGCTAACTGACCTCCAATTATCTTGGCCTATCCCCATGAGAGCAGCAGATACCTGTTAAAACCATCACCTGGAGGTTCCTCAAGGTCTCCTGTAATTCAAAGAACAAAGAAAATTACAGCACAGGAACAGGCCCTTCGGCCCTCCAAGCCTGCACCGACCATGCTGCCTGACTTAACTAAAACCCGGGGACCATATCCCTCTATTCCCATCCTATTCATGTACTTGTCAAGACACCCCTTAAAAGTCACTACTGTATCCACTTCCACTACCTCCCCCAGCAATGAGTTCCAGGCACCCACCACTCTCTGTGTAAAAAAATCTGCCTCATACATCTCCCTTAAACCTTGCCTCTTGCACCTTAAACCTATGCCCCCTTGACTCTTCCACCCTGGGAAAAAGCTTCTGACAATCCATTCTGTCCATGCCTCTCATAATCTTGTCAACTTCTATCAGGTCTCCCCTCAACCTCCGTCGCTCCAGTGAGAACAAACCAAGTTTCTCCAACCTCTCCTCATAGCTAATGCCCTCCATACCAGGCAACATCCTGGTAAATCTTTTCTGTATCCTCTCCAAAGCCTCCACATTCTTCTGGTAATGTGGATGACCAGAATTGAACACTAGATTCCAAGTGCGGCCTAAGTAAGATCCTATGAAGCAGCAACATGACTTGCTAATTTTTAAACTCAATGCCCCGGCCGATGAAGGCAAGCATGCTGTATGCCTTCAAATACTGGATTTGTGGAGATATTTATTCAATGTCACAGAACCTGGCCAGGATTGTCAAGAACTATGTAAACAAGTAATAGATAAGACTTGATTGTAGAGATATTAGATATTACCAGCTTAATACTTGTGGATATCAAAAACCTACCCAATGTCCAAACATGGTCAAGCCTCCCCCTGATGGGTTAGTTAGGACTGGGAAAGCTAAAACTTTATTACATGATGTGACAATGGTGTCTCTAGGGTTAACCAACAATACTTACAGAATTGCTCCTGAATCACAGATACAAGATATACTGGGTGATATTGGGGGATTGTTTGGGAGTGAAAACTCGGTATTTAATTCAGTACAACTGAACTGAATTCTGAACTGAATGACTGTTCCTCCTGGGTTGCCATGGAAAGGAATGACAGTGTGGAGGCTATGGAACTGAGTATGCACTCACTGCCGTAGACCTACAGGGTGATGGGCTCATAAAAACATTGAATCAGGTAACTGAAGGGTTAACTAAGACCACTGGGGCCTCAGTCAAAGGGTGGATGAAGAGTGAGAATCTTGCCAGAGATCTGATAGATGAGGTTAGGTCTGAAACTAAAGATTTGAGATTTGGAACCAGTCCTCAACCTTGATTTGAACTCTGCGATTTGGTCTGGTTACTTGAAGGGTACAAATTTAAAGGCTGAATGTCAAAGCCTTCAACAATTAATAATCTTTCCTCCCTTGTTGTGCTAACAAAGAGCTTGTGTTCAGTCAAAATCCAGACCAACATTCACAGAAGACAACAACATCTGGAAGAAGAAGACTGATAGTTACGTGGCAAAACCCTGGCCAGGTTTCATATGCAAGTGGAAATCAGCCTCAATTTCAGTAACGGATAGAGAGTATTTATGCATTGCAGGTATTGACTAGTTTCTAAGTAGCAAAAAATGAAGAAACAAAAACAGAAAAATGCTGGAAAATCTCAGTGGGTCTGACAGATCTGTGGAGAGAGTTCGAGCGAACATTTCGAGTCTGGATGAACCTGTGTTAGAGACCAGAATAAAGAAAGTTGTGTTTAAACATTTAAAGTCGACTTAGTGTCTTCATTCGCTATTAGAGGTTAAAACACACAAGTTTGAAGAACAAAGTAAACTAAATATCTTGTGTCTCTCCTTCCTTCATTTACTCCCTGCTTCAGTCAGTCAAACCACCCAGTCCCATCCTCCATCTCTTCCTCTGTTTCCCAGTCTGTAGCTGGGATTTCTTCCCCGTTTCCATTCCTCACTCTGCTCCCACAATTGACTCCAACGCCTGTTTTGTGAGCGGTGATCACAGTGACCATTCAGCCCAGAGTGTTGAACTTTCCCTTGCAGTTCATTGTAGTGCCGATTTCAGCCAGAAGATGGTGATGTCGAGCTGGACAATGATCAGTAAAGTTTAACAGTGCAATGTCGCCTCCTGCTGCTGGATACCTGGTACTGGCAGCAATCCCAAAAACACAAAATGCTGAAACACTCGGCTGATCAGACAGTTCAGCAGCACCTTTCTTCACAACTGAAAGAGAATTAGATCAGAAAGAAAGGAGGGAAAATAAACATGAACCTGGACTTCCCAATTCCATGTTCCTGTCACACACCGAGTCCCTATCGGGAAATTCCACACTGCCAGTCTGGACAATGTTCAAAAAAGCCCAGGTTGGGAGAGTGAAATTCCCCAGTTTGGGATCTTGCTGTGTGTCAGGAGGTGAATTCAAAAATCTGGGCCTGTTTTCCGAGTACAGAGAAGATAAGAAAGTTCTCCTGGATTAATAACTGGGGGATTGGTGGATAGTTAGAATGTGAAAATGAAAGTGAAATCAGACAGAGCAACACCACCTCCCCCTGGCTCAGAATGGTATTGCAGCAATCAAATTCGATTTTTAATATCCATGCAGCAGCTCCACCTAATGGCTTCCGGTGATACTGCAACAACATGTTTCCTTGTTCAATTGTTGCAACATTATTTATCAACAAAATAGTAAATCTAAAACCACAAACTGTGTATGGATTTATTTTTAAGCCAGTAATTTCTCACAATCTTTATGTTATTCAGGACCTCAAATTGATTTCAATGTTCAATTCGTTCACACAACTTCATTTCCTGCCTGAAAGGCGATATCAGGATTTTAGTCAGTACAATCTGATAATATTTCTCCAAGGTGTCTGTGTATTGATGTTTATTAGGGTAAGTGAATAAAAACACCTTTTATTCATTTACTAGGCAATATCACTTCCTCTTTGATGAGGGTAGCGGACCTGTAAACTCAATCTGTATCTGATCCCAAGGTGCTCTGGGACGAGCCTTGTGATGTAGTTTTATTTTGATTGCCTTTGCAAGGTTGTACTGGGCACACAAAGTGCATTGCTGGCAACATTGTGCAGTTTCTCCTCCCATTCCCTTCCAATACCAGCACCAGCCCATTAAATCTAATATATTGTCCTGTCCGGTGGTAAATCCCCATTCAGAGTTTTCTGATGCTTCTTGGGGCAGCCACTTTCCCCTTCTTTCCTCCACACTCCTTCACTATCTGGGGTTGCCCTCACTCTTTCCACTCTTGTCTCATTATTATTCTCAATCACTTCTTTCTCTTCTCTCACCCTTAGGTTGGGCAATCTGTGCAACAAGACAATCCACCCTTTTTGTAAATTCCAGCTTCATCTTCACATGATTTGTGTTCAATTCCATTAATATTAACTGGAATGTGGTCTCTTGATGCTCCTTTCTCCCTGACACTCCCCACCTGCAGATCACCTCACTCGAGATCATTCAAAATAACAACATGCATGGACTTCAAATATTCTCCAGCCCTCCATTTATCTGTATCCATCTGATGGATATTCCTTGCCTGGTTTATTTGCTACTAGGCCCTTAATTGCTCCTGTCCGAATTATTTATCCTTTCAGAATAATTTTGTTCCTTGTTCACTTTTGACAGGTACTGATTCATTTAATTCTGCCCCAATTGTTTTGAGATTGGTTTCTCTATGGAATGTGTGTCAGTGCCTTGATCACTTTGGCCCCATTAACCATTTCATGTCATGTTGTTTGTCAAGTAGTGTGCATGTCTGAGACTTGCTCTTAAGTGTATAGATACAAGAATTTCCAAACCCTTGAATGGGTTTATTTTGGACTGGTTTCCTGCATATTAGTTACTTAGTACGTAACTCATCTGCACACTTACGCAGTATCTCAATATCATACCAACACCTTCCTGGCTCTCAGGTGATCTTATCTAAGTCTTTGCTCATCTCTCCAAATATGGTCCAGATACCTCAGGTATTGGTCAGAGTATCAAATTCTGTTCTCTTAAAAAACATAGACAAGGACACAAATATCGCCAAGAGAAGGCTACCAATTTACGAGCCAATTTATACATTCCTTTTGCTAGAATACACATCAGTGCCAAATCAAAATGTTCCATTGAATTGAAATTCACTCAATATCCCAACGCCCATTTGCTGTTTAATTTCCAATCTCTATCTTCTACCTTAATCCTATCCAGTTTGCTTCACAACATTTTAGAAACAGAAATCAAACATTTCGATTTGATTCCAGGCAGTTACCATTTTGATTCCTCATTCTTTGTCTTAAATAGCATCATTTTTAAGTTTGCTTGTTAACAAATTCTCCCAAATTCAAAGTGTTGTTGGCTTTCAAATGTCCATTAATACCTATCTTATCCCATCTTCAAAAAAATCTTTGTTCCGACATCCATAGATACCACATAAAGCGTGTATGTTTTCTTAGAATAACTTTAAATGATTTTTAAAATCACCAGTTAGGCTCATTATCCATCAAATAAATCCCACCTTTAATTCTGTCCGATCTGTTCAACTATTGCTCATCCTGTCCTTGGCTTTCCATTCACTCTACTGTAACCTGTCGACAAACAGGGTCACATCAGCTCCCCTATGAGCCTGTTCACTTCCTCACATCTCATCTGCACACCACACACATGGTCCTTCAATGTTCATCTATCCCACTGGGTTAGTTTCCTCATCCCTGACTATAGTAATCCGCCTATTTGCCGGCAGGAGCAGGCTTTCTTCTTGAGTCTGCCTCACATCCAACACGGTTTTCAACCTTCCCATATTCAGAATTTGTACCAGAGTGTGTTCTGTGTGCAAAGTTACTTCCCCCAACATTGAGCAAATTGGTTTGCCTACTCTGACTGCCCGTGCTGAATAATCCAGGGGCTTGAATACATCTGGTTAACCCCTGTGGTACCTGCTGATTGTTTATTTGAATAGTATGCTACGGGTCGCTTTTGGTCTCCACACTGCTGGGTTACTACAGCAGTGTAGTAATTCCCATTATTGTGACTGTATATGTGGAATGGTGAGTCAGGTCTGGTAATCCGAGAGCTGGGGATGTTGCTAGACATTGTTTAATAGAAGTGAATGCAAACCTTGCACTCCCCCACCCATTCTGCCTTCTGTAACTCCTTACCAGATGCCCTCCCCGACTTTTTTCCAGATTTGAAATCAGGCTGGCGATCCGTGCAATATTGGAACTCGAAAATAAAATTCTCAAATATCTTGAAGCTGCTGCAAATCTTGTTCCATTTGGAGTTAGCTGCCACAGAAAATCCATCCTGCTTGGAGCAGAATGGGTTCATTCATATCTGATCATTCAAAACCTTAAAATCTTTGCCATCTTCCTGTCGTGACTATCAGTCCCATCGTTAATGCTTATATGCAGCTCACCTTGTTAACGGCACTCAGCTGCAGCCACTTTGGGTGAATCACGTACACGGACAGTCCATGCCAGCGAGAATCACACGGAGGCTCTTCCATTCCACTAAATGAGGAAAGATTGCAGTGCAGGGCGTGCTGAAAAGACCGGAGCAAGTAACTCCCGTTTTCTCACCACTAAGGCACTTAGAACATTTTTGGTAAGTTTGTACCCATACTGCTGAACATTTTCATTTTGCACTCATCAGGACAACACAAGAATGTCACAAATACTTGTCTTTTTTGAATTTTAGCAAAAACTGTAACTTCCCTGGTGTATTCTCCATGGCAATGCCTCAACCAATCACAGTTTCTTTGCCAACCAATCAGCAACCTTTCTCTTTTGCAGCACAAATTGCTGCTCCCTTTTGAAATTTGATATTCTTGCATTTGTCCTGATGAATGCAAGATGAAAAGCTTTGATAGCATGTCTCTTTATTCAGCAATGTTCATGGATGTATTTCTTAGAATCCTGGCCTGGTAATATCAAATAAAAATTGACTTTTTGAGTTCATAACACAGTAAAATGTAATTGATTGAGTTTATTAATTTCAATTTAAGATTGTGCACCCAGATTTGGAAATAACTTTGAATTACATTAAAATTAATGATTCAGAGTCTTGTGTGGAGGATTCAGTCTTGTGTGATATTTCAGAAAGACAGTGGTGAAGGATAGAACTCCACGGGCAGAGTGGAATGGCAGAGCGGGGATTTACCCTCAATCAGGCACTCCGGAACCATGGACAGGAGCTGGATTTGCCAACAAAATGGGCCCTGAATCTGATGTCCACAATATTGGTGTTCCACCGTCAAACTCTTTCTCCTGATCCAGGTGGGATTGGTCAGGGTGGATCCTGTGGGTCAGCACAGTGCCAAGGTGAGCAGACATGGTCCTGACAAAGATCCTGTAGTCCGTGCTGAGGAGGGAGACTGGGCACCACTTCATAAACAGGAGGAGATCGCCCCTCTTGGGCAGCAGGACAATAATGGAGAGCAACATTTCTCTGGTCACTAGATTTTCCCTCAGGATCCATGCATAGTCTCCCTGCCCACCCCCCAGGACATCCCAGAACCTGCTCTATGATCAGCTTGTCCAGCCCCGGGGACTTGCCCCTCAAGAGCCGGTCAGAGACACTGGTCGGCTCAGTCAGGCTAAGGGGTACCCTCTGCACCAACCTTCAACAGATCCTCCCACAAACCTCTGTCAGCATGTCTAGCAGGACTAGAGGGCACAGCCTCAAGATAACGGGGTGGCAGTTTAGATCGGAGTTGAGGAGGAACTTCTTCACTCAAAGGGTGGTGAATCTCTGGTATTCTCTGCCCGTTGAAGTGGTGGAGGCTACCTCGCTAAATATATTTAAGTCACGGGTAGATAGGTTTCTGATAGACAGGGGAATTAAGGGTTGTGGGGAGAAAGCAGGAAAATGGAACTGATCCACTTCAGATCAGCCATGATCTTATTGAATGGCGGGGCAGGCTCGAAGGGCTAGATGGCCTACTCCTGCTCTATTTCTTATGTTCTTAGCATCATCACTGGACAGATCCAGAGAGAAGAGAGCTCGGGAGTAGGCTGGGGCCTCGACACTGATACTCTCCGATTCAAAACCAGGGATCCGTCATAATGAAGCAGCCCCAGGAGCTGCTTACGGAGTCGCTGCCTTTTTTCCAGTGAGTAGAAGATGGGGAGACAAGGTCCAGGTCCTGAAGGAACCGGATCTGTGATCTCACAAACACATCACAGAACTCGATAATCTGCTGCTCTCTCAGACCGCCCTTCTTCTCTCCGTACACCTTCCACGGGGCCGGATCCTTGTTCTGGGGCTTTGAGGATGCTTTGCTCGTTAATGTACTTATAATCACCGTTGCCCTCAAATAGCCAGACAAAGTCACAGAATGGTTCAAAATGATTTATTGAAGACTATAGCGATCGGCCCCTCTTTAGACCATTAAGGCCAGTCAGAGTTCAGAATTTAGAAATACACAAGCAGTTATAGTCACAAATTCCCAACAGAAGATGTGAAGTTTCTGTGAAACATCAGCTCCAACCATCGGTTGAGGGTCAGCTGGACATTTTCACGAGCTGTCAGCTGGGAATTCTCAGAATTCTCTGAGCAAGATGAGGGGGAATCCCCACTGATGACGGACTCTAAAACTTCCCCGGTGCCCTCCATTGAGCCCCAGTCCTCTTCCATCTTCTCACTGTCAGGGACCAGCTGGTTCTGCCTCTGTCACCATTCCCCTCCCCTCCCCCAGGATCGAGGGCAGAGGGCCCCTCCCCAGGCTGCTCTGGAGGTTCTGGGTCAGCGGGTGACGGTGGTTTAGGGCCCCGCACTGCCTCAGGCAATGGGTCACACGGTGACTCAGGGAAAAGCTCCAACCCCAGAACCAGTGACCCCAGGGTTTAAAATCAAAGATGGAGAATGGGGGCCTTCCCCCCGCCCCACTCAACCCCCCCATCCCCACCCCCCCCACTCAACCTCCCATCCCCCCCCACTCAACCCCCCATCCCCCCCCACTCAACCCCCCATCCCCACCCCTCCACTCAACCCCCCATCCCCCCCCACTCAATCCCCCATCCCCCCCGACTCAATCCCCCATCACACCCCCACTCAACCCCCGATCCCCCCCCCCAAGTGACCCAGTGTTTGGGGCCTTCCCCCCCCCCCGCAGTGACCCAGTGTGTGGGTTCTTCCCCTCCCCCACCCAGTGACCCAGTGTGTGGGGTCTTTTTAATCGACTCCTCAACCAGGCCGAGCAGGTCCTGGGGGATATCAGCCCGTGTCCGGGTGGGCTCAGCCTCATCGACCTCGCCCGTCCCAGCCTCCAGTGTGTCCGACTTGGTGACGAGTGACTGGATTATACCGAGTGGATCCTCCGGCCCTCCCTCAGGCAGGGGTCCTCACACATCCCCGGGAGGTACAGGCCGGACCGGAGGGATCCGTCTCACCCTCCCGAGGAATGGACGGCCCCCGCTGACAGTGTGTGATAATGGGAGGGGGGCAGGATCTGTGAAGGACCCCAACCCCTCTTCCACAGAGGAACAAACCTCCCCCCCCACCCCCACCTACAAGAAACTGTCTTTATTTGGATGAAGGGATAAAACCCTCATCCTCCTGGATTGTTACTGTCCGGGGACAGATTTTCAGGGGTTCTGTGTTTTTACCCCCATCAGTGTTACCTGGACTGAAATAAGGATAGAGTTTCTCAGTGAATGTACCAGTGAAAGTGTAGATATGGGACTTGTTATCCGGGTTATAAAAAGACACCTTCCCTCCCTCATAATCCAGACAGACTCGAATCTTTCTCGGATTCACACTCAGATCTAAACGTTTCCATGATTTATCACAAGCCTGGTATTTATTCCCCTTTCTCAGTATCATTGCCCAGTATCCGTTATCTGGATACAGGGTGATTTTCCCTTTCCTACTGATGGATTCCTTGGCCACACCCACATCCCACTCAGTCTTGTTTCCCACCTCCACCTCCCAGGAATGTTTTCCTGATGTGAATCCCTCTGATCCCAGGACATTGACACAGAGATCGTGATCAAATCTCTCCGGATTGTTAGGGAGTTGCTGCCGTTTCCCGGTGTTTCTCACGGTGCTCAGGTCCTCAGACAGGAGAAGGTAAGGATGGGCTGTATTAGGGTCGAAGGTGACTGGAGCTGGGAACAGATGGACACGGATAAAATGTTAGTCAGACTCACTGTAACTTTCACAGCCGGTTAGTGATTGGGAAAATCAGCAATGATCCAGAATTAGAAATTCATCCCCCGGGGAAGAGTTTAAACAGCGCACAGGGGAAAGGGGAAGACACTGCCCGGGGGGAAGGTTTTACCCGGGCACCACACCCTGCAGTGAGGTTGAGGAAACCCCGTAAGAGAGAGAGAGAGAAATGGAGACAGGCTGGGTGGGGCGGGGTCAGGCTGGGGGCGGAGCCAGGACGGGGCGGGACCAGGGTGAGGGGCGGGACTAGGTGGGGACAGGGGCGAATTGGGGGCGTGGCATGGCCGGGGACGATTCGATTTCCGGGGCACGGCGGGGGGCGGAGGGGGGCGAGGAAGGAGACAAGGGGCGGGGCTGGGTCAGGCAAGGGGCGGGGCCAGGATGGGGACAGGACCAGTCTGAGGGCGGGGCCAGTCTGGGGGCGGGGCAGGCCAGGGGTGGGGTCAGGTTGGGGGCGGGGCCAGGCTGGGGCGGGGTCAGGTTAGGGGCGGGGCCAGACCCCAGAAGAACTGAATGAGGGATCTGTAAAAACGATGGAAGAGAAACAGAGAGAGAGACAGAGCGACAGGCAGAGAGAGGGGGGCTCGTCTGCTGGTGACACGAATGCGACCCCTGAAGGTGCCTCCCCTCCTGTGTCCTGATGTGACCCGGAGGGACCTGCCATCCTGTCCAATGGCTGCAAGAGAGAGAAAGCTGGACTGGAAGAACAGGGACATGAAACACAGAGAGAGACAGAGAGAGAGAGACAGAGAGAGACGGAGTGAAGGCAACATCAGGTTGTTACAGAAACAAGCAGCCACACTTGGACCGTGCTGAATACAAGAGACGGATTAAAGAGCGAGAGAGTCAAGTCAATGGTGGTTTAGTCTGTGCCGTGTCCCCGGGGCTGGTTGGAGAAGTGAGTGTTCCTCAGTTTGAGGGATAGTGAGTTAGAAACCGGACAGTCCGGCAGCCCCTGTTAGAAGCCCCTGATCCACCAAAACCTGTGGCTCCCCTTGTACAGCGGAGGGAAACTCCAGTCACTGATGACGGGGCCCCACCGAGGGGGCAGCGAGAGGGGAAGCGCTTTAAACCCGGGGAAAAGCAGATCATCCCGACCTGTTTCAATTGTGGGGGAAGTGGACAGTTTGTCCGAGAGTGGAGGAAACCAATGAAGGGCCAGAGTCAGGGGACTCGGAGTCAAGAGACACCCGAGACAAACACCCCGAGTTTCCAGAAATCCCACAGATGAATGAAATGGTGTCAGCACGAAAACACTCCCCAGGGTCAGGTCCATGTGGCCCAGGGAGAGGGTGTCCCGGGAAATTCAGCAGGAAGGGACTGTACCCAGCCTGAGTATCCTTGTCCACTCAGGTATGATGAGTGTGATAGACAATGTGTAGATATTATGGTGGAGGGAGAGAAAGGTAGTAGAGACAGGAGTGTCCAACACGGGAGTAGATTCACCTTCTCCTCTGATCTACAGGAGGATCCACTATATTGGGAAGATTTACAGCTGATACAGGGGCTGGAGCGATATCCAAACCCTTAGGTTTTAGGGTGGGACCCCCTCCAGACAAAGTGGACATGGGTTTTAGTGAGATGGCGGCCATCGGGGGGGCCGGATCGGTGATCAGAGGCCGGGTCCGGTCATCGGGAGGCCAACAGATACCGGGTCTGACCATCAGGCAACCGGGGGAGGTGAGGGGGGGATGCGCTTGTCAACCAATCTCCCGGCAGACTGAGAAATCAGTGCATGTGCACTCGCCCCACCAACGGAAATCCCTCGACTCTGTGATACACTCAGTGCCGGAAATTCATTCAACTAAACTCGCCCAAAAACACAGATGGGAAAATCTCCTGTATTCCCGCCTGTTGGGAGCTTAGTGTTTGGGGAAAATCACCCTGCCCCCGTGTCCCAGCCGCAAAACCAACAGACTTTCCTTAAGATCATGGAGAAAGAGCTGGAAAAAGCAGTAGCCTCTCTCGTGGAACAGGGAGTATTGGGACTGAGATGACAAATGTGAAAAGGCTTTCATTAAACTGAAAATGGATTTGCAGACTGGCCCAGCTCTGGGAGCTGTGGACCCCGACAAGGACTTTTATCTGGAAGCTGCAGCCACTGACATCAGTTTCAGTGAAGTCCTTCTGCAGGAAACAAACAGTCACTTGTGACCGGGAACCGATGGGAGCAGAGTCCCAGCAGACCTGGAAAAGGGATTTTCCACCTGTGAGGGACATCTGTTAGTGAGCTGTTGGACAGTGAAACATTTTACTGTTTTCACCCACACCCAGTCTCTTACATTACTGACCCACCACAATCCAATCCAACTGTTGTTAGACACAAAAATCACAGAAAGGACGGGATCTAGTGTCAGAATAACCAGCTGGACTTTATTGCAAAGTGGGAAACACATTAAGGTAAACAGAATGGATGACCCTAAACTCACAGCTCATCTCAACTATCCGGGAGAAGCTCATACGAAAGGCAATTAGATTTTGTTTTCAGTGTGTGTGTGTGAGAATGGATGGAAAGTTTCTGTCCTCTGAATGAAAGTCTGTCTCCAGAAAATTCTCTGTGTGTTGGCAGTATACACCCTGCTCTGCACAGCTATAAGTCATTAACTCTTTGTTTCATTTCCTTTAATGCTGCCAATTTAAAATTTGTTATTTTTCAGAGGTTGAATTTAGTTTTGCTGTTGTGAAACGGTTTCGTTAAGGGGAAGTCGTGTCTGATGAATTTATTGGAGTTCTATGAGGATGTGTCTAGGGCGGTGGATAGAGGAGAGCCGGTGGATGTGGTCTTTCTTGATTTTCAGAAGGCGTTTGACAAGGTACCTCACGAGGTTATTGCAGAAGGTAAGGGGGCATGGAGTTGGGGGTAGGGTGTTAGCGTGGATAAAGGATTGGTTGTCAAATAGGAGGCAGAGAGTGGGGGTCAATGGGTGCTATTCGGATTGGCGGTTGGTGACTTGTGGAGTGCCCCAGGGGTCGGTGCTGGGGCCTCAGCTATTTACCATTTATATAGATGATCTGGAGGAGGGAACCGAGTGTATGGTGTCAAAATTTGCTGATGACACCAAGATTGGTGGAAAGGCAAATTGCGCGGAGGGTGTGGAGAGTCTGCAGAAGGATCTAGATAGGCTGGGCGAATGGGCCAGGAACTGGCAAATGGAATTTAATGTTGGCAAGTGTGAGGTGGTCCACTTTGGTAGGAATAATGGAAGGAAGGATTATTACTTACGTGGCGAAAAACTGCAGCAGGCGACGGTGCAGAGGGACCTCGGGGTCCTTGTGCATGAGTCGCGAAAACCCAGCCTGCAGGTGCAGCAGGTGGTCAGGAAGGCTAATGGGATGCTGGCCTTCATAGCGAGGGGGATTGAATATAAAAATAGGGAGGTCTTGCTGCGGCTATATAGGGCATTGGTGAGGCCTCAGCTGGAGTACTGTGTGCAGTTTTGGTCGCCGTACTTACGCAAGGATATTTTGGCCTTGGAGGGAGTGCAGGGGAGGTTTACTAGGCTGATGCCGGAGTTGAGGGGGTTGAGCTATGAGGAGAGGCTGAATAAACTAGGCTTGTACTCGTTAGAGTTTAGAAGATTGAGGGGAGATCTCATTGAGACGTATAAGATGATGAATGGGATGGATAGGATAGAGGTGGAGAGACTCTTCCCGCTCAGAAAGGACAGTAGGACTAGGGGGCACAGCCTCAAGAGAAAGGGGGGGGCGGTTTAGAACGGAGTTGAGGAAGAACTTCTTCACTCAAAGGGTGGTGAATCTCTGGAATTCTCTGCCCGTTGAAGTGCTGGAGGCTGCCTCGCTAAATATTTTTAAGACGCGGGTTGATGGGCTTTTGATAAGAGAGGGGATTAAGGGTTATGGGGAGAGGGCGGGAATGTGGAACTGAGCCACGACAGATCAGCCATGATCTTATTGAATGGTGGGGCAGGCTTGAAGGGCTAGATGGCCTACTCCTGCTCCTATTTCTTATGTTCTTATGTTATGTTCTTAAATGTACCAGAGAGTTTGTTTTTATAAAAGATAAGCTTCAGTCGTGAAGCTTTGAAGGTATTCGGTCAAAATTCAGTTTTGAATTTCTCAAAACACTTTGCTTTCATTGCATTCATGGTATTTTTATAAACAAAACTGCGGCCGTTTATGACAGATATCAGATTAAAGACATTTCTGCCTTTCTCCAAATGAGGTTCAGTGATAAACATCAGAAACTGAAAACCGGCTGAAGGGAGAGAGAGGATGAAGGAGATATTGGAAAGATTCTGTCCCCTTCTTCATGTTAAAGACTGTCAGGTTGTTGTTATATTGTTACTTTATTCCAAAATGATTTTGATTCTCATTGTTTGACCGGAGCAAGGCAGAGAGGAGCGATGTGTGGCTGGAGTAAAAAGGGGAAGGGATTGACTTTTTTCCTTGCTTTATCGCGGGGTTTCTTTTTCCGCTGGTTTAAGTGAAAAGCGGAAGTAGGCCGGCCGTGGGGTGACCTGGGAAAGATTTTAAAACTTTTTTTAAGCACGCGGGAGGTTTAAAAAGCAGACCGCACTATCCAGCGGGCAGCATCGTTAGCGGACAGTGGAGTGAGCAGATAGCAGAGTGAGGGCTGAAGGGCTTTGGTTCAACGGGCTTAGGCAGAAACAGGTGAGGCAGGGTAGGTTTAGTTCTTAGTTAAACTTAAAAACTAAGTAAATAAAATAAGGATGGAGGGTCAGGTGATGTGGGAGCTGGTGGACCCCATTGTGGTTCCCAGTGAGCATGTCTGCAGTAAGTGTTGGTTGCGTGAGGAACTCCGGCTCAGGGTTGATGAGCTGGATTCTGAGCTTCGGACGCTGCAACCCGTCAGGGAGGGGGAGAGTTACCTGGACGCTGTGTTTCAGGAAGCAGTCACCCCCTTAGACTAAATAACTTGAATTCAGCCAGTGGTCAGGGACAAGAGGGTGTGGCTGCGAATGAGGCAGGTAGAGGGATCCAGGAGGTAGAGTTCCAGGAAACTCAGTCCCTGAACCTGTCCAACAGGTTTGAGATTCTTGCTCTCTGTGTGGACAGGAACGGGGACTGTAGGGAGGATGAGCAAACTGACCACAGCATCGTGGTACAGGGAGCCGTTCAAGTGGGGGGAGAAAAAAGAAATGTAGTCGTAATTGGGGATACTATAGTTCGGGGCATTGACACAGTTCTCTGTGACCAGGATCGAGAATCCCGAAGGTTGTGTTGCTTGCCTGGTGCTTGGGTTCAGGATATCTCATCTGGGCTGCAGAGGAACTTGGAGTGGGAGGGTAAAAATCCAGTTGTGGTCCACGTAGGTACCAACGACACAGGTAGAACAGGAACAGAGGTTCTACTGAGGGAATATGAAAAGCAAGGAGCAAAATTAAAAAGCAGAACCAAAAAGGTAATAATCTCTGGATTACTACCTGAGCCACGAGCGAATTGGCACAGGGTCAATAAGATTAAGGAGGTAAATGCGTGGTTCAAAGATTGGTGTGGGAGGAATGGGTTTGAATTCATGGGACATTGGCACCAGTATTGGGGAAGAGGGGACCTGTTCCGATGGGATGGTCTTCATCTGAATCGTGCTGGGACCAGAGTCCTGGCGAATCGTATAACTAGGGCTGTAGATAGGGCTTTAAACTAAATAGTGGTGGGGGGAGAGTTCAGTTGTTTGGAGAATTAGAAAATCAAAGGTAAAGGAGAGGGTAGGAATGCAGGTTAATGATGAGGACTTTCAACTAGTTAAAGGAGCCGAGGGCTGAGGAGAGGTTAGTAAAGTTTCCAGAGCACGTAGTAGAACAGAGAGTACAGAAGGTGGCAGGAATCTAACCTCAGGCAGAGTCAAAAAGGTGACAGGCATGAGAAGGGAGGTGTCAACGCAGTGCAGGGAGATGGTCTGGGGAAGAATAACCAGTCTGTGACAGGAAGGGACAGAGCACGCAAACAAAGGAATGCACTAACAAATTGGGTCCAGGTAAGAAAGACTAACATAAAGACACTTTACCTGAACGTACGTAGCATTCGAAACAAAGTGAATAAGTTGACAACACAAATCAGTGGCCATTACGAAACATGGTTGCAGGGTGACCAGGACTGGGAATTAAATATCCAGGGGTATCAGACAATTCGGAAGGACAGACAGGAAGGAAAAGGAGGTGGGGTAGCTCTGTTAATTAAGGATAACATCAGGGCAGCAGTGAGAGACGATATAAGCTCTAAGGAGCAAAATGTGGAATCAGTGTGGGTGGAGATACGGAATAGTAAGGGGAAAAAGTCACTGGTGGACGTAGTATATAACCCCCAAATAATAACTTCAAGGTGGGGCGGGCTATAAACAAACAAATAACAGATGCATGTAAAAATGGAACAGCAACAATCAGGGGGGATTTTAACCTCCATATTGATTGGTCAACTCAAGTTGGGTGCAGTGGACTTGAGGAAGAGTTCTGAGAATGCTGTTGCGACAGTTTCCTCGAACAGTATGTTACAGAACTTACGAGGGAGCAAGCTATCTTGGATCTGGTCCTGTGTAATGAGACAGGTAAAATTAATGATTTCCTTGTGAGGGATCCTCTTGGAATGAGCGATCACAATATTTCTAATACAGATGGAGAGTGAGAAAGTAGCGTCCCAAACCAGTGTCCTCTGCTTGAACAAGGGGGATTACAATAGGATGAGGGTGGAGTTGGCTAATGTAGACTGGGAACACAGACTAATTGGTGGGACAGTTGAGGAACAGTGGTGGATTTTTAAGGAGATTTTTCTCAGTAGCCAGCAAAAATATATTCCAGTGAAAAAGAAGGAATGTATGAAAAGGGATAACCAGCCATGGATAATTAAGAAAATAAAGGAAAGTATCAAATTAAAAACCAATGCATACAGAATGGCCAAAATTAGTGAGGAACTAGAAGATTGGGAAAGCTTTAAAAAACAACAAAGAACTACTAATCAATAAAGAAAGGAAAGATAGATTATGAAAGGAAACTAGCGCAAAATATAAAAACTGATAGTAAAAACTTTTACAAATATATAAAACAGAAAAGAGTGGCTAAAGTAAATGTTGGTCCCTTAGAAGATGAGATTTAATAATGGGAAACGAGGAAATGGCCGAGGCCTTAAACAAGTTTTTTGTATCGGTCTTCACAGTGTAGGACACAAATAACATACCAATAATTGATGGTCATGGGACTGTAGGGGGGTGAGCACCTTAAATCGATCACTATTACTAAAGAGGTAGTGCTCGCTAGGCTAATAGGACAAAAGGTAGACGAGTCCCCTGGTCTGGATGGAATGCATCCCAGGGTATTAAAAGAAATGGCAGAAGTAATAGCAAATGCATGAGTTGTAATTTATCAAAATTCACTGGACTCTGGGGAGGTGCCAGCTGATTGGAAAACAGCAAATGTAACGCCACTGTTTAAAAAAGGAGGTAGACAAAAGGCAGGTAACTACAGGCAGGTTAGCTTAACATCTGTAGTTGGGAAAATGCTGGAATCTATCATTAAGGCAGAAATAGCAGGACACCTGGAATAAAATGGTTCAATCAAGCAGACGCAGCATGGATTCATGAAGGGAAAGACATGTTTGACTAATTTACTGGAATTTTTTGAGAATATAGCGTGTTCAGTTGACTGAGGGAAACCGGTGAACGTGGTGTAGTTAGATTTCCAGAAGGCATTCGATAAGGTGCCTCACAAAAGGTTGCTGTGTAAGATAAAAGTACACGGAGTTGGGGGTAAAGTGTTAGCGTGGATTGAGGATCGGCTACCTCCCAGAAAGCAGAGAGTTGGAATAAATAGGTGCTTTTCTGGTTGGCAATCAGTGACTAGTGGCATTCCGCAGGGATCGGTGCTGGGGCCTCAACTATTTACCATATACATTAGACAATCTGGAGGAGGGGACCGAGTGTAGGGTAACAAAGTTTGCAAATGATACAAAGATGAGTGGGAAAGCAATTTGTGTGGAAGACAAAGTCTGCAGAGAGATTTGGATAGGCTAAGTGAGTGGGCAAGGATCTGGCAGACGGAGTATAATGTTGGTAAGTGTGAGGTTATCCACTTTGGAAGGAATAATAGTAAAATGGACTATTATTTAAACGGTGGAAAATTACAACATGCTACTGTGCAGAGGGACCTGGGGGTCCTTGTGCATGAATCACAAAAACTCAGTTTGCAGGTGCAGCAGGTGATCAAGAAGGCGAATGGAATGTTGGCCTTTATCTCGAGGGGGATAGAATATAAAAGCAGGGAGGTCATGCTGCAACTGTACAGGGTACTGGTGAGCCCGCACTTCAGAGTTTTGTGTACAATTTTGGTCCCCTTATTTAAGAAAGGATATATTAGCTTTGGAGAGGGTAAAGAGAAGATTCACCAGGTTGATTCCGGAGATGAGGGTGTTAGCTTACGCGGAGAGATTGAGTCGACTGGGCTTGTACTCTTTGGAGTTTCGAAGGTTGAGGAGAGATCTTCTAGAGACATATAAGATAATGAAGGGGCTAGACAGGGTAGAAGCAATGAGGTTATTTCCACTTACAGTGGAAACAAGAACAAGGGGACATATCCTCAAAATACAGGGGAGTTAATTTAGAACAGAGTTGAGGAGGAACTTCTCTCAGAGGGTAGCAAATCTTTGGAATTCTCTGCCCAATGAAGCAGTAGAGGCTACCTTGTTAAATGTATTTAAGTCACAGATAGATTTTTATCCAATAAGGGATTTAAGGGTTATGGGGAGCAGGCGGGTAAGTGGAACTGAACCCACTATCAGAACAGCCATGATTTTACTGAATGGCGGAGCAGGCTCAAGGGGCTATCTGGCCTACTCCTGCTTCTATTTCTTATGTTCTTATATTTTAACACCTTGGTAAACATGCTTATCCAGAATACCACGTCACTCACTACTGTCTGACAGTCAGTGCACCAAAGTGTCAGTGACACACACACAGATCAGGAGAAATACACTTTTAAACTCAAAGATTGGAGCTGAGACAAAGTGTAATTCTTTCAGATTCTGGGAACCATAAGATGGCAGCCAGAGTGTGTGAGTAAAACTCAATCAGTATAAACAAAATGAATGTTGAATTAGACTGAGAAAAATCAACTTGAATTCATAGCAGAGAGAACAAACTGACTGAAGTACAGGAAAATGAAATGATTACTGCCACAGCAATGAGCTCACAGTTTCAGATCAGGATGAAATGGAAGACTGATGATGTTGGTGGAGACATTTGTGAAATTTTGTTTTGTGCAGATTGACATTCAGTAAGTTTCTAAAAGACACTATAGTGAAGAGGAAAGGGTCAGCTACATCCTTTATGGGCAGGACAGAAAGGATTCATCTTCCCAGCAACTGGAAGATGAGTGAGGAGTTCCCCGTCTGTCATTGCTGCTGTATGGTTCATTGATTCTGTACATAGTCCACACTGGGTTAATGGGCATTGAAGGGCCATTGAGTTCACATGGGTGGATGGGAGGAGTGAGTTGGCACTGAGATGGAATGGAGTGAGGGGGGGAATGATGGGTGCATGGAAGGAGCATGGGGACACAGCTAAGAACTTTTCATCTTAAAAATAATTCAGCACTCATCTTCAGCCAAAGTCAAATCAATGGATTCACCAATGTGAAGTTCAAATCTTGAGGTGAACCTGTTGATAATTTCTGAATGAGACTGAGAAACGTGGCCAGAAAATGTAAATTCAGAGAAAGCGATGAAAGTTGGGAGATCAGCTCATTTGCGATTCTACACAGCCTGATGTATAAAAAGATCTGATTAGAAAGAACAAGCTCAGAATATCAGAGATTGTAGACATTGCCAGAGTACATGGAAACAGGAGCAGAGATATGAAGACGCTGACTATCCAAACAGCTGGTATTCAGTTAAATTACAGGAAAGGCAGCAGTGAAACATCTACAAAAGGCTGCAAACCAGACAGAAAGATAAGAGCTGTGAATGTCCACATGAGTTCACTGGCAGAAGGAAATGTCCCACCTGAGGATCAAACTGCGGACTTTGTAGAAAGCCCAATCACTGGGTAAAGATGCACAGAATAAATTAAGAGATTGGTAAAGTTACTAGAGGCAGAGCAACAGGGGAACTGAGAAGAAACTAAAACATTGATTTGATGCTGGGATTCCTGCCCCATTCACAGCATCCCCCCGCCCAACCCCCAGGCACCCCCCCCAATTCTTTGCTGATACAGGATAAGGTTGTGAGTAGCATCTTGCCAGATCTGTTGTGGAGTCAGGCATCTCATAGCTCTCCCTAATTTTTGTTGAGTTGGGCAAGTCTCCATTACTTATGGTCCACGGCTCTACAGAGAAGCTGTGACAGTCAGGATTCGGGGACAGATAAAGTAAAAGAGTCTTAGCTGTGCCCCCATGATGCTTCCATGCACCCACCATTCACCCCTCACTCCATTCCATCTCAGTGCCAACTCACTCCTCCCATCCACCCATGTGAACTCAATGGCCCTTCAATGCCCATTAACCCAGTGTAGACTATGTACAGAATCAATGAGCCATACAGTAGCAATGACATCTGTGGAACTGCTCAGAAATAAAACATCTATTCACCAATTATCTTTTCAAAAAATATTATGGTTTCTACAGCCCAAGTGGCTGAGAGCCCAGACTCTCAAAAGGATTATGTCAGTGGGGTTCTGTTTTCACACCTGGACATAAAGGTTGACTTTTCTTGATTGACATCCTTAAGTGGTTATAATAAATTATTCTTTCAGTGATTGTGTTCATTTGCACAACTGAAGAGGTGCTGAAACTGTTGTGTTTGATTCTTTACTGGCCTGTCTGAAGCCTTTATAGTGTTGTAAAAACAATAATATTTTTTCAAAAGAAGATTTGTGAATATGTTTTGTGTTAGCAACTCCACACATGCCATTGTTATTATCTGTCTCATCGATTCAGTACATATTGTACACTCTGTGGATGGGTACACAGGGCTATAAAGTAACATAAGTTGGTATAGGACCTCGGAGCAGGAGTAGGCCATTCAGCCCCTCGAGGCTCCTCCATCATTCAACAACATTCTCACTGATCTGATTGTGGTCTCAACTCTACTTTCATGTCTGCATCCCCACCCCCATAATGACTCCCTTGTCAATCAGAAATCTATCAAATTCAGCTGAGAATAAATTCAATGACCCAGCCTCCAATGCATTCTGGAAAACAGAATACAGACTCCTGACTCTCAGAAAAATAATTTCCTTATCTCGATTTTAAAAAAGAGACCTCTTATTTTTGGAAGTTTGCAAGGTGTTGCCTATGGAACCTTGCTGAGTTTCTGCAGTGCACCTTGTCGATGGTAAACTCGGCTGAAATTTGTTTGTCGGTGATGGAGGGAGTGAGTGTTTGCAGATTGGATTCCAATCAAACTGGAGACCTCTGGAGGAGACTGAGATGGATCATCACTCAGAATATTGTAGCAAATGCATCGGCCTTATCTTTTGCATTGATGTGCTTGATTCCCCGTCATTGAGGATGGAGATGTTTGTATAGCCTCTTCCTCCAGTGAGTTGTTTAATTATCACCACTATTCACGACTGGATGTGGCAGGATTGCAGAGATTAGATCTGACCCATTGATTCTGTAATTGCTTCGCTCTGTCTATGACTTGCTGCTTATGATGTTTAATATGCAAGTCATCCTGTGTTGTAGTTTCACCAGGATGACACCTCACTTTCAGGTATGCCTGGAGCTGCGACAGGCAGGTTGATGAGGGTGAGGTTAATAAGTTTTTCCCTTTTGTTGGTTCCCTCACCACCTGTCCCAGTCTAGCAGCTATGCCCCTTAGGACCAGGCTAGCCTGGACTGTGGTGGTACCACAGAGCTACTTGGTGATGGACATTGAAGAGCCCACCCAGAGTACATTTTGCCCCTTGCCACTTTCAGTGCTACCCCAAGTGGTGTTCAACATGGGGGAGTACTGATTCACCAGCTGAGAGGGGTGGGCTGGGGTGGTACATTTGGAGCACAAGTTTCCTTGCACAAGAGATTTTCTTTCCTGTGTGTGACCTGATGCTATGAGACTACATGGGGCTCAGAGTCAATGTTGAGGATTGTCAGTGCAAATTCCTCCTGAATGTGTTACCTTTGCCGGGTCTGTCCTGCCAGAGGAACAGGACATATCCAGGGATGGGGATTGTATTTTAAATTAATTTATGGGAAGAGGACGTCACTGGCTGGGACAGCATTTGTGGCCCATCCTGAACTGCCCTTGAACTGAGTGGCTTGCTTGGCCATTTTGGAGAGGCAGTTAAGAGGCAACTACATTGCTATGGCTCTGGAGTCACATGTAGGCCAGAGCGGGTAAGGACGGCAGATCTCTTTCCCTTAAGGACAGTAGTGAACCAAATGGGTTTTTACAAGAATCGACAATGATTTCATGGTCATCGTTAGACTTTTAATTCCAGATTTTTTGTTTGAATTTAAATATCACTCTCTGCCATGGTTTGAACCCAGATCCCCCTGGGTTTCTGGATTACCAGTCCTGTAGTTTTATGTAACAGAGCGGTTTGCTCGCCTACTTCAGAGGGCAGGGTAGTTACAGGGCAACTTCTGGAGTCACAGGTGTAGGTCAGCAGATTTCCTTCTCTAAAGGGCACCATGAATCAAATGGATTTTTACAAAAATCAACAATGGTTTTATGCTTAACGTTAGACATCTAATTCAAGATTTTATTCTGAATTCATATCCCACCACCTGCTATAGTGAGGGGAGAGGTGTTCTCGAAGGGGCAAAGCTGCCCCCAGATTCAGTGAGACCACCCTTGGTGCCCTCCTGTGTGCAGTCTATGGTCAGTGTGACTAGCTCACGGAGTTTATCAAACCCCTTCTGTAGCAGTGACAAGACATATGATAGAAACCATTGCCCAATTGGGGCATCCCTGGTGTCACGGCCATCCACTTGATCAGAGCCAGCAGCAGGATCATCAACCTGGTCTCTCAACTCATCATCCCCTCGTCCTCAGAGAATTGGACCCATCTGGTGTGTCATCCTCCTCCAGGGAATCTCCTCTCTGGATGCTGATCAGAAATGACAATGCTGTCACGACCTGGGGTCCGACAGCATTACCCTGAGTCTCTGCATTATTATTCCAGCATCAATACCACAGTAGCATCACTTGATGTTGTGAAGGGCTGGGAATTACATCTCCTTCACACAGAATTCAGATGGGTAAAGCCCGAGGAATTGCACTGATTCCAGGTTTCTCTAGTGTGCAGGGAGCCACTGACTGCACACATGGAGTGGAGATGCCAGCGTTGGACTGGGGTAAATACAGTAAGATGTCTCACAACACCAGCTTAAAGTCCAACAAGTTTATTTGGTATGAATAGCAAATTAGCTGTAAAGACTCGCATTCTAATCAGTATTCTGTAAACTGTGTGTGCCTTTATATGCCCTGTTTGTGATCAGAACTCTCCACTCACCTGATGAAGGAACAGTGTCTGAAAGCTAGTGGCGTTTACTACCAAATAAACTTGTTGGACTTTAACCTGGTGTTGTGAGACTTCTTACTGTGCACACATGGAGCCATAAAGCCAGCTGGATAGAAAGGGCTTCCACTTGGTCAATGTGTGGCTGGTGTGTGACTATAATCAGCAGCTCTTACAAATGTGTACCAGGTACCCGGGCATCAGTCACAACTCATACATCCTGAGGAACTCCCAGATTCCAGACCTTTTCCAGCTTCCTTGGAGAAATGCCGATTTGATGATGAGAGCTATCGACTGAAAAGATGGTTAATGCTGCCTGTGAGGGTGCCCAGACCTGACACAGAGAGAAGGCTCCCTGAGAACAACAACTGCACCAGGAACATAGGGGAGCAGAACATCAGACTCCTAATGATGTGGTTTATTTGTTTGGACAGGTCTGGAGGCGCATTGCAATATTCCCTCTCATGTACCTCCCTGTGGTTTGCTGTGCCCTCCATAACATCACCATCCAGAGAGGAGATTCTCTGGAGGATGATGACACACCAGATGGGTCCAATCCTCTGAGGATGAGGGGGATGATGAGTTGAGAGACAGGGTTGATGATCCTGCTGCTGGCTCTGGCTCTCATCAAGTGGATGGCCGTGACACCAGGTATGCCTCAATAGGGCAGTGGTTTCTATCATACGTCTTGTCACTGCTACAGAAGGGGTTTGGTGAACTCCATGAGCTGGTTACACTGACCATAGACTGCACACAGGAGGGCACCAAGGGCAGCCTCACTGAATCTGGGGGCAGCTTTGCCCCTTTGAGAACACCTCTCCCCTCACTCTGGCACAGACATCTATGTCTGGAAATGTATAATAAATGTAAAATTCCTCAATGTCACAAGCAGGAGACTTGCTGATTTCTAAAATTTCTGTCACATGTGAAGAGTGATATGTTTGGCAGAGATTATCTAAAATTGAAATTTATTGATCTGGTCAGTCTGGAAAATGCTCCATGTAGAGTAGATGTACTCGATTGATCATCTGATAGGTCACCTGACACTATCCTGTATCAGGGGCTCTTGTTCTGGGTAATGGCCGCAGCCTCTGGGATGGGACATCCCTCCAGCACTCATTGGGCAGGATGATGGTCTGTAACCCGCCCTCACCACTAATTGGCAGCAATTACGGGATGATTGGACACGCACCGACAGCAGGTCCTGAAGTTGGAACGCTGCCGACTTCTGGGTGTGGAACCCACTGTGGGTGCGTGACCGGATTATTCAGCATGAAAAGTGGGAAAGTTGTTAACAAAGAACAGCACAGGAAACAGGCCCTTCGGCCCAACAAGCCCATGCCGCCATTTTAACATTCAGTGAGTGCCTCATCTACCTTCTTCTACCTACGACTTTTCTCTCCGCCAGATCTGGGGAGGTCTACTTTAGGGACAATTCCATTGGACTCACTTTTAACAGCAGGAAAATAAAATTAAAAAAAAACAGAAAAATATAGACAAAAGCAAAGAAATACAATATGCTTCAAAATGTTGGTAAATGTAATGGAATGGTGTTCTGAACAAACAAACATACGGATTAGGAACAGGAGGCCATTCAGCCCCTCAAACTTGCTGTGCTATTCAATAAAATCATTGCTGATCTGATTGCGGTCTCAACTTCACATTTCCCCTGACCCACAATAACTCATGTCAGTGAAGAATCTATCTTCCTCTGTCTTAAAAATATTCAAAGATCTTGTCTCCTCTGCGCTTTCGGGGAGAGAAAATAACTCCTCATTCTGGTTTAAATGGGAAACCCCCTATTTTTAAACTGTGTCACCGAGTTCCAGTCTCTCCCACAAGAGGAAACATCCTTTCAGCATCCACCCTGTTTCCTTTAAATTACAACATTGGACATGGAAGCTGCATCATTCAGAACAAGTTAATGTCTGTCCCACTGCTCTCCCATTGTAACTAATTCTTTTTCAATTTCATATGGGAGAGAATTCAGACAAACTAAAATGTGGAATCAGATCTCAAAACAATTAAAAATCCTGAAATTCAATGCAAGATGAATTTAACTTGATTGGTCGGACTGAAGCAGTGGCCTTTATGTTAGATCTTTACTGAAGACGATTTTCCAGCTGTCTGGCTTATATTTTGAGCTGTCGGTTTTTTGAAACAGTTCATCAGTTTTGTATTGATTTGTTCTTCCTTATTTTGTGTTACAATAATAAGGTCTTACCTTCACATTCACCAATTCTCTTCCACTCTGAAAACACAAACAACAAATTAGACAGGAATTAGTTCATTCCGTCCAAAATGTTCTTCTCCCAGTATTTCTCCTTGATTTAATCTGTAAATAACTTCACAGCAAGTGTTTTACAGACATTTTAAATGTCATTGATACAGGATCACAAGAAGTAGGAGCAGGACTAGACCAGATGGCCTGTTGAAACTGCTCCACCATCCAGTCTGATCTTGGATAATGTTAGGCTTCAATTCCATTCCCACCTTGCTCCATTTTTCCCAAGGGCTTAGAATTTCACAGAGTTCCTCATTACCATGGGGATTAAGGACTATATGGGGCAATTCAGCGGTGATGGGCTTGGGATGGGAGGAGGGGGTCAGTTGGGAGGGTTGAAATGTCCACCACAATAATGATGGGATCCAGTATTATTGGGGAAGGCTGGAAAACAACATGAGGAAGCTTTACCCTCACATTGTCAGGTTTGAGGTGTATATCTGACACACGTACAAGTGAGAGAGGGAGCGTCAAATTCCATTTGGAAATAAAAACAGTAATGGCATTGGCTGAAAACAAAAGTAAGTGAATCTGTTTGGGAGAGCTCTGAGGCAGTGGGGGAGGGACTGAAATGCTGGGTTAAAGCAACTCTAACTTGTTGATGCTGTAAGAATGAACAGGAGTGAGCTTAGTGAGAAAGGAGGGAGACGTCATTGGCAAGAAAGTGACTGAAAGCCAATTCCTTCATTAGCGCCGTTAAAGGGAGATACAGAGCTCAGTAACTTCACATCACAGTCGCCGTATCTCAAGAGTAACACCTGGGAATGTAGACTTTGTGAATGCAGGCAATGTGAAGGAGGCACAGCTGTGTTGTATACAGCATTCCATCAATGAAGGCCAGTCACAAGTTCACCAGAAATGTGTCCCGGCAGCGGGAGGAGTGGAGCAGAGGGAATGGCAGCAACACTGAAGAAGTCATTTCTGCATCTTAGGGACAGGAAGAAACCATCTGGAGATTCACCCTCAACCTCTCCAACCCAGTGGGAGATGGGATCCTCGACAGCAGCAATTGTGGCTCTTCTCCCGAGTCTGTACCTAAGATTTCATTCCCTGAGTCTCATGGTTTTGTTTCCCGGAACAGGAGCAGTTTCTGAGGGAGAAAATCAAGGTCGGTGGGAAGGCAGAAACCTGAGCAACATCATCCACACCGAGAGTCTGAAAACAAGATTATTGCCACCTCGGCCTTCTCCAAGAGATTCCTGAAATAACTGAGAAAAACAATCTGTGAGACTGGCTGTGGGTCATCGCCTCCAATAAGGAAAGCTACGAACCCCATTATTTCTAGCCAGGATGAAGAGGAGTCTGAAACTGAGGATTAAAGGGAGCTCTGTATCTGCGGGTCAAGGACTCGTACAGAATAAGTGCTGTTTTTGACCAGGAACTGATTAAAGTCTGGAACCTGGTCACCTCACTCCACAGCTCTCCTCTGTCTGGAATAGTGGCTATCGTCAGGGAGTCACTGCTCAGGAATCTGCAGGTCCATCAATACCATCACCAGCGGCTGGTGGGGGGAAGGGCTGGGACTGCTGGGGTGACCAGGATCAGGGACGGGCTGAGTGGTGGAGGAGTGGGCTGGATGACCTCATTGGAACCGGCGTGTCAGGTATCAGTGGTTATCCAGTTTCCAGCCGATGCCATCCAACGCCCTGAACCGGTGGTGCTCCGAGGCACACGAGGTCTGGAGGAGGCGCAGACGTGCGGTGAACTCCAGTCTGAGTGCACCCCTGCTCGGACAGAATTTCACATCAGCCCCAAAGCCGAACTGTCCGTCAGGAGCTGGAGCCCCACAGCTCGAGGAGCCTTGTGGAAATGTCCTCTGTGTCCTTTAGCACAGCACAGAGGGGTTTCCTGTACGGGCTGCTGCTGCACACCTTTCACCTTCTTACCTTTGTTCACCATCCAGACACACCTTGCTGCCGTCCAGCGGTGGAGGTCCCTGGTGGAGGGCTCTCTGTGAGGGAATACTCCTATTTACCATCGGGGACTCTGGGCAGAGGGTGTTCCACACGACCGTCCCATACAACCACAGATTGTTTTGGTTCACAGATTCCCAAGATGCCTGTTGTCTTTTGCAGGCTTGTGGAGTTTGCAGACCATGTAAATGTTAATTATTTTCATCCCTTTTTAATTTCCTGGAAACCTTTTCCTTGAGTTTTGTTTTCACTTCAGCCCCACATTCCTGGTCTTCAGGCACCCGGTGTGGAGAGGGGTGGGGAGGGAGGAGGACCTCCTCAAAGACCTGCTCCTGGGTCAGGCCAAGCTTGTCATCAACAGGTCCAGGCAGTGGGCGATCGAGGCCAAAGGTGAGGGCAGACAGCCTGGTTTTTAAAAAAATGCAATAGAGGAAAAGGGGCCACTCTCTTTGGGGGCTCCATTTTAAGATGGCAGTGGGGGGGGGCATGGTTGTCCAAAGATAGAAACACTTTTCCTACTGGCTGCGGCCTAAAACCCAACCCCCAACGTCAACTCCTCACTCACCCCACACTGTCCCGAACCTGCCCAAACCCTTCCTGCCAATCCCTGCATTTGCCCATTCACGGGGTCCATGAGGCTTCTTCTGCTTTCATGGTGCCCACTAATACCCACTTGGCACTGGTGGAGCTGCCAGTCAATGCAATTGGCTGAAATATAGTTCAAGTGCACGATTTCACACACTCGCCAGAGCGATGTAAAGTTCTGGTTTAAGATTCACAGGAAGATCAGTTTATTAACCTTTGGGTTAAAGCACAGTCACATCATCAATATGTGGAATTAACTGATCCTGACAGATAAATATAATTCATTAAACTTGTAATTATTCCAAAACAAATATACTTTGTAGTTCGTAAATATTTCAATATTCAACTCTTACCATATTCTGCAACAAATTCCAAAAGTTTGAGCTCTGAAAAAATAACAAGAAAAACATTGAATATTAGAAACCATGATTTCATTAAAGCAAAATATTGCAGACGTTGGAAACTGGAAATAAAAACAAAAACTGCTGGAAATACTCAGTGAGTCAGGTGGAGGCTTTGAGAGAGAAACAGGTTGATGTCCTTTCATTAGAGCTGGAAATAATAGAGATTTAACAGGTTTTAAACAGAGACAGAAACAGAGAAAGGGGCAGGGAGGAAAGAACCAAATTCAAGTAAGGGTAACAGATGAGAAATAACAGAATATCAATAATTAATTAATTCCTTTACCTCTCTTTTGGTGAAATGATATAAAGACCAGACAAGTCCTTTAAAGGATAGATAGATGGATATTATGGAGCATCAGGAAATGGCAGGTATGATACATGGATTGTCCATATCAATCCTAATAGGTTTAGACTGCGGATAAATCCCAGATCCAAGGGGTGGAATTTTCCGTGATGACTTTAAGTGGGATGGTGAAGAGGTACTGCCGTGTGCTTCCTGTTGGGTGGTGTGGCAGGGAATCATGCCTGATTTCACGCTCGTTCACTGATTAATTATTCATGGGTGAGTTTCACACTGAATCATGTGCCGGGTCTGGAACTTACTCACCCGTTCCGCTGTCACCAAATGGACTCCAAGTTCCAGGTACCACATTTAAACCCCACCTCACTCTCTCCAGACCAGCTTTTAGAAGAGGTCATTAGGAAATATCTGCTACAAAGAAGATAACTGCTTCTTGGTTCTGCAATGACTCCCAGGAAACTCTCATGAAATGGGATACCCTTTACCCAAGGGATGGCTCCAGGAAACACACCAGCCTCACCTCGCTGGGCCGGGAGGCCATTGAAGGGCAGCTGAGTGGTTTGGCCAGCCGCCCCTCAAAATACAATCCAGTGCAGGAAGAAGATGAATGATCTCCTCCACTCCACCAGGGTAAACCATCCTTCTCTTGACTCCAATCTCACTCTCTCATTATAGCGTCATGTAGTCAAAGTGTTACATTGTTCAGAAAACTCACACAATATTTACTGACAGACATCAGCACTGATTGTCTCACGGACACTTTAACATCATCTCATCTATCATGCTGCAAAAACACCATCCTCAGCCCATCCTGGTGAGGGTTTAGCACACACAGCAGGCATGGATCCTTCCCAACCCTCTCACCACAATTGTAAGAACATAAGAACTAGCAGCTGGAGTGAGCAATTCAGCCCCTCGATCCTGCTCCGCCATTCAATCCGGTCATGACTGAACTTGTCTCAGTCGCAAGTCCATCTTCCTCCCCGTTCTCCATAAGCCTTCAATCCATTGCCAATTAAAAATCAGTCAATCTCCTCCTTGAATGTGATGTGTGTTCCAGTATCCACTGCACTCTGGGAAGTGAATTCCACTGATTCACGACTTGTTGAGAAAAGTAATTTCTCCTCATTGCTGTTTTAAATCTGCTGTCCGCTTATTCTAAAACTATCACGTCTTGACCGAGATTGCCCCACAAGATGAAACATCCTCTCTATGTCTACCCTGTTAATCCCCTTTAGCGTGTTATATACCTCAGTTAGATCCACTCTCATTCTTCTGAGCTCTGGAGCGTGTCGGCCTATACAGCCTAACTTCTCTTCATTAGTTGTCACTAATCGTGTCGCACTGGAGTTTTCCAAGGACTGAATGACGGAGCTGACTTTCTTCCCACTGAAACCCCAACACCATGTGTTGGAGACAGGGACCCAGACACCCTTAACTTAGACACTGTCACAGTAATACAAGTGAACAGAAACCTCTGCTCAGACAAAAAAAATTCTCAAAGCTGACTCTCAAATTTTGAATTATATCTTAACATCCAGATATTTCTAAAATAAAATGAGGAGGAATTATTTCACTGAAAGCAGCATGAATCTGTGGAGTTCTCTACTCCAGGGTGCAAGTGGATGCCAGAACATTAAACTATTATAAGGTGGAGATAGATAGGTTTTTAATTTGGATAAGTCTGTTAATTCCCATTGCTGCAGACATGGAATAGAAAGAGGATGTTACACAAGGATATTGGAGCACAGGAGAAAAGATTAAAAAGATTGACAGCAACTGAGAGGATTCAACTAACAGCAAAGATTGATTAACTTTACTCTTTGATGAAGAGTTAGGAAGGTGGAGATGAGGCCAGGATGAGATCAGCCATGATCATATTGAATGGTAGAACAGGCTCGATGGGCTGAATGGCCCACTCCTGCTCCGAGTTCTGATGGAACAGCAGCAGCCACTGCCTCCCCTGTGACACTGCTGTTCTATAGGGATTCCGGATTATGATTGGCCAGCAGCTCTCAGTGGGTGGGACTTCCACACCCAGGGTTCCTGATCCTGGGGAAGGGCCCTCACTGTCCTGCCGAGTGTCTGAGTGACCCTCGATGTGACAGATCCTCCCGAAAAACAGTGACACGGGGTCCTCAGCAGCTCTCCAGCCAGCCAGCAACAAACCCAGTAAATATTACCCACTCTCTTTGATATTTATATGTACAATGATTCAAATATCAGATATAAATCAGGACAAAGGAACTTATCTGAGTTTTACCAGGGTTAATGGTATCCAGCATTTCTCTCCACACTGGGTACAGGAAAGGGCCGGTGAATTTTTCTATGGGCAGGACACCATCTACCAGTGACAGCTCAATACCCTCATCACTAATCCTGTAAGTATTAAAGAGTTGGTTATAATTCGACCAGAAACACTTTGCTGAGTAATTTCACCAACTTGCTCTGAGTTCCAGTAAAGTTCATGTCCTACCTTCTCTTCCGAGATGCTTCCTCCTGAAATAAACAAAACCCAAACCTGAGTTGACAGAAACGGACTGTCTAAATCCAGAAAGCAGAAATGACATTCACATTGTTACAAACTGCTGAGAATTGTCAATTCCCATTGCTGCAGACATGGAATAGAAAGAGGATGTTACACAAAGGATATTGGAGCACAGGAGAAAGGATTAAAAAGATTGACAGCAACTGAGAGGATTCAACTAACAGCAAAGATTGATCAACTTTACTGTCGAAAAGAGAAGACCTGACAGAGGTCTTTAAAATGATGAAAGGGATGGGATTTGATCCATTCAGTGAAGCCCTTTCCACTTGTCGAGATTCCAGAAATAGGGATTTAAACATGATATAGTTACAAATAAATCCTTTCGGGAGTTCAGGAGAAACTCCTTCACCGAGAGAGTGATGAGAATGTGGAACTCACTATCACACGGGGTGGAATTTACTCCAATCTGTCACAGCAGCTGGCATGGTGTCCGGACAGAGGGAATCACACCAGAGGCCACATGGCAGGAAAACCTCCTGGGATTCAGTTGGAGATGGGAAGGGGAAATGTGCTGAAGTCGGTGGCAAGAGGCAGAAAGATTTTCAATCCAATTTACTACCCATGGATTGGATTTTATGGGGTTCCGCAGTTCACATCTCACCCTCCACCCCAGCGAAAAACCCTGTGGGGAACCTGTCCAGGGGAACAACTACTACTTGGCAGATATTTAACAGGCAATTGGCCTTTAGGAGGATGGAGATGAGATTTCCGCCACTCTGGGACAGTCTAGACTGAGAGAACTGCTGGTCGATCATCAGGCTCAAGGTCTTAAAGTACTGGAAACTCCACCAGAGAGAGTTAACACTGCCGGAACCGCACTCGGGTGATGAGGAGACAGGCTATAATGATCAGAATTTTAAAGGTGCTTTGCTGGTCATTGAGAAGGGTGGGGTCCATCAGGAGAGTGAATGATGGGTTTGTGGGGGGGTGGGGGTGGTTTCACCTTGGCATTCCCTCCAATTGGCCCAAGGGAGCAGTTAAGGCCCCTTCATCCCATCGCCCCAGCCCATTGAGGGAAACTGTCGACTGGCTACTTGGCATGGACCTCTCAGGGCTGAGGCCCCCGAGTTGGCATTAGCTGCCCACTTACTGTTCCCATCTGTCAACAAGTGGACAGGATATCCAACACCACCCCTGCTGCTGGTGTAACTATGTGGGGGCAGGTCGGAGGTGAGTATTTTATATACCCCATCCACCCTCAAACCCGCTGGTGGGGTGAGATAAAATCCAGTCCACGGAGTCACAGTGTGGAAGTTAATGAAGGTGACAAGTGTCTCACACCCCGGCTGGAGAGCTGGTGAAAGCCTCACACTGACACTTAACATAGAATCATAGAAATCCTACATTGCAAAAGGAGGCCATTAGGCCCATCAAGCCTGCACGAGCAACAATCCCTCCCTGGCCCTATCCCTGCAGCCTCACATATTCACCCTGCTAGTCCCACTGATTCGAAGGGACAATTTTGCAGAGTCAATCCCAACCTAACCCGCACATTTTTGGACAGTGAGGGGAAACCGGAGAACCCGGAAGAAACCCATGCAGACACAGGGAGAATGTGCAAACTCCACACAGACAGTTACCCGAGGCTGGAATGGAACCTGGGTCGTTGGCGCTGTGAGGCAGCAGTGCTAACCACTGTGCCACCGGGCCACCCCTATATCGGGAAGGGTTATCATAATAAGAACCAATCAGGCAGCAGAGGGCCTTCCCCTGGATCAACGATTGGAGGTTTGTGGGTGGCAGTCCGACTTACCCAGAACTGTTGACCAATCAGAGGGCTGATTGCCCTTCATTGCTCAGCAGTGCCACGGCTGTGGTGGTGGCTGCTCTTGGTAATGCTACGACAATGGATGAATGAACATCGCTCGACAATCACCAGGCAAGACTGTTCCCTTCCTGTTGGCGAACACTTCAGTGGTCACGGGCATTCAGCCTCTGACCTTTGGGTAAGCATTCTCCAAGGTGGCCTTCACGACACACGACAGCGCAGAGTCGCTGAACAGAGACTGATAGCCAAGTTCCACACACATGAGGACGGTCTCAACAGGGATCTTGGGTTCATGTCGCACTATCTGGAACCCCCGTGACTTGCCTGGGTTTGCAAAACCTCACTTACTGTACTGTCTGGAGACAATACACATCTCTGTAACCTGTGATCAGTGCTCCTTCCACTCACATTATCAGCCTCTTCAGGTCTTGAACAGCAGGTTAGGTGTAAGGATTCGCATTCTAATCAGTAACCTCTAAACAGTCGGTGCTTTATATGCTCTGTCTGAGGCCAGAACTCTCCATTCACCTGACGAAGGGACTAACCCCGAAAGCTTGTGCGTTTACTATCAAATAAATCGGTTGGACTAAAACCTGGTGTTGTCAGACTTTTTACTTGGAAATGCACCCAGTAGAGACCCAGGATCACAGAGGGACCCAGGCAGAGTGAGTGATGGAGGCAGGGAGTGGTGGTTGTGGGGGAGGGTGATGGGGGTCAGCAGCAAGAGCAGAGGGTGGCTCTCACTGCCCCTGCCCCCGCTTCGTGATTCCTGATCCCTTAAATGGGCAGTGAGTGCAGCTGACAAGTGAATTCCCACCACATCCTCAATCCCCCGGAAATTTAGTAACACAAACAGGGTTCACTTTTTGTGCTTCCCGTGTGGTAAGATCCCTGCCTGCTGCAGGATGAATATAGTGGGATGAGGCCCTTATGTAGAGATTAATTGCTCTCTCATGGGGAAAACTGGCTGCAGTCAGACTGTCCACAAGACTTCCCACCACAGACTTAACAGGGGTAGAGGCAGCAGAAACCCCACACAGTGTCATTCCCATAACTCCCCCCCTCCAACCCAGCCCCCACCTCCTGCCCCGTGACTAAATACTCTCTGGGTGCAGTCGGATTAAATTCCACCCGCCCAGTGAAGCCATGGATACATTTCAGGAGAAGTTGGATAAACACATGAGGGAGAAAGGAACAGAGGGATATATTGACAGAGGAAATGAAGTAGGATGGGAGGAGGCTTGTCTGGATCATGTTGTTACTGTGAACTTTCACTGACCTAAACTGAAATATAATCCCTCACCTTCAGAAATATCACTCCGTCTTTTTGTTCCAACTGTTTCTCCAACTTTGAGAGTTTCTCCTGAATAGAATTTAAATTCTCCTGAATTTCACAAAGATTTTCCTCCATTGGTTTGAGAATTTTTTCCTCTTCTTCCCTGAGATCTCGGATTAAACGCTGCTCTTTCTCAGTGAGAACCTGGTGCATTTTAGTGAACTCGGATGTGATGTGGCTCTGCAGACTGATTGACTGTTTCTATAAGGAGAAACATTAAAATAATATGTTTCTGTAATAAAAACGACCAAATAATGAATTAAATTTCGAAGCTCAGAACAGGGAGACTTTACCCTAATTTGGGAAATCTTCTGTTTCTGCTGCTGCTCCATTTCTAGAACTGTCGATTTCTTCTTGGTGAGAGAATCTGAGGAAGATTTCACCCCATCCTGGGATTGGGAGAGAAAAGCAGAAAATCAAAGTGTTCAACCCTGAAAATGTGATCAAATAATCAGGTGATCAAACCTGTTCCCTTTTACCTTGTAGATTTCAACAGCTTCTGAAATCGGGATGAAGCGGTGCTCTCTGTGTTCCTGTGAAACTACACAGTTCACACAGGTCAATTTCTTGTCAGTTTCACAAAACAGCTTCAGTTCTTCCTGATGTTCCTCACAGTAAAGTTTACTTTCCTTTTCTTTCTGATTCAGTTTTAATTTTCGAGCTTTCTCGGCCAGATTCGCCAAGACCCGATTTGCCCTGAGGCTTCTTTCAGAAAACTCCTGTCTACATTCCGGGCAGGAGCTTATCTCCTTCTTTTCATAACACTGGGTAATACAAGAGCGGCAGAAGTTGTGATCACACTCCAGTGAAACTGGATCAGTGAAGAAATCGAGACAAATGGGACAATTTGCCTCCTCGGTCCAAGTTTCTTCTTGCTGTCTGGAAGCCATGTTCACACTCAGCCCCTCCTGATTCAAACCACTTTCAGTTTCAACGTTCCTGCGCTGCTGCTGAACACATTCAGTTCAGTAATGTGAGAAACGCAGCTCACAGTCAAACAATTTAGTCAAGTCAAGTTCTGAAGGAGCAAGATTTTTTACTTAACGTTCTTGCAAGACCGGGTGTCCAACAAAATAGACACACCTTACATCGATTTGCAGCACATTTTTATACTTTTTTACAAGCATTGTAATGGCTTTGCAATGTGTTGTTCTCCCCTAATTGGTGGTCCCTGTCCCATCTATGTGTTGTCATTCCCCTATTGGCTCGAGGTGCCCCAAGTTTCCATCCCCATCTAACAATGTCTTCTGTTATCACAAGAGTGCGTTAGTAAACTCATCCATCTTATCCAACACTGTTACATGTCCAGTTCAGATTGGCGGTAATCAATCCTTTGCCAACTTAATCACTGCTGTCCTGACTATCTCAGTGACCTTTTCCCCCTTTTATGCTTAGTTGTAAAAACAACACATCTTGCAGACCATTTGCTTTTTGTAACTTGGGCCTCTTACATTTCCTCAGGATGTGGTGTATGCTTCACTGCACATCACACCTCTGGTGTTATCTCCACACTAGTCATGATGTGGGTATGCCGGCGTTGGACTGGCGTAAACACAGTAAAAAGTCTGACAACACCAGGTTTTAGTCCAACCGATTTATTTGATAGTAAACACACAAGCTTTCGGGCTTAGTCCCTTCGTCAGGTGAATGGAGAGTTCTGGCCTCAGACAGAGCATATAAAGCACAGACTGCTTAGAGATTACTGATTAGAATGCAAATCCTTACACCTAACCTGCTGTTCAAGACCTGAAGTGGCTGACAATGTGAGTGGAAGGAGCACTGATCACAGGTTACAGAGATGTGTATTGTCTCCAGGCAGTACAGTAAGTGAGGTTTTGCAAACCCAGGCAAGTCACGGGGGTTACAGATAGTGTGACATGAACCCAAGATCCCTGTTGAGACCGTCCTCATGTGTGCGGAACTTGGATATCAGTCTCTGCTCAGCGACTCTGCGCTGTCGTGTGTCGTGAAGGCCGCCTTGGAGAATGCTTACCCGAAGGTCAGAGGCTGAATGCCCGTGACCACTGAAGTGTTCGCCAACAGGAAGGGAACAGTTTTGCCTGGTGATTGTCGAGCGATGTTCATTCATCCGTTGTCGTAGCGTCTGCATGGTCTCCCCAATGTACCATGCTTCGGGACATCCTTTCTTGCAACGTATCAGGTCGACAATGTTGGCCAAGTTGCAAGAGTATTTACCATGTACCTGGTGGATGGAATTCTCACGTGTGATGATGGTATCCATGTCGATGATCCGGCATGTCTTGCAGAGGTTGCTGTGGCAGGGTTGTGTGGTATTGTGGTCACTGTTCTCCTGAAGGCTGGGTAGTTTGCTGCGAACAATGGTCTGTTTGAGGTTGTGTGGTTGTCTGAAGGCAAGAAGTGGGGGTCTGGGGATAGCCCTGGCAAGATGTTCGTCTTCATCAATGATATGTTGAAGACTCCGGAGAAGATGTCGTAGCTTCTCCGCTCCAGGGAAGTACTGGACGACGAAGGGTACTCTGTCCACTGTGTCCCGTGTTTGCCTTCTGAGGAGATCGGTGCGGTTTTTCACTGTGGCGCATCGGAACTGCCGATCTATGAGTCGAGCACCATATCCTGTTCTTATGAGGGCATCTTTCAGGGTCTGGAGGTGTCTGTCACGATCCTCCTCATCTGAGCAAATCCTGTGTATACGGAGGGCTTGTCCATAGGGAATGGCTTCTTTAACATGTTTAGGGTGGAAACTGGAGAAGTGGAGCATTGTGAGATTGTCTGTGGGCTTGCGGTACAGTGAGGTGCTGAGGTGACCGTCCTTAATGGAGATGCGTGTGTCCAAGAATGCAACTGATTCTGGGGAATAGTCCATGGTGAGTTTGATGGTGGGGTGGAATTTGTTGATATCATCATATAGTTGTTTCAGTGATTGTTCACCATGAGGCCAAAGGAAGAAAATGTCATCGATGTATCTAGTGTATAGCATTGGTTGAAGATTCTGTGCAGTGAAGAAGTCTTGTTCGAACCTGTGCATGAAGATGTTGGCATATTGAGGTGCAAATTTGGTCCCCATGGCTGTTCCATGTGTCTGGATGAAAAACTGGTTGTTGAAGGTGACGAGATTGTGGTCCAGGATAAAGTGGATGAGTTGTAAAATTGCATCTGGAAACTGGCAGTTGTCAGCATTGAGTACTGAGGCAGTCGCAGCAATGCCATCGTTGTGGGGGATGTTGGTGTAGAGCGCCGAGACATCCATTGTGACGAGGAGTGTCCCTGGTTCAACTGCTCCGTGTGTGCTGAGTTTCAGTAGGAAGTCTGTAGTGTCACGACAAAAGCTGGGGGTTCTTTGTACAATGGGTTTCAGGATGCCCTCGACGTAGCCGGAGAGGTTCTCACACAGAGTTCCATTGCCCAATACGATGGGACGGCCAGGTGTGTTTGCCTTGTGTATCTTTGGGAGGCAGTAGAGATCTCCAATGCGGGGAGTAAGTGGAATGAGAGCACGGAGGGTGCTCTGAAGGTCCGGATCAAAGGTCTTGATCAGATTGTTGAGTTGACGAGTGTGTTCTTTGGTCGGATCTGTGGGTCATTGTCTGTAGTGTTCCTCATTGTTTAGTTGTCGGTACACTTCTTTACAGTAATCCGTTCTGTTCAGTATGACGATGGCCCCTCCTTTGTCTGCTGGTTTGATGACAATGTTGCGGTTTGTCTTGAGAGCGTGGATGGCGTTGTGTTGTGCTTGGGTGATGTTCGGGGCTGTCTTGTGAGTGCGGCTGATGAATCTGGTGTTAACGCACCTCCTGATGGTTTGGGCATACAAGTCCAGTCGAGGGCAGCGGCCTTCCGGAGGAGTCCAATTGGATTCCTTCCTCTTAGGCTGTTGCACTGCGGATCTCTCTGTCGGCTGTTCTGGTTCATCGACTGTCTCATTGTGTTCGCTGCTGGCCTCTTGGGGTTTGTGGAAAAACTCCCGCAGCCTCATTCGCCTGATGAATTCCTCTGTGTCTGCTGCGAGACTGATGGGGTCCACTTTGGTGGTGGGGCAGAAATTGAGCCCTCGGCTGAGAACTTCGATTTCATCTGGTTGAAGTGTGTAGTCCGACAAGTTGACAATAGACCTCCCTGCGGTAGTGCTGTTTTCTACTGTGGTGCCGGGGGAGGCTTGGTTGTTGCTGGCGGCGATGCCGAGTTTCTCAAGTTTCCTGTTCTTGGTGTGCATTTAGGTGGTGTAGTTTCTTTGTCTCATCTGCTTGGCAGAGTTTCGCAGTTGGTCTGCATCCTGAGCACAAGTTGAGAAAATGTATTCCATTTTAGTTTCCAGGGTGCGGCGTTTGCTGTAAAGCTGGTGTATGAGGTGGCTGAGAAGTGTGAGAGAGGTGCGACAGCAAAGTCTCTCAGCGTAGTCTGTGTTATAGGTTGCCCTGAGTGAGTTCGTGATCTGCTATACACTAGATACATCGATGACATTTTCTTCCTTTGGCCTCATGGTGAACAATCACTGAAACAACTATATGATGATATCAACAAATTCCACCCCACCATCAAACTCACCATGGACTATTCCCCAGAATCAGTTGCATTCTTGGACACACACATCTCCGTTAAGGACGGTCACCTCAGCACCTCACTGTACCGCAAGCCCACAGACAATCTCACAATGCTCCACTTCTCCAGTTTCCACCCTAAACATGTTAAAGAAGCCATTCCCTATGGACAAGCCCTCCGTATGCACAGGATTTGCTCAGATGAGGAGGATCGTGACAGACACCTCCAGACCCTGAAAGATGCCCTCATAAGAACAGGATATGGTGCTCGACTCATAGATCGGCAGTTCCGATGCGCCACAGTGAAAAACCGCACCAATCTCCTCAGAAGGCAAACACGGGACACAGTGGACAGAGTACCCTTCGTCGTCCAGTACTTCCCTGGAGCGGAGAAGCTACGACATCTTCTCCGGAGTCTTCAACATATCATTGATGAAGACGATCATCTTGCCAGGGCTATCCCCAGACCCCCACTTCTTGCCTTCAGACAACCACACAACCTCAAACAGACCATTGTTCGCAGCAAACTACCCAGCCTTCAGGAGAACAGTGACCACAATACCACACAACCCTGCCACAGCAACCTCTGCAAGACATGCCGGATCATCGACATGGATACCATCATCACACGTGAGAATTCCATCCACCAGGTACATGGTAAATACTCCTGCAACTCGGCCAACATTGTCTACCTGATACGTTGCAAGAAAGGATGTCCCGAAGCATGGTACATTGGGGAGACCATGCAGACGCTATGACAACGGATGAATGAACATCGTTCGACAATCACCAGGCAAGACTGTTCCCTTCCTGTTGGCGAACACTTCAGTGGTCACGGGCATTCAGCCTCTGACCTTCGGGTAAGCATTCTCCAAGGCGGCCTTCACGACACACGACAGCGCAGAGTCGCTGAACAGAGACTGATAGCCAAGTTCCGCACACATGAGGACGGTCTCAACGGGGATCTTGGGTTCATGTCGCACTATCTGTAACCCCCGTGACTTGCCTGGGTTTGCAAAACCTCACTTACTGTACTGTCTGGAGACAATACACATCTCTGTAACCTGTGATCAGTGCTCCTTCCACTCACATTGTCAGCCACTTCAGGTCTTGAACAGCAGGTTAGGTGTAAGGATTCGCATTCTAATCAGTAATCTCTAAACAGTCTGTGCTTTATATGCTCTGTCTGAGGCCAGAACTCTCCATTCACCTGACGAAGGGACTAACCCCGAAATCTTGTGTGTTTACTATCAAATAAATCGGTTGGACTAAAACCTGGTGTTGTCAGACTTTTTACTGTGTTATCTCCACACCACAGGCAGTCTTTTTATTATCCCTAACTACTGCTGTGTTAGCAGCATCGAACCTTATGTCCTGTGTTTGTGACTAAACTCACAGTTGTTTCCATAATGTGGGTTATCAATGTGCCTGGCTATATCCAGTCTACCTAACTTTAAGCTATTTCTCTATGCTGTACAGATATATGTGTTAACAGCATCTTTACCTATTGCTCACAATTCCCCCCTTTTCTTTTTAACTTGCTGTTAACACATCCATCCATCCTCACATTTCAAATTCCTGGAGCATTTGTTCCACTATTTTATCTACTTCATCATCCAGTTCATTTCCCATTTTCAATAAATTCATTCTCTCTCCATGATCTACCGCGGACATTTTCTTTGTTAGTGTTGTTTCAATAAGCCTTTGGACCAGTCCCCTCACACAGGGGATTATGCAACATCCCACGGTTATCAATATTCCTGCCATTATTATTAAGGAGGTTAGTACTGACACCACCATTCCTTTCCATTTTCCAAACCAGGACTCTAACCAGTCAGTGAATACATTGTTTACCCCAGAGTTTTCTGCTATTTCCTCTGCTAAGGTTGTTAGTCCTCATAAGGTTCGGGTTATAGAGCCATCAGGGGCCGTATTATTTGGGATAAAGGTACAACACTTTCCCCCCAACATTACACATACACCTCCTTTTTCTGCTAACATCATATCTAAGGCCATCCTATTTTCCCACGCCATTCTACTAGTGGCGTCTAGTTGTTCCGCCAACCCCCTGACAGCATCCCTGGTTTAGTTAATGAATCTCTGTTGGTTATAAAATATATAATTTATCCAATCTACGTTCTTATTTATTGTTACCCACCAAAACAAGGACTCAAACCCAGCTGTAATCTGATTCCGAGCTTTAAATTCATCCGGGACTCCCCGAGGCACTCCTATGGGATCTAGATATATCTTTTCATCAAAAGAAATTCCTATCACTGATCTCTTGTTTTTCCTGATCCTTTTGGATCCTTCAAATGCCAGGGTAAATGGTATAGCCAATTGGACAATTGCACATGTACCCTTCCACTGGGGGGGTAGAGTTGGCCTCAGTACCCTTCCTCCACAATACCACCATATATCTGCTCTGGGGATTTTCAATGATGAATAGTTCCCTCCCATTCCGTTCTCTGTAATGCTCCTGATCTCTGAGCATGATTCTAACTCCCCCATATTATGAGTTAACTCTGCCCCTTGTCGATTCACACATGAAGTGTGATTTACAATAGCAGTGAGAAACTGAGGGGGAGTTTTTAAGTTCTTTGTTTCCACGGGAGGGAACATCAGGGATAGGGATGTGCAGTTCGAGTTGCCCCATGCTTCCTTTTCTTGATACAGGGCTAACATGCACTCCATATCTCATCTGTCGCATTTCCATCCCAGAGGGAAGGGTACTATTTGGGCCACTGGCCTCCCAGACGCACAGGCATAGCAATTGCTTTTATTTAAGCTTTTTACAGTGTATTTGACCCATTCTACCCAGGCATTGGTCTCCTCATACCCAGTCTCTATTTCAAGGGTTTGTTTCAGGTTGTTTACTTCTACCACTCTTACTGCCCTTGGGTCGTTTTGGGGAACCTTATCATTCTAGTCGGGTGTTTTCAAATTTTTATCTACATAAATTCGGAAACAACATTTCAATTTGTTATCTTTTCCTCCCTCCTTTACCCTGATTCCAAATACTGCCTGATGCAATTGTTGGTCCCTGGTCCAGTTACCCGTAAAGAAGGGTCCACCAACTAGGGAGTATCGGGAGAGGTTCTTAGGATCTAAGACTGGATCGCTTATCTTTTTCGGTCCATTTAGTCCCTTTTATTGTTATATATATATATATATATATATAAGGTTGTATTCCTTATCTCGGCATTCTGATCTTGGCTGCATATGTTTCTGATGAAGGGATATTATGGAAGGGAGCTTACCCCAAGGATACTTTCCGTCGGTATAAAATTGTAAGGATTCTACCGAATATTTTCGCTGGCTCACCAGATCCCCACATATTACCAAAGAACACAGGTCTGTCTCTACTACCTGTGTTGTAGGGAGATCCAGAACCGTAACTGAGCTCATAGTGTTTCCCTTTTCCTCTTTTAACTTATCTGAATTATAACCCATACTTAAAAGGACTCCCTGGGACAAGAGGAAGGAGAGCATTATCCAGATTATCCCTTCCATTCTATCCCTTTCCCGTTACCTTTTAGGAGAGAACTTAATTCAAAACAATTCCTTTCCCGCGCTCACGCCGCTACTAAAAATTGATTACTTAGAGTCTTTTAAGTTTCAGCTTCAAAGGTTCTTCAGTCAGTTCGACCATCCATGTGTTGGAATTATCTGGAGGTTTTACTGGTCCCTTGATTCTAGTGTGATGTGTCCACCCCTTTTCAGTGGTCCTGATTGCTGTCTCAGTTGTTAGGAGTGCTTGATATGGTTCCTCCCATTCCGGTTGCAGCTTAGTTTCTTTCCATGACTTTACCAGGACCCAATCTCCTGGTTGGATTGTATGTACTGTGAAGTCGAGGGGTGGAGTCTGCGACAATAATCCTTGTTTCCTAAGGGAAGATATCGAGGAGGACAGACCCAGTATATATTTCTTTACAAATTGATCATTCATTTCAGGAACCGGTAACTCCCCGACTGCTCCCATATAAGGCAGTCCAAACAGCACTTCATAGGGGGATAAACCCAAATCCTTTCGAGGAGCTGTACGAATTCGCAGAAGTGCTATTGGTAAGCACTTAGTCCAAGGGAGTTTCGTTTCTATTATCAGCTTAGATAAATGCTTTTTAAGGGTCTGGTTCATTCGTTCCACCCATCCAGAGGAGGGTGGATGCCAGGGTGTGTGAAAATCCCATGATATTCCTAATCCTTTCACTATCCCTTGTAGCACTTTTGATGTAAAATGTCTTCCCTGATCAGAATCTACATTCTCTACCAAACCATATCTAGGCACTATTTGTTCGAGTACTCCCCTGATGTAAGTGGGCCATGATTTCCCCCATTACTTGTTTATTTACCATTTCTCTTCCATCTGGCAGTACCTATTTTCCTTCCTCAGTTTCCCTAGCTCCCATCTCAGTCAGCTCTTCTTTTTCCTTTTCTGTAAAGATTGGATTCAATCCACAGGGCATTAGGGAAATAAGGGCCTGCATCCTAATTGGTTGTGGGTTTAGGGCTGCTTCTTTTGCTATTTCATCGGCTAGCCTGTCCACGGGCCTCTCCTTGATCCCTCGGGATATTAAATGTCCCAAAGATAACACCTGTGCTTATCACCTACTATAAAGAAAAACTTACCCTGTGAGTTAAAGTTCAAGGGGATGGACGAGAACTCGTTAGCTATATCTAATACTATAAATACTTTGTGGGACAATGATAATACCAACATTTGGCATTTGAACTCCAGGGCTGGAGTTTTCCCAGTGACACTAGGATCTGATGTCTTTCCCTGGTGTGAAGTATTTAAATTGGTCAATGGATTATTTACTGTTCCTCCCCTCGTTACCGGAGCAAGGTTACAGACCTTCTCCTCAGTATCAAAGTCGCCCCCAGGCGCTGTGAGTTTCATGGTCATACTGCCGGGGTAGGGAGGTGATGTCCCTCTGCAGTAGTCTTCTAACACTTGGTTTTGTTTCTCCAGTTCCCTTACTCTGAATTCTAATTCCTTAATCTTTTTATCCCCACTCCACTTCTTAGTGGAAGTGACTACTTGTTCAATTAGTCCAGCTAACTGATGTATTAACAATACTGCTATTTTCTTTGTTTGGTTTCTCTTTTCTAACTCTCTAATCTGTGATTCTGATGTTTTAATTTTCTCCTTGTCATCAGCCCAATTTTTTTTTACCCAAGACTGAGATGTATTCAATTAATCCAGTTTAAACCTGTTTAATTAATTCAAACTAAGAGAATTCCAATTATCTTAGTTCTGTCCTTTTTTTTCCAATCATTTCCTTTGTTGATCTAGTGGGTGAAATGGATCCCATCCCTAGGTTGCTCTTATCAGAATCCGGTGATACCTATCAGGGGTGATTAGTGCCCTCCGTACCACCGCTTACACTCGTGAGCTCACACCCTTCAGCTCACACTATTAAGCCGGCTTTTCCTTCTACTCCGGCGATCTCTCAGACAGATTCTTTCTTATTCACGTCTGAACATCACATCCCAGGCATCTTTCTCCAGCCTCTACACCCACTTCAAACTCCTGAGCTTCGCGTAGGGAGCTACCCCTCTTAACAACTGGTCTAAGGCTGGGTGTAAAGACAGATGCCTCCTTGTCTGTACATGCTCAGCTCAGACCTCTCACACACTTTCACACTCTTTCATCACAGATGTGCACCTACTGTACTTTGATTCACTCCCTTAAATTCGGTAATCTATTCCGGAGTTCCGGTTGTGGCCATTCAACCGGACCCGTAAACAGATCCCAGGTTTCGGCACCAATTCTTGTAGGTAAAGATACCTCTGAGACCAATTGAGAATCAAAGTACAGCAGTTTATTTAACAAAAGCCTGATTCAGAAAATCCAAAATAAGATTTATTTTTATCACCTTTACATATCCTCACTAAATCAAGACCCTTGCACATTCTTACAATTCTGGTACAATAAAAGTGAGGGGTGGGAGGTTTTGGGGGGATACGAGGAAAAACTTTTTTACTCAGAGGGTGGTGTGAGTCTGGAATGCACTGTCTGGGAGGGTGATGAAGGCGGGATGCCTCACGTCCTTTAAAAAGTACTGGATGAGTAATTGGCATGCCATAACATTCAAGGCTATGGGCCAAGTGCTGGCAACTGGGATTAGGTGGGCAGGTCAGGCACCTCAAGATAAAGGGGGGGCGGTTTAGATCGGAGTTGAGGAGGAACTTCTTCACTCAAAGGGTGGTGAATCTCTGGAATTCTCTGCCCGTTGAAGTGGTGGAGGCTGCCTCGCTAAATATTTTTAAGATGCGGGTTGATGGGTTTTTGATAAGAGAGGGGATTAAGGGTTATGGGGAGAGGGCGGGAAAGTGGAACTGAGCCACGACAGATCAGCCATGATCTTATTGAATGGCGGGGCAGGCTCGAAGGTCCAGATGGCCTACTCCTGCTCCTATTTCTTATGTTCTTAAAACATCACTTGGAGCACAGATGCACGAAGAAATACAGAAAGCATTCTAATGTGCAATCTACATGTTTAATTATTTCTACAGCTCTGCCTTTGTAACCAACACAGGCAAGTACAAAATCAAATCTACTATGTGCCTAAATGGTTAACTCTCCTTACAACTTTAAGATGCAATATAATGCCACTTTTCCCACTTGGCAGAATTCAAATCTCTGTCCGATCCCTACATAATTTATTAAACTTAAAGCAATTCACTTTGATTGGCTATACCTATTACATCACATGAGGGTCTCAGTTACACAGTTACACCCTCTCTCTCTCTCTCTCTCTGTACCATACAGAGTCAGCCTGCTTGTCTCTTTTTAACCCTTTACTGATGGGAGCTCACTGACCTCTAATAAATTTGACCATGTTTGATTCGGGTGCCTCATGTCATGACAAATCCCTTTTTCTCTCAAACAGTCATATAGTCATGCACAATTCCAAATACATAACCGCTATTAGCGTTCTCCCCGCACCTCAGTAAAAGCCTATGTCAGGGTTCCCAGTTCCGCTGACATACTTCTCTCTACTCTTTCTGCTCAGACCAATTGTAGGTCCATCCCATTCATGCTGATCCATCTATATACTTCGTGACCCATCCACAAACTCCAGTGCCTCTAGGGGCACCTCCCTTATTCTACTTTCCTCTGCTCCCTCATCACATACTAGGTGTTGTTGGACCTCCCCCGCAGCCCCTAAATTAACATTATCCAGCAACTTGCATAGTCAATTTCTTTCTGGGACGCCAGCTGCTTCTGTCTCACATATATATTAAGAATCTGACAAACCCAATCCTCATCCGAACCGTACTTTGGTCTGAAGACGGACGGACTTCTGATTGGTTCCTTCACCCAAACAAAACAACAATATTTTATGATTGTCGTCTTGTTTTTATCCCTAGTACGAGTACTAGAATCCCAACATCCTTCCCAACGGACTTTCTGGAAGGATGTTCCCTGGGGCCCCAATCCCGGCACCTTTCCCGGGGGACTTCTTCCAACTACCCCCATTTCCCATGGTTTACCTACCACGACCCGGTCGCCAAGGCAATACTTAAAAGTCAATTTTCTTACCTTGGTCCGTGCACAGCGTTGCCCGACCACACGACGGTGCCTATCGTTTCCCCCTTACTCGTTCAGAACAACTTTCCTAGGATTCTCAACAGTCAGTGGCAGAGAGGCCCACCGATGAGCACCTGGGACCGTTCAATGTGCAATGGGACGCGTCTTCCCAGTTGTCACCGGCAACCTCCCTACCAGGGATGTTAGGATCCCGGACGAGCCCCCAGTTGTGAGAAACAGAGCTCACAGTCAAACGATTTAGTCAAGTCAAGTTCTGAAGGAGCAAGATTTTATATTTAACGTTCTTGCAAGACCGGGTGTCCAACAAAATAGGCACACCTTACATCGATTTGCAGCACATTTTTATACTTTTTTACAAGCATTGTAATGGCTTTGCAATGTGTTGTTCTCCCCTAATTGGTGATCCCTGTCCCATCTATGTGTTGTCATTCCCCTATTGGCTCGAGGTGCCCCAAGTTTCCATCCCCATCTAACAATGTCTTCTGTTATCACAAGAGTGCGTTAGTAAACTCATCCATCTTATCCAACACTGTTACATGTCCAGTTCAGATTGGCGGTAATCAATCCTTTGCCAACTTAATCACTGCTGTCCCGACTATCTCAGTGACCTTTTCCCCCTTCTATGCTTAGTTGTAAAAACAACACATCTTGCAGACCATTTGCTTTTTGTAACTTGGGCCTCTTACATTCCTTCAGGATGTGGTGTATGCTTCACTGCACATCACATCTCTGGTGTTATCTCCACACCACAGGCAGTCTTTTTATTACCCCTAACTACTGCTGTGTTAGCAGCATCGAACCTTATGTCCTATGTTTGTGACTAAACTCACAGTTGTTTCCGTATTGTGGGTTATCAATGTGCCTGGCTATATCCAGTCTACCTAACTTTAAGCTATTTCTCTATGCTGTACAGATACATGTGTTAACAGCATCTTCACCTATTGCTCACAGTAATTTACTCATGATGTTCACTCTCATACTCAGAGCATTATCATTGTACACGAATCTAATTCCACTTTCACAGAGTAACCAAACCCAGATCAGAAGTCAGGAGAAACAGAGTGAGAGGGCTGGAGGAGAATAATTCAACACAGAGGGAGAGGGTGAAATTCCCTGGAGGGTTGGGCAGTGGGAGGGGCTGGAAAGGGGATGGGAGGAGGTGGAATTTTAACCCTGTGAGTGACAGGAATCCTGCTGCTCTCCTTCATATACTCCTCCCTCAAAGCAACTGCACCACCCCAGGAGTGGGTGTTTAAGATGTGTTTAAACATGTGGGACACATGAATTGAAATGTATTGTACAGTGCATCGTGTCCTTTAAATCCACAATGATGATCATTCTCTCGCTGCTCACTTTGAGACAGACATGTGGCTCTGCTTCATTCGACCGGAATCGTGCAGATTATAACAGGGAATTTCTTTCTCCGTCGAGAAGCTGGGAGGATATCCCGATATGTTTTCAAGGTGCCAGTTTCAGGGAGAAACCCGGGGAGAATCCGGTCGGTGTCTCCAGTGAGAAAAATCAATATATTTTCAGTCACTTAATATTTTTCTCACGGGTTTCACACTTGTGGTGACCTGCCTCTGATTGGCTCACCCCAGAATAACTTGATTTGAGCAATCTGGGTGTGAGGGGAGGGCACCTTTTAAACACCTCCCCAGCACTTATTCCAGGTCCAATCGGGGACGTGCAGCCAGGGCTCTCGAACGATCAGACAGCCCCACAATTCTCTGAGAGAGCCCCCACCAAGATGCTGGATGGGGCGGAGCAGAAGGGTGACGTCCTCAAACCTCACAGGAGCTCACCGTCTGTCAGCAAGGTCACCAATTCCTCGGGAGGGTGAGGCGGATCCCTCCGGTCCGGCCTGTACCTCCCGGGGATGTGTGAGGACCCCTGCCTGAGGGAGGGCCGGAGGATCCACTCGATATAATCCAGTCACTCGTCACCAAGTCGGACACACTGGAGGCTGGAACGGGCGAGGTCGATGAGGCTGAGCCCACCCGGACACGGGCTGATATCCCCCAGGACCTGCTCGACCTGATCGAGGATTCACTTAAAAAGACCCCACACACTGGGTCACTGGGTGGGGGAGGGGAAGGGTGTAACACCCTTCACCCCCACACTAAAGAGGAAGGGAGAGCTCTCTTCTCTCCGGATCTGTCCAGTGATGATGCTGACAGAGGTTTGTGGGAGAATCTGTCGAAGGACAGCACAGAGGGTGCTGAGTGACTGAGTGTCTAATCCAGCTCCTGTCCATGGCTCCGGAGTGTCTGATTGAGGGTAAATCCCCTCTCTGCCATTCCACTCTATCCGGAGGGGTTTCCTGTACGGGCTCTTGCACAGCTTCCACTCCCTCGATCTCATCGCCCATCCAGACACTCTGTGAGGTTCTGTCCTGTTGTCCGGAGGAGGCAGAGTCTCCCAGTGGGATGCTGTCCATGTGGGATCCTCCTTCTGTCCATCGGGGATTTGGGGTGAAGGGTGTTACACACGGCAGTCCCGTGCAATGGAGAGTGAAATCAATTCACTGATTCCCAGGCTGCCTGTAATTTCTGTAACCTGGAGGAGTCTGTGTTTAATATTTCTATCGAGTGTGAGAGATTCCAGCTCCTCTTCCATTATCTGAAGGGGCTGCTGCTCAATTTCTGGCTGCACTTCAGCCCCACTCTCCTGATCTTTGAGCAGACGGTGCTGAGGAGAGCGGGCAGAGGATCTCCTTATTGGTCTGTTCCTGGGCCTGGGAAAGGTGACCATTAACAGGTCCAGGCAGTGAGCAGTCAATGGGATCATTTGGTGTAACTGCCTGCCTCTCTTCCACAGCTACACCTGGGTGTCCCTCAAGGATGAGGTGCACACCTATCCACCGGTACACTTGAGGCCTTCCATGACCACAGAGCGGGGGTGGAGATGGGGGTGTGGAGGGGAGGGGGGGAATGGGGGGGAGATGGAGGGGGATGTGGTGTGGAGGGGTTGTGAGGGTGGTGGGGGCAATGTGGAGGAGTGGTGATTCAGTGCAACATCAGCCTTGTAAAGTATCCGTAATTTGAATTTTAAAGTTTCAAAATTTTAAACTTTCTTAAAGTTCAAATGTTAAGTTTTGGCTCTTTGCTCCAGTGGGTTATTCCTGCCCCGTTCAAATGGGACACTTCATTGTTTAGATTTGCTCAAAAGAGGAATAAATAGATACAGACTGAAACTGTCACTGTTGGGTTTGGAGGCACATGCTTTTAATGTGTAATTCTGTAAATAAATGCAGATGAAAGTGTGTAAAGATTGGCTCCAGTTCTATCCTCTTTGGAGGAGAGCGACAGTGAATCCTCCACACAAGAAGCTTTGGTTGGACAGAGTCTCACCCGGAATCACTGATTGGTTCAAAGGGGATGTTTCATTGATATTATTTATCTAGCCTACATTTCCATTCCATTCCCAATCTTTTATCGCTGTTCTGTCTTTCTACTGTCACTGAGCCTGGGCTGATTTTAGAATAAACTCAGACAAAATGGTTTGAAATGTTCAGACTGGTCTGACTCTGGATCTTTAAATGGAATTCAAAGTCATTTCCAAATCTGGGTGCACAATCTTAAACTGAAATTAATAAACTCAATCTGTCACATTTTACTGTGTTATGAACTCAAAGTGTCAATTTTTATTTGCTATTACCAGGCCAGGATTCTAATAAATACAAACATGAGCATTGCTGAATAAAGAGACATGCTGTCAGACTTTAAAAATCTTTACTTAGACTGGTGGAAGGTGCGAAGTGATGTTCCACATGGATGAAGGCTGGGACGACAGTTGTTAATAATTTGAATCAATGATGAGGAGTTAGGAAGCTGAAAATCAGAATTTGAGGATGAAATTCGAATTGGAAATGCAGTTAATAGAGAGGAAAGAATCAACTGAAAATCATCTGAGACATTGTCCTGAATTATGCAGCCAGAGACTGTTCTGTTTGGTTCACCGTCACTTCCTCCTTTGATCGATTTGTTGCTGTTTGTTGTCAGAAGGAGAAATGAAAATATTGAACCAAGAAAACTGCAGCTGTGGTTCCAGCAACAACCAGTATTCTGCTGTGTCTGAGAAACATTCCCATCTAATTTGCAATAGAAACCAGAGGGATAATCGACAATGTACCATTTCTCTGCCAAGTAAAAGCAATCGATTTTACTGAGCCCGTGTGGGTGAGATTTAACTGGCTTGATACGATTTTGAGCCCATTGCTCCCTTTCACTTTAATTTTGTTGCTCAATTTCCTGACGGTCAGATATATTTTACAGTCGAGTCTATAAGAGACTGAGAGGAAAGAGCAATGGAGAAAATCATTACTGAGTCAGGATCCCAGTGTCTTTCCTGACACTGATGCTCGGCTCTCTGCTGGATGGATTTTTTTACCCTGATCTATTTCTGGTTTAAATATAGGAATAACATTCATTGGCCACAGGATCTCTGGCAGAATTTGAGTGTTAAATTTTTTTTACAATCACTTTTCTGTATTTTTATGTGATTCCAACCCAACCTCAAGTTTTATCCAGTCTTTGATTATTTTATCAAATTTCGAACTGTACTGACCTGAAATGGTCTGATGAATTTATTCAATTATTATTCAATAGTTCAATTCCTCTCCTCATGAATCTTTCTCCCGTCTCTAGTCTCCCAATCCTTATTCACTGGTTCATTCTGCTCCAACTGTCCCACGACACACACAACTTCTTTCTAACTGAGCTCAGAGCTGTGCTCCACTTGTCCATTTGTCAGTTTGCCCCTCTCTAGTCAGAATTCTAGTAAAGCCGAGTTGAGTTAGCCTCTACTTTCTACTTTTATTGCAGCAAAACATTTCATAAGTCACACATACAGGCAGAGTCAACATGGTTTTATTGGTCTTTAATGCAAGGAGATGGAGTATAAAAAACCCATTTAGAATTGGTCTGGTTTCTTCCATTCTCTCCACTGGTGGAAAGGAATAGGGGCTCTAATATATGGAATAGATACAAGAAATTCATTTAAAAATTACTTTTCAGTAAAACCTACAGCAAGCTGCATTTTCTAAGAGTGAAAGCTGACTGAGCAGATACATGGTGAACTCCCTTCACATCAATGTGACATTGCTAATAAAGATTACACACATCTACAAGTCACTGTCCTTAGGGTCGTCACAATGTCAACTCTCACTAAAATACAATGTTAGCTGGGAGAAATAAAACCACAATCAGGTAAAGGAACACGAGGCCCCAAGTCTTATTGTCTCATTGGACGCGATATGTTGACCAAACAGTTTGACCAACATGACCATAACACAGCCCGAGTTTTTCAAAAATAAATTCAGAAAAACAGAAATTGGATGGTCAACTTAATTATAATAGGAGGGTTTTCTCACCTGATATGGGGTAATGAGTTGGGTGGTCTATTATTTAGAGAATGATCATCTTCCACATCGCCTTTTAATTATACAACACCAAAAACTCATTGTAAATATCTCCAGAAAATTTGAATGATCAGATTTGTTAGGGGAGAGTGTGATAGCGATCAGCTCCCTTTGAGATCCATCCTAACAAGTCTCACACTCTCGGGGATCAGGGAAAAATTACTCTGATATTTGATGGATGTTCAATTCCTCTTTTAGAATCTAATATTTGTATTAAGTAAGAGTTTACATTTGGGATTCTCTGATCGATATTAGAATTAACTATCTATTCGGAATATTATTTAAGTGTTGCAATTTACATTCTCTGTATAATCACTCTGTTACAGGCTTTTTCATAATATTAAATTTATCTGTTTACTTAAAATTTAAACTGTCTCATTTAATCTTTTGTATCAAACACTCCTCGATCCCACCTCCTATTCCCTTTGGGAGAAAATAATTTCTGAGGAGTTCTCCTCCAGATCCTTACAATATCCGGGAAATTACAATCGAGCTAAGAATGCAGTTGGATTTTAGGCTATTGGGTGGAAGGTAACATTCTGGACTGACTTTCTTCCTTTGGGTGTAGAGATAGCTCGACACTGTGGACCCAAATTACACGTCCTGGAGTTTGCTTCCCTCTGACTGAAGTTGAGAAAGTGAGTTTCACAATGAGCCGGATCCGACTGGCTTCCTGTAAAAGTTACGATTGTAAAAACACCACAGGAGTTCCAGGATTCAGACCCAGCGACAGTGAAGGAACAGCGATATATTTCCATGTTACCTCAATGTTCCATGTTACCACCATGAGATAAACTCCACACACAGGACTCACTCAAAGGGTGGTGAATCTCTGGAATTCTCTGCCCGTTGAAGTGGTGGAGGCTACCTCGCTAAATATTTTTAAGACGCGGGTTGATGGGTTTTTGATAAGAGAAGGGATTAAGGGTTATGGGGAGAGGGCGGGAATGTGGAACTGAGCCACGACAGATCAGCCATGATCTTATTGAATGGCGGGGCAGGCTCGAAGGGCTAGATGGCCTACTCCTGCTCATATTTCTTATGTTCTTATGTAGGACTACACCCCAACTGGTCTACATTAATCACTGTACAGAAAATACAGAAACAATTAGATGGTCAAAAAGTGATTGGACATCAAGAGGGTAAATAATACATTGCCTTACGGACACACACTGCATACTTCTCTTCCCAAAGGTCTGAAGTCTGAATCTGCTGTCAATCTCTCTGCTCCTGTTAATATTGAGTGTGGTTGTAGAAGCGAATGCAGCCTCTGCCTAATGTGATAGTGGGGTGGGACTGGAACCTGACTTCCATTCCCATTGCAGTTCAGTGAGAAACTACATCAGCCGACACATCCCAACCTGCTCAACATACTTACCTTCATTCAATGTCTTGATGGTGTGTGGGTAGAACAACGATTAACAGTTATCAGTGATATTGGCAGCTCCCAGGAAACTTTGGGAATTCCTTGATGATGAGGGAATGAGGGAATCCACTGTCTCACTGGCAATGGTCTCAAAATCATCATGTGGGTATGCCGGCGTTGGACTGGCGTAAACACAGTAAAAAGTCTGACAACACCAGGTTTTAGTCCAACCTATTTATTTGATAATATTCTCACAAGCTTTCGAGGGGTTACCCTCTTCGTCAGGTGAATGGAGAGTTCTGGCCTCAGACAGAGCATATAAAGCACAGACAGTTTAGAGATTACTGATTAAAATGCGAATCCTTACACCTAACCTGCTGTTCAAGACCTGAAGTGGCTGACAATGTGAGTGGTAGGAGCACTGATCACAGTTTAAAGAGATGTGTATTGTCTCCAGACAGTACAGTAAGTGAGGTTTTGCAAACCCAGGCAAGTCACGGGGGTTACAGATAGTGCGACATGAACCCAAGATCCCTGTTGAGACCGTCCTCATGTGTGCGGAACTTGGCTATCAGTCTCTGCTCAGCGACTCTGCGCTGTCGTGTGTTGTGAAGGCCGCCTTGGAGAATGCTTACCCGAAGGTCAGAGGCTGAATGCCCGTGACCACTGAAGTGTTCGCCAACAGGAAGGGAACAGTCTTGCCTGGTGACTGTCGAGCGATGTTCATTCATCCGTTGTCGTAGCGTCTGCATGGTCTCCCCAATGTACCATGCTTCGGGACATCCTTTCTTGCAACGTATCAGGTAGACAATGTTGGCCGAGTTGCAAGAGTATTTACCATGTACCTGGTGGATGGTATTCTCACGTGTGATGATGGTATCCATGTCGATGATCCGGCATGTCTTGCAGAGGTTGCTGTGACAGGGTTGTGTGGTATTGTGGTCACTGTTCTCCTGAAGGCTGGGTAGTTTGCTGCGAACAATGGTCTGTTTGAGGTTGTGTGGTTGTCTGAAAGCAAGAAGTGGGGGTGTGGGGATGGCCCTGGCGAGATGTTCGTCTTCATCAATGATATGTTGAAGACTCCGGAGAAGATGTCCAGTACTTCCCCGGAGCGGAGAAGCTACGACATCTTCTCCGGAGTCTTCAACATATCATTGATGAAGACGAACATCTCGCCAGGGCTATCCCCACACCCCCACTTCTTGCTTTCAGACAACCACACAACCTCAAACAGACCATTGTTCGCAGCAAACTACCCAGCCTTCAGGAGAACAGTGACCACAATACCACACAACCCTGTCACAGCAACCTCTGCAAGACATGCCGGATCATCGACATGGATACCATCATCACACGTGAGAATACCATCCACCAGGTACATGGTAAATACTCTTGCAACTCGGCCAACATTGTCTACCTGATACGTTGCAAGAAAGGATGTCCCGAAGCATGGTACATTGGGGAGACCATGCAGACGCTACGACAACGGATGAATGAACATCGCTCGACAGTCACCAGGCAAGACTGTTCCCTTCCTGTTGGCGAACACTTCAGTGGTCACGGGCATTCAGCCTCTGACCTTCGGGTAAGCATTCTCCAAGGCGGCCTTCACGACACACGACAGCGCAGAGTCGCTGAACAGAGACTGATAGCCAAGTTCCGCACACATGAGGACGGTCTCAACAGGGATCTTGGGTTCATGTCGCACTATCTGTAACCCCCGTGACTTGCCTGGGTTTGCAAAACCTCACTTACTGTACTGTCTGGAGACAATACACATCTCTTTAAACTGTGATCAGTGCTCCTACCACTCACATTGTCAGCCACTTCAGGTCTTGAACAGCAGGTTAGGTGTAAGGATTCGCATTTTAATCAGTAATCTCTAAACTGTCTGTGCTTTATATGCTCTGTCTGAGGCCAGAACTCTCCATTCACCTGACGAAGAGGGTAACCCCTCGAAAGCTTGTGAGAATATTATCAAATAAATAGGTTGGACTAAAACCTGGTGTTGTCAGACTTTTTACTCTACTCAAAATCATCCCCAGAGCCACCAAGTCACCACACTCCATGTCATCAACCCTTGTGACCCACCGACTCACCACATAGAGTGAGTGAGTTGATTGGACTCTCCCGGCAGCCTTGCTTCAAAGAACAAAGAAAATTACAGCACAGGGACAGGCCCTTCGCCCCTCCAAGCCTGCACCGACCATCCTGCCCGACTGAACAAAACCCCCTACCCTTCCAGGGACCGTATCCCTCTATTCCCATCCTATTCATGTAGTTGTCAACACGCTTCTTAGAAGTCACAACTGTATCCGTTTCCATTACCTCCCCCAGCATTGAGTTCCAGACACCCATTACCCTCTGTGTAAAAAATCTGCCTCGTATGTCTCCTTTAAAACTTGCCCCTTGCACCTTAAGCCTGTGCCCCCTAGTAATTGATTCTTCACCCTGGGAAAAAGTTTCTGACTATCCACTCTGTCCCTGCCTCTCATAATCTTGTAGACTTCTATCCAGTCACCCCTCAACCTCTGTCGTTCCAGTGAAAACAAACTAAGTTTCTTCAACCTCTCCTCATAGCTAATGCCCTCCATACCAGGGCAACATTCTGGTAAATCTTTTCTGTATTCTCTCGAAAGCCTCCACATCCTTCTGATACTGTGGCGACCAGAATTGAACACGATATTCCAAGTGTAGCCTAACTAAAGTTCTATAAAGCTGCAACGTGGCTTGCCAATTTTGAAACTTAATACCCCGGCCGATGAAGGCAAGCATGCCGTATGCCTTCTTGACTACCTTCTCCATCTGCATTGCCACTTTCAGTGACCTGTGTATCTGTACACCCAGATCCCTCTGCCTATCAATACTCTTAAGGGTTCTGCCAAGTCCTCATCGACCCTTTCTGGCACCTCTTCAAACAACTCCAGCAAATTAGTTAAATGGATGTCAGCACAGTGGCACTGCTGCCTCACAGCGTCAGTGACCCAGGTTCAATTCTGGCCTTGGGTGACTGTGTGGAGTTTGAATATTCTCTCTGTGTCAGCGTACGTTTCCTCCGGGTGCTCCTGTTTCCTCCCATCTGCTTAGAAGTAGTTCTAATACATAAGTGTTGAAGCAGATACTAAAATCTGTTGACAGTCTGCCTTAGAACCAAGTTCCAGAACCAGAGTCCAAACCCAAGAACCCAATCTCAGAACATGGTGACAAGCTCAGAACAGGGGGTGTCAATGGCAAAGGCAGCATTTGTTGCCCATCCCTAATATCTACACAGACTAATGGAGCCATTCACTGACACAAACTGTAATGCACCCTTCACTAGTTATTGTAAGTTAGTAAACCAGTTACAGAATCAGCTTCCCGTAAAGAAACAACGGTGTTCCAGCACCACCAGGTGGCCGAAGTCAGTAATGCAGGAAAAATAAATCTGTGGAGTCCCGATCTCAGGCAGCAGGAGGCGGTGTTGCTCCATGTAAAATAGGATGTTTATGTTAAAAGTGTTTTTATTGATTTACCCTAATAAACATCAATACAAAGAAAACCTTGGAGAAATATAATCAGATAGGACTGACTAAAATCCTGACATCGCCTTTCAGGCAGGAAATCAAATTGTGTGAACGAATTGAATATTGAAATCAATTTGAGGTCCTGAATAACGGAAAGATTCTGAGAAATTACTGGGTTAAAAATAAATCCACAGACAGTTTGTGGCTTTAGATTTACTATTTTGTTGACAAGTAATGTTGTTGCATCAGGTCAACTGTATTTATACAATCAAACAATTTCATCTGTTATAATGAAAGCAAAATTCTGCTGATGGTGGAAATCGTCTGAAAAAGATTCATATTCCACTCGAGATGTTAACTCTGTTTTTCTCTCTCCACAGACGGGACCGACTGAGCATTTTTCCAGCACTTTTGGTATTAATTTGATCTGAGGGTGAATTGAACAAAGAAACATGTTGTTGCAGTTTCGCCGCAAGCCATTAGGTGGAGCAGTTGCATGGGTTTTAAAAATCGAATTTGATTGCTGCAATACCATTCTGAGCCAGGGGGAGGTGGTGTTGCTCTGTCTGATTTCACTTTCATTCTCACATTCTAACTATCCACCAGTCCCCCAGTTATTAATCCAGGAGAACTTTCTTATCTTCTCTGTACTCGGAAAACAGCCCCAGATTTTTGAATTCACCTCTTGACACACAGCAAGATCCCAAACTGGGGAATTTCACTCTCCCAACCTGGGCTTTTTTGAACATTGTCCAGACTGGCAGTGTGGAATTTCCCGATAGGGACTCGGTGTGTGACAGGAACATGGAATTGGGAAGTCCAGGCTCATGTTTATTTTCCCTCCTTTCTTTCTGATCTAATTCTCTTTCAGTTGTGAAGAAAGGTGCTGCTGAACTGTCTGATCAGCCGAGTCTTTCAGCATTTTGTGTTTTTGGGATTGCTGCCAGTACCAGGTATCCAGCAGCAGGAGGCGACATTGCACCGTTAAACTTTACTGATGTTTGAACAGCTCGACAGCACCATCTTCTGGCTGAAATCGGCACTACAATGAACTGCAAGGGAAAGTTCAACACTCTGGGCTGAATGGTCACTGTGATCACTGCTCACAAAACAGGCGTTGGAGTCAAGTGTGGGAGCAGAGTGAGAAATGGAAACGGGGAAGAAATCCCAGCTACAGACTGGGAAACAGGGGAAGAGATGGAGGATGGGACTGGGTGGTTTGACTGACTGAAGCAGGGAGTAAATGAAGGAAGGAGAGACACAAGATATTTAATTTATTTTGTTCTTCAAACTTGTGTGTTTTAACCTCTAATAGCGAATGAAGACACTAAATCGACTTTGAATGTTTAAACACAACTTTCTTTATTCTGGTCTCTAACACAGGCTCATCCAGACTCGAAATGTTCGCTCTAACTCTCTCCACAGATCTGTCAGACCCACTGAGATTTTCCAGCATTTTTCTGTTTTTGTTTCTTTATTTTTTAGCTACTTAGAAACGAGTCAATACCTGCAATGCATAAATACTCTCTATCCGTTGCTGAAATTGAGGCTGATTTCCACTTGCATACGAAACCTGGCCAGGATTTTGCCAGGTAACTATCAGTCTTCTTCTTCCAGATGTTATTGTTTTCTGTGAATGTTGGTCCAGATTTTGCCTGAACACAAGCTCTTTGTTAGCATTCCTATACCTCAATGGGTCTTTGGCCGCCAGCCAATGAATTGATCAAAAACTGTTCGATGAGGCCAATCAGATAGACCCAGCACAGAGGGTCAGGACCCACCAGACCCCATCATGTTTATGCCTTACTGCATGTAGCCCACATTCCAGTGCCCAGATAAGGAGACACTGGCTCCCCGCCTTCAGCTCTTTCTTTGGAATAAGTCTCAGGCCAGCTTGGCCACAGGAAATCCGAGCGTGCTTACAACATGGACCAAAAACCTGCTTTGCTTGATTGAAGTTGAATCTCTGAAAGTTATTCGGCTACAGTCCTTCCTCTTGATCCCTGAAGCCACAGGCAAAATGGATCACTTACCCATGACCAAATCAACATGGAAGTGAAAATCAAACTGCAAGACAATCAAATAAATTCATTCAAATTACACAATATCAGTGTTATATCACATACATCACTTAATATATTTCATAAAGCATTCCTGTTTACACCACCATAACTCTGCATTTAACTGTTTGGTTACCTCCGTCTTCCATTTAATAACCCATATTGTTACCACAATTAAATACAACAAGGTGGAAAGATTATTAATTGTTGAAGGCCTTTTAATTTGTACCCTTCAAATAACCAGACCAAATCACAGAGTTCAAATCAAGGTTGAGGACTGGTTCCAAATCTCGAATCTTTAGTTTCAGACCTAACCTCATCTATCAGATCTCTGGAAAGATTCTCACCCTTCATCCACCCTTTGACTGAGGCCCCAGTGGTCTTAGTTAACCCTTCAGTTACCTGATTCAATGTTTTTATGAGTCCATCACCCTGTAGGTCTGTGGCAGTGAGTGCATTCTCGGTTCCATAGCCTCCAACTGTCATCCCTTTCCGTGGCAACCCAGGAGGAATAGCCATTCAGTTCAGACAGTTGTACTGAATTAAATACCGAGTTTGCACTCCCAAACAATCCCCCAAAATCACCCAGTACATCTCATATCTGTGATTCAGGAGCAATTCTGTAAGTATTGTTGGTTACCCCCAGAGACACCATTGTCACATCATGTAATAAAGTTTTAGCTTTCCCAGTCCTAACTAACCCATCAGGGGGAGGCTCGACCATGTTTGGACATTGGGTAGGTTTTTGATATCCACAAGGATTAAGCTGGTAATACCTAATATCTCTACAATCAAGTCTTATATATTACTTGTTAACATAATTCTTGACAATGTTGGCCAGGCTCTGTGACATTGAATAAATATCTCCACAAATCCAGTATTTGAATCATATTATATCCTTTTAATACCTAAATTACCCTCTGAGTCTATCTCAACTGATCATCCCAACTCACAGGGTTTGATGAATATGCTCCCCTTAAGCCCTTTTCAAAACTCCATCCTAAGAGGGTGAACACTATACTCCTGTCTCATCCTTTTTTAACCCATCCACCCCCGGGTCAGCAATTCGAATTGACATGCCTGGTTTTCCTCAGGGTACAAAAACCTCATGCTCTGTCAGTTCCTCCCCATGATGGCTCGATTACTTGTGTTCGATGATTGGTGGGGGTGGCTTGATGCAATATCCAGATATTGAGTTTCTTTATCCAGCCCTGCATTGCTTCCACCCTCTATGATTTGTTAAAGCGGAGGAATCTCTCATGGGGAATTCTTCCACCCACCTGGTAAATTGATCTATAATTACTAGGCAAGATCACTTCCCTTTTGATGAGGGTAGCGGAACCCGTAAACTCAATCTGTATCTGATCCCAAGGTCCTCTGGGACGAGGCTGGTGATCGAGTTTAATTTTTATTGCCTTTGCAAGGTTGTACTGGGGACACAAAGTGCATTGCTGGCAAAATTGTGCAGTTTCCCCTCCTATTCCCTTCCAATACCACATACTCCACAGAGAAACCAATTTCAAAACAATTGAAATAAAATCTATTATATCCAATCTAATATATTAATCGAATATATTATAAATCTAATATATTATATCCATTAAATCTAATATATTGTCCTGTCTGGTGGTAAATCCCCATTCAGAGTCTTCTGATGCTTCTTGGGGCAACCACTTTCCCCTTCTTTCCTCCACACTCCTTCACTATCTGGTGTTGCCCCCATTCTTTCCACTCTTGTCTCATTATTATTCTCAATCACTTCTTTCTCTTCTCTCACCCTTGGGTTGGGCAATCTGTGCAACAAGACAATCCTCCCTTTTTGTAAACTCCAGCTTCATCTTCACATGATTTGTGTTCAATTCCATTAATATTAACTGGAATGTGGTCTCTTGATGCTCCTTTCTCCCTGACACTCCCCACCTGCAGATCACCTCACTCAATATCATTCAAAATAACAACATGCATGGACTTCAAATATTCATGATGTGGGTATGCTGGCGTTGGACTGGGGTAAACACAGTAAAAAGTCTGACAACACCAGGTTTTAGTCCAACCGATTTATTTGATAATAGACTCACAAGCTTTCGAAGGGATTCCCTCTTCGTCAGGTGAATGGAGAGTTCTGGCCTCAGACAGAGCGTATAAAGCACAGACAGTTTAGAGATTACTGATTAGAATGCAAATCTTTACACCTAACCTGCTATTCAAGTCCTGTATAGCAGGTTAGGTGTAAAGATTTGCATTCTAATCAGTAATCTCTAAACTGTCTATGCTTTATATGCTCTGTCTGAGGCCAGAACTCTCCATTCACCTGACGAAGAGGGAAACCTCGAAAGCTTGTGCGTTTACTATCAAATAAATCGGTTGGACTAAAACCTGGTGTTGTCAGACTTTTTACTTCAAATATTCTCCAGCCCTCCATTTATCTGTATCCATCTGATGGATATTCCTTGCCAAGTTTATTAACTAATAGGCCCTTAATTGTTCCTGTCCAAATTATTTATCCTTTCAGAATAATTTTGTTCCTTGTTCATTTTTGACAGGTACTGATTCATTTAATTCTGCCCCAATTGTTTTGGAATTGGTTTCTCTATGGAATGTGTGTCAGTGCCTTGATCACTTTGGCCCCATTAACCATTTCATGTCATGTTGTTTGTCAAGTAGTGTGCATGTCTGAGACCTGCTCTTAAGTATATAGATACAAGAACTTCCAAACCCTTGAATGGGTTTATTTTGGACTGGTTTCCTGCAAATTAGTTACTTAGTACGTAACTCATCTGCACACTTATGCAGTATCTCAATATCATACCAACACCTTCCTGACTCTCAGGTGATCTTGTCGAAGTCTTTCCTCATCTCTGCAAATATGGTCCGGATACCTCAGGTATTGGTCAGAGTATCAAATTCTGTTCTCTTAAAAAACATAGACAAGGACACAAATATCATCAGGAGAAGGCTACCAATTTACTAGCCAATTTATACTTTCCTTTCGCTGGAATACACATCAGTGCCAGATCAAAATGTTCCATGGAATTGAATTGCACTCAATCTCCCAACACCCATTTGCTGTTTAATTTCCGATCTCTATCTTCTACCTTAATCCTATCCAGTTTGCTTCACAACATTTTAAAAACAGAAATCAAACATTCCTATTTGATTCCAAGCAGTTACCATTTTGATTCCGTTTTGTCTTAAAGAGCATCATTTTTAAGTTTGCTTGTTAACAGTGTATATGTCAGAATTCTCCCAAATTCAAACAGTGTTGTTGCCTTTCAAATGTCCATTAATACCTATCTTGTGTCATCTTCAAAAAAATCTTTGTTCCGACACCCATAGATACCACATAAAGTGTGTATGTTTTCTTAAAATAACTTTAAATGTTTTTTTAATCACCAGTTAGTCTCATTATCCATCAAGTAAATCCCACCTTTAATTCCGTCCAACCTGTTCAACTGTTGCTAATCCTGTCCTTGGCTTTCCAATCACTCCACTGTAACCTGTCGACAAACAGGGTCACATCAGCTCCCCTATGAGCCTGTTCACTTCCTCACATCTCATCTGCACACCACACACATGGTCCTTCAATGTTCATCTATCCCACTGGGTTATTTTCCTCATCTCTGACTATAGTAATCCGCCTATTTGCTGGCAGGAGCAGGCTTTCCTCTTGAGTCTGCCTCACATCCGACACGGTTTTCAACCTTCCCATATTCAGAATTTGTACCAGAGTGTGTTCTGTGTGCAAAGTTACTTCCCCCAACATTGAGCAAATTGGTTTGCCAACTCTGACTGCCCGTGCTGAATAATCCAGGGGCTTGAAAACATCTGGTTAACCCCTGTGGCACCTGCTGATTGTTTATTTGAATAGTATGCTACGGGTCGCTTTTGGTCTCCACGCTGCTGGGTTACTACAGCAGTGTAGTAATTCCCATTGTTGTGACAATATATGTGGAATGGTGAGTCAGGTCTGGTAATCCCAGAGCTGGGGATGTTGCTAGACATTGTTTAATAGAAGTGAATGTAAACCTTGCACTCCCCCACACATTCTGTCTTCTGTAACTCCTGACCAGATGCCCTCCCCAACTTTTTTCCAGATTTGAAATCGGGCTGATGATTGGTACAATATTGGAACTCTAAAATTAAAATCTCAAATATCTTGAAGCTGCTGCAAATCTTGTTCCATTTGGAGTTCGCTGCCACAGAAAATCCATCCTGCTTGGAGCAGAATGGGTTCATTCATATTTGATCATTCAAAACCTTAAAATCTTTGCCATCTTCCTGTTGTGACTATCAGTCCCATCGTTAATGCTTATATGCAGCTCACCTTGTTAACGGCACTCAGCTGCAGCCACTTTGGGTGAATCACGTACACGGACAGTCCATGCCAGCGAGAATCACACGGAGGCTCTTCCATTCCACTAAATGAGGAAAGATTGCAGTGCAGGGCGTGCCGAAAAAACCAGAGCAAATAACTTCCGTTTTCTCACCACTAAGGCATTTAGAACATTTTTGGTAAGTTTCTACCCATCCTGCTGAACATTTTCATTTTGCACTCATCAGGACAACACAAGAATGTCACAAATACTCGCCTTTTTTGAATTTTAGAAAATACTGTAACCTCCCTGGTGTATTCTCCATGGCAATGCCTCAAACAATCAGAGCGTCTTTGCCAACCAATCAGCAAAACTTTCTCTTTTGCAGCACAAATTGTTGTTCCCTTTTGAAATTTGGTATTCTTGCATTTATCCTGATGAGTGCAAGATGAAAAGTTTTGATAGCATGTCTCTTTATTCAGCAGTGTTCATGTATGTATTTCTTCGAATCCTGGCCTGGTAATATCAAATAAAAATCGACACTTTGAGCTCATAACACAATAAAATGTGACTGATTGCGTTTATTAATTTCAGTTTAAGGTTGTGCACCCAGATTTGGAAATAATTTTGAATTACATTTAATGATTCAGAGTCTTAGGCCAGTCTTGTGTGGAGGATTCACTGTCACTCTCCTCCAAAGAGTGATATTTCAGAAAGACAGTGGTGAAGGATAGAACTGGAGCCAATCTTCAAACACTTTTATCTGCATTTATTTACAGAATTTTACATTAAAAGCATGTGCCTCCGAACCCAACAATGACAGTTTCAGTCTGCATCTATTTATTCCTCTTTTGAACAAATCTAAACAATGAAGTGTCCCATTTGAACAAATTTGATCAAAGCACCAAAACTTTAAATTATTTTACCTGGACTGATGTTGCACTGAGACACCACCCTTCCACATCTCTCCCACAGTCCCAACATGCTTTCTCTCCAACACTTCCTGCACTTCTACCTCCACACTCCCTCCCCACCTCCACCCCCCACTCCGCAGCATTGGTCATGGAAGGCCTCAAGCGTACCGGTGGATAGGTGTGCACCTCATCCTTGAGGGACACCCAGGTGTAGCTGTGGAAGAGAGGCAGACAGTTACACCAAATGATCCCATTGACTGCTCACTGCCTGGACCTGTTAATGGTCACCTTTACCAGGCCCAGGAACAGACCAATAAGGAGATCCTCTGCCCGCTCTCCTCAGCACTGTGTGCTCAAAGATCAGGAGAGTGGGGCTGAAGTGCAGCCAGAAATTGAGCAGCAGCCCCTTCAGATAATGGAAGAGGAGCTGGAATCTCTCACACTCGATAGAAATATTAAACACAGACTCCTCCAGGTTACAGAAATTACAGGCAGCCTGGGAATCACTTGATTTCACTCTCCATTGCACGGGACTGCCGTGTGTAACACCCTTCACCCCAACATTGAGGAGAATTGTTTGATAGAGCAGACGCAGCACGGCTTCGTTCAGGGGAAGTCGTGTCTGACGAATTTATGGGAATTCTATGAGGATGTGTCGAGTGCGGTGGATAGAGAGGAAACGGTGGATGTGGTGTTTCTCGATTTTCAGAAGGCGTTTGATAAGGTGCCGCACAAAAGGTTGTTACACAAGGTGAGGGGGCATGGAGTTGGGGGTAGGGTGTTAGCGTGGATAGGGGGTTGGCTGTCAAATAGGAGGCAGAGAGTGGGGGTCAATGGGTGCTATTCGGATTGGCGGTTGGTGACTAGTGGAGTGCCCCAGGGATCGGTGCTGGGGCCTCAGCTATTTACCATTTACATAGATGATCTGGAGGAGGGAACCGAGTGTAAGGTGTCGAAATTTGCTGATGACACAAAGATTGGTGGAACGGCAAATTGTGCGGAGGGTGTGGAAAGTCTGCAGAAGGATCTCGATAGGCTGAGCGAGTGGGCGAGGACCTGGCAGATGGAATACAATGTTGGCAAGTGTGAGGTTATCCACTTTGGTAGGAATAATGGTAGGAAGGACTACTACTTACAGGGCGAAAAGCTGCAGCATGCGACGGTGCAGAGGGACCTCGGGGTCCTTGTGCATGAGTCGCAAAAACCCAGCCTACAAGTGCAGCAGGTGGTCAGGAAGGTGAATGGGATGCTGGCCTTCATAGCGAGGGGGATTGAATATAAAAGTAGGGAGGTCTTGCTGCAGCTGTATAGGGCATTGGTGAGGCCACAGCTGGAGTACTGTGTGCAGTTTTGGGTGCCGTACTTACGCAAGGATATTTTGGCCTTGGAGGGAGTGCAGAGGAGGTTCACTAGGCTGATACCGGAATTGAGGGGGTTGAGCTATGAGGAGAGGCTGAATAAATTGGGCTTGTACTCGTTAGAGTTTAGAAGGATGAGGGGAGATCTCATTGAGACGTATAAGATGATGAAAGGGATGGATAGAATAGAGGCGGAGAGGTTCTTCCCACTCAGAAAGGACAACAGGACTGGAGGGCACAGCCTCAATATAAAGGGGGGGGCAGTTTAGAACGGAGTTGAGGAGGAACTTCTTCACTCAAAGGGTGGTGAATCTCTGGAATTCTCTGCCCGTTGAAGTGGTTGAGGCTTCCTCGCTAAATATATTTAAGCCGCGGGTAGATAGGTTTTTGGTAGGCAAGGGGATTAAGGGTTATGGGGAGAAAGCGGGAAAGTGGAACTGAGCCATTTCAGATCAGCCATAATCTTGTTGAATGGCGGGGCAGGCTCGAAGGGCTAGGTGGCCTACTCCTGCTCCTATTTCTTATGTTCTTAAATCCCCGATGGGCAGAAGGAGGATCTCTCAAGGGTCCCACTGGGAGACTCTGCCTCCTCCGGACCACAGGACAGAATGTCACAGAGTGTCTGGATGGGCAATGAGATCGAGGGAGTGGAAGCTGTGCAAGAGCAGCCCGTACAGGAAACCCCTCCGGGCAGAGTGGAATGGCAGAGAGGGGATTTACCCTCAATCAGACACTCCGGAACCATGGACAGGAGCTGGATTAGCCAACAAAATGGGCCCTGAATCTGATGTCCACAATATTGATGATCCACCGTCAAACTCTTTCTCCTGATCCAGGTGGGATTGGTCAGGGTGGATCCTGTGGGTCAGCACGGTGCCCAGGTGAGCAGACATGGTCCTGACAAAGATCTTGTAGTCTGTGCTGAGGGAGACTGGGCACCACTTCATAAACAGGGGGAGATCGCCCCTCTTGGGCAAGAGGACAATAATGGAGAGGAACATTTCTCCGGTCACAAGATTTTCCCTCAGGACCCATGTGTAGTCTCCCTGCCCACCCCCCAGGACATCCCAGAACCTGCTCTATGGTCAGCTTGTCCAGCCCCGGGGACTTGCCCCTCGAGAGCCGGTCAGGGACACTGGTCAGCTCAGTCAGGCTAAGGGGGACCCTCTGCACTGACCTTCAACAGATCCTCCCACAAACCTCTGTCAGCATCATCACTGGACAGATCCAGAGAGAAGAGAGCTCGGGAGTGGGCTGGGGCCTCAACACTGATACTCTCCAATTCAAGACCAGGGATCCGTCATTGTGCAGCAGCCCCAGGAGCTGCTTACAGAGTCGCTGCCTTTTTTCCAGTGAGTAGAAGATGGGGAGACAAGATCCAGGTTCTGAAGGAACCAGATCTGTGATCTCACAAACACATCACAGAATTCGATAACCTGCTGCGCTCTCAGAGCGCCGTTCTTCTCTCCGTACACCTTCCACGGGGCCAGATCCTTGTTGTGGGGCTTCTAGGATGCTTTGCTCGTTAATGTCGTTATAATCACCATTCCCCTTAAATAGCCAGACAAAGTCACAGAATGGTTCAAAATGATTTATTGAAGACTACAGCAATTGGACCCTCTTTAGACGATAAAGGCGAGACAGAGTTCAGAATTTAGAAATACACAAGCAGTTATAGTTTCAAATTTGATTACAAGTAATTAACATCGACCAATCAATGTACAGGAGTTATCTCTATCCACTCACAGTTACAGATTAAGGTTACATCATTCATAAGATACAGATATTTAAACAAATCACAATCACATTACGCTTGCTTAATTGTAATATCCAATCAGAGTTAAGTTTCGATTGTAGGTTATTGTTCCAACTATCTTTGGACACTCCAGCTGTGTCTGAATGTGAGAACACAAATCAATCCTCCCATTCCAAATGTCTGCTTCAATGGCCTCTCCCAGACAAAGGCATCCTCCTCCCCTTCTGTTTATATGAAAGGTCTGTAACTCAGACACTCGGCCTTTGCCTGGCAACAGCAGCTTACTATCCTGATATGCATGTCTCTGCTGTTAAACTGTGTGCAGGCTTTTTTGTGGTTTAACCTTTCACTTGACACAGTTATTAATATGGCTGCTATTCACTTCTATAATTATTAGTATGGGTACTATTCCCCCTCAGTCCTCAACTCAGAGTGAACTCCAGGTCGAGCACCTCCTGCTCCCACCCCTCGATCCTGGCCTTCTGTCCCCTCATTGAACCCCTCACAGTCTCCCGACAGAAGATGTGAACCTTCTGCGAGACGTCAGCTCCGACCATCGGTTGAGGGTCAGCTGGACTTTGCCACGAGCTGTCAGCTAGGAATTCCCAGAATTCCCTGAGGGAGATGAGGGGGAGGCCCCCACTGACGATGGACTCTAAATCCTCCTCGGTGCCCTCCACTAAGTCCCAGTCCTCCTCAGTCTTCTCACTATCAGTGACCACCAGCCCTCACCCCAGTCATACCAGCCTCTGTCACCATCCCACCCCCAGGATCGAGGGCAGAGAGCCCCTCCCTGGGCTGCTCTGGAGGTTCTGGGTCAGAGAGTGACAGTGGTTCTGGGCTCCGCTCCACCTCAGGCACCGGGTCACACAGTGACTGAGGGAAAAGCTCTAACCCCAGAACAAGCAACCCCAGGTTTAAAATCAGAGATGGAGAATGGGGGCTTTCCCCCTACCCCACCCCCCCAACCGAGTGACCCAGTGTGTGGGGCCTTCCCCTCCCCCACCCAGTGACCCAGTGTGTGGGGCCTTCCCCCCCCCCACCCAGTGACCCAGTGTGTGGGGCCTTCCCCTCCCCCACCCAGTGACCCAGTGTGTGGGGCCTTCCCCTCCCCCACCCAGCGACCCAGTGTGTGGGGCCTTCCCCTCCCCCACCCAGTGACCCAGTGTGTGGGGTCTTTTTAATCGATTCCTCGATCAGGTCGAGCAGGTCCTGGGGGATATCAGCCCGTGTCCGGGTGGGCTCAGCCTCATCGACCTCGCCCGTCCCAGCCTCCAGTGTGTCCGACTTGGTGACGAGTGACTGGATTATATCGAGTGGATCCTCCGGCCCTCCCTCAGGCAGGGGTCCTCACACATCCCCGGGAGGTACAGGCCGGACCGGAGGGATCCGCCTCACCCTCCCGAGGAATGGACGGCCCCCGCTGACAGTGTGTGATAATGGGAGGGGGGCAGGATCTGTGAAGGACCCCAACCCCTCTTCCACAGAGGAACAAACCCCACCCCCACCCCCACCTACAAGAAACTGTCTTTATTTGGATGAAGGGTTAAAACCCTCATCCTCCTGGATTGTTACTGTCCGGGGACAGATTTTCAGGGGTTCTGTGTTTTTACCCCCATAACTGAAACCTGGACTGAAATAAGGATAGAGTTTCTCAGTGAATGTACCAGTGAAAGTGTAGATATGGGACTTGTTATCCAAGTTATAAAAGGACACCTTCCCTCCCTCATAATCCAGACAGACTCGAATCTTTCTCGGATTCACACTCAGATCTAAACGTTTCAGCGTTTCTTCACAAGCCCAGTATTTATTCCCCTCGATCAGTGTCATTCTCCAGAATCCGTTATCTGGATTCAGGGTGATTATCCCTTCCTATTGATGGATTCCTTGGCCACACCCACATCCCACCTTGTCTTGTTTCCCACCTCCACCTCCCAGGAATGTTTTCCTGATGTGAATCCCTCTGATCCCAGGACACAGACACAGGAATCAAATCTCTCCGGATTGTAAGGGAGCTGCTGCCGTTTCCCGGTGTATCTCACGGTGCTCAGGTCCTCAGACAGGAGAAGTTTAGGATGGGCTGTATTAGGGTCGAAGGTGACTGGAGCTGGGAACAGATGGACACGGATAAAATGTTAGTCAGACTCACTGTAACTTTCACAGCCGGTTAGTGATTGGGAAAATCAGCAATGATCCAGAATTAGAAATTCATCCCCCGGGGAAGAGTTTAAACAGCGCACAGGGGAAAGGGGAAGACACTGCCCGGGGGGAAGGTTTTACCCGGACACCACACCCTGCAGTGAGGCTGAGGAAACCCCGTTACAGAGAGAGAGAAATGGAGACAGGCTGGGGGGGCGGGGTCAGGGTGAGGGGCGGGGCTACTCGGGGGCGGGTGCAGGCTGGGGGCAGGGGCTGAGTGGGGGGCGTGGAAGGCCAGGGGCGGGTCAATGCTTGGGGGGGCGGGGCCAGTCTGGGTGCGGGGCCAGTCTGGGGCGGGGTCAGGGTGGGGGCGGGGCCAGACCCCAGAAGAACTGAATGAGGGATCTGTAAAAACGATGGAAGAGAAACAGAGAGAGAGACAGAGCGACAGGCAGAGAGAGGGGGGCTCGTCTGCTGGTGACACGAATGCGACCCCTGAAGGTGCCTCCCCTCCTGTGTCCTGATGCGACCCGGAGGGACCTGCCATCCTGTCCAATGGCTGCAAGAGAGAGAAAGCTGGACTGGGAGAACAGGGACATGAAACACAGAGAGAGACAGAGAGACAGAGAGACAGAGAGAGAGAGAGACAGTGAGAGAGAGCGACAGAGAGAGAGAGCGACAGAGAGAGAGACGGAGTGAAGCAACATCAGGTTGTTACAGAAACAAGCAGCCACACTTGGACCGTGCTGAATACAAGAGACGGATTAAAGAGCGAGAGAGTCAAGTCAATGGTGGTTTAGTCTGTGCCGTGTCCCCGGGGCTGGTTGGAGAAGTGAGTGTTCCTCAGTTTGAGGGATAGTGAGTTAGAAACCGGACAGTCCGGCAGCCCCTGTTAGAAGCCCCTGATCCACCAAAACCTGTGGCTCCCCTTGTACAGCGGAGGGAAACTCCAGTCACTGATGATGGGGCCCCACCGAGGGGGCAGCGAGAGGGGAAGCGCTTTAAACCCGGGGAAAAGCAGATCATCCCGACCTGTTTCAATTGTGGGGGAAGTGGACAGTTTGTCCGAGAGTGGAGGAAACCAATGAAGGGCCAGAGTCAGGGGACTCGGAGTCAAGAGACACCCGAGACAAACACCCCGAGTTTCCAGAAATCCCACAGATGAATGAAATGGTGTCAGCACGAAAACACTCCCCAGGGTCAGGTCCATGTGGCCCAGGGAGAGGGTGTCCCGGGAAATTCAGCAGGAAGGGACTGTACCCAGCCTGAGTATCCTTGTCCACTCGAGTATGATGAGTGTGATAGACAATGTGTAGATATTATAGTGGAGGGAGAGAAAGGTAGTAGAGACAGGAGTGTCCAACACGGGAGTAGATTCACCCTCTCCTATGATCTACAGGAGGATCCATTATATTGGGAAGATTTACAGCTGATACAGGGGCTGGAGCGATATCCAAACCCTTAGGTTTTAGGGTGGGACCCCCTCCAGACAAAGTGGACATGGGTTTTAGTGAGATGGGGGCCATCGGGGGGTTGGATCGGCGATCAGAGGCCGGGTCCGGTCATCGGGAGGCCAACAGATACCGGGTCTGACCATCAGGCGACCGGGGGAGGTGAGGGGGGGATGCACTTGTCAACCAATCTCCCGGCAGACTGAGAAATCAGTGCATGTGCACTCGCCCCACCAACGGAAATCCCTTGACTCTGTGATACACTCAGTGCCGGAAATTCATTCAACTAAACTCGCCCAAAAGACAGATGGGAAAATCTCCTGTATTCCTGCCTGTTGGGAGCTTAGTTTTTGGGGAAAATCATCCCACCCTGTGTCCCAGCCGCAAAACCAACCGACTTTCCTTAAGATCGTGGAGAAAGAGCTGGAAAAGGCAGTAGCCTCCCTAGTGGAACAGGGAGTATTGGGACTGAGATGACAAACGTGAAAAGGCTTTCATTAAAAACTGAAAATGGACTTGCAGACTGGCCCAGCTCTGGGAGCTGTGGACCCCGACAAGGACTTTTATCTGGAAGCTGCAGCCACTGACATCAGTTTCACTGAAGTCCTTCTGCAGGAAACAAACAGTCACTTGTGACCGGGAACCGATGTGAGCAGAGTCCCAGCAGACCTGGAAAAGGGATTTTCCACCTGTGAGGGACATCTGTTAGTGAGCTGTTGGACAGTGAAACATTTTACTGTTTTCACCCACACCCAGTCTCTTACATTACTGACCCACCACAATCCAATCCAACTATTGTTAGACACAAAAATCACAGGAAGGACGGGATCTAGTGTCAGAATAACCAGCTGGACTTTATTACTAAGTGGGAAAAACATGAAGGTAAACAGAATGGATGACCCTAAACTCACAGCTCATCTCAACTATCCGGGAGAAGCTCATACTTGTACCGTACAGGGTGTTTGGGAAACTGGGGGAGGATTCAGGGCAGAAATCCACCCTGAGGGATGAGATATTTATGTTGACGGCTCCAGTTTTGTGGAAGAAGGAAAAAGGAAAACAGAATGCTGATTAATGATCCACAAAGGGAGGTTGAATGAACAATATCACTTCCCAATACTGAGTGTCCAGCAGGTGAAGCTGGTCACTGTGACTGTGGTCACACATCAAGGAACAGTCTGATCAGGGGTCAGAAAGGGGTTTGCTCGGTAATAACCAAACCCCACCTGAGTAAAAAAAACTTGAAAATCCCCACAACAAAAGTTGAAACGATCAGGAAAAATCAATCAGAAACATTTTCTGTTTTGAAGGGAAAGGCAATTGGATTTTGTTTTCAGTGTGTGTGTGTGAGAATGGATGGAAAGTTTCTGTCCTCTGAATGAAATTCTGTCTCCAGAAAATTCTCTGTGTTGGCAGTATACACCCTGCTCTGCACAACTATAAGTCATTAACTCTTTGTTTCATTTCCTTTAATGCTGCCAATTTAAAATCTGTTATTTTTCAGAGGTTGAATTTAGTTTTGCTGTTGTGAAATGTACCAGAGAGTTTGTTTTTATAAAAGATAAGCTTCAGTTGTGAAGCTTTGAAGATATTCAGTAGAAATTCAGTTTTGAATGTCTCAAAACACTTTGCTTTCATTGCATTCACGGTATTTATATGAAGAAAACTGCGACCGTTTATGACAGATTTCAGATTAAAGACATTTCTGCCTTTCTCCAAATGAGGTTCAGTGATAAACATCCGAAACTGAAAACTGGCTGAAGGGAGAGAGAGGGTGAAGGAGATATTGGAAAGATTCTGTCCCCTTCTTCATGTTAAAGACTGTCAGGTTGTTGTTATATTGTTACTTTATTCCAAAATGATTTTGATTCTCATTGTTTGACCGGAGCAAGGCAGAGAGGAGCGATGTGTGGCTGGAGTAAAAAGGGGAAGGGATTGACTTTTTTTCCTTACTTTATCGCGGGGTTTCTTTTGCCGCTGGTTTAAGTGAAAAGCGGAAATAGGCCGGCCGCGAGGTGACCTGGGAAAGATTTTAAAACTTTTTTTAAGCACGCGGGAGGTTTAAAAAGCAGGCTGCACTATCCAGCGGGCAGCATCGTTAGCGGACAGTGGAGTGAGCAGATAGCAGAGTGAGGGCTGAAGGGCTTTGGTTCAACGGGCTTAGGCAGAAACAGGTGAGGCAGGGTAGGTTTAGTTCTTAGTTAAACTTAAAAACTAAGTAAATAAAATAAGGATGGAGGGTCAGGTGATGTGTTCTTCCTGCGTGATGTGGGAGCTGGTGGACCCCATTGTGGTTCCCAGTGAGCATGTCGTTGGTTGGGTGAGGAACTCCGGCTTAGAGTTGATGAGCTGGATTCTGAGCTTCGGACACTGCGACCCATCAGGGAGGGGGAGAGTTACCTGGACGCTGTGTTTCAGGAAGCAGTCACACCCCTTAGACTAACTAACTTGAATTCAGCCAGTGGTCAGGGTCAAGAGGGTGTGGCTGCGAATGAGGCAGGTAGAGGGATCCAGGAGGTAGAGTTCCAGGAACCTCAGTCCCTGAACCTGTCCAACAGGTTTGAGATTCTTGCTCTCTGTGTGGACAGGAACGGGGACTGCAGGGAGGATGAGCAAACTGACCACAGCATCGTGGTACAGGGAGCCGTTCAAGTGGGGAGAGAAAAAAGAAATGTAGTTGTCATTGGGGATAGTATAGTTCGAGGCATTGTCACTGTTCTCTGTGACCAGGATCGAGAATCCCGAAGGTTGTGTTGCCTGCCTGGTGCTTGGGTTCAGGATATCTCATCTGGGCTGCAGAGGAACTTGGAGTGGGAGGGTAAAAATCCAGTTGTGGTCCACGTAGGTACCAATGACACAGGTAGAACAGGAACAGAGGTTCTACTGTGGAAAAATGAAAAGCAAGGAGCAAAATTAAAAAGCAGAGCCAAAAAGGTAATAATCTTTGGATTACTACCTGAGCCACAAGCGAATTGGCACAGGGTCAATAAGATTAAGGAGGTAAATGCGTGGCTCAAAGATTGGTGTGGGAGGAATGGGTTTGAATTCATGGGACATTGGCACCCGTATTCGGGAAGAGGGGACCTGTTCCGATGGGATGGTCTTCATCTGAATCGTGCTGGGACCAGAGTCCTGGCGAATCGTATAACTAGGGCTGTAAATAGGGCTTTAAACTAAATAGTGGTGGGGGGAGAGTTCAGTTGTTTGGAGAATTAGAAAATCAAAGGTAAAGGAGAGGGTAGGAATGCAGGTTAATGATGAGGACTTTCAACTAGTTAAAGGAGCCAAGGGCTCAGGAGAGGTTAGTAAAGTTTCCAGAGCACGTAATAGATCAGAGAGTACAGAAGGTGGCAGGAATCTAACCTCAGGCAGAGTCAAAAAGGTGACAGGCATGAGAAGGGAGGTGTCAACACAGTGCAGGGAGATGGTCTGGGGAAGAATAACCAGTCTGTGACAGGAAGGGACAGAGCGTGCAAACAAAGGAATGCACTAACAAATCGGGTCCAGGTAAGAAAGACTAACATAAAGACACTTTACCTGAATGTACGTAGCATTCGAAACAAAGTGAATGAGTTGACAGCACAAATCAGTGGCCATTACGAAACATGGTTGCAGGGTGACCAGGACTGGGAATTAAATATCCAGGGGTATCAGACAATTCGGAAGGACAGACAGGAAGGAAAAGGAGGTGGGGTAGCTCTGTTAATTAAGGATAACATCAGGGCAGTAGTGAGAGACGATATAAGCTCTAAGGAGCAAAATGTGGAATCAGTGTGGGTGGAGATAAGGAATAGTAAGGGGAAAAAGTCACTGGTGGACGTAGTATATAACCCCCAAATAATAACTTCAAGGTGGGGCGGGCTATAAACAAACAAATAACAGATGCATGTAAAAATGGAACAGCAACAATCATGGGGGATTTTAACCTCCATATTGATTGGTCAACTCAAGTCGGATGCGGTGGACTTGAGGAAGAGTTCTTAGAATGCTGTCGCGATAGTTTCCTCGAACAGTATGTTACAGAACTTACGAGGGAGCAAGCTATCTTGGATCTGGTCCTGTGTAATGAGACAGGTAAAATTAATGATCTCCTTGTGAGGGATCCTCTTGGAATGAGTGATCACAATATTTCTAATACAGATGGAGGGTGAGAAAGTAGCGTCCCAAACCAGTGTCCTCTGCTTGAACAAGGGGGATTACAATAGGATGAGGGCGGAGTTGGCTAATGTAGACTGGGAACACAGACTAATCGGTGGGACAGTTGAGGAACAGTGGAGGATTTTTAAGGAGATTTTTCTCAGTAGCCAGCAAAAATATATTCCAGTGAAAAAGAAGGAATGTATGAAAAGGGATAACCAGCCATGGGTAATTAAGGAAATAAAGGAAAGTATCAAATTAAAAACCAATGCATACAGAGTGGCCAAAATTAGTGAGGAACTAGAAGATTGGGAAAGCTTTAAAAAACAACAAAGAACTACTAATCAATAAAGAAAGGAAAGATAGATTATGAAAGGAAACTAGCACAAAATATAAAAACTGATAGTAAAAGCTTTTACAAATATATAAAACAGAAAAGACTGGCTAAAGTAAATGTTGGTCCCTTAGAAGACGAGATTTAATAATGGGAAATGAGGAAATGGCCGAGGCCTTAAACAAGTTTTTTGTGTCGGTCTTCACAGTGGAGGACACAAATAACATACCAATAATTGATGGTCATGGGACTGTAGGGGGGTGAGGACCTTAAAACAATCACTATTACTAAAGAGGTAGTGCTCGGTAGGCTAATGGGACTAAAGGTAGACGAGTCCCCTGGTCTGGATGGAATGCATCCCAGGGTATTAAAAGAAATGGCAGAAGTAATAGCAAATGCATGAGTTGTAATTTATCAAAATTCACTGGACTCTGGGGAGGTGCCAGCTGATTGGAAAACAGCTAATGTAACGCCACTGTTTAAAAAAGGAGGTAGACAAAAGGCAGGTAACTACAGGCGGGTTAGCTTAACATCTGTAGTTGGGAAAATGCTGGAATCTATCATTAAGGCAGAAATAGCAGGACACCTGGAAAAAAATGGTTCAATCAAGCAGACGTAGCATGGATTCATGAAGGGAAAGTCATGTTTGACTAATTTACTGGAATTTTTTGAGGATATAACGAGTGCAGTTGACTGAGGGAAACCGGTGAACGTGATGTAGTTAGATTTCCAGAAGGCATTCGATAAGGTGCCTCACAAAAGGTTGCTGCATAAGATAAAGGTACACGGAGTTGGGGGTAAAGTGTTAGCGTGGATTGAGGATCGGCTATCTAACAGAAAGCAGAGAGTTGGAATAAATAGGTGCTTTTCTGGTTGGCAATTAGTGACTAGTGGCATTCCACAGGGATCGGTGCTGGGGCCTCAACTATTTACCATATACATAGACAATCTGGAGGAGGGGACCGAGTGTAGGGCAACAAAGTTTGCAAATGATACAAAGATGAGTGGGAAAGCAAATTGCGTGGAAGACACAAAGTCTGCAGAGAGATTTGGATAGGCTAAGTGAGTGGGCAACGATCTGGCAGATGGAGTATAATGTTGGTGAGTGTGAGGTTATCCACTTTGGAAGGAATAATAGTAAAATGGACTATTATTTAAACAGTGAAAAATTACAACATGCTGTGCAGAGGGACCTGGGGGTCCTTGTGCATGAATCACAAAAACTCAGTTTGCAGGTGCAGCAGATGATCAAGAAGGCGAATGGAATGTTGGCCTTTATCTTGAGGGGGATAGAATATAAAAGCAGGGAGGTCATGCTGCAACTGTACAGGGTACTGGTGAGGCCGCACTTTCGAGTATTGTGTACAATTTTGGTCCCCTTATTTAAGAAAGCATATATATGCTTTGGAGAGGGTAAAGAGAAGGTTCACCAGGTTGATTCTGGAGATGAGGGGGTTAGCTTATGTGGACAGATTGAGTAGACTGGTCTTGTACTCTTTGGAGTTTAGAAGGTTGAAGGTTGGAGCTGAGACAAAGTGTAATTCTTTCAGATTCTGGAAACCATAAGATGGCAGCCAGAGTGTGTGAGTAAAACTCAATCAGTATAAACAAAATAAATGTGTGCAGTTTTGGTCGCCGCACCTGCGCAAAGATATTTTGGCCTTGGAGGGAGTGCAGAGGAGGTTTACTAGGCTGATACCGGAATTGAGGGGGTTGAGCTATGAGGAGAGGCTGAATAAACTAGGCTTGTACTCGTTAGAGTTTAGAAGAATGAGGGGAGATCTCATTGAGACGTATAAGATGATGAATGGGATGGATAGGATAGAGGTGGAGAGACTCTTCCCGCTCAAAAAAGACAGTAGGACTAGGGGGCACAGCCTCAAGATAAAGGGGGGGCGGTTTAGAACGGAGTTGAGGAGGAACTTCTTCACTCAAAGGGTGGTGAATCTCTGGAATTCTCTGCCCGTTGAAGTGGTGGAGGCTGCCTCGCTAAATATTTTTAAGAAGCGGGTTGATGGGTTCTTGATAAGAGAGGGGATTAAGGGTTATGGGGAGAGGGCGGGAATGTGGAACTGAGCCACGACAGATCAGCCATGATCTTACTGAATGGCGGGGCAGGCTCGAGGGGCTAGATGGCCTACTCCTGCTCCTATTTCTTATGTTCTTATGTTCTTATGAATGTTGAATTAGATTGAGAAAAATCAACTTGAATTCATTGCAGAGAGAACAAACTGACTGAAGTGCAGGAAAATGAAATGATTACTGCCACAGCAATGAGCTCACAGCTTCAGATCAGGATGAAATGGGAGGCTGATGATGTTGGTGGAGACATTTGTGAAATTTTGTTTTGTGCAGATTGACATTCAGTACATAGGACATAGAACATTACAGCGCAGAACAGGCCCTTCGGCCCACGATGTTGCGCCGACCAGTTAAAAAAAAACAATGACCCACTAACCTAAACCAATCCCTTTTCATCCATGAACCTATCCACAGATCTCTTAAACACCCCCAAACTAGGCGCATTTAGTTTCTAAAAGATTCTAAAAGACATTATAGTGAAGAGGAAAGGGTCAGCTACATCCTTTATAGGCAGGACAGAAAGGATTCATCTTCCCAGCAACTGGAAGATGAGTGAGGAGTTCCCCATCTGTCATTGCTACTGTGTGGCTCATTGATTCTGTACATAGTCTACACTGGGTTAATGGGCATTGAAGGGCCATTGAGTTCACATGGGTGGATGGGAGGAGTGAGTTGGTACTGAGATGGAATGGAGTGAGTGGGGGGGAATGATGGGTGCATGGAAGGAGCATGGGGACACAGCTAAGAACTTTTCACCTTAAAAACAATTCAGCACTCATCTTCAGCCAAAGTCAAACCAATGGATTCACCAATGTGAAGTTCAAATCTTGACGTGAACCTGTTGATAATTTCTGAATGAGACTGAGAAACGTGGCCAGAAAATGTAAATTCAGAGAAAGCGATGAAAGTTGGGAGATCAGCTCATTTGCGATTCTACACAGCCTGATGTATAAAAAGATCTGATTGGAAAGAACAAGTTCAGAATATCAGAGATTGTAGACATTGCCAGAGTACATGGAAACAGGAGCAGAGATATGAAGACGCTGACTATCCAAACAGCTGGTATTCAGTTAAATTACGGGAAAGGCAGCAGTGAAACATCTACAAAAGGCTGCAAACCAGACAGAAAGATAAGAGCTGTGAATGTCCACAAGTTCACTGGCGGAAGGAAATGTCCCACCTGAGGATCAAACTGCGGACTTTGTAGAAAGCCCAATCACTGGGTAAAGATGCACAGAATAAATTAAGAGATTGGTAAAGTTACTAGAGGCAGAGCAACAGGGGAACTGAGAAGAAACTAAAACATTGATTTGATGCTGGGATTCCTGCCCCATTCACAGCATCCCCTCACCCAACCCCCAGGCCCCCCAGTTCTTTGCTGATACAGGATAAGGTTGTGAGTTGCATCTTGCCAGATCCATTGTGGAGTCAGGCATCTCATAGCCCTCCCTAATTTTTGTTGAGTTGGGCCAGTCTCCATTACTTATGGTCCACGGCCCTACAGAGAAGCTGTGACAGTCAGGATTCGGGGACAGATAAAGTAAAAGAGTCTTAGCTGTGCCCCCATGATGCTTCCATGCGCCCACCATTCACCCCTCACTCCATTCCACCTCAGTGCCATCTCACTCCTCCCATCCACCCATGTGAACTCAATGGCCCTTCAATGCCCATTAACCCAGTGTAGACTATGTACAGAATCAATGAGCCATACAGTAGCAATGACATCTGTGGAGCTGCTCAGAAATAAAACACCTATTCACTAATTGTCTTTTCAAAAAATATTATGGTTTCTACAGCCCAAGTGGCTGAGAGCCCAGACTCTCAAAAGGATTATCTCAGTGGGGTTCTGTTTTCACACCTGGACATAAAGGTTGACTTTTCTTGATTGACATCCTTAAGTGGTTATAATAAATTATTCTTTCAGTGATTGTGTTCATTTGCACAATTTAAAAGGTGCTGAAGCTGTTGTGTTTGATTCTTTACCGGCCTGTCTGAAGCCTTTATAGTGTTAGAAAAAAAAAATTTTTTCAAAAGAAGATTTGTGAATGTGTGTTTTGTGTTAGCAACTCCACACATGCCATTGTTATATCTGTCTCATCAATTCAGTACATATTGTACACTCTGTGGATGGGTTTGATAAGGTACCTCACAAGAGGTTACTGCAGAAGGTCAGAGGACATGGAGTTGGGGGTAGGGTGTTAGCGTGGATAGAGGATTGGTTGTCAAATAGGAGGCAGAGAGTGGGGGTCAATGGGTGCTATTCAGATTGGCGGTTGGTGACTAGTGGGGTGCCCCAGGGGTCGGTGCTGGGGCCTCAGCTATTTACCATTTATATAGATGATCTGGAGGAGGGAACCGAGTGTAGGGTGTCGAAATTTGCTGATGACACCAAGATTGGGGGAAAGGCAAATTGTGCGGAGGGTGTGGAGAGTCTGCAGAAGGATCTAGATAGGCTGGGCGAATGGGCCAGGAAATGGCAAATGGAATTTAATGTTGGCAAGTGTGAGGTGGTCCACTTTGGTAGGAAGAATGGTAGGAAGGACTATTACTTACGTGGCGAAAAACTGCAGCAGGCGACGGTGCAGAGGGACCTCGGGGTCCTTGTGCATGAGTCGCAAAAACCCAGCCTGCAGGTGCAGCAGGTGGTCAGGAAGGCGAATGGGATGCTGGCCTTCATAGCGAGGGGGATTGAATATAAAAGTAGGGAGGTCTTGCTGCAGCTGTATAGGGCACTGGTGAGGCCGCAGCTGGAGTACTGTGTGCAGTTTTGGGCGCCGCACCTGCGCAAAGATATTTTGGCCTTGGAGGGAGTGCAGAGGAGGTTTACTAGGCTGATACCGGAGTTGAGGGGGTTGAGCTATGAGGAGAGGCTGAATAAACTAGGCTTGTACTCGTTAGAGTTTAGAAGAATGAGGGGAGATCTCATTGAGACGTATAAGATGATGAATGGGATGGATAGGATAGAGGTGGAAAGACTCTTCCCGCTCAAAAAAGACAGTAGGACTAGGGGGCACAGCCTCAAGATAAAGGGGGGGCGGTTCAGAACGGAGTTGAGGAGGAACTTCTTCACTCAAAGGGTGGTGAATCTCTGGAATTCTCTGCCCGTTGAAGTGGTGGAGGCTGCCTCGCTAAATATTTTTAAGAAGCGGGTTGATGGGTTTTTGATAAGAGAGGGGATTAAGGGTTATGGGGAGAGGGCGGGAAAGTGGAACTGAGCCACGACAGATCAGCCATGATCTTATTGAATGGCGGGGCAGGCTCGAAGGGCCAGATGGCCTACTCCTGCTCCTATTTCTTATGTTCTTATGTTCTTATGTTCTTATGTACACAGGGCTATAAAGTAACATAAGTTGGTATAGGACCTCGGAGCAGGAGTAGTCCATTCAGCCCCTCGAGGCTCCTCCATCATTCAACAACATTCTCACTGATCTGATTGTGGTCTCAACTCTACTTTCATGTCTGTATCCCCACCCCCATAATGACTCCCTTGTCAATCAGAAATCTATCAAATTCAGCTTCGAATAAATTCAATGACCCAGCCTCCAATGCATTCTGGAAAACAGAATACAGACTACTGACTCTCAGAAAAATAATCTCCTTATCTCGATTTTAAAAAAGAGACCTCTTATTTTTGGAAGTTTGCAAGGTGTTGCCTATGGAACCTTGCTGAGTTTCTGCAGTGCATCTTGTAGATGGTAAACTCGGCTGAAATTTGTTTGTTGGTGGTGGAGGGAGTGAGTGTTTGCAGATTGGATTCCAATCAAACTGGAGGGGGATAGAATATAAAAGCAGGGAGGTCTTGCTGCAACTGTACAGGGCACTGGTGAGGCCGCAGCTGGAGTACTGTGTGCAGTTTTGGTCGCCGCACTTGCATAAGAATATTTTGGCCTTGGAAGGAGTGCAGAGGAGGTTCACTAGGCTGACACCGGAGATGAGGGGGTTGAACTATGAAGAGAGGCTGAATAGACTGGGTTTGTACTCGTTGGAGTTTAGAAGGATGAGGGGGGATCTTATAGAGACGTATAAGATAATGAAGGGGATGGATAGGGTCGAGATAGATTCTTCCCGCTCAGAAAGGACAGCAGGACGAGAGGGCACAGCCTCAAGAGAAGTGGTGGGGGGCAGTTTAGATCAGAGTTGAGGAGGAACTTCTTCACTCAAAGGGTGGTGAATCTCTGGAATTCTCTGCCCATTGAAGTGGTGGAGGCTACCTCGCTAAATATATTTAAGTCACGGGTAGATAGGTTTTTGATAAGAGAGGGGATTAAGGGTTATGGGGAGAAAGCGGGAAAATGGAACTGAGCCACTTCAGATCAGCCATGATCTTATTGAATGGCGGGGCAGGCTCAAAGGGCTAGATGGCCTACTCCTGCTCCTATTTCTTATGTTCTTCGACCTCTGGAGGACACTGAGATGGATCATCACTCAGAATATCGTAGCAAATGCATCGGCCTTATCTTTTGCATTGATGTGCTGGATTCCCCATCATTGAGGATGGAGATGTTTGTATAGCCTCTTCCTCCAGTAAGTTGTTTAATTATCACCACTATTCACGACTGGATGTGGTCGGATTGCAGGGATTAGATCTGACCCATTGATTCTGTAATCGCTTAGCTCTGTCTATGACTTGCTGCTTATGACGTTTAATATGCAAGTCATCCTGTGTTGTAGTTTCACAGGATGACACCTCACTTTTAGGAATGCCTGGAGCTGCGACACGCAGGTTGATGAGGGTGAGGTTAATAAGTTTTTCCCTTTTGTTGGTTCCCTCACCACCTGTCCCAGTCTAGCAGCTATGCCCCTGAGGACCAGGCTAGCCTGGACTGTGGTGGTACCACAGAGCCACTTGGTGATGGACATTGAAGAGCCCACCCAGAGTACATTTTGCCCCTTGCCACTTTCAGTGCTACCCTAAGTGGTGTTCAACATGGGGGAGTACTGATTCACCAGCTGAGAGGGGCAGGCTGGGGTGGTACATTTGGAGCACAAGTTTCCTTGCACAAGAGATTTTCTTTCCTGTGTGTGACCTGATGCTATGAGACTCCATGGGGCTCAGAGTCAATGTTGAGGATTGTCAGTGCAAATTCCTCCTGAATGTGTTACCTTTGCTGGGTCTGTCCTGCCAGTGGAACAGGACATATCCAGGGATGGGGATTGTATTTTAAATTAATTTATGGGAAGAGGACGTCACTGGCTGGGACAACATTTGTGGCCCATCCTTAACTGCCCTTGAACTGAGTGGCTTGCTTGGCCATTTTGGAGAGGCAGTTAAGAGTCAACTACATTGCTATGGCTCTGGAGTCACATGTAGGCCAAAGCGGGTAAGGATGGCAGATCTCTTTCCCTTAAGGACAGGAGTGAACCAAATGGGTTTTTCCAAGAATCGACAATGATTTCATGGTCATCGTTAGACTTTTAATTCCAGATTCTTTTGTTTGAATTTAAATATCACTCTCTGCCATGGTTTGAACCCAGATCCCCCTGGGTTTCTGGATTACCAGTCCTGTGACAATACCACTACACCACTGCCTCCCCAGTGTCTGGGACATTGTCAGTAACGTATGGTTCCATGAGTATGACTGTTGCTTGACCAGTCTGTGAGACAGCTCTCGCAATTTTAACACTAATCCCAGATGTTCATGAGGACTTTGCAGGGTTGACAGCGTTGTCATTTCTGGTGCCCAGTCGATGCTGGGTAATCCGTCCAGTTTCATTGCTTTGAAACTTTTTTTTAAGCAGTTTTATGTAACAGAGCGGTTTGCTCACCTACTTCAGAGGGCAGGGTAGTTACAGGTCAGTGGAGTGAGCAGGGAGCAGAGTGAGCTGTAAGGGCTTTCGCTCACAGGGCTTGGGCGAAAAGGGCAAGGTAAGTTTAAATTCTTTGCTGGGTTTAGAATACACTAGATGACTGAGATGGAGGGAAATGTGATGTGCTGTTTCTGTATGATGTGGGAGCTGATGGACCCCAAGGTCCTTCCCAGTGACCATGTCTGCACTAAGTGCTGGTTGCTTGAAGAGCTCCAGCTCAAAGTAGACAAGCTGAACTCTGAGCTTCGGACACTGAGGCTCATCAGGGAGGGGGAGTGTAACCTGGATAATGGGTTACAAGAGAAATTCAAACCCCCTAAACTGATAAACTCAGAGTCAGGAACAAGAGGGGGTTGCTGAGGGGAGGAAGGAGGGGGGTTGCTGAGGGGAGGAAGGAGGGGGGAACCCAAAAGCCTCAGCCCCTGAATCGGCACGACAGGTTTGAGATTCTTGCTCCCAGTGTGGACAAGAACGAGGGCTGCAATGTTGACGAGCAAACTGCCCACGGTACAGTGGTGCAGACAGAGGTCAAAGCAGAAGAAGTAAAGAGGAATGTAGTTGTAATTGGGGATAGTGTAGTTAGGGGCATAGACACTGTCCTTTGTGACGATGATAAAGAATACCGAGGGGTGTGTTGTCTGCCTGGTGCTCGGGTCCAGGATGTCTCATCTGGGCTGCAGAGGAACCTGGAGTGGGAGGGTGAGAATCCGGTCATCATGGTTCATGTGGGTGCCAATGACATAGGCAAAATAGGAACTAAGGATCTGCAGAGGGAGTATGATAATCTGGGAACCAAATTAAAAAGCAGAACCGACAAGGTGGTTATCTCTGGATTACTACCTGAACCACGCACAAATTGGCGCAGGGTAAATAGGATTAAGGAGATGAATGTGTGGCTCAAGGATTGTTGTGGGAGGAATGGGTTCGAATTTATGGGGCTTTGGCACCAGTATTGGGGCAGATGGGACTTGTTCAGATGGGATGGTCTTCGTCCGAATCATGCTGGGACCAGAGTCCTGGTGAATCGTATAACTAGGACTGCAGAGAGGGCTTTAAACTAATTGGGGGAGGTGGCGGGGCGGTGGGGGGGTTGTAGGGGTGGGGGAAATTACAAAATCTAAAGGGGAGGGTATGGGAGCAGGTAAATGTTGAGGATGTTCCGCTAATTAAAGGAGTAGGGGGCGTGGGAGAGAGGTTAGTAACGTTTCTATAAATAAGGTTCAGATAAAGGCTGGTATAAAGACACTTTACCTGAATGCACGAAGCATTCGGAACAAAGTCAATGAGCTGATGGCGCAAATCAGCACAAATGGATATGATCTAGTGGCCATTACGGAAACGTGGTTGCAGGGTGACAGGGACTGGGAGCTGAATATCCAGGGGTATCAGGTGTTTAGGAAGGATAGACGGGAGGAAAAAAGGGGTGGGGTAGCTCTGTTAATAAAGGATAATATCAGGGCGGTAGTAAGAGAAGATATAGGGTCCAAAGAGCAAAACGTGGAATCATTGTGGGTGGAGATAAGGAATAGTAAGGGGAGGAAGACACTGGTGGGTGTGGTCTATAGGCCCCCAAATAACAACTCTGAGGTGGAGCGGGCTATAAACAAACAAATAATTGATGCGTGCAGAAACAGAGCGGCTATAATTGTGGGGGATTTTAATCTGCATATTGATTGGATGACCCAAGTCGGACGCGGTGGGCTTGAGGAAGAGTTCTTGGAACGCTGTGGGGATAATTTCCTTGAACGGTTTGTAACAGAACCTACGAGGGAACGAGCTATCTTAGATCTGGTGTTGTGTAACGAGGCAGGTAGAATTAGGGATCTTCTTGTGAGGGATCCTCTTGGGACGAGTGATCATAGTATGGTTGAATTTCTGATGCAGATGGAGGATGAGAAAGTAGGGTCCTGAACCTGTGTCCTCTGTTTGAACAGAGGGGAATATGATAAGATGAGAGCGGAATTGGTGAATGTAGATTGGGGGCGCAGATTAGTTGGTAGGACCGCTGAGGAACAGTGGAGGATTTTTAAGGAGATCTTTTTCGGTACTCAGCAGAAATATATTCAGATGGTAAAGAAGGACTGGAGGAGAAGGGATAACCAGCCGTGGTTATCGAAGGAAATAAAGGAGAGTATTAAATTAAAAGCCAATGCGTACAGAGCGGCTAAAAATAGTGGGCGATTAGAAGATTGGGAAAGATTTAAAAAACAACAAAGAATGACTGAGAAAGCGATAAAGAAAGGAAAGATAGAGTATGAAGCTAAACTAGCTCTAAATATAAAAAAAATAGTGAAAGTTTTTACAAATATATAAAGAAGAGGAGACTGGCTAGAGTGAATGTTGGACCCTTGGAGGACAAGAGGGGGGGATTTAGCGGTGGGTGATGAGGAAATGGCTGAGGCTTTAAATAAGTTTTTTTGTGTCGGTCTTCACGGAAGAGGACACAAATAGCTTGCCGAATATTACAGGATGGTAGGAGACGAGGTCCTTAATGCGATTACTGTCACTAGAGAGGTAGTGCTTGATAGACGAATGGGACTGAAGGTAGACAAGTCCCCGGGACCGGATGGAATACATCCCAGGGTTCTGAAAGAAATGGCAGAGGTGATACGGACGCCTTAGTAACTATTTATCAAAATTCACTGGACTCCGGGAAAGTGCCAGAAGATTGGAAAATGGCTAATGTTACGCTGCTGTTTAAAAAAAGGTAGCAGACAAAAGGCAGGGAATTATAGGCCAGTTAGTTTAACGTCCGTAGTTGGAAAAATGCTAGAATCCGTCATCAAAGAAGAAATAGCGAGGCACCTAGGAAAGAACGGTTTGATCAAGCAGACGCAGCACGGATTCGTGAAGGGGAAGTCGTGTTTAACGAAGTTATTAGATTTCTATGAGGATGCGACTTGTGCGGTAGACAGAGGGGAACTGGTGGATGTGGTGTTTTTAGATTTCCAAAAGGCATTTGTTGAGGTGCCTCACAAAAGTTGCTGCAAAAGGTTAGGGTGCACGGAGTTGGGGGTAAGGTGTTAGCGTGGATAGAGGATTGGCTGTCTAATAGGAAGCAGACAATTGGAATCAATGGGTGCTATTCTGGTTGGCAGTTGGTGACTAGTGGAGTGCCGCAGGGATCGGTGCTGGGGCCTTAACTGTTTACCATTTACATAGATGATCTGGAGGAGGGGGCTGAGTGTAGGGTAATGAAATTTGCTCATGACATGAAGATGAGTGGAAAAGCAAATTGTGTGGAAGCGCGGAAAGTCTGCAGAGAGATCTGGATAGGCTGAGCGAGTGGGCGAGGACCTGGCAGATGGAGTATAATGTTAGCAAATGTGAGGTTATCCACTTTGGTAGAAATAATAGGAGGAGGGATTACTATTTAAAGGGTGAAAAGCTGCAGCATGCTACGGTGCAGAGGGACCTGGGGGTCCTTGTGCATGAATCGCAAAAACCCAGTCTGCAGGTGCAGCAGGTGATCAAGAAGGCGAATGGAATGTTGGCCTTTATAGCGAGGGGGATTGAATATAAAAGCAGGGAGGTCATGCTGCAACTGTACAGGGTACTGGTGAGGCCACAACCGGAGTACTGTGTGCAGTTTTGGTCGCCGCATTTGCGGAAGGATATATTGGCCTTGGAGGGAGTGCAGAGAAGGTTCACTGGGCTGATACCGGAGATGAGGGGGTTGGCTTATAAGGAGAGATTGAATAGACTGGGTCTGTACTCGTTGGAGTTTAGAAGGCTGAGGGGGGATCTTATGGAGACATATAAGATAATCAAGGGGATAGATAGGGTAGAGGTAGAGAGATTCTTCCCACTTAGAAAGGATAGCAGAACTAGAGGGCACAGCCTCAAAATAAGCGGGGGCTGGCAGGGGAGCGGTTTAGAACGGAGTTGAGGAGGAACTTCTTCACTCAAAGGGTGGTGAGTTTCTGGAATTCTCTGCCTGTTGAAGTGGTGGAGGCTACCTCGCTGAATATATTTAAGTCACAGGTAGATAGGTTTCTGATAGACAGGGGAATTAAGGGTTATGGGGAGAAAGCGGGAAAGTGGAACTGATCCACTTCAGATCAGCCATGATCTTATTGAATGGTGGGGCAGGCTCAAGGGCTAGATGGCCGACTCCTGCTCCTATTTCTTATTTTCTTATGTTCTATAAAATAAAAAACAGAAAAATACAGAGAAAAGCAAAGGATCACAATATGCTTCAAAATATTGGTAAATGTAATGGAATGGTGTTCTGAACATACAAACAAATGGATTAGGAACAGGAGGCCATTCAGCCCCTCAAACTTGCTCTGCTATTCAATAAGATCATTGCTGATCTGATTATGGTCTCAGCTCCACATTCCTGCCCACCCATCCCCGATAATCTTTGTTAGTTTTGCTTTGCTGAGTTACAGAGAGAGATTAAATGGGTTAGGACTTTATTCCCTAGAGCATAGAAGAATGAGGGGAGATTTGATAGAGGTGTATAAGATTTTGATGGGTGTAGACAGACTGAATGCAAACAGGCTTTTTCCACTCAGGCTGGGGGAGCTAAAAACCAGAGGGCATAGATTAAGGGTGAAAGGAGAAAAGTTTAAAGGGAATATTAGTGGGGGCTTCTTCACACAGAGAGCGGTGGGAGTGTGGAATGAGCTGCCGGATAAAGTAAATGCGGGGTCACTTTTAACACTTAAGAAAAACTTGGACAGGTACATGGATGAGAGGGGTGTGGAGGGATATGGTCCAAGTGCAGGTCAGTGGGACTCAGCAAAAAAATGGTTCGGCACAGACAAGAAGGGCCAAAAGGTCTGTTTCTGAGCTGTAAATTTTCTGTGGTTCTTTGGTTCTAGTGAAGAATCTAACATTGCCTTAAAAGTATTCAATGATCTTGTCTTTCCTGCTCTCTGGGGGAGAGAAAATAACTCCTCATTCCAGTTTAAATGGGAAACCCCCTATTTTTAAACTGTGTCACCGAGTTCCAGTCTCTCCCACAAGGGGAAACATCCTTTCAGCATCCACCCTGTTTCCTTTAAATTACAACATTGGACATGGAAGCTGCATCATTCAGAACAAGTTAATGTCTGTCCCACTGCTCTCCCATTGTCACTAATTCTTTTTCAATTTCATATGGGAGAGAATTCAAACAAACTAAAATATAGAATCGGATCTCAAAACAACAATTAAAAGTTCTGAAATTCAATGCAAAATGAATTTCACTTGTTTGGTCTCACTGAAACTGTGGCCTTTATGTTAGATCTTTACTGAAGACAATTTTCCAGCTTTTTTATTGATTTGTGGGTCATGGGCATCGCTGGCTGGCCAGCATTTATTGACCATCTGTATATAAAAGCAAATTACTGTGGATGCTGGAATCTGAAAACCAAAAGAGAAATTGCTGGAAAATCTCAGCAGGTCTGGCAGCATATGTAAGGAGTATAGATGCTGCCAGACCTGCTGAGATTTTCCAGCATTTTCTCTTTTGGTTTCATTGTCCATCTCTAGTTGCCTTGAGAAGGCATCGGTGAGCTGCCTTTTTGAATTGCTGCAGTCCATGTTCTGTGGGTTGCTGTTAGGGAGGGAACTCCAGGATTTTGACCCAACAACATATTTCCAAGTCAGAATGGTAAGTGGCTTAGAGGGGAACTTGCATGTGGTGGTGTTCCCATTTATCTACTGCCCTTGTCCTTCTAGATGGAAGTGGTCGCGGGTTTGGAAGGTGCTGTCTAAAGATCTTTGGTGAATTTCTGCAATGCATCTTGTAGATAGTACACACTGATGTTACTGAGCGTTGGTGGTAGAGGGATTGAATGTTAGTAGATGTGGTGCCAATCAAGCAGGCTGCTTTGTCCTGGATGATGTCAAGCTATTTGAGTGTTGTTGGAGCAGGCCATCCTGGCAAGTGGGGAGTGTTCCATCACACTCCTGAGTTGTGCCTTGTAGATGGTGGATACGCACTGGGGAGTCAGGAGGTGAGTTACACACCGCAGTATTCCAAGCCTCTGACCTGCTGTTGTAGCCATTGTGTTTATGTGGTGAGTCCAGTTCAGTTTCTGTCAATGGTAACCCCAAGGATGTTGACAGTGGGGGATTCAGTGATGGTTACACCATTGAATGTCAAGGGGCAGTGGTTAGAGTGTCTTTTATTGGCGGTGATCATTGCCTGGCATTTGTGTGGCACTTACTTGCCATTTACCAGCCCAAGCCCAGATCTTGTCGCATTTGAACATGGACTGCTTCAGTATCTGGGGAGTCGCGAATGGTGCTGAACATTGTGAAAGATTGGCAAACATCCCTACTTCTGATCTTATGATGTTGGGAAGGTAATTGATGAAGAAGCTGAAGATTGTTGGGCCTGGTCTGGCTTATTTTTTAAGCTGTCAGTTTTTTGAAACAGTTTATCAGGTTTTGTATTGATTTATTCTTTCTTATTGTGTTTTACAATAATAAAGGTCTTACCTTCACATTCACAAATTCGCTTCCACTCTGAAAATACAAACAAATTAGACAGGAATTAATTCACTCTGTCCGAAATGTTCTTTCTCTCAGTCTTTCTCCATGACTTAATCTGTAAATAACGTCATAGCAAGTATTTTACAAACATTTTAAATGTAATTGATACAGGAACACAAGAAATAGGAGCAGGACTAGACCAGGTGGCCTGTTGAAACTGCTCTGCCATTCAGGATGATCACGGATAATCTTAGGTTTTGAAATCCATTACCCCCTCCTCTCCATACTCCTTAGTTCCCTGAGAAACTATAAATCTATCTATCCCAGCCTAAAAAGTTCTCAGATGAAGCACTACAACCTCTGGGATTGAGAATTACAAAGATTCAGAACTCTTTGAGTAAAGAAATTTCTTCTCATCTCAGTCCTAAATGATCGGCCCCTTATCCTGAGACTGTGCCCCTTCATTTTTGTTTCCGCGGGTTGCGGAATCTATCTCTCAGTATCCACCCTATCAAATCCCTTCAGAATTCTGCAGGTCCTCCTCATGGACCTCCTGTGGCTTTACTCATCTTAAAGTGGAAGTTAGGTTTGCCCAGATGGCCCCATGAGGGGCCAAACACAAGAGTTTTGCCTGATGGGAGTGCCGGTCACAGATTCTTCCATAAATGAAACTTCATTGACAAATTGTGGGCAGCTTGTGTCCAAATTTCACCATCAGCCCATTCAGCTCGGCAGTGCTCCCGTGCCTGAGCTCTGAATGTGAGAATCTGAAATATACTGTTCAGAATGACAGGTGAAATAGACTGTGTAAATATAACACCGAGGCCTTGTGAGGAAAACTGTTCACTTGTTGGAGTGAGGAGGTTTCTGAGTGTTGGGAACATTCGAGGTAACCCAATGCAGAGTCAGTATCTGATAGTATTTGGGATTGCTCGGATGTGTCTGTGTTCTGTCACAGCGTCTTGTCAGAGTTCAGTTGAACCAATCTTAAAGGATTCTCAGGGTCAGCCTGAATAGTTTTGGAGTCCGAATTCGACCTGTCATTGGGGTTAGCAGGAAATAGTTACACAATAGCTCCTTAAACGGATGAAACAAGGCACAGGTCTGCTCTTGTTTCAATGTTTTGTTGGATATCCTATTGTAGTTTCTGTACCAGACGAGACTCCCTGATAAATCAGGATACCTGCCTGTGTTAAGAAATATCTGAGCTTAGCTGACAGAGTCAATGCACTATCACCATCCAGAGAATCTGGAAGTAAATGTGTTTGACAGTAAATATCCTCAGGAAATGAATCTAACCAACACGGCACTAATCCATCAATCCCACCCTCCCAGAGGGAGAAATACTCAAAGGGTGTAATTCAACACCATGATATTGTATCCTGGTCTTGAGGTGCTTGAAGCTGATCATTTATTACTCAATGTTTTAAGGCAGATATGTAAAGACAAGAACAACTAATAATGTCAAATCGGATTGCGGAGGTGGGGGCGGTGGGAATGGGGGGTGTTGAGGGAGCTCTGAGGATGCAACAAGGTTGTGGACACAAGGTATCGATGAAAACAGGTGGCGTAATTCTCACCTCCAAACTAGTCTGAAACTTCCGCATCTTCCCACTGTGTTAACAGATCCCAGCAATCTCCATAACAACGACTACTCTGAATATTGTCAAATCTCCTCCTCAGTCTAGCGAATGTCATAACATCTTTTCTGTAGCTTCTCGTTACTCACCCACAAACTTCCAGAACCTGGGACTGTCTCAGTGATCACAGATCCCTAGCCCCCAGGCAAAGAATACAGCAAGACACAGACTTCCATCCCAAATCCTTGGACCCCACTCCTTGACCCTTCATCACGGGTCTTGTCATTATTCTCAGAACCTTCCTTGGAACTTTTCAAAATTCTGCATCTGGAGACTGGATCCCATGCTGTCCCAGACACTCTCCTTAGTGCCCTCCAACCCAGTGATACCTCAATGCCAATTAGTCAATGTCCCTGGTCTTATTTGACAAAACACCTTGATCCTATTACAGTTCTGAATAACAATAAGCCCTCGGAGATTTGTTAATTAATACATAACAGTTTATGTAAAATACTTTCATTTCTGATTCAACAAGAAGCTTCCACTGATCTACAAAATAAAAGGGAATTTAGTAAAATATTTTAATTGTCTGATTATCATTGTCTGATTAAACATTGTTCCATTCCTCAGATTTATAATGCTTTGAATACTGTTTTCAATCAAAGTCAAACCTTATAATAATTTCTGAGCAATTGTACAAGGCAAGGTAAAGTCACCATGTCTCAGATGACCAGAGCCTCAAATGGGAGTGCTGACTGGTGGTGATTTTAGCCTGAGGATAGCCGTACCTCAGGTGAGGAGTAAGGTTGAAGGAATAATGCAGGGAGTAGTTACATGATAAAAGGTAGACCAATTAAGAGTATAGAAATGCAGATGGACTTGGGAGCGCAAGTGCACAAGTCTCTGAAGGTGGCAACCCAGGTGGAGAAGGTTGCGAAGAAAGCTTATGGAATGCTAGCCTTTATAGGAAGGGGTATAGAGTATAAGAGCTGGCGTCTAATGCTTCAGTTGTACAGAATGTTGGTTAGGCCATATTTGGAGTACTGTGTCCAGTTCTGGTCACCTTACTACCGGAAGGATGTGGAGACCCTGGAGAGAGTGCAGAGGAGGTTTACCAGGATGCTGCCTGGTGTGGAAGGACTGGGGTATGAGGAAAGATTGGGTAAACTGGGGCTTTTCTCCTTAGAAAGACAGAGATTAAGGGGGGATCTGATAGAGGTGTATAAAATAATGAAAGATATAGACAGAGTCAACAGTGGCAGCCTTTTTCCTAGATTGGAGACAAATATCACAAGGGGTCATGAGCTAAGGGTGAGGGGGGAGAAGTATAATATGGATACTAGAGGGAGGTTTTTCACACAGAGGGTCGTGGGGGTATGGAATGTGCTACCAAGTAAGGTGGTTGAGGCAGGCACGCTGGACTTGTTTAAGGTTTACTTAGGCACGTGAGTGACATAGGGATGGAGGGTTATAGGCGACAGTTTTAAAAAGGGTCAGAGCCTCAGGACGATACTGGAAATGTAATACTACATGTTAATGTTTTGTCTCTTAATTCCCAGGTATGTCAGTCCACCTTGTTGTCTAACGAGGGGCATGCACACGGTGGGTTGTGCGTGGGCTGCTCTTGGATGTTTCGAGAGTGGCCTAGTACTTCGCGTCGTGTTGTGTGCTTAAACCTGGACCAGCAGATGGGCACCACAACAGCTCAGTGACTATCACTGCTAGCTGTGCAGATACATGGATTTGGGCTGGTGTCTGCGGGAGTTTGTGCATTCTCCCTGTGGTTGCATGGGTTTCGTCTGGGTGCTCCGGTTTCCTCCCACACCCCAAAGATGTGCTTTTAGGCTGATTGGTGTACCAAATTGACCCTACACTATTCTCCCCTGAATCTGGTTACAATAGGGGTACCATTAGCATACACACGGGGCAAGGTAGGTGTAGGAAAATGCTTTGTTAAGATGGCGGTGTGGGCTCGTTGGGCCGAAGGGCCTGTTTCCTGTGCTGGATTGTTCTTTGTTGAGAAGGCAGACCTTCATGAATAACCTCAGCCAGTACGGACAGTGAACCCACACTGTTGGCCTTGTTCTGTGTCATGAACCAACCATCCAGCCAACTGAGCTAAACTACCTTTATTCAGTACTTTTGACAACCTCAAGATGTTCCTGAATGTTTTACTGATAATTTATGCACAGAAATGTTCCACAAATAACAATCAATAATTAAGATTGTCAGACTTTTGAATGGACCTACCTTATATTAAGTTGATCTTTCTCTACACCCTAGCTATGACTGTACCACCACATTCTGCACTCTCTCCTTCTCTATGAGCCAAATGCTTTGTCTGTATAGTGCACAAGGAATATACTTTTCACTGTATACTAATATATGTGACAGTAATAAATCAAAGATGATACAGTTTAGTGATGTTGCTTCAGAATTAACTATTGACCAAGACATTGAGCAGAAACGCTCCATTCCTTTCCAAAATAGTGCTTGATCTATTTAGCACTCACCCGAGAGGGTGGATGGAGCCTCTGTTAAACATCTGAAAAGGATGGATTCTCAGACAGTACATGTGCATGTGTATAAAGTAGAAAACAAAGGTTTTGTAGCCATTTTTGCATATTGATGATTCATTTTTTTCTTAAAGGGAGAGGTCTGATGCTGAAGGAAATATATTTTAGTCATATTTCTTGTGCAGGGTTTGTTCCAATCATTCAGAGTTATTTTATCCAGATCCAGCAGCACTATATTGATATTGCAGCAGCATAATTGATCTTAATTGCTACAATCTTTGTTCTAATCTAGACTAATGCAGGGTTCTGTTATTTTGTGTTTTCCGCTGAGATATTTCTGAGTAGAGCTTGATTGACAGGAAAGATCATATGACTGGGTACAGCTAGGTTTTCAGAGAACTCAAGGCAGTCTGTGTTTTGGAATCTTTAGAGAGAGATCACTTTCTCTGTATCTCTTGCTCTCTTTGAGGTCTGGAGACTGGAATCTGCTAAGAAGTTAATCTCTTTCTGTGAGACTCTACTGTCTGTGGTGGAACTTTCTCTGAAAGTTGCAACACGAGAATTATAAGACAGAAGTTTGTCTGGATCACTCTGCATAAGTGGCAAAAGGCTGGAAATCTAGTATCTATATACATAGCTTTGGTTTCAGTGCTAACTCGTTCGAAGGAAGGGATTTATATCCATGTGGGAAATTGTTAAATTGGAACAAGGTAGATAGCTAGCAGTAAAGAATTATACTTTGTCATGTTTTGGTATTTTAATTTGTAAAAGTTATGCTAATTCCCTTTGTTATTTTCCAACTGTATTCTTAAATAAAGTTTGATAAAAGCTTACTAGTGGATCACTTGAATCATACCTGGTGTGAAGCATCCTATGCTCACCCTAATACTAAAATCAAATGTAAAAGATAGGCCTAGGCTAATTTCATAAAATGCCTTGGAGTTTCTGATCTGGTCTTTAACACTGGGCTAGTTGATGATTCCTTTTCTAGAATTTTTGGTATTGGTTCTTGTTATGTGTTGGAAAGAAATGCATCTTTGTGTGGTTGGTCACTTGGTGTGCTGTGACATCACCAGAGTCATTTTCAATGTTGTTGAAAAAAAATTGTGAGCAGATGAAAGAGAACATTTACTTACCACTTTGAAATTGGACAGATTTCCAGGCTGTGGGGCCCTCGCACATGATGGGCTGCAGCAACAGAGGCACTCAGATAAACAGAGAGAGTCTCTGTACTCTTAATGGGGAGTTACTACTCCAAAAAAAATAATTATAAGCAAAACCTTCTTTGCTGAGAAAAGTGGAGATTTATTGCCTAAAAGCAGTTGAAATTTTCTAAAAAACTACAAGTCCAACAAAAAAAGTGTGAGGAAGTCAAAGAAAGTACAATTTAACAACCAGTAACTGCAATGGTGGGCAAAGGCCAAAGGGTACATAGAGGCTTTTGAAGAAAATGCGGAAACATGGATTGCTTACAAAGAGAGATTTCAAATTTATCAAGCTATTGGATGAACTTAAAGTAGTCATTTTCCTATGTGTAGGAGCATGTAAACCCTTTACATTGCTACAGAGCCTTGTCCATTTTGAGAAGCCTACAGAAAAAACTTACAAGGAACTGACCAAGATTCTCAAAAGTAATTTTTCATCTCAACCACTAATAATTGCTGAGAGATTCCAATTTCATTGATGCAGCCAAGAAGAGGGCAAAAAATGCTGCAATTCATTGTAGCCCTGAGAAAGTTAATGAAGAATTGCAAGGTTGGCTCGACCCTCAAAGACACTCTTGTGAGACAGACTTGTTTGTGGACTTTGAAATGAAACAATTCAAAGCAATTGCTCAAAGGTTCTTTAACAGTAAAGCTTGCTGTTGAGATTACATTGTCCATGGAATTGGCCATGAAAGAAACTTCCCAAATTGGAGCCAAAATACACAAGATGGAAATGGACAAGAAGAAATGTCTTAAAATGCAGGGATGCCATAGGTGTGCTCGGGCAGGACACTTGTCACATGAATGTTGGAGTAGAGAAAATAGATGTAAAAACTGTGGCACGCAATGGAGATATTTTGGACATAACAGACTTCTCAAACCTCAAAGGTCTGCAAATACAAGAACATATCAAGATCCAAAAACATAGGTCTACAAAATATTTGATCAGGACAAAAATTTCCAAGATGATACAAGATTAGAAAAGATCCAAGAACTTAAATTAGGTGTCCAATCCATAAAAGGTATTTGTAAAGGCTCTGGGTTAGACAGACAAGAAGATGGAAATAGATATGGGAGCTGCTGTAACACTTCTCCCAGAAAGTATATACAATCACAAGCTTGAACGTTTACCTCCAAAACCTTGAAATACAATTCATCCTGAGGAGGTAGTTCCACCGTAGGGATATATCATGGTTCAGCTAGAAGCTAAAGGTCAATCAGCAGAATTGCCCCTGCATATGGGAAATTTCCAGCACTCTTTGGAAGAGCATGGTTACACAAAATCAAACTAAACTGGACGTTGACAGCAAGAACACACTACAAAAACTTCTGGAGAACTATAGGAAGATATTTGAGAATACCCAAGGATCAATGATTGAGAGTGGAAGCAAAGCTCAAAGTCAAACCTGATAGCAACCCTAAATGCTTCAAGGTAAGACCTGTGCCTTATACAATTAAACTGAAGGCAGAAGTGGAACCAAAAAATAGATCAAGGACAGAGTGATTGAACCTGTAACAATGAAAACCCAAATCAGCCAGTCATTAAATCGGAGGATTCTGTATGAATCAATGGGGACTTTAAGATGACGATAAGTCCAGTACTGTGTGTTGGTCAGTATCCCTTACCACTAATCAAACACTTATTCTCTGGACTGGCTGGTGGTTAGCTGTTGAGTAAGATAGATTGTGCCAAGCATGCCTCCAGATGAGGGTGGTAACTGAGTCTCAATGATTGTTACTGGATTATTCCAGTATGAGCACCTACCATTCAGAATAACATCAGCACCAGCCATATTCCAGAGATCAATGGACTAAATCTTAAGTGACCTCAACGGTCTCCAGAATTATTTGGATGACATTCTACTCACGTGTAGGACTGAACAAGAACATTCACAAATCTTAGAGGAAACACTGGAGCGTCTTGGGTGGTGTGGAACAGTGGTTAGCACTGCTGCCTTATAGCGCCAGGAACCCGGGTTCGATTCCCAACTGGGTGACTGTGCGGAGTCTGCATGTTCTCTTCTGGGTTCTCTGGTTTCTTCTCACAGTCCAAAAGATGTGCTGGTTAGGTGCATTGGCCATGCTAAATTCTCCCTCAGTGTACCTGAACAGGCGCTGGATTATGGCGAATAGGGGATTTCCACAGTAACTTCATTACAGTGTTAATGTAAGCCTACTTGTGACACTAATAAATAAACTTAAACTATCTCCACCTAAAGAAAGAAAAATGTGAATATTTCAAATTATCTATCAGTTATTTTGGTCAGGTAATAGACACAGATGGCCTTCACAAAGAAGCTTAGAAAATGACAGTGATGCTCGATGTGCCAAGACCACAGAACATGTCACAGTTGTGATCATTTTAAGGACTAATCAATTATCGCAGGAATTTCATCCCAAACCTTGCAATAGCACCAAAGCCACTTCATAATTTATTGTGTGCCAACCAGCAATGCAATTGATAAAGAAATGTGAAAGTGTATACAAAGGAGTTAAAGGATGCTCATGCAAACAACAATATTGGTTCACTGTAACCCAGAGTTGAATATTTAACGAGCTCATGAAGAGAAAGAGGTTGGTAAAGACAAATGTAGGTCCCCTACAGGCAGAAACAGGGGAATGTATAATAGGGGACCAAGAAATGGCTGAGTCACTGAATCCATACTTTGTTTCTGTCTTCACAAAAGAGGACACAAATCAGATCCAGACACATCGGAGAATGCAAAATTTAGTGAGAGGGAAGAACTGAGGGAGGAGATCAATATTAGTAGAGAAATAGTGCTGGGAAAATTGATGGGATTGAAGGCAGATAAATCCCCAGAGCCTGATAATCTACATCCCAGAGTACTTAAGGAAGTGGCTCTAGAAATAGTGGATGCATTGGTGATTATCTTCCAGGAATGTATAGACTCTGGAACAGTCCCTGCAGATTGGAGGGTAGCTAATGTCACTCCAATATTCAAAAAGTGAAGTAGAGAGAAAACAGGGAATTATAGGCCAGTAAGCTTAACATCGGTAGTAGGGAAAATTCTCAAATCCATATCAAGGACTCTATAGCGGAGCATTTAGAAAGCATTGGCAAGATCAGACAGAGGATGGATTTATAAAGAGGAAAATCATGCTTGGCAAACCTGTTGGAATTCTTTGAAGATGTAACCTGTAGAGTTGACAAGGGGGAGCCAGTTGATATAGTATATTTGGACTTTCAGAAAGAGTTTGACAAAGTCCTGCTTAAGAGATTATCGTGCAAGATTAAAGCACATGGGACTGGGGGAAGTATATTGAGATGGATTGAAAACTGGTTGGCAGAGAGGAATCAAAGAGTAGGAATTAATGTGTGCTTTTAAAATTGGTAGGTGGTAACGAATGGGGTGCCACAGGGATTGCTGCTGGGACCCCAGCTATTCACAATATATATTAATGATTTGGATGAGGGAACAAAATGTGACATCTCAAAGTTTGCAGATGATACCAAGTTGGGTGGGAGGGTGAACTGTGACGAGGATGCAGAGACCCTTCAGAATGATCCGGACAGGTTGGGTGAGTGGATAAATCAGTGGCAGGTGCAGTATAATTTGAATAAGTGTGAGGTTATTTGCTCTGGAAGCAAAAACAGATTACTACCTGAATGGCTGGGTCCTGGGTGTCCTTGTGCACCAGTCACTGAAGATAAGCATGCAAATGCAGCAGGCAGTAAAGAAGGGAAATTGTATGTTGGCCTTCATTGCGAGAAGTTTTGAGTACAGGAGCAGGGATGTGTTGTTGCAGCTATATGGGGCCTTGGTGAAGTCATACCTAGACTATTGTGTGCAGTTTTGGTCTCCTTTTCTGAGGAAGGAGGTTCTTGCTCTCGAGGGAGTACAGCAAAGGTTTACAGGCTGATTCTGGGGATGGCAGAACTAATGTATGAGGAGAGATTGACTAGATTAGGATTGTTTCCGCTGGAGTTCAGAGGAATGAGGGGGGATCTGAGAGAATTATAAAATTCTAACAGGACTAGACAGGGTAGATGCAGGAAGGATGTTCCCAATGGTGGGGGAGTCCAGAACCAGGGGGGTCACAATCTGAGGATTCAGGTAGACCATTTAGGATGGCAGTGAGGAGACATTTCTGCACCAAAGAGTGATGAGCCTGTGGAATTTATTACCACAGGAAGTAGTTGATGCCAAAACACAATGTATTCAAGAGGTGGCACTAAGGGTGAATGGGATCAAAGGTTATCGGGAAAAAGCAGGATTAGGCTATAGAGTTGGACGATTCGCCATGATCGTAATGAATGGCGGAGCAGGCTCGAAGGGCCAAATGGCCTCTCCTACTCCTACCTTCTATGTTTCTATGTGATGCACCACCCTACGGGGTGGGTACTACGGCATCTCACATTATGGCCACTGAGGAGGCATTGTCAATAGCATTTGTATCAGGAATGTTATTAAGCACAGAACAAAATTTTGCACAACTTGAGAAAGAACCCCTCATTTTTGGCATTAAACAATTTCACCAGTACCTGTCTGGCCAACAAGTTACTTTATTAACTGACCCCAGGATATTGACAACTATTTTTGCTCCATTCCATTATTACCCACAAGTTGTCTATAATGTTGGGCATTGATACTATCAGCGCATAATTACAAAATCAAGTATTAGAGATCAGAACAGCAAGCTAATGTATTTCCACTACAAGACAAAACCAAAACCAAGAGACAGCTACATCAGCAAATTTTATTTCTCCCAGGTAGAGAATGTCCCAGTTGCAAAGGCACACAAGGAATAACCTGGTAATTAGTAGGGTCATAGACATGATATTAAGAGGAACGTCACTGAACAAACAAAAGAAGAATCCTGAATTCAGTCCTTCTTTAATGAAAGAACTTGAATTAACTGTCCAAAATGGAGTATTGCTATCAGGGAGATATCCCTCCGTGCTTACAAAGCTGAATCCAGGAACAGTGCAGATGAAAGAGCTAGCACAAGTTTATTTTTAGTGGTTGGGCTTTCCTCACAAATAGAAAAAAAAGTGGGTCAATGTCAGTCATGCACTAGAATATGGAATGCTCCATCTCTTACAACCGTTTCTCCCATGGGACAGGCTAAAACAACCTTGGTAGAGGATATATATCACTCCGTGGGATCCACTGAAGGCTACATTTTACTTGTCCTGGTGGATCTGCATTCAAAGCAGCCCAAATGCAGGAGAATGAAATCCATCATGATGGAAAGAACCATATAGAGGTTGAGTGCATTGTTAGCAAGATTTGGAGACTGAACAACTAGTCAGTGATAATGAGACACATTTCACATCCCAGGAATTTGTGGATTACCTGAAGGTAATGGTATGCAACACATATCATCCATCCACTCACGGATTGGCAGAAAGGCTAGTACACTCACTGGATTCTTTCATGTCATGTTTCAAAGAAGAAGGTCCATTATCCATGAGAGGAAACAAGCTTCTCATGTCCCATTGGAACACAGCTCATCTCACCACACAAAATTCACCAGAAATTCCTGAGAAGGAAACTGAGAACTGGATTTGATCTACTGATTCTACAGGAATAGAGCAACAACAAGCACAAGTTATTCACTGTGAACAAACATCAAAACAAAATGTTTATAATTTTAAAACAAGGAGAAGAAACTACTTGGCAAGTGAGAAGTAGCACCTGCAATCATCCCAGCGAAGACAGGGCTGATTTCTTATTCAATGCAACTTGATGATGACAGAATATGACGGAGACACACAAATCTAATCCTCGATTCAATAAGTGAATTAGCGGAGACGGTATCAGTACGTCAGAAACCCAAGGTTGAGAAATTTCTGAACCAAAGATTACTACAGAACCAAGTTCAGATTCTACTCCAGGAGAACAGCCAAAATCTCTGGAAGCTGACGCAAAGCAACTTCACGAGATGAAGTACCTGATAATTGAGAGGAACAGACCAGCGAAGATGTCAAAGATCAGACTCCAGAATGTTGTATCTCACCAAAATGGAGTCAATGTCCACCAAAAAGACTCTCAGATTAATTGTACGTATGTAGACAATAGCACTTGGCAATGTAACTGATGTTCATCGGGGATAATCGTTAACATTTAAAAGTTTGTTGTCGGACTAGTGAAGTAAAGGGTGAGGGATGATATGTATTGTAAAGCAATTCATCTGTGTCATGGGTCACATGATATCCGTCATGATGTGGGTATGCCGGCGTTGGACTGGCGTAAACACAGTAAAAAGTCTGACAACACCAGGTTTTAGTCCAACCTATTTATTTGATAATATACTCACTAGCTTTCGGGGTTACCCCCTTCGTCAGGTATCAAATAAATAGGTTGGACTAAAACCTGGTGTTGCCAGACTTTTCACATGATATCACCAGAGTCATTCACAGGTTCTTATCTCTGTGTTAGACTTCATCCTGGCAATGGCTCTTCAAATAAATCTGCATTGAACTGGTTCAAAACCCACATTGTGGCTCCTTATCACCTTTTAGTACTGTCAAAACATCTGACATAGAACTCTTTTTCTTCTGTTTTCCACAGAAAACCTTTCTAAATTTACTAACAATTCCAACAGGGTTCCACAGCACAATGGACAGAGTTCACTGTAAAATGGATATATTTAATTTACAACAGGAATAATTTGTCTGTGTGGTTGCACTCTAAAATCAAAATGCTCTGCATCAAGTCCAAAGATCACTAAAGTCAAGAGGACAGGTAGATAATGTGATTAAGAAGGCATATGGGATACTTCCCTTTATTATCTGAGGCACAGAATATAAGAGCAATATGATAGAGCTGTATAAAACACTGGTTAGGCCACAGCTAGAGTACGGTGTACAGTTCTGGCCACCATACTAGAGGAAGGATTTGATTTCACTGGAGAGGGTGCAGAGAAGATTCACCAGGATGTTGCCTGGGCTGGAGCATTTCAGCTATGAAGAGGGGCTGGATAGGCTGTGGTTGTTTTCCTTAGAGCAAAGGCAGCTGAGGGGGGACCTTACCAAGGTGTTGATGATGAATGGGATGGATAGGATAGAGGTGGAGAGACTCTTCCCGCTCAGAAAAGACAGTAGGACTAGGGGGCACAGCCTCAAGATAAAGGGGGGAGCGGTTTAGAACGGAGTTGAGGAGGAACTTCTTCACTCAAAGGGTGGTGAATCTCTGGAATTCTCTGCCCGTTGAAGTGGTGGAGGCTGCCTCGCTAAATATTTTTAAGACGCGGGTTGATGAGTTTTTGATAAGAGAGGGGATTAAGGATTATGGGGAGAGGGCAAGAATGTGGAACTGAGCCACGACAGATCAGCCATGACCTTATTGAATGGCAGGGCAGGCTCGAAGGGCCAGATGGCCTACTCCTGCTCCTATTTCTTATGTTCTTATGTACAAAATTATGAGGGATATCGATAGGGTAGATACAAAATAGATAGGACAATGCTTTTCCCCTCAGTAAAGGGGTTAGTAACAAGGGGGCGTAGATAAGGTAAGGAGCTGGAGATTTAGAGGAGATTGGAGGGAAAGCTTTTCACCCAGACGGTGTTGGGAATCTGGAACCTGAAACAGTGGAAGCAGCGGGACCCCTTAACATTTAGATGAGCTCTTGAAACATCTTAGCTTACAAGGCTACGGGCCAAGTGTTGGATAATGGGAGTAGAATAGATTGGTATTTGATGGCTGGCAGAGACCCAATGGGCCGAAGGGCCTCTTTCTGTGCTGTAAAACTCTAGGACATAATCTAGAGCATAATCCAAGTTGAAATTTCACTGCAGTGTTGATGGAGCATTACATTTTTGGAAATACCAGCTTTTAGATGAGATTTTACGCCAACCACGAAAAGCTGGCATTTCCAAATTCAACTGTGGCAAATGTGGAATTCATTTCCACAATGTAGTTCAGACCAAAACATTGCCTGATTTCAAGAAGAAATTAGATATAGCTCTTGGAGTTAAAGGGATCGAGGGATATGGGGGGAAACTTGGGCGGGGGAATCAGGATATTGGATTTGATGATCAGCCACGATCACAACAAGTGGCAGAGCAGGCTCGAAGGGCTGAATGGCCTACGCTTGCTTCTAGTTTCTATAACAGATTCCATGGTACTATTCAAAGAACGGCAGGGGAGTTCTGCCAGTGTTCTGGAAAATATTTATTTATCTCTCAATCAGCACCAGTAAAAACAGATTAACCAGACATTACCGCATTGCTTTTTGTGGGACCATGACATCAAAAAATTGGACGGGATTCTCTGGCCTCCCCATCAGAGCAGGAGCTGCTGTGCCATTTGCTGGCAGTGGGATCTTCTGGTTCTGCTGCTGTCGATAGTATTTCCCACTGAATCCATCCCACACTGCCGGGAAACCCATGGCAGGGGTGCACTGTCTGCGGGACCAAATGATCCCACCAACGTAAACAGCCGGAGAATTCAGCCATTGTCTGTCATGATTACACACACATGGAGTGTTTCGGGATGTGTTGCGGACATACAAGATCCCGCATAAATAGAAGTACTTTCTCTACATTTTAAACTCACTAAACATTAGAAAAAAGGCAGTGCAGCTGTAAAGAAGATTTAATCAAAAGGTATTCAATAATTAAATTGCATTACAGCAATCTGTCTATTTGTTACAATGGGTGGCCCAATACATTCTCCTTTAAACCTGGGATCTGGTGGAGATTTTCAGCTGGATAAGTCATGGCACAAATCAATTCCGGCCTCCCAGACAGTCTATCGCTGCAACAGGTCCACAGCAGATGCCATCTCCCTGGCCCTACACGCAACCATGGAACAACTAGACAACATGACAGGCTTTTTTTTGTAGACTACAGCTCAGTGTTTAACACCATTATCCCTATGGGGCTCATCTCCAAACTCCATGGCCTGGGGTTTGGCTCCTCCCTCTGTGACTGGATCCTAGACTTCCTAACCCACACACCGCAATCAGTAAGGATACGCAACAACAGTTCCTCCACGATCATCCTTAACACCGGCGCCCCACAAGGCTGTCCCTTCAGCCCCTTACTATACTCCTTATACACCTTTGACTGTATCGCCAAATTTCCCCCCAACTCGATTTTCAAGTTTGCTGATGACGCCACCTTTATGGGTTGAATCTCAAACAATGACGAGACACAGTGCAAGGAAGAGATGGAGAATTTGATGAACTGGTGCGACAACATTAATCTCTCCCTCAATGTCAACAAAATGAAGGAGAACAAAGGGAAAGATCACCAACAACCTGTCCTGGTCCCTCCACACCAACACCACAGTTAAGAAATGTCTCTCTTTCTCAGGACACTAAAAAATTTGGCATGTCCACTATGACTCTCAACTTTTACAGATGCACTATAGAAAGCATTCTTTCTGGTTGTATCACAGCTTGGTATGGCTCCTGCTCTGTCCAAGACTGTGACAAACTACAAAGGGTTGTGAACAAAGCCCAGTCTTTCACTCAAACTAGCCCCCATCCATTGACTCTGTCTGAACTTCCCAATGCTTTGGAAAAACAGCCAGCATAATCAAGGACCCCACACACCCCAGACATATTCTCTTCCATCTTCTTCTGTTGGGAAAAAGATACAAAAGTCTGAGGATACACACCAACCAACTCAAGAACAGCTTCTCTGCTGCCATCAGACTTTTGAATGGACCTACTTCGCACTAAGTTGATCTTTCTCTACACCCTAGCTATGACTGTAACACTACATTCTGCCATCTTTCCATTATGTATAGTATCCTTTGTCTGTATAGTGCATAAGAAACAATACTTTATACTGTATACTAATACATGTGACAGTAATAAATCAAATCAAAATCAGATTAATGATGTAATTCTCCATCCTCTACTGGGCTATCATGGTCTTGTGCGAAACAATTTTGGGCCAAACTCTATCTTGTATCTGGTGTGTGTACAACATTATGTACCCACAGGTTTCCACAAATTATGTTATCAATGTAATTCAGAATGGTCAAAATAATTCCATCTGTGTGAGATTAGTGAGCACCGTGTTTTTATGTGGTTGGACCAGAATCATACACGTTTTTCTTATTGTCTGTTTGGTCTTTCTGAAACTCCTGTGGCAGCACAAGATCCTGGAAATTGCTACCTAATATATTTAAATCAAATGTCAATCATTATTGAAATGTTCACTCATTCTAAAGATGATCAGTTTATTCACCTTTGGGTTAAAGCATAGTCATATCATCATTATGTATAATTAGCTAATCCCAAAACAAATGTACTTTGCAAAATGTGAATATTTCAATATTGAACTCTTACCAAGTTCGACGATGAATTTCCGAAGTTCGAGCTCTGTAAAAAATATAAAGAAAACCATTGTTTTGAATGTTAGAAAACTTCATTAAATCAAAAGCAAAATATTACAGATGCTGGAAACTGGAAATAAAAACAAAAACTGCTGGAAATACCCAGTGAGTCAGGTGGAAGCTATGGAGAGAGAAACAGGAAGATGTCCTTTCATCAGAGCTGGAAATAATAGAGATTTAACAGGTTTTAAACAGAGACAGAGAAAGGGGGAGGGAGGAAAGAACCAAATTCAAGTGAGGGTAACAGGTCTGAATAAACAGAACATAGATAATTGAATAATTATTTTACTTCAGTTTTGGTGAAATTATATAAAGTCCAAACCAGTTATTTAAAGGATAGATAGATGGATATTATGGAGTATCAAGTAATCAAAGGCATGATGTGTACATTGACCCTATCACTCTAAAAGGTAAAGACTGTGGCAAATCCCAGACCCAAAGAATCTAATACACAGAGTTTGTTGTTACAGAAGGTTAGGGGGCATGGAGTTGGGGGTAAGGTGTTAGTGTGGATAGAGGATTGGCTGTCAAATAGGAGGCAGAGAGAAGGTGTCAATGGGTGCTATTCGGATTGGCGGTTGGTGACTAGTGGAGTGCCCCAGGAATCGGTGCTGGGGCCTCAGCTATTTACCATTTATATAGATGATCTGGAGGAGGGAGCTGAATGTAGGGTGTCGAAATTTGCTGATGACACAAAGATAAGTGGAAAAGCAAATTGTGCAGAGGGTGTAGAAATTCTGCAGAGGGGCCTAGATAGGCTGAGCGAGTGGGCGAGGACCTGGAAGATGGAATACAATGTTGGCAAGTGTGAGGTTACCCACTTTGGCAGGAATAATAGTAGGAGGGACTACTATTTAAAGGGCGAAAAGCTGCAGCATGCTACGGTGCAGAGGGACCTCGGGGTCCTTGTGCACGAGTCACAAAAACCCAGTCTGCAGGTGCAGCAGGTGGTCAGGAAGTCTAATGGGATGCTGGCCTTCATAGCGAGGGGGATTGAATATAAAAGCAGGGAGGTCTTGCTGCAACTGTACAGGGCACTGGTGAGGCCGCAGCTGGAGTACTGTGTGCAGTTTTGGTCACCGCACTTGCGCAAGGATATTTTGGCCTTGGAGGGAGGGCAGAGGAGGTTCACTAGGCTGATACCAGAGTTGAGGGGGTTGAACTATGAAGAGAGGCTGAATAGACTGGGCTTGAACTCGTTAGAGTTTAGAAGAATGAGGGGGGATCTTATTGAGACGTATAAGATGATGAAGGGGATGGATAGGGTAGAGGTGGAGACATTCTTCCTGCTCAGAAAGGACAGCAGGACTAGAGGGCACAGCCTCAAGATAAGGGGGGGCAGTTTAGAACAGAGTTGAGGAGGAACTTCTTCACTCAAAGGGTGGTGAAACTCTGGAATTCTCTGCCCGTTGAAGTGGTGAAGGCTACCTCGCTAAATATATTTAAGACGCGGGTAGATAGGTTTTTGGTAGGCAAGGGGATTAAGGGTTATGGGGAGAAAGCGGGAAAGTGGAACTGAACCACTTCAGATCAGTCATGATCTTGTTGAATGGCGGGGCAGGCTCGAGGGGCTAGATGGCCTACTCCTGCTCCTATTTCTTATGTTCTTATGTGGTACATCTTGTAATTAACAGGGAAATAAACAGCAAAATAGATGAAGAGCTAATAAATATTTTTGGGAGCTTCAGGAATAGAAAGCATTAATAAGTAACGGAAGTAATAATACATGACAAAAGTGTTCACACTTATTTCCCTATTCTTTATTCTATTCTGAAACTATACAGAAGACGCTTTACTTGATGTCATGTTCAGAATACAGTGTAGGACAATTATTTTGTCAATAGGCCAAGCGATTTTAATGTAGATAAAGGTAAAGAAAAATATACTTCAATGGAGAACATGAAAACATTTTATTTTACAATGGATTGTGCAATTGTGGGCTTGTTTTGAACAAAATTAACACAGGTAAAAGTTTATGTGCAAAGGTTGATAAGGGGAAGATGAAATGTCAAGGGGTAAAGGGAGCGTACTGGAATGTGGCATTGAGATACAGGATCAGCCCATGGTCATATTAAATCTCAGAACAGGCTCCAAGTGCCTAACGGGCTACTCCTGTTCCTATTCTCTATGTTTCTATGCTGAATGCTATTAAAATACAATTATTAGTATTTATAATCATGTGAGAAAGTGAGTTGAATTATTCCTCCATTTTCCATTTCAATGTTCACTCCACCACCCACCAGTCTGAGCCCAAACATTTAACGTTGAAACAAATCCAGAAAAGAAATTAACAGGAGCCCTCTGGCAGATTTGGGGGGTGGGGGGTGTGGAGTGGGTGCTGTAATGTTACCCAAATAGCCTTTCTACCATTCTCCCGTGACATGTCCTCAATTTTATCGGGTACGGGTATAATCCTGTCATTCCACGGAGCTGTTCTTATCTCGATGGAAGACCAACTGAGCTCTCACTGAAACAGTTTTTCTGCCATTTCCACTGAATCTACAGCAGGAGAATAGAGAATCCCCATGGGATTTCCAGGACTGTATTTATACATAATTTTGTTACATTGAGAAAGTACCTTTTATGCGTGGCTTTATGTGTTTCACACTCCAATAAATCATACCAGAAATGGCTACAATTAGAAGGCAAATGGTGACGAGCAAAGGCGCCGGCCAAACAGGAGCAACAGGGAAGATATCACCTGTGAAGTAAAAACCAGAATTACAATGATATTATCCACAACATACACCAGAAAAACTGTTCTTTTAGAGTATTCAAAAGTGGTAAAAGTACATGAAATGGAAAGCTCAAGTTGTTTGGACAGCATCCTGATGTAACTCCAACAGTCCACTGGAACTGCCAAAAATTAGCTAGCAGATTACTAAATGATTTGATGTGAATGGAGCCTCTGTCCATTTCAATCACTATCACTGATGTCTCTCATTGTCTAGGGACTGGAACTCTTTGTTAAACTGGGCCCTCCCCTGCTAGTTTTAGTGATGTCAAAGGAAAAGGTGGTGAAGAAAGCACATGGTATGCTTGCCTTCATTGGCCGGGGCATCGAGTATAAGAGTTGGCAAATTACAGTAATATAAAACATTGGTTTGGCCATATTTGGAATACTGTGTCCAATTCTGGTCACCACACGACCAGAAGGATGTGGAGGCTTTGGAGGAAAGGTTTACCAGGATGTTGCCTGGCATGGAAGGTATTAGCTGTGAGGAGAGGTTGAAAAAACTGGGATCGTTCTCCCTGGAAAGACGAAAGCTGAGACAGCTGGATAGAAGTCTATAAAATTATGAGGGGATTGATTAAAATTGATAAGGTGAACTGTTAGAAGCTTTTTCCCAGGGCAGAAATGTCAATTACAAGGGGACACAAGTTCAAGGTAGGCGGGGGGTGGGGAAGGTTCAGTGGAGATGTTGCGGGGGAGGTTTTTACACAGAGGGTGATGGGGGCCTGGAATGCACTGCCAAGTGAGGTGGTTGAGGCAGCCACGTTAACGACATTTAAGGCTTATCTGGATAGACACAGGAACAGGAGGGGTATAGAGGGATACAGGCAGTTGGTCTGGATAGGACAACATGATTGACACAGGATTGATGGGCTGAAGGGCCTGTTCCTGTGCTGTACTGTTCTTTGTTGTTCTTGTTCAAAGGCTGGTGCGAGGGTAGGTGACGTTACGAGGTCTAAAGTTAAGGAGAGGGTACAGGTAAGGGAAGAGGCTGAGGATGTCCCAATAATAAAGGGAGTAGGGGGCGTGAGTATGGTTGGTGGCGTTCTGGCAAATAGGGTCCAGGTGAAGGCTGGGATGAAGGCACTTTATCTGAATGCACGAAGCATTCGGAATAAAGTGGATGAGCTGGTGGCGCAGATCGACACAAATGGATACGATCTGGTGGCCATTACAGAGACGTGGCTGCAAGGTGACAGGGACTGGGAGATGAATGTACAGGGCTATCAAGTGTTTAGGAAGGATAGGCGGGAGGAAAAGGGGGGTGCGTAGCTCTGCTGATTAAGGATAGCATCACGGTGGTAGCAAGGGATGATATTGGAGCCAAGGAGCAGAACGTGGAATCGTTGTGGGTGGAGATTAGGAACAGCAAAGGGAGGAAGATGCTGGTGGGTGTTGTCTATAGGCCCCCGAATAATGATCTGGAGGTGGGGCGGGCTGTTAACGCGCAAATAAGTGCGGCGTGCAGGAATGGGACGGCCGTAGTTATGGGGGATTTCAATCTGCATATTGATTGGTCGACCCATGTTGGACGCGCTGGGATCGAGGAGGAGTTCTTGGAATGCTGCCGGGATAGTTTCCTGGAACAGTGTGTGTTGGAGCCGACGAGGGAGCGAGCTATCTTGGATCTGATGTTATGTAATGAGGCGGGTAGAATTAGGGACCTTGCGGTGAAGGATCCTCTTGGGGAGAGTGATCATTGTATGGCGGAGTTTCTGGTGCAGATGGAGGAGGAGAAAGTGGGTTCCCGGACACGCGTACGTTGTTTGAATAGAGGGGAGTACGGTAGGATGAGAGAAGAATTGGCGAATGTTGACTGGGGGAGCACGTTGGAGGGAGGGTCTGCTGAGGAGCAGTGGAGGATCTTTAAGGAGATCTTTCTTGGTGCTCAGCAGAAATTTATTCCGATGGTCAAAAAGGACAGTAGGAAGAGAGGTAATAAGCCGTGGATAACAAAGGAGGTGAAGGAAAGTGTTAAACTAAAAGCGGAGGAATTTAGAGTAGCTAAGAGTAGTGGGCGAGAAGAGGATTGGGAGAGGTTTAAATGTCAACAAAGATTGACAAAGAAGTTGATAAAGAAGGGTAGGAGAAACTATGAAGCTGGGCTAGCGCTTAATATAAAAAAGGATAGCAAGAGTTTTTATAAATATATAAAAAGGAAGAGGCTGGCTAGGGTGAACGTTGGTCCTTTAGAGGATGAGAAAGGGGACCTAGTGGTAGGGGATGGGGATATGGCTAAGGTATTGAATAACTTTTTTGTTTCTGTCTTCACGGAGGAGGACGTGAATAATTTGCCGGGTGTTAGCGATGGAAAGGTGGTAGGACTGGAGGGTCTTAATGACATTACTGTTACTAGAGAGGCGGTGCTCGACAGACTGGAGGGGCTGATTGTGGACAAGTCCCCAGGACCGGATGGAATGCATCCGAGGGTTCTGAAAGAAATGGCGAAGGTGATAGTGGATGCCTTGGTGGTTATTTTCCAGACGTCGCTGGATTCCGGGGAAGTGCCGGAGGATTGGAAAACGGCTAATGTTACGTCGTTGTTTAAGAAGGGTGCCAGGCAAAAGGCGGGGAATTATAGGCCGGTTAGTTTAACGTCTGTGGTAGGTAAAATGTTAGAAGCCGTCATTAAGGAGGAAATTGTGAGGCATCTTGAAGAGAATTGCTTGATAGAGCAGACGCAGCACGGTTTCATTAAAGGGAAGTCGTGTCTGACAAATTTACTGGAGTTCTATGAGGATGTGTCTAGGGTGGTGGATAGAGGAGAGCCGGTGGATGTGGTCTTTCTGGATTTTCAGAAGGCGTTTGACAAAGTACCTCACAAGAGGTTATTGCAGAAGGTCGAGGGACATGGAGTTGGGGGTAGGGTGTTAGCGTAGATAGAGGATTGGTTGTCAAATAGGAGGCAGAGAGTGGGGGTCAACGGGTGCTATTCGGATTGGCAGATGGTGACTAGTGGAGTGCCCCAGGGGTCGGTGCTGGGGCCTCAGCTTTTTACCATTTATATAGATGATCTGGAGGAGGGAACCGAGTGTAGGGTGTCGAAATTTGCTGATGACACCAAGATTGGGGGAATGGCAAATTGTGCGGAGGGTGTGGAGAGTCTGCAGAAGGATCTAGATAGGCTGGGCGAATGGGCCAGGAAATGGCAAATGGAATTTAATGTTGGCAAGTGTGAGGTGGTCCACTTTAGTAGGAATAATGGTAGGAAGGACTATTACTTACGTGGCGAAAAACTGCAGCAGGCGACGGTGCAGAGGGACCTCGGGGTCCTTGTGCATGAGTCGCAAAAACCCAGCTTGCAGGTGCAGCAGGTGGTCAGGGAGGCGAATGGGATGCTGGCCTTCATAGCGAGGGGGATTGAATATAAAAGTAGGGAGGTCTTGCTGCGGCTATATAGGGCATTGGTGAGGCCGCAGCTGGAGTACTGTGTGCAGTTTTGGTCACCGCACCTGCGCAAGGATATTTTGGCCTTGGAGGGAGTGCAGAGGAGGTTTACTAGGCTGATACCGGAGTTGAGGGGATTGAGCTATGAGGAGAGGCTGAATAAACTAGGCTTGTACTCGTTAGAGTTTAGAAGAATGAGGGGAGATCTCATTGAGACGTATAAGATGATGAATGGGATGGATAGGATAGAGGTGGAGAGACTCTTCCCGTTCAGAAAGGACAGTAGGACTAGGTGGCACAGCCTCAAGATAAAGGGGGGGCGGTTTAGAACGGAGTTGAGGAGGAACTTCTTCACTCAAAGGGTGGTGAATCTCTGGAATTCTCTGCCCGTTGAAGTGGTGGAGGCTGCCTCGCTCAATATTTTTAAGACGTGGGTTGATGGGTTTTTGATAAGAGAGGGGATTAAGGGTTATGGGGAGAGGGCGGGAATGTGGAACTGAGCCACGACAGATCAGCCATGATCTTATTGAATGGCGGGGCAGGCTCGAAGGGCTAGATGGCCTACTCCTGCTCCTATTTCTTATGTTCTTAAAGTAAAAAATAATTAAGAAGGATGTTAAAACCAGGGAGTAGTGATTTGGGAGATTTTATTACCCAAAATATCCATTGGAATTATACAAACATAAAGGAGAAAAGGAGGTGGAGGAATTTCTGAAGTGTGTTCAGGAAAATTTCCTTGATCGGTATTTCTCAGTCCAAGCGGAAAGGTGGGATTGCTGGATCTGGTGCTGGGGAGTGAGGTGGCACAAGTGGACCAAATGTCTTTACATTTGTGTGAAAGTGACCATTGTAACAAAAGGTTTAGATTTCTGATGGAGAAGAGCAAGAAACAAACTAAAGTGAAACTTCTAAAAAGAGGGTTATTTGAATAGGATGAGAAGGGAGCTCGCCCGAGTAAAATAGAATCAAAGAGAGTCAGGAAAATCTCAAACAGAATAATGGGGAATCTTTAAAAGGGGCCAAAGATGAGGAGAGAGTTTGAGAAGCTGCTGGACCAAAATCAAAGAGGTTCAGGTGAACTCTTCAGGCGAGGGTCAGGCCAAATATAAAGCTGAGAGAGGAATTGATGAGGAAAATAAGACTGGCAAAGACAGAATATGAGAATAGAATATCAGTTAACCCAAAAGGGAACCAAAAATCTTTGACAGGCATATAAATAGTAAACAGGGAGGAAGAGGAAAATGTGGGGCCTATTTGGGTCAAAGAGGGTGACACACGCACAGAGATACAGGGCAAAGTGAAAATACTTGGTGAGTATCAGTGTTTACTGAGAAAGAGGTAATGGATGGGGTGAAAATTGGTAGGAGGAGTGGACTGGAAAGACTGACTATGGTCAAATGGATGAGTTACCTGATTCGGATCGCTTGAAACTGCGGCTGCTGGAGGAAGTCGGGGTGGAGGTAGTTGAAATATTTTTCATAAACTCTCCAAGATACAGGGATAGTGTCAGAGGAATAGAGAGTGACAAATATAACAGCCTGGTTCAGGGAAGGATGACAGACAGTGTTTGGAATTACAGACTGATCACTTTAATATTTATGGTGGATCAGGTTTTAGAAACAATGGGCAGGATTTTCCTCCTCCCCCGGGGTGTGTTCCATGGCAGTGGGAGGCAGTGCACCGGTCACTGCTGGGGGTGGGATCTTCTGGCCCCACTGTCGTCAAAGGGTTTTCCCGATTAATGCATTCCTTGTTGCCAGGAGACCCACAGTGGGGGTGTGCGCGATCGGCAGGACCGGAAGATCCTGCCAGGGTAAACGGCAGCAAGGTTTTGGTGAATAATCAGGAAAAAAATGATCAGACACGGAAAGGTTTGAGTGAAATAAAGAAAGTCAGCACAGTTTTGTAAAGGACAGGTCATGCCTGATCAATCTAACTAAATTTCTTAATGCATTAACAAACAACCTTAATGAAGGGAAAGCAATAGATGTCACCTGTAAGGATTATAATAAAATGTTTCACAAAGTAAAAGGCTGGTTAACAAAACTGATCTTCACAGAATTAGAGGGTAAGTCTCAACTTGGATTTTTATAAATGGCTTCAGGACAGAAACCAGTGAGTGGTGGGATATGGGGGCCTTATTTTACCATTTTGATTCTAAGTGTTGGGTGGACTTGAAACAGGCAGTGTTTCAAATTTGACTTTTAGACCCGTTCTGAGGCGCCCCTATACACACTCTGCGCATAAAAATATCTCACTGCAGAAGCCTGTGGGCGGGGCTGAACCCACCTGAAACCCTACAGTTCCGATCGGCACCTCCAACTGCGCAGAAAACAAAAACGATAGAATATCATTTCCTCCAATGCTCCCCTGCCACATCCCTCCCGGGCTGGATAATACCTCCCCCTCACCGCCACAGACATTGCCCCACCCCACAACATTACTGAACCCCTTCTCCACCCACCCTCCCCCAGACCGATCTCAGGTCTCTCCTCCTCTTTACCCCTCCCCCACCCCCACCAATCTCAGGCAGAGTGGCAGCGGACCCCCCCCTTCCCTTCCACTGATCTCAGGCAGTGTGGCAGGGGACCCCCCCCCCTTCCCTTCCACTGATCTCAGGCAGAGTGGCAGCGGACCCCCCCCTTCCCTTCCACTGATCTCAGGCAGAGTGGCAGCGGACCCCCCCCTTCCCTTCCACTGATCTCAGGCAGAGTGGCAGCGGACCCCCCCTTCCCTTCCACTGATCTCAGGCAGAGTGGCAGCGGACCCCCCCCTTCCCTTCCACTGATCTCGGGCAGAGTGGCAGCGGACCCCCCCCCTTCCCTTCCATTGATCTCAGGCAGAGTGGCAGCGGACCCCCCCTTCCCTCCCACTGATCTCAGGCAGAGTGGCAGCTGCTCCTCCCTCCCAGCTGATCACAGAGAGCCGCTGCACGCTCGGCACTGACCTCCTCACTAACTGGAGCGCCCGAATCGGATTTATATGAAGCAGGTCTGTTTCACACCGATGGGTGAACATGTCGGTAAAGGGGGAAGTGCAGCCCATTAATCAATTTAAATGTATGTGAATTGTCAGGCCGTGATAAAGGGGGAACCAGCATGGAGGCAGGCACGGATTACACTATTCGTCTTACACCCGACTTTACCATGTTTTCACATCTGAAAATGGGTGCAATGCAATGGTAAAATCAGGCCCATGGTTCCTTTTCAGATTGGAGGATAGGCAGTGGTTTTGCTCAGTAATACAACCATTGGTTTTTTTGATGTATAAGATTTAGAAACTGGAATACTAATACAGAGTAAATTTTCAAAATTTGTGGATTTTATCAAATTCAGAGGTGTGTCTGACAGTGAGGCTAATATCAATCCATTGGACTGGGACATAAACAGGCTAACAGACTGGCAAATGACTAGCAGTTGGAATTCAGAAAAGTATGAAGTGATGTATTTTGGCAGAAGGATAAAGAGAGGCAACTCTAAAGATTGCACAGGGATAGAGGGATATGGGAGTTGATGTGTTTGGATCTTACATAAGAACATAAGAAATAGGAGCAGGAGTAGGCCATCTGGCCCTTCAAGCCTGCCCCGCCATTCAATAAGATCATGGCTGATCTGTCGTGGCTCAGTTCCACTTTCCCGCCCTCTCCCCATAACCCTTAATCCCCTCGCTTATCAAAAACCCATCAACCCGCTTCTTAAAAATATTTAGCGAGGCAGCCTCCATCACTTCAACGGGCAGAGAATTCCAGAGATTCACCACCCTTTGAGTGAAGAAGTTCCTCCTCAACTCCATTTTGAAGGTAGCAGGACAAATAAGAGAGCTGTGGGAAAAGGATTTGGGATCTTGAGCTTCATATATTGAAGTACTGAATAAAAAAGTTATGCTGAACATTTCTAAAGCTCTGGTTAGGCCCCAACTACAGCACTGCATCCTGTTCTAGTTCCCAACAGTTTGTGAAGGATGTGAGGGTCCTTGAGAGTGTGTAGAGGAGATTTACCAGATGATTTTAACTGCAAGGTTAGGTTGGAGAAGCTGGGATTGTTCTCTTTGAAGATTCAGAGAAGATTTGATAAGAATATACAAAATTAGACAGGTATGGATAATGTAGACAATGAATAGACATTTTTTTCATGGGTTGATTGTACAAGGACTCAGACACGAAGTTAATGCTTTGAACACAAAATGCAGAAGTGATGCGAAAAAGAGCTTGGGTGGAATTTTCCCAAAAAATGGCAAAGGGCTGGATTCTCTGAACTCGCTCACAGCTGGGATTCTCCAATCCCACTGCAGTGAATGGAGATTTGGCCGAGCACCAAATTCTCCACTTTTGCCGGCAGCGGCGACAGGGAATAAACAGCCGGAAAATTCCAGCTAAAGTGTCAGGTACTGAATGAAAACCGGTGTCTTTCTCCCCAGAGGAACAGGCAAGTTTTCTCTCCAGATTGTCCCACACTTCTGCAAGAAGTAGCAGTGGTCATGTTTTGTGCCATTGTTTTGAGGGGTGGGACCTAAAGATGCCAGCAAGGCCAGCTCCATAGGGATTGGAGCATCCTTATCTCAAACCAAACTTAAAGCCCACCTTCCCCATCATCGCAGGCATTGGGATATCAGACCCCCCTCTCCTGAACTACTCCTTATACACCTCTGACTGTGTGGCCAAGTTCCCCTCCAACTCCATTTTCAAGTTTGCTGACGACACCATGTGGTGCATCAGATCTCAAACAAAGATGAGATAGATTATAAGAAAGAGATAGATAATCTGATGAACTGATCTCTCCCTCAATGTCAACGAAACAAAGGAGATAGTCACCAACTTCAGGAAGCGAAGTGGAGAACATGCCACTGTCTACGTTAGTGGGGATGAAGTGAAAATGGTCAAGAGCTTCAAGTTTCCAGGTGTCCAGGTCACCAGCAACCTGTCCTGGTCCCCCCCATGCCGACACTATAGTTAAGAAAGCCCCACCAATACCTTTACTTTCTCAGGGGGCTAAGGAAATTTGGCACATCCACTCTCACCAACTTCTACAGAAGCATCACAGATAACGTTCTTTCCCATTGTATCACAGCCTGGTATGACCCTGCACTGTCCAAGACCGTAAGAAACTACAAAGGATTGTGAATGAAGCCCAGTCCATCAGGCAAAACAGCCTCCCATCCATTGACTCTGTCTACACTTCCCGCTGCCTCAGCAAAGCAGCCAGTATAATCAAGGACCCTACACACGCCGGACATACACTCTTCCACCTTCTTCTGTCAGGAAAAAGATACTAAAATCTGAGGTCACGTACCAACTGACTCAAGAACAGCTTCTCCCTTGCTGCCATCAGACTTTTGAATGGACCTACCATATATTAAACTGATCTTTCTCCACACCCTAGCTATGACTGTAACACTACATTCTGCACCTTTTCCTTTTCAGTAAATGGTATTCTTTGTCTGTATAGCGAGCAAGAAACAATACTTTTCACCATATACTAATACCTGGTGACAATAATAAATCAATAGCAGGGCAACTAGAATTTTTTTGCAATACTCCAGATGTGGCCTTACCAATGTCTTGTACAGTTCTAACGTAGCATCCCAACTCCTGTACTTAATGCTATGACCAAAGGCACGTGTGCCAAATATCTTCTTCACCACCCTGTCTACCTGTGATGCCACTTTCAAGGAACTATGTACCTGCACCCCAGATCTCTCTGTTCGGCAACACTCCCCAAGACCCTACCATTAACTGTTTAAGTCCTCCCTGGTTTGTCTTACCAAAATCCAACACCTCACATTTATCTGAATTAAACTCCATCTGCTGCTCCTCACCCCAATTGTCCAGTTGACCAAAATCCCATTGCCAGATCTTCCCTGGCAGATGGAATTTAATCCAGGCAAAATGTGAGATAATGCATTTTGGAAGGTCTAATACAGATGGGAGATAGTAAATGGCTGAACCCTTAAGAGTATTGATAGACAGAAGGATCTGGGTGTACAGACACACAGGTCACTGAAAGTGGCAATGCAGGTGGAGAAAGTAGTCAAGGAAGCATTACGGCATGCTTGCCTTCATTGGCGGGGGCATTGAGTTTAAAATCTGGCAAGCCGTGTTGCAGCTTTATAGAACCTCAGTTAGGCCACACTTGGAATATAGTGTTCAACTCTGGTTGTCACGCTATCAGAAGCACGTGGAGGCTTTGGAGAGGGTACAGAAAAGATTTACGAGGATGTTGCCTGACATGGAGGGCATTAGCTATGAGGTGAGGTCGCAGAAACTTGATTTGTTCTCAATGGAACGACAGAGATTGAGGGGCGACCTGATAGAAGTCTACAAGATTATGAGAGGCATGGACAGAGCGGATGGTCAGAAGCTTTTTCCCAGGACAGAAGAGTCAATTACTTGGGGGCATATGATTAAGGTGCGAGGGGCAATGTTTAAAGGAGATGTGCAAGGCAAGTTTTCTTTTACACAGAGGGAGGTGGGTGCCTGGAACTCACTGCCAGGGGAGGTAGTGGAAGCAGATATGATAGTTACTTTTAAGGGGCATCTTGACAAATGTATGAAGAAGATGGGAATAGAGGGATGTGGTCCCCTATGTGGAAGGGTAGGGGGCTTTAGTTCAGTCGGGCAGCATGGTCGGTGCAGGCTTGGACGGCCAAAGAGCCTGTTCCTGTGTTGTAATTTTCTTTGTTCCTTTGTTCCAGTCTTGGACTATCAGAGTATGGCATCTTGAGGACAGTTAAGATTGTTGTTTGTGTAAGAATTTGATTGTTCTATTATTTTTAGGGTCTGTAATATCTGTGTAATTTACTCCCTAAATCTTCTAAATGGTTCAGTTTGAATTTCTGCCAGTTTGAATTCTTTACAGGAAGGCAGTTGTTTGTGAGAAACAGAATCATTTTATTGATTTACAGCTTTCAGTTCCTTTGCATCCTGCACAGAGCAGCTGTACACTGTCTTCATTGCCCATAGTACGTTCAGGTGTTTTTTAAAAATCAGTTTGAAGGAATTGTTAAAGTAGTTTGAACTTAGGATGAAACTTCAAACCCATGTGTTGCTCTGTATTAGAGGGACACTTTTCAAATATTACAGTTAAAACGTTGTTGACAAGAGTATGTGGCTTTATTAATGGCTTCTCTGTATCTGAAGAAAATGTATTTGTAATGGAATGTAAACTCGGAGGGGCCCAGGGGAAAAGGGATGAATATTTGTCCTTCGTCTATATGGCTTTAGTTACAGATGCGGGTGACACAAGATGAATTGCACTCCACAGCCAACTGAAGAAGTGAATTTGGACTATTTCCAAATAAGAGAAACCCTGAATAATAAGAGACCGAGGGAGAAAAGTTGAGAAGTCTTGGCTTCTGGGCTTTGGCTGTCCTGGACACAATTCAATACCACTTCAAAGGAAAAGGAGAGAGAGGGACATCGCCTGCATTGGCTGTACCAAGAACTCCTAGGATCTTGAGTGATGAGAAATGGCTATGCTGTCTTCTCGGTTTCCTTATAAGCATATGTAAAATTTTCCTTCATAAATTCTCCTTGATTCATAAATACTGGTTATTCGTACCTTGTTGTGAAGCAAAGCTGAGGGCCCTAGTGTTAGAGTTTCTCAAACCCTAAACCTTACATTCGATTTGTGGAGTTTAAAAATCACCTTTTCCTTTATTGATCAAGTGTTTTAATTTACAAACCTGATATTCTGATTGAAATTTCTTGTTCTGTTTTCAATTCTACGTTGCTTAGATGACACTTGAGCCTGTTTGCTGATTCTCTTGTTATTACAATGTTGCTCTGGACATCCATTAGACCTCTGGAATCCTGCTGGTAACTTGTTTCAGATTGTATTACATAACGTCCATCCTCACTGGTCCACTGTATCTCCGGCTGAGGAAACCATCCACTGGATTTACACACTAGCTCAATTCCATTACCAACATATCCCTTCATCTGAATCCAGGGCTCACACCCAAATCCTGCAATAAACAATGAACAGGTTCAAAAAAGACAACTGTTTGGAGCAACAGCAAGAACTTTCATTGATATAGCGCCATTAATGTATCCCCCAAGAACACTTCCTGTGGTCAGTGAGAAGTATCCATTTAATAGTATTAATCTCTAAATACAGCCTGGTAATAACATGACCTTGGTGCGAGTATGATCGAAATATATCCTTGTAGACACGGGCGATTAATGTAAATTAGATGTAGGTTCTTCAGACTAATTAACTTCAATTTATGCGAGGTAGCAGAGGACACCAATATCCATGGAATTCTATCCCTGCCAGATGTAATCAACTTGGAGGGGAGGGAGGGAGGAAATTGCTAAAACCAAAAAACATCCATTTATTACTGACCAAATACACAGAAATATACATGGGAGGTGATAATGTTAGACCCAGAGCAATAATTCTGGTAATGTCAATGGATTTTCAAAGTTCTGTTGTCATCCTCTCTCTCTCATATTCTCCCTTATATTCTAAACTGTAGGAATGAGGTTATTTGTAAATTAGGATCAAGATCTTGCCCACCCTGCAGATTTTTCTTCTTGGGGTATTAATTGGAAATGTTTGAATCAAAGTGGCATTAACAGATGCCAAAGCCTGATTTTTCACCAGCATTGGCAATAATGGAGTTAAAACACATTGTTAAGGATATTGGATGATACTGGAATATAGACATGACTGACTGGCTGTACAGTGTTGGACCATTTTGTAAATTTATTGGTGCCAGGTAAATTTGTTCAGCTGTCAGTGACTGCCCCTCTCGGAAGATTCCGGGGCCTCTATCTCTAACAGCATTAGCTGTCATTTCTCATGACTACACCCCCATGGAGAACTCCCAGACACTGGCAGGAATCCTGGATAATCTTCACTTGAGAAATTTCACCAGGGTTAGCAATGGTTCAGTCAGATAGCACAGTGCACATCCTGCCAGATTTTACCAGGATCCAACCACAGATTAAAATCCCTGGCCATAATCTCAATTCACCAGAGGAAAAGATATTAAAGACAGAAAAATCTGAGCTGAAGATCATTGCTGATTAAAAGTACAGCCACATCTTCCAATGTCCAAAGCAGCAAAAACTGGAGTCTGTGTTACGTGTTGGGACTCTGGAATTTCTGGCTTGTGTACACATGGTAATTGCCCAGAAGTTTAATCTCCAGTGAGCTCATTCGTGCTACATGATGTCTCCACCACTGAGCTGAGTGTCAGAGACTTGGATCAGAAATGTGGGACTTATCTGGATCCTTACCCAGGAAATGTTACACTGGTTAATACCTGGTCTAACTCCATCCTTCACAAATTGAAAATCAAACTGCCTGCCCATCCCCTTTGCCTCTCCTGCACTCACTGAGTTTACCCTGGGCTTATCCTGGAGAAGCCGTGCAGGCTCATTTCAGCTGCAGCTGAATTCCCAGTTGAAAATGAGCAGCTCCATTGGGGCACAGATATCCGGGTCCAGGTGTCTAAATTTCTTACAGAGCTGAGGGTTCAAGCTCCAGGTTTTCAGCACAAAATCTGAGGGATTGGAATTCTGCTTGTGGACCCAATCATGGAATACTTCCGACTCTGTACAACCACCTTGGGAAAACGGTGCCCCAAATGGTGCAAATTCCACTCCGGAGGGGATTAGGGGATTGGGGATGAGGTCAGGCTGCCACCTCTGGATGCTAATCGCAGGCAGTCACAGGGGCTGCTGAGCACTGAGGAGATCCGTTTAAAAGACTCTGTGGTTTTGTTCCAGTTGTAATGTCAAACATTGAGCCTCTATCTCTCACCCCTCACTTCCTGCAAACAGGAATCCCCTCCAACTGTGAAGTTTATGGGATATACATTTCAAATCTACAGAAATGCTTTGATCTGAGGATTGGAACTGACTGCAGCTCGTTCAGGGCTGGACAGCAAGGGGTTAATTCAGATTCCTGGTAAAATCAGTGACTGATTCAAAAAATTCACACATTGTGTCCTGATAGGTCAGAATCAATGGTACCAAGAAAACGCCATTACCTTCCATTGACTAATGTAATCCAGAAGTCAGATTCCCCAATACAACGGCCCAGAGGACAGATCAATACCATATACGCTCAAGGGATTATGCAAATCTGGTGTGTACACAGACAGTAATACTGGGATTGGATCATTCAAACCCTCATTAACCTTGGAGCCAGGTGCTGTTACTGGGTCACCTCAGACAGCAGGAGACTTGCTCACACAATAAGAACTGATAATATTCATTTGGATGTACCTTCCATTGAAAACCCTGGATTGTTTCACCCAGCAGGAGCTGAAGAAATCTAACTGGACCTTACCTGGAATCAGCTAACTGGACGCTGGAAGATCAGGAAATACGTTTTGGTAAGTTATATTATTATAAAAGAAGAGCCCAGAATATTGGAGCTGCAGTCGGATGGAGGGTCAAGGTTGGGAATCACAGTGGGTGAAACTGGAGCTTTGGGACAGAGTGTTTTGGCGGTGTGTGTTTTCTTTTTGTGTAGTTTATTGTGTTGGGCTGTTTTAAATTTTGGGGTTTTGTACTGTGACTTTTAAAATTAATCACAGAAGTATCTATGTTAGGGACATCAGTTGGTTTCAATAAACATCAAAATCTTGGTTAAACCCAACACTCTGTGCAACACTGTTCTTTTATAAATCCTGAAGTTCAAAGATCATTTAAGGGGGCAACGAAACCCCAACACCCCTCCCTTCTCCACCCAGTCCCCATCGGCCCATTCATGCAAATCCCTGCCCTCCATCACCTCCAATAACTCCTCATACTCTCCATGCCAACCCCCCACACATCCACATGCCAACCCCCCACACATCCACATGCCAACCCCCCGCACATCCACATGCCAACCCCCCGCACATCCACATGCCCCCTTATAAACTTTTGGACCAGGTTTGTACCAACTCATACTAATCAACACAATGTGAATTCAAGTGAAAAAACTGGCTGCAGATATTGCAGACTGGGTATTGAAGTCAGATGGGCCAGAGTTTAGAATGTCACACTTATAGAAGGAACACAGGAAGCTAGCGCGCAGGTAGAGCAAGTAATTAGAAAGCCAAAAGGTACATTGGCCTTTATTGTAAGGTGATTTCCAAAAAAGAATAAAACTCTCCTGCTCTAATTCTACAGAGCTTTGCTGAGACTACACCTGTAATACTGTGTGTAATTTTGGTCTCTGTAAGCATCTTATGATGACAGCCTGCGTAAATTGTGCCTCTATTCTCTGGAGTTTAGAAATATGAGAGGACATTTCCTTTAAACATATAGAATTCTGAAGAGGCTGGTCAGTGTGGATGCTGAGAGATTGTTTGCACACTGGTCAGGGCAACGAAAACACGGGGGCACAGTCTCAGGATAAGGGGCCGATCATTTAAATTGAGATGAAGAGAAATTTCTTCACTCAAAGAGTTGTGAACCTTGGAAATGTCCACCCCAGAGGATTGTGACTATTCCATCATGGAATGTGTGTGAGGCTGAAATAGACAGATCCAGTATTATTCTTCATTGATTTAAAGTTCAGAATTCAGTCAGAAATAGAAAATGAATGTTATTACCAGTGTGTTCTTAATTAAGCCATAGTAAACAAACAATTTAAATAAAAATATAAAAAATGCTGGGTAAACTGAGCTTTTATCCTCAATTTAAACATCCTTTAGTTTCTGTTATTCTGAATATTTTCTTTAACAAGCCAGTGTTGATAACATATTCTTCATGAAATTTACTGACATAATCAGCTTTTACTGCAGGACAAATTTCATCATCCTGAGAATGTTATTGCCCCATCGCTCACATCCCTGTTACATAGAACATAGAACATAGAACACTACAGCACAAACAGGCCCTTCGGCCCACAAGTTGCGCCGATCACATCAACACCTACCAACCTACAGACCTATCTATAACCCTCAATCTCATTAAACCCCATATACTCATCCAGAAGTCTTTTAAAAGACCCCAGCGAGTTTGCCTCCACCACTATTGACGGCAGCCGATTCCATTCACTCACCACCCTCTGAGTGAAAAACTTACCACTAACATCACCTCTGAACTTCCCTCCCCGCACCTTAAATCTGTGTCCTCTCGTAGCGACCATTTCAACCCGGGGAAATAGCCTCTGAGAGTCCACCCTATCTATTCCTCTCAACATTTTGTAAACTTCTATCAGGTCGCCTCTCAACCTTCGTCTCTCCAGGGAAAAGAGTCCCAGCTCCCTCAACCTAACTTCATAAGGCATGCCTCCCAGTCCAGGCAACATCCTTGTAAATCTCCTCTGTACCCTCTCAATAGCTTCTACATCTTTCCTATAGTGAGGCGACCAGAACTGCGCACAATACTCCAAATGAGGCCTGACAAGGGTCTTACAAAGTTGCAGCATTACCTCCCGACTCCTAAACTCAATCCCTCGATTAATGAAGGCCGGTACACCATACGCCTTCTTGACCACCTCCTCCACCTGCGAGGCCGATTTAAGAGTCAAAATCGGCCTCGCAGGTGGAGGAGGTGGTCAAGAAGGCGTATGGTGTACCGGCCTTCATTAATCGAGGGATTGAGTTTAGGAGTCGGGAGGTAATGCTGCAACTTTATAAGACCCTTGTCAGGCCTCATTTGGAGTATTGTGCGCAGTTCTGGTCGCCTCACTATAGGAAAGATGTAGAAGCTATTGAGAGGGTGCAGAGGAGATTTACAAGGATGTTGCCTGGACTGGGAGGCATGCCTTATGAAGTTAATTGTAGCTTCACCACAGGGAGCATGGGTATTTAGAATTATCAAGTATATCATATATTACACCAACTGCTGAATAAATCTATTTTAAATTAGTTACAATTTAAACAGGGGATTTAAATAAGGCAAAGATATAACTTCTCCAAATCTTAAAATGCGAGTAGAGATTTACTAACCTACAACTTCCAGTTCAACTGTAAACGTTTCAGAACCGGTTTTGTCATCAACAAAACACCCATACGTCCCTTGATCAAATGCTGTTGTGTTTTTTATTCGAAGAGAAATGTTTCCTTGGGTCAGTTCATCTTTAAACAGTTCAGTCCTTCCTCTGTAATCATTGTGCTGAGCAGTAAGATCATCTCCTCCGTTTCTGTACACATGTACTGGTTCAGCAAGACCCACTTTCATCCATCTCACCACCATGTTTCTGACAGATAGATATGGTACAAGCTGACATTCCAATACAGCATCTTCACCTGCAGCAGTTACAACTGGATAATCAGGTCCTAGTACGATGAACTTACCTAGTGAACAATAACATTGAAAATAAAATAGATATTCATGAATCTCAGAAGGAGAAATACATTTACCAATCATTCAGATTCCCAGGCCCACAAACTGACCTAGAAATATGGGTCAAAAGGTGTCCTGGGTCAACAAATCAAAATAAGAGATAGTCTCTTCAAATACAATACAGGTCACCCTGTCCATGTCGTGTCTGCTAGATAGGAAACTATTAGGAAAGTAGAGTTGACACCTCCATGACAAAGCCAACCACCGCCTGGAAAAAGCAAGCTCAGAATTTAGCAGGTTCAGACTTTGGAAGGAGTTGGTCTCAGAATACAAACGGGATGGTCTACACCTGAACCAGAGGGGTACTAATATCCTGGAGGGGAATTTGCTAATGCTCTTCAGTTCTAGTTTTTCCTACGGTTGGATACATCCTTTCCACATCCAAGCTATCCAGGCCTTGCAGTATCCTGTAAGTTTCAATAAGATCCCCCACCTCATCCTTCTAAACTCCAACGAGTACAGACCCAGAGTCCTCAACCGCTCCTCATACGGCAAGTTTTTCATTCCAGGGATCTTTCTTGTCAACCTCCTCTGGACCCTTTCCAAGGCCAGCACATTCTTCCTTAGATACAGGGCCCAAAACTGCTCACAATATTCCAAATGGGCTCTGACCAGAGCCTGATACAGTCTCAAAAGTACATCCCTGCTCTTGTATCCTAGCCATGAATGCTATTCTCGACATGAATGCGAACATTGCATTTGCCTCCCTAGCTGCCAAATGACCTTGCACGTTTACCACAAGAGAATCTTGAACAAGGACTCCCAAGTCCCTTTATGCTTCTGATACTATTTAGTATAAAGCCCCTCTCTACAGCCCTAGCTGTATGATTCACCAGGGCACCAGTCTCAGCATGGTTCAGGTGAAGGCCACACTGGGTTACCTCCCTCATTCACCTTGACCGGGGCCATGCCCCATGAATCAAAACCTATTTCTCCCACATCAATCCTTTTATCATGCATCCAACTTTCTGATCTAATTTACCATTTACCAATTTAATAGAAACATAGAAGATAGGAGCAAGAGGAGGCCATTTGGCCCTTCGGGCCTGCTCTGCCATTCATTAAGATCATGGCTGATCATCCAACTCAATAGCCTAATCGAGTTTTTTCCCCATAACTTAAGGACATAAGAAATAGGAGCAGGAGTAGGCCATCTAGCCCTTTGAGCCTGCTCCACTGTTCAACAAGATCATGGCTGATCTGAAGTGGATCAGTTCCACTTTCCTGCTTTCTCCCCATAACCCTTAATTGCCTCGTCTACCAGAAATCTATCAACCTGTGACTTAAATATATTCAACAAGGTAGCCTCCACCACTTCAATGGGCAGAGAATTCCAGAGATTCACCACTCTTTGAGTGAAGAAGTTCCTCCTCAACTCTGTTCTAAACTGCCCTCCCCTTATTTTGAGGCTGTGCCCTCTAGTTCTGGTTTCCTTTCTAAGTGGAAAGAATCTCTCTACCTCTACCCTATCTCGCCCCTTCATTATCTTATAAGTCTGTATAAGATTCCCCCTCAGCCTTCTAAACTCCATCGAGTACAGGCCCAGTCTATTTAATCCCTCCTCATAAGCTAACCCCCTCGTGTCCGGTATCAGCCTGGTGAACCTTCTCAGTACTCCCTCCAAGGCCAAAATATCCTTTTGCAAATAAGAGGACCAAAACCTTTGATCGCATTTGCCCCAAGTTCTATATCCAGCCGCCTCTTGAAAGCATTCAATGTTTTGGCATCAAGTACTTCCTGTGGTAATGAATTCCACAGGCTCACCATTCTTTGGGTGAAGAAATGTCTCCTCACCTCCATCTTAAATGGTTTACCCTGAATCCTCAGACTGTGGCCCCTGGTTCTGGACTCCCCCACCATCAGGAACATCCTTTCTGCATCTACCCTGTTAGAATTTTGTAATTCTCTATGAGGTCTCCCCTCATTCGTCTGAACTCCAGTGAAAATAATCCTAACTTAGTCAATCTCTCCTCGTACGTCAGTCCCACCATCCCTGGAATCAGCCTTGTAAACCTTTGCTGCAGTCCCTCAAGAGTATGAACACCCTTCCTCAGAAAAGGAGACCAAAACTGCACACAATACTCTCGGTGTGGCCTCACCAAGGCCCTGTATAGTTGGAACAACACATCCCTGCTCCTGTACTCAGAACCTCTCGCAATAAAGCCAACATGCCATTTGCCTTCTTTACCGTCTGCTGTACCTGCATGTTCGCCTTCAGTGACTGGTGCACAAGGACACCCAGGTCCCTCTGCACACTCCCCTCTCCCAATTTACAGCCGTTCAGGTAGTAATCTGCCTTCTTGATTTTGCTTCCAAAGTGAATAACCTCACACTTCTCCAAATTATACTGCATCTGCCATTGATTACCCCACTCACCCAATCTGTCCAGATCATTCTGAAGGATCTCTGCATCCTCGTCACAGTTCACCCTCCCACCCAACTTGGTATCATCTACAAACTTTGAGATGTTACATTTTGTTCCCTCATCCAAATCATTAATATATATTGTGAATAGTTGGGGTCCCAGCACTGATCCCTGTGGCACCCCATTAGTTATTGCCTGCCAAGAAAAGCACCCATAAATTCCTTTGTTTCCTCTCTGCCAACCAGTTTTCTATCTATTTCAATACGCTTCCTCAAATTTCCTGCACTCATTTTGCTCATGGTTAGCTGGTAAATCAGAGATTATTGTATTTGTGATTCTGCTTTTTCATTTAGTCCCTGAGCTGCTCCTATTGCCTCAGCAGAACTTTCTTCTTAGTCCTCCCTATGTCATTAATGTCCATGTGGACAGTGACAAATGGATCTTTCTCATCCCACTGAAAATTCCTTTACAATTTTAGATTATCACCTCTGGCTCCATCTTGTTTTATGTATGTGTTTTTTTTACTGGTTCATTTTACTGCTTTATTAAACCTTTCACTGTGCATTCGGACAGCTGCTCTTCAAGCCATTCAAACCCCATCCAGACATATCTTTGGTTTCTTTGCCTAATCAATTAACACTCATTTTGCCTTTGCACTGTGAAAACCTTTCTTATGTCATCTCTGCTGCCCACCACCCTGTCACAGAGCTGCCCTTCTGTTCTTCTTGCTTCCTTTTAATTTGATCAAAACTATTGTCTTTCTAACTTCCTTATGCTAATGAAAGGTCACAGATCTAAAACATTGGTTTGACCTTTATCCTCCTGACAAGCCTGAAATCAGCACGGGTGAATGTAAATGTCCCACCTGAGATCACATTGTTAACGTGATATTGTGCTGGGTAGCCAACGAATGGCCACCCAGTTTGTAACTGGTCTGCTGGTTGGATGTCTGTGTGAGCAAGGGCAGGTATGTGTAGGGCACAGGGTCCAATGAACAAAGGACAAAGAACAAAGAACAACCCAGCACAGGAAACAGGCCCTTTGGCCCAACGAGCCCGTGCCGCCAATTCAACAAAGCATTTTCCTACACCTACCCTGCCCTGTGTGTATGTGAATGGTACCCCTAATGTACCCAGATTCAGGGGAGAATAGTGTAGGGTCAATTTGGTACACCAATCAGCCTAAGAGCACATCTTTGGGGTGTGGGAGGAAACCGGAGCGCCCGGAGAAAACCCACGCAACCACAGGGAGAATGCGCAAACTCCCACAGACACCGGCCCAAATCCATGTATCTGCACAGCTAGCAGTGATAGTCACTGAGCTGTTGTGGTGCCCGTCTGCTGGTCCAGGATTAAGCACACACAACGACATGAAGTACTAGGCCACTCTCAAAACCTCCAAGAGTAGCCCACGCACAACCCACCGTGTGCATGCCCCTCGTTTGACAACAAGGTGGACCGACACCTGTGGATTAAAAGAGATAAAAACATTAACATGTAATACTACATTTCCAGTATCGTCCCGAGGCTCTGACCCTTTTTAATACCGTCTACTATAACCCTCCATCCCTGTTTCACTCATGTGTCTATCTAAGTAAACCTTAAACAAGTCCAACGTTCCTGCCTCCACCACCTTACTTGGTGGCACGTTCCATATCCCCACGACCCTCTGCGTGAAAAACCTTCCTCTAGTATCCAAATTATACTTCTCCCCTCTCACCCTTAGATCGTGACCTCTCGTAATAGTTGTCCCCAATCTAGGGAAAAGCCTACCACTGTTGACTCTATCTATTCTCTTCATTATTTTATACACCTCTATCAGATCCCCCCTTAATCTCCGTCTTTCTAAGGAGAAGAGCCCCAGTTTTTCCAACCTTTCCTCGTAACTCAGTCCTTCCATGCCAGGCAGCATCCTGGTAAACCTTCTCTGCACCCTCTCCAGGGTCTCCACGTCCTTCCGGTAGTAAGGTGACCAGAACTGGACACAGTACTCCAAATGCGGCCAAATCAACGTTCCGTACAACTGAAGCATTAGACAACAGCTCTTATACTCTATACCTCTTCCTATAAAGGCTAGCATTCCGTAAGCTTTCTTCACAATCTTCTCTACCTGTGTTGACACGTTCAGAGACTTGTGCACCTGCACTCCCAGGTCCCTCTGTATCTCTATACTCTTAATCGGTCTATCTTTTATCATGTAACTCCTCCCTGCATTATTCTTTCCAAAATGCATTACCTTGCATTTGTCAGGATTAGATTCCATCTGCCATCTATCTGCCCAATATACCAACCTATCTACATCCTGCTGTGTCACCTGACAGTCTTCCTCAGTATCTGCCAATCCTGCCATCTTGGTGTCATCTGCAAACTTGCTGATCACACCACATACGCCCTCTTCCAAGTCGTTTATATATACTACAAAGAGGAGAGGTCCCAGTACTGAGCCCTGCGGCACACCACTGGTGACTGACCTCCAGCCAGAAAAGGACCTTTCCACTACTACTCTCTGTCTCCTATTTCCCAGCCAGTTTTCAATCCACCTAGCTACCTGTCCTTGTATCCCATGTGCCTTAACCTTTTCTACCAGCCTCCCGTGAGGGACTTTGTCAAACGCCTTACTGAAATCCATATAGATGACACCAACGGCTCGTCCATCGTCAACCGTTTTTGTCACCTCCTCAAAAAATTCTACCAGATTCGTAAGGCAAGACCTCCCCTGAACAAAGCCATGTTGCGTATCCCTAATCAGATCGCAACGCTACAAATGCTTATACATCCTATCCCTAAGAATTTTTTCCAATAATTTTCCTACGACCAATGTCAAACGCACTGGTCTGTAATTACCAGGGTTATCCCTACTACCCTTTTTAAACAGTGGTACCACATTAGCTACCCTCCAGTCCTCTGGGACCTCACCTGTGTCCAAAGAAGAGACAAAGATTTGTGCCAGAGGCCCAGCAATTTCATCTTTCACCTCCCTAAGCAGCCTGGGATAAATACCATCAGGCCCCAGAGCTTTATCCGTTTTTATGCTACCTAAAAGCCCTAGCACTTCCTCCCTCGTAATGGATATTTCCTGCCACTGATCTACAGCTCCCTCCAAGACATTACACGACACCAAACCCCTCTCCTTCGTGAATACCGACGCAAAGTATTCATTCAGGATCTCCCCCATTCCCTCAGACTCGATGCATAGCTCCCCTCCTTTGTCCCTAAGAGGACCAATTTTCCCTCTAACTACTCTCTTGCTCCTAATATAAGAGTAAAATGCCTTTGGATTTTCCTTAATCCTACCAGCCAAAGCCATTTCATGCCCCCTTTTCGCCCTTCTAACTCCCCTTTTAAGCTCCCTCCTACTCTCTCTATATTCCTCCAGCGCACTCTCTGTTCCCCGTTGTTTCGACCTAACATACGCCTCCCTCTTCTTCCTGACCAAGTCTTCGATACCCCCTGTAATCCACGGCTCTCTAATCCTGCCTTTCCCATCCTTCCTCTTTACCGGCACATGCCTTTCCTGCAACATCATCAGTTTGCTCTTAAAAGCCTCCCACTTACCAACCGTGGACTTTCCAGCTAACAACCCCTCCCAATCAGTGTCCTTCAGCTCCCTCCTAATCCGGCTATAGCTCGCCTTTCCCCAGTTCAGCACCCTCCACTTCGGCCGGCACTCATCCCTTTCCATTTTTATCCTAAACTAGACGGACTTGTGGTCACTGTTAGCCATATGTTCGCCTACCTCAACTTCAACCACCTGCCCCGGCTCATTACCCAACACTAAATCCAATATAGCCCCCTCCCTAGTCGGGCTAGTTACATACTGCTCTAGAGACCCTTCCAAAACACATTTTACAAACTCCTCTCCCTCCGTACCCCCAGCTCTAGGCCCCCTCCAATTCACTCCAGGAAGATTAAAGTCACCCACTACAACCACTCTATTCTTTCTGCACCTATCTAAAATGCCTCTGCAAATGCCTTCCTCCACTGACCTCGGGCTGTTGGGTGGCCTATAATACACCCCTAGCATCATAATCGCTCCCTTTTTATTCCTCAACTCCACCCACAGCGACTCAATCCCTAACTCCTCCATATTATCCTCCCTCTGCACTGCTGTGATGTTCTCCTTTACTAACAATGCCACCCCTCCACTTCTCTTCAACCCTCCTCTGTCACACCTAAAACACTTATACCCAGGAACATTCAGCTGCCAATCCTGCCCTTCCTTTAACCACGTCTCCGTCACTGCCACCACATCTAAATCCCTCACAAACATCAAGGCCCTAAGCTCATCCGTTTTACCCGTCACACTCCTCTCATTGAAACAGACGCAGTCCAACCCACCAGGGCCACTCAGAACCTCCTTCCCCCTGATAATTTTCCTTTCACCCAAACCTACCCTATCACCCAACTCACTCCCGACCCCAGTGTCTAATGAGCTATCAGTCTCATCCCCACCACCCCCCCGCATTAGTTTAAACCCTGCCTAAACACTCCAGCTAACCTCCCTGCTAAGACATTTGTCCCTCTCCCATTCAAATGCTCCCCATCCCTCCTGTACAGTTGCCCTTCTCTCTCAAATACTTCCCAGTGGTCTACAAAAGTAAAGCCCTCTACCTTGCACCAATCCCTCAACCACGCATTCAGCTGCATGATCTTGTTATTCCGAGCCCTGCTGTTACTAGGCAGCAACCCAGAGAATGCCACCCTGGAGGTCCTGCTCTTTGGTTTGGACCCCATCTCCCTAAATTGCCTGCGTACATCTGCCCTACTCTGCCTTCCTGTGTCCCTCTCCCCTACGTGTATTATTACTTCTGCCTGGGTCCCCTCCCCTTTCAAAATTCCCTCTATCCTCCCCGATCTGTCCTGTACCCCTGCTCCAGGGAGGCAGACCACCATCCTGGAGTCACGCTTTTGTCCACAGAACCTCCTGTCAATTCCTTTGACCCTCCCATCCCCCACCACTATCACATTGCCAGCCCCCTTCCTTCCCTCTGAGTCATTCTGGCCCTCCTGTCTTTCCTTTTGTACCCCTGTCGATGAATTTTGGGGGGCCACTGGGGTGGTCTTTGGACCAGGACTATTCTTCTTCTTCCTCTTCTTCCTCTTAACAGTTGTCCACCCATCCTGCTCCTCAGCCCCTGGGACCGCCACTTGCTCATGGTTCATAGCCATTAACTCCTCATTCTCCCTGTGATGAGCTTTAGCTCCCTAAAGGCAGTCAGGATTTGTGGGAGAGGCTGAGGGTACTTTGTGGCTTAAGATCAATGACTTTACTGCTGTCCAGCAATGTCATCAGCATCAGGTGGCCATGGAAAGTTGGTGGGCAAGTCGGATGCACTAGCCTTCAATAGGCTCCCTGACAGCACTGTGGTTTACCTATACCTCAGGGACTGCAGAGGTTCAAGAAGGCAGCTCACCACCATCTTCTGAATGGGAAACTAATCAGTTCACCAGAACCTTCTGAACAGGAGACTTATCAGTTACCCATCACCTTCTGAATGGGAAACTTTTCAGCTACCCACCATTTTCTGAATGGGAACTAAGAATGGGCACTAAATGTTGAACGAGACAGCCCACATCCTGTAAATGAACTGTTTTGGTCCTGACCAGGAGCGTGAATAATGCTCTGGAGCTGGATTTCCAGTTGCTCCTCCAATCTTGATGAAACAGGCATCTGGGATGGGGGTAAGAGTGTAGGTCCCAGATATGTGTGCTACAGATATGGGAGAGGTCATGGGCCCTCTTAACTGAAAGTGGGCTTTCCCAGCCAGAGTACCCTTTGAAGCTCCAATACAGATGGCATCATCTCTCCAGTGTCTCAGCAGGCCACCAAGCATGTATAGTGATGATGATTAAATTCATTGATGTTCTGCCTTCCTTCTACAGATGAACCAACCACACCAGCTGCAAGGGAATCGCTCTCAAAGTCTTTTCATGTGATATAACAGACTTCATGTCTCGGGCATGTGTTCACCAGCCACAGCCACATCAAGGTCTGGCCATTAACTCTGGGGTTTTCACCAGACAGATGCTGCCTGACCTGCTGATTATTTCCAGCATTTTCTGTTTTTATCTCAATGGTTTTTCTGCTTTCTGTGAACACCTTCATAAATCTACTTTGCACACAGTCTAAAGTTGCTCCCCAAGAGACAATTGGGATCTCCACTGGGACATACTTGTAAGCATTTGAACAGTGGCTGCTTCATCTCACTTGGTGGACTGACTTCTCTTCCTCTGAAAGTGGGATATGGATATTCCATTTCAGGGAATTCCCACTGCCACTGATGGATAAAGATTCTGCTCCTTGTTATTTGAAAAGATGAATGTGCAGAGTTAAGGGGAGTAACTGGTGAAATGGTGCTAGGTGCATTGCTCACTCGGATAGTTAGTGCAGACACAATGGGCCAAATAGCCTCCTGTGCCATAACTTTGTGATTCTTAACAAGGCCAGCCGAGAAATCCTGGGACCAGCGAGAATTGTTTGTCACCTGGTCTTCTCCAGTTTCCTGTGGGTTACACTAGAGTTATATAGCAGGAGTGTGTCAGAACACACAATTAAATCTGTGAATAACATTCTTAGTATATGAATACACAGAAAGGGAAGTTATTGGTAGCTTTCACAGAATAATGACCAAAGCTGAAAAACTGAATTAACAAAAAACCAATAGAAAATTCACATTATTAATAAAAATCAACTTGGATGCTGAGAGAGAGAGAGAGACAGAGCTAAGATTTTACCTGTTAAAAACCTGTTTAAAATAAGTTTAAAGCACTTTACTCTTTGTAGAACTGTTTAAAGCATTTATTTATTGTATTTACTGCTTTAAGAATTCTGAGGGTGTGGTGAAAAGGCATTTGTGGACCAGCCTGCTTTAAATCAGCGCCAGGTTTAAAAGGAGGCCTGGTGTAGACAGCGGGCAGCGTCTGAGCGGGCAGCGGAGTGAGGGGGAAGCAGAGTGAGTTAATAGGGCTTAATATCAAAAAGGGCTGGAGGGAAAAAAGGCCAGGTGAGTTTGTTTGAAAAAAACAAGGAAAAAAATTTTTTTCAAAACTACTACAGCAAGAAACAAGGAAAAAAAATTTTTTTCCCATAAAAAATTACAGTGAATAATGGAGGGGCATGTGATGTGTGGTTTGTGTATGATGTGGGAACTGGTGGACCCCAGGGTCCTTCCCAGTGACCATGTCTGCAGTAAGTGCAGGTTGCTGGAGGAGCTCCAGCTCAAGGTGGATGAGCTGGCCTCTGAGCTACAGACACTGAGGCTCATCAGGGGGAGAGAGGGTGCCCCTAGACTGGCTAAATCTAAGGGTCAGGGACAAAAGGGGGCTGCTGGGAGGAGGAGGAAGGGGGGTGAGGAGCGGAATCTGCATAACAGGTTTGAGGTTCTTGCTTCCAGTCTGGAAGAGGACGAGGCAGGTGAGGTTGGTGAGCAAGCTGCACACGGTACAGTGATGCAGCAGGACATAGGCAAAGAGAAGGGGAAAAGGAACATAGTAGTGATTGGAGATAGTGGGGTGAAGAGTATTGACACTGTCCTTTGTCACAATGACAAAGTGCACAGAAGGGTGTGTTGTCTGCCTGGTGCTCGGGTACAGGATGTCACAGCTGGGCTGCAGAGGAACCTGGAGTGGGAGGGTGAGAACCCGGTCGTTGTAGTACATGTGGGTGCCGGCGACGTAGGCAAAGTGCGGACTGAGGATCTGCGGAGGGAGTATGAGAAGCTGGGAATGGAATTAAAAAGTAGAACCGACAAGGTGGTCGTCTCTGGGCTACTGCCTGAACTGAGTGCAGACGGGCGCAGGGTTGACAGGATAAAGGAAGTGAATGGGTGGCTCAGGGATTGGTGTGGGAGGAATGGGTTCGAATTTATGGGGCATTGGCACCAGTATTGGGGTAGGTGGGACTTGTTCGGGCGGGATGGGGTTGGTCTGAATCGTGCTGGGACCAGAGTGTTGGCGAATCGAGTAAAGAGGACTGTAGACAGGGCTTTAAACTAATTAGGGGGGGGGAGGGTGCGAGGGTAGGTGACGCTACGAGGTCTAAAGTTAAGGATAGGGTACAGGTAAGGGAAGAGGCCGAGGATGTCCCAATTGGTGGCGTTACGGCAAATAGGGTCCAGGTGAAGGCTGGGATGAAGAAGGCTGGGATGAAAGCGCTTTATCTGAATGCACGAAGCATTCGGAATAAAGTGGATGAGCTGGTGGCGCAGATCGACACAAATGGATACGATCTGGTGGCCATTACAGAGACGTGGCTGCAAGGTGACAGGGACTGGGAGATGAATGTACAGGGCTATCAAGTGTTTAGGAAGGACAGGCAGGAGGAAAGAGGGGGTGGCGTAGCTCTGCTGATTAAGGATAGTATCAAGGTGGTAGCAAGGGATGATATCGGAGCCAAAGAGCAGAACGTGGAATCGTTGTGGGTGGAGATTAGGAACAGCAAAGGGAGGAAGACGCTGGTGGGTGTCGTCTATAGGCCCCCGAATAATGATCTGGAGGTGGGGCGGGCTGTTAACACGCAAATAAGTGCGGCGTGCAGGAATGGGACGGCAGTAGTTATGGGAGATTTCAATCTACATATTGATTGGTCGACCCATGTTGGACGAGGTGGGCTCGAGGAGGAGTTCTTGGAATGCTGCCGGGATAATTTCCTTGAACAGTGTGTGTTGGAGCCGACGAGGGAGCAAGCTATCTTGGATCTGGTGCTATGTAATGAGACGGGTAGAATTAGGGACCTTGCGGTGAAGGATCCTCTTGGAGAGAGTGATCATTGTATGGTGGAGTTTCTGGTGCAGATGGAGGAGGAGAAAGTGGGTTCCCGGACGCGCGTCCTTTGTTTGAATAGAGGGGAGTATGGTAGGATGAGAGAAGAATTAGCGAATGTGGACTGGGGGAATGTGTTGGAAGGTAGGTCTGCTGAGGAGCAGTGGAGGATCTTTAAGGAGATCTTTCTTGGTGCTCAGCAGAAATTTATTCCGATGGTTAAAAAGGACAGTAGGAAGAGAGGTAATAAGCCGTGGATAACGAAGGAGGTGAAGGAAAGTGTTAAATTAAAAGCGGAGGAATTTAGAGTAGGTAAGAGCAGTGGGCGAGAAGAGGATTGGGAAAGGTTTAAATGTCAACAAAGATTGACAAAGAAGTTGATAAAGGAGGGTAGGAGAAACTATGAAGCTGGGCTAGCGCTTAATATAAAAAAGGATAGCAAGAGTTTTTATAAATATATAAAAAGGAAGAGGCTGGCTAGGGTAAACGTTGGTCCTTTAGAGGATGAGAAAGGGGAGCTAGTGGTAGGGGATGGGGATATGGCGAAGGTCTTGAATAACTTTTTTGTTTCTGTCTTCACGGAGGAGGACGTGAATAATTTGCCGGGTGTTAGCGATGGAAAGGTGGTAGGAATGGAGGGTCTTAATGACATTACTGTTACTAGAGAGGTGGTGCTCGACAGACTGGAGGGGCTGATTGTGGACAAGTCCCCAGGACCGGATGGAATGCATCCGAGGGTTCTGAAAGAAATGGCGGAGGTGATAGTGGATGCCTTGGTGGTTATTTTCCAGACGTCGCTGGATTCTGGGGAAGTGCCGGAAGATTGGAAAACGGCTAATGTTACGCCGTTGTTTAAGAAGGGTGCCAGGCAAAAGGCGGGGAATTATAGGCCGGTTAGTTTAACGTCTGTGGTAGGTAAAATGTTAGAATCTGTCATTAAGCAGGAAATTGCGAGGCATCTTGAAGGGAATTGCTTGATAGGGCGGACGCAACACGGTTTCATTAAAGGGAAGTCGTGTCTGACAAATTTACTGGAGTTCTATGAGGATGTGTCTAGGGCAGTGGATAGAGGAGAGCCGGTGGATGTGGTCTTTCTGGATTTTCAGAAGGCGTTTGACAAGGTACCTCACAAGAGGTTATTGCAGAAGGTCAGGGGACATGGAGTTGGGGGTAGGGTGTTAGCGTGGATAGAGGATTGGTTGTCAAATAGGAGGCAGAGAGTGGGGGTCAATGGGTGCTATTCGGATTGGCGGATGGTGACTAGTGGGGTGCCCCAGGGGTCAGTGCTGGGGCCTCAGCTATTTACCATTTATATAGATGATCTGGAGGAGGGAACCGAGTGCAGGGTGTCGAAATTTGCTGATGACACCAAGATTGGGGGAACGGCAAATTGTGCGGAGGGTGTGGAGAGTCTGCAGAAGGATCTAGATAGGCTGGGCGAATGGGCCAGGAAATGGCAAATGGAATTTAATGTTGGCAAGTGTGAGGTGGTCCACTTTGGTAGGAAGAATGGTAGGAAGGACTATTACTTACGTGGCGAAAAACTGCAGCAGGCGACGGTGCAGAGGGACCTCGGGGTCCTTGTGCATGAGTCGCAAAAACCCAGCTTGCAGGTGCAGCAGGTGGTCAGGAAGGCGAATGGGATGCTGGCCTTCATAGCGAGGGGGATTGAATATAAAAGTAGGGAGGTCTTGCTGCAGCTGTATAGGGCATTGGTGAGGCCGCAGCTGGAGTACTGTGTGCAGTTTTGGGCGCCGCACCTGCGCAAGGATATTTTGGCCCTGGAGGGAGTGCAGAGGAGGTTTACTAGGCTGATACCGGAGTTGAGGGGATTGAGCTATGAGGAGAGGCTGAATAAACTAGGCTTGTACTCGTTAGAGTTTAGAAGAATGAGGGGAGATCTCATTGAGACGTATAAGATGATGAATGGGATGGATAGGATAGAGGTGGAGAGACTCTTCCCGCTCAAAAAAGACAGTAGGACTAGGGGGCACAGCCTCAAGATAAAGGGTAGGCGGTTTAGAACGGAGTTGAGGAGGAACTTCTTCACTCAAAGGGTGGTGAATCTCTGGAATTCTCTGCCCGTTGAAGTGGTGGAGGCTGCCTCGCTAAATATTTTTAAGAAGCGGGTTGATGGGTTTTTGATAAGAGAGGGGATTAAGGGTTATGGGGAGAGGGCGGGAAAGTGGAACTGAGCCACGACAGATCAGCCATGATCTTATTGAATGGCGGGGCAGGCTCGAAGGGCTAGATGGCCTACTCCTGCTCCTATTTCTTATGTTCTTATGTTCTTATGAAATAAAAATGGAATTAAACATAGAAGGTAGGAGCAGGAGGAAGCCATTTGGCACTTCGAGCCTGCTCCGCTGTTCATTCTCACCATGGCTGATCATCCAACTCAATAGCCTAATTCTGCTTTCTTCCCCATAACCTTTGATCCCAATCGTCCCAGGTGCTATATCCATCTGCCTCTTGAATGCATTCAATGTTTTGGCATTAACTACTTCCTGTGGTAATGAATTCCACAGGCTTACCACTCTTTGGTGAAGAAATTCCCCTCACTTCCGTCCTAAATGGTCTACCCTGAATCCTCAGACAGTGAGCCCTGGTTTTGGACTCCCCACCATTGAGAATGTCCTCCCTGCATCTACCCTGTCTAGTTTTGTTAGAATTTTATAAGTCTCTATGAGATTCCCCTTATTCATCTGAACTCCAGCAAAAACAATCCGAACCCAGTCAATCTCTCATCCATCAGTCCCACCATCCCCCGAAACAGCTTGGTAAACCTTCGCTGCTCTCCCTCGAGAGCAAAAACATCCTTCCTCAGAAAATGAGACCAAAGCTGCACACAATACTCTAGGTGTGGCCTCACTAAGGCCCTGTATAATTGCAACACACATCCCTGCTCCTGTACTCAAAACCTCTCGCAATGAAGACTAACACACTATTTGCCTTCTTTACCACCTGCTGCCCCTGCATGTTCACCTTCAGTGCCTGGTGCACAAGGACACCCAGGTCACACTGCACACTCCCCTCTCCCAATTTACAGCCATTCTTGTTTTTGCTTCCAAAGTGAATAACCTCACATTTATCTAAATTATACTGCATCTGACCACTCACCCAACCTGTCCAGATCATTCTGAAGGATCTCTGCATCCTCGTCACAGTTCACCCTCCCACCCAACTTGGTATCCTCTGCAAACTTTGAGATGTTACATTTTGTTCCTTCATCCAAATCATTAATATATATTGTGAATAGCTGGGGTCTCAGCACCGATCCCTGTGACACAACAGTAGTTACTGCCTGACCATTTGAAAAGCACCCATTAATTCCTATTGGGAATTGGGATTTACTTAATCACTACATGATCAGTGTTCCTGACATTATCCTCTACACTATATAAATATTGCCAATACTATAGAAGAGGGAATCTTCCATCAATGATAAACAACATTGGTGAACTACTTCTAATGTAACTCAAGAAGCTATAATGATTCATACCATGTACTGAGACCAGAATCATAAACAGCAGCAACACAATGCGCTGAACCTCTCTCATCTTGAGACCTTATCAGATGAACCATCGCCTGTGAGAGACAGAGAGAAAACAGTCTCATTAATTGTCTTGTCAATCATATATGTACAGTGTTCATATACACCTGTCAAACAGGCTGTGCACCAGCGATGGTAAGATTTTGGTGAAATATAAAAGACTCTTGGGCCTGAATCCTGAAGAAATCTAATGAACATTTGTGGGTTGCATTTTTTTTTACCTCTATGTATTGTTTAGTGCCTTTCTCTGGAGTCTTTCATAACACACGAAGACAGGCTTTCATCAGAAGATAATCCTGAGACAAGTGAGACAGTTGGTGAATGGCGCAAGGCTGATTTTAATTTTCAGTGACTGATTAAAATCTGTTTAGCGAGCTCTGATGCAATTTTCCGGGCACAGATAGTTTCCCATCTTTGCTGTGGAGGTCCACACCTGGTCCCCAGCAACAGGGACCAGATGTAATGGCCCCACTGGTGGAACTGGAGGCTATTGAGGCCTCCAACACTGGGCTGTGCCAAGTGGCCAGGGTCTCACAGAGGGCAGGGCCAAGAGGGGGGTTGGGGGAGAGGTAGGAGGGGAGGGAAGGGGGGTGTTCAGCATTGGTGTGGCGGTCCAGCATAAGTTTTCAGATACTTATGGATAAAGACAAGAGTGGTCCTCAACTGGGGGAAGGCCAACCATCACTGAATTAGCAAGAATTGGAGCATGTGGATTGGGAGCAGCTGTTTAAGGGTAAATCCACATTTGACATAGAGAAGTCTTTTAAGACCAGTTGATTAGAGTGTAGGACAGGCATGTTCCTGTGAAAGCAAAGGACAGGAATAACAAGATTCAGGACCCTCAATGACAGCAGAAATTGTCAGCTTAGTCAAAAATAACCGGAAACATACGTGAGGTCTCGGCAACTAAATTACCTGGGGCAGCACGGTGGCACAGTGGTTAGCACTGCTGCCTCACAATGCCAGGGACTTGGGTTCGATTCCTGGATTGAGTCACTGTCTGTACAGAGCCTGCACGTAATCCCATGTCTGCGTGGGTTTTCTCTTGGTTCCTCCCACTGTCTGAAAGGTGTGCTGGTTAGGTGCATTGGTCATGCTAAATTCTCCCTCAGTGTACCCGAACAGGTGCTGGAGTGTGGAAACTAGGGGATTTTAACGCCAGCTTTATTGCAGTGTTAATGTAAGCCTACTTGTGAAACTAATAAATTAACTTTGAAACAATCAAAGCCCTGAAAAATGTAGAGAAAGTAGGAAGGAGCTCACATGGGAAGTTAGGAAGGCCAAAAGGAGCAATGAAATGTCCTTGGCCAGCAGGGTTAAGGAGAATCCCAAAATATTTTATACCTATATTAGGCGCAAAATTATAGTTAGGGAAAGAATAGGCCCATTCAAGGAGAAAGGAGGGAGGTTATGCGTGGACCCAAAGGAAGTGGGTGAGATCCTTAATGAGTATTTTATATCGGTATTCACCAAATAGAGGGACGAGGGATTTGAGGTTAAGGTAGGGTGTGTGAATACTCTCAGGCAGGTCAATATAATGAAGGAGGAGCTGTTTGGTGTGTTAAAAGGCATTGAAGTAGACAAGTCCCCAGGGCCAGATGGGATCTATCCCAGGATACTTTGCAAGAAATTGGAGACACTGCGCGCCCGCACGGATACGGCGGAGACACTGCGCGCCCGCACGGATACGGCGGAGACACTGCGCGCCCGCACGGATACGGCGGAGACACTGCGCGCCCGCACGGATACGGCGGAGACACTGCGCGCCCGCACGGATACGGCGGAGACACTGCGCGCCCGCACGGATACGGCGGAGACACTGCGCGCCCGCACGGATACGGCGGAGACACTGCGCGCCCGCACGGATACGGCGGAGACACTGCGCGCCCGCACGGATACGGCGGAGACACTGCGCGCCCGCACGGATACGGCGGAGACACTGCGCGCCCGCACGGATACGGCGGAGACACTGCGCGCCCGCACGGATACGGCGGAGACACTGCGCGCCCGCACGGATACGGCGGAGACACTGCGCGCCCGCACGGATACGGCGGAGACACTGCGCGCCTACACTGAGAGTGGGGGTTAATGGGTGCTATTCGGATCGGCAGTTGGTGACTAGTGGAGTGCCCCAGGGGTCGGTGCCGGGGCCTCAGCTATTTACCATTTATATAGATGATCTGGAGGAGGGAACCGAGTGTAGGGTGTCGAAATTTGCTGATGACACCAAGATTGGTGGAACGGCAAATTGTGCGGAGGGTGGGGAGAGTCTGCAGAAGGATCTAGATAGGCTGGGTGAATGGGCCAGGAACTGGCAAATGGAATTTAATGTTGGCAAGTGTGAGGTGGTCCACTTTGGTAGGAAGAATGGTAGGAAGGACTATTACTTACGTGGCAAAAAACTGCAGCAGGCGACAGTGCAGAGGGACCTCGGGGTCCTTGTGCATGAGTCACAAAAACCCAGCCTGCAGGTGCAGCAGGTGATCAGGAAGGCGAATGGGATGCTGGCCTTCATAGTGAGGGGGATTGAATATAAAAGTAGGCAGGTCTTGCTGTGGCTGTATAGGGCATTGGTGAGGCCGCAGCTGGAGTACTGTGTGCAGTTTTGGTCGCCGCACTTATGCAAGGATATTTTGGCCTTGGAGGGAGTGCAGAGGAGGTTTACTAGGCTGATGCCGGAGTTGAGGGGGTTGAGCTATGAGGAGAGGCTGAATAAACTAGGCTTGTACTCATTAGAGTTTAGAAGAATGAGGGGAGATCTCATTGAGACATATAAGATGATGAATGGGATGGATAGGATAGAGGTGGAGAGGCTCTTCCCGCTCAGAAAGGACAGTAGGACTAGGGGGCACAGCCTCAAGATAAAGGGGGGGGCGGTTTAGAACGGAGTTGAGGAGGAACTTCTTCACTCAAAAGGTGGTGAATCTCTGGAATTCTCTGCCCGTTGAAGTGGTGGAGGCTGCCTCGCTAAATATTTTTAAGACGCGGGTTGATGGGTTTTTGATAAGCGAGGGGATTAAGGGTTATGGGGAGAGGGCGGGAATGTGGAACTGAGCCACGACTGATCAGCCATGATCTTATTGAATGGCGGGGCAGGTTCGAAGGGCTAGATGGCCCACTCCTGCTCCTATTTCTTATGTTCTTATGTTCTTATGTTCTAATAGGGTCAGCTGGCTTGAGAGACCTGTCACACCAGAGGGTGGAGTTCTCTCTCTCTCAGGAGAAGCATCAATCAGCCATGTATAGGCACGTATGAACTGGGGCCCTTCCCCAAGGCAGCCTTGACTGATATTCCCTGTACCTGATTTCTCTTTATGAAGAAATATCTCTTGTTCCTAACAAAGCCTGGTGTTTTGATGATGCTGAGGTATGCCGTGCTGTTACATTCGTATCAAGCCTTGTAAAAAGAGAACATTTAACTAATTGCATTCACAACTCACAGGTAGCTGTAGTTTCAAAACTACAGCTTGTAAAGTATCCTGCACACCTATTACATTTAACACTCTTCCGCTGACTGGAACCAAATAAACCCGCATCACAAATTAAGGATTTGAATCACTGCTTTCCCATGTGGAATGTGGAACAAGGCCATACCTCACAGATCACCTTCATCAGGCACCAAACAAGGGCTGGAATGATATACTCTGCGATCAGGAGCATTTTCCTGCTTCGCAGAGTGTATTATGGGGCCTGATGACATTGGGCACCGTTTACAAAATCATCACAGCAGTTTTTGATAATACGGTACACAGGGCAGGTCAAAAGCTCAGGAACCCGCCCATGTTATTTGCATATCAATTAAGCTCAGTAAGTACGCAGTTCACTGCAATAAATGCAGTCAAGAAAGGCAATCATACACCTTAGGATGTGATTAAAAATGGTGGGAATCTGCTTTTTTAAGGGGAGTTTATTAGGCCGAATTTTAAAACTACTGCTAAAACCAGAGTCTGACCTTTTCAATTCAAACTCTGTTGACTGCAAGGACTGCTCATTGGAGTAGGCAGTGTGTTCCAATCGTAATTGATGTTACTACTGGAAAGTATTCCATTTTTGTTTTTACCACCTGTAGTTGCTGTGTATTTTGATGAATATTGGCTGATCTATTGTGCAGTGTCAGGGAGGATCTGTTTGGATTACCCTTCAGGCAGAAAGTCAGTGTTCTGGATCACTCTCTGAAAATTCTACTTGAAGTCCATTGAGTGTGGAAATTCTTCAGTGTGAAACTATTGAATAAAAGGGGTTTCTTTCACAAACAGGAGATTGAGCAATTATCTGCATAGCTGAATTGAATCATATAATCCCTACAGTGCAGAAGGAAGGCATTTAGCCCATTGAGCCTGAACCAACAACAATCTCACCCAGACTCTTTCCCCGTAACCTCATGTATTTACCCTGATAATCCCCCTGACACTAAGGGGCAATTTAGCATGGCCAATCAACCTAACCTGCCCATCTTTGGACTGTGGGAGAAAACTGGAACACCCAGAGGAAACTCACTCAGACACTGGGAGAATGTGCAAATTCCACACAGACAGGACAGGAGGCAATGGTCTCATGGTATTAATCCAGAAACTCAGTTAATGTTCTGGGGACTGGGTTCAAATACCGCCACGGCAGATGGTAGAATTTAAATTCAATTTAAAAAACCTGGAATTAAAAATCTACTGACGATTACGAAACCATTGTCAATTGTTGGAAAAACCTATCTGGTTCAATCAAGTCCTTGAGGGAAGAAAATCTGCTGTCCTTACTTGTTCTGACCTACATGTGACTCCAGACCACAGTAATGTGGTTGACTTACAATTGTCCTCTCAACAAGGACACGTAGGGATGGGTAATAAATGCTGGCCAACCAGCAACATGATGTGGAGATGCTGGCGTTGGACTGGGGTAAAACAGAAAGAAATCCCATAACACCAGTTTAAAGTCCAAACAGGTTTATTTGTAGCAAAAGCCACAAGCTTTCGGGACAGCCTGTCCCTTCGTCAGGTGGCTGGGAGTTCGTTTTCATCGAAGCTCTCAAGCTTCAGGTGTTCAGTTCAAAACCGCCTTTGGGAACTCCCGCACACCTTCCAGAAAGTTCTCCAGCTGCCGACCTAGCCAACCAGCAATATCCATGTCACACGAATAAATAAAAAAGTCACGCAAGGCTAGAATCCCTGGTACTGTGAGAGGCAGTAGTGCTAACATGCCGCCCTCATTTTAGTTGACTTACTTGACTTCAAATATCCAGGTTAATTTACAGGTCAAAAAGACAACATTCCTCCTTTGTCTCTCTCTCTCTCTCTGGTATCATGGTTTGATATATAAAATGCCCTCTGCCTCCTGTTCCCTTACACACATCGACCCAGTTTAACACCCTGTTAAGGCGTTTCACGAGAGATTATCCAGCAGATCTCAGCTCAAATCCTTGAATTTAATTCAATCTTTCCTCCTGATAAGAACATCCAAATCCTGCTGACAAACTTTCCCCGAGAAATAAAGATTATTCGGCACTCACCTCTTAGTTTCTGACTGAATAATTGAAGATTTTCCACATCCTTTCACCAGTTCCGTCAGGAGTCAGAGAATTCACAGCACTTAGTCCTTGAACATTCACTTTCACTTTTTAATGAGTTACCAATTGAATTACCTATTGCTGATAAGGTGCTGAGCTGGTCTCATGGACAGTTTCAGTTAACTCTTAAAGAGACAGAGAAAATCATTTTGGATGGGGACAATTAATAAAACCCAACTCAAACAATAGAAAAGAAACTTAATAAATTAAATCATAATATTATTTACTTATAAATATTAAATATTATAAATAATATTATTTAGAGTTTTAACTTTTTAAAATTTTTTTTGTGGAATGTGGGCAGCACTAGCATTCATTTCCCATCCCTAATTGCCCTCAGAAGGTGGCAGTGAGACAACTGAGTGGTTTGCTACTTCAGTCAACCACATTGCTGTGGCTCTGGAGTCACATGTTGACCAGACTGGGTAAGGCAGATTTCCTTCCCTAAACATAAGAACATAAGAAATAGGAGCAGGAGTAGGCCAACTAGCCCTTCGAGCCTGCCCCGCCATTCAATAAGATCATGGCTGATCTGTCGTGGCTCAGTTCCACATTCCCGCCCTCTCCCCATAACCCTTAATCCCCTCTCTTATCAAAAACCCATCAACCCGCGTCTTAAAAATATTTAGCGAGGACATTAGTGAAGCAGATTGGTTTTGAGAACAATTTCTGAGAGTTGATATGGTCACCATTACTGAGTGTAGCTTTAATTCCAGGTTTATGAATTTGATTTAAATTCTCCTGCTGTGCTGGGAGATGATCACTGCCAACAGGCCGCATTTAGTTTAAGTGCCTGTCTGGCTCGTGATGAGGTTTCCTACTTCCTCCTGTCACTCTCCCCACAGGGTGGTCAAAGATGAGGACAGGGAGAGAGCAAGCTCTCCATTGGGGATCTCTAGTTCTATAGGACAGAAAGCTGACATGTCAGGGTATGATTTGATGGAAGAGGAGATTGAGGGTGTAGACTGTGCAGGAGGGCTGCATTTGTAGCCAGTGTGTGCATGCACAGATCCGGTGTGTTAGTCTGAGGTTCAGGAGCATGGGGCGGGGTATAGTCCAGAAACAAGGAAGAGTGAATTTCTTTCATTGATTTTAACTCCTGCCAGTGTGAAACGTCCACTTGTATAAAATTAGGAACAGTAAATAATAAATTGGGCATTAAATATAATATTAACTGTTAAAGGAATGTTGATCAATAATAGTGTAATTGTATGTGACCCGATCACAGTCCATTGTTTCAGCTTCAATGTACAATGCCAAACAAATACAGATTTTATGTTTGGAGATTTCTAGAAACATATTTCACAAAGCAGCCCAGAAAACTATCAGAGATTAATCCTGATGAATATAAAGCAGACCTGTGAAGCTCTCCCAGAGAATCCCCACAGAGCAGAAGGAGGCCATTCGGCCCATCGAATCTGCACCAACCACAATCCCACCCAGGCACTATTCCCGTAACCCCATAAGTTTACCCCACTATTCCCCCTGATGTGAGGGTCAATTTAACATGGCCAATCAACCTAACCTGCACATCTTTGGAGTGTGGGAAGAAACTGGAGCACCCGGAAGAAACCCACACAGACAAATGTGCAAACTCTACACAGTGACCTGAGGCCGCAATTGAACCTGGGTCCCTGGTGCTGTGAGGCAGCAGTGTTAACCACTGTGCCACCATGCCACCCCTCCGCTGTGAACTCCCTGCTACCAGCCCAATCTCAATCTCCCGTGACTGTACTCTTCCCTCCAGCCTCAATCGCTTATATCTCACTGTTCCTCAGCTGCAGCTTTTCCTGGGGCCTTCCCCATCTGACACCTTTGAGGATTTTTCCCAGGAAAGGGAAAGAGTTCTGTGTTCATTTGGTGTTTTCCCTGAAATTGATGTCATCTCTGGACCCTGTTACATCGCCATGTTGGCCCAACAAATGTGACCCCATTGTATTTCAGCGCATGCAGAGACCAATGTGCATGCAGTCGTAAGTTCATAAGGTATAGGAGCAAAATTGGGCCATTCGGCCCATCGTGTCAACTCTGCCATTGGACCATAGCTGATAGGTTCCTCATCCCCATTTTCCTGCCTTCTCCCCATAACCCTTCAATCCATTACCAATTAAAAATCTGTCCAACTCCTCCTTAAATTTACTCACTGTCCCAGCATCTAGTGCACTTTGGGATAGCAAATTCCTCAGATTCATAACCCTTTGGGAGAAGTAGTTTCTCCTCAACTCTGTTTTAAAGGTGCTACCCCTTATCCTAAGACTATGACCTCTCAGCCTAGAATGTCCCACAAGAGGAAGCATCTGCTCCACGTGTACTTTATCCATACCTTTTAACATCTTGAATACCTCACTTTGATCTCCCCTCATTCTTCTAAATTCCAGAGAGTATCGGCCTAAACTGTTCAATCTCTCTTCATACAACAAGCCCGTCACCTCTGGAATCAATCTACTGAGCCTCCTCTGAACTGCCTCCAATGCCACTACATCTTTCCTCAAATATGGGGACCAAAATTGTGCAAAATACTCCAGGTGTGGCCTCACCAATGCCTGGTATACTTCCTTACCTTTATATTCTATTCCTTTAGCTACAAATAACAACATTCCATTCACTTTCTTTATTATCTGCTGTACCTGCATGCTACTTTTCTGTGACTCATGAACGAGGACACCTAGATCCCTCTGCACTGGGGCACCCCGAAGTCTCTCACCATTTAGATAATACGTCGCCTTGCCATTTTTGTGACCAAAATGCATGACCTCACACTTACCCACATTAAACTCAATTTGCCACAATTTGATCCACTCTCCTAACCTATCTATATCAATTTGTAAGGTTTTTATTTCCTTATTGCAACTTACTGTCCCGCCTATTTTTGTGATATCTGCAAATTTGGCTATTGAGCCTTCTATCCAAGTCATTAACCTACATTGTAAATAGTTGGGGCCCAAGGACCGAGCCCTGTGACATTCCACTCGTTACTTCATGCCAGCCAGAAAAAAAACATTTTTCCTGACTCTCTGTCTTCTGTCACTCAGGCAGTCACATATCCAAGCTAATAAATTACTCCTAATCCCATGTGATCTAATCTTGTGAATTAACTTTTGTCCGGCACCTTATCAAGCACCTTCCAGAAGTCCGGATATCTACAGGATCCCCATTATCCACTTTGCCTATTACATCCTCAAAGAACTTTAGCAAATTAGTCAAACATGATTTGCCTTTCATAAAACCATGCTGACTCTGATGGATAGTGTTTTGACTTTCCAAGTGTCCTGATATTTCTTCCTTGATAATTGATTCTAACACTTTCCCAACAACAGTTGTTAAATTAACTGGTGTGTAATTTCCCAATAAGGGCTTTACATTAGCATTTTTCCAGTCCATTGGAACCTTTCATTTGTCCAGGGAATTTTGGAATATTATAACCAATGGATCCACCATCTCCACCATCACTTCTTTCAATATCCTAGGATGTAGGCCTCAGGCCCGGGGACATATCGGACCTCCATCCCAATAATTTCCTGAGTACCTTTTCCCTATCGATGTTGATTGTTCTAAGTTCTACCCTTTCTATTACCTCTGACTTGCCCATTCCTATAGAAATGATACTAGTGTCCTCCACTGTAAAAACTGAGGCAAAGTATTGATTTAGCATCATTGCCATTTCAGTGTTCCCCACTATTAATTTTCCTGTTTCATCTTCCAAGGGACCAACATTCACCCGAGCGACTCTCTTACCTTTTATATACTTACAGAAGCTTTTGCTATCCTTCTTGATATTTTGCACTAGTTTTCTGTCATAAGCTACCTTAGCTCTTTTTATTACTTTTTAGTATCCCTTTGTTTATGTTTGAAAGTTTCACAATCTTCCAGCCTGCCACTGGCCTTTGCAATATGTGTACCTTAGTTTTTGTCTTTATGTTGTCCTTGACCTCCTTGTTTAGCCATGGATCGTTTTTACCCCCTTACCATCTTTCTTCCTCACTGGGATGTATTTTAGTTGTGAGGACTTGAATATCTCCTTAAACAACTGCCACTGCTTTCCCATTGTCCGACCTTTTAACCTTCCTGCCCATTCTGCTTGGGCCAAATCTGCCCTCATGTCTATTTAATTTCCTCTGTTTAATTCCAGAACTCATGTGGGACTCCACTTTCTCACCCCCAAACTGAATTTTGAATTTTATCGTACTATGGTCACTACTCTCTAGAGGATCCTTAACTCTGAGGTCATCAATTAATCCCTCATCATGACACAATTCCAAATCCAGAGTAGTTTGCTCCTTGGTTAGTCCCACAATATACTGTTCCAAGAAATAACCTCTAATACATTCAATGAACTCTGCCTCCAGGCTACCCTTGCCAATTTGATTCTTCCAATCTATGTGCATATTAAAATCACCCATGATTATTGGCATTCCTTTCTTGCAAGCCCACAATATTTCCTGGTTTATACTGTGTCCTTCTGCAGAACTACTCCTTGGGGACCCATAGATTACTCCTACCAAGTACTTCTTCCCTTTGCTATTTCTTATTTCTACCCAGACTGATTCCACATCTTGATCTTCTGTGTTTATGTCATTTCTCATTACGGCAGTGATTCCTTCCTTCATTAGCAAAGCTGCATCACCTCCTTTTTCTTCCAGTCTATCTTCTTGAAATGCTGCACACTCTTGGATATTCAATTCCCAGATCTGGTCTCATTGTAACCATGTCTCAGTAATCACCATCAAATCATACCCTTCTGTTTCTATTTGTGCCGTTAACTCATTAATTTTATTCTGAATGCTCCATGCATTTAGATACAAAGCTTTTAAATTTGTTCTACTGGTAAATTTCCCTACTCTTTTATAATTCCTTGGTGCATAAAAACATTCACCAGTTCTGTCCTCTCTTTTATTGTCTAGTAACCATCAAGATTGGGGGAACGGCAAATTGTGCGGAGGGTGTGGAGAGTCTGCAGAAGGATCTAGATAGGCTGGGCGAATGGGCCAGGAAATGGCAAATGGAATTTAATGTTGGCAAGTGCGAGGTGGTCCACTTTGGTAGGAAGAATGGTAGGAAGGACTATTACTTACGTGGCGAAAAACTGCAGCATGCGACGGTGCAGAGGGACCTCGGGGTCCTTGTGCATGAGTCGCAAAAACCCAGCTTGCAGGTGCAGCAGGTGGTCAGGAAGGCGAATGGGATGCTGGCCTTCATAGTGAGGGGGATTGAATATAAAAGTAGGGAGGTCTTGCTGCAGCTGTATAGGGCATTGGTGAGGCCACAGCTGGAGTACTGTGTGCAGTTTTGGGCGCCGCACCTGCACAAAGATATTTTGGCCTTGGAGGGAGTGCAGAGGAGGTTTACTAGGCTGATACCGGAGTTGAGGGGGTTGAGCTATGACGAGAGGCTGAATAAACTAGGCTTGTACTCGTTAGAGTTTAGAAGAATGAGGGGAGATCTCATTGAGACATATAAGATGATGAATGGGATGGATAGGATAGAGGTGGAGAGACTCTTCCCGCTCAGAAAGGACAGTAGGACTAGGGGGCACAGCCTCAAGATAAAGGGGGGGCGGTTTAGAACAGAGTTGAGGAGGAACTTCTTCACTCAAAGGGTGGTGAATCTCTGGAATTCTCTGCCCGTTGAAGTGGTGGAGGCTGCCTCGCTAAATATTTTTAAGACGCGGGTTGATGGGTTTTTGATAAGAGAGGGGATTAAGGGTTATGGGGAGAGGGCGGGAATGTGGAACTGAGCCACGACAGATCAGCCATGATCTTATTGAATGGCGGGGCAGGCTCGAAGGGCTAGATGGCCTACTCCTGCTCCTATTTCTTATGTTCTGATGTTCCTACTGGGCAGAAGGAGGCCATTCAGCCCTCTGAATCTGCACTGACACTGACAGGGCTTCTTATCCAGGTCCACCACCCCCCTCTTCCCATCTATGTGCATTTACCCCAATAATCTACATATCTTGGGACACCAAGGGGTAATTTAGCATGGCCAATCCACCCAATCTGCACATCTTTGAACTGTGGGAGGAGATCACAGCAGCCAGATAGAAACCCACGCAATGATGAACATGCAAACTCTACACAGTCACCCAAGACTGGAATACCATGGCACTGTGAGGCAGCAGTGCTAATCACTGTGCCATCATGCCATCAAGCAATAAATGTATTCCCAGAAATGAAAAACAGTAATAATGGAATTTTAGTCACATAGAAATTTTATATTGAGGCTTGATGGAATTCAGAAGCTTTTGGAGTTCTTTGGTAGTTGTCTGCTGTCTGACTTGGTATCCTTCTGTTAGATAGCTGGATCCTTCTCTTAAGGGATATTTAAACTGGGGATGGAGATGAATGCTGGCTGCCCTGGCCGCTGGAGATATTCGCTTTAAGATGGCCGTCACTCTGGCCTTTATACCTGCGATAATCTCAATTTTCTTACACCAGGATTGGTTTGATCCTGGCAACTCGATCAAATTCAAATCTGATAGCCTCTTAATAGTTGATTGTCCTTTTAAAATGGCTAGGCTGACAGAATGCAAAAGTCTGTTACCAAGTCAACTCTGATGCTTAATCCTTTTGAAACAAATGTTGCAACCTAGAGTCTGGATGTACTCTGCATTTTAAAAATTCAAGCATTGGTTTCCGTGTCAGAACCTTTGCAGGACAGGAAGATGTTACAGATGAACAATATTTAAAAAGGAACAAGGAAAGAAAACAGGGACACAGGAAAAGACACAGAATGACCTCTGCATTGCCTGCAAAACAGCACGATGAAATTGCAAAAGTGATCAGCCACATGGAACAGAATATGGAACAAGATCAAAGAAATAAAAATAGAAATCTAAAACAAAATGTGTGAATAATGAGAATATTGATGGAAGGGAAAACATTAACAATCAGCAAAGTAGATTAAATTCCAGTACTTTAGGAGTTTGGTGGAAAAAGGATGTAGATCACCTGGTAATACTGTCCTGGCAGGGATCCAGTAACTACCAGCACACCCACCTCATATATAGCACTTACAGCCAGAGGGGAAATCACAGCGATGGTTAATGCTAATATGAAGAACACTGAACTGCCAAGAGTCTTGGGAAAATAAGAGCTTAGACAACTCACTGTGCTCACAGATAGTCCGTCTGGTGTCTGAGCTGATAGATTTTTGTGGTTGAAAATTACCCTGCATATCTGGAATTTTCTGGGCCAACCTCAGTGATTGGAACTATGAAAGTGTGAGGTTATCCACTTTGGAAGGAATAATAGTAAAATGGACTATTATTTAAATGGTGAAAAATTACAATTTGCTACTGTGCAGAGGGACCTGGGGGCCCTTGTGCATGAATCGCAAAAACTCAGTCTGCAGGCGCAGCAGGTGATCAAGAAGGCAAATGGAATGTTGGCCTTTATAGCAAGAGGGATAGAATATAAAAGCAGGGAGGTCTTGCTGCAATTGGACAAGGTACTGGTGAAGCTGCTACTAGAGTACTGTGTGCAATTTTGGTCCCCTTATTTGCGAAAGGATATATTGGCCTTGGAGGGAGTACAAAGAAGGTTCACCAGGTTCTTACCGGAGACGAGGGGGTTAGATTATGAGGAGAGATTGGGCCTGTACTCGTTGGAGTTTAGAAGGCCGAGGGGTGATCTTATAGAGACATAAGATAATGAAGAGGCTAGATAAAGTACAGGCAGAGAGATTCTTTCCACTTAGAAAGGAAACAAGAACTGGAGGACACAGCCTCAAAATAAGGGGGAATCAGTTTAGAACAGAGTTGAGGAGGAACTTCTCTCAGGGTAGTGAATCTCTGGAATTCTCTGCCCATTGAACTGGTGGAGGCTACATACTTGAATATGTTTAAATCACAGGTAGATAGATTTCTGATCAATAAGGGAATTAAGGGTTATGGGGAGCAGGCGGGTAAGTGGAATTGAACCATTTTCAGATCAGCCATGATCTTATTGAATGGTGGGGCAGGCTCGAGGGGCTAGGTGGCCTATTCCTGCTCCTATTTCTTATGTTCTTAAAAATCCAAATGAGATGAGAGTTTTTAAATCAGTGCGAGGAGGGTAATGTGGAACGGGAACAAGACCACATTTCATAAAACGTCTATACCAGGCACGGTCCCCGAGGTATAGATTTTAGTCTGTGCCTCCACCTTCACTTTTACTTGTTGTTTATTTCCTGTTCAAGTTCAAAGACTTTAAATAAGTTGGATAACAGTTTGTAAAAGTTCCCAGAGAGTTACCATGTTCGGGCACTTTAAACTGTCTAATTCCCTCCTTCAGTTCAAGGTATATAACAAATTCTTTTTAATGCGGATGTTGTTTGAACTGCTGCCTATTCCTGGATTTTTTTAATACAGTATATGTTTCCGATTTACACCGATCTGTAATACTGGGTTTTTGTTAATATTGACGGAGCTGTCGTGCAGTGTCAGAGAGGAGCTGCTCGGATCACCCTTCAGTGTTCAGGATCACTGTCTGAAACAAGTGTAGCAATTCCTCAACATGGACTACTGTATAAAATGGCTTTTTTCTTAAACAGGAGATCGAGCAATTATCTACAGGGCTAAATTATTTCATTTTAAAAGTTTCATTTATGAGTTGTCACGAAGGGACTTCCTGCTTCGGCCTTTTTCCGGACTGTGTTTGACTCTTATGGTTTTCTGTAATAAAACACCCTCTGTCTCCTTTCCCCTGATACAGGTACATCCTTCCCTGAAAATAAAGAATATTTGGTACTTACCTCTTACTTTCTGACTATCTAATCGATTTTTTTTACCAGATCTGTAAGGCGTAAAAGAATTCGCATCAGTTAATCCCAGAGAGCTTTCACTTTCGAAGTGAGTCACTCGCTAAAGTGTTTGGCTGGTTTCGTGTTCTGTTCTCATTCACTCTTTAAGGACACACTTCACATCAATCGAACATCATCATTATCAACTTAAAAAAAAACCTAAAGACGTAATTTTCAAGAAATACAGTTAATAAAACCTAACTTATACAAAAGAAAACAAACTTAGCAAATTAATTCACAGTATTATTTATATTTTCACTTTGTTTACCCTCTCATTGAATGTGGGCACCACTGGCATTTGTAACAAAATACAATTACCCTGAGACAACTGAGTGATATGCTACTTCAGAGGCCATTGCTGTGGCTCTGGGGTCACATGTAGGTCAGACCCTGTAAGGATGAGAGACTTCCTTCCCTAAAGGACATCAGTGAACCAGGTTGCTTGTCTTAAGAAACCGTGGGATAAAGGAGCAGCTGGAATGACATCCAGTAGCCCCACCATCCTCTGGTGCTGACACTGGTGGGTCCACACTTGTACCATGCAGCTGAAGACCAGCACCACAGAGCTCACAGGCTCAGCCATAGAGGTTATTGAGCTGAGCCATGGTTCAGGCATCTCCTGACAACACCAGGTTTAAGTCCAACCAATTTATTTGATAGTAAACTCACTAGCTTTCGGGGTTAGTCCCTTCATCAGGTGACTTCGCCATTCACCTGACAAAGGGACTTTTTACTGTGTTTACCCCAGTCCAACTCCGGCATATCCACATCAGGAATCTCCTGCCATGGAACGCTGTTCCTGCACTAAGGTCTCCACTGCAGATGCCACTCTTGCAGTGTCGGTCTCTCTGTGCTGAAGTGACAACACCATCCCCTCAGATAGATGATGATGGGACTGCTCCAGTTGGCCTTGCAGTCCGAGAAGGAATGCTGACATCCCTTCCTGATACTCATGAGTCTGCCTTTGCAGCTTCAGCAGCTGTGGGATGATTGGACCCAGGGGCACATCATCAGCAGTGGGGCTCGGCAGAGTCCTGGCCTCCAGCAATCCTCTGATTGCCGCTCTCCTGGGACATCCCTGCTTCCACCTGCTGTAGATAATCAGGTGTGTGGTGCTCACCAATGAGTGACTCAGGAGCCTGCCTGCTTCATTATCCCACTGAGATGTGAGTATCTGCGCTGGTGTGGCTGACAGCTGGGACGCTTCAATGGTGGGGTTGGAGAAGTCCCCCTCTGAGTTGTTGGACTCCGTTGTTCTACTGGTTGGCCTGCAAAAGAAGGGAGATGGCATCATCCATGCGTTACAGGGGATACTGAGGGAACATTGATTATTCACTCAAGACTGAGGAATAACAGCATACGTGTTGAGGATTCCACTTCAACAGCAGCACAGGCACGGTTTTCCTCCACCCCCATCTGCTTGAGGGCTTGTTCCTCAAAATGTGTGAGGATTTGCCATATAATTCCAGATGGCTGTGCTCACTGCCACCCGTTGTATCTGAGTTTGTCCTGCAATGGAGTGTTGACATTTACGATAGTGATGAAGTGTTGCAGGCACGGAACTTGAGTGGGAACCGGAGTGTGAGGTGCATAGCAGCTCCTGGGGGGAGCATGGTGATGGGGAAGGAAGGGTGGGGGAGGGGTGATCTGATGCCTGGTGTTGGCAAAGGCCTGGCTCCCCCAGAGGATGCCCACCAAGGTCATCTCAGGCAACAGGGCGTGGAAGTCAGCAGGCTGCCTCAACTTCAGCTATGGATCCTGGGGATACACCTAGACATAACGTGAGAGTGAGGAAGATTAAGAAACAGAGTGATTGGAACCCACACTCAGGAGGCAATGTGAGGACAAAGGAATCAGAAGGTCAAAGTTATCAGGCTGTTATTCCTCAAGGCTTGAATGCAGGATCTCAGTGGGTGCAGGTGAATATAGGCACTAGTCTAGGTAGATCACCATTTTGTATTGAATGTTTTGAAATAAACGTCACCTTGTTCAACCACAGAGCCACCATCCTGTCTGATAGTGCACCAAGCTTGGGAACCAACATGCTCATCTGGCACCTCATCCCTATGGAATGTGAGAATGGCAGTGCAATGTCCCTCCCACTCCAGCAACTCAATAAGGAGGCATTGCTGCTGGCATGCCACCCCCACCCCCTCAAGTTCCACCCCCCACCCCCAAACTCCATCCATGATAGGGGTGTTTCCTCCCACACCCCAAAGATGTGCTATTAGGCTGATTGGCAGTAATAAATTGTCCCTAAATTAGTTTCCCTCAATGTGGATGGCCATAAAACAATAGATAAGGGTCATGGATGGAGGGGGGGACTGGTGGTGTTAAAATGGCGGCGCAGGCTCGTTGGGCCGAAGGGCCTGTTTCCCAGGCTGTTTTGTTCTTTGTTGTTGGAATCCTCCCCCACCTCCCTCCATCAAAGCTCACCCCACTAATGTCTAACAGTGCTGTCTAGTGATCAAAAGGCCAAGGGCTGTCGAGGTGCTGCCAGACTGCCCACCTCAGATGTAAGATGGATGTGAACCAGGATCCCTGATGTTGGTGGGCCCTATAATAGCTGATGCTGCGCATCCCTGGAGTGCGAGACCTGTGATAAGCTTATTTGATGGCTCTTTCAGGCATATCGCTGATAATACGAGAGACTAAGATCCCAGGGCACAGCCTCAGAGTAGGACTGAGATGAGGAAGAATTTCTTCAGCCAGAGGGTGGTGAATCTATGGAATTCATTGCCACAGAGGGCTATGAAAGGCCAGGTTATTGAGTGTATCTAAGACAGCTTTTGCAGAGTCTGGCAGATGTATTCCACCGTCCCCTGAGACAGAGAGCTTTCTACGACACGACATCTCTGACATCTGCCGACATGATGCCCGACAGCAGAATACCTTCGGCCTGTATCTACGCATCTGTGATGCCGTTCCTGGAACACTGAGAGGCTCAGTCTCTCCCTCCTCTGTAAGGCACTGGTCCTGACCTGGTGCCACAGCACATTGATGTGTCTGCTGCTGCTCTGTGTCAGTAAGTAAGACAGCAACTCGACAGGCTCCATGATGCCCCAGACTATTCACCTTAAAGAAAAGAATCGCACAGTGGGCTATGAAGGTTCTTGAGAGAGTCCCGACCCTCCTCCCTCAATTCGTCTGGGACTAACATCCAATCGCAGCACACTCAGTAGGTGCCTCAACACCCTCCACTCGGGCACTATAGTCACATTGGTCCCTGTCAACTTCAGGATGCAGCGCATGGACTCACCAGGGTCTCAGTGGCACCAAATGTGTCCGCTTTCCCCAAGCACCACCCCTGGCGCAAAGAAACCTGCCGTCATGTTAGAGGGCAATCAAGTGGCTGCACATGACCAGTGTTTGCAATCCTGAAGAGGGGCCTCACCAATACATCCTGTCGTGACCTCGACTGGGATGTTTGGTGATAGACATCACCATCACACCTTGCATAAGGGGGGGCACATCAGTGTTACCTGTGCGATTTTGTAACCTTTCTGCGGATGTCAGCTCAATGCCTGGGACATCGGATTAAAAAGCGTTAACAATTGGCCTCCACTAAACAGCTGGGCTGTCTGGCTGCACACATTTACTGGCAATAATCACCAGTGAAGGGAGGTTAGAGTGACTGTTCAGCCAAGTGTCTGTCTCTTGTGACAGATCAGGCACAGTTAAATGGTGCGAGGCCAGCAATGAGCAAATCCAGCTCATTCCCAGAGGGGACCCTTTTTCTCCAAGGCCACAAGAGGTGCAAAGATGAGCAGCTTTCCATGACCTATTGAGATCTACCCTGCACATCAGCACATCCCTGATAATTTTGATCTTCTGAGCAGCCTCTCCCTTTGTCCTCACACTGTCTCCTGAGTGTGGGTTCCAATCACAATGCAGTCATCCTCCCCTGAGTGTGAGGCCTTTCAGGTCATAAGAGGGGAGACGCAGCCCATTGCTGAATCTGTGCCCTGACAGCCTGGGCTCTTATGGGACCCCCCCGGGTAACTCACAGTTGCCCCTGTGCTGAGCCTCTTGTTTTCAAGCCCATCTACCCTCTTGCCAACCATTACTAAGAAAAGGTACTCCCTAATTGCAATATGGATAGGAACCCAGGACGGACATCATGGGGAGCATTGCCTGCACACCAGCCTCCGTAACCCCTTTGGGGGGGGGAGGGTGCGAGAGGGTAGGTGACCTTACGAGGTCTAAAGTTAAGGAGAGTGTACATGTAAGGGAAGAGGCTGAGGATGTCCCAATAATAAAGGGAGTAGGGGGCGTGAGTATAGTTGGTGGCGTTACGGCAAATAGGGTACAGGTGAAGGCTGGGATGAAAGCACTTTATCTGAATGCACGAAGCATTCGGAATAAAGTGGATGAGCTGGTGGCGCAGATCGACACAAATGGATACGATCTGGTGGCCATTACAGAGACGTGGCTTTAGGGTGACAGGGACTGGGAGCTGAATGTACAGGGCTATCAAGTGTTTAGGAAGGATAGGCAGGAGGGAAAAGGGGGGAGCGTAGCTCTGCTGATTAAGGATAGCATCACGGTGGTAGCAAGGGATGATATTGGAGCCAAGGAGCAGAGGGTGGAATCGTTGTGGGTGGAGATTAGGAACAGCAAAGGGAGGAAGACGCTGGTGGGAGTCGTCTATAGGCCCCCGAATAATGATCTGGAGATGGGGCGGGCTGTTAACGCGCAAATAAGTGCGGCGTGCAGGAATGGGACGGCCGTAGTTATGGGGGATTTCAATCTACATATTGATTGGTCGACCCATGTTGGACGTGGGGGGCTCGAGGAAGAGTTCTTGGAATGCTGCCGGAATAGTTTCCTTGAACAGTGTGTGTTGGAGCCGACGAGGGAGTGAGCTATCTTGGATCTGGTGCTATGGAATGAAGCGGGTAGAATTAGGGACATTGTGGTGAAAGATCCTCTTGGGGAGAGTGATCATTGTATGGTGGAGTTTCTGGTGCAGATGGAGGAGGAGAAAGTGGGTTCCCGGACACGCGTCCTTTGTTTGAATAGAGGGGAGTACGGTAGGATGAGAGAAGAATTGGCGAATGTGGTCTGGGAGAGCGCGTTGGAGGGAGGGTCTGTTGAGGAGCAGTGGAGGATCTTTAAGGAGATCTTTCTTGGTGCTCAGCGGAAATTTATTCCGATGGTCAAAAAGGATAGTAGGAGGAGAGGTAATAAGCCGTGGATAACGAAGGAGGTGAAGGAAAGTGTTAAACTAAAAGCGGAGGAATTTAGAGTAGCTAAGAGTAGTGGGCGAGAAGAGGATTGGGAGAGGTTTAAATGTCAACAAAGATTGACAAAGAAGTTGATAAGGAAGGGTAGGAGAAACTATGAAGCTGGGCTAGCGCTTAATATAAAAAAGGATAGCAAGAGTTTTTATAAATATATAAAAAGGAAGAGGCTGGCTAGGGTGAATGTTGGTCCTTTAAAGGATGAGAAAGGGGACCTAGTGGTAGGGGATGGGGAAATGGCTAAGGTATTGAATAACTTTTTTGTTTCTGTCTTCACGGAGGAAGACGTGAATAATTTGCCGGGTGTTAGCGATGGAAAGGTGGTAGGACTGGAGGGTCTTAATGACATTACTGTTACTAGAAAGGCGGTGCTCGACAGACTGGAGGGGCTGATTGTGGACAAGTCCCCAGGACCGGATGGAATGCATCCGAGGGTTCTGAAAGAAATGGCGGAGGTGATAGTGGATGCCTTGGTGGTTATTTTCCAAACGTCGCTGGATTCCGGGGAAGTGCCGGATGATTGGAAAACGGCTAATGTTACGCCGTTGTTTAAGAAGGGTGCCAGGCAAAAGGCGGGGAATTATAGGCCGGTTAGTTTAACGTCTGTGGTAGGTAAAATGTTAGAATCTGTCATTAAGGAGGAAATTGCGAGGCATCTTGAAGGGAATTGCTTGATAGAGCAGACGCAGCACGGTTTCATTAAAGGGAAGTCGTGTCTGACAAATTTACTGGAGTTCTATGAGGATGTGTCTAGGGCAGTGGATAGAGGAGAGCCGGTGGATGTGGTCTTTCTAGATTTTCAGAAGGCGTTTGACAAGGTGCCTCACAAGAGGTTATTGCAGAAGGTCGAGGGACATGGAGTTGGGGATAGGGTGTTAGCGTGGATAGAGGATTGGTTGTCAAATAGGAGGCAGAGAGTGGGGGTCAACGGGTGCTATTCGGATTGGCGGATGGTGACTAGTGGAGTGCCCCAGGGGTCAGTGCTGGGGCCTCAGCTTTTTACCATTTATATAGATGACCTGGAGGAGGGAACCGAGTGTAGAGTGTCGAAATTTGCTGATGACAACAAGATTGGAGGAACGGCAAATTGTGCGGAGGGTGTGGAGAGTCTGCAGAAGGATCTAGATAGGCTGGGCGAATGGGCCAGGAAATGGCAAATGGAATTTAATGTTGGCAAGTGTGAGGTGGTCCACTTTGGTAGGAAGAATGGTAGGAAGGACTATTACTTACGGGGCAAAAAACTGCAGCAGGCGACGGTGCAGAGGGACCTCGGGGTCCTTGTGCATGAGTCGCAAAAACCCAGCTTGCAGGTGCAACAGGTGGTCAGGAAGGCGAATGGGATGCTGGCCTTCATAGTGAAGGGGATTGAATATAAAAGTAGGGAGGTCTTGCTGCGGCTGTATAGGGCATTGGTGAGGCCGCAGCTGGAGTACTGTGTGCAGTTTTGGGCGCCGCACCTGCGCAAAGATATTTTGGCCTTGGAGGGAGTGCAGAGGAGGTTCACTAGGCTGATACCGGAGTTGAGGGGGTTGAGCTATGAGGAGAGGCTGAATAAACTGGGCTTGTACTCGTTAGAGTTTAGAAGAATGAGAGGAGATCTCATTGAGACGTATAAGATGATGAATGGGATGGATAGGATAGAGGTGGAAAGACTCTTCCTGCTCAAAAAAGACAATAGGACTAGGGGGCACAGCCTCAAGATAAAAGGGGGGTGGTTTAGAACGGAGTTGAGGAGGAACTTCTTCACTCAAAGGGTGGTGAATCTCTGGAATTCTCTGCCCGTTGAAGTGGTGGAGGCTGCCTCGCTAAATATTTTTAAGACGCGGGTTGATGGGTTTTTGATAAGAGAGGGGATTAAGGGTTATGGGGAGAGGGCGGGAATGTGGAACTGAGCCACGACAGATCAGCCATGATCTTATTGAATGGCGGGGCAGGCTCGAAGGGCTAGATGGCCTACTCCTGCTCCTATTTCTTATGTTCTTATGTTCTTTAAAACCAGGGGCGCATCGACATGAAGGGGAAGTAAGGCCTGTAGGTGACCCTTTCCCACCCCTCTCCCTGAAATGGAGATTGTGAGACTCTCATTCCCAATCAGGTGTCATTTATCTGTGTCCTCCGAGTCCTGTCCGATGTCTCCTGTGCAATGAATGCCCCTGGGGGTGCTGGCTGCCTGAGAGCTCAGCTCCAAAATCCCCCTTGGTTCATACTTATGTCGAGCTGTTGTGAATGGTGCTGGCATGATGTATTAAAATGAGCTTTCTGTGGTCCCAGGCATATTTCACACTTTTCTGCAGGTGAGGGAGCGGAAAGATAAGAATTCAAAAACACACCAGCGCAAACTTGCATTTTCTGGATTTTGAGTGCTCGCTGCCATTCCTGCAGATAGACTGCGGGCTCAAAATTGTTCCATTGTGTCTGCACCAGCCATCAAACGCCAATGTATTCCAACCTCATTTCCCAGCACTTGTTCCACAACCTTGTATGCTATGGCATTTAAAGCATTTATCTAAATGCTTCGTAAATGTTCTGAGGGTTCCCATCTTTATCACCCTTTCAGACAGTGAGTTCCTGATTCCCACCGCCCTCTGGGGAAATAGATGTTCCTCAAATCCCCTCTAAATCTCCTGCCCCGACCTTAAGTTTATTTCTAAGAGAAAGGCAAAATACTGCAGGCGCTGGAATCTGGAACAAAAACAGAAAATGCTGGAAAATCTCAGCAGGTCTGACAGCATCTTTGGCTCTGATGAAGGGTCATCCAGACTCAATGTTGGCTCTATTTTGTCTCCACAAATGCTGTCAGACCTGCTGAGATTTTCCGTTTTTGTCTTAAATTTATTCCCCCGGTTTCCTCTACACATCCTCGAATTTATAGAGTCATAGAGGTTTACAGCATGGAAACAAGCCCTTCAGTCCAACTTGTGCATGCTGCCCCCTTTTTTTTAACCACTAAGCTAGTCCCAATTGCCCACGTTTGGCCCATATCCCTCTATGCTCATCTTGCCCGTGTAACTTTCTAAATGCTTTTTAAAAGACAAAATTGTACCCGTCTCTATGATTACCTCTGGAAGCTTGTTACAGACACTCACCACCCTCTGTGGAAAAAATTGCCCCTCTGGACCCTTTGATATTTGTAGTGGGAAATTCTTCTAGGTGGCCTGATTAATTGAAAGACTAAATCTTTTCATTAAACATTTCATTTCACAAAGGCAAGAAAAGTTTATTCAGTTCAATGAAATTCTTCAATTAAACTAGTTTTTATTAAAACATTGAAATGTTAGAATCAAAAACATTACAAATTAAAAATGTTCAGACAACCACACAATTAAAACATGACAAATTTCTTTCAGAAGATCTCTGATTTCATCTACACAGCAAATGTGCTATGAGGCATTCTCAAAAGATCTTAAATTTCATGCCAAAAATCAGAATGGTTATAGTTTTTGTCATTAGATTAATCAGTCCAGCAATTAATTCAAAGCAATTTCATTCATTCACTTTTCTGTCAATCTAATAATGGCATGCCCTTCAATTATATTTTGACACCTTCAAATATTGATCTGTCATTTATCTGTCTGTTTTACGGAAGTTCTCTCCCAAAAATGGCTAATGATTCAGCAATTCTCTAACCAGTTAAATCAGCTCCAATACTAAATGAAGACACCTTTATCTTTTGACATTATCTCCCAGCCTAGGTAATTTACTTTGTGGCATAATTTGTGTCTGATTTGTGCTGGTATCTTTCATGAATACATCTTTAATTTTACTGGCATGTTACAAATTCATTTCTTAGAGACATTATTAAGTTGTTATTTAAATATTTTTTATTATTCTCAAACCACATTAAAACATTAGCCGCTAATTATCCTCATGTTGGGTATTTATAATTAATCAGAATTCTCAACTATAGTATCTCTTCCCTCTCACTATAAACCTATGCCCTTTAGTTTCAGACTCCCCTACCTTTGAGAAAATATATTGACTATTTAGCTGATCTATACCCCTCATTATTTTATAGACCTCTATAAGATCACCCCAAAGTCTCCTATCATCCAGAGAAAAAAGTCTCAGTCTATCTAGCCTCTCCTTATAACTCAAACCATCAAGTCCCATTCAGCATCCTAATAAATCTTTTCTGCACTGCTTCTAGTTCAATAATATCCTTTCTATAATAGGGTGACCAGAACTGAACACAGTATTCTAAGTGTGGCCTACCAATGTCTTGTACAACCTCAACAAGACATCCCAACTCCTGTATGCAATGTTCTGACCGATGAAACCAAACATACTGAATACCTTCTTCACGATTCTGTCCACCTATGACTCCACTTTCAAGGAGCTATGAACTTGTACCCCCTTGATCTCTTTATTCTATAACTCTCCCCAACGACCTACCATTAACTGAGTAACTTCTGCCCTGGTTTGATCTACAAAATGCATCGCCTTGCATTTATCCAAATTAAACTCCAACTGCCATTTGTCAGCCCACTGGCCCAATTGATCAAGATCCCGTTGCAATCCTAGACACTTCTTCACCGTACACTGTACCACCAATCCTGGTGTCTTCTTCAAACTTACTAATCATCCTCCTAAATTCTCATCAAAATCATTAATATAAATAACAAATAACAGTGGACTCAGCACTGATCCCTGAGACACACTGCTGGTCACACGCCTCCAGAAAAACAACCCTCTTCAACCACCCTCTAGCTTCTGTCATCAAGCCAATTTTGTATCCATTTTGCTACCTCACCCTGGATCCCATGAGATGTAACCTTATGCAATAACCTACCACACAGTACCTTGTCAAAGGCCTTGCTAAAGTCCATGTAGACAATATCAACTGCACTGCCCTCGTCCAACTTCTTGGTTACTCTTTCAAAAAACTCAATCAAATTTGTGAGACATGATTTTCCACTCACAAAGCCATGCTGACTGTCCCTAATCAGTCCTTGCATCTCTAAATGCCTGCAGACCTTGCTCTCAGAATACTTTCTAACAACTTACCCATCACAGATATGAGGCTCACCGGCCTATAGTTCGTAGGCGTTTCCCTACAGCCCTTTTTTAAAGAAAGGCACAACATTTGTCACCATCCAATCTTCAGGCACATCACCATTAGTTGTTCCAGTTTGCCCTGACCTTCTGTCCTGCTATCTCAAGCAGGCAGATTCCTGGTGAAATGTTGTCCATGTGGGAGGCTGCCCTCTGCCCATTAGGGATTTGGAATGGAGGGTGTTGGGACATGGCAGTCCCATACAATGGAGTATTAGGCCAATTCATAGGCTGTAATTTCTGTAGCCTCGAGGAATCGGTGTTTAATATTTATATGGAGTTTGCGAGACTGTTTTTCCATTATCTGAAGGGACTGCTCCTCAATTTCTGGTTGTAGTTCAGCTCCACACTCTTGATCATTGGCCACCCGATGCTATGGACCTTCTTGTTGGTCTGTTTCAGGGCCTAGTGATGATGGCCATGAACAGATCTAGGCAGTGGGCAGATCAAGGCATCATTTCACTCGGCTGGCTGCCTCTCTTCTGCAGATATGTCCCTCTGGGTGACCCTGGAGAGGGGGCACACAGTGTCCACCATTACATTTGAGGTTCTCCTGAGACTGGTGGGCATTGGGATTCCCGGACTGAACCATCAACCCTGGACATATATTTTGATTTCATTTTTGATACAGTTGGGTAAAAATTTCTCCCACCCTCCTAATTGGTAATGGGCACCCAAAGAGTCTGAAACTGTGGCTGTTAGGTTGAGAGAGGCTTGCTTCTCATGTGCCATTCTGTAAATGAATGTACATAAAATGTCTAAATATTGGCTCCAGTTCTATCACTCACCAATTGGCCTTGGAGGAGAGCTACAGCGAACCTTCCACAGAAGAAGCCTTGACTGGTGATGAGCAACATCTTCTGCAGAAAGGGCAGAATCCCAAGCATCAGGAGGGCCGGTATGTTGGTTTCATGACACTGTTCGTGCTTCCAGCAACATTCATAAGGTGAGGCCAGAAACACAATCCTGTTTGATCCCCAAGTAAGTCCAATTAAAGTTATTAATGAATTGTTAAGAGATTGTAACAGGGAGTGTTGAGATTTCACAAGGGCACATGGACTGCACATACTGTCTGGGATACATCAGCTGACTGGAGGTGAATAAGCAGTAGGGAGACAGTCATGATTCACCCAGAAAATTACCTAAATCACAGAAAGGGTGACATGAAAGGGACAGAGCTTTCAGCCAATGGGAAACAGGTATCCACAGCACTGAGCAGGTGGCAAGGAGAGTGGGCACTAATCCTCCTGGCATTGTGGGGCAGAAAAACAGAGGGTGATCACTTGTCCAGGAATTTTTTTTTGATTTGATTTTATTATTGCCATATGTATGGGGATACAATGAAAAGTATTGTTTCTTGCATGCTGTACAGACAAAGCATATTTCCATCAAGAAGGAAAAGAGAGAGTGCAGAATGTAGTGTTATAGTCATGTCAAGGGTATGGAGAAAGATCAACTTAATGCGAGGTCTGGCAGCAGGGAAGAGGCTGTTCTTGAGTCAGTTGGCATGTGTCCTCAGACTTCTGTATCTTTTCCTGATGGAAGAAGGTGGAAGGGAGAATGTCCGGGGTACGAGGGGTTCTTGATTATGCTGGCTTCTTTTTCGAGGCAGCTGGAAGTGTAGACAGTATCAATAGGTGGGAGGCTGGTCTGTGTGATGGACTGGACTTCATTCACGACCCTTTGTAGTTTCCTGTGGTCAGGAGACATACCAAGCAGGAGACGTACCAAGCTGTGATATCAACAGAAAGAATGCTTTCTATGGTGCATCTCTAAAAGTTGGTGAGAGTCATAGCAGTCATGCCAAATTTCCTTAGTCTTCTGAGAAAGTAGAGGCGTTGGTGGGCTTTCTCCACTGTAGTATCGGCATGGGGGGATCCAGGACAGGTTGTTGGTGATCTGGACACCTAAAATCTCGACCATTTCTAATTCAGCCACTGCTGTGAACAGGGACATGTCCTCCACTATGCTTCACCATGAAGTCAATGACTATCTCCTTTGTTTTGTTGACATTGAGGCAGATTGTCATCTTATTATTGTCATCTCACCAGTTCGCCAGATTCTCTACCCTGTACCAGAACGTCTATCCCGTACTCTGTCTCGTCATTATTTGAGATCCGACCCACTACAGTGGTGTCATCAGCAAACCAGAAGATCGAGTTGGAAGGGAATTAGGCCATGCAGTCAGAGGTGGAGAAAGAGGACATAAACCAGGGCCTGTATTCCATGTACAGAGAGGAGATGAGTAGGTAGAAAAGGTTTAAAAATCAGTGAAGTGGGTGTGAAGATATAGAATCTATTTCTGGACATGTCTGAGAGACACTCTGGTTAAAAGTGAGTGGAGGCATTGATACTGGATTATCCTGGAGCAGATGTTATTACTGGATTATCCTAGAGGAGATGTTATTACTGGATTATCCAGGGCAGTGCCCTCAGTATGTGTTAAACTGTTACTTCAACCCTAGATCTTGGATTTGAATCAAACAACAACAATTTACATTTATACAGAGCCTTTACTGCAGTAAATTGTCCCAAAGACGTTCACAGGAACAATATCAAACTAAATTTGACACTGAGCCATATAAGGAGATATTCAGGAGAAAACAAGATCAAGGCAGATATTGTAGGAGGAATTTTCTGAAGGGTGTTCCCCTTCAGGTGCCCTGTATTTGTTGAACCTCACTCAACCAATACATAGATTGCGAAATACAGCATATATTTAAAGAACGAAAAGGAATTTATTTGCTAATGCCATGCATCAGGGGACAGACACAGTCATTGAGGGTTAACTGTGCTCTCTGACCTAATATTGCCCGTAGAATTATTATATTATTCTGCACATTTCAATATCCCACCTAATCTTGTAAATCAGACTGCAGGGTCTAATCACAACATTCAATATTATTATCTTAGCCGATAACGTTCTACAGGAATAGGAGATTATTAGCTTATTGCCCATGTAGGTTCCTTCCCCTTTACTCAGGAAACCTAACCCACGTCACTACCAGTAACCACGGCCATTATTAACATCTGTAGTTTTTCATTGGTGAAAGGAGTCACTCTCTCGCTGGAACCTGGGCCTCCTTTATCAGCTTCAGAGACTGCTCCAGCCTCGCTACCCATGAACAAAACCACTCCCTTACAGACCAAGCTTGTGAATAAACTTGCCTTTCGCATATCTAAAAACAGATAACGGAAGCTGCTTTTCTGTGCTCCATTGTATTCAAGAAGTTGGTCTGTCTACACTGTGTTTCCCATCATGCTGCATTCAGAACAAAGTTGGCCAAGGCACACAAGAGAGGTTGGAAACATGGTTTAAGCTTATAATACCTGATTAATTTGTGGATGTACAGTTTATAATACATTGGCCTATATTGTTCCAGGTGCATTGTGAATTCTTACTATATATATAAGGCACTTTGTAATTACCTTAACATAGCCTACTTACTGTGGTAAAACTAAAACGAAGGGTCTAATACTAGAATTCTAAACTAACCCCCATCAAGCTGCTGTAGAGTCCCATTGGAGGAGGTTGCTGTTAAAGACCTTTCAACCACAGTAAACTGAGGGGAGCAGAACCCCCTTGGGCCGAATGAGTCACTGAATGTATACAGTAAATATTATCCTTATCACAATTGTATTCATGCAACTCAGAGTGCAACTTGATCTCTGTAGATAATCTTTCAATACCTTTGCCCCATCTGTAAGGACCATTTTGAAATGTCCATAATGTTTCTTTGACTGTGTTGAAGCAGCGCAATGTTTAACAGAACGTAGATAAAGAAGGTGAATATTATTGCACTTTGTGTGATGGTCATTTTGAAATGTTTGGAATGTTCTTTCAGATATGAATAAAGTATATTTTTGCAAACACAAAGCTACTTCCTGGCAGGATCCTGGATAGTTGTTCCCAGTCTCAGACCAACAGCTGTACTGGAAATGTACACTCAGAGGAGAATGGTCTGACCATTCTGAGGGTTTCTCATTCTGTATAAAGCTGATTTTCTTCATTGTTTAATTTGATGAAACTATCTGTCTATAATATTACACTAAACAAGCTCCAGATTTAGTCATTTCCATGTTAAAGACAACCGTTAGTGATCTTGGGTGTGAGACAGAGAAATCCAAATGTCACAGGTGATTGGGGTAATTTTGGTCAGTGAGTTTTATATTCTAGATTTTGATGACAGAACCTGCTCCTTCTTCAAGACGGTGAAGGAAAAACAAATAAACAGTTACTGTTAAAAATTTGATGTTGTCCTGCTCTCTCAGCTCTTGTTCAATATCCTGAACAGTGACTGAAAGAGATGAGATTTCCTCCGTTATCTTCTCAATCCTCTCCTTCATCACCTGACTCTTTTTCTCTTTCTCAAGTTTCAGATCTTCCAACACAATCCTCTTTTCCTCACGGAGAAACTGGTGAAGTTTTTCAAATTCAGCTTTAATCTGTTTCTCTGTCTTTACACTTTGATCCTTTAGAAAATATCAGTGAGATTGAAAAATCAATTGAGGATGTTTAAAAGGTTGTTCAGCCTGAAAAGTTCTGTCCATATCAGAATATTAGAGAGAAAAACATTCCCAATCCTGTTAATTCCCAATCCTGATAATTTATTGGAATGTGTAATTTATATACAGAGAAAACTGTTCCTTAATACAGTGAAATCTTGTCAATAAGATTGGTTATAAAAGGTGACCAGGTGATCATTTATTCAATAGAGGGATCTCTAACTGGGGACCGATTTCTCTATTTAGCTTATTGGTGACTCTCTCTTGGATTTTAAATTCCAGGTCAAGTAGAAACATTTTCTCTGTATCTACATTATCAAACCCTGTCACAATGATAAATAACTCAGCTTGTCTTTTCCAGAGAAAAGATCCAGTCGATTTAATCTCTCCCAATAGGTTTAAGGTCTTATTTCTAGAATCATCTTTGTGGTTATTTTTTAACTTACTCCACTGCCCCTTTCTAGTTCTCATTACGGAGAGATCAGTAGAATTCGACAGTGTGTAAAGAATGTAGAACAAAACAAAATCAGAAAAAACCTAAATGCGGGTTAATGTTCTCTCATAATCACTTCTTACAGTGCCGCATTCCTCCTTCTTGACCTGGACTGGCTTCAGTGAGTCTCACAGTTCCTCCTGAACAAAAACATCAATTAATTTGTACAATTTTCAGAAATTAAATATCCTTCTATTATTCAGCAGATTGAGGTAGATGTTCAGTTTGCAGTCTGTGAAAAACTGGTGTTCGGGTTACTGGGTTCGACATTTTGAAATAAACTTTCAAAAAGTTCCCAAGTCCAAACTATGACTCACTATTCCCCTCAAATCCATTCAGAAGGAAGGCATTGGGCCCATTGAGTCGTCCCCAACCCTCCAAATGAGCATCTTAACCAGGCCCACTCCCTGCCTCACCCTCATAATCCTGCGCGTTGATTATCTCCAATCCACCCAACCTGCATATCTTTGAACACTAAGGAGTAATTTAGCATGGCCAATCCACGTAACCTGCACATCTTTGGAGTGTGGGAGGAAACTGGAGCACCCGGAGGAAACACACGCAGACACAGTGGGAACATGTAAACTCCACATAGACAGTGACCCAAGGCAGGACCCAGGTCCTGGTGCTGTGAGGCAGTAGTGCCAACCACAGTGCCACCATGGTCACCATGACACCAGAAAAATTGTTACGGACTAGGACATTACTACCCTGTCATCGAGCTGCCCAGGTTAGGAGTGAAGGGTGAGGACTCAGTGCGCTGAGCAGACCATTGCACACGCGCTGATCCGTCAGCACCAAGATTGCCGCATGCGCAGTGGCCCCACACCAACAATCTCTTTGCTGGCCAGCCCTGCAACGCACCCCCGATCACTGGCCACCCAACAATTCCCAGGCCCAGCCCTGAGCCCTGCCCTTCCGGCCCATCCCCCGATCTCTCCACCTTCCCCCCCCACCCCCATTTCTCCCCCTGACAGTTACGCCCACAGCCCCGGTGCCCTCTCTGCAGTTCAGGCCTCCCCAGCAGGCTGAGCCCACACCCCCAGCCCACCCTGATCATTAACCTCCTCCTTCCCCGATCGATACCGAGGCAGAGTGGCAGTGGGAACCCCAACTCCCAGCGATTGCCCCGTAGGCCTCACTCCATCAGAACCGCCCGACCCCCCGATACGCCCTGGTCCCTTGGCACTGCCTGATGCCCAGGGCAAAGACACAGTGTCACCTGGGCATTTTCACTTTGCCCCTTCAGCAGTACCAGTGGCAGAGGCTGGCACTGCCAGGGTGTCCATGCCCAGGGGTCACCACCCAGCTGCCCAATCCCGGGGTGTACCCCAATTACACCCCACTTCGCTCCAGCAGACTGGAGCTGCTAGTTCCCCAGAAATGGGGAGCAAGTGTAATCCCCACTGGAGTGAAACACTCTGGGGTGGTGGGAGCAGCAAGTGGGCCTAGAGACTGTAGTCCCGGGACCGCTAATCTCATTTAAATTGTATTATTTAAATAATTCCTGCTTCTCAGCACTGATTTCTGATGTGGAGCAGACCAGTTGGAAATCCAGCGGTGGAGGATGCATGGATCCCCCTTTTACTCAGAGCACAGAACAAGGTGATCAGTCTGTCGAGATGGAAGATGAACTTTCCTGTGCTGTGTGCCACAATCTGTGTAAAGATCTTATACAGATCTTTATCTGTAAAGGGCACAAACATTTCTGCAAACCCCACAAATCAACCTCCGTGGGATTCTCCTGGCCTGCTCTGCTAAAATATTCACAGGATGGGAGAATTGCAGCCTGAGCAATTAAAAGAATAAATATTGAGAGATACTTAAACCCAAATCTATGACTGTTCCCTGTTGAGGATTCTGTTATCTGTTTCTGTGTTTTATTTTACACAGGATCTCCTCACCTTAAACTCTTCAGCAGCTTCTCCCACTGGCAGCATCTCGTGGTTTTGATGATTTTTTGAAATCTGACAAATGACACAGATGGGCTGATTGTCAGTTTTACAGAAAACTTTCAGCTTCTCCTGGTGACGGCTGCATTCCAGCTGAATTTTATCACTTTTTACAAACAGTTCCACCATGTTGGAGAGAGTGCGGTTGGGTCTCAGATCCCTGGAGGAAGTTTCCTTTCCACAGACGGGGCAGGAGGCAGTGACAGCTTTCTCCCAGTACTGGGTTATACAGGATCGACAGAAGCTGTGATCACAGTCCATTAAAACAGGATCTTTATACAGATCGTGGCAAACAGCACAGGAAAGTTCATCTTCCATCTCGACAGACTGATCACCTTGTCTCTGCTCTGAGTAAAAGGGGTGAAATGTTCAGTGAAATACTTTCCCACAGTATTATAAACCATACCCAGAAAGGGCGGGGTGGGGGAATGAGCAATACAAATAAATTGCTTATAAACAAATTTGATGCACTAATTTTGTTCAGGGATTCACGACTGTGACAGGCTTGTGTTCCTGTAATATGTAGATATATTTTTACATTATTCTCACAGAACAAAGACAGAAGTTAATCTGGACAGAATTAATTTCAACTGTTCTCACGGACTTTTGATCAGAACAGGAGAGAGTGTAAGTTATTGTTCTGTCAAATAGGACAATAAATTTCTTTTACTGAAGATCAAAGGTTTATAAACAAAGACAAAGCGAACTGAATTAGGCTGTGTCACTTTCTAGGTGTTGTGTCGTGGTCACTTCAGAACCTTTGAAAAGTTACAGCACAGGAGGCCATTCGGCCCATCTTGTCCGTGCCAGTCTGAGGACACCCAGGTGCCCTTCCTAATCCCACCTTCCTGCACCCGACCCACAGCCCTGATGTGTCTCAGTGTAAAAAGTCTGACAACACCAGGTTTTAGTCCAACCTATTTATTTGACAATATACTCACAAGCTTTCGGGGTTAGTCCCTTCGTCAGGTGAATGGAGAACTCTCCATTCACCTGACGAAGGGACTAACCCCGAAAGCTTGTGAGTATATTGTCAAATAAATAGGTTGGACTAAAACCTGGTGTTGTCAGACTTTTTACTGTGTTTACGCCAGTCCAACGCCGGCATACCCACATCGTGTCTCAGTGTCACATTGTGTTTGATAATCATCTCGTGAAGCACCTTGGCACATTTCACTCTGCTGAAGCTGCCGTCCAAATGGAAATTGTTGTTGTTTTGAGTCAAATCCTGGGCCAAGGGCTGAAGTAAGAGTCTGACACAAACCTCGGGCACTGTCTCTGATCATTCACTAACTGTTTCCACTCACTTTGACCTGAAGTCTCCCCCAGGCAGCCCCCAGGAATAAATGTCACATCTTCATCAGCCTGGCTAAGATGCTCTTTGGGAGAGTGGGTGCAGACTGGATGGGCCCAATGGCCTCCTCCTGTACTGTCGGGGTTCTCTGAGGGAAGACAACTTGTATCTGCTGTTTGAATAGAAATGAATGGGGGAGCGATGGGAAAGGGCTGCGGTGGAGTTTTGTTGCTGGATTCAGACATTTCCCTGAATGATGTGAGTGAAATGTCAGAGTGAGGGGTGAAGCTGAAGCTCTCCCCGACCAACACCCCCTCCGCTTTTCCATTTCCCTGCTGCCCCTTTTCTGATCAGATGTGTGTGATTTTAAACGGTGTCACTCCCCCTCCTCCTTTCCCCCAGCTCTGCACTGATCGTTGCTGATCTCTCAGCTCCCAGTTCACAGACAGGCTTTCGAGCCGCGATGTTAACCTGGATTCTCTCTCTCTCCACAGCTGATAGCGAGTGAGTTGTGTCTTTGTAGCATTTTCCACTCCCATTTCCAGGCTGGGGACTGAGTTGGATGTTTCAGTGTCTCTGTGAACTGCCTCTGGAGGGAGGGAGCAGCTTCCCTGATGCATTTGGATGCTGTCAGTTTGGTTCTGGGCTGCTGACTGCTGCTGACACTGGGGGGAATTGCTGATTTTTTTTTGCCGGGTCACTTTTTAATTCCTTGTTTAAGATCAGGAATCTAATTGTAAATAAACATTTCCAAAGTGAAGAAATACATTTCCTATTTGTGTTCGACCTTCCAAAATGTGTTACCTCACATTTGTCCGGATTAAACTCCATCTGCCATTTCTCTGCTCAAGTCTCCAACTGATCTATATTTTTAAACCTTTCCGACCAATTAATCTCCTCTCTGTACTCGGAAAACAGGCCCAGATTTTTGAATTCAGCGCCTGACACACAGCAAGATCCCAAACTGGGGAATTTCACTCTCCCAACCTGGGTTTTTTTGAACATTGTCCAGACTGGCAGTGTGGAATTTCCCGATAGGGACTCGGTGTGTGACAGGAACATGGAATTGGGAAGTCCAGGCTCATGTTTATTTTCCCTCTTTGTTTCTGATCCAATTTTCTTTCAGTTGTGAAGAAAGGTCCTGTGGAGGGGCACAGTGGTTAGCACTGCTGCCTCACAGATCCCGATTTCAATTCCGGCCTTGGGTGACTATCCCTGTGGAGTTTCCATGTTCTTTCTGTGTCTGCTTGGGTTTCTTCTGGGTTCTCTGATTTCTTCCCGCAGTCCAAAGATGTGGGGGTTGGGTGGATTGGCCATGTTAAATTGCCTCTTAGTGTCGGTAGAATTAGCAGGGCAAGTACATGGGGTAACAGGGATAGGACCTGGTAGGATTGTTATCAGTGCAGGGTCGATGGGCCGAATGGCCTCCTGTACTGTAGCGATGCTATGCTTCTCTGAATTAAATGATCCATATTGCCTGGATTCACTATAGTTCACCACAACAGGTCCACAGCAGACATCATATCCCTGGCCTTACCTTCAACCCTGGATAACAAGAACAGTCCTGTCAGTCTCCCATTTATTGACTATAGGTCAGCCTTAACACCACTATTCCTACAATACTCACCTCCAAACTCCATGGCCTGGGGCTCGGCTCCTCCCTCTGCAACTGGATCCTAAACTTCTAATCCACAGGCGGCACGGTGGCACAGTGGTTAGCACTGCTGCCTCACAGCTCCAGGGGCCTGGGTTTGATTCCCAGCTTGGGTGACTATCTGTGTGGAGTTTGCACATTCTCCCTGTGTCTGCATGGGTTTCCTCCGGATGCTCCAGTTTCCTCCCATAGTCTGAAGATGTGCAGGTTCGGTGAATTGGCCATGCTGAATTGCCCCTTATTGTCAGGGGGACTAGTTAGGGTAAATGCATGAGGTTATGGGGATAGAGCCTGTGTGGGATTGTGGTTCCTGCAGACTCAATGGGCAGAATGGCCTCCTTATGCACTGCAGGGATTCTATGATTCTGTTCTATGACCGCAATCAATAAGGACAGGCAACAACACCTCCTCCACACCAGTGCCCTACAAGGCTGTGTCCTCAGCCCCTTACTATACTCCTTACACACCTCTGACTGTGTGGCCAAATTCCCCTCCAACTTGATTTTCAAGTTTCTTTATGACACCACCTTAGTAGGTTGGGTTCAAGCGATGATGAGATAGAGTACAGGAAAGAGATGGAGAATCTGGTGAACTGGTGCGACGGCACTAACCTCTCCCTCAATGTCACTGTAGTTAAGAAAGCCCACCAATACCTCCAGTTTCTCAGGAGACTAAGGATATTTGGCATGTCCGCTACGACTCATTCCAACTTTTACAGATTCACCATAGAAAACATTCTTTCTGGTTGTATCACAGTTTGGTATGGCTCCTGTTCTGTCCAAGACTGCAAGGAACTACAAAGGGTCATGAACAAAGCCCAGTCCATCACGCAAACCAGCCTCCCATCTATTGTGTCTACACTTCCCACTGCCTCAGAAAAGCAGCAGTATCATCAAGGACCCCATGCACCTCGGACATTCTCTCTTCCACTTTCATCCATAGGGAAAAAAATACAAAAGGCTGAGGACACGGACCAACCAACTCAAGAACAGCTTCTTCCCTGCTGCCATCAAACTTTTGAATGGACCTACTTTCCATTAAGTTGATCTTTCTCCACACCCCAGCTATGATTGTAACACTACATTCTCTCCTTCCCTTTTCTATGAACAGTATGCTTTGTATAGCAAACAAGAAACAATGCTTTTCACTGTACTAATACATGTGACAATAATAAATCAAATATGACTGTGTGGCCAAATTCCCCTCCAACTCAGTTCTCAAGTTTGTTGATGACACCACCACAGTGGTACAGATCTTAAACAACAATGAGAAGGAGTACAGGAAAGAACAAGTGCAGATTAGGTGGATTGGTCATGCTAAATTGCCCTTTAGTATCGGGGGAATTAGTAGGGCAAATACTTGGGTTTATGAGGATAGGGTCTGGGTGGGATTGTTGTCAGTGCAGGCTCGATGGGCCGAATGGCCACCTCCTGCACTGATGGGATTCTATGAATCCGGTGAATTGATGCGATGACAATCTCTCTGTCAACATCAGTAAAACGAAGGAGATAGCCATCAACTTCAGGAAGCGTAATGGAGGGCATGCCCCTGAATACATCAACAGGGATGAAGTGGAAATGGTCGAGAGCTTCAAGTTTCTAGGTGTCCATATCACCAACAACCTGCCCTGTCCCTCCAGACCGACACTATAGTTAATAAAGCCCCACCAAAACCTCTACTTTCTCAGCAGGCAAAGGAAATTTGGCATATCTGCTACGTCTCTAACCAACTTTTACAGATGCAATATAGAAAGCATTCTGTCTGGTTGTATCACAGCTTAGTATGGCTCCTGCTCTGTCCAAGACACAAGGTACTACAAAGGGTTATGAACGAAGACCAGTCCATCACACAACCTCCCATCCATTGACTCTGTCTACACTTCCTGCTGCCTCGGAAAAGCCGCCAGCATAATCAAGTACCCCAGGCACCCTGGCATGCTCTCTTCCACCTTCTTCCGTGGAGAAAAAGATCAAAAGGCTGAGGTCACGTACCAACCGACTCAAGAACACCTTCTTCCCTGCTGCCATCAGGACCTACCTTGCATTAAATTGATCTTTCTCTCCACACTCGCTGTGACTGTAACACTACAGACTGCATTCTCTGCTTTCCTTCTCTATGTATGGTATGCTTTGTATGGCGTGCAAGAAACAATACTTTTCACCTTCCACTAATACATATGACAGCAATAAATGAAATTAACTATCAAATCAAATCTGATCAGCCGAGTGTTTCAGCATTTTGTGTTTTTGGGATTGCTGCCAGTACCAGGTATCCAGCAGCAGGAGGCGACATTGCACTGTTAAACTTTACTGATCTTTGAACAGCTCGACATCACCATCTTCTGGCTGAAATCGGCACTACAATGAACTGCAAGGGAAAGTTCAACACTGTGGGCTGAATGGTCACTGTGATCACCGCTCACAAAACAGGCGTTGGAGTCAAGTGTGGGAGCAGAGTGAGAAATGGAAACGGGGAAGAAATCCCAGCTACAGACTGGGAAACAGAGGAAGAGATGGAGGATGGGACTGGTTGTTTGATTGACTGAAGCAGGGAGTAAATGAAGGAAGGAGAGACACAAGATATTTAATGTACTTTATATCTAAATCCTCTGACATTTCTATTTGTATTGTTTTTGTTTACAGTCTGATGGGGATTTTACAATTTGGAAATTAAATATCACATTTAGTAACAACCTGTTGTCAATGGTGGTTTCTGACACCCAACCCCTGACCTCTGCCCCTGACCCAAATCACTGGGTCAAGTCATTGTGCTGTCAGGGATGGTGTGACCACCTCAAGGACCCACCCATTTTCCAGATCTGGATCAGAACCAGAGCAGATTCTCAGAAACTGGTTTTCATCCCCAGTCCAGAAGAAAGGATAAAGTTTCTGGGTGAATTTTTTCCCAGTGAAGGTGTGGAGATGGGACTTGGTGTCTGCGTTGTAACATGAAACTGTCCCAGATTCATAACTGAGATAAACTCTGACCTTCCCAGGGATCTAACTGACAGGGAGGTCACTGGGCCAGTGCATAAACCTCTTCCCAGTGTCAGGTAGACTCCCCTGCTCCTGTTAATATTGAGGGTTGTTGTAGAAGCGAATGCAGCCTCTGCCTAATGTGATAGTGGAGTGGGACTGGAACCTGACTTCCATTCCCATTGCAGTTCAGTGAGAAACTACATCAGCCGACACTTCCCAACCTGCTCAACTTACCTTCGTTCAATATCTTGATGGTATGTGGGCAAAACAATGATAGTAAGAACATAAGAACAGAAGAAATAGTTTAACAGTCAGCAGTGATATTGGCAGCTCCCAGGAAACTTTGGGAATTCCTTGATGGTGAGGGAATGAGGGAATCCACTGTCTCACTGGCAATGGTCTCAAAATCATCCCCAGAGCCACCAAGTCACCGCACTCCATGTCATCAACCCTTGTGACCCACCGACTCACCACATAGAGTGAGCGAGTTGATTGGACTCTCCCAGCAGCCTTGCTTCAAAGAACAAAGAAAATTACAGCACAGGGACAGGCCCTTCGCCCCTCCAAGCCTGCACCGACCATCCTGCCTGACTCAACTAAAACCCCCTACCCTTCCGGGGACCATATCCCTCTGTTCCCATCCTATTCATGTAGATGTCAAGAAGCTCCTTAAAAGTCACTACCGTATCCATTTCCATTACCTCCCCCGGCAACGAGTTCCAGGCACCCATTACCCTCTGTGTAAAAAATCTGCCTCATACATCTCCTTTAAATCTTGCCCCTCGCACCTCAAACCTGTGCCCCCTAGTAATTGACTCTTCCACCCTGGGAAAAAGTTTCTGACTATCCACTCTGTCCCTGCCTCTCCTAATCTTGTAGATTCTATCAGGTCGCCTCTCAAGCTCCGTCATTCCAGTGAAAACAAACTAAGTTTCTTCAACCTCTCCTCATAGCTAATGCCCTCCATACCAGGGCAACATTCTGGTAAATCTTTTCTGTATTCTCTCGAAAGCTTTCTGGTAGTATGGCAACCAGAATTGAACACGATATTCCAAGTGTGGCCTCACTAAGGTTCTATAAAGTTGCAACATGACTTGTCAATTTTTAAACTCAATACCCTGGCCGATGAAGGCAAGCATGCCGTATGCCTTCTTGACCTTCTCCACCTGCGTTGCCACTTTCAGTGACCTGTGTATCTCTACACCCAGATCCCTCTGCCTATCAATACTCTTAAGGGTTCTGCCAAGTCCTCATCGACCCTTTCTGGTACCTCTTCAAACAACTCCAGCAAATTAGTTAAATGGGTGTCACGGCAACACAGTGGCACTGCTGCCTCACAGCGTCAGTGACCCAGGTTCAATTCTGGCCTTGGGTGACTGTGTGGAGTTTGAACATTCTCTCTGTGTCAGCAAAGGTTTCCTCCGGGTGCTCCTGTTTCCTCCAATCTGCTAAGAAGAAGTTCTAATAAATAAGTGTTGAAGCAGATACTAAAATCTGTCGACAGTCTGCCTAAGAACCAAGTTCCAGACCCAGAGTCCAAACCCAAGAACCCAATCTCAGAACATGGTGACAGCTCAGAACAGGGGGGGTGTCAATAACAAAGGCAGCATTTGTTGCCCATCCCTAATATCTACACAGACTAATGGAGCCATTCACTGACACAAACTGTAATGCACCCTTCACTAGTTATTGTCAGTTAGCAAACCAGTTACAGAATCAGCTTCCCGTGAAGAAACAACGGTGTTCTACCACCACCAGGTGGCCAAAGTCAGTAATGCTGGAGAAATAAATCTGTGGAGTCCCGATCTCAGGCAGCAGGAGGCGGTGTTGTTCCATGTAAAATAGGATTTTGATGTTAAAAGTGTTTTTACTGATTTAGCCTCATAAACATCAATACAAAGAAAACCTTGGAGAAATATAATCAGATAGTACGGACTAAAATCCTCATATCGCCTTTCAGGCAGGAAATCAAATTGTGTGAACGAATTGAATATTGAAATCAATTTGAGGTCCTGAGTAACATAAAGATTCTGAGAAGTTACTGGGTTAAAAATAAATCCATAGTTTGTAGTTTTAGATTTGCTATTTTGTTGACAAGTGATGTTGTTGCATCAGGTCAACTGTATTGATGCAATCAAAAAAATTCATCTGTTGTAATGAAAGCAAAATTCTGCTGATGGTGGGAATCGTCTGAAAAAGATTCATATTCCACTCGAGATGTTAACTCTGTTTTTCTCTCTCCACAGACGAGACCGGCTGAGCATTTTTCCAGCACTTTTGGTATTAATTTGATCTGCGGGTGAATTGAACACAGAAACATGTTGTTGCAGTATCTCCGGAAGCCATTAGGTGGAGCTGCTGCATGGATTTTAAAAATCTAATTTGATTGCTGCAATACCATTCTGAGCCAGAGGGAGGTGGTGTTGCTCTGTCTGATTTCACTTTCATTTTCACATTCTAACTATCCACCAATCCCCCAGTTATTAATCCAGGAGGACTTTTTTATCTTCTCTGTACTCGGAAAACAGGCCCAGATTTTTGAATTCACCTCCTGACACACAGCAAGATCCCAAACTGGGGAATTTCACTCTCCCAACCTGGGCTTTTGAACATTGTAAAAAGTCTGACAACACCAGGTTTTCGTCCAACCTAAAACCTGGTGTTGTCAGACTTTTTACTGTGTTTACGCCAGTCCAACGCCGGCATATCCACATTTTTGAACATTGTCCAGACTGGCAGTGTGGAATTTCCCGATAGGGACTCGGTGTGTGACAGGAACATGGAATTGGGAAGTCCAGGCTCATGTTTATTTTCCCTCCTTTCTTTCTGATCTAATTCTCTTTCAGTTGTGAAGAAAGGTGCTGCTGAACTGTCTGATCAGCCGAGTGTTTTAGCATTTTGTGTTTTTGGGATTGCTGCCAGTACCAGGTATCCAGCAGCAGGAGGCGACATTGCACTGTTAAACTTCACTGATCTTTGAACAGCTCGACATCCCCATCTTCTGGCTGAAATCGGCACTACAATGAACTACAAGGGAAAGTTCAACACTGTGGGCTGAATGGTCACTGTGATCACCGCTCACAAAACAGGCGTTGGAGTCAAGTGTGGGAGCAGAGTGAGGAATGGAAACGGGGAAGAAATCCCAGCTACAGACTGGGAAACAGAGGAAGAGATGGAGGATGGGACTGGGTGGTTTGACTGACTGAAGCAGGGAGTAAATGAAGGAAGGAGAGACACAAGATATTTAATTTATTTTGTCCTTCAAACTTGTGTGTTTTAACCTCTAATAGCGAATGAAAACACTAAGTCGTCTTTGAATGTTTAAACACAACTTTCATTATTCTGGTCTCTAACACAGGTTCATCCAGACTCAAAATGTTCGCTCTAACTCTCTCCACAGATCTGTCAGACCCACTGAGATTTTCCAGCATTTTTCTGTTTTTGTTTCTTTATTTTTTAGCTACTTAGAAACTAGTCATTTCCTGCAATGCATAAATACTCTCTATCCGTTACTGAAATTGAGGCTGATTTCCACTTGCATACGAAACCTGGCCAGGATTTTGCCACGTAACTATCAGTCTTCTTTTGTTGTTTTCTGTGAATGTTGGTCCAGATTTTGCCTGAACACAAGCTCTTTGTTAGCATTCCTACGCCTCAATGGGTCTTTGGCCGCCAGCCAATGAATTGATCAAAAACTGTTTGATGAAGCCAATCAGATAGACCCAGCACAGAGGGCCAGGACCCACCAGACCCCATCATGTTTATGCCTTACTGCATGTAGCCCGCATTCCAGTGCCCAGATAAGGAGACACTGGCTCCCCGCCTTCAGCTCTTTCGTTGGAATAAGTCTCAGGCCAGCTTGGCCACAGGAAATCCTAGCGTGCTTACAACATTGACCAAAAACCTGCTTTGCTTGATTGAAGTTGAATCTCTGAAAGTTATTCGGCTACAGTCGTTCCTCTTGATCCCTGAAGCCACAGGCAAAATGGATCACTTACCCATGACCAAATCAACATGGAAGTGAAAATCAAACCGCAAGACAATCAAATAAATTCATTCAAATTACACAGTATCAGTGTTATATCACATACATCACTTAATATATTACATAAAGCATTCCTGTTTACACCACTATAACTCTGCATTTAACTGTTTGGTTACCTCCGTCTTCCATTTAATAACCCATATTGTTACCACAATTAAATACAACAAGGTGGAAAGATTATTAATTGTTGAAGGCCTTTTAATTTGTACCCTTCAAATAACCAGACCAAATCGCAGAGTTCAAATCAAGGTTGAGGACTGGTTCCAAATCTCGAATCTTTAGTTTCAGACCTAACCTCATCTATCAGATCTCTGGCAAGAATCTCACCCTTCATCCACCCTTTGACTGAGGCCCCAGTGGTCTTAGTTAACCCTTCAGTTACCTGATTCAATGTTTTTATGAGCCCATCACCCTGTAGGTCTGTGGCAGTGAGTGCATTCTCGGTTCCATAGCCTCCACACTGTCATCCCTTTCCATGGCAACCCAGGAGGAATAGTCATTCAGTTCAGACAGTTGTACTGAATTAAGTACCGAGTTTTCACTCCCAACCAATCCCCCAATATCGCCCAGTACATCTCATATCTGTGATTCAGGAGCAATTCTGTAAGTATTGTTGGTTACCCCTGGAGACACCATTGTCACATCATGTAATAAAGTTTTAGCTTTCCCAGTCCTAACTAACCCATCAGGGGGAGGCTCGACCATGTTTGGACATTGGGTAGGTTTTTGATATCCACAAGTATTAAGCTGGTAATATCTAATATCTCTACAATCACGTCTTATCTATTACTTGTTTACATAGTTCTTGACAATGTTGGCCAGGTTCTGTGACATTGAATAAATATCTCCACAAATCCAGTATTTGAATCATATTATATCCTTTTGATAACTAAATTACCCTCTGAGTCTATCTCAACTGATCATCCCAACTCACAGGGTTTGATGAATATGCTCCCCTTAAACCTTTTTCAAAACTCCATCCTACGAGGGTGAACACTATACTCCTGCCCCATCCTTTTTTAACCCATCCACCCCCTGGGTCAGCAATTCGAATTGGCATGCCTGGTTTTCCTCAGGGTACAAAAACCTCATGCTCTGTCAGTTCCTCCCCATGATGGCTCGATTACTTGTGTTCGATGATTGGTGGGGGTGGCTTGATGCAATATCCAGATATTGAGTTTCTTTATCCACTCTCCTGTTCCTCCGGTGAGTAGCTGAACGTACACCATTCCACGATAGTCATCAGAGTAAACTGGAACCTGTGAAAACATTAATGCTGGTCCCCACCAGACGGGTGGTCATCAGGTTTGTTCGGGTCCTCGTACATTTTTAGCAGAGTATAATGCTTCCACTGACTTCCTCTCTTTGTATCTACAAATCTGTACGTATCACCTGTTAGAATTAGTTTGTCCAGTCCATGCCACCACGGTTGGAGACCGCTGCCCTCACGCCCCACCTTTACCATCACCCTTGAGAGATATTCTTCATTTTTCAACTTGCTGATGTGTCTCCAAATCCTGCATTGCCTGTCAGTCTCTAACTTCTGAATCAAATATAGTTGTTTAATTCTCTCACGTTCTCTCGGATCCTGCCTCTAAGTGGCCCTGCATTGCTCCCACCCTCTATGATTTGTTAAAGCGGAGGAATCTCTCATGGGGAATTCTTCCACCCACCTGGTAAATTGATCTATAATTACTAGGCAAGATCACTTCCCTTTTGATGAGGGTAGTGGACCTGTAAACTCAATCTGTATCTGATCCCAAGGTCCTCTGGGACGAGGCTGGTGATCGAGTTTAATTTTTATTGTCTTTGCAAGGTTGTACTGGGGACACAAAGTGCATTGCTGGCAAAATTGTGCAGTTTCCCCTCCTATTCCCTTCCAATACCACATACTCCATAGAGAAACCAATTTCAAAACAATTGAAATTAAATCTAATATATTATATCCAATCGAATATATTAATCGAATATATTATACATCTAATATATTATGTCCATTAAATCTAATATATTGTCCTGTCCGGATGTAAATCCCCATTCAGAGTCTTCTGATGCTTCTTGGGGCAACCACTTTCCCCTTCTTTCCTCCACACTCCTTCACTATCTGGGGATGCCCCCGCAACTCTTTCCACTCTTGTCTCATTATTATTCTCAATCACTTCTTTCTCTTCTCTCACCCTCCAGTGGGGCAATCTGTGCAACAAGACAATCCACCCTTTTTGTAAACTCCAGCTTCATCTTCACATGATTTGTGTTCAATTCCATTAATATTAACTGGAATGTGGTCTCTTGATGCTCTTTTCTCCCTGACACTCCCCACCTGCAGATCACCTCACTCAATATCATTCAAAATAACAACATGGACTTCAAATATTCTCCAGCTCTCCATTTATCTGTATCTATCTGATGGATATTCCTTGCCAAATTTATTAGCTACCCGGCCCTCCGTTGTTTTTGTCCGAATTATTTATCCTTTCAGGATAATTTTGGTCCTTGTTCATTTTTGACAGGTACTGATGCATTTAATTCTGCCCCAATTGTTTTGAAATTGGTTTCTCTATGGAGTGTGTGTCAGTGCCTTGATCACTTTGGCCCCATTAACCATTTCATGTCATGTTGTTTGTCAAGTAGTGTGCATGCCTGTGACCTGCTCTTAAGTGTATAGATACAAGAACTTCCAAACCCTTGAATGGGTTTATTTTGGACTGGTTTCCTGTATATTAGTAACTTAGTATGTAACTCATCTGCACACTTATTCAGTATCTCAATATCATACCAACACCTTCCTGACTCTCAGGTGATCTTGTCGAAGTCTTTCCTCATCTCTGCAAATGTCGTCCGGATACCTCAGGTATTGGTCAGAGTATCAAATTCTGTTCTCTTAAAAAACATAGACAAGGACACAAATATCGCCAAGAGAAGGCTACCAAGTTACGAGCCAATTTATACTTTCCTTTCGCTGGAATACACATCAGTGCCAGATCAAAATGTTCCATTGAATTGAATTGCACTCAATCTCCCAACACCCATTTGCTGTTTAATTTCCAATCTCTATCTTCTACCCTAATCCTATCCAGTTTGCTTCACAACATTTTAAAAACAGAAATCAAACATTTCTATTTGATTCCAGGCAGTTACCATTTTGATTCCTTTTTGTCTTAAATAGCATCATTTTTAAGTTAGCTTGTTAACAGTGTATATGTCAGAATTCTCCCAAATTCAAACAGTGTTGTTGCCTTTCAAATGTCCATTAATACCTATCTGATCTCATCTTCAAAAAAATCTTTGTTCCGACATCCATAGATACCACATAAAGTGTGTATGTTTCCTTAAAATAACTTGAAATGTTTTTTTAATCACCAGTTAGTCTCATTATCCATCAAATAAATCCCACCTTTAATTCTGTCCGACCTGTTCAACCATTGCTCACCCTGCCCTTGGCTTTCCATTCACTGTACTGTAACCTGTCGACAAACAGGGTCACATCAGCTCCCCTATGAGCCTGTTCACTTCCTCACATCTCATCTGCACACCACACACATGGTCCTTCAATGTTCATCTATCTCACTGGGTTACTTTCCTCATCCCTGACTATAGTAATTCACCTATTTGCTGGCAGGAGCAGGCTTTCCTCTTGAGTCTGCTTCACATCCGACACGGTTTTCAACCTTCCCATATTCAGAATTTACACCAGAGTGTGTTCTGTGTGCAAAGATACTTCCCCCAACATTGAGCAAATTGGTTTGCCTACTCTGACTGCCCGTGCTGAATAATCCAGGGGCTTGAATACATCTGGTAAACCCCTGTGGCACCTGCTGATTGTTTATTTGAATAGTATGCTACGGGTCGCTTTTGGTCTCCATGCTGCTGGGTTACTACAGCAGTGTAGTAATTCCCATTATTGTGACAATATATGTGGAATGGTGAGTCAGGTCTGGTAATCCCAGAGCTGGGGATGTTGCTAGACATTGTTTAATAGAAGTGAATGCAAACCTTGCACTCCCCCACCCATTCTGTCTTCTGTAACTCCTTACCAGATGCCCTCCCCAACTTTTTTCCAGATTTGAAATCGGGCTGATGATTGGTACAATATTGGAACTCTAAAATTAAATTCTCAAATATCTTGAAGCTGCTGCAAATCTTGTTCCATTTGGAGTTCGCTGCCACAGAAAATCCATCCTGCTTGGAGCAGAATGGGTTCATTCATATCTGATCATTCAAAACCTTAAAATCTTTGCCATCTTCCTGTCGTGACTATCAGTCCCATCGTTAATGCTTATATGCAGCTCACCTTGTTAACGGCACTCAGCTGCAGCCACTTTGGGTGAATCACGTACACGGACAGTCCATGCCAGCGAGAATCACACGGAGGGTCTTCCATTCCACTAAATGAGGAAAGATTGCAGTGCAGGGCGAGCCGAAAAAACCAGACCAAATAACTCCCGTTTTCTCACCACTAAGGCACTTAGAATATTTTTGGTAAGTTTGTACCCATACTGCTGAACATTTTCATTTTGCACTCATCAAGACAACACAAGAATGTCACAAATACTCGCCTTTTTTGAATTTTAGCAAAAACTGTAACTTCCCTGGTGTATTCTCCATGGCAATGCCTCAACCAATCAGAGTTTCTTTGCCAACCAATCAGCAAAACTTTCTCTTTTGCAGCACAAATTGCTGCTCCCTTTTGAAATTTGATACTCTTACATTTATCCTGATGAATGCAAGATGAAAAGCTTTGATAGCATGTGACTTTATTCAGCAGTGTTCATGTATGTATTTCTTGGAATCCTGGCCTGGTAATATCGAATAAAAATCGACACTTTGAGTTCATAACACAATAAAATGTGACTGATTGAGTTTATTAATTTCAGTTGAAGATTGTGCACCCAGATTTGGAAATAATTTTGAATTACATTTAATGATTCAGAGTCTTAGGCCAGTCTTGTGTGGAGGATTCACTGTCACTCTCCTCCAAAGAGTGATATTTCAGAAAGACAGTGGTGAAGGATAGAACTGGAGCCAATCTTTACACACTTTTATCTGCATTTACTTACAGAATTTCACATTAAAAGCATGTGCCCCCGAACCCAACAGTGACAGTTTCAGTCTGTATCTATTTATTCCTCTTTTGAGCAAATCTCAACAATGAAGTGTCCCATTTGAACAGGGCAGGAATAACCCACTGGAGCAAAGATCCAAAACTTAACATTTGAACTTTAAGAGAGTTTAAAATTTTGAAACTTTACAGTTCAAATTACGGTTACTTTACAAGGCTGATGTTGCACTGAATCACCACTCCTCCACATTGCCCCCACCACCCTCACAAGCCCTCCACACCACATCCCCCTCCATCTCCTCGCCCTTCCCCCCCCTTCCCTCCCTCCCCTCCACACCCCCACCTCCACCCCCACTCTGTGGTCATGGAAGGCCTCAAGTGTACCAGTGGGTAGGTGTGCACCTCATCCTTGAGGGACACCCAGGTGTAGCTGTGGAAGAGAGGCAGGCAGTTACACCAAATGATCCCATTGACTGCTCACTGCCTGGACCTGTTAATGGTCACCTTTACCAGGCCCAGGAACAGACCAATAAGGAGATCCTCTGCCCGCTCTCCTCAGCACCGTCTGCTCAAAGATCAGGAGAGTGGGGCTGAAGTGCAGCCAGAAATTGAGCAGCAGCCCCTTCAGATAATGGAAGAGGAGCTGGAATCTCTCACACTCGATAGAAATATTAAACACAGACTCCTCCAGGTTACAGAAATTACAGGCAGCCTGGGAATCAGTGAATTGATTTCACTCTCCATTGCACGGGACTGCCGTGTGTAACACCCTTCACCCCAAATCCCCGATGGACAGAAGGAGGATCCCACATGGACAGCATCCCACTGGGAGACTCTGCCTCCTCCGGACAACAGGACAGAACCTCACAGAGTGTCTGGATGGGCGATGAGATCGAGGGAGTGGAAGCTGTGCAAGAGCCCGTACAGGAAACCCCTCCGGATAGAGTGGAATGGCAGAGAGGGGATTTACCCTCAATCAGACACTCCGGAACCATGGACAGGAGCTGGATTAGCCAACAAAATGTGCCCTGAATCTGATGTCCACAATATTGATCATCCACCGTCAAACTCTTTCCAGGTGGGATTGGTCAGGGTGGATCCTGTGGGCCAGCACAGTGCCAAGGTGAGCAGACATGGTCCTGACAAATATCCTGTCATCCGTGCTGAGGAGGGAGACTGGGCACCACTTCATAAACAGGAGGAGATCGCCCCTCTTGGGCAGGAGGACAATAATGGAGAGGAACATTTCTCCGGTCACTAGATTTTCCCTTAGGACCAGTGTGTAATCTCCCCGCCCACCCCCCAGGACATCCCAGAACCTGCTCTATGGTCAGCTTGTCCAGCCCCGGGGACTTGCCCCTCGAGAGCCGGTCAGGGACACTGGTCAGCTCAGTCAGGCTAAGGGGTACCCTCTGCACTGACCCTCAACAGATCCTCCCACAAACCTCTGTCAGCATCATCACTGGACAGGTCCAGAGAGAAGAGAGCTCGGGAATAGGCTGGGGCCTCAACGCTGATACTCTCTGATTCAAGACCAGGGATCCGTCATCATGAAGCAGCCTCAGGAGCTGCTTACGGAGTCGCTGCCTTTTTTCCAGTGAGTAGAAGATGGGGAGACAAGGTCCAGGTTCTGAAGGAACCGGATCTGTGATCTCACAAACACATCACAGAAGTCGATAATCTGCTGCTCCCTCAGAGCGCCCTTGTTCTCTCCGTACACCTTCCACGGGGCCGGATCCTTGTTGTGGGGCTTCTAGGATGCTTTGCTCGTTAATGTACTTATAATCACCATTCCCCTTAAATAGCCAGACAAAGTCACAGAATGGTTCAAAATGATTTATTGAAGACTGTAGCGATCGGACCCTCTTTAGACCATAAAGGCCAGACAGAGTTCAGAATTTAGAAATACACAAGCAGTTATAGTTTCAAATTTGATTACAAGTAATTAACATATACCAATCAATGTACAGGAGTTATCTCTATCCACTCACAGTTATAGATTAAGGTTACATCATTCATAAGATACAGATATTGAAACAAATCACAATCACATTACGCTTGCTTAATTGTAATATCCAATCAGAGTTGAGTTTTGATTGTAGGTTATTGTTCCAACTATCTTTGGACACTCCAGCTGTGTCTGAGTGTGAGAACACAAATCAATCCTCCTATTCCAAATGTCTGCTTCAATGGCCTGTCCCAGACAAAGGCATCTTCCTCCCCTTCTGTTTATATGAAAGGTCTGTAACTCAGACACTCGGCCTTTGCCTGGCAATAGCAGCTTACTATCCTGATATGCATGTCTCTGCTGTTAAACTGTGTGCAGGCTTTTTTGTGGTTTAACCTTTCACTTGACACAGTTATTAATATGGCTACTCTTCACTTCTATAATTATTAGTATGGGTACTATTCCCCCTCAGTCCTCAACTCAGAGTGAACTCCAGGTCGAGCACCTCCTGCTCCCACCCCTCGATCCTGGTCTTCTGTCCCCTCATTGAACCCCTCACAGTCTCCCGACAGAAGATGTGAACCTTCTGCGAGACGTCAGCTCCAACCATCGGTTGAGGGTCAGCTGGACTTTGCCACGAGCTGTCAGCTCGGAATTCCCAGAATTCCCTGAGGGAGATGAAGGGGAGTCCCCCACTGACGATGGACTCTAAATCCTCCTCGGTGCCCTCCACTAAGTCCCAGTCCTCCTCAGTCTTCTCACTATCAGTGACCACCAGCCCTCACCCCAGTCATACCAGCCTCTGTCACCATCCCCCTCCCAGGATCGAGGGCAGAGAGCCGCTCCCTGGGCTGCTCTGGAGGTTCTGGGTCAGAGAGTGACAGTGGTTCTGGGCTCCGCTCCACCTCAGGCACCGGGTCACACAGTGACTGAGGGAAAAGCTCTAACCCCAGAACAAGCAACCCCAGGTTTAAAATCAGAGATGGAGAAAGGGGGCTTTCCCCCTACCCCACCCCCCCAACCGAGTGACCCAGTGTGTGGCACCTTCCCCTCCCCCACCCAGTGATCCAGTGTGTGGGGCCTTCCACTCCCCCACCCAGTGACCCAGTGTGTGGGGCCTTCCCCTCCCCCACCCAGTGATCCAGTGTGTGGGGCCTTCCCCTCCCCCACCCAGTGACCCAGTGTGTGGCACCTTCCCCTCCCCCACCCAGTGATCCAGTGTGTGGGGCCTTCCCCTCCCCCACCCAGTGACCCAGTGTGTGGCACCTTCCCCTCCCCCACCCAGTGATCCAGTGTGTGGGGTCTTCCCCTCCCCCACCCAGTGACCCAGTGTGTGGGGCCTTCCCCTCCCCCACCCAGTGACCCAGTGTGTGGGGCCTTCCCCTCCCCCACCCAGTGACCCAGTGTGTGGGGCCTTCCCCTTCCCCACCCAGTGACCCAGTGTGTGGGGTCTTTTTAATCAATTCCTCGATCAGGTCGAGCAGGTCCTGGGGGATATCAGCCCGTGTCCGGGTGGGCTCAGCCTCATCGACCTCGCCCGTCCCAGCCTCCAGTGTGTCCGACTTGGTGACGAGTGACTGGATTATATCGAGTGGATCCTCCGGCCCTCCCTCAGGCAGGGGTCCTCACACATCCCCGGGAGTTACAGGCCGGACCGGAGGGATCCGTCTCACCCTCCCGAGGAATGGACGACCCCCGCTGACAGTGTGTGATAATGGGAGGGGGGCAGGATCTGCTAAGGACACCAACCCCTCTTCCACAGAGGAACAAACCCCACCCCCACCCCCACCTACAAGAAACTGTCTTTATTTGGATGAAGGGTTAAAACCCTCATCCTCCTGGATTGTTACTGTCCGGGGACAGATTTTCAGGGGTTCTGTGTTTTTACCCCCATCAGTGAGATATGGACTGAAATAAGGATAGAGTTTCTCAGTGAATGTACCAGTGAAAGTGTAGATATGGGACTTGTTATCCGAGTTATAAAAGGACACCTTCCCTCCCTCATAATCCAGACAGACTCGAATCTTTCTCGGATTCACACTCAGATCTAAATGTTTCCATGGTTTCTCACAAGCCCAGTATTTATTCCTCTTTCTCAGTGCCATTGCCCAGTATCCGGAACCTGGATACAGGGTGATTTTCCCTTTCCTATTGATGGATTCCTTGGCCACACCCACACTCCACTTTGTCTTGTTTCCCACCTCCACCTCCCAGGAATGTTTTCCTGATGTGAATCCCTCTGATCCCAGGACACGGAGATAGTAATTAAATCTCTCCGGATTGTTAGGGAGCTGCTGCCGTTTCCCGGTGTATCTCACGGTGCTCAGGTCCTCAGACAGGAGAAGTTCAGGATGGGCTGTATTAGGGTCGAAGGTGACTGGAGCTGGGAACAGATGGACACGGATAAAATGTTAGTCAGACTCACTGTAACTTTCACAGCCGGTTAGTGATTGGGAAAATCAGCAATGATCCAGAATTAGAAATTCATCCCCCGGGGAAGAGCTTAAACAGCGCACAGGGGAAAGGGGAAGACACTACCCGGGGGGAAGGTTTTACCCGGACACCACACCCTGCAGTGAGGTTGAGGAAACCCCGTGACAGAGAGAGAGAAATGGAGACAGGCTGGGGGGGCGGGGTCAGACTGGGGGCGGAGCCAGGATGGGGCGGGACTAGGCGGGGGCAGGGCCTGAATGGGGGGTGTGGCATTGCCAGGGGCGGGTCATATCTCTGGGTGGGGGGGCGGGGGCGGGGGCGGGGCCGGGGCCCAGGAGAACTGAATGAGGGATCTGTAAAAACGATGGAAGAGAAACAGAGAGAGAGACAGAGCGACAGGCAGAGAGAGGGGGGCTCGTCTGCTGGTGACACGAATGCGACCCCTGAAGGTGCCTCCCCTCCTGTGTCCTGATGCGACCCGGAGGGACCTGCCATCCTGTCCAATGGCTGCAAGAGAGAGAAAGCTGGACTGGGAGAACAGGGACATGAAACACAGAGAGAGACAGAGAGAGAGAGAGACAGAGAGAGAGAGAGAGAGAGACGGAGTGAAGCAACATCAGGTTGTTACAGAAACAAGCAGCCACACTTGGACCGTGCTGAATACAAGAGACGGATTAAAGAGCGAGAGAGTCAAGTCAATGGTGGTTTAGTCTGTGCCGTGTCCCCGGGGCTGGTTGGAGAAGTGAGTGTTCCTCAGTTTGAGGGATAGTGAGTTAGAAACCGGACAGTCCGGCAGCCCCTGTTAGAAGCCCCTGATCCACCAAAACCTGTGGCTCCCCTTGTACAGCGGAGGGAAACTCCAGTCACTGATGACGGGGCCCCACCGAGGGGGCAGCGAGAGGGGAAGCGCTTTAAACCCGGGGAAAAGCAGATCATCCCGACCTGTTTCAATTGTGGGGGAAGTGGACAGTTTGTCCGAGAGTGGAGGAAACCAATGAAGGGCCAGAGTCAGGGGACTCGGAGTCAAGAGACACCCGAGACAAACACCCCGAGTTTCCGGAAATCCCACAGATGAATGAAATGGTGTCAGCACGAAAACACTCCCCAGGGTCAGGTCCATGTGGCCCAGGGAGAGGGTGTCCCGGGAAATTCAGCAGGAAGGGACTGTACCCAGCCTGAGTATCCTTGTCCACTCAGGTATGATGAGTGTGATAGACAATGTGTAGATATTATAGTGGAGGGAGAGAAAGGTAGTAGAGACAGGAGTGTCCAACACGGGAGTAGATTCACCCTCTCCTATGATCTACAGGAGGATCCATTATATTGGGAAGATTTACAGCTGATACAGGGGCTGGAGCGATATCCAAACCTTTAGGTTTTAGGGTGGGACCCCCTCCAGACAAAGTGGACATGGGTTTTAGTGAGATGGTGGCCATCGGGGGGCCGGATCGGCGATTAGAGGCCGGGTCCGGTCATCGGGAGGCCAACAGATACCGGGTCTGACCATCAGGCGACCGGGGGAGGTGAGGGGGGGATGCGCTTGTCAACCAATCTCCCGGCAGACTGAGAAATCAATGCATGTGCACTCGCCCCACCAACGGAAATCCCTTGACTCTGTGATACACTCAGTGCCGAAAATTCATTCAACTAAACTCGCCCAAAACACAGATGGGAAAATCTCCCGTATTCCCGCCTGTTGGGAGCTTAGTTTTTGGGGAAAATCATCCCGCCCCGTGTCCCAGCCACAAAACCAACAGACTTTCCTTAAGGTCGTGGGGAAAGAGCTGGAAAAGGCAGTAGCCTCTCGAGTGGAACAGGGAGTATTGGGACTGAGATGACAAATGTGAAAAGGCTTTCATTAAACTGAAAATGGACTTGCAGACTGGCCCAGCTCTGGGAGCTGTGGACCCCGACAAGGACTTTTATCTGGAAGCTGCAGCCACTGACATCAGTTTCAGTGAAGTCCTTCTGCAGGAAACAAACAGTCACTTGTGACCGGGAACCGATGTGAGCAGAGTCCCAGCAGACCTGGAAAAGGGATTTTCCACCTGTGAGGGACATCTGTTAGTGAGCTGTTGGACAGTGAAACATTTTACTGTTTTCGCCCGCACCCAGTCTCTTACATTACTGACCCACCACAATCCAATCCAACTATTGTGAGACACAAAAATCACAGAAGGAACAGGATCTAGTGTCAGAATAACCAGCTGGACTTTATTACTAAGTGGGAAAAACATGAAAGTAAACAGAATGGATGACCCTAAACTCACAGCTCATCTCAACTATCCAGGAGAAGCCCATACTTGTACTGTACAGGGTGTTTGGGAAACTGGGGGAGGATTCAGGGCAGGAATTAACCCTGAGGGATGAGATATTTATGTTGATGGCTCTAGTTTTGTGGAAGAAGGAAAAAGAAAAACAGAATGCTGGATTAATGATCCACAAAGGGAGGTTGAATGGACAATATCCTTTCCCAATACTGTGTGTTCAGCAGGTGGAGCTGGTCCTGTGACTCTCTGATCTGTCAATTCTGTATTTTAACAGAAAATTGACTGAAGTAAAATCTAATCCGTTACAAATACAATTGTATATTTATTTTAAAAAGACCAGTCCTTTCTACTAATGATCGAGAGAGCTGTCTAATAGCTGGTGTCAGGAAGCTCACACCCACCTGTATTAATCACCGTCAGCATCTTTTTCCACACTCTGTACTGCAGTGAGCAAATGTACTTCCCCACATTTATTAAAGGGTAAACCCTCTGTGGCTCTGGGAGAGTTTGTTTCACTCTGAAACAGGAGATAAAGGTCAGTGTTGGATCATTCCAGACTGGGGGAGAAATATGTTAGAAATAAAAATCACATCAAGGGTGTAAATTTTACCTTTTCTGTATATCCGGAAATTTCTGTGGAACAAGAACAATTATTACTGTTTATGTTTGGAGAACATTTTATCACAAAAAGTAAAGTAAGAGACTGGATTCCACAGAAAAGTACATTTTACATATAGAAAGTTATGGGACTGCCTCTTCCTGGACCGTGAGTTACTCCACAATATTACAAATGAGTCGATCTTCCTGCTCAACATGACTCACAGAGTGGGATTTTCCAGCTGCACTCACCCCTCATCCAGAAAATCCCACCCGAGGTCAACGGACTTGTGCATGATTTGCTCCCCACCCACTACAATTCCCATGGTGGGCAGGATGTGAACCTTTCCCCTGCAGAGTTACAATCCAATTGTAAAGTCCTGATCAATATCCAATAACTGGAATTAATTGATTGTTTGAAGAGATTCACTTTAATGTTTTCATTTTATAATTTGTATGTGTCCTGGACACAAATGTTTTTGTGAACCTTTCCCAGTGTTATCCAATAGAAATCACTGTCCTTTGTCACAATGACAAAGTGCACAGAAGGGTGTGTTGTCTGCCTGGTGCTCGGGTACAGGATGTCGCAGCTGGGCTGCAGAGGAATCTGGAGTGGGAGGGTGAGAACCCAGTTGTGGTGGTACATGTGGGTGCCAGCGACGTAGGCAAAGTGCGGACTGAGGATCTGGGGAGGGAGTATGAGAAGCTGGGAATGGAATTAAAAAGTAGAACCGACAAGGTGGTCTTCTCTGGGCTACTGCCTGAACCGAGTGCAGACGGGCGTAGGGTTGACAGGATAAAGGAAGTGAATGGGTGGCTCAGAGATTGGTGTGGGAGGAATGGGATCGAATTTATGGGGCATTGGCACCAGTATTGGGGTAGGTGGGACTTGTTCGGGCGGGATGGGGTTGGTCTGAATCGTGCTGGGACCAGAGTGCTGGCGAATCGAGTAAAGAGAACTGTAGACAGGGCTTTAAACTAATTAGGGGGGGGGAGGGTGCGAGGGTAGGTGATGTTAGGAGGTCTACAGTTAAGGATAGGGTACAGGTAAGGGAAGAGGCTGAGGATGTCCCAAGTGGTGGCGTTACGGCAAATAGGGTCCAGAAGAAGGCTGGGATGAAAGCGCTTTATCTGAATGCACGAAGCATTCGGAATAAAGTGGATGAGCTGGTGGCGCAGATCGACACAAATGGATACGATCTGGTGGCCATTACAGAGACGTGGCTGCAAGGTGACAGGGACTGGGAGATGAATGTACAGGGCTATCAAGTGTTTAGGAAGGATAGGCAGGAGGAAAGAGGGGGTGGCGTAGCTCTGCTGATTAAGGACAGCATCAAGGTGGTAGCAAGGGATGATATCGGAGCCAAAGAGCAGAAAGTGGAATCGTTGTGGGTGGAGATTAGGAACAGCAAAGGGAGGAAGACGCTGGTGGGTGTCGTCTATAGGCCCCCGAATAATGATCTGGAGGTGGGGCGGGCTGTTAACGCGCAAATAAGTGCGGCGTGCAGGAATGGGACGGCAGTAGTTATGGGGGATTTCAATCTGCATATTGATTGGTCGACCCATGTTGGACGAGGTGGGCTCGAGGAGGAGTTCTTGGAATGCTGCCGGGATAGTTTCCTGGAACAGTGTGTGTTGGAGCCGACGAGGGAGCGAGCTATCTTGGATCTGGTGCTATGTAATGAGGCGGGTAGAATTAGGGACCTTGAGGTGAAGGATCCTCTTGGAGAGAGTGATCATTGTATGGTGGAGTTTCTGTTGCAGATGGAGGAGGAGAAAGTGGGTTCCCGGACACGTGTCCTTTGTTTGAATAGAGGGGAGTATGGTAGGATGAGAGAAGAATTGGCGAATGTGGACTGGGGGAGCGCGTTGGAAGGTAGGTCTGCTGAGGAGCAGTGGAGGATCTTTAAGGAGATCTTTCTTGGTGCTCAGCAGAAATTTATTCCGATGGTTAAAAAGGACAGTAGGAAGAGAGGTAATAAGCCGTGGATAACGAAGGAGGTGAAGGAAAGTGTTAAATTAAAAGCGGAGGAATTTAGAGTAGCTAAGAGCAGTGGGCGAGAAGAGGATTGGGAAAGGTTTAAATGTCAACAAAGATTGACAAAAAAGTTGATAAAGGAGGGTAGAAGAAGCTATGAAGCTGGGCTAGCACTTAATATAAAAAAGGATAGCAAGAGTTTTTATAAATATATAAAAAGGAAGAGGCTGGCTAGGGTGAACGTTGGTCCCTTAGCGGATGAGAAAGGGGACCTAGTGGTAGGGGATGGGGATATGGCTAAGGTCTTGAATAACTTTTTTGTTTCTGTCTTCACGGAGGAGGACGTGAATAATTTGCCGGGTGTTAGCGATGGAAAGGTGGTAGGACTGGAGGGTCTTAATGACATTACTGTTACTAGAGAGGTGGTGCGCGACAGACTGGAGGGGCTGATTGTGGACAAGTCCCCAGGACCGGATGGAATGCATCCGAGGGTTCTGAAAGAAATGGCGGAGGTGATAGTGGATGCCTTGGTGGTTATTTTCCAGACGTCGCTGGATTCCGGGGAAGTGCCGGAGGATTGGAAAACGGCTAATGTTACGCCGTTGTTTAAGAAGGGTGCCAGGCAAAAGGCGGGGAATTACAGGCCGGTTAGTTTAACGTCTGTGGTAGGTAAAATGTTAGAATCCGTCATTAAGGAGGAAATTGCGAGGCATCTTGAAGGGAATTGCTTGATAGGGCAGACGCAACACGGTTTCATTAAAGGGAAGTCGTGTCTGACCAATTTACTGGAGTTCTATGAGGATGTGTCTAGGGCGGTGGATAGAGGAGAGCCGGTGGATGTGGTCTTTCTGGATTTTCAGAAGGCGTTTGATAAGGTACCTCACAAGAGGTTACTGCAGAAGGTCAGAGGACATGGAGTTGGGGGTAGGGTGTTAGCGTGGATAGAGGATTGGTTGTCAAATAGGAGGCAGAGAGTGGGGGTCAATGGGTGCTATTCGGATTGGCGGTTGGTGACTAGTGGGGTGCCCCAGGGGTCGGTGCTGGGGCCTCAGCTATTTACCATTTATATAGATGATCTGGAGGAGGGAACCGAGTGTAGGGTGTCGAAATTTGCTGATGACACCAAGATTGGGGGAAAGGCAAATTGTGCGGAGGGTGTGGAGAGTCTGCAGAAGGATCTAGATAGGCTGGGCGAATGGGCCAGGAAATGGCAAATGGAATTTAATGTTGGCAAGTGTGAGGTGGTCCACTTTGGTAGGAAGAATGGTAGGAAGGACTATTACTTACGTGGCGAAAAACTGCAGCAGGCGACGGTGCAGAGGGACCTCGGGGTCCTTGTGCATGAGTCGCAAAAACCCAGCCTGCAGGTGCAGCAGGTGGTCAGGAAGGCGAATGGGATGCTGGCCTTCATAGCGAGGGGGATTGAATATAAAAGTAGGGAGGTCTTGCTGCAGCTGTATAGGGCATTGGTGAGGCCGCAGCTGGAGTACTGTGTGCAGTTTTGGGCGCCGCACCTGCGCAAGGATATTTTGGCCTTGGAGGGAGTGCAGAGGAGGTTTACTAGGCTGATACCGGAGTTGAGGGGGTTGAGCTATGAGGAGAGGCTGAATAAACTAGGCTTGTACTCGTTAGAGTTTAGAAGAATGAGGGGAGATCTCATTGAGACGTATAAGATGATGAATGGGATGGATAGGATAGAGGTGGAAAGACTCTTCCCGCTCAAAAAAGACAGTAGGACTAGGGGGCACAGCCTCAAGATAAAGGGGGGGCAGTTCAGAACGGAGTTGAGGAGGAACTTCTTCACTCAAAGGGTGGTGAATCTCTGGAATTCTCTGCCCGTTGAAGTGGTGGAGGCTGCCTCGCTAAATATTTTTAAGAAGCGGGTTGATGGGTTTTTGATAAGAGAGGGGATTAAGGGTTATGGGGAGAGGGCGGGAAAGTGGAACTGAGCCACGACAGATCAGCCATGATCTTATTGAATGGCGGGGCAGGCTCGAAGGGCCAGATGGCCTACTCCTGCTCCTATTTCTTATGTTCTTATGTTCTTAAATCACTATCTATCCGAGAAAGATGGATAAAGCTCCAAAGTTAGTTTTACGTTCAGCCTTGGGGCTCATCAAACTTGCATTTGAATCTTTGTCTGCAGTTATCCTATTTTGTACTTTGCATTGGTGTTCAAAAGGAGAGGGATACATGGATCGGTGGTGTCTCAGAGGGATATGTAAACCCTTTAGAACAAGTCGTCATTACGAGGGAGGAAATGTTAGCTGTATTAAAAAGCATTAAGGTAGACAAATCCCCAGGGCCAGATGGCATCTATCTCAGCTAACTGAGGGAGACAAGAGATGAAATTACCGGTCCTTTAACATAAATCTTTGCTTCCTCGTTGGCCACAGGTGAGGTCCCAGAGGATTGGAGGATAGCCAATGTTGTCCTGTTATTTAAGAAGAGTAGCAAGGATAATCTGTGTAATTATGGTTCAGTGAGCTTGATGTCAGTGATAGTGAAATTGTTGGAGAAGACTCTTAGGATCTATACATATTTGGAACTGAATGGTCTTATTCGCGACCGACACAAGGTTTTGCATGAGGGAGGTCATCTCTCACTAATTTAATTGAGTCTTTTGACGAGGTGACAAAAATGATTGATGAGGGAAGGGGTGTGGATGTTGTCTACATGGACGTTAGTAAAGCATTTGACAAGGTCCCTCATGGCAGGTTGGTGCAAAAGATTTAACCACATGGGATCAAGGGTGAACTAGCTAGATGGACTCAGAATTGGCTTGGCCATAGAAGACAGAGGATAACGGTGGAAGGATGCTTTTCTAAATGGAGGTCTGTAACTGGTATGTTCCGCAGGGATCAGTGTTGGGACTTCTGTTGTTTGTAATCTATATTAATGACTTGGAAGAAAACATAGCTGGTCTGATTAGCAAGTTTGTGGATGATACTAAGTTTGCTGGAGTTGTGGATAGTGATGAAGATTGTTAGAGAATACAGCAGGATACAGATAGGATGGACAATTGGGTGGAGAAATGGCAGATGGAATTTAATCCGGACAAATGCGAAGTGATGCATCTTGGTAGATCCAATTCAGGTGGGAGCTGTAAAATAAATTCCAGAACAATCAGGAGCATAGACACAGAGAGAGGTTTGGGTGTGCAGGTCCACAGATCCCTAAAAGTGTCAGCAAAGATGCAAAAGGTGGTGAAGAAAGCATATGGCATGCTTACCTTCATTGGCTGGGGCACCGAGTATCAAAGTTGGCAAATTATGTTAGTTATATAAAACATTGGTTCACCCAGATTTGTAATATGTGTCCAATTCTGGTTACCACACAACCAGGAAGATGTGGAGGCTTTGGAGAGAGAAAAGGTTTACCAGGATGTTTCCTGGTATGGAGGGTATTAGCTATGAGGAGAGATTGAATAAAGTGGGATTGTTCTCCCTGGAAAGACGGAGGCTGAGGGATGACATGAAAGAAGTTTATAAAATTATGAGGGGCATAGATAAGGTGAATTTTTGGAAGCTTTTTCCCAGGACACAAATGACAATTATAAGGGACACAAGTTCAAGATAAGAGGGGAAAGGTTCAGTGGAGACGTGCGGGGGAAGGTTTTTTACACAGAGGACAGTATTGGCCTGGAATGCACCGCCAAGGGTGTTGATTGAGGCAGATACATTTGCGACATTTAAAACTCATCTGGATTGACACATAAACAGACAGGGAATAGAGAGATACAGACAGTTGGTCTAGATAGGACGTGATTGGTGCAGGCTTGGAGGGTCGAAGGGCCTGTTCCTGTACTGTACTGTTCCTCGTTTTTTGTTCAGATAGAGTGTCAGAGCACTTAGTGTAAGCTGGAAAGCTGAAGCATACAGAATGAATTCTAATGTCAGCTACACTTGCTGTGAGTCACACTGAGCTCAATGAGCAACCAGCTGAGTGGGAACTCCATTGTCACAGGGAGCGGCTTTCAGCTGAGATGTTAAACCGAGCTCTCTGCTGTCTGTTCAGGTGAAGGTAAAAGGTCATAAGACTGGAGCAGGAGAAGGTCTTTGACAGAATATTGCACACCTAGATGATGGATGTGCTCTCCAAAATGGGGTTTGGGAGAGAATCTGAATCCAACTGCTCGACACAAACACCAGTAGTGCAGTTTCAGTTAATGGGTGAGAATCAGAAAGCTTTCCAATTAAATCTGTAGTCAGGCAGGGCTGCCCCTCTCTCCTGTTTGTGTGTTGTTTAGAATCATTTGCTGAGTCCACCAGGAAGAATTCAAATATAAGAGCAGTGACAATCCCAGGCAGCAGAGGCACTGTGCTTGGATGATGTTGCCGTCTTTTGCTCGGATCCGCTGTTGATGCACAAACATCAACATCTGCAACCAGTTCAAACAGGCCTGGGAAGCCATGGTAAATCGTGGGAAGAGTGAGGCCATGTTCTTTGGGAACTGGGTGGATCAACAATTAGTCTCCTTTACTGTCAAATCAGGCAGCTTGAGGATACTGGAAATATGGTTTGGAGGGATCAGGGCATGCATTAGAATCTGGAGAGAGCGAGTAGCTATAATGAACCAAAACCTGGGTATATGGGAATGATGCTCCCTCTCCATTGCAGGCAAGAAGCTGGTCATCAGGTGTGAGGTGCTCTCAGTATTGGTGTACATGGCACAGGTCAGACTCGTTCCCCACTCCTGTGTGTGGCAATCACGCAAGCCATTTTCTGCTGCATTTGGGGGTCAAAAATGGACCATGTTTGTAGTGATATACAAACCTCTAGATAAAGGGGAGAAAAGCATGCCAAACATTGTCCGAATCCTGATGGCCACCTTTGTGTCTGGCTGCATGAAGCTGTGCGTAGATCCTCGGTACGCAAACATTAGGTGCCTCTACGTACTGAGGTTCTATCTGTCCTCAGTATTGTAAAGAATGGGTCTGGCCACATTGCCACAGAACGTTCCAAGTACTTAGACTGTGCCATACCACCTTCCTTCATGGAAACGTTTATGTGGAGAAACATCTTTGATGATAAGCCCATCTGGCAGTGGTCAGCATGCCTAGAGGCCCTGAAGGGAAAGGAGATGGTGGATCCTGTTGGATGGTTCCCTGAGCAGACTGTTAAGGTCATGTGGCAGAACACCTCATCACCAGAAATTTCAAACAAGTACCAAAACCTAACTTGGCTGGTAGTGAGAAAGGCCCTCCCGTCAGATCCTTCCTACAGGCATGAGTCTCACCCCATCTGCACATTGCCCTTGAAGAGACTGTTGTCCACCCTCTTGTGAAATCAGCCTTTGCAAAGAAGGTGTGGAGAAAGATGAGGTGGTTTTGTCAAGATTCATCATGAGCAGCTCCGTGATACAGGACTCTGTGCTCTACGGGCTGTTCCCAGGGATACACTCCAATATAATCATCAGCTGCTGCTGGAGAATCATCAACGCCGTGAAAGACACTCTTTGGTCTGCCCGAAACTTGTTGGCCTTCCAGCGCAAGAAACTGCAGACTGGCACATTCCAAAGCTCAGGACGATGTGCTGAGGGACGCACTGAAGCTTGGGGCAGCTGCTGCAGAATCCCACTGGGGAAGGTCACTGTCTAAGACCTTTCAACCACAGTAAAGTGAAGGGAGCAGAACCCTCTTGGACCAAATGAGTCACTGAATGTATACAGTAAATATTATCCTTCTCACAATTGTATTCATGCAACTCAGGGTGCAACTTGATCTCTGCAGATAATCTTTCAATACCTTAGCACCATCTGTAAGGGCCATTTTGAAATGTCCATAATGTTTCTTTGTGTTGAAGTAGCTCAATGTTTAACAGAATGTAGATAAAGAAGCTGAATAATTGCACTTTGTGTGATGGTCATTTTGAAATGTTTGGCGTGTTCTTTAAGATATTTTATGAATAAAGTATATTTTTGCAATCATAAAGCAAAGCCTGGCAGGATCCTGGATTGTTGTTCCCAGTCTCAGACCAACAGCTGTACTGGAAATGTACACTCAGGGGAGAATGGTCTGATCATTCTGAGGGTTTCTCACTTTGTATGAAGCTGATTTTCTTCATTGTTTAATTTGATGAAACTATCCCTCTATAATATTACTCTAAACAAGCTCCAGATTTCGTCATTTCCATGTTAAAGACAGCCGTTAGTGATCTTAGTGTGAGACAGAGAAATCCAAATGTCACAGGTGATTGGGGTAATTTTGGTCAGTGAGTTTTATATTCTAGATTTTGATGACACAACCTGCTCATTCTTCAAGACGGTGAAGCAGAGAAAAATAAAGAAACAGTTACCGTTAAAAACTTGATATTGTCCTGTTCACTCAGCTCTTGTTCAATATCCTGAACAGTGACTGAAAGCGATGAGATTTCCTCCGTTATCTTCTCAATCCTCTCCTTCATCTCCTGACTCTTTTTCTCTTTCTCAAGTTTCAGATCTTCCAACACAATCCTCTCTTCCTCACGGAGAAACTGGTGAAGTTTTTCAAATTCAGCTTTAATCTGTTTCTCTGTCTTTACACTTTGATCCTTTAGAAAATATCAGTGAGATTGAAAAATCAAATGAGGATGTTTAAAAGGTTGTTCAGCCTGAGCAGTTCTGTCCATATCAGAATATTAGAGAGAAAAACTTCCCAATCCTGTTAATTTCCAATCCTGATAATTTGACAAAGAACAAAGAAAATTACAGCACAGGAACAGGTCCTTTGGCCCTCCAAGCCTGCACCGACCATGCTGCCCAAGTGAACTAAAACCCCCTACCCTTGCAGGGACCATATCCCTCCATTCCCATCCTATTCATGTATTTATCAAGATGCCCCTTAAAATTCACCATCATATCTGCTTCCACTACCTCCCCTGGCAACGAGTTCCAGGCACCCACCACCCTCTATATAAAAAACTTGCCTCTTACACTCCTTTAAACCTTGTCCCTCGCACTTTCAACCTACGCCCGCTAGTAATTGATTCTTCGACCCTCGGAAAAAGCTGCTGACTAACCATTCTGTCCATGCCTGTCATAATGTTGTAGACTTCTATCAGGTCTCCCCTCAACCTCCGTCGCTCCAGTGAGAGCAAACCAAGTTTCTCCAAAGCTAATTCTTGTAGCTAATGCTCTACATACCATCCTGGTAAATTTTTTCTGTACCCTCTCTAAAACCTTCACATCCTTCTGGTAGTGTGCCGACCAGATCTGAACACTATATTCCAAGGGCACTGCAGCCTATTGTGCTGACAGTCCAGCCTTCGCAGGGCAGGTTCACTAAGATTCTGTGAAGCTGCAACATGACTTGCCAATTTTTAAACTCAGTGCTCTGGCTGATGAAGGTAAGCATGCCGTGTGCCTTCTTGACTACCTTCTCTACCTGCATTGTCACTCTCAGTGACCTGTGTACCTGCACACCCAGATCCCTCTGCCTATCAGTACTCTTAAGGAATCTGCCATTTACTGTATATTTCCCGTCTGTATTGGACCTTCCAAATGCATTACCTCACATTTGTCCGGATTAAACTCCATCTGCCATCTCTCCGTCCAAGTGTCCAACCAATCTATATTTTGCTGTATCCTCTGACAGTCTCCATCGCTATCCACAATTCCACCAACCTTTGTGTCGCCCACAAACTTATTAGTCAAACCAGCTATATTTTCCTCCAAATCATTTATACACATATTACAAACAGCAAAGGTCCCAACACTGATCCCAGAGGAACTCCACTTGTCACAGCCTTCCATTCAGAAACACACCCTTCCACTGCTACCCTCTGTCTTCTATGACCAAGCCAGTGGGGCTGTTTATCTGATTTATTTTATATAAAGAATATTATTCCTTAATGTAGTGACATCTAGTTAATCGATTAGATGTTTAGACAAATGATTACCAGATGGTCACTTATTCAAGAGAGGGAGCTTTAACTGGGGGATCGAGTTGCTGATTTCTCTGTTTGCTTTAGTAGGGACTATTTTTTGATTTAAAATCTAGGTTTTAGATTCTTTCTCAAATAAAAACACCTCCTGTATGGCCTGATGTTCCTCTCGGGGTGCACCCGAAGTCAGTGTGGGTGGGAGCAGATGTGAAACTGTTCCTGTTGTTAATGTGAGATTACACTGGGTGACCAATTCAGGCCTGGCCAGAGTGTAACGCGTCTGCTAGTTGGGCTAACACTGTGCGCAGGTGTGAATGTGTCGGGCACTGGGTCCAATGAGGAACGGGCAGGAGGTTTAATTCGGAGGAGACAATTCCCTGAAGACTGGCTGGAGTTGTGGGGGAAGCTGAGTGAGGTTTATTTAACAGTTATAAATAGCTGTGTATAGTCACTCCATCGGCACCAGGAAGGCAGGGAAAGCGTGTGGGCAAGTTGGGTGGGCTACCTGCCCCCTGTTTCACCAATGCGTGCCTGGATGTGCTAGTGCAGGATGTCAGTGCCAAGTGGCACATTTGGATGCTCAGGGAAAGAAAGTGCCCCACCTGACAAAGAAGGCCTGGTCGGTGACTACCACCCAGGTCAGTGGACACCAGGTTGTGGTGCTGTACCTAGCTGCTGTGCTGCAAAAGGTTTGATAATCTTCTGTGGTTGATAAGGGTTAGTGCAGAGATGGCATGGACCTGTGTAGAGGTGTAGTTAGGTGTTCAGTCTCCTCAGTGCTCAGAGGTCTGAGTATGTGTATCAACTGCACTGAAACCTGCCCTGCTAAGGCTGGACTGTCAGCACAATAGGCTGTGGTGCTTTGCAGGCGAAGGTGTGCCAGTGTTTAATGGTCTGCCAATTGCCAATGTGAGGGAGGGGACATTGTGAATGAACCTTAAGAAAGATGGAAGTCTCCCCTGTCAGGAGAAGACAAGTCACAAAGCTGCAGAGTGCCGCTGAGCCAGTGGGGGAATCCCCAATCTGCTGGTCCTCACTCAGAGTGAGAGAAATGCTCTCGAGTTGAATTTCCACCAGCCAGCTCATTCCTCCAGTCCTGGTGAGATCTGGGATGAAGGTAAGAGTGCAGGTCCCAGATGTGTGTGCCATAGGAACATGTCATGGGACCCTCATTAGAAAGTGAGCTGCCCCAGCCAGAGTGGCCTCTGAAGCTCCAATACAGACAGTACAACATCACTCCAGTGTCTCAACAGGCAGCCTTGCATGTGTAGTGACGTTGATGATGGAATTGACTGATGTGGCTTCTTTCCACAGATGAGCCAACTGCACCAGCCGCAGTCCACCCCAAGCACCTCCCCCTAAGCGCCAAGGGAACATTGCTCCGGCGCCTGTGTCACGCTGTACCTCAGAGCCAGGCATCAGTTCAGATACTCACATGTTGGTGGGTGTTAGGTCATCACCTTTACAGGTGGTGCACAGTGGTGAGGGTCCAGCACACCCACATGAGGAGGTGGAAGAGGCAAAGTGATCCCAGGATGCTGACATTGGGAGCACTGCTGAAGACCAGGACCATGCTGAGTCCGGGGCAGATGGTGAGCCTCTGAAGCTGCATATCCAGCGGGATGCGTGGGCAGAAAGGGCAGAGATCCACGAGGATCTGAATGCCATGGTCTCCATCATTGAGGAATCTGTGTGGAACCTGAGCACTGTGTTAACCCTGAGCACTGAGTGCACAGCCTCCTCAATTGACAGAGTGACGACTGAAGAGACAGCTTAACGGACACCCTCAGGAATTCCAGGGGAAGTGTTTGAACCTGCAAACCAGCGCACTGACTGCGACCTCAGGAGATCACTGCCAGTGTGAGTGATGGATGAGGAACCAAGTGTCTCTGCTAAGTGCTGTCCATCACTGATGAGCAGAGAGGTCCAAATGCAATTCACGCTGCTGGCTGAGCTTCCTGTTGTTTCTATGGTTCCTCAGGGTTAGGCAAGGTGAGTTACCGGTCAAATTTTTCAAAGTGTGTCCATAGGTCTAAGGGTAGTCAAATAAATGGCAGGGAGACGTGTCAGCTGTGTAAGGTGCAATATGTGGGAGTTCCTGGAGACACAGCATCTCCAGAGAGTCCACATCTGCACCAAATGTCTGGAGTTGCAGCGTTTGAGGGCCCGGGTTAGGCAACTGGAGTTGAGGCTGGAGGATTTATTTTTAGTGAGGGAAAATGAGGCACTAATGAATAGGAACCAGATTCAAGAGGGGATCCCAGAGCCAAGGAGGGGGGATGGGTGGGTTACAGTTAGGAAGGGGAAAAAGAAGAGGAGTAATGTTCCAAAGACTACCCCAGGGGTAGTCTCTCAAGATAGCAGGGGTAAGGCACCAACTGAGGTGGAAAGGGCACAAGGGGAAGAGGAAAATGCCTCAGAGGGAAGGAAGGGGGCTGGATGTGAGATAGTGGTGGGGGACGGGAGGGTTAGAGGAATTGATAGGCGGTTCTGTGGGCAAAAGCGGGACTCCAGGATGGTGGTCTGCCTCCCTGGAGCAGGGGTACAGGATGTGTCGGAGAGGGTAGAGGGAATGTTGAAGTGCCAAGGGACCCAGGCGGATGTAATTATACATGTAGGAGAGAAGGACATAGGAAGGAAGAGTAGGGGGGAAATACGTATGCAGTTCAGGGAGTTGGGAGCCAGGCTGAAGTGCAGGGCCTCCAGGGTGGTGATCTCTGGGCTGTTGCCAGTGCCCAGCAATAGCAGGGATAAGAATAATGAGATCCTGCAGCTGAATGCGTGGCTGAGGGATTGGTGCAGGACTGAGGGTTTTAGTTTTGTTGACCATTGGGAAGTCTTTGCAAAGGAAGGGCACTTGTATAAGAGGGATAGGGAACACTTAAATGGGAAGGGGACACATATTTTAGCTGGGAGGTTGGCTGGAGTGTTTAGGCAGGGTTTAAACTAGTGTGGAGGGGGTGGTGGGGAGGAGAGAGACAGCTCAGGCACTGGGAGTGAGTTGGAGGTCAGGGGAAGTCTAGATGATAGGAAAATCCCCCAGGAGAAGAAGGATCCGAGAGGGCCTGAGGGTCTTAGGTGCATCTGTTTTAATGCGAGGAGTGTGACGGGAAAGTTGGATGAACTTCGGGCCTTGATGTTCGCGAGGAATTTAGATGTGGTGGCAGTGACAGAGACGTGGTTAAAGGAGGAGCAGGACTGGCAGCTAAATATTCCAGGGTATAAGTGTTTTAGGCGTGATAGAGGTGGGTTGAAAAGAGGAGGGGGAGTGGCACTCTTAGTTAGGGAGCAGATCACAGCAGTGCAGAGGGAGGATAACATGGAGGGGCTGGAAATTGAGTCTCTGTGGGTGGAGTTGAGGAATAGGAAGGGGGCCATTACTATGCTAGGAGTGTACTATAGGCCACCTGATAGCCCACGGGCAGTGGAAGAGGGTATATGTAGGGACATTTTGGATAAGTGTAGGAAGAATAGGATTGTTGTAGTGGGAGATTTTAATCTCCCTGGGGTGGATTGGAAGGTGCCTAGAGCTGGGGGGTCTGATGGGGAGGAATTTGTAAGATGTGTATTGGAAGGATCCTTGCAACAGTATGTAGATAGCCCGACTAGAGAGGGGGCGATACTGGATTTAGTTCTGGGAAATGAGCCGGGTCAGGTGGTTGAGGTTGCGGTAGGTGAACATGTGGCTAATAGTGACCACAACTCCGTCTACTTTAGGATACGAATGGAAAAAGACGAGAGCTGTCCTCAGGGGAGGGTGCTAAATTGGGGGAAGGCTAGATACAGCCGGATTAGGCAGGAGCTTAGGGATACAGACTGGGATAGGCTGTTGGAAGGCAAGACCACGTTAGGCATGTGGGAGTCTTTCAAGGGAAAACTGCAAAGGGTGCAGGAAAGGCACGTGCCAGTTAGGAGAAAGGATGGGAAAGGTAGGATTAGGGAACCGTGGATTACTAGAGATATAGAAGACCTGGTTAGGAAGAAACGAGAGGCATATGTCAGGTCTAAGCAGCTGGGAACGGAGAGAGCGTTGGAGGAATACAGAGAGAAGGAGGGATCTCAAACGGGGAGTTAGGAGAGCAAAGAGGGGGCATGAGATGGCTTTGGCAGGTAGGGTTAAGGGGAATCCAAAGGCATTTTACTCCTATCTTAAGAACAAAAGGATGGCTGGGGTAAAATCGGTCCTCTCAGGGACAGACGTGGGGAATTGTGCTTAGAGGCAGAGGGAATGGGGGAGATCCTGAATGTTTACTTTGCGTCGGAATTCACGAAGGAGAGGGGCTTGATGTCTAGTACGGTCATTGAGGGAGCAGTAGACCAATTGAAAGATCTATCGATTACGAGGGAAGAAGTGTTAGGGCTTTTAGATGGCATTAAAACCGATAAATCTCCGGGGCCTGATTGCATTTATCCTAGGCTGCTTAGAGAGGTGCGGGATGAGATTGCTGGGCCTCTGACGCGAATCTTTGTCTCTTCTTTGGACACAGGTGAGGTCCCAGAGGACTGGAGGATAGCGAACGTGGTACCGTTGTTTAAAAAGGGTAGGAGGGATAGCCCGGGTAACTATAGGCTGGTGAGCTTAATGTCAGAGGTAGGTAAGTTGATGGAGAAGACTCTTAGGGATAGGATGTCTGTGCACTTAGAGCGTTGCGATCTGATTAAGGATACGCAGCATGGCTTTGTCAAGGGAAAGGCTTGCCTTACAAATCTGGTAGAATTCTTTGAGGAGGTGACAAAAACGGTCGACAAAGGACGAGCCGTTGATGTCGTCTATATGGATTTCAGTAGGCATTTGACAAAGTCCCTCATGATAGGTTGGTACAGAAGATTAAAGCTCATGGGATATGTGGTCAGGTATCTAGATGGGTAGAGAACTGGCTTACAAAGAGGAGTCAGAGAGTAGTAGTGGAGGGGTCTTTTTCTAGCTGGAGGTCTGTCACTAGTGGTGTGCCGCAGGGCTCAGGACTGGGACCTCTTCTCTTTGTAGTGTATATAAATGATTTGGAAGAGGGAGTAGGTGGTGTGATCAGCAGATTTGCTGATGACACCAAGATGGCTGGATTGGCGGGCAGTGAGGAGCAGTGTCTGGCAATACAGCGGGATATTGATAGGCTGGTTGATTGGGCAGATACATGGCAAATGGAGTTTAATCCAGATAAATGTGAGGTGATGCATTTTGGCCGGAATAATGTAGGGGGAGTTATATGGTAAAGGGTAAACCTGTAAGGAGTATAGAATCGCAGTGAGACCTGGGGGTGCAAGTGCACAAGTCTTTGAAGGTGGCAGTGCAAGTGGAGAGTGTGGTGAAGAAAGCCTATGGTATGTTAGCCTTTATAGGAAGGGGTATAGAATATAAGAGCTGGAGTCTAATGTTGCAGTTGTACAGAACGTTGGTTAGGCCGCATTTGGAGTACTGCGTCCAGTTCTGGTCGCCTTACTACCGGAAGGACGTGGAGACTCTGGAGAGAGTGCAGAGGAGGTTTACCAGGATGTTGCCTGGTATGGAAGGACTCAGGTATGAGGAAAGATTGAAGAAATTGGGGCTCTTTTCCCTTGAAAGACGCCGACTGAGGGCAGATCTAATAGAGGTATATAAGATTATGAAGGGTATAGATAGAGTAAACAGAGGTAAGCTATTTCCTATGATAGAGACATGTAGGACAAGGGGCCATGGACTTAAGGTTAGGGGGGAGACGTACAACACAGATATTAGAGGGAGGTTTTTCACACAGAGGGTAGTGGGGTATGGAATGCTCTGCCAAGTAAGGTGGTGGAGGCAAACACGCTAGAGTCATTTAAGAGTAACTTGGACAGGCACATGACTTGAGTTGGAGATGGGTGGATATAGGAGATTGTTTTAAATAAGGGTCATTAGCATTGGGGCATCCCTGGTAATGTAAATGGGTATGGTATGATAATGTTTTTTCTCTTTTCATTCACAGGTTTTAAGTCGGTCCACCTCATGTCCGATGAGGGGCATACACGCGATGGGTCGTACTGGGGCTGCTCTTGGTTGTTCGAGATTGGCCTAGTGCTTCATGTCGTTAGTGTGTGCCTAAACTGGACAAGATACTGGGCAAGACGACAGCTCAGTGACTATCACTGATTGCTGTGCAGACACATGGATTTGGGCCGGTGTCTGTGGGAGTTTGCGCATTCTCCCCGTGCTTGCGAGGGTTTTCTCTGGATGTTCCGGTTTCCTCCCACACCCCAAAGATGTGCTGTTAGGCTGGTTGGCAGGAATAAATTGTCCCGAAATCAGTTTCCCTCAATCTGGATGGCCATAAAACAATAGACAGGGGTCGTAGGTGGAGAGGGGGACTGGTGGTGTTGAGATGTCGGCGTGGGCTCGTTGGGCCGAAGGGCCCGTTTCCCGGGCTGATTTTGTTCTTCGTTCTCACAGGGCATTCCGAACGAGGGCAGCAGCTTCTCCACTCTTTGCCGTGATGAAGCCACAGTTCCTGCGGAATGGCCAGCCATGGGGCTGGATTCTCCCTCCCAGCCGGAGACAACTCAGGCTCCACCAGTCAGAGGACTACCACCAACGGCCCACCTGGAGAGCAAAGTCAGCAGGCTGCCTCCAATGTCACTGCCAGAGAGGGGAGAAGGGGAAAGTCATGGTAGGGGTGCACTAAGACACAGCACCCAGAGGCGTCAATCTAAGGCACCTTCAGCACAATAGGGACGTGTCATGGGTGATATTATTTGTCATTTTGAAGCTTGTGTTAGGGATGGCAAATGTATACGTTCTTTTCCTGTTAATCTAAGCTAATGTAAGTGTTTTCTTTACTGTAATGGGCTGAGGTGTTTTGAACAGTCGCCAGATGCTGCATGGGCTTGTAACTGTATAGTGTTTGCAATCCTTTGGATCAGTCAAAGTATCAGAAGCGCATCTTGAGCAATCCACTGGACCTCTGCACCACCACTCTCGAGGATGCATAAGTCCCTATCCCTGGAGAGGCGTAACCTCCAATGTCATGGACCTCAGACATTATTACAGGTTGGTGCTCTGCTTGTATACTCTAACCAATGAGTAATGGTGTCTGTGGCATCCCCACCCGCCTTGGTCTCCCTGCTGAGCCCCACCACCAACTCAGCCTGTGCCTCTCAACGGTCTCTGGCTGGGATCCTGCCTGCACTCGCCTTGCCTCCTCTCCCTCCTGTTCCTCTGTTCCTCTTCAGAGGAGATCACACCAGCTGAATACATTCTCCCCATTAGAGCAGATACAGAGGGATCACTTGCTCCAATCCTCACGGAAATTTTCTTGTGATGATGCAGTCCCGAAATGCTGAAAGGGCACGCTAATAAAAGCTAAAGAATTACTGAGAAACTCAGGAACAACTCTGTACTCACACAACAATGAGCTCACAATGAGAGAAAGTGTTGCTGCTCTGTGGGCCGCATACGATTTTTACACGTGCGTGGTGATGTCGGGAAATCGTACTCAATGTCGTTTCATGAAATTTTATTCTCGAACCAGGTCAGATACACATCCAAGCATAAAATTCTGGCCCACTTCCAGACTATCAATCCTTTCTTCATTTGAAAGACCCTTATCAGGTCCCCATCTCCCCCCCCATTCCCCATAATCTTTTTCAGAGAAAAGAGCCACAGCCAGTTCAATCTTTCCAATTTAAACTCTTTTAAATTTTAAAGTTTATTTGTTAGTGTCACAAGTCAGCTTACATTAACATTGCAATGCAGTTACTCTGAAAATCCCCTAGTTGCCACACTCCGGCGCCTTTTCGGGTACACTGAGGGTACATCTCGTCAGCACATCTTTCGAACTGTGGAGGAAATGGGAGCACCCAGAGGAAACCCATGCAGAAAGGACATTATTAAACTAGAAAGAGTGCAGAAAAGATTTACTAGGATGCTACCGGGACTTGATGGTTTGAGTTATAAGGAGAGGCTGGATAGACTGGGACATTTTTCTCTGGAGCGTAGGAGGCTGAGGGGTGACCTTATAGAGGTCTATAAAATAATGAGGGGCGCAGACCAGCTAGATAGTCAATATCTTTTCCCAAAGGTAGGGGAATCCAGAACTAGAGGGCATAGGTTTAGGGTGAGAGGGGAGAGGTACAAAAGTGTTTAGAGGGGCAATTTTTTCACAAAGAGGGTGGTGAATGTCTGGAAGAAGCTGCCAGAGGTAGTAGTAGAGGCAGAAACAATTTTATCTTTTAAAAAACAATTAGATAATTACAAGGGTACGATGGATACAGAGGGATACGGGCCAAATGCGGACAATTGGGATTAGCTGAGGGGTTTTAAAACAAAAGGGCGGCATGGACAAGTTGGGCCGAAGGGCCTGTTTCCATGCTGTAAATCTCTATGAATCTATGACTCTATGACACGGGGAGAACATGCAGACTCTGTACAGTCAGTGACCCAAACCACGAATAGAATCCAGGTCCCTAGTGCTCTGAGGCAGCAGTGCTAACCTCTGTGTCACCGTGCCACCCACATAGTTCCAGGATCAACCTTGTGAATATTTTATACACCATCTCCACTCTCTCTTTATATCTATAATATGAACACAGGATCCTGCATCTTGTAATTCTGTAAGTGTATAGAATGGAAAGTAAAATAAAATCAGAAATACCTGAATGTGGGTTAATGTTTTCTCGTAATCACTTTTTACAGCGCAGCATTCCTTCTTCTTGTCCTGGACAGGCTTCAGTGAGTTTCGCAGTTCTTCCTAAACAAAAACATCAGTTAATTTGTACAATTTTCAGAAATACACACCCAAAAATTAAATAACATTTGGTTAAAATTAAAATTCTCTGAGCTCTCAGGTTTTTATGAGGCTTCAGTTTCTTCACGTGTAGCAGTTTGATGTAAACTTCCAGTTTGCTGTCTGTGTAAAACTGGTGTTTGGGATCAGTCCCCAGATTTAGGCACCACCTGACTTTCTAAACATTGAAATTAGGAATATCAAAGAATAATATGTTGCTCAAGGTATGAAGTTCAACCATGTTTTGATTTTTATGTTTTAAACTGATTTAAAATAGTATTCTGATTTAAACTGAAACTGAAACTGATTTAAAATAGTATTAAGTCACAGGTAGATAGATTTCTGATCGATGAGGGAATTAAGGGTTATGGGGAGCAGGTGGGTAAGTGGAACTGATCCACTTCAGATCAGCCATGACCTTATTGAATGGCAGGGAAGGCTCGAGGGGCTAGATGGCCTACTCCTGCTCCTATTTCTTATGTTCTTATGTAGTATTCAGAAATTATCTCTACTGTTAATGTGTTCATTCAACTGGTCAGCCCATTGCCTTTCTGTTTCTGCCTCTTACTAATAAACAACTCTGATGTCGACATCATAAAGTCAATAAGTGATTACCACAGAAGTTCTGTTTTTTGTCATAAAATGTTAACTTAGTGAGTTGGTCATATCTCAAAAAGTGTGACACATTCAGCAATAGTTACCATACCAGGCAGTTTTATCTATTTTGGGTTGCTTGTGAAATAGAGCAAATCAACTGGTTTTACAAGGCAGGCTTTCTTTGTGGATGCAGCTTGCTGTTGGCTGAGTTCTCAAAACATCTACAGTTGGATAAGTTGGATGCTTCTGATATCGTTTTTTCCCTTTTTGATCTTCCCGTATCTGAACTAGCCTCTTAAAGTAAAGTTTATTTGTTCGTCACAAGTTGGTTTACATTAACACCGCAATGAAGTTACTGTAAAATTTCCCTAGTCGCCACACTTTGGTGCCTGTTCAGGCCAATGCTCCTAACCAGCATGTCTTTCAGACTGTGGGAGGAAACCAGATCTCCCGGAGGAAGCCCACCCAGGGAGAACATGTAAACTCCACACAGACAATGACCCAAGCCGGGAATCGAACCAGTGTCCCTGGTGCTGTGAAGCAGCAGTGCTAACCACTGTGCCACCATTCTTCAGAAGTGAAACTTAATTACCTTCATTTCGTGAGTTTACATTTTAGAATGTAAATGCAAAGTCTCCTCCTTTGAAATGTTAATACATCTTCAGACCCTTTATGTTCTATTTCACATTGTTACCAGCTTGCCCTTGGAAAGCATCTGTTTGACCTGTTGCTAGTCTCATCAAAAGTACGAGCACTAGCTGCATTAACCTATCCAAACTGCCCCTGACTTTAAGCAGTCCAATAGTTTTTTAAAACATATAAATATTCCAATTTACTGGATGTGCCTGATATTTTCATGTGATCATTATTTTTCTCTAGCAGCTTGTATATTTCTTGCCTTTTGAATATCTCTGAATCTGCTCTATTATTGACAGTAGTGCCCTCACTTGACTAGGCCTCAAACTCTGCAATTTCCTCCTTAAAACTCTGTCTTTCTTCTTTGGGACATTCCAGAGAAACTACCTCTGTGACCAAAGTTTTGACCATCTGTTGTAAGATCCCCTTATCACATAGAATCATAAACTCCCTACGATGCAGAGGGAAGCCATTTGACCCATCAGCCTGCACCGACACTCTGACAGAGCATCTTCCCCAGCCTCTATCCACGTAACCTCACGTATTAACCCCGCTAATCCCCCTAACATATAGATCTTGGGGACACTAAGTGGCAATTTAGCATGGCCAACCAACCTAACCTGCACATCTTTGGAGTGTGGGAGGAAACCGAAGCAGCAGAGAAAACCCACACAGACATGGAGAGAATGCGCAAACTCCACACAGTCCCTCAAGAATTGACCCTGGTTCCCGGCAGTGCGAAGCAGCAGTGTAACCACTGTGTGCCGCCGTGCCACCCCAATTTGGGAGGCAGGAGATTTCCCAGTGCACTGGGAGATCGGGGACCTTGTATAACGGCACGCCAAGATCTCTGCAGCTGGCTTTACCAGCGAGCTCAGGCTCCATCTCCTCCCCCCTACTGGCAAGAACCGCATTCTGGCTCTTTTTTTTGCACTAAGTGCCATAAGATTGCAACTGGCAGCTCGCTGAAAACAACCATCATGATTCTCTCTCATTTCTTGCCTGTAACTTTGAATTCTTTTGTAAACTTGCATCCTGAAGAATTTAATAATAAATATTGAGAGATACTCAAACCCAAATCTATGACTGTTCCCTGTTGAGGATTCTGTTATCTGTTTCTGTGTTTTATTTTACACAGGATCTCCTCACCTTAAACTCTTCAGCAGCTTCTTCCACTGGCAGCATCTCGTGGTTTTGATGATTTTTTGAAGTCTGACAAACGACACAGATGGGCTGATTGTCAGTTTTACAGAAAACTTTCAGCTTCTCCTGGTGATGGCTGCATTCTGGTTGAATTTTATCAACTTTGTCACTTTTTACAAACGGTTCCACCATGTTGGAGAGAGTGCGGTTGGGTCTCAGATCCCTGGAGGAAGACTCTTTTCTACAGACGGGGCAGGAGGCAGTGACAGCTTCCTCCCAGTACTGGGTTATACAGGATCGACAGAAGCTGTGATCACAGTCGATTAAAACAGGATCTTTATACAGATCATGGCAAACAGCACAGGAAAGTTCATCTTCCTTCTCGACAGACTGATCACCTTGTTCTGTGCTCTGAGTAAAATGGTGATCAACGTTCAGTGAAATACTTTCACTTTCATTTCCTGACTTCAGCAGTAATATTATTATAAACCACACCCAGAAAAGGGTGTGGAAAATACGTAACAGAAATCAGATAAACCCAAGTTAGTCACGAATTGTGTTCGGGAATCTGCCACCCTGACAGCCCGGCTCTTGTAAAAATGTAGATTTTTATTACCATAATTGTCGATCTCATGTAAAAGTCAGCCTACAACATCGAGCCAAAAAATTCAAACTCTATTTCTACTTGATGACACAGGCTGACTCTCTCACCCGCTGACCCCCCTCACTTGCTGACCCCCCTCACCCGCTGACCCCCCTCACTCACTGACCCCCCTCACTCACTGACCCCCCTCACTCACTGACCCCCCTCACCCGCTGACCCCCCTCACTTGCTGACCCCCCTCACTCACTGACCCCCCTCACTCGCTGACCCCCCTCACCCGCTGACCCCCCTCACTCGCTGACCCCCCTCACTCACTGACCCCCCTCACCCGCTGACCCCCCTCACTCGCTGACCCCCCTCATTCACTGACTCTCTCACTCACTGACTCTCCCTCACTCACTGACTCTCTCATTTGCTGACTCTCGCCCTCTCACAATCCTTGCACTCACTGCTTCCCTATCCTGACGCTCCCAATCATGGCTTCCTTTCCAAACCCCTCCACTCTGAGCGAGGGCTAAGTGGAAGATGGGCAATAGGGAGTAAATGGGTGAAAGGAAAACAAGCTGGAGAGTCAGGCAGGGAAGCAGCGACTGGGACAGAATCTCAGGGAACGGAACAGGCTGCTCCAAAATGGCACCAATCAGGTCACCCAGGCTCCGTCACCCCGGCCCATAAACCACGGGAAAATGAAAGACTGAAAGGGCATTTTCATACCCTGTTAGTGCATGGTTTTTAACCCCTTAAAGATATTACTCAGACACCTGCCCCAGAGAGAAAACCACACTGTTCAGGGCTCTTTATTCCAAAATGGGAGAACGGAGTTTGAACATTTTGTGACTTGGGCTGCCCACCTCAGGAATGAAAATCAGGCCTAAAGGCCCCAGTGGTTTGCAGAGTGGATCCAAATCACTAAACTGACCCGAATCTGATCAGAAATTGTAATTCTCACTCAGTGCTCTACTGTCCAATTAATTAATGTTCCCCAGGCCTCCCCATTCAACTTTTTAATTTGATTTGATTTATTATTGTCACCTGTGTTAGCATACAGTGAAAAGTGTTGTTTCTTGTGTGCTATACAGACAAAGCATACTGTTGATAGAGAAGGAAATGAGAGAGTGCAGAATGTAGTGTTACAGTCACAGCTAGGATGTAGAGAAAGATCAACTTAATGTGAGGTAGGTCCATTCAAAAGTCGGCAAGGAAGAAGCTGTTCTTGAGTCGGTTGGTACGTGACCTCAGACTTTTGTATCTTTTCCCCGACGGAAGAAGGTGGAAGAGAGAATGTCCACAGTGCGTGGAGTCCTTAGTTATGCTGGCTGCTTTGCCAAGGCAGCGGGAAGTGTAGACAGAGGCAATGGATGGGAGGCTGGTTTGCGTGACAGTTTGGGCTACATTCACGATCTTGTGTAGATCCTTGCGATCTTGGGCAGAGCAGGAGCCATACCAAGCTGTGATACAACCAGAAAGAATGCTTTCTATGGTGCATCTGTAAAAGTTGGTGAGAGTCGTAGCTGACACGTCAAATTTCCTTGATCTTCTGAGAAAGTAGAGGTGTGGGTGAGCTTTCTTAGCTATAGTTTTGGCATGGGGAGACCAGATGAGGAGATGCTGACATTGGACTGGGGTAAACACAGTAAGAAGTCTGACAACACCAGATTTAAGTCCAACCAATTTATTTGATAGAGGGACTATCAAATAAATTAGTTGGACTTAAACCTGGTGTTGTCAGACTTCTTACTATGGGGAGACCAGGACAGGTTGTTGGTGATCTGGACACCTAAAAACTTGAAGCTCTCGATCCTTTCTACTTCGTCCCTGTTGATGTAGACAGGGGCATGTTTTCCTTTACGCTTCCTGAAGTCGATGACAATCTCCTTCATTTTGTTAACTTTGAGGGAGAGATTATTGTTGCCACACCAGTTCACTAGATTCTCTTATTCCTGTACTCTGTCACGTCATTGTTTGAGATCCGACCAACTATGGTGGTGCTGTCAGCAAACTTGATAATTGAATTGGGGGGGAATTTGGCTGCATAGTCATAGGTGTATAAGGAGTATAGTCGGGGGCTGAGAACACAGCCTTGTGGGGCACCGGTGTTAAGGATAATCATGGAGGAAGTGATATTGCCTGTCCTTACTGATTGTGGTCTGTGAGTTCGGAAGTTCAGGATCCAGTCGCAGAGGGAGGTGCCGAGGCCCAGGCCATGGAGTTTGGAGATGAGTTTCATGGGAATCAGTGTTGAAGGCTGAACTGTAGTCGATAAATAGGAGTCTGACATAGGTGTCCTTGTTATCTAGGTGTTCCAGGGTTGAGTGCAGGGCCAGGGAAATGGTGTCTGCCGTGGGCCTGTTGCAGCGGTGGGCAAACTGTAGTCGATCCAGGTAGTCTGGAAGGCTGGAATTGATTCGTGCCATGGCTATGGTTGGCTTCATGACACAAGTTTAGTGCAATCACCAGCAATACCTGACTGTGGGGAGGGACTGGAGTCACTTGTGATCCTCTATCCCTTAGCAGCCCGATGAGGAACATATCCAGCCTGTGCAGCTCAATTCAATTCATGTCGTTGCTCATTTCCCCGTGGTCTTTCTGTCAAAGTGGACGGACTTGACAAGCAGTGTCAGCTCCGACCATCAGGCAAGGGCCATCTGCCATTATCACAGTGACCCAAGCTGTCAGCTAGGAACTCCCAGAATTCCCCGAGAGGATGAGGGGCGACTCAATGGGAGACTCGAGGGTATTTACCACCTCATTGGCAATGGACTCTAAATCCCCGCTTCCTCCACTGAGGATCCCCCCCTCCTCTGGGTTGACACAGTGATTTTCCATCAATAACTACCTCCCCCCCATCATCACCTCGTGTGTGGGGCCTTCCCCACCTCCCCTCCCAGTGACCCAGTGTGTGGGGCCTTCCCCTCCCCCACCCAGTGACCCAGTGTGTGACACCTTCCCCTCCCCCACCCAGTGACCCAGTGTGTGGGGCCATCCCCTCCCCCACCCAGTGACCCAGTGTGTGGGACCTTCCCCGCCTCCCCTCCCAGTGACCCAGTGTGTGGGGCCATCCCCTCCCCCATCCAGTGACCCAGTGTGTGGGGCCTTCCCCTCCCCCACCCAGTGACCCAGTGTGTGGCACCTTCCCCTCCCCCACCCAGTGACCCAGTGTGTGGGGCCTTCCCCGCCTCCCCTCCCAGTGACCCCGTGTGTGGGGCCATCCCCTCCCCCTCCCAGTGACCCAGTGTGTGGGGCCATCCCCTCTCTCACCCAGTGACCCAGTGTGTGGGGCCTTCCCCTCCCCCACCCAGTGACCCAGTGTGTGGGGCCTTCCCCTCCCCCACCCAGTGACCCAGTGTGTGGGGCCTTCCCCTCCCTCACCCAGTGACCAGTATGCCCCCCTGCCCCACTCAGTGTCCAATGTGTAGAGCCCTTCCCTCTCCCACCCCACCCCACTTGTCAAACTAGTTTAACAGAGAGTCAATCCAGAGGGTTTAAACTAGTTTGGCAAGGGTGTGGGACCCAAAGCAGTCGGGAGACTGAAGGTTCAGGGCAGCACAGAAGTTAAAGAGAGCACATTAAACAGCCAAGGCAGTGTCAGTAATCCTAGTACCAGACAGATCAGGCAAAAGCAAGACAGAGAGCAGGGGAAGTCCAGATTGAATCTGCAAGAGGCCTGACTGGCTCGGCAGATGTCGTAAAAAGTCTGACAACACCAGGTTCAAGTCCAACCGGTTTATTAGATAATAAACTCACTAGCTTTCGAGGGGTTTCCCTCTTCTTCAGGTGAATGGAGAACTCTCAAATAAACCAGTTGGACTTAAACCTGGTGTTGTCAGACTTTTTACTGTGTTTACCCCAGTCCAACGCCGGCACATCCACATCATCGGCAGATGTACTCAGGGCATGGATGGGTACATGGGACAGATATTATAGCTATTACTGAAACATGGCTAAGGGAGGGATAGGACTGGCAGCTCAATGTTCCAGGGTACAGATGCTATCGGAAAGATAGAACAGAGGAGGGGGAGTTGCCTGTTTGATAAGGGAAATTATCACAGAGAGGGAATATATCCGAGGGTTCACCCATTGAGTCTATATGGGTAGAACTGAGAAATAAGAAGGGGAAAATCATTTTGATAGGGTTTTACTATCGTCCCCCTAAATATCTTTAAGGGGTTAAAATCCATGCTTCAACTTGGGTGTGAAAATGCCCTTTGAATCTTCCATTTTCCCGTGGTTTATGGGCCGGGGTGACGGAGCCTGGGTGACCTGATTGGTGCCATTTTGGAGCAGCCTGTTCCGTTCCCTGAGATTCTGTCCCAGTCGCTGCTTCCCTGCCTGACTCTCCAGCTTGTTTTCCTTTCACCCATTTACTCCCTATTGCCCATCTTCCACTTAGCCCTCGCTCAGAATGGAGGGGTTTGGAAAGGAAGCCATGATTGGGAGGGTTAGGATCAACATTGATCACCATTTTACTCAGAGCACAGAACAAGGTGATCAGTCTGTTGAGATGGAAACTGATCTTTCCTGTGTTGTTTGCCACGATCTGTATAAAGATTCTGTTTTAATGGACTGTGATCGCAGCTTCTGTCGATCGTGTATAACCCAGTACTGGGAGAAAGCTAACACAACCTTTTGTCCCATCTGTAGAAAGCAGGTTTCCTCCAGAGATCTGAGACCCGACTGCATGCTCGCTAACATTGTTGAAACATTTGTAAAAAGTGATAAAGGTGATAAAATGCAGCTGGAATGAAACCGTCACAAAGCGAAACTGAGATTATTAAAACTGACAATCAGCCCATCTGTGTCATTGTCAGATTTCAAAAAAATCATCAAAACCACGAGATGCTGCCAGTGGGAGAAGCTGCTGAAGAGTTTAAGGTCAGGATATCCTGTGTAAAATAAAACACAGAAACAGATAACAGAATCCTCAACAGGGAACAGTCATAGATTTGGGTTTCAGTGTCTCTCAATATTTATTATTTAATCACGCAGTCTTTAGATGAACTGTCATTGGTATTGCTGCTTCAGAAACCTGAAACAGCTTCACTTTAGTCTAAAGACGACATTAATAGAAGTTGATCAACAACAACTTGTGTTACACTGTTAATATAATAAAACATCCTGGGGCCCTTCCTGAGATATAAAGTAAAATTAGACACCAAATCACATAAGGAGATATTAGGACAGATGGTCAAAAGCTTCGTCAAAGGCACTGGCCCCCTGTCCTGACAATCTGGGGGCCTCAATGTCTTCCAATGATTCTGACGAGGCCATCACATCTTGTCCCTCATCTACTGCAAGTCTTTGAAGACAAGTGAGCCCAGATGATTGCGTCCCGGGTTCACTGTTATTAAAATCAGAGTGCAAACCCATTTTTTCACCTCTATCATGATCTAACTATATCTTAGCAGTGTGCCTCAAGGATCAGTACAGGGGCCACTGTTATCTGTCATTATATTAATGATTTGGATAAGAATATAGGATGCATGGTTAGCAGGTTTCCAGATGACACCAAGATTGGTGGCATAGTGGACAGTGAAGGAAGTTATCTCAGATTACAAGAGATCTTGATCAATTGGGCCAATGGGCTGAGGAATGGCAGGTGGAGTTTAATTTAGATAAATGCAAGGTGATGCATTTTGGTAGATCGAATTAATGATAGGGCGTTGGGGAGAATTACAGAGTTCTAGGAGTACATGTTTGTAGCTCCTTGAAAGTGGAGTCACAGGTGGACAGAGTGCTGAGGAAGGCATTCGGCATGCTTAGTTTCATTGGTCAGAATATTGAATACAGGAGTTGGGACGTCTTGTTGAAGTTGTACAAGACATTGGTAAGGACACATTTGGAATACTGTGTAAGTTCTGGTCAGCCTATTATGGAAAGGATATTATTAAACGGGGAGAGTGCAGAAAAGATTTACTAGGATGCTACCAGGACTTGATGGTTTGAGTTATAAGGAGAGGCTGAATAGATTGGGATTTTTTTCTCTGGAGCATAGGAGGCTTAGAGGTGATCTTATAGAGGTCTATAAAATAATGAGGGGCACAGGACAGCTAGATATTCAATATCTTTTCCCTAAGATAGGGGAGTCTAAAATTAACGGGCATAGGCTTAAGACGAGAGGGGAGAGATACAAAAGTATCCAGAGGGGCAATTTGTTCACACAAGGGTGGTGAGTGTCTGGAACAAGCTGTCAGAGATAGTAGTAGAGACAGATACAGTTTTGTCTTTTAAAAAGCATTTAGACAGTTACGTGGGTAAGATGGGTATAGAGCGATGCGGGCAATTGGGAGTAGCTTCGGGGTTTAAAAAAAAGGATGGCATGGACAGATTGGGCTGAAGGGCCTGTTTCCATGTTATAAACCTCAATGACTCTATGATTCTATTACCAGCTTGCCATGCTGATTGACCGGCATGATGAGCTGGTAAATTTGACCCCTGTATATCAGAAGCTTCTAACCTATGCAAGTGTAGCTGTTTTGAGAACTCAGCCAACAGCAGGAATAGCTGTCTTCGCTCTTGTCTGTAATGAAAGCCTGCCCTGAAAAACTGGTTGTTTTGTTCTATTTCAGAAGCAACCAAAAGTCGATATAACAGCCTGGTGGAGTAACTATTGCTGAATTATTTTATAGTTTTAAATCTCTATAAGATGCTGTGGAGGTTTGGGGAGAAATAGCTCTGAAGATAGTGAAATGTATAATCGGGGAATGTATAATAGGGGACAAAGAAATGGCCGAATACAAACTTTCATTCTGTCCTCACAAAGGATACAAATCAGATATCAGAAATGTTGGAGAATGCAAGATTTAGTGAAATTGAAGAACTGAGGGAGATCAATATTAATAGAGAAATGGTGCTGGGAAAATTGATGGGATTGAAGGCGGATAAATCCCCAGGGCCTAATAATCTACATCCCAGTGTTTTAAGGAAGTGGCTCTAGAAATAGTGGATGCATTGGTGGTTATCTTCCAGGATTATATCGACTCTGGAACAGTCCCTGCAGATTGGAGGGTAGCTAATGTCACTCCAATATTCAAAAAGGGAGGCAGAGAGGGAACAGGGACTTTTAGACCAATAAGCTTGACATTGTTGGTGCGGAAAATTCTTGAATCCATTATCAAGGACTTTATAGCAGAGTATTTAGAAAGCAGTGGCAACAGCTGTAATCACGGAGTCAGCATGGATTTATGGAGGGGAAATCATGCTTGACAAATCTGTTGGAATTCTTTGAAGATGTAACCAGTAGAGTTGACAAGAGGGAGTCAGTCGATGTAGTATATTTGGACTTTCAGAAACGGTTTGACAAAGTGCTGCATAAGAGATTATCATGCAAGATTAAAGCACATGGGACTGGGGGAAGTGTAGTGAGCTGGATGGAAACCCGGTTAGCAGAGAGGAAACAAAGAGTAGGAATTAATGTGTGCTTTTCAAATTGACAGGCAGTAACTAATGGGATGCCACAGGGATCGGTGCTGGGACCCCAGCTATTCACAATATATATTAATGATTTGGCTGAAGGAACAAAATGTAACACCTCAAATTTTGCAGATGATACCAAGTTGGATGGGAGGGTGAACTGTGACGAGAATGTGGAGATCCTTCAGAATGACCTGAATAAGTTGGGTGAGTGGACTAATCAATGGCAGATGCAGTATAATTTGGATAAGTGTGAGGTTGTTCACTTCAGAAGCAAAAACAAGAAGGCAGATTACTACCTGAACGGCTGTAAATTGGGAGAGGGGAGTGTGCAGCAGGTCCTGGGTGTCCTTGTGCACCAGTCACTGAAGGTGAACATGCAGGAGCAGCAAGCAGTAAAGAAGGCAAATGGTATGTTCGTCTTCATTGTGAGAGGTTTCGAGTACAGGAGCAGGGATGTGTTGTTGCAATTATACAGGGCCTTGGTGAGGCTACGCCTAGAGTATCGTGTGCAGCTTTGGTCTCCTTTTCTGAGGAAGGATGTTCTTGCTCTCGAGGGAGAGCAGCAAAGGTTTACCAAGCTGATTCCGGGGATGGCAGGACTGATGTATGAGGAGAGATTGACTAGGTTAGGATTGTTTTCACTGGAATTCAGACAAATGAGGGAGGAATCTTATAGAGATTTATAAAATTCTAACAGGACTAGAACAGGGTATCTCCAGGGTGGATATTCCCAATGGTGGGGGAGAGCAGAACCAGGGGTTCACAGTCTGAGGATTCAGGGGAGATTCAGGAAGTGAGGAGACATTTCTTCTCCAAAGAGTGGTGAGCCTGTGGAATTCATTACCACAGGAAGTAGTTGATGCCAAAACATTGAATGTGTTCAAAAGGTGGCTGGATATAACACTTAGGGCGAATGGGATCAAAGGTTATGGGGAGAAAGCAGGATTAGGCTATTGAGTTGGATGATCAGCCATGATCTTAATGAATGGTGGAGCAGGCTCGAAGGGCCAAATGGCCTCTTCCTGCTCCTGTCTTCGATGTAAAGGGTAAAGTTCATGATACAGTATTTAGCCATTGTTTTAGTTCAGTGTACTTCTAGTTGACTTTATTGATTTTTATTTGATTGTTTAATAAACATTTAAAATCATCACAAAAAACCGGGACATCATTCTCTTTCCTCACATTATGTAAAGTTGCAAAAATTCATTTTGAGGATTTGTTCTAAATTTCTCTTCTGGGATTTGGAATAAACCTCCATTTACTATCAGCTGTGCTCTCAACAGCGGAGATGTTTTAGAAGATTGTGAGGGATTTGAAACAAGGATGAGAATGTTAAAATCAAGGTATTGTTTGGTCAGGAGCCAATGTCGCTCAGTGAGCACAGAGGTGATGGGAGAATGGGACTGGCTGTAAGTGAGGAGAGGGACAGCAGAGTTTTGGATAACTTGTAGTTTACAAAGGGTCGAATGTGGGAGAACAGCCAGAGTTCTCCAATCTCATCTGTAGCTGAGATTCTCCAGTCCTGCTGCTATGACTGGAGATTTGGCAGAGCGCCAAACTGTCCATTCTTACTGGCAGCGGTGGCACCGTGTACAACATTGGAGAATTCGAGCCAATAACTGTGTGGGGTTTGCATATTCTCCCTGTGCCTGTGTGGATTTCCTCCAAGTGATCCGGTTTCTTTTCACAGTCCAAAGATATGCACCAAAAGTGGATTGGCCATGTTAAATTGCGCTTTTGTGTCCAAAGATCTGTAAATTCTGTGCATTAGCCATGGTAAATGTGAATATTATGGGGATAGGGCAGGTATTGTAGAGTCATAGAATCATACAGTGTAGAAAAGCCTCTTCGGCCCATCGAGCCTGCACCAACAATAACTACCAATAATGCCTTGCTAATCCCATTTTCCTGAACTTGTCCCATACCCTTGACTGTTATGATATTCCAAGTGTCTATCCAAATATTTCTTAAAGGTTGTAATGTTTCCAGTCTCCACTACCTTCCCAGGTAGTGTGTTCCAGATTCCCACCACCTTTTGAGTGAAAAAGATTTTTCTCAAATCCCCCTGAATCTCCTGCCCTTTACCTTGTGCCCCCTCGTAATTGCCCCCTCAACCAAGGGGAGTAGCTGTTCCCTACTCTGTCCAGAGCCCTCATAATCTTAGACACCACAATCATGTCCCCCTTAACCTTCTCTGTTCTAAAGAAAATAATCCAAGCCCATCTGATCTCTATAGCTCAAATGCTCCATCCCAGGCAGCATCCTGGTGAATCTTCTCTGTGCCCCCTTAGTGCTGTCACGTCCTTCCTATAGTGAGGTGACTCGGGTGGGTCTGGGTAAGATTCGCTTTCGGAGAGTTGGTGCAAACCTAATGGGGCAAATGGTCTCCTTTTGCACTGCACGGATTCTCTGGATTTGATGGAATGCTCTGTGAATTTGGCAGCGTGCCATCCGCTCGTGGAAATGGTGGATTTTCACAATATATGTTAAGGCACTTTGGAAAAAAAAAATTCTCCAGTGGAGTCACACCACATCCATGGATGGCGGCCTCTGATTCATGCTAAGCACATTACTCATGGGGAGCTCCATTTAAATCCAATCCAGCATTCACCAACCACTTCCTCTGGGTCCATGGATACTCATGGCTGCAAAGACGTCTGCCTCCAGGTTCTCAGAAGCCTCCCTCACCAGACTGCTGGATGCAGTGAAGGGGCAGCATGACATCCTTTACCCTCATACAGGGAGGCTCGGCACTAGGGTTCAATCACTGCCAGCTCAAGGGAGAACCCCACTCGCTTTCCCCGCACACATCTACATTTCCCATGCAGATCATCTGCTCATCACCTTTCATGTCCTGGCATGCTCCTGCTTACTCTCTCTATATCTGGTTTCAGGCAGGACAAGTTGGCTCACAACAATAGCTACAGATTTCAGATGGGTGGAGGGATGCCTGGGTTGAAATCCCTCTCTGAAATCAAGACGAGAAATTGTGCAGAGTATTTCTCAAGATGGGCACAGTAAGACGTCGCACAGCACCAGGTGAAAGTCCAACAGGTCTATTTGGTAGCAGGAGGTTTTGGAGCGCTGTCCCTTCAGCAGGTGAGTCCACCTGATGAAGGGGCAGCGCTCTGAAAGCTGGTGCTACCAAATAAACTTGTTGGACTTTCACCTGGTGTTGTGAGACTTCTTACTGTGTCCACCCCAATCCAACACTGGATTGTCCACATCATCTCTCAAGATGATATACATCTCCCATTATGTCCCATTGCCTCCACTGTGCAAATTAAATAGGAAGAAAATAAAATAAGACCTATATTAGTCTGGGATCTCTCAAAATTTTAATTTTGATTAAAATTGTAATTTTAATAGAATGATATTCCATTTTTTGGGTGTTTATTTCTGAAAATTATACAAATTAACTGATGTTTTTGTTCAGGAGGAACTATGAACCTCATTGAACCCAGTCCAGGATAAGAAGAAGGAACGTAAGATTGTAAAAAAGTGATTACGAGAAAACATTAACCACATTCGGGTTCTTCTGATCTTATTTTGTTCTACATTCTGTACACGCTGTAGAATTGTATTGTACAGAATTCTGGTCTCATATTATTGGTATAAAGTGAGAGTGGAGATGGATAACAAAATAATCACAAGGTTGACTCCAGAACTAAGGTTAAAATAGGAAAGATTGAACCGGCTGTGGCTCTTTTCTCTGGAAAAGAGAAGTTTGAGGGGGTGACCTGATAGGGGTCTTTCAGATGAAGAAAGGATTTGATAGTCCAGACATTGGGCAGAATTTTATGTTCGGAGGTTTGGGTGCGTGTCCAACTCAGCCCAGGATAAGTTTCATCAAATGACACTGAATGTGCTTCATAGAGCTTGATCGCGCACACGGTAATCGGATGTGGCTCGCTGACAATTAAAGGGCCAATTAATGCCATGAACAAGCCAATGCGCTGTGATTTTACACAGCCAGTGCAATTTTCAGCTCCTCGCATGGGTAAAACAAGTGGGTGCTGGTCACAATTTTCATATTTCCCTTCATCCAAGTGTGAGATAAAAGGCCCCAGGATCAGCAACATTTTCTCTGCTCATCGCTGTGAGTAGAGTTCACCCTGAGTTTCTCAGGAATTCTTCAGCTTTTCCAGCTTGCCTTTCAACATTTCAGGACTGTATCGTCCCTTGGAGATTTTCCTGAGGATTAAAGCACAGCAATTCCTCATTTGCAAGGCATTGGTCCTTTGTATCTGATCTAATAGGAGAAATGTATTCACCTGGTCCGATCTCCTCTGAAGAGGAACAGAGGGAGAGGAGGCAAGGTAAGGATTCCAGCCAGAGACTATTAAGAGGCATGAGCTTAGTTGGTGCTGGGCCAGCAGGGAGACCAAGGCGGGAGGGAATGCCACAGACACCATTACTCATTGGTTAGAGTATACAGGCAGAGCACTAACCTGCTGATGATGTTTGAGGTCCAGTTCTGCAAGAGGCTACAGGGACACAGTGACAGCAAAATGCGAGCTGATAGCTCCCAAATTCGCCTCCAACTGCATTGGGGATGTGGAGGGAATGGACGTATCGATGCTTTAAAAGTCACAGTTGTCCGAAAACTCTCAGCCTCCAGTTCATCTCAGGGCTCAGTATTGGTCTGAGGTGTTTGTCAATTCGCTCACACAGCTGTGTCAATCTTGTGATCGATGCCATCTTCAGACAGGCATTCACCCATTACCAGACAGATGAGGTTGGCCATGCAGAGAGAGCACAAGGGTTTACAGTGATGTCTGGGATCCCTGTCATGCAAGGTGTTATAGATTCCATCAGGGCACCAACAGGAGAATCGGGAGCTTTCATCAACAGGAAAGGATACCACTCGATAATTGTGCAGATTGTCTGTGACCACAGGACACAGGTTCTCCAGAGTTATCCAGGGAATTCACACGATACATACATCTCCTGGCACTCCCAGGGCCCAAAGCTGTTTATGGCTCCTGCAAGATTGGATGGATGGCTCCTAGGTGACAGGGCTATCCGTTGAAGAGGAGGCTGATGGTTTCACTCTGTCACCCAAGAATTGAGGCAAAAAGGAGAAATATAACAGGAGTCATACATCCATAAGAGTGGTGATGGAGAGGTCCACCCACTGCTGAAGATGTGCTTCCGATACCTGGATCGATCTGTGGAATCATTGCAATATCTTCCGGAGCGTGTCTCCCTCATAGTGGGCATGGGTTACACCCTGTATAATCTAGCTCTGACAAAGGGGGCCCAGTGGAGCCTGAGGAGAATGAGACAGGACCACAGCAAGGATGACTCCACTGAAAGATCAGAGGAAAAGCCTGGGGATGTGCTGGCTGAGGATGTTGAGGCAGACGAACATTCAGGGGACAGGAACACCAATGATGTTGTGATCCAACGAGGCACCCAAGGCATCTGTGCTCAAAGTTAAAGTTTATATTTTAAAATTTATTTCAAGTCACAAGTAGGCATACATTCACGCTGTAATGAGGTTATCTTGCAACAATCATTAAATGAAACCCAACCCAGATGCCAGCATCACACAACAGCACACAACTTGTGTACCATCTGACCACTATTTAAAACATCCAATCAATCCAGCCCATTAAAGCAATGTTTATGTTACTTCACGTGAACGGAAAAACAACAGACTAATTTTCCACATCTGGGAATTTTCCACATGTTGAACACCCTTAGAGGAGGCACAGAGACAACAGGCAGCTCATTCACCAGAATCGATGCACTGGTCACGCTCGAACAGCTGCGATGGGCAGGCCATCTTCACTTTCTGATAAGAAGGGCCTGTAATGTTTCCCATATCTGTGGCACACACATCTGGGGGCCTGCAGTCTTACCATCATCCCAGACCCTCGTCTCACTAGCTGGCCGATGGAAATCCAACTCCAGAGCGTCACCTCCGCTCCGAGTGAGGACCAGCAGATTGGGGATTCCCCCACCGGCTCAGCGACACTCTGCAACTTTGTGACTTGTTTTCCCCTGACTGGGAATGTTCCATCTTCCTTAAGGTCCATTCACAATTCCCCTCCCTCACAGGGGGAGCCATTTCACTGTGGCACACCTCTCCCTCCAATTTATTGTGGCCTATTGTGCTGACAGTGCAGCCTTGGCAGGGCAGGCTTCAGTGCCAGTTGGCATACATTCAGGGTGCCCAGGGGAATGACCAGCCGACTGTACCTCTCTGCACAGGTCCCGCCATCGCTACACTTTTCCTTGCGATCACAGGAGACCAATGAACCTTTTGCAGCACCAAAGCCAGACATGTTGCACAATGTCATGCCCGCTGACCTGGACGGCAACCTCCAACCAGGCCTCCTTAGTCAGGTGGAGTGGCCTTCTCTTGCCATCCCTGGGCATCAGAACATGTCACCTGGCACTGATCTGTATTAGGCACTCATTGGTGAAAGGGGGGTGGCAGAGAGTTCACCTTACTTGATCACCTGCCTCCCATGTACTCCTGATGAGGGACAAAGACTGTATACAAGACTGCTTATAATTATTCAATAAACCTCACTCAGCATCCCCCACAACTCCTGGCAGCCTTCAGGGAGGTGCCTTCTCAGAATTTAAATCCCCCGCCAGGTCCTCATTGGGCCCAGATGTTTGATGCATTCACACTCCTTGCAGCATTAGCCCAACCAGTAGACGTGTTACATACTGGACTGGCCCTAATTGGCCCCCCTGTGTAATATCGCATTCATAGTATGATCTCTGGCTGAAGCAGGTTTCACATCTGCTCCCATCCGTACTGACTTGGGCATTGCCCTGAGGGTAAAATTCAGGTAAAATACGGAAGATGTTTCTACTTGAGGACTTTAAATCCAAGATAGTCCCAACTATGTCAAACTGAGAATCAGCAATAAAAATAGAAAATACTGGATAAATTCCAGCAGGTCTGGCAGTATCTGTAGAGAGAGAAACAGATTTGCGAGTCCATATGACTCTTCTTTGGAAATCAGCAACTCAATCACCTCTTAGAGTTCCCTCTCCTGCATAAATTATCACTGAGTAATTTATCAACTACAAATTCTAATTAACGAGATGTCACTGTGTTAGAAAATAATGTTCAGATACACATCCCCAAATCATCAGGACTGGGAATAAACTGGATTGGGATTTTTCTCTATAATATTATGTGAGCAGAACTGTTCAGGCAAAACAACCTCTTAAAAATCCTCAATCTCACTGATGTTTTCCAAAGGACCAAAGTGTAAAGACAGAGAAACAGATTAAAGCTGAATTTGAAAAACTTCACCAGTTTCTCCATGAGGAAGAGAGGATTGTGTTGGAAGATCTGAAACTGGAGAAAGAGGAAAAGAGTCAGGGGATGAAGGAGAGGATTGAGAAGATAAAGGAGGAAATTTCATCACTTTCAGTCACTGTTCAGAATATTGAACAAGAGCTGAGTGAACAGGGCAACATCAAGTTTTTAACGGTAACTGTTTCTTTATGTTTCTCTGCTTCACCGTCTTGAAGAATGAGCAGGTTGTGTCATCAAAATCTAGAATATAAAACTCACTGACCAAAATTACCCCAATCACCTGTGACATTTGGATTTCTCTGTCTCACACTAAGATCACTAACGGCTGTCTTTAACATGGAAATAACTAAATCTGGAGCTTGTTTAGTGTAATATTATAGAGGGATAGTTTCATCAGATTAAACAATTTGTGAGAAATGATTGGGAGGCTGGTTTGCGTGATGGATTGGGCTACATTCAGAGCACCCTCCGTGCTCTCATCCCACGTACTCCCTGCGTTGGAGATCTCTGCTGCCTCTCAAAGATACACAAGGCAAACACTCCCGGCCATCCCATTGTATTGGGTAATGGGACTCTGTGTGAGAGCCTCTCCGGCTACGTCGAGGGCATCCTGTATTGTACAAAGAACCCCCAGCTTTTGTCGCGACACTACGGACTTCCTGCAGAAACTCAGCACATATGGAGCAGTTGAACCAGGACCAGTCCTCGTCACAATTGATGTCTCGGTGCTCTATCCCAGCATCCCCCACGACGCTGTTCCTTCGTCAGGTGAGTGGGGAGTTCTGATCAGAAACAGGCATATAAAGGAACACACAGTTTACAGAATACTGATTAGAATGAGAATCTTTGCAGCTAATCTGCTATTCAAGTCTTAAAGGTGCAGACAATGTGAGTGAAGGTAGCATTAAGCATAGGTTAAAGAGATGTGTATTGTCTCCAGACAGGACAGTAAGTGAGATGTTGCAACTTCAGGCAAGTCGTTGGGGTTACAGATAGTGTGACATGAACCCAAGATCTCGGTTGAGGCCGTCCTCATGTGTGCAGAACTTGGCTATCAGTCTTTGCTCAGCGACTCTGCGCTGTCGTGTGTCACGAAGGTCGCCTTGGAGAACGCTTACCCGAAGATCAGAGGCCGAATGCCCGTGACTGCTGAAGTGTTCGCCAACAGGAAGGGAACAATCTTGCCTGGTGATTGTTGAGCAGTGTTCATTCATTCATTGTCATAGCATCTGCATGGTCTCCCCAATGTACCATGCTTCAGGACATCCTTTCCTGCAGCGTATTAGGTCGACAACTTTGGCCGAGTTGCAAGAGTATGTGCCGTGTACCTGGTGGATGATGTTCTCACATGAAATTATGTCATCCATGTCGATGATCCGGCATGTCTTGTCGAGGTTGCTGTGACAGGGTTGTGTGGTATTGTGGCCACTGTTCTCCTGAAGGCTGAGTAGTTTGCTGTGAACAATGGTCTGTTTGAGGTTGTGCGGTTGTTTGAAGGCAAGAAGTGGAGGTGTGGGGATGGCTCTGGCGAGATGCTCGTCTTCATCAATGATATGTTGAAGACTCCGGAGCAGATGTCTTGGCTTCTCCGCTCCGGGGAAGTACCGGACGTCAAAGGGCACTCTGTCCACCATGTCCCTTGTTTGTCTTCTGAGGAGGTTGGTGCGGATTTTTGCTGTGGTGCGTTGGAACTGTCAATCGATGAGTCGAGCACCATATCCTGTTCTTATGAAGGCATCTTTTAGTGTCTGGAGGTGTCTGTTGCGATCCTCCGCGTCTGAGCAGATCCTGTGTATACAGAGGGCTTGTCCATAGGGGATGGCTTCTTTAACATGTTTAGGGTGGAAGCTGCAGAAGTGGAACATCGTGAGGTTATCTGTGGACTTGCGGTACAGGGAGGTGCTGAGGTGACCGTCCTTGATGGAGATGCGTTTGTCCAAAATTGTAACTGATTCCGGAGAGTAGTCCATGGTGAGTCTGATGGTGGGATGGAACTTGTTGATGTCATCATATAGTTGTTTCAATGATTGTTCATCATGAGTCCAAAGGAAGAAAATGTCATCAATGTATCTAGTTTATAGCATTCGTTGAAGGTCCTGTGCGGTGAAGAAGTCTTGTTCGAGCCTGTGCATGAAGATGTTGGCATATTGAGGTGCAAATTTGGTCCCCATGGCTGTTCCGTGTGTCTGGATGAAGAACTGGTTCTTCAAGGTGAAGACATTGTGGTCCAGGATGAAGCGGATGAGTTGTAAAATTGCATCTGGAAACTGGCAGTTGTTGGCTTTGAGTACTGAGGCAGTTGCAGTAATGCCATCGTCATGGGGGATGCTGGTATAGAAACGCCGAGACATCCATTGTGACAAGGAGTACCCCTGGTTCAACTGCTCCATGTGTGCTGAGTTTCTGTAGGAAGTCCGTAGTGTCGCAACAAAAGCTGGGGGTTCTTTATACAATACAGGATGCCCTCGATGTAGCCGGAGAGGTTCTCGCACAGGGTCCCATTACCCGACACAATGGGATGGCCGGGAGTGTTTGCCTTGTGTATCTTTGGGAGGCAGCAGAGATCTCCAACGCAGGGAGTACGTGGGATGAGAGCACGGAGGGTGCTTTGAATGTAGCCCAATCCATCTCGCAAGCCAGCCTCCCATCCATTGACCCTGTCTACATTTCCCGCTGCCTCGGCAAAGCAGCCAGCATAACTCAGGGTCCTAGGCACCCCAGACATTCTCTCTTTCACCTTCTTCCATTGGAAAAATGATACAAAGTCTGAGGTCACAGACCAACCGACTCAAGAACAGCTTCTTTCCTGCTGCCATCAGACTTTTGAATCGACCTATCCTGCATTAAGTTGATCTTTCTCGAGCTATGACTGTAATACTACATCCTGCACTCTCTCCTTTCCTTCTCTAGGAACGGTATGCTTTGTCTGTATGGTGCACAAGAAACAATACTTTTCACCTTATGCTAATACATGTGAATATAATAAATCAAATCAAATCAAATCCTTGACCCCCCCTCCCCCTTTAAGGTCCCAAGATGCCAGACCAGGATGTCAGTGCCAAAGTGCCACTGTGCCAATGCACCATTGCCAAGACTTGGAGTCTGAGTGGGGGTTTAATGGAGGGTCTGAGGGAGCTGAGTGGGGGTGTGAGGGTGGAAGAGGTCTGATTTGGGATTTATGGGGGAGGGGGTTCTGTGGGGGAAGACCGAATGGGGGGGGTCACCCTCATGCCAGCACAGTGTGGGGGTGTGAGATGACCCGTTATTTCTATACTGGAAGGAGGGGGATGGTGGTGCTCCCCTGGTCAGTGGGTGGGGGTAGAGGGGGGGATATTACCATTTCATTCTTTGTGGGAAGCAGGGTCTGTCTCAAACCGTGGAGATCATGGCACTGTTTAGAATCGGCACCCCGAACTCCAAACAGCAGAGCTGGCTGGCAGGTCTCTCTGGATGGGCTTTTTATTTATTCATTCCTAGGACATGGGCGTCGCTGGCTGGCCAGCATTTATTGTCCATCCTTAGTTGCCCTTGGAGGGCAGTTGAGAGTCAACCAAATTGCTTTGGCTCTGGAGTCACATGTAGGCCGGACCAGGTAAGGACGGCAGATTTCCTTCCCCAGAGGATCACGTGGGTTGCATCATTCAGATGGGTGAATCCCACCTGACAGACGGTGTCAGCACCAGCAGGGAAGACCTCCGTTTTCCCGCAGGAGTGGCACGTAATCCCTTTTCGGGTGAATTGCGGACTGGGTGTGGGTGAAAACAGTAAAATGTTTCACTGTCCAACAGCTCACTAACAGATGTCCCTCACAGGTGGAAAATCCCTTTTCCACGTCTGCTGGGACTCTGCTCACATCGGTTCCCGATCACAAGTGACTGTTTGTTTCCTGCAGAAGGACTTCACTGAAACTGATGTCAGTGGCTGCAGCTTCCAGATAAAAGTCCTTGTCGGGGTCCACAGCTCCCAGAGCTGGGCCAGTCTGCAAGTCCATTTTCAGTTTAATGAGAGCCTTTTCACATTTGTCATCTCAGTCCCAATAACTCCCTGTTCCACTAGAGAGGCTACTGCCTTTTCCAGCTCTTTCTCCACGATCTTAGGGAAAGTGTGTTGTTTTTATAGTTGGGACTTGTGGCCTCCCTGACTTCACCCCCCAGTCAATCATGTCTGTGAACAGTGGAGACGTTTACATTTCCCACGTCCAAGTTGCTTTAATGTGGAGATGCCGGCGTTGGGCTGGGGTAAACACAGTCAGCAGTCTCACAGGTTAAAGTCCAACAGGTTTATTTGGGAGCACAAGCCACGAGCTTTCGGAGCACAAACCCTTCATCAGGTGAGTGGGAATTGTGTTCACAAACAGGACAGATACAGACACAAATTGAATTTATAAGATAATGGTTGGAATGCGAGTCTTTACAGGTCATCAAGTTTTAAAGGTACAGACAATGTGAGTGGAGAGAGGGTTAAGCTCAGGTTAAAGAGATGTGTACTGTCTCCAGACAGGACAGTAAGTGAGATTTTACAAACCCAGGCGAGTGGTGGGAGTTACAGACAGTGTGATATGAACCTAAGATCCCGGTTGAGGCCGACCACCCTCTCTCTCTCCAAACAAGGAAATGTTAATGGAGCAGTTAGAACCTGTGCGCTGGGATTATTGAAATGTGGATGATCTCTGATTAGCGCCCGGCTGCCCTGCGGCTCTCTCTCTCTCACTGTCTATTTCTACATACCACTGATTCAGTCCCGGAGTCCCGTCTCTCTCTCTGTAACGGGGTTTCCTCAGCCTCACTGCAGGGTGTGGTGTCCGGGTAAAACCTTCCCCCCGGGCAGTGTCTTCCCCTTTCCCCTGTGCGCTGTTTAAACTCTTCCCCGGGGGATGAATTTCTAATTCTGGATCATTGCTGATTTTCCCAATCACTAACCGGCTGTGAAAGTTACAGTGAGTCTGACTAACATTTTATCCGTGTCCATCTGTTCCCAGCTCCAGTCACCTTCGACCCTAATACAGCCAGTCCTTACCTTCTCCTGTCTGAGGACCTGAGCACCGTGAGACTCACCGGGAAACGGCAGCAGCTCCCCGACAATCCGGAGAGATTTGATTACTGTGTCCTGGGATCAGAGGGATTCACATCAGGAAAACATTCCTGGGAGGTGGAGGTGGGAAACAAGACTGAGTGGGATGTGGGTGTGGCCAAGGAATCCATCAATAGGAAGGAGAGAATAACCCTGGATCCAGATAACGGATTCCAGACAATGAGACTGAGAAAGGGAAATAAATACTGGGGTTGTGAGGAACGTTTAGATCTGAGTGTGAATCCGAGAAAGATTCGAGTCTGTCTGGATTATGAGGGAGGGAAGGTGTCCTTTTATAACTCGGATAACAAGTCCCATATCTACACTTTCACTGGTACATTCACTGAGAAACTCTATCCTTATTTCAGTCCATGTCTCACTGATGGGGGTAAAAACACAGAACCCCTGAAAATCTGTCCCCGGACAGTAACAATCCAGGAGGATGAGGGTTTTAACCCTTCATCCAAATAAAGACAGTTTCATGTCGGTGGGGGTGGGGGGAGGTTTGTTCCTCTGTGGAAGAGGGGTTGGGGTCCTTCGCAGATCCTGCCCCCCTCCCATTATCACACACTGTCAGCGGGGGCCGTCCATTCCTCGGGAGGGTGAGACGGATCCCTCCGGTCCGGCCTGTACCTCCCGGGGATGTGTGAGGACCCCTGCCTGAGGGAGGGCCGGAGGATCCACTCGATATAATCCAGTCACTCGTCACCAAGTCGGACACACTGGAGGCTGGGACGGGCGAGGTCGATGAGGCTGAGCCCACCCGGACACGGGCTGATATCCCCCAGGACCTGCTCAACCGGATCGAGGAATCGATTAAAAAGACCCCACACACTGGGTCACTGGGTGGGGGAGGGGAAGGCCCCACACACTGGGTCACTGGGTGGGGGAGGGGAAGGCCCCACACACTGGGTCACTGGGTGGGGGAGGGGAAGGCCCCACACACTGGGTCACTGGGTGGGGGAGGGGAAGGCCCCACACACTGGGTCACTGGGTGGGGGAGGGGAAGGCCCCACACACTGGGTCACTGGGTGGGGGAGGGGAAGGCCCCACACACTGGGTCACTGGGTGGGGGAGGGGAAGACCCCACACACTGGGTCGGGGAGGGGAAGACCCCACACACTGGGTCGGGGAGGGGAAGGCCCCACACACTGGGTCACTGGGTGGGGGAGGGGAAGACCCCACACACTGGGTCACTGGGTGGGGGAGGGGAAGGCCCCACACACTGGGTCACTGGGTGGGGGAGGGGAAGGCCCCACACACTGGGTCACTGGGTGGGGGAGGGGAAGGCCCCACACACTGGGTCACTGGGTGGGGGAGGGGAAGGCTCCACACACTGGGTCACTGGGTGGGGGTGGGGAAGGGTGTAACACCCTTCACCCCCACACTAAAGAGGAAGGGAGAGCTCTCTTCTCTCCGGATCTGTCCAGTGATGATGCTGACAGAGGTTTGTGGGAGAATCTGTTGAAGGACAGCACAGAGGGTGCTGAGTGACTGAGTGTCTAATCCAGCTCCTGTCCACGGCTCCGGAGTGTCTGATTGAGGGTAAATCCCCTCTCTGCCATTCCACTCTATCCGGAGGGGTTTCCTGTACGGGCTCTTGCACAGCTTCCACTCCCTCGATCTCATCGCCCATCCAGACACTCTGTGAGGTTCTGTCCTGTTGTCCGGAGGAGGCAGAGTCTCCCAGTGGGATGCTGTCCATGTGGGATCCTCCTTCTGTCCATCGGGGATTTGGGGTGAAGGGTGTTACACACGGCAGTCCCGTGCAATGGAGAGTGAAATCAATTCACTGATTCCCAGGCTGCCTGTAATTTCTGTAACCTGGAGGAGTCTGTGTTTAATATTTCTATCGAGTGTGAGAGATTCCAGCTCCTCTTCCATTATCTGAAGGGGCTGCTGCTCAATTTCTGGCTGCACTTCAGCCCCACTCTCCTGATCTTTGAGCAGACGGTGCTGAGGAGAGCGGGCAGAGGATCTCCTTATTGGTCTGTTCCTGGGCCTGGTAAAGGTGACCATTAACAGGTCCAGGCAGTGAGCAGTCAATGGGATCATTTGGTGTAACTGCCTGCCTCTCTTCCACAGCTACATCTGGGTGGCCCTCAAGGATGAGGTGCACACCTACCCACTGGTACACTTGAGGCCTTCCATGACCACAGAGCGGGGGTGGAGGTGGGGGTGTGGAGGGGAGGGGGGTGGAGGTGGGGATGTGGAGGGGAGGGGGGGAATGGGGGGGAGATGGAGGGGGATGTGGTGTGGAGGGGTTGTGAGGGTGGTGGGGGCAATGTGGAGGAGTGGTGATTCAGTGCAACATCAGCCTCGTAAAGTAACCGTAATTTGAATTTTAAAGTTTCAAAATTTTAAACTTTCTTAAAGTTCAAATGTTAAGTTTTGGCTCTTTGCTCCAGTGGGTTATTCCTGCCCCGTTCAAATGGGACACTTCATTGTTTAGATTTCTCAAAAGAGGAATAAATAGATACAGACTGAAACTGTCACTGTTGGGTTCGGAGGCACATACTTTTAATGTGTAATTCTGTGAATAAATGCAGATAAAAGTGTGTAAAGATTGGCTCCAGTTCTATCCTCTTTGGAGGAGAGCGACAGTGAATCCTCCACACAAGAAGCTTTGGTTGGACAGAGTCTCACCCGGAATCACTGATTGGTTCAAAGGGGATGTTTCACTTTGATATGATTTACCTCGTCTACATTTCCATTCCATTCCCAATCTTTTATCGCTGTTCTGTCTTTCTACTGTCACTGAGCCTGGGCTGATTTTAGAATAAACTCAGACAAAATGGTTTGAAATGTTAAGATTGATCGAAAACTCTGAATCTTTAATTTAAACACAATTCAAAGTTATTTCCAAATGTGGGTGCACAGTCTTAAACTGAAATTAATAAACTCAATCTGTCACATTTTACTGTGTTATAAACTCAAAGTGTCAATTTTTATTTGCTATTACCAGGCCAGGATTCTAATAAATACAAACATGAGCATTGCTGAATAAAGAGACATGCTGTCAAAACTTTAAAAATCTTTACTTAGACTGGTGGAAGGTGCGAAGTGATGTTCCACATGGATGAAGGCTGGGACGACAGTTGTTAATAATTTGAATCAATGATGAGGAGTTAGGAAGCTGAAAATCAGAATTTGAGGATGAAATTTGAATTGGAAATGCAGTTAATAGAGAGGAAAGAATCATCTGAGAATCATCTGAGACATTGTCCTGAATTATGCAGCCAGAGACTGTTCTGTTTGGTTCACCGTCACTTCCTCCTTTGATCAATTTGCTGCTGTTTGTTGTCAGAAGGAGAAATGAAAATATTGAACCAAGGAAACTGCAGCTGTGGTTCCAGCAACAACCAGTATTCTGCTGTGTCTGAGAAACATTCCCATCTAATTTGCAATAGAAACCAGAGGGATAATTGACAATGTACCATTTCTCTGCCAGGTAAAAGCAATCGATTTTACTGAGCCCGTGTGGGTGAGATTTAACTGGCTTGATACGATATTGACCCCATCGCTCCCTTTCACTTTAATTTTGTTGCTCAATACCCCTGCGCCTAACTTCCTCTACAGAGAGCAAAAAAACCCCACGAAGCGGAAAAGAAGAAAACTCAAAAATTCACAGCAAATCAGTCACTCACCACCAGCCACCAGCACTTTCCAAATCCACTGCTCCGAAGAACAATCAGCTGGAGGTCTGTGACTAGTGGTGTGCTGCAGGGCTCAGTACTGGGACCTTCGCTATTTGTAATAAGAACATAAGAAATAGGAGCAGGAGTAGGCCATCTAGCCCTTCGAGCCTGCCCCGCCATTCAATAAGATCACGGCTGATCTGTCGTGGCTCAGTTCCACTTTCCCGCCTTCTCCCCATAACCCTTAATCCCCTTGCCTATCAAAAACCTATCCACCCAAGTCTTAAATATATTTAGCGAGGCAGCCTCCACCACTTCAACGGGCAGAGAATTCCAGAGATTCACCACCTTTTGAGTGAAGAAGTTCCTCCTCAACTCCGTTCTAAACCGCCCCCCCTTTATCTTGAGGCTGTGCCCCCTAGTCCTACTGTCCTTTCTGAGCGGGAAGAGTCTCTCCACCTCTATCCTATCCATCCCATTCATCATCTTATATGTCTCAATGAGATCTCCCCTCATTCTTCTAAACTCTAACAAGTACAAGCCTAGTTTATTCAGCCTCTCCTCATAGTTCAACCCCCTCAACTCTGGTATCAGCCTAGTAAACCTCCTCTGCACTCCCTCCAAGGCCAAAATATCCTTGCATAAGTGCGACGACCAAAACTGCACACAGTACTCCAGCTGCGGCCTCACCAGTGCCCTATACAGTTGCAGCAAAACCTCCCTACTTTTATATTACGTTTCTACCTAAAATATTGGATATATTCAATGCATCAACTGCATTGTTTCCATCTGTACAATTGGTTAACTCTGCACAAAAACTCCATTCAATTTGATTTTATTTATTATTATTAATAATCATTTATTATTATTTATTATGGGCATATGGCCTCCTTCTCCACTATAGGGATTCGATGAGCGGTTTGTTTCACCAACTTCGCGGAAATTCGGGAGTAACCCCTTGGTCAGACGGAGGTTAGAATGTGGAAATTTATTTATGAGTCACAAGTAGGCTTACATTGATACTGCAATGAAGTTACAGTGAAAATCCCCTAGTTGCCACACTCCACGCCTGTTTGGTACACTGAGGGAGAATTTAGCATGACCAATGCACCTAACCAGCGCATCTTTCGGACTGTGGAGGAAACTGGAGCACCCGGAGAAAATCCACGCAGACACAGGGGAGAACGTGCGGACTCCGCACATACAGTGACCCAAGCTGGGAATCGAACCTGTGTCCCTGGCGCTGTGAGGTAGCAGTGCTGACCACGCTGCCCTATCTATCCAATCAGATTCCTTCATAATCCTGAAGACCTTAGTGACTGGTATTGATGCATTTGAAGGGAAGCTGAATAGGTACAAGTGAGAATGTAATGGAAGAATACTTTGATGGAGTTAAATACCAAAAGATGGAGGATGGGCTCGTGGGAAGCACAAACCCTCGCACGGACCTATCGGACCAAATGGCCTGTTTCAGTGCTACAAATACAATGCAACTATGAAAGCCGTTAGCCATTTATTATTAGTAGTGGTCTTATTGTATATTTTACTTCATATATTCCCAGTCTTTTCTGCTGTTTACACTGCTCATCACAATCAGCAAGTCCAGCCATCTTCGTGTCATCTGCAAACTTGCTGATCACACCAGTTACTCCCTCTTCCAAGTCATTTATGTATATAACTGGTGTGATCAGCAAGTTTGCAGATGACAGGAAGATGGCTGGACTTGCTGATAGTGATGAGCAGTGTCAAGCAATACAGCAGGATATAGATAAGCTGGTATATTGGGCAGAGAAATGACAGATGGAATTTAATCCAGATAAATGCGAGGTGATGCTTTTTGGAAGAAATAATGTAGGGGGGAGTTATATGATAAATGGCAGGACTATTAAGAGTATAGAAACGCAAAGGGACCGAGGTATGCAAGTTCACAAGTCCTTGAAGGTGGCAGTACAGGGGGAGAAGGTGGCCAAGAAGGTTGATGGTTTATGCTTGCCTTTATAGGAAGGGGTATAGAGTATAAAAGCTGGTGTCTAATGTTGCAGTTGTATATAACGTTGGTTAGACCACATTTGGAGTACTGTGTCCAGTTCTGGTCGCCTTACTACCGGATGGACGTGCAGACCCTGGAGAGGGTGCAGAGGAGGTTTACCAGGATGCTGCCTGGCATGGAAGGACTGAGCTATGAGGAGAGATTGGGCAAATTGGGGCTGTTCTCCTTAGAAAGGTGGAGAATGAGGGGAGATCTAATAGAGATGTATAAGATTATGAAGGGTATAGATAGAGTGAAGAGTGGTCAGCTTTTTCCCAGTTTGGATATGAAAATTACGAGGGGCCATGGGCTTAGGGTGAGAGGGGCGACGTATAATTCGGATGTTAGAGGGAGGTTTTTCACACAGAGGGTTGTGGGGGCCTGGAATGCACTGCCAAGTAGGGTGGTGGAGGCAGGCACGCTAGAGTTGTTTAAAGCTTACTTAGATAGGCACATGAGCGGTCTACAGATGGAGGGATATAAAAGATTGTTCTAAATAAGGATCAAGAGCCTTAGGCCATTCCTGGGAATCAGTTGATTCCTATGGACCGTCCAACATATTTTATGGCTCACTTGTCTTAACGTTTGAGCTTCTGAGAATTCCGCAAATGTCTGTCTAAGTTGTACATGTTGATTGATGTCTTTCTTTTAATCCACAGGTGATTCGGTCCGCCTTGTTGTCCAACAAGAGACATACACGCGGTGGGTCGTGCGAGGGCTGCTCTTGGATGTTGTTTTGAGAGTAGCCTAGTGCTTCACGTCGTTAGTGTACGCTTAAACTGGACCAGATGCTGGGCAACACGACAGCTCAGTGACTATCACTGTTTGCTGTGCAGACACATGGATTTGGGCCAGTGTCTGTGGGAATTTGCACATTCTCCCTGTGCTTGCGTGCGTTTTCTCCGGGTGCTCTGGTTTCCTCCCATACCCCAAAAACGTGCTCTTAGGCTGATTGGTGTTAACAAATTGTCCCTAAATTAGGCGTCCCTCAATCTGGTTATGGTTCCTTTATTGTGGAGTCCAATAGGCAGAGACAAAGGTCAGAGGTAGAAGAGGGCACTCACAATGTGAAAATGGCGGCGTGGGCTTGTTGGGCCGAAGGGCCTGTTTCCTGTGCTGTGTTGTTCTTTGTTGAACTTCCTGACGGTCAGATATATTTTACAGTCGAGTCTATAAGAGACTGAGAGGAAAGAGCAATGGAGAAAATCATTACTGAGTCAGGATCCCAGTGTCTTTCCTGACACTGATGCTCGGCTCCCTGCTGGATGGATTTTTTTACCCTGATCTATTTCTGGCTTAAATATAGGAATAACATTCATTGGCCACAGGATCTCTGGCAGAATTTGAGTGTTAAATTTTTTTTTACAATCACTTTTCTGTATTTTTATGTGATTCCCACCCAACCACAAGTTTTATCCAGTCTTTGATTATTTTATCAAATTTCGAACTGTACTGACCTGAAATGGTCTGATGAATTTATTCAATTATTATTCAATAGTTCAATTCCTCTCCTCATGAATCTTTCTCCCATCTCTAGTCTCCCAATCCTTATTCACTGGTTCATTCTGCTCCAACTGTCCCACGACACACACAACTTCTTTCTAACTGAGCTCAGAGCTGTGCTCCACTTGTCCATTTGTCAGTTTGCCCCTCTCTAGTCAGAATTCTAGTAAAGCCGAGTTGAGTTAGCCTCTACTTTCTACTTTTATTGCAGCAAAACATTTCATAAGTCACACATACAGGCAGAGTCAACATGGTTTTATTGGTCTTTAATGCAAGGCGATGGAGTATAAAAAACCCATTTAGAATTGGTCTGGTTTCTTCCATTCTCTCCACTGGTGGAAAGGAATAGGGGCTCTAATATATGGAATAGATACAAGAAATTCATTTAAAAATTACTTTTCAGTAAAACCTACAGCAAGCTGCATTTTCTAAGAGTGAAAGCTGACTGAGCAGATACATGGTGAACTCCCTTCACATCAATGTGACATTGCTAATAAAGATTACACACATCTACAAGTCACTGTCCTTAGGGTCGTCACAATGTCAACTCTCACTAAAATACAATGTTAGCTGGGAGAAATAAAACCACAATCAGGTAAAGGAACACGAGTCCCCAAGTCTTATTGTCTCATTGGACATGATATGTTGACCAAACAGTTTGACCAACATGACCATAACACAGCCCGAGTTTTTCAAAAATAAATTCAGAAAAACAGAAATTGGATGGTCAACTTAATTATAATAGGAGGGTTTTCTCACCTGATATGGGGTAATGAGTTGGGTGGTCTATTATTTAGAGAATGATCATCTTCCACATCACCTTTTAATTATACAACACCAAAAACTCATTGTAAATATCTCCACAAAATTTGAATGATCAGATTTGTTAGGGGAGAGTGTGATAGCGATCAGCTCCCTTTGAGATCCATCCTAACAAGTCTCACACTCTCGGGGATCAGGGAAAAATTACTTTGATATTCGATGGATGTCCAATTCCTCTTTTAGAATCTAATATTTGTATTAAGTAAGAGTTTACATTTGGGATTCTCTGATAGATATTAGAATTAACTATCTATTCGGAATATTATTTAAGTGTTGCAATTTACATTCTCTGTATAATCACTCTGTTACAGGCTTCTTCATAATATTAAATTTATCTGTTTACTTAAAATTTAAACTGTCTCATTTAATCTTTTGTATCAAACACTCCTCGATCCCACCTCCTATTCCCTTTGGGAGAAAATAATTTCTGAGGAGTTCTCCTCCGGATCCTTACAATATCCGGGAAATTACAATCGAGCTAAGAATGCAGTTGGATTTTAGGCTATTGGGTGGAAGGTAACATTCTGGACTGACTTTCTTCCTTTGGGTGTAGAGATAGCTCGACACTGTGGACCCAAATTACACATCCTGGAGTTTGCTTCCCTCTGAAGTTGAGAAAGTGAGTTTAACAATGAGCCGGATCTGACTGGCTTCCTGTAAAAGTTACGATTGTAAAAACACCACAGGAGTTCCAGGATTCAGACCCAGTGACAGTGAAGGAACAGCGATATATTTCCATGTTACCTCAATGTTCCATGTTACCACCATGAGATAAACTCCGCACACAGGACTACACCCCAACTGGTTTACATTAATCACTGTACAGAAAATACAGAAACAATTACATGGTCAAAAAGTGATTGGACATCAAGAGGGTAAATAATACATTGCCTTACAGACACACACTGCATACTTCTCTTCCCAAAGGTCTGAAGTCTGAATCTGCTGTCAATCTCTCTGCTCCTGTTAATATTGAGGGTGGTTGTAGAAGCGAATGCAGCCTCTGCCTAATGTGATATTGGGGTGGGACTGGAACCTGACTTCCATTCCCATTGCAGTTCAGTGAGAAACTACATCAGCCGACACATCCCAACCTGCTCAACAGACTTACCTTCGTTCAATGTCTTGATGGTGTGTGGGTAGAACAACGATTAACAGTTATCAGTGATATTGGCAGCTCCCAGGAAACTTTGAGAATTCCTTGATGATGAGGGAGTGAGGGAATCCACTGTCTCACTGGCAATGGTCTCAAAATCATCCCCAGAGCCACCAAGTCACCACACTCCATGTCATCAACCCTTGTGACCCACCGACTCACCACATAGAGTGAGCGAGTTGATTGGACTCTCCCAGCAGCCTTGCTTCAAAGAACAAAGAAAATTACAGCACAGGGACAGGCCCTTCGCCCCTCCAAGCCTGCACCGACCACGCTGCCCGACTGAACAAAAACCCCTACTCTTCCGGGGACCATATCCCTCTATTCCCATCCTATTCATGCAGTTGTCAACACGCTCCTTAAAAGTCACAACTGTATCCGTTTCCATTACCTCCCCCAGCATTGAGTTCCAGACACCCATTACCCTCTGTGTAAAAAATCTGCCTCGTATGTCTCCTTTAAAACTTGCCCCTTGCACCTTAAGCCTGTGCCCCCTAGTAATTGATTCTTCACCCTGGGAAAATGTTTCTGACTATCCACTCTGTCCCTGCCTCTCATAATCTTGTAGACTTCTATCCGGTCACCCCCCAACCTCTGTCGTTCCAGTGAAAACAAACTAAGTTTCTTCAACCTCTCCTCATAGCTAATGCCCTCCATACCAGGCAACATTCAGGTAAATCTTTTCTGTATTCTCTCGAAAGCCTCCACATCCTTCTGATACTGTGGCGACCAGAATTGAACATGATATTCCAAGTGTAGCCTAACTAAAGTCCTATAAAGCTGCAACGTGGCTTGCCAATTTTGAAACTTAATACCCCGGCCGATGAAGGCAAGCATGCCGTATGCCTTCTTGACTACCTTCTCCATCTGCATTGCCACTTTCAGTGACCTGTGTATCTGTACACCCAGATCCCTCTGCCTATCAATACTCTTAAGGGTTCTGCCAAGTCCTCATCGACCCTTTCTGGTACCTCTTCAAACAACTCCAGCAAATTAGTTAAATGGATGTCAACACAGTGGCACTGCTGCCTCACAGCGTCAGTGACCCAGGGTCAATTCTGGCCTTGGGTGACTGTGTGGAGTTTGAATATTCTCTCTGTGTCAGCGTAGGTTTCCTCCGGGTGCTCCTGTTTCCTCCCATCTGCTTAGAAGTAGTTCTAATAAATAAGTGTTGAAGCAGATACTAAAATCTGTCGACAGTCTGCCTTAGAACCAAATTCCAGAACCAGAGTCCAAACCCAAGAAACCAATCTCAGAACATGGTGACAGCTCAGAACAGGGGGGGTGTCAATAACAAAGGCAGCATTTGTTGCCCATCCCTAATATCTACACAGACTAATGGAGCCATTCACTGACACAAACTGTAATGCACCCTTCACTAGTTATTGTCAGTTAGTAAACCAGTTACAGAATCAGCTTCCCGGAAAGAAACAACGGTGTTCCAGCACCACCAGGTGGCCAAAGTCAGTAATGCAGGAAAAATAAATCTGTGGAGTCCCGATCTCAGGCAGCAGGAGGCAGTGTTGCTCCATGTAAAATAGGATGTTTATGTTAAAAGTGTTTTTATTGATTTACCCTAATAAACATCAATACAAAGAAAACCTTGGAGAAATATAATCAGATAGGACTGACTAAAATCCTGACATCGCCTTTCAGGCAGGAAATGAAGTTGTGTGAACGAATTGAATATTGAAATCAATTTGAGGTCCTGAATAACATAAAGATTCTGAGAAATTACTGGGTGAAAAATAAATCCATAGACAGTTTGTGGTTTTAGATTTACTATTTTGTTGACAAGTAATGTTGTTGCATCATGTAAACTGTATTTATACAAACAATTTCATCTGTTATAATGAAACCAAAATTCTGCTGATGGTGGAAATCGTCTGAAAAAGATTCATATTCCACTCGAGATGTTAACTCTGTTTTTCTCTCTCCACAGACGGGACCGGCTGAGCATTTTTCCAGCACTTTTGGTATTAATTTGATCTGCGGGTGAATTGAACAAGGAAACATGTTGTTGCAGTATCACCGGAAGCCATTAGGTGGAGCTGCTGCATGGATTTTAAAAATCGAATTTGATTGCTGCAATACCATTCTGAGCCAGAGGGAGGTGGTGTTGCTCTGTCTGATTTCACTTTCATTCTCACATTCTAACTATCCACCAATCCCCCAGTTATTAATCCAGGAGGACTTTCTTACCTTCTCTGTACTCGGAAAACAGGCCCAGATGTTTGAATTCACCTCCTGACACACAGCAAGATCCCAAACTGGGGAATTTCACTCTCCCAACCTGGGCTTTTTTTGAACATTGTCCAGACTGGCAGTGTGGAATTTCCCGATAGGGACTCGGTGTGTGACAGGAACATGGAATAGGGAAGGCCAGGCTCATGTTTATTTTCCCTCCTTTCTTTCTGATCTAATTCTCTTTCAGTTGTGAAGAAAGGTGCTGCTGAACTGTCTGATCAGCCGAGTGTTTCAGCATTTTGTGTTTTTGGGATTGCTGCCAGTACCAGGTATCCCAGAAAGAAATCCCACAACACCAGCTTAAAGTCCAAACAGGTTTATTTGTAGCAAAAGCCACAAGCTTTCGGGACAGCCTATCCCATCATCAGGTGGCTGGGAGTTCTGATCATAAACAGGACACAAAGACACAAACTCAATTTACATGCACAATGATTGGACTGTGAGTCTTTACAGCTAATCAATTCTTAAAGGTACAGACAATGTGAGTGGAGACAGCTTTAAGCACAGGTTAAAGAGATGTGCATTGTTTCCAGACAGCAACATGAGTGAGATTTTGCAAGTCAAGGCAAGTTGTGGGGGTTACAGATAGTGTGACATGAACCCAAGATCCCGGTTGAGGCCGTTCTCATGTGTGTGGAACTTGGCTATCAGTTTCTGCTCAGCAGCTCTGCATCGTTGTGTGTTGTGTAGGCCACCTTGGAGAATGCTTACCCGAAGATCGGAGGCCGAATGCCCATGACCGCTGAAGTGTTCCCCAACAGGAAGAGAACAGTCTTGCCTGGTGATTGTCGAGCTGTGTTCATTCATCCGTTGTTGTAATGTCTGCTTGGTCTCCCCAATGTACCAAGCCTCGGGACATCCTTCCCCAACCTCATCTATCAGATCTCTGGCAAGATTCTCACTCTTCATCCACCCTTTGACTGAGGCCCCAGTGGTCTTAGTTAACCCTTCAGTTACCTGATTCAATGTTTTTATGAGTCCATCACCCTGTAGGTCTGTGGCAGTGAGTGCATTCTTGGTTCCATAGCCTCCAACTGTCATCCCTTTCCGTGGCAACCCAGGAGGAATAGCCATTCAGTTCAGACAGTTGTACTGAATTAAATACCAAGTTTTCACTCCCAAACAATCCCCCAATATCGCCCAGTACATCTCATATCTGTGATTCAGGAGCAATTCTGTAAGTATTGTTGGTTACCCCTAGAGACACCATTGTCACATCATGTAATAAAGTTTTAGCTTTCCCAGTCCTAACTAACCCATCAGGGGGAGGCTCGACCATGTTTGGACATTGGGGAGGTTTTTGATATCCACAAGTATTAAGCTGGTAATACCTAATATCTCTACAATCAAGTCTTAGCTATTACTTGTTGACATAATTCTTGACAATGTTGGCCAGGTTCTGTGACATTGAATAAATATCTCCACAAATCCAGTATTTGAATCATATTATATCCTTTGGATAACTAAATTACCCTCTGAGTCTATCTCAACTGATCATCCCAACTCACAGGGTTTGATGAATATGCTCCCCTTAAACCTTTTTCAAAACTCCATCCTAAGAGGGTGAACACTATACTCCTGCCCCATCCTTTTTTAACCCATCCACCCCCTGGGTCAGCAATTCGAATTGACATGCCTGGTTTTCCTCAGGGTACAAAAACCTCATGCTCTGTCAGTTCCTCCCCATGATGGCTCGATTACTTGTGTTCAATGATTGGTGGGGGTGGCTTGATGCAATATCCAGATATTGAGTTTCTTTATCCACTCTCCTGTTCCTCCGGTGAGTAGCTGAACGTACACCATTCCACGATAGTCATCAGAGTAAACTGGAACCTGTGAAAACATTAATGCTGGTCCCCACCAGACGGGTGGTCATCAGGTTTGTTCGAGTCCTCATACATTTTTAACAGAGTATAATGCTTCCACTGACTTCCTCTCTTTGTATCTACAAATCTGTACGTATCACCTGTTAGAATTAGTTTGTCCAGTCCATGCCACCACAGTTGGAGACCGCTGCCCTCATGCCCCACCTTTACCATCACCCTTGAGAGATATTCTTCATTTTTCAACTTGATGATCTCTCTCCCAATCCTGCATTGCCTGTCAGTCTCTAACTTCTGAATCAAATATAATTGTTTAATTCTCTCACGTACTCTCGATTCTGCCTCTAAGTGGCCCTGCATTGCTTCCGTCCTCTAGTTGCTGACATTTTTAGCTAATTGAAAGAATTTATCTTTATTTTTGTTTATCAAACCCCTTCATCGAAGCCTTCGATTGAATATCTGAGGAGAATGATCCCAGTTTCTCTAGATGTACAGTTCCGATTACCATATTTGACTGAACTACAGTGTGCACTGTCAGCTGGCAACCCAGCTAAAGAGAATCCTACAGGAAAGTTCCCCTTTATACCTGTGGGAGGGAGGTGGGCCAGATCACTCCTCCAGCCTTCTCAAATCCAGCCTTTGCTACAGTGTCTATAGTTGTCTGATCTAGACACCAGGCTATTTAACAATCCAGCAGCTCACTGATTGCTGCTCTGCATTTATTTGGCTGTAATTATCTCAACCATTGAAGATGGAGGTTATGACAGAATTTTACAGTCCCCCCGCCCATTCTCAACCTTGACAGTGAGGGAGAGTGTAAAATTCCTCAATGGGCTGACAAGCTGGACTCCTGTCTGCCCCAACCTATCTGCAGTTTTACACTAAAGTGGGCACGGTCTCAGCCAGTGCACCTGGTCTTGTCCTAATTGAAGTCTTAGGCCAGTTATTGACCGCTACGGGGTGCTCCCCACCCAGCTTCAGTTTCCAGGCTGCCGATCAAAGTTTCCAGGCGTAGGGGAAGCCCAAAAGCAAATCAGATTCAGATCTTTGTGGGAAGGTGGATGACACCTCCAACAAAAGCCCCCTTTTAACATCAGTGTCCCCTCCCCCTGCTTCAGGCCCAGTAGCTGGAGGACCTGCTTCCTCACCTACCCCTAGCCTCTCCACCACTACCCTCTGTATTCCTCTCTGTTCACCTCCCTAGGCCTCCTTCAATTTTTTAAAAGAATCCATTAACATTGGGAGACAGGACATTAAATATCTCTTTGAGAATGTCGTGGGTTGTTGAATTCAGATTGTTTTAGAATGTGGTGAATGGTCTCCGCTGCTGTGGTTGATTATGTCACAGCTTTCAGAAACTGAACAGAGTTTTCAGAGCAGATTGTTGGACATGGATTGGACTGCAGCCTCCTCAGTGAGATGGAAGCTCTTCATAAAAAGATTTCTTTTTTCAGCTTTGTATTTACAGAGCATGTCCCAGGAACAGCCGTGTAATTCTACAAAGATTGAGTTAAGACACTGTGGTGGAGCTGTGTGCTGTGCTGAGTTCCCTCTTCAATTGGGAGCATCATGTTTACTCTCTTTGGTTTTATCCTTGGTTATTTCAACACCAGTCATGGGAGTGTGCCTCAGGTCAGTCTTCACTCAGCTCCCTTACCTCTGACCCCATCAGAATTACAGAATTGTTACAGTGCAGAAGAAGGCCATTTGGCCCACGCTGACTCTTCAAATGAGCAGTTTACTTAGTGCCATTCTCCTGCCGTCTTTCCATAGCCCTGCACATTCATCCTTTCCAGATAACAGCCTCATTCCCTTTTGATTGAATCTGCATCCACCACATTCTCAGGCAGTACATTCCTGACCTGAAATCTCCTGCTGCATGAAAAAACATTTTCTCATTGTGACTTCTTCTCTAGCCAATTATTTTAAATCGATGTCCTCACGTTCTTGATCCTTTCAAGTGTGGGAACAGTTTCTTCCTATTGGCTCCATCCAGACACCTCAGGATTTTGAATACTTTTCTCAAATCCCCTCCCAACTTTCTATTCTTTGAGAAATCAGTTGTAATTTCTCCAGTTTGTCTATATAACTGATGTTCAGCATCCTTGGGGCCGTTCACACAGGCTTAAGCACAGAATCCGAGGTGACACTTCAGTGCTGAGAGAGCAGTGATTGTGTTTTAAGTCTCCCTCTGTGGCCTATTGATTCACAATGTTTTTGATGTTATATAATTTTACAGGAGTCTCTGGAGTAGCTGCCATGAACTTATTCCATTGTACCGATTAACCAAAGAAATATCACCAGCAAGACATTGTAATTGGGTTGTACTCAGTCTGACCTCAGGTAACACTAGGGCTATCTGCATCACCTGATTTAATCTGGTTTATTATTGTCACATGTATTCGCATACAGTGAAAGGCATTGTTTCTTGCGAGCTATACTAAGCATACCATTCATAGAGTAGGAAATGAGAGAGTGCAGAATGTATTGTTACAGCCATAGCTAGGATGTAGAGAAAGATCAACTTAATACAAGGTAGGTTCATTCAGAAGTCTGATGGCAGCAGGGAAGAAACTGTTCTCGAGTCGTTTGGTACATGGCCTTAGACTTTTGTATCTTTTCCCCGATGGGAGAAGGTGGAAGAAAGAATGTGCACGGGGTCCTTCATTAGACTGGCTGCTTTTCCAAGCCAGGGGGAAGTGTAGACAAAGTCAGTGGATGAGAGGCTGGTTTGAGTGATGGATTGGGCTACATTCACGACCTTTTGTAGTTTCTTGCGTCTTGGGCAGAGCAGGAGCCCATACCGAGCTGTGATACAATAAGAAGGAATGTTTTCTGTGGTGCATCTGTAAAAGTTCGTGAGAGTCATAGCTGACATGCCAAATTTCTTTAGTCTCCTAAGAAAGTAGATGTGTTGGTGGGCTTTCTTAACTATAGTGTCAGCATGGGGGGACCAGGACAGCTTGTTGGTGATCTGGCCACCTAAAAACTTGAAGCTCTTGATCCTTTCATCCCTGTTGATGTAGACACGGGCATGTTCTCCTCACGCTTCTTCAAGTCGATGGTAATCTCCTTCGTTTTGTTGACATTAAGGAAGAGATTATTGTTGCCGCATCCGTTCACCAGTTTCTCTATCTCATTCCTGTCATTGTCTGGCCCACTACGGAGACTGACACCCAGCAGTTACAGCTGGCAGGAGGCAGGATGATGCTGTGAAATTATGGGATTGATCTGTTAGAAAATTTTAATCCCGCAGATTGTCAGTCGTTCTTCATTCGATCCCAGATAGAAGAAGGGAAAGATTCTCTCAGTGAAAGTGTGGGGAGGGGACATGTTGTCCCCATTGTAAAATGTCCACCCTCATAGTCCAGGTAAACTCCGATCCTCCGGGGATTCGCACTCAGGGCGAGGATGGTATTAGAAGTGGTGAAGGCAACGTAGACTTTGCTGGGACTCAGCCACACAGCCCAGTAACCAGTCTCGGGTCTCAGTGCAAATTCCCCTTTCCTGTCTGCAGACTCTCGGGCTATTCCCACCCCCCACCAATTCTCATTCCCCACCTCCACCTCTCAGTAATGTCTCCCTGTTGTGAATCCTTCTGACCCCAAGACAAAGGGCCAGAAATCAACCCTCTGCGGGGTGTCAGGGAGTGGCTGCAGCTTGTCTCCGAGTCTCACACTGGTCTGGTCCTTTGACAGGATCAGCAGGGATTTGCTGTATTCAGATCGAGAGTCAGAGAGGCTGGAGCTGAGGAACAGTTAAAATAACACAGTCAGTCACTTAATTCCTTGCTGTTTTATTCAAAATCTTTCTTTAAGAGCCCATTTATAGAAACATAGAGAATAGGCGCAGGAGGAGGTCACTCAGCCCCTGGAGCCTGCACCACCATTCAATATGATCATGGCTGAACATGCACTTTCAGTATCCCATTCCCGCTTTAACCTAAGAACATAAGAAATAGGAGCAGGAGTCGGCCATCTAGCCCTTCAAGCCTGCCCCACCATTCAATAAGATCACGGCTGATCTGAAGTGGATCAGTTCCACTTTCCCGCTTTCTCCCCACAACCCTTAATTCCCCTGTCTATCAAAAACCTATCTACCCGTGACTTAAATATATTTAGCGAGGCAGCCTCCACCACTTCAACAGGCAGAGAATTCCAGAGATTCACCACCCTTTGAGTGAAGAAGTTCCTCCTCAACTCTGATGATCTAGATAGGCTGGGCGAATGGGCCAGGAAATGGCAAATGGAATTTAATGTTGGCAAGTTTGAGGTTATCCACTTTGGTAGGAAGAATGGTAGGAAGGACTATTACTTACGTGGCGAAAAACTGCAGCAGGCGACGGTGCAGAGGGACCTCGGGGTCCTTGTGCATGAGTCGCAAAAACCCAGCTTGCAGGTGCAGCAGGTGGTCAGGAAGGCTAATGGGATGCTGGCCTTCATAGCGAGGGGGATTGAATATAAAAGTAGGGAGGTCTTGCTGCAGCTGTATAGGGCATTGGTGAGGCCGCAGCTGGAGTACTGTGTGCAGTTTTGGGCGCCGCACCTGCGCAAGGATATTTTGGCCTTGGAGGGAGTGCAGAGGAGGTTTACTAGGCTAATACCGGAGTTGAGGGGATTGAGCTATGAGGAGAGGCTGAATAAACTAGGCTTGTACTCGTTAGAGTTTAGAAGAATGAGGGGAGATCTCATTGAGACGTATAAGATGATGAATGGGATGGATAGGATAGAGGTGGAGAGACTCTTCCCGCTCAAAAAAGACAGTAGGACTAGGGGGCACAGCCTCAAGATAAAGGGGGGGCGGTTTAGAACGGAGTTGAGGAGGAACTTTTTCACTCAAAGGGTGGTGAATCTCTGGAATTCTCTGCCCGTTGAAGTGGTGGAGGCTGCCTCGCTAAATATTTTTAAGACGCGGGTTGATGGGTTTTTGATAAGAGAGGGGATTAAGGGTTATGGGGAGAGGGCGGGAAAGTGGAACTGAGCCACGACAGATCAGCCATGATCTTATTGAATGGGGGGGCAGGCTCGAGGGGCTAGATGGCCTACTACTGCTCCTATTTCTTATGTTCTTATGTTCTTAAATAAGGTGACGAGTACTGTAGACAGTACTACAGATGTAGTCTCATTATTGCTCTGTACAACTGAAGCCTAACCTCTCCACTTATGGATTCAATTTCCCTCACAGTAAACAATAACATTCTATTTGCTTTCCTAATTACTTGCTGTCTCTGTGTATTAGCCTATTGTGATTCATGCACAAAGATACCAAGATCCCTCTGCACCTAGGAGTGCTACAATTTCTCACCATTTAAATAATTTTATTTTATTCTTCCTGCTAAGATGAACAAATTCACATTTTCCAACATTATACACCATTTGCTGGATCTTTGAATCCCACTCATTGGATCCCACTCATTGAACCTATCAATATCTTTTTGTAGCCTCTTCATGTCCTCTTCACAACTTACTTTCCTACCTATCTTTGTGTCATCAGCAAATTTGGCAACTATCCCATCTACCTCTTCATACAATTCATACAAACTGTAAACAATTGAGGTCACAGCATTGATCCCTGTGACATTACTTGTTGCAAACCTAAAAAAGACCTATTTATGCCTACTCTATGATATCTGGTAGACAAACAATCTTCTATCTGGCCAACGTTACCCCTGTAACATGAGCTTTTATTTTTTGTAATTTTGATGTTGCACAATATTAAGTCCACATCCACAGCTCCTTCCTCAAAAAACTCTGGTAACTCGGTTAAACAACATTTCACTTTCACACAGCCATGTTGACTCTGGCTGATTATGTTGAACTGATCCAAATGCCCTGCTATAACTTTTTTTAACAATACCTTCTATCATTTTCCCAATGACAGTTGGTAAGCTAGCTGGTCTGTAGTTTCCCCTTTCTGTCTTCCTCCTTTGTTTGATTAAGAGTTATATTTACAAAATTAAAACCAATACAACAACTATCTCAGTAGCCACTTCTTTTAAGATTCTAGGATGAAGTCTATTAAAACCCAAGCTCCAGTCAGCACATTGATCAAAGATTTACTCAGTACCACTTCTCTGGTGACTGCAGTTTTCCTGACTTCCTTTCTCCATTCCATTTCCAGGTTTACAGGATTCTGGAATGTTACTTCTATCTTCTATAATGAAGACCAATGCAAAATATCTGTTCCATTCACTTGCCATCTCCTTGTTTTCAATTATTAATTCTCCATTTTATATGGGATTAACACTCACTTGTTAACAACTTCCATTTTTAAATATTGATAAAATTTCTTGCTGTATTTTTGGCTATTTCTGACTAGTTTTCTCTTGTACTCTAATTTTTCCTTCCTTATTAATCTTTTAGTCTTCCTTTGCTGCCCCTTATATTCTGTCCAATCTTCTGATGTTTCCCCGTCTTTGCACAATTATTTGTTTTTTCCTTAAGTCTCATTCCACCTTTAACCTTTCTAGTTAACCATGTACGTTGGGCCTGTCCTTTGTAGTTTTTCTTACTAGTTGAAGTGTATCTATTATGTGTATTCTGAAATATTTATATAGATGATTTATATAGATGATCTGGAGGAGGGAACCGAGTGTAGGGTGTCGAAATTTGCTGATGACACCAAGATTGGTGGAAAGGCAAATTGCGCGGAGGGTGTGGAGAGTCTGCAGAAGGATCTAGATAGGCTGGGCGAATGGGCCAGGAAATGGCAAATGGAATTTAATGTTGGCAAGTGTGAGGTGGTCCACTTTGGTAGGAAGAATGGTAGGAAGGACTATTACTTACGTGGCGAAAAATTGCAGCAGGCGACGGTGCAGAGGGACCTCGGGGTCCTTGTGCATGAGTCGCAAAAACCCAGCTTGCAGGTGCAGCAGGTGGTCAGGAAGGCGAATGGGATGCTGGCCTTCATAGCGAGGGGGATTGAATATAAAAGTAGGGAGGTCTTGCTGCAGCTGTATAGGGCATTGGTGAGGCCGCAGCTGGAGTACTGTGTGCAGTTTTGGGCGCCGCACCTGCGCAAGGATGTTTTGGCCTTGGAGGGAGTGCAGAGGAGGTTTACTAGGCTGATACCGGAGTTGAGGGGGTTGAGCTATGAGGAGAGGCTGAATAAACTAGGCTTGTACTCGCTAGAGTTTAGAAGAATGAGGGGAGATCTCATTGAGACGTATAAGATGATGAATGGGATGGATAGGATAGAGGTGGAGAGACTCTTCCCGCTCAAAAAAGACAGTAGGACTAGGGGGCACAGCCTCAAGATAAAGGGGGGGCGGTTTAGAACGGAGTTGAGGAGGAACTTCTTCACTCAAAGGGTGGTGAATCTCTGGAATTCTCTGCCCGTTGAAGTGGTGGAGGCTGCCTCGCTAAATATTTTTAAGACGCGGGTTGATGGATTTTTGATAAGAGAGGGGATTAAGGGTTATGGGGAGAGGGCGGGAAAGTGGAACTGAGCCACAACAGATCAGCCATGATCTTATTGAATGGCGGGGCAGGCTCGAAGGGCTAGATGGCCTACTCCTGCTCCTATTTCTTATGTTCTTATGTAATATCCCGATAAATGTTTGCTACTGCATCTCTATTGATCTGTCACTTAACCTAATTTGCCAGTTCACTTGAGCCAGCTCAGTTTTCATGTCGCATAATTTCCCTTATTTCAGTCTCAAAAACATAGTCTCAGGCCCACTGCTCTCTCCTTCAAACTGAATGTAAAATTGGGTTCACTGTTATCTAGAGATACCTTCACTGTGAGATCGTTAATTACTTCCATCTCCCTGCACAGTGCCAGATCTAGTATAGCCTGCTCTCTGGTTGTTTCCAGAATATATTCTAACTATCCTGAAAACACTCACTAGACTACCTTTGCCCATCTGACCTTTCCCATCTATATATAAATTAAAATCTCCCATAATTATTGCCTTTCTGACAAGTTCTAATTTTTTTTTATGCTCGATCCTACGAAGTGGTTACTGTTATGCAATCTGTACATGACTCCATAGTGACTTCTTGCCTTTACCATTTTTCAACTCTGCACAAATCACATTCTGGTTTCCTGAATGTTGGTTATCTTTCTCTATTGTGCTAATATCATTATTAACTCACACAGCCACCCCTTTATCTTTTCCTCTCTTCCTGCCCTTCATGAATATTCCATCCCCTTCAATATTTAGGTTTCAATTCATGTTCTTCTGCAACCATGTCTCCATAATGGCTATCAAATCATCTTTATTTCTCTAATAAAATAAACGCAAAATACTGTGGATGCTGGAATCTGGAACAAAAACAGAAAAATGCTGGAAAATCTCAGCAGCTCTGACAGCATCTGTGGACATGATGTGGGAATGCTGGCGTTGGACTGGCGTAAACACAGTAAAAAGTCTGACAACACCAGGTTTTAGTCCAACCGATTTATTTGATAATACTCACAAGCTTTCGAGGGGACTGCCTCTTCATCAGGTGAATTCACCTGACGAAGAGGCAGTCCCCTTGAAAGCTTGTGAGTATTATCAAATAAATCGGTTGGACTAAAACCTGGTGTTGTCAGACTTTTTACAGCATCTGTGGAGACAGAGTACAGCCAACATTTTGAGTCTAAATAACCCTTTGACAGAACATCTTTATGTCTATGTGTGCTCTCAGTTCTTTTGTCCTGTTTGGAATGCTACATACATTCAGATACAGAACTTTTAGTTTTATGCTTTCATTCTTTTTTATAATCTTTATTTTCATCGGTTGATTTACTATTGGATTTGATCTATATATTGCTTCATGGTTTTTATTTCCAATAACAATACCTTTCTCTTCTGCCTTGTCTCTACTCTGCAGTTGCTCCCACTATTCAGTGGCCACACTGTCAAACCCTGATTCCTTTCCTGGATAATGGAGAAAAGACATTCGTTTAGGGAGAGTGGAATATTTCCTCAGGATAACTGAGGAAATAAACCTTGGTGACACTTTCAGGGAGTGGGTTACAAGCCAGTGCTTGTTCTCCATGCCCACAGTGAACACAGCTAACTCCATATCACCCTGTAACTTCTCTCCTCTCAGCATGGATAAACAAGGCTTCATTCCCAGGCTTTCTGCCCAATCTTATTCATGATCGTGAGTTGGATATACAAGGTGGAAGGACATCGGGAGAAAGCTATATTGTGGAAAAGGCAAGATTCTGTGAGGAAGGAAAGGCCATGGTTGGGATGAGGGAGGTAAAATGGATGAACTGTCTCTTACTGAATTCAGGAAAGTATTGCAGGTTTTTGGAGGCAGTGCTTCAGCCCAGGATCCCTGAGTTACTTCTGTTGGAGAAGCTGAAATATTCAGGTGACTTGTTGAAGGCCTTTTAGAAGTTGAATCTGGTGAATGAATAACACTTTAATTCCATTGAAGGTTGTATTTAACGAGGATGTTAAACAACAGTTTGGTACTAAAACCTAGTCTGGTTGATATCTGATTCACAACATAAAGATATGAGTTATAAAGCAGACAAATGAACATATATGAGCTTTACCAGGGTCGAAGGTATCGAGCATTTCTCTCCACACTCTGTACTGCAAAGAGCTGAAGAATTTTTCAGTAGCTGGGGTGGCATATTATAATCCTCCCGAATCCTGTAAATGTCAAAGAGTTGGTTAGAAATGGACTTTTCTAGTTATTTTATCAAATTGCGCAGAGTTCCAGTAAAGACCATGCCCGACCTCCTTTTCCTGTCAGCTTCCTCCTGAAATAAATAAAACACGTGGCTGAGTTGACAGAGGCTGATTGTCTCTATCCAAACAGCAATACTAAAATACATATTCTTAAAAACTGCTGAGAATTTCTCATTTCCATTGCAGCAGACACCAGACAGAAAGATGATTTAAATGTAGGATAGAGGACAACCTGTGAAATGCAAACACATTACAAGAATGTTATCAGAGCTGATAGATTGTAACTATTGGAAGGTTTGAACAGACTGCCTTCTCTCCTCGAGAAATGGGATTACTGGGAGGTGATGCAGTCAAGTTTTGCATCAAGGGACAGATTGGTTGACACTGACCAAGGCAGTAGAATTTGTTACAGGAGTGAGGTGGGGTGGGGGGGTTGGTGGGGGGGTGGTGGTGGGGGCACCAGTTCTGGACCACTCATGAAACACACATGGAATAACGCCCGGCTGACTTTTAGGACCGAGCTGATAGTTTATAGGCCGATGTTCTCAGCACCTTGCTGTGTGACGGAATCAGGGACAACTTACAGCCAGCAGGAAAAGAAGCTCAACGATTTCCATCTTCACTGTCTGCGGTGTAACCTGACTGGACAAAATGGTAAATGTGGTCTTCCTCTCAAAGGCAGAGCTTCGAAGTTTGTTACTGCTCGTGAAGCAGAGGTGGTTTAATTGGCTAGAACACACCCACATGATGGAAGTCAGTCATATACACAAGGACTTCCTGTACGCTGAGCTCGCTGGAGGGAGACAACCAGTCAGATGTCTAATAACGATAATGAACAAATATTCTTCTTCTCACTAGGATGCATCTTTTTCATGTCAGAAAGTCCATTTGTTGTTGTTTATCATCAGATGACTCTTTAGAGAGACAGTAGCATATTATCATTGGTAATCTACAGGCCCAGGTTCTTGTTTTGGACAAAGGTTTAAATCAAACCACAGCAGATGGTGCAGTTTAAATTCAGTCAATAAAATCGAGAATTGAAAAGCTAATTTCAACGATAATGACCATGAAATATGATCAATTGCTATAAAAACCCATTTGGTTTATTAATGTCCTTTAGGGAAGAAAATCTGTCACACTTACCAGGTTTGGCCTACATGTGACTCCAGACCCACAGCGATGTCTTAACTGCCCTCTGAAAAGGTCCAGCAAGCCACTCAGTTCAGGGCAATTAAGGATGGAGAATAAATGCTGGCCTTGCAAATGATGCTTATATCCCAGAAAAGAACAAATAAGGGAGAAGGAACCTGAAACAAAGCCTTACTCACCTCACAGTGGAATGGATTCCCTTCCAGTGTGTCTTTGTGGATCTTATACACATTTCTGTGGGAAAATTCTTTTTCACAAAGTTTCTCCTAGCAATGGATAATTCTATGTGCATTCACAAGGCTGGTGAATGGTGTTAAGGAAAATGCTCATTTGAGAAGCTGTTGTAGACATGATGGGCTGAATGGTCTCCTGTGCTATAACAATTCTGTGATTCTGTGATTTAGCTATTTGAAAGGTAATTTTCCTTTTGTGACAGTATATTCATGCAGTACCTCACTCAGGAAAAGGCTATTCCATGTGTCAAACCGATAAGAAGGCTATTCCATGTGTCAAACTGATTTACCTTCAGAGCCTTGCTCATATCATCGATGTTCAATGAGAAGATAATGGAGTCGTTCAGCTACCAGACCCCAGAGGAACACATCGAGCATCAAGTGGTGGGTGGATCCTCATGCATATGACACCAATGGGGAGCAGCTCTCGGAAGGTGGGAGGTCTCCATGTAACCGGTTCAGCTTCACTGAGGTGGGATTTGCTTCAGAAATTCAGGATCTTCTCCATGCACTGGTAAGGATGCAGCAAATGTGTGGGTTGGAAAGGAGGGCCTAAGAGTGGGTAAAGCTGGGATGGGGCTGATGAAGGTGTTGAGGATGGCGTTAAAGCTGGGGGAGGGTGAAGGTATTGAGGGGAAAGCTGAGAGGTCGGGGGGGGCAGGAGTGACGGGAGGAAGGAATATTGTGTTTCTCCAAATACGTAGTCATGTTTCCAGATTTTGGGGCACAGGAATTCACATTCCGGTTTTCTGGCTGGCATGGGCACTTGGTGTCAATTTGGGGAAATCATTCCTAAGTGTTTAGAGAACAGGCAGCTCAAAGTGTGAGCAGTGGAGCCGAATGTCCACCTCCAGGAAGTTCTGCTCCTTTCTTTGACGTGACTTCCCTTTGTCTCTGTTCCCTGCTCACCTTCCATTGCCATCTCTGACGCCTCTTGTGTTTGATCAGGTTTGTGTCCATCAATCTCAGATCCAGCAGATTCAATAGGAACTTTCAAAAGAAAATTGGATCAATACCCGAGAAGGGACAGGGGAGTGAAATTATTGGATAGCTCTTTCAAAGAGCTAGAACAGACACAGTGGGCTGAATGGCCTCTTTTTCTATTGTATGATTCTCTAGTTCTATAAATAGAATGGGGAGGCCTGTGGAACATTAATTGATTGGACAGTAGAGCACTGAGTGAGAATTAAAATTTCTGATCAGATTTGGGTCAGTTTAGTGATGTCGATCAGAGCTCCAAACCACTGGTGACTTTATTCCCACTCTCCCTCCCAGTGGAGTAGCACGGTCTTTGGAATGTGTGCGCAATGAGTTAAGGAGGTGACTCAAGGCACAGATTGGTTGTAAGTACCTGGCATCTGAGTCATTGGGTTTCATCATTTGACTGATCAGCTTCTTCTCTGCTGCCATCAGATGTTTGAATGGATCTACCTTCTATTAATCTGATCTTTCTCTACACCTTCGCTATGACTGTAACATTATATTCTTTATTTTTTCTTTACTTCTCCCCTATATACTCTGAATGGGATGTTTTGTCTGCATTGCATGTAAGAAACAATACTTTTCACTGTGTCCCAATACATGTGACAATAATAAATGTAAAAGGTGATATAAAATAGGAGGAGGCCATTCGGCCCTTCAAGCCTGCTCTGCCATTCATTACGATAGAAACATGGAGACTAGAAGCAGGAGGAGGCCATTCAGCCCTTCGAGCCTGCTCCACCATTCATTTCGATCATGGCTGATCATCGAATTCAATTTTGTGATTCCCCCCTCCCCCCAGATCTCTTGATCCCTTTAGCTCCAAGAGAGACATCTCTTGCTGAAGAATCCATCAAAGGTGCCAAAAGAGAGTAACGGACCAAGCTGGAGTCCCAGGCTAGCCACACATACTCCCACCGATTATGGCAAGGGTTGCAAGACATAACAGGCTACAAGATCCAGGCATGTAAAATCGCCGGCTCCAATGCACCCCTTCCCGATGAGCTTGGCGCGTTGAATGCCCATTTCGAGTAAGAGGTCAGCGAGAGCGTGTCCTCCACCTCAGAAGCCTCAGATGAACCCACATCCGATGTCAGAGCAGCCTTCTCGAAGGTCAACCCATGGAAAGTGACTGCCCCAGATGGGGTATGATGAGGAGATGCCGGTGTTGGGCTGCGGTAGGCACAGTAAGAAGTCTCACAACACCAGGTTAAAGGCCAACAGGTTTATTTGGCAGCACAAGCTTTTGGAGCACTGCCCCTTCATCAGGTGAGTGGGAGTTGTGTTCACAAACAGGGCATATATAGACACAAACTCAATTTACAAGATAATGGTTGGAATGTGAGTCTTTAAAGGGAATCAAGTCTTAAAGGTACAGACAGTGCGAATGGAGAGAGGACCAAGCACAAGTTAGAGAGGTGTGTATTCTCTCCAGCCAGGACAGTTAGTGAGATTTTGCAAGCTCAGGCAAGTCATGGGGGTTACAGATAGTGTGACATGAACCCAAGACGAGGTATCCAGATGAGCACTCAGATCCTGCGCAGACCAGCTGGTGGAGTTTTTACAGACATTTTCAACCTATCTGCTTCAAGGAGACGGCCATCATTCCTGTACCAAAGAAAAGCCAGACAGCTTAATGACTATCGCCCTGTGGCTCTGATATCCATCACTGAGAAAGGTTATTCATGCCCAGATTCAATTCTGCCCTCCCAGAATGCCTGGATCCACTAGAGTTCACCTTCTGCTGCAACAGACCCACAGCGATGCCATCTCCCTGGCCCTGCACTCAACCCTGGAACACCTCGGTAACAAAGACATCTGTGTCAGACTCCTATTTATTGACTGCAGCTCACCTTTCAACACGTTATTCTTGTGAAACACATCTCCAAACTCTGTGGCCTGGGGCTCAGTTCCTCTCTCTGCAACTGGATTCTGAACTTCCTAACCCACAGACTGCAATCAGTAAGGAGAGGCAACAACACCTCCTCCATGACCATCCTCAACACCGGTGCCCCACAAGGCTGTGACCTCAGGATCAGGAGGGGTTCCTCATGTTAGTGTCGTCGGCCCAACCATCTTCAGCTGCTCCACCATCGCTGTGCTGATGATTACTGCAGTGTTCAGTTTCATTTGTAACCTCATAGATACTGAAACAGTCTGTTCCAGCCCAAGGCCTGGGCTGATAGGAGCAAATAACTTCCGTGCCACACAAGTTCCAGGCAATGATCATCTCCAACACTATAGAATCTAACCATCCCCTCTTTAATCACAGTACAATCACTGAAACTTCCACTGTCAATATCTTGGAGGTTACTACTTACCAGAAACTGAACTGGCCCAGCATATAAATACTGTGGTGACACGATAAGATCAGAGACTGGCAATTCACCAAGGCATGTTTGACAACATCAGGACAGCAAATATCTCAGTTCCTGGACATCACTGCAGGAGTTCTTCAGGATAGTGGCCTAGACAGCAATATGTTCTGTCTACAAGATGCACTGCAGGAACTCACCAATTCCAAACTCACCGTCATTACAGTTTTGAAGGTAAAAAGTACCAGATGAATCCCTCCCCCTCCCCGTCCCCCACTCCCACCTTTGAGGGGGAGAGCTCACTGGTGGTGATTTAACCTGACAATCACCACACCTTAGGTGAGGGGCTAGGATGAGAAGGCAGGCCTTCAAAAATAACCTCAACCAGTATGGAAATTGAACCCATGCTGTTGGCATTGCTCTGCACAATGAATCAGCTGTCCAGCCAACTGAGCTAACTGACCTCCAATTATCTTGGCCTATCCCCATGAGAGCAGCAGATACCTGTTAAAACCATCACCTGGAGGTTCCTCAAGGTCTCCTGTAATTCAAAGAACAAAGAAAATTACAGCACAGGAACAGGCCCTTCGGCCCTCCAAGCCTGCACCGACCATGCTGCCTGACTTAACTAAAACCCGGGGACCATATCCCTCGATTCCCATCCTATTCATGTACTTGTCAAGACACCCCTTAAAAGTCACTACTGTATCCACTTCCACTACCTCCCCCAGCAATGAGTTCCAGGCACCCACCACTCTCTGTGTAAAAAAATCTGCCTCATACATCTCCTTTAAACCTTACCTCTTGCACCTTAAACCTAAGCCCCCTTGACTCTTCCACCCTGGGAAAAAGCTTCTGACAATCCATTCTGTCCATGCCTCTCATAATCTTGTCAACTTCTATCAGGTCTCCCCTCAACCTCCGTCGCTCCAGTGAGAACAAACCAAGTTTCTCCAACCTCTCCTCATAGCTCATGCCCTCCATACCAGGCAACATCCTGGTAAATCTTTTCTGTATCCTTTCTAAAGCCTCCACATTCTTCTGGTAATGTGGGTGACCAGAATTGAACACTAGATTCCAAGTGCGGCCTAAGTAAGATCCTATGAAGCAGCAACATGACTTGCCAATTTTTAAACTCAATGCCCCGGCCGATGAAGGCAAGCATGCTGTATGCCTTCAAATACTGGATTTGTGGAGATATTTATTCAATGTCACAGAACCTGGCCAGGATTGTCAAGAACTATGTAAACAAGTAATAGATCAGACTTGATTGTAGAGATATTAGATATTACCAGCTTAATACTTGTGGATATCAAAAACCTACCCAATGTCCAAACATGGTCGAGCCTCCCCCTGATGGGTTAGTTAGGACTGGGAAAGCTAAAACTTTATTACATGACGTGACAATGGTGTCTCTAGGGGTAACCAACAATACTTACAGAATTGCTCCTGAATCACAGATACAAGATATACTCGTGATGTTGGGGGATTGTTTGGGAGTGAAAACTCGGTATTTAATTCAGTACAACTGTCTGAACTGAATGACTGTTCCTCCTGGGTTGCCATGGAAAGGAATGACAGTGTGGAGGCTGTGGAACTGAGTATGCACTCACTGCCACAGACCTACAGGGTGATGGGCTCATAAAAACATTGAATCAGGTAACTGAAGGGATAACCAAGACCACTGGGGCCTCAGTCAAAGGGTGGATGAAGGGTGAGATTCTTGCCAGAGATCTGATAGATGAGGTCAGGTCTGAAACTAAAGATTTGAGATTTGGAACCAGTCCTCAACCTTGATTTGAACTCTACGATTTGGTGTGGTTACTTGAAGAGTACAAATTTAAAGGCTGAATGTCAAAGCCTTCAACAATTAATAACCTTTCCTCCCTTGTTGTGCTAACAAAGAGCTTGTGTTCAGTCAAAATCCAGACCAACATTCACAGAAGACAACAACATCTGGAAGAAGAAGACTGATAGTTACGTGGCAAAATCCTGGCCAGGTTTCAGATGCAAGTGGAAATCAGCCTCAATTTCAGTAACGGATAGAGAGTATTTATGCATTGCAGGTATTGACTAGTTTCTAAGTAGCAAAAAATAAAGAAACAAAAACAAAAGTGCACGAAAATCTCAGTGGGTCTGACAGATCTGTGGAGAGAGTTAGAGCGAACATTTCGAATCTGGATGACCCTGTGTTAGAGACCAGAATGAAGAAAGTTGTGTTTAAACATTCAAAGTCGACTTAGTGTCTTCATTCACTATTAGAGGTTAAAACACACAAGTTTGAAGAACAAAGTAAATTAAATATCTTGTGTCTCTCCTTCCTTCATTTACTCCCTGCTTCAGTCAGTCTAACCACCCAGTCCCATCTTCCATCTTTTCCCCTGTTTCCCAGTCTGTAGCTGGGATTTCTTCTCTGTTTCCATTCCTCACTCTGCTCCCACACTTGACTCCAGCGCCTGTTTTGTGAGCGGTGATCACAGTGACCATTCAGCCCAGAGTGTTGAACTTTCCCTTGCAGTTCATTGTAGTGCCGATTTCAGCCAGAAGATGGTGATGTCGAGCTGTACAAAGATCAGTAAAGTTTAACAGTGCAATGTCGCCTCCTGCTGCTGGATACCTGGTACTGGCAGCAATCCCAAAAACACAAAATGCTGAAACACTCGGCTGATCAGACAGTTCAGCAGCACCTTTCTTCACAACTGAAAGAGAATTAGATCAGAAAGAAAGGAGGGAAAATAAACATGAGCCTGGACTTCCCAATTCCATGTTCCTGTCACACACCGAGTCCCTATCGGGAAATTCCACACTGCCAGTCTGGACAATGTTCAAAAAAGCCCAGGTTGGGAGAGTGAAATTCCCCAGTTTGGGATCTTGCTGTGTGTCAGGAGGTGAATTCAAAAATCTGGGCCTGTTTTCCGAGTACAGAGAAGATAAGAAAGTCCTCCTGGATTAATAACTGGGGGATTGGTGGATAGTTAGAATGTGAGAATGAAAGTGAAATCAGACAGAGCAACACCACCTCCCTCTGACTAAGAATGGTATAAAGTCTGACAAAACACCAGGTTTTTGTCCAACCGATTTATTTGAGAATAGACTCACAAGGTTTCGGGGCTTTTTGGTTCGCCCCAAAAGCTTGTGAGTTGGACTGAAACCTAGTGTTGTCGGACTTTTTACTGTGTTTACGCCAGTCCAACGCCAGCATACCCACATTAAGAATGGTATTGCAGCAATCAAATTAAATTTTTAAAATCCTTGCAGCGGCTCCACCTAATGGCTTCTGGTGATACTGCAACAACATGTTTCCTTGTTCAAGTGTTGCAACAACATTATTTATCAACAAAATAGTAAATCTAAAACCACAAACTGTCTATGGATTTATTTTTAACCCAGTAATTTCTCAGAATCCTTATGTGCCCCAGGGATCTGTTCTAGGACTCTTGCTGTTTGTTATTTTCATAAATGACCGAGATGAGGAAGTGGAGGGATGGGTAAGTAAGTTCGCTGATAACACGAAGGTCGGTGGTGTTGTGGATGGTCTGGAAGGATGTCAAAAGTTGCAGCAGGACATAAATAGGCTGCAGGACTGGGCAGAGAAGTGGCAGATGGACTTCAACGCGGATAAATGTGTAGTCGTCCATTTTGGCAGAACCAGTGGGATGAACGAGTACACTCTCAAGGGCAGGAGTCTTGGTAGCATTGAAGAGCAGAAGGATCTTGGGGTCTGGGTCCACAGGACTCTTAAATCGGCCTCGCAGGTGGAGGATGTGGTCAAGAAGGCGTATGGTGTACTGGCCTTCATTAATCGAGGGATTGAGTTTAGGAATCGGGAGGTAATGCTGCAACTTTATAAGACCCTCGTCAGGCCTCATTTGGAGAACTGTGCGCAGTTCTGGTCGCCTCACTATAGGAAAGACGTAGAAGCTATTGAGAGGGTACAGAGGAGATTTACAAGGATGTTGCCTGGACTGGGAGGCATGCCTTATGAAGTTAGGTTGAGGGAGCTGGGACTCTTTTCCCTGGAGAGACGAAGGTTGAGAGGCGACCTGATAGAAGTTTATAAAATGTTGAGAGGAATAGATAGGGTGGATTCTCAGAGGCTATTTCCCCGGGTTGAAATGGTCGCTACGAGAGGACACAGATTTAAGGTGCGGCGAGGAAAGTACAGAAGTGATGTTAGGGGTAAGTTTTTCACTCAGAGGGTAGTGAGTGAATGGAATCGGCTGCCGTCAGTGGTGGTGGAGGCGAACTCGCTGGGGTCTTTTAAAAGACTTCTGGATGAGTATATGGGGTTTAATGAGATTGGGGGTTATAGATAGGTCTATAGATTGGTCAGTGTTGATGTGATCGGCGCAACTCGTGGGCCGAAGGGCCTGTTTGTGCTGTAGTGTTCTATGTTCTATGTTCTATCTCCCTTGGTCTTTTTCCATCTCCCCTGCTCTTTCTCCCTTTTCTCCATCTCCCCTAGTCTTTCTCCACCTTCTCCATCTCCCCTGGTCCTTCTCCATCTCCCCTGCTCTTTCTCCCTTTTCTCCATCTCCCCCGCTCTTTCTCCATCTCCCCTGCTCTTTCTCCCTTTTCTCCATCTCCCCTGGTCTTTCTCCATCTCCCCTGCTCTTTCTCCCTTTTCTCCATCTCCCCTGCTCTTTCTCCATCCCCCCTGCTCTTTCTCCCTTTTCTCCATCTCCCCTGGTCTTTCTCCATCCCCCCTGCTCTTTCTCCCTTTTCTCCATCTCCCCTGGTCTTTCTCCATCTCCCCTGCTCTTTCTCCCTTTTCTCCATCTCCCCTGCTCTTTCTCCATCCCCCCTGCTCTTTCTCTCTTTTCTCCATCTCCCCTGCTCTTTCTCCATTTCCCCTGCTCTTTCTCCCTTTTCTCCATCTCCCCTGGTCTTTCTCCATCTCTCCTGCTCTTTCTCCAGCTTCTCCATTTTCACTGGTCTTTCTGTACCTTCTCCATCTCGCCTGCTCTTTCTCCCTTTTCTCCATCTCCCCTAGTCTTTCTCCATCTCCCCTGGTCTTTCTCCCTTTTCTCCATCTCCCCTAGTCTTTCTCCACCTTCTCCATCTCCCCTGGTCCTTTTCCATCTCCCCTGCTCTTTCTCCATCTCCCCTAGTCTTTCTCCATTTTCTCCATCTCTCCAGCTCTTTCTCCACCTTCTCCACCTCCCTTGGACTTTCTCCACCTTCTCCATCTCACCCAGTCTTTCGCATCTTCTCAGTCTTCCCTGGTTTTTCTCCACCTTCTCCATCTCCCCTGATATTCTACCATCTTCTCCATCTCTTCTGACCTTTTCCCATCTTCTCCATCTTACCTGGTATTCTGCAATCTTCTCCCTCTCACCTGGTATTCCTCCACCTTCACCATCTCTCCTGATCTTCTACCATCTTCTCCATCTCCCCTGGACTTTTTCCATCTTCACCATCTTTCCTGCTCTTCCTCTATGTTTAGTTTACCTTGTGTCAATCACTTGTTTGAACTTTCTAACCAATATATGCAGGGCAGGTACCCAAAATGTCAGGCTGGTCACACCATCAAACTCTTTCTCCTGATCCAGGTGGGATTGGTCAGGGTGGATCCTGTGGGCCAGCACAGTGCCAAAGTGAGCAGACATGGTCCTGCCAAAGATCCTGTAGTCCGTGCTGAGGAGGGAGACTGGGCACCACTTCATAAACAGGAGGAGATCGCCCCTCTTGGGCAGGAGGACAATAATGGAGAGGAACATTTCTCCGGTCACAAGATTTTCCCTCAGGACCCGTGTGTTATCTCCCCGCCCACCCCCCAGGACATCCCAGAACCTGCTCTATGGTCAGCTTGTCCAGCCCCGGGGACTTGCCCCTCGAGAGCTGGTCAGGGACACTGGTCGGCTCAGTCAGGCTAAGGGGTACCCTCTGCACTGACCCTCAACAGATCCTCCCACAAACCTCTGTCAGCATCATCACTGGACAGATCCAGAGAGAAGAGAGCTCGGGAGTAGGCTGGGGCCTCAACGCTGATACTCTCCGATTCAAGACCAGGGATCCGTCATCATGAAGCAGCCCCAGGAGCTGCTTACGGAGTCGCTGCCTTTTTTCCAGTGAGTCGAAGATGGGGAGACAAGGTCCAGGTTCTGAAGGAACCGGATCTGTGATCTCACAAACACACCACAGAACTCGATAATCTGCTGCTCTCTCAGAGTGCCGTTCTTCTCTCCATACACCTTCCACGGGGCCGGATCCTTGTTGTGGGGCTTCTAGGATGCTTTGCTCGTTAATGTACTTATAATCACCATTCCCCTTAAATAGCCAGACAAAGTCACAGAATGGTTCAAAATGATTTATTGACGACTATAGCAATTGGACCCTCTTGAGACGATAAAGGCGACACAGAGTTCAGAATTTAGAAATACACAAGCAGTTAGAGTTTCAAATTTGATTACAAGTAATTAACATATACCAATCAATGTACAGGAGTTATCTCTATCCACTCACAGTTATAGATTAAGGTTACATCATTCATAAGATACAGATATTGAAACAAATCACAATCACATTCCGCTTGCTTAATTGTAATATCCAATCAGAGTTGAGTTTTGATTGTAGGTTATTGTTCCAACTATCTTTGGACACTCCAGCTGTGTCTGAATGTGAGAACACAAATCAATCCTCCCATTCCAAATATCTGCTTCAATGGCCTCTCCCAGACAAAGGCATCTTCCTCCCCTTCTGTTTATATGAAAGGTCTGTAACTCAGACACTCGGCCTTTGCCTGGCAATAGCAGCTTACTATCCTGATATGCATGTCTCTGCTGTTAAACTGTGTGCAGGCTTTTTTGTGGTTTAACCTTTCACTTGACACAGTTATTAATATGGCTGCTATTCACTTCTATAATTATTAGTATGGGTACTATTCCCCCTCAGTCCTCAACTCAGAGTGAACTCCAGGTCGAGCACCTCCTGCTCCCACCCCTCGATCCTGGTCTCCTGTCCCCGCATTGAACCCCTCACAGACTCCCGACAGAAGATGTGAACCTTCTGCGAGACGTCAGCTCCAACCATCGGTTGAGGGTCAGCTGGACTTTGCCACGAGCTGTCAGCTAGGAATTCCCAGAATTCCCTGAGGGAGATGAGGGGGAGTCCCCCACTGACGATGGACTCTAAATCCTCCTCGGTGCCCTCCACTAAGTCCCAGTCCTCCTCAGTCTTCTCACTATCAGTGACCACCAGCCCTCACCCCAGTCATACCAGCCTCTGTCACCATCCCACCCCCAGGATCGAGGGCAGAGAGCCCCTCCCTGGGCTGCTCTGGAGGTTCTGGGTCAGAGAGTGACAGTGGTTCTGGGCTCCGCTCCACATCAGGCACCGGGTCACACAGTGACCGAGGGAAAAGCTCTAACCCCAGAACAAGCAACCCCAGGTTTAAAATCAGAGATGGAGAATGGGGGCTTTCCCCCTACCCCACCCCCCAACCGAGTGACCCAGTGTGTGGGGCCTTCCCCTCCCCCACCCAGTGACCCAGTGTGTGGCACCTTCCCCTCTCCCACCCAGTGATCCAGTGTGTGGGGCCTTCCACTCCCCCACCCAGTGACCCAGTGTGTGGGGCCTTCCCCTCCCCCACCCAGTGACCCAGTGTGTGGGGCCTTCCCCTCCCCCACCCAGTGACCCAGTGTGTGGGGTCTTTTTAATCGATTCCTCGATCAGGCCGAGCAGGTCCTGGGGGATATCAGCCCGTGTCCGGGTGGGCTCAGCCTCATCGACCTCGCCCGTCCCAGCCTCCAGTGTGTCCGACTTGGTGACGAGTGACTGGATTATATCGAGTGGATCCTCCAGCCCTCCCTCAGGCAGGGGTCCTCACACATCCCCGGGAGGTACAGGCCGGACCAGAGGGATCCGTCTCACCCTCCCGAGGAATGGACGGCCCCCACTGACAGTGTGTGATAATGGGAGGGGGGCAGGATCTGCGAAGGACCCCAACCCCTCTTCCACAGAGGAACAAACCCCACCCCCACCCCCACCTACAAGAAACTGTCTTTATTTGGATGAAGGGTTAAAACCCTCATCCTCCTGGATTGTTACTGTCCGGGGACAGATTTTCAGGGGTTCTGTGTTTTTACCCCCATCAGTGATACCTGGACTGAAATAAGGATAGAGTTTCTCAGTGAATGTACCAGTGAAAGTGTAGATATGGGACTTGTTATCTGAGTTATAAAAGGCCACCTTCCCTCCCTCATAATCCAGACAGACTCGAATCTTTCTCGGATTCACACTCAGATCTAAACATTTCAATGATTTATCACAAGCCTGGTATTTATTCCCCTTTCTCAGTATCATTGCCCAGTATCCGTTATCTGGATCCAGGGTGATTTTCCCTTTCCTACTGATGGATTCCTTGGCCACACCCACATCCCACTCAGTCTTGTTTCCCACCTCCACCTCCCAGGAATGTTTTCCTGATGTGAATCCCTCTGATCCCAGGACATTGACACAGTAATCAAATCTCTCCGGATTGTCGGGGAGTTGCTGCCGTTTCCCGGTGATTCTCACGGTGCTCAAGTCCTCAGACAGGAGAAGGTAAGGACTGGCTGTATTAGGGTCGAAGGTGACTGGAGCTGGGAACAGATGGACACGGATAAAATGTTAGTCAGACTCACTGTAACTTTCACAGCCGGTTAGTGATTGGGAAAATCAGCAATGATCCAGAATTAGAAATTCATCCCCCGGGGAAGAGTTTAAACAGCGCACAGGGGAAAGGGGAAGACACTGCCCGGGGGGAAGGTTTTACCCGGACACCACACCCTGCAGTGAGGCTGAGGAAACCCCGTTCCAGAGAGAGAAATGGAGACGGCTGGGGGGCGGGGTCAGTCTGGGGGCGGGGCCAGGGTGAGGGGCGAGGCTACTCGGGGGCGGAAGCAGGCAGGGCCTGAGTGGGGGGCGTGGCATGGGTGAGGGCGGGTCAATGCTGGGGGTGGGGCCGGAGGGAGCCTGGGGGCGGGGTCAGATTGGGGGCGGGGCCAGACCCTAGAAGAACTGAATGAGGGATCTGTCAAAACGATGGAAGAGAAACAGAGAGAGAGACAGAGCGACAGGCAGAGAGAGGGGGGCTCGTCTGCTGGTGACACGAATGCGACCCCTGAAGGTGCCTCCCCTCCTGTGTCCTGATGCGACCCGGAGGGACCTGCCATCCTGTCCAATGGCTGCAAGAGAGAGAAAGCTGGACTGGGAGAACAGGGACATGAACCACAGAGAGAGACAGAGAGAGACAGAGAGACAGAGACGGAGTGAAGGCAACATCAGGTTGTTACAGAAACAAGCAGCCACACTTGGACCGTGCTGAATACAAGAGACGGATTAAAGAGCGAGAGAGTCAAGTCAATGGTGGTTTAGTCTGTGCCGTGTCCCCGGGGCTGGTTGGAGAAGTGAGTGTTCCTCAGTTTGAGGGATAGTGAGTTAGAAACCGGACAGTCCGGCAGCCCCTGTTAGAAGCCCCTGATCCACCAAAACCTGTGGCTCCCCTTGTACAGCGGAGGGAAACTCCAGTCACTGATGACGGGGCCCCACCGAGGGGGCAGCGAGAGGGGAAGCGCTTTAAACCCGGGGAAAAGCAGATCATCCCGACCTGTTTCAATTGTGGGGGAAGTGGACAGTTTGTCCGAGAGTGGAGGAAACCAATGAAGGGCCAGAGTCAGGGGACTCGGAGTCGAGAGACACCCGAGACAAACACCCCGAGTTTCCAGAAATCCCACAGATGAATGAAATGGTGTCAGCACGAAAACACTCCCCAGGGTCAGGTCCATGTGGCCCAGTGAGAGGGTGTCCCGGGAAATTCAGCAGGAAGGGACTGTACCCAGCCTGAGTATCCTTGTCCACTCAGGTATGATGAGTGTGATAGACAATGTGTAGATATTATGGTGGAGGGAGAGAAAGGTAGTAGAGACAGGAGTGTCCAACACGGGAGTAGATTCACCCTCTCCTCTGATCTACAGGAGGATCCATTATATTGGGAAGATTTACAGCTGATACGGGGCTGGAGCGATATCCAAACCCTTAGGTTTTAGGGTGGGACCCCCTCCAGACAAAGTGGACATGGGTTTTAGTGAGATGGCGGCCATTGGGGGGCTGGATCGGCGATCAGAGGCCGGGTCCGGTCATCGGGAGGCCAACAGATACCGGGTCTGACCATCAGGTGACCGGGGGAGGTGAGGGGGGGATGCGCTTGTCAACCAATCTCCCGGCAGACTGAGAAATCAGTGCATGTGCACTCGCCCCACCAACGGAAATCCCTTGACTCTGTGATACACTCAGTGCCGCAAATTCATTCAACTAAACTCGCCCAAAAAACAGATGGGAAAATCCCCCGTATTCCCACCTGTTGGGAGCTTAGTATTTGGGGAAAATCATCCCGCCCCCGTGTCCCAGCCGCAAAACCAACTGACCTTAAGGTCGTGGAGAAAGAGCTGGAAAAGGCAGTAGCCTCTCTAGTGGAACAGGGAGTATTGGGACTGAGATGACAAATGTGAAAAGGCTTTCATTAAACTGAAAATGGACTTGCAGACTGGCCCAGCTCTGGGAGCTGTGGACCCCGACAAGGACTTTTATCTGGAAGCTGCAGCCACTGACATCAGTTTCAGTGAAGTCCTTCTGCAGGAAACAAACAGTCACTTGTGACCGGGAACCGATGTGAGCAGAGTCCCAGCAGACCTGGAAAAGGGATTTTCCACCTGTGAGGGACATCTGTTAGTGAGCTGTTGGACAGTGAAACATTTTACTGTTTTCACCCACACCCAGTCTCTTACATTACTGACCCACCACAATCCAATCCAACTATTGCTGGACACGAAAATCACAGAAGAAACAGGATCTAGTGTCAGAATAACCAGCTGGACTTTATTACTAAGTGGGAAACACATTAAGGTGAACAGAATGGATGGCCCTAAACTCACAGCTCATCTCAACTATCCGGGAGAAGCCCATACTTGTACCGTACAGGGTGTTTGGGAAACTGGGGGAGGATTCAGGGCAGGAATCCACCCTGAGGGATGAGATATTTATGTTGACGGCTCCAGTTTTGTGGAAGAAGGAAAAAGAAAAACAGAATGCTGGATTAATGATCCACAAAGGGAGGTTGAATGGACAATATCCCTTCCCAATACTGTGTGTTCAGCAGGTGGAGCTGGTCACTGTGACTCTCTGATCTGTCAATTCTGTATTTTAACTGAAAATTGACTGAAGTAAAATCTAATCCGTTACAAATACAATTGTATATTTATTTTAAAAAGACCAGTCCTTTCTACTAATGATAGAGAGCTGTTTAATAGCTGGTGTCAGGAAGCTCACACCCACCTGTATTAATCACTGTCAGCATCTTTTTCCACACTCTGTACTGCAGTGAGCAAATGTACTTCCCCACATTTATTAAAGGGTAAACCTTCTGTGGTTTTGGGAGAGTTCGCTTCACTCTGAAACAGGAGATAAAGGTCAGTGTTGGATCATTCCAGACTGGGGGAGAAATATGTTAGAAATAAAAATCACATCAAGGGTGTAAATTTTACCTTTTCTGTATATCCGGAAATTTCTGTGGAACAAGAACAATTATTACTGTTTATGTTTGGAGAACATTTTATCACAAAAAGTAAAGTAAGAGACTGGATTCCACAGAAAAGTACATTTTACATTTAGAAAGTTATGGGACTGCCTCTTCCTGTCCTCACTGGACCGTGAGTTACTCCACAATATTACAAATGGGTCGATCTTCCTGCTCAACATGACTCACAGAGTGGGATTTTCCAGCTGCACTCACCCCTCATCCAGAAAATCCCACCCGAGGTCAACGGACTTGTGCATGATTCGCTCCCTACCCACTACAATTCCCATGGTGCGCAGGATGTGAACCTTTCCCCTGCAGAGTTACAATCCAATTGTAAAATCCTAATCACTATCCAATAACTGGAATTAATTGATTGTTTAAAGAGATTCACTTTAATGTTTTCATTTTATAGTTTGTATGTGTCCTGGACACAAATGTTTCTGTGAATCTTTCCCAGTGTTATCCAATAGAAATCACTGACTATCCGAGAAAGACGGGTAAAGCTCCAAAGTTAGTTTTACGTTCAGCCTTGGGGCTCATCAAACTTGTGAACTAGCTAGATGGACTCAGAATTGGCTTGGCCATAGAAGACAGAGGATAGCGGTGTTTTTCTGAATGGAGGTCTGTAACTGGTATGTTCCGCAGGGATCAGTGATGGGACCTCTGTTGTTTGTAATATATATAAATGACTTGGAAGAAAACATAGTTGGTCTGATTAGCAAGTTTGTGGATGATACTAAGTTTGCTGGAGTTGTGGATAGTGATGAAGATTGTCAGAGAGTACAGCAGGATACAGATAGGCTGGACAATTGGGTGGAGAAATGGCAGATGGAATTTAATCCAGACAAATGTGAAGTGATGCATCTTGGTAGATCCAATTCAGGTGAGAGCTATAAAATAAATTCCAGAACAATCAGGAGCATAGACACACAGAGAGGTTTGGGTGTGCAGGCCCACAGATCCCTAAAAGTGTCAGCAAAGATGCAAAAGGTGGTGAAGAAAGCATATGGCATGCTTACCTTCATTGGCCAGGGCATCGAGTATCAAAGTTGGCAAATTATGTTAGTTATATTAAACGTTGGTTCACCCAGATTTGTAATATGTGTCCAATTCTGGTCACCACACAACCAGGAAGATGTGGAGGCTTTGGAGACAGAAAAGGTTTACCAGGATGTTTCCTGGTATGGAGGGTATTAGCTATGAGGAGAGATTGAATAAAGTGGGATTGTTCTCCCTGGAAAGACGGAGGCTGAGGGACGACATGAATGAGGTTTATAAAATTATGAGGGGCATAGATAAGGTGAATGTTTGGAAGCTTTTTCCCAGGACACAAATGACAATTATGAGGGGCACAAGTTCAAGGTAAGAGGGGAAAGGTTCAGTGGAGACGTGCGGGGGAAGTTTTTTTACACAGAGGACAGTATTGGCCTGGAATGCACTGCCATGGGCGTTGATTGAGGCAGATACATTTGCGACATTTAAAACTCATCTGGATTGACACATAAACATACAGGGAATAGAGAGATACAGGCAGTTGGTCTAGATAGGACGTGATTGGTGCAGGTTTGGAGGGCCGAAGGGCCTGTTCCTGTACTGTACTGTTCCTCGTTTTTTGTTCAGATAGAGTGTCAGAGCACTTAGTGTAAGCTGGAAAGCTGAAGCATACAGAATGAATCCTAATGTCAGCTCCACTTGCTGTGAGTCGCACTGAGCTCAAGGAGCAACCAGCTGAGTGGGAACTCCATTGTCACAGGGAGCGGCTTTCAGCTGAGATGTTAAACTGAGCTCTCTGCTGTCTGTTCAGGTGAAGGTAAAAGGTCATAAGACTGGAGCAGGAGAAGGTCTTTGACAGAATATTGCGCACCTACATGATGTATGTGCTCTCCAAAATGGGGTTTGGGAGAGAATCTGAATCCAACTGCTCTACACAAACACCAGTAGTGCAGTTTCAGTTAATGGGTGAGAATCAGAAAGCTTTCCAATTAAATCTGTAGTCAGGTAGGGCTGCCCCTCTCTCCTGTTTGTGTGTTGTATAGAATCATTTGCTGAGTCCACCAGGAAGAATTCAAATATAAGAGCAGTGACAATCCCAGTCAGCAGAGGCTCTGTGCTTGGATGATGTTGCCATCTTTTGCTCGGATCCACTGTTGATGCACAAACATCAACATCTGCAACCAGTTCAAACAGGCCTTGGAAGCCATGGTAAATCGTGGGAAGAGTGAGGCCATGTTCTTTGGGAACTGGGTGGATCAACAATTAGTCTCCTTTACTGTCAAACCAGGCAGCCTGAGGATGCTGGAAATATGGTTTGGAGGGATCAGGGCATGCATTAGAATCTGGAGAGAGCGAGTAGCTATAATGAACCAAAACCTGGGTATATGGGAATGATGCTCCCTCTCCATTGCAGGCAAGAAGCTGGTCATCAGGTGTGAGGTACTCTCAGTATTGCTGTACATGGCACAGGTCAGACTCGTTCCCCACTCCTGTGTGTGGCAATCACGCAAGCCATTTTCTGCTGCATTTGGGGGTCAAAAATGGACCATGTTTGTAGTGATATACAAACCTCTAGATAAAGGGGAGAAAAGCATGCAAAACATTGTCCTAATCCTGATGGCCTCCTTTGTGTCTGGCTGCATGAAGCTGTGCGTAGATCCTCGGTATGCAAACATTAGGTGTCTCTACGTACTGAGGTTCTATCTGTCCTCAGTATTGTAAAGAATGGGTCTGGCCACATTGCTGCAGAATATTCCAAGTATTTAGACCGTGCCATACCACCTTCCTTCATGGAAACGTTTATGTGGAGAAACATCTTTGATGATAAACCCATCTGGCAGTGGTCAGCGTGCCTAGAGGCCCTGAAGGGAAAGGAGATGGTGGATCCTGTTGGGATGGTTCCCTGAGCAGACTGTTAAGGTCATGTGGCAGAACACCTCATCACCAGAAATTTCTAGCAAGTACCAAAACCTAACTTGGCTGGTAGTGAGAAAGGCCCTCCCGTCAGATCCTTCCTATAGGCGTGAGTCTCACCCTATCTGCATATTGCCCTTGAAGAGACTGTTGTCCACCCCCTTGTGAAATGAGCCTTTGCAAAGAAGGTGTGGAGAGAGATGAGGTGGTTTTGTCAAGATTCATCATGAGCAGCTCCGTGATGCGGGACTCTGTGCTCTACGGGCTGTTCCCAGGGATACACTCCAATATAGAACATAGAACATAGAACATAGAACATTACAGCGCAGAACAGGCCCTTCGGCCCACGATGTTGCGCCGACCAGTTACAAAAACAATGACCCACTAGCCTATACCAATCCCTTTTCGTCCATAAACCTATCCAGAGATCTCTTAAACGCCCCCAAACTAGACGCATTTACAACTGCAGCAGGCAGGGCATTCCAATCCTTCACCACCCGCTGGGTAAAGAACCTACCCCTGACATCCGTCCTGTAGCTACCCCCCCTTAATTTAAAGCCATGCCCCCTCGTGCTAGCTTTCTCCATCCGAGGAAAAAGGCTATCACTATCCACCCTATCTAAACCTCTAATCATCTTATATGTTTCAATAAGATCCCCTCTTAGCCGCCTTCTTTCCAACGAAAACAACCCTAAATCCCTCAGTCTCTCCTCATAGGACCTCCCCACCATACCAGGCACCATCCTAGTAAACCTCCTCTGCACCCTCTCCAACGCCTCCACATCCTTCTTGTAATGCGGGGACCAGAACTGCACACAGTACTCCAAGTGTGGCCGCACTAGAGTAGTGTACAGTTGCAACATTACACTGCGACTCCTAAATTCAATCCCCCTACCAATAAACGCCAAGACACCGTACGCCTTCTTAACAACCTTATCTACTTGATTCCCAACTTTCAGGGATCTATGTACACACACACCTAGATCCCTCTGTTCATCCACACTATTCAAAGTCCTCCCGTTAGCCCTATACTCGACACATCTGTTGCTCCTACCAAAGTGAATTACCTCACACTTCTCCGCATTAAATTCCATCCGCCACCTCTCGGCCCAGCTCTGCAACCTATCTAAGTCTCCCTGCAGACTATGACACCCTTCCTCACAATCTACCACACCTCCAATTTTGGTGTCATCAGCAAATTTACTAATCCACCCAACTATACCCTCATCCAGATCATTAATAAAAATTACAAACAACAGTGGCCCCAAAACAGATCCCTGAGGCACACCACTCGTAACTGTACTCCATGATGAATATTTACCATCCACCACCACCCTCTGTCTCCTATCTGATAGCCAATTCCTGATCCAACTTCCTAGATTACCCACAATCCCATACATCTGCATTTTCTGCAGAAGCCTACCATGGTGAACCTTATCGAACGCCTTACTAAAATCCATGTATACCACGTCAACTGCCTTACCCCCATCCACCTCTTTGGTCACCTTCTCAAAAAACTCAATAAGGTTAGTAAGGCACGACCTACCCGCTACAAAACCATGTTGACTATTTCTAATCAATTCATTACACTCCAAATAACTATAAATCCTATCCCTAATAATTTTTTCTAAAACCTTGCCCACAACAGAAGTAAGACTCACCGGTCTATAATTCCCGGCAAAGTCTCTGTTCCCCTTCTTAAACAATGGGACAACATTCGCTATCCTCCAATCCTCCGGGACTACACCAGAGACCAATGACGACCTGAAGATCTGAGCCAGAGGCTCTGCAATCACCTCTCTAGCCTCCCAGAGAATCCTAGGGTAGATCCCATCCGGACCAGGGGACTTATCTATTTTCAGCCCCTCAAGAATTTCCAGCACATCCTCTTTATCAACCGTAATACTGTCTATTTTACACCCCTGCAACCCAATGTCCTCCTCAGCTATATTCATGTCCCCCTGCGTGAACACCGAAGAGAAATATTGGTTCAATACTTCTCCAATCTCCTCCGGTTCCACACACAACTTCCCCCTGCTGTCTGTAACTGGCCCTAATCTTGCCCTGACCAACCTTCTGTTCTTGACATACCTATAGAACGCCTTAGGATTCTCCTTAATCCTATCAGCCAAAGTCTTCTCATGTCCTCTTTTAGCCCTTCTCAACTCACTCTTCAACTCCCTCCTAGCCAATCTAAAGCTTTCTAGTGCACTATCTGAGCCCTCCAATCTCATCCTAACATAAGCCTCCTTTTTCTTTTTAACCATCGACTCAACTCTTTTAGTGCACCACGGTTCCCTAGATCTACCAAATCCACCATGCCTGACAGGGACATACCTATCAAGGACTCGCAGTAGCTGCTCCTTGAAAAAACTCCACATTTCAGACGTTCCCAGTCCCTGTAATCCCCTAATCCAATCCATGCTTCCTAATTCACTCCTGATAGCCTCATAATCGCCCTTACCCCAGCTAAAATTGCTGACCCGAGGTTCATGCCTATCTCTTCCCATCACTAAGGTGAACGTAACCGAATTGTGGTCACTATCACCAAAATGCACACCAACTTCCAAGTCTAGCACCTGGTCTGGCTCATTTCCCAGCACCAAATCCAATATAGCCTCACCTCTAGTTGGCCTGTCTACATACTGAGACAAAAAACCTTCCTGCACGCTTTGTACAAACACTGACCCCTCTAGCGAGCTAGAACTATAGCAACTCCAATCAATATTCGTAAAGTTAAAGTCCCCCATAACAATTACCCTATTACTTTCACTCCTAACCAGGATTGTCTCCGCAATCCTTTCCTCAACCTCTCTAGAACTTTTAGGAGGTCTATAAAAGACTCCCAACAGGGTGACCTCTCCTCTCCTATTTCTAATCTCCGCCCATACTACCTCAACTGACAAGTCCTCATCAAACTTTCTCTCCGACACTGTGATACAGTCCTTGACTAGCAATGCTACCCCACCCCCCCTTCTACCTTCTTCTCTACTCCGACTAAAGCATTTGTACCCCGGAACCTGCAACATCCATTCCTGACCCTGCTCTATCCAAGTCTCAGAAATGGCCACAACATCAAAGTCCCAGGTACTGATCCACGCTGCAAGTTCATCCACTTTATTGCAAATACTCCTCGCATTAAAGTACACGCATATAATCATCAGCTGCTGCTGGAGAATCATCAACTCAGTGAAAGACACTCTTTGGTCTGCCCGAAACTTGTTGGCCTTCCAGCGCAAGAAACTGCAGACTGGCACATTCCAAAACTCAGGACAACGTGCTGAGGGACGCACTGAAGCTTGGGGCAGCTGCTGCAGAATCCCACTGGGGAAGGTCACTGTCTAAGACCTTTCAACCAAAGTAAAGTGAGGGGAGCAGAACCCCCTTGGACCGAATGAGTCACTGAATGTATACGGTAAATATTATCCTTACCACAATTGTATTCATGCAACTCAGGGTGCAACTTGATCTCTGTAGATAATCTTTCAATACCTTTGCACCATCTGCAAGGGCCATTTTGAAATGTCCATAATGTTTCTTTGTGTTGAAGCAGCTCAAAGTTTAACAGAATGTAGATAAAGAAGCTGAATAATTGCACTTTGTGTGATGGTCATTTTGAAATGTTTGGAGTGTTCTTTCAGATATTATGAATAAAGTATATTTTTGCAATCATAAAGCAAAGCCTGGCAGGATCCTGGATTGTTGTTCCCAGTCTCAGACCAACTGCTGTACTGGAAATGTACACTCAGGGGAGAATGGTCTGACCATTCTGAGGGTTTCTCACTCTGTATGAAGCTGATTTTCTGCATTGTTTAATTTGATGAAACTATCCCTCCATAATATTACACTAAACAAGCTCCAGATTTAGTTATTTCCATGTTAAAGACAGCCATTAGTGATCTTAGTGTGAGACAGAGAAATCCAAATGTCACAGGTGATTGGGGTAATTTTGGTCAGTGAGTTTTATTTTCTAGATTTTGATGACACAACCTGCTCATTCTTCAAGACAGTGAAGCAGAGAAAAATAAAGAAAGAGTTACCGTTAAAAACTTGATGTTGTCCTGTTCACTCAGCTCTTGTTCAATATTCTGAACAGTGACTGAAAGCGATGAGATTTCCTCCGTTATCTTCTCAATCCTCTCCTTCATCTCCTGACTCTTTTTCTCTTTCTCCAGTTTCAGATCTTCCAACACAATCCTCTCTTCCTCACGGAGAAACTGGTGAAGTTTTTCAAATTCAGCTTTAATCTGTTTCTCTGTCTTTATGCTTTGGTCCTTTAGAAAATATCAGTGAGATTGAAAAATCAAATGAGGATGTTTAAAAGGTTGTTCAGCCTGAGCAGTTCTGTCCATATCAGAATATTAAAGAGAAAAACTTCCCAATCCTGTTAATTTCCAATCTTGTTAATTTCCAATCCTGATAATTTGACAAAGAACAATGAAAATTACAGCACAGGAACAGGTCCTTTGGCCCTCCAAGCCTGCACCGACCGTGCTGCCCAAGTGAACTAAAACCCCCTACCCTTGCAGGGACCATATCCCTCCATTCCCATCCTATTCATGTATTTATCAAGATGCCCCTTCAAATTCCACTGCTTCCACTACCTCCCCTGGCAACGAGTTCCAGGCACTCACCACCCTCTATATAAAAAACTTGCCTCGTACACTCCTTTAAACCTTGTCCCTCGCACCTTCAACCTACGCCCGCTAGTAATTGATTCTTCGACCCTCGGAAAAAGCTGCTGACTAACCATTCTGTCCATGCCTGTCATAATGTTGTAGACTTCTATCAGGTCTCCCTGATGATCTGGAGGAGGGAACCGAGTGTAGGGTGTCGAAATTTGCTGACAACACCAAGATTGGTGGAACGGCAAATTGCGCGGAGGGTAGATAGGCTGGGCGAATGGGCCAGGAAATGGCAAATGGAATTTAATGTTGGCAAGTGCGAGGTGGTCCACTTTGGTAGGAATAATGGTAGGAAGGATTATTACTTACGTGGCGAAAAACTGCAGCAGGCGACGGTGCAGAGGGACCTCGGGGTCCTTGTGCATGAGTCGCAAAAACCCAGCCTGCAGGTGCAGCAGGTGGTCAGGAAGGCTAATGGGATGCTGGCCTTCATAGCGAGGGGGATTGAATATAAAAGTAGGGAGGTCTTGCTGCAGCTGTATAGGGCATTGGTGAGGCCGCAGCTGGAGTACTGTGTGCAGTTTTGGGCGCCGCACTTACGCAAGGATATTTTGGCCTTGGAGGGAGTGCAGAGGAGGTTTACTAGGCTGATACCGGAGTTGAGGGGGTTGAGCTATGAGGAGAGGCTGAATAAACTAGGCTTGTACTCGTTAGAGTTTAGAAGAATGAGGGGAGATCTCATTGAGACATATAAGATGATGAATGGGATGGATAGGATAGAGGTGGAGAGACTCTTCCCGCTCAGAAAGGACAGTAGGACTAGGGGGCACAGCCTCAAGATAAAGGGGAGGCGGTTTAGAACGGAGTTGAGGAGGAACTTCTTCACTCAAAGGGTGGTGAATCTCTGGAATTCTCTGCCCGTTGAAGTGGTGGAGGCTGCCTCGTTAAAAATTTTTAAGACGCGGGTTGATGAGTTTTTGATAAGCGAGGGGATTAAGGGTTATGGGGAGAGGGCGGGAATGTGGAACTGAGCCACGACAGATCAGCCATGATCTTATTGAATGGCGGGGCAGGCTCGAAGGGCTAGATGGCCTACTCCTGCTCCTATTTCTTATGTTCTCCCCTCAACCTCCGTCGCTCCAGTGAGAGCAAACCAAGTTTCTCCATAGCTAATTCTTGTAGCTAATGCTCTACATACCATCCTGGTAAATTTTTTCTGTACCCTCTCCAAAACCTTCACATCCTTCTGGTAGTGTGCCGACCAGATCTGAACACTATATTCCAAGGGCACTGCAGCCTATTGTGCTGACAGTCCGGCCTTCGCAGGGCAGGTTAACTAAGATTCTGTAAAGCTGCAACATGACTTGCCAATTTTTAAACTCAGTGCTCCGGCTGATGAAGGTAAGCATGCCGTATGCCTTCTTGACTACCTTCTCTACCTGCATTGTCACTTTCAGTGACTTGTGTACCTGCACACCCAGATCCCTGTGCCTATCAGTACTCTTACGGAATCTGCCATTTACTGTATATTTCCCGTCTGTATTGGACCTTCCAAATGCATTACCTCACATTTGTCCGGATTAAACTCCATCTGCCATCTCTCCGTCCAAGTGTCCAACCAATCTATATTTTGCTGTATCCTCTGACAGTCTCCATCGCTATCCACAATTCCACCAACCTTTGTGTCACCCACAAACTTATTAGTCAAACCAGTTATATTTTCCTCCAAATCATTTATATATATATTACAAACAGCAAAGGTCCCAACACTGATCCCTGAGGAACTCCACTTGTCACAGCCTTCCATTCAGAAACACACCCTTCCACTGCTACCCTCTGTCTTCTATGACCAAGCCAGTTGGGCTGTTTATCTGATTTATTTTATATAAAGAATATTATTCCTTAATGTAGTGACATCTAGTTAATCGATTAGATTTTTAGACAAATGATTACCAGATGGTCACTTATTCAAGAGAGGGAGCTTTAACTGGGGGCTCGAGTTGCTGATTTCTCTGTTTGCTTTAGTAGGGACTATTTTTTGATTTAAAGCCTAGGTTTTCAATTCTTTCTCAAATAAAAACACCTTTTGTATGGCCTGATGTTACTCTCAGGGTGCACCCGAAGTCAGTGTGGGTGGGAGCAGATGTGAAACTGTTCCTGTTGTTAATGTGAGATTACACTGGGTGACCAATTCAGGCCTGGCCAGAGTGTAACGCGTCTGCTAGTTGGGCTAACACTGTGCGCAGGTGTGAATGTGTCGGGCACTGGGTCCAATGAGGAACGGGCAGGAGGTTTAATTCTGAGGAGACAATTCCCTGAAGACTGGCTGGAGTTGTGGGGGAAGCTGAGTGAGGTTTATTTAACAGTTATAAATAGCTGTGTACAGTCACTCCATCAGCACCAGGAGGGCAGGGAAAGCGTGTGGGCAAGTTGGGTGGGCTACCTGCCCCCTGTTTCACCAATGCGTGCCTGGATGGACTAGTGCAGGATGTCAGTGCCAAGTGGCACATTTGGATGCTCAGGGAAAGAAAGTGCCCCACCTGACAAAGAAGGCCTGGTCGGAGGCTACCACCCAGGTCAGTGGGCACCAGGTTGTGGTGCTGTACCTAGCTGCTGTGCTGCAAAAGGTTCAATAATCTTCTGTGGTTGATAAGAGTTAGTGCAGAGATGGCATGGACCTGTGTAGAGGTGTAGTTAGGTGTTCATTCTCCTCAGTGCTCAGGGGTCTGAGTATGTGTATCAACTGCACTGAAACCTGCCCTGCTAAGGCTGGACTGTCAGCACAATAGGCTGTGGTGCTTTGCAGGCGAAGGTGTGCCAGTGTTTAATGGTCTGCCAATTGCCAATGTGAGGGAGGGGACATTGTGAATGAACCTTAAGAAAGATGGAACTCTCCCCTGTCAGGTGAAGACAAGTCACAAAGCTGCAGAGTGCCGCTGAGCCAGTGGGGGAATCCCCAATCTGCTGGTCCTCACTCGGAGTGAGAGAAATGTTCTCGAGTTGAATTTCCACCAGCCAGCTCATTCCTCCAGTCCTGGTGAGATCTGGGATGAAGGTAAGAGTGCAGGTCCCAGATGTGTGTGCCATAGGAACATGTCATGGGACCCTCATTAGAAAGTGAGCTGCCCAGCCAGAGTGGCCTCTGAAGCTCCAATACAGACAGTGCAACATCACTCCAGTGTCTCAACAGGCAGCCTTGCATGTGTAGTGACGTTGATGATGGAATTGACTGATGTGGCTTCTTTCCACAGATGAGCCAACTGCACCAGCCGCAGTCCACCCCGAACACCTCCCCCTAAGTGCCAAGGGAACATTGCTCCGGCGCCTGTGTCACACTGCACCTCAGAGCCAGGCATCAGTTCAGATACTCACATGTTGGTGGGTGTTAGGTCATCACCTTTACAGGTGGTGCACAGTGGTGAGGGTCCAGCACACCCACATGAGGAGATGGAAGAGGCAAAGTGATCCCAGGATGCCGACATTGGGAGCACTGCTGAAGACCAGGACCATGCTGAGTCCGGGGCAGATGATGAGCCTCTGAAGCTGCATATCCAGCGGGATGCGTGGGTAGAAAGGGCAGAGATCCACGAGGATCTGAATGACATGGTCTCCATCATTGAGGAATCCGTGTGGAACCTGAGCACTGTGTTAACCCTGAGCACTGAGTGCACAGCCTCCTCAATTGACAGAGTGACGACTGGAGAGACAGCTTAACGGACACCCTCAGGAATTCCAGGGGAAGTGTTTGAACCTGCAAACCAGCGCACTGACTGCGACCTCAGGAGATCACTGCCAGTGTGAGTGATGGATGAGGAACCAAGTGTCTCTGCTAAGTGCTGTCCATCACTGATGAGCAGAGAGGTCCAAATGCAATTCACGCTGCTGGATGAGCTTCCTGTTGTTTCTATGGTTCCTCAGGGTTAGGCAAGGTGAGTTACTGGTCAAATTTTTCAAAGTGTGTCCATAGGTCTAAGGGTAGTCAAACAAATGGCAGGGTCCATGGGGAGACGTGTCAGCTGTGTAAGGTGCAATATGTGGGAGTTCCTGGAGACACAGCATCTCCGGAGAGTCCACATCTGCACCAAATGTCTGGAGTTGCAGCGTTTGAGGGCCCGGGTTTGGCAACTGGAGTTGAGGCTGGAGGATTTATTTTTAGTGAGGGAAAATGAGGCACTAATGAATAGGAACCAGATTCAAGAGGGGATCCCAGAGCCAAAGAGGGGGGATGGGTGGGTTACAGTTAGGAAGGGGAAAAAGAAGAGGAGTAATGTTCCAAAGACTACCCCAGGGGTAGTCTCTCAAGATAGCAGGGGTAAGGCACCAACTGAGGTGGAAAGGGCACAAAGGGAAGAGGAAAATGCCTCAGAGGGAAGGAAGGGGGCTGGATGTGAGATAGTGGTGGGGGACAGGAGGGTTAGAGGAATTGATAGGCGGTTCTGTGGGCAAAAGCGGGACTCCAGGATGGTGGTCTGCCTCCCTGGAGCAGGGGTACAGGATGTGTCGGAGAGGGTAGAGGGAATGTTGAAGTGCCAAGGGACCCAGGCGGATGTAATTATACATGTAGGAGAGAACGACATAGGAAGGAAGAGTAGGGGGGAAATACTTACGCAGTTCAGGGAGTTGGGAGCCAGGCTGAAGTGTAGGGCCTCCAGGGTGGCGATCTCTGGGCTGTTGCCAGTGTCATGATGTGGGTATGCCGGCGTTGGACTGGCGTAAACACAGTAAAAAGTCTGACAACACCAGGTTTTAGTCCAACCTATTTATTTGATAATATACTCGCAAGCTTTCGAGGGGTTACCCTCTTCGTCAGGTGAATGGAGAGTTCTGGCCTCAGACAGAGCATATAAAGCACAGACAGTTTAGAGATTACTGATTAAAATGCGAATCCTTACACCTAACCTGCTGTTCAAGACCTGAAGTGGCTGATAATGTGAGTGGTAGGAGCACTGATCACAGTTTAAAGAGATGTGTATTGTCTCCAGACAGTACAGTAAGTGAGGTTTTGCAAACCCAGGCAAGTCACGGGGGTTACAGATAGTGCGACATGAACCCAAGATCCCTGTTGAGACCGTCCTCATGTGTGCGGAACTTGGCTATCAGTCTCTGCTCAGCGACTCTGCGCTGTCGTGTGTTGTGAAGGCCGCCTTGGAGAATGCTTACCCGAAGGTCAGAGGCTGAATGCCCGTGACCACTGAAGTGTTCGCCAACAGGAAGGGAACAGTCTTGCCTGGTGACTGTCGAGCGATGTTCATTCATCCGTTGTCGTAGCGTCTGCATGGTCTCCCCAATGTACCATGCTTCGGGACATCCTTTCTTGCAACGTATCAGGTAGACAATGTTGGCCGAGTTGCAAGAGTATTTACCATGTACCTGGTGGATGGTATTCTCACGTGTGATGATGGTATCCATGTCGATGATCCGGCATGTCTTGCAGAGGTTGCTGTGACAGGGTTGTGTGGTATTGTGGTCACTGTTCTCCTGAAGGCTGGGTAGTTTGCTGCGAACAATGGTCTGTTTGAGGTTGTGTGGTTGTCTGAAAGCAAGAAGTGGGGGTGTGGGGAGGGCCCTGGCGAGATGTTCGTCTTCATCAATGATATGTTGAAGACTCCGGAGAAGATGTCGTAGCTTCTCCGCTCCGGGGAAGTACTGGACGACGAAGGGAACTCTGTCCACTGTGTCCCGTGTTTGTCTTCTGAGGAGATCGGTGCGGTTTTTCGCTGTGGCGCATCGAAACTGCCGATCTATGAGTCGAGCACCATATCCTGTTCTTACGAGGGCATCTTTCAGGGTCTGGAGGTGTCTGTCACGATCCTCCTCATCTGAGCAAATCCTGTGTATACGGAGGGCTTGTCCATAGGGAATGGCTTCTTTAACATGTTTAGGGTGGAAACTGGAGAAGTGGAGCATTGTGAGATTGTCTGTGGGCTTGCGGTACAGTGAGGTGCTGAGGTGACCGTCCTTAATGGAGATGCGTGTGTCCAAGAATGCAACTGATTCTGGGGAATAGTCCATGGTGAGTCTGATGGTGGGGTGGAATTTGTTGATATCATCATATAGTTGTTTCAGTGATTGTTCACCATGAGGCCAGAGGAAGAAAATGTCATCGATGTATCTAGTGTACAGCATCGGTTGAAGATTCTGTGCGGTGACAGTCGATGAACCAGAACAGCCGACAGAGAGATCCGCAGTGCAACAGCCTAAGAGGAAGGAATCCAATTGGACTCCTCCGGAAGGCCGCTGCCCTCGACTGGACTTGTATGCCCAAACCATCAGGAGGTGCGTTAACACCAGATTCATCAGCCGCACTCACAAGACAGCCCCGAACATCACCCAAGCACAACGCAACGCCATCCACGCTCTCAAGACAAACCGCAACATTGTCATCAAACCAGCAGACAAAGGAGGGGCCATCGTCATACTGAACAGAACGGATTACTGTAAAGAAGTGTACCGACAACTAAACAATGAGGAACACTACAGACAATTACCCACAGATCCGACCAAAGAACACGCTCGTCAACTCAACAATCTGATCAAGACCTTTGATCCGGACCTTCAGAGCACCCTCCGTGCTCTCATTCCACGTACTCCCCGCATTGGAGATCTCTACTGCCTCCCAAAGATTCACAAGGCAAACACACCTGGCCGTCCCATCGTATCGGGCAATGGGACTCTGTGTGAGAACCTCTCCGGCTACGTCGAGGGCATCCTGAAACCCATTGTACAAAGAACCCCCAGCTTTTGTCGCGACACTACGGACTTCCTACTGAAACTCAGCACACATGGAGCAGTTGAACCAGGGACACTCCTCGTCACAATGGATGTCTCAGCGCTCTACACCAACATCCCCCACGACGATGGCATTGCTGCGACTGCATCAGTACTCAATGCTGACAACTGCCAGTTTCCAGATGCAATTTTACAACTCATCCGCTTTATCCTGGACCACAATGTCTTCACCTTCAACGACCAGTTTTTCATCCAGACACATGGAACAGCCATGGGGACCAAATTTGCGCCTCAATATGCCAACATCTTCATGCACAGGTTCGAACAAGACTTCTTCACCGCACAGAATCTTCAACCGATGCTGTACACTAGATACATCGATGACATTTTCTTCCTCTGGCCTCATGGTGAACAATCACTGAAACAACTATATGATGATATCAACAAATTCCACCCCACCATCAGACTCACCATGGACTATTCCCCAGAATCAGTTGCATTCTTGGACACACGCATCTCCATTAAGGACGGTCACCTCAGCACCTCACTGTACCGCAAGCCCACAGACAATCTCACAATGCTCCACTTCTCCAGTTTCCACCCTAAACATGTTAAAGAAGCCATTCCCTATGGACAAGCCCTCCGTATACACAGGATTTGCTCAGATGAGGAGGATCGTGACAGACACCTCCAGACCCTGAAAGATGCCCTCGTAAGAACAGGATATGGTGCTCGACTCATAGATCGGCAGTTTCGATGCGCCACAGCGAAAAACCGCACCGATCTCCTCAGAAGACAAACACGGGACACAGTGGACAGAGTTCCCTTCGTCGTCCAGTACTTCCCCGGAGCGGAGAAGCTACGACATCTTCTCCGGAGTCTTCAACATATCATTGATGAAGACGAACATCTCGCCAGGGCCCTCCCCACACCCCCACTTCTTGCTTTCAGACAACCACACAACCTCAAACAGACCATTGTTCGCAGCAAACTACCCAGCCTTCAGGAGAACAGTGACCACAATACCACACAACCCTGTCACAGCAACCTCTGCAAGACATGCCGGATCATCGACATGGATACCATCATCACACGTGAGAATACCATCCACCAGGTACATGGTAAATACTCTTGCAACTCGGCCAACATTGTCTACCTGATACGTTGCAAGAAAGGATGTCCCGAAGCATGGTACATTGGGGAGACCATGCAGACGCTACGACAACGGATGAATGAACATCGCTCGACAGTCACCAGGCAAGACTGTTCCCTTCCTGTTGGCGAACACTTCAGTGGTCACGGGCATTCAGCCTCTGACCTTCGGGTAAGCATTCTCCAAGGCGGCCTTCACAACACACGACAGCGCAGAGTCGCTGAGCAGAGACTGATAGCCAAGTTCCGCACACATGAGGACGGTCTCAACAGGGATCTTGGGTTCATGTCGCACTATCTGTAACCCCCGTGACTTGCCTGGGTTTGCAAAACCTCACTTACTGTACTGTCTGGAGACAATACACATCTCTTTAAACTGTGATCAGTGCTCCTACCACTCACATTATCAGCCACTTCAGGTCTTGAACAGCAGGTTAGGTGTAAGGATTCGCATTTTAATCAGTAATCTCTAAACTGTCTGTGCTTTATATGCTCTGTCTGAGGCCAGAACTCTCCATTCACCTGACGAAGAGGGTAACCCCTCGAAAGCTTGCGAGTATATTATCAAATAAATAGGTTGGACTAAAACCTGGTGTTGTCAGACTTTTTACTGTTGCCAGTGCCCAGCAATAGCAGGGATAAGAATAATGAGATCCTGCAGCTGAATGCGTGGCTGAGGGATTGGTGCAGGACTGAGGGTTTTAGTTTTGTTGACCTTTGGGAAGTCTTTGCAAAGGAAGGGCACTTGTATAAGAGGGATAGGGAACACTTAAATGGGAAGGGGACACATATTTTAGCTGGGAGGTTGGCTGGAGTGTTTAGGCAGGGTTTAAACTAGTATGGCGGTGGGGTGGGGAGGAGAGAGACAGCTCAGGCACTGGGAGTGAGTTGGAGGTCAGGGTAAGTCTAGATGATAGGAAAATCCCCCAGGAGAAGGAGGATCTGAGAGGGCCTGAGGGTCTTAGGTGCATCTGTTTTAATGCGAGGAGTGTGATGGGAAAGTCGGATGAACTTAGGGCCTTGATGTTCACGAGGAATTTAGATGTGGTGGCAGTGACAGAGACGTGGTTAAAGGAGGGGCAGGACTGGCAGCTAAATATTCCAGGGTATAAGTGTTTTAGGTGTGATAGGGGTGGGTTGAAAAGAGGAGGGGGAGTGGCACTCTTAGTTAGGGAGCAGATCACGGTGGTGCAGAGGGAGGATAACATGGAGGGGCTGGAAATTGAGTCTCTGTGGGTGGAGTTGAGGAATAGGAAGGGGGCCATTACTATGCTAGGAGTGTACTATAGGCCACCCAATAGCCCACGGGCAGTGGAAGAGGGTATACGTACGGACATTTTGGATAAGTGTAGGAAGAACAGGGTTGTTGTAGTGGGAGATTTTAATCTCCCTGGGATGGATTGGAAGGTGCCTAGAGCTGGGGGGTCTGATGGGGAGGAATTCGTAAGATGTGTATTGGAAGGATCCTTGCAACAGTATGTAGATAGCCTGACTAGAGAGGGGGCGATACTGGATTTAGTTCTGGGAAATGAGCCGGGTCAGGTGGTTGAGGTTGCAGTAGGTGAACATGTGGCTAATAGTGACCACAACTCCGTCTACTTTAGGATACGAATGGAAAAAGACGAGAGCTGTCCTAAGGGGAGGGTGCTAAATTGGGGGAAGGCTAGATACAGCCGGATTAGGCAGGAGCTTAGGGATACAGACTGGGATAGGCTGTTGGAAGGCAAGACCACGTTAGGCATGTGGGAGTCTTTCAAGGGAAAACTGCAAAGGGTGCAGGAAAGGCATGTGCCAGTTAGGAGAAAGGATGGGAAAGGTAGGATTAGGGAACCGTGGATTACTAGAGATATAGAAGACCTGGTTAGGAAGAAACGAGAGGCATATGTCAGGTCTAAGCAGCTGGGAACGGAGAGAGCGTTGGAGGAATACAGAGACAGAAGGAGGGATCTCAAACGGGGAGTTAGGAGAGCAAAGAGGGGGCATGAGATGGCTTTGGCAGGTAGGGTTAAGGAGAATCCAAAGGCGTTTTACTCCTATCTTAAGAACAAAAGGGTGGCTAGGGGTAAAATCGGTCCTCTCAGGGACAAACGTGGGGAATTGTGCTTAGAGGCAGAGGGAATGGGGGAGATCCTGAATGAATACTTTGCGTCGGTATTCACGAAGGAGAGGGGCTTGATGTCTGGTACGGTCATTGAGGGAGCAGTAGACCAATTGAAAGATCTATCGATTATGAGGGAAGAAGTGTTAGGGCTTTTAGATGGCATTAAAACCGATAAATCTCCGGGGCCCGATTGCATTTATCCTAGGCTGCTTGGAGAGGCGCGGGATGAGATTGCTGGGCCTCTGACGTGAATCTTTGTCTCTTCTTTGGACACAGGTGTGGTCCCAGAGGACTGGAAGATAGCGAACGTGGTACCGTTGTTTAAAAAGGGTAGGAGGGATAGCCCGGGTAACTATAGGCCGGTGAGCTTAACGTCAGTGGTAGGTAAGTTGATGGAGAGGACTCTTAGGGATAGGATGTATGTGCACGTTGCGATCTGATTAAGGATACGCAGCATGGCTTCGTCAAGGGGAAGGCTTGCCTTACAAATCTGGTAGAATTCTTTGAGGAGGTGACAAAAACGGTCGACAAAGGATGAGCCGTTGATGTCGTCTATATGGATTTCAGTAAGGCGTTTGACAAAGTTCCTCATGGTAGGTTGGAACAGAAGATTAAAGCTCATGGGATATGTGGTCAGGTATCTTGATGGGTAGAGAACTGGCTTGCAAAGAGGAATCAGAGTAGTAGTGGAGGGGTCTTTTTGTAGCTGGAGGTCTGTCACTAGTGGTGTGCCACAGGGCTCAGTACTGGGACCTCTTCTCTTTGTAGTGTATATAAATGATTTGGAAGAGGGGGTAGGTGGTGTGATCAGCAGATTTGCTGATGACACCAAGATGGCTGGATTGGCGGGCAGTGAGGAGCAGTGTCTGGCAATACAGCGGGATATTGATAGGCTGGTTGATTGGGCAGATACATGGCAAATGGAGTTTAATCCGGATAAATGTGAGGTGATGCATTTTGGCCGGAATAATGTAGGGGGGAGTTATATGGTAAAGGGTAAGCCTGTAAGGAGTATAGAATCGCAGCGAGACCTGGGGGTGCAAGTGCACAAGTCTTTGAAGGTGGCAGTGCAAGTGGAGAGTGTGATGAAGAAAGCCTATGGTATGTTAGCCTTTATAGGAAGGGGTATAGAATATAAGAGCTAGAGTCTAATGTTGCAGTTGTACAGAACGTTGGTTAGGCTGCATTTGGAGTACTGCGTCCAGTTCTGGTCGCCTTACTACCGGAAGGACGTGGAGACTCTGGAGAGAGTGCAGAGGAGGTTTACCAGGATGTTGCCTGGTATGGAAGGACTGGGGTATGAGGAAAGATTGAAGAAATTGGGGCTCTTTTCCCTTGAAAGATGCCGACTGAGGGCGGATCTAATAGAGGTATATAAGATTATGAAGGGTATAGATGGAGTAAACAGAGGTAAGCTATTTCCTATGATAGAGACACATAGGACAAGGGGCCATGGACTTAAGGTGAAGGGGGAGAGGTACAACACAGATATTAGAGGGAGGTTTTTCACACAGAGGGTAGTGGGGTATGGAATGCTCTGCCAAGTAAGGTGGTGGAGGCAAACACGCTAGAGTCATTTAAGAGTAACTTGGACAGGCACATGACTGGGTTGGAGATGGGTGGATATAGGAGATTGTTTTAAATAAGGGTCATTAGCAATGGGGCGTCCCTGGTAATGTAAATGGGTATGGTATGATAATGTTTTTTCTCTTTTCATTCACAGGTTTTAAGTCGGTCCACCTCGTGTCCAACGAGGGACATACACGCGATGGGTCGTACTGGGGCTGCTCTTGGTTGTTCAGGATTGGCCTAGTGCTTCATGTCGTTAGTGTGTGCCTAAACTGGACAAGATACTGGGCAAGACGACAGCTCAGTGACTATCGCTGATTGCTGTGCAGACACATGGATTTGGGCCGGTGTCTGTGGGAGTTTGCGCGTTCTCCCCGTGCTTGTGGGTTTTCTCTGGGTGCTCTGGTTTCCTCCCACACCCCAAAGATGTGCTGTTAGGCTGGTTGGCAGGAATCAATTGTCCCTAAATCAGTTTCCCTCAATCTGGATGGCCATAAAACAATAGACAGGGGTTGTAGGTGGAGAGGGGGACTGGTGGTGTTGAGATGGCGGCGTGGGCTCGTTGGGCCGAAGGGCCCGTTTCCCAGGCTGATTTTGTTCTTTGTTCTCACAGGGCATTCCGAACAAGGGCAGCAGCTTCTCCACTCTTTGCCGTGATGAAGCCACAGTTCCTGCGGAATGGCCAGCCATGGGGCTGGATTCTCCCTCCCAGCCGGACACAACTCAGGCTCCACCAGTCAGAGGACAACCACCAACGGCCACCTGGAGAGCAAAGTCAGCAGGCTGCCTCCAATGTCACTGCCAGAGAGGGGAGAAGGGGAAAGTCATGGTGAGGGCTGCACTAAGACACAGCACCCAGAGGCGTCAATCTAAGGCACCTTCAGCACAATAGGGACGTGTCATGGGTGACATTATTTGTCATTTTGAAGCTTGTGTTAGGGATGGCAAATGTATACGTTCTTTTCCTGTTAATCTAAGCTAATGTAAGCGTTTTCTTTACTGTAATGGGCTGAGGTGTTTTGAACAGTCGCCAGATGCTGCATGGGCTTGTAACTGTATAGTGTTTGCAATCCTTTGGATCAGTCAAAGTATCAGAAGCGCATCTTGAGCAATCCACTGGACCTCTGCACCACCACTCTCGAGGATGCATAAGTCCCTATCCCTGGAGAGGCGTAACCTCCAATGTCATGGACCTCAGACATTATTACAGGTTGGTGCTCTGCTTGTATACTCTAACCAATGAGTAATGGTGTCTGTGGCATCCCCACCCGCCTTGGTCTCCCTGCTGAGCCCCACCACCAACTCAGCCTGTGCCTCTCAACGGTCTCTGGCTGGGATCCTGCCTGCACTCGCCTTGCCTCCTCTCCCTCCTGTTCCTCTGTTCCTCTTCAGAGGAGATCACACCAGCTGAATACATTCTCCCCATTAGAGCAGATACAGAGGGATCACTTGCTCCAATCCTCATGGAAATTTTCTTGTGATGATGCAGTCCCGAAATGCTGAAAGGGCACGCTAATAAAAACTAAAGAATTACTGAGAAACTCAGGAACAACTCTGTACTCACACAACAATGAGCTCACAATGAGAGAAAGTGTTGCTGCTCTGTGGGCCGCATACGATTTTTACACGTGCGTGGTGATGTCGGGAAATCGTACTCAATGTCGTTTCATGAAATTTTATTCTCGAACCAGGTCAGATACACATCCAAGCATAAAATTCTGGCCCATTTCCAGACTATCAATCCTTTCTTCATTTGAAAGACCCTTATCAGGTCCCCATCTACCCCCCGCCATTCCCCATAATCTTTTTCAGAGAAAAGAGCCACAGCCAGTTCAATCTTTCCAATTTAAACTCTTTTAAATTTTAAAGTTTATTTGTTAGTGTCACGAGTCAGCTTACATTAACATTGCAATGCAGTTACTCTGAAAATCCCCGAGTTGCCACACTCCGGCGCCTTTTCGGATACACTGAGGGTACATCTAGTCAGCACATCTTTCGAACTGTGGAGGAAATGGGAGCACCCAGAGGAAACCCATGCAGAAAGGATATTATTAAACTAGAAAGTGTGCAGAAAAGATTTACTAGGATGCTACCGGGACTTGATGGTTTGAGTTATAAGGAGAGGCTGGATAGACTGGGACATTTTTCTCTGGAGCGTAGGAGGCTGAGGGGTGATCTTATAGAGGTCTATAAAATAATGAGGGGCGCAGATCAGCGAGATAGTCAATATCTTTTCCCAAAGGTAGGCATAGGTTTAGGGTGAGAGGGGAGAGGTACAAAAGTGTTTAGAGGGGCAATTTTTTCACAAAGAGGGTGGTGAGTGTCTGGAAGAAGCTGCCACAGGTAGTTGTAGAGGCAGATACAACTTTATCTTTTAAAAAACATTTAGATAGTTACAAGGGTACGATGGATACAGAGGGATACGAGCCAAATGCGGGCAATTGGGATTAGCTTAGGGGTTTTAAAAAAAAAGGGCGGCATGGACAAGTTGGGCCGAAGGGCCTGTTCCATGCTGTAAATCTCTCTGAATCTATGACTCGATGACACGGGGAGAACGTGCAGACTCTGCACAGTCAGTGACCCAAACCACGAATCGAATCCAGGTCCCTCGTGCTCTGAGACAGCAGTGCTAACCTCTGTGTCACTGTGCCATCCACATAGTTCCAGGATCAACCTTGTGAATATTTTATACATCATCTCCACTCTCTCTTTATATCTATAATATGAACACAGAATCCTGCATCTTGTAATTCTGTAAGTGTATAGAATGGAATGTAAAATAAAATCAGAAATACCTGAATGTGGGTTAATGTTTTCTCGTAATCACTTTTTACAGCGCAGCATTCCTCCTTCTTGTCCTGGACTGGCTTCAGTGAGTTTCGCAGTTCTTCCTAAACAAAAACATCAGTTAATTTGTACAATTTTCAGAAATACACACCCAAAAATTAAATAACATTTGGTTAAAATTAAAATTCTCTGAGCTCTCAGGTTTTTATGAGGCTTCACTTTCTTCACGTGCAGCAGTTTGATGTAAATTTTCAGTTTGCTGTCTGTGTAAAACTGGTGTTTGGGATCAGTCACCAGATTTAGGCACCACCTGACTTTCTACTTACACTGAAATTAGGAATATCAAAGAATAATATGTTGCTCAAGGTATGAAGTTCAACCATGCTTTGATTTTTATGTTTTAAACTGATTTAAAATAGTATTCTGATTTAAACTGAAACTGATTTAAAATAGTATTAAGTCACAGGTAGATAGATTTCTGATCGATAAGGGAATTAAGGATTATGGGGAGCAGGCGGGTAAGTGGAACTGATCCACTTCAGATCAGCCATGACCTTATTGAGTGGCGGGGCAGGCTCAAAGGGCTAGATGGCCTACTCCTGCTCCTATTTCTTATGTTCTTATGTAGTATTCAGAAATTATCTCTACTGTTAATGTGTTCATTCAACTGGTCAGCCCATTGCCTTTCTGTTTCTGCCTCTTACTAATAAACAACTCCAATGTCGACATCATAAAGTCAATAAGTGATTACCACAGAAGTTCTGTTTTTTGTAATAAAATGTTAACTTAGTGAGTTGGTCATATCTCAAAAAGTGTGACACATTCAGCAATAGTTACCATACCAGGCAGTTTGATCTATTTTGGGTTGCTTCTGAAATAGAGCAAATCAACTGGTTTTACAAGGCAGGCTTTCTTCGTGGATGCAGCTTGCTGTTGGCTGAGTTCTCAAAACATCTACAGTTGGATAAGTTGGATGCTTCTGATATCGTTTTTTCCCTTTTTGATCTTCCCATATCTGAACTAGCCTCTTAAAGTAAAGTTTATTTGTTCGTCACAAGTTGGTTTACATTAACACCTCAATGAAGTTACTGTAAAATTCCCCAAGTCGCCACACTTTGGCGCCTGTTCAGGCCAATGCTCCTAACCAGCATGTCTTTCAGACTGTGAGAGGAAACCAGATCCCCCGGAGGAAGCCCACCCAGGGAGAACATGTAAACTCCACACAGACAATGACCCAAGCCGGGAATCGAACCAGCGTCCCTGGTGCTGTGAAGCAGCAGTGCTAACCACTGTGCCACCATTCTTCAGAAGTGAAACTTAATTACTTTCATTTCGTGAGTTTACATTTTAGAATGTAAATGCAAAGTCTCCTCCTTTGAAATGTTAATACATCTTCAGACCCTTTATGTTCTATTTCACATTGTTACCAGCTTGCCCTCGGAAAGCATCTGTTTGACCTGTTGCTCATCTCATCAAAAGTACGAGCTCTAGCTACATTAACCTATCCAAACCGCCCCTGACTTTAAGCAGTCTAATAGTTTTTTAAAACATATAACCAGTCAAAAATATTCCAATTTACTGGATGTACCTGATATTTTCATGTGATCATTATTTTTCTCTAGCAGCTTGTATATTTCTTGCCTTTTGAATATCTCTGAATCTGCTCTATTATTGACAGTAGTGCCCTCACTTGACTAGGCCTCAAACTTTGCAATTTCCTCCTTAAAACTCTGTCTTTCTTCTTTGGGACATTCCAGAGAAACTACCTCTGTGACCAAAGTTTTGACCATCTGTCGTAAGATTCCCTTATCTCATAGAATCATAAAATCCCTACGATGCAGAGGGAAGCCATTTGACCCATCAGCCTGCACCGACACTCTGACAGAGCATCTTCCCCAGCCTCTATCCCCGTAACCTCACGTATTAACCCCGCTAATCCCCCTAACATATAGGTCTTGGGGACACTGAGTGGCAATTTAGCATGGCCAACCAACCTAACCTGCACATCTTTGGAATGTGGGAGGAAACCGAAGCATCGGAGAAAACCCACACAGACATGGAGAGAATGCGCAAACTCCACACAGTCCCTCAAGAATTGACCCTGGTTCCCGGCAGTGCGAGGCAGCAGTGTAACCACTGTGTGCCGCCGTGCCACCCCAATTTGGGAGGCAGGAGATTTCCCAGTGCACTGGGAGATCGGGGACCTTGTATAACGGCACGCCAAGATCTCTGCAGCTGGCTTTACCAGCGAGCTCAGGCTCCATCTCCTCCCCGCTACTGGCAAGAACCGCATTCTGGCTCTTTTTTTGCACTAAGTGCCATAAGATTGCAACTGGCAGCTCGCTGAAAACAACCATCATGGTTCTCTCTCATTTCTTGCCTGTAACTTTGAATTCTTTTGTAAACTTGCATCCTGAGGAATTAAATAATAAATATTGAGAGATACTCAAACCCAAATCTATGACTGTTCCCTGTTGAGGATTCTGTTATCTGTTTCTGTGTTTTATTTTACACAGGATCTCCTCACCTTAAACTCTTCAGCAGCTTCTTCCACTGGCAGCATCTCGTGGTTTTGATGATTTTTTGAAGTCTGACAAACGAGACAGATGGGCTGATTGTCAGTTTTACAAAATAATTTCAGCTTCTCCTGGTGACGGCTGCATTCCGGCTGAATTTTATCACCTTTATCACTTTTTACAAACAGGTCCACCATGTTGGAGAGAGTGCGGTTGGGTCTCAGATCCCTGGAGGAAGTTTCCTTTCTACAGATGGGGCAGGAGGCAGTGACAGCTTTCTCCCAGTACTGGGTTATACAGGATCGACAGAAGTTGTGATCACAGTCGATTAAAACAGGATCTTTATACAGATCGTGGCAAACAGCACAGGAAAGTTCATCTTCCATCTCGACAGACTGATCACCTTGTGTCTGCTCTGAGTAAAATGGTGATCAACGTTCAGTGAAATACTTTCAGTTTCATTTCCTGACTTCAGCAGTAATATTATTATAAACCACACCCAGAAAAGGGTGTGGAAAATACGTAACAGAAATCAGATAAACCCAAGTTAGTCACAAATTGTGTTCGGGAATCTGCCACCCTGACAGGCTGGCTCTTGTAAAAATGTAGATTTTTATTACCATAATTGTCGATCTCATGTAAAAGTCAGCCTACAACATCGAGCCAAAAAATTCAAACTCTATTTCTACTTGATGACACAGGCTGACTCTCTCACTTGCTGGCCCCCCTCACCCGCTGACCCCCCTCACTCGCTGACCCCCCTCACTCGCTGACCCCCCTCACTCGCTGACCCCCCTCACTCACTGACCCCCCCTCACCCACTGACCCCCCTCACTCGCTGACCCCCCTCACTCACTGATCCCCCCTCACCCGCTGACCCCCCTCACTCGCTGACCCCCCTCACCCGCTGACCCCCCTCACTCACTGACCCCCCTCACCCACTGACCCCCCTCACTCGCTGACCCCCCTCACTCACTGACTCTCCCTCACTGACTCTCCCTCACTCGCTCTCTCTCACTCACTGACTCTCCCTCACTCACTGACTCTCCCTCACCCGCTCTCTCACTGACTCTCCCTCACTCTGACTGTCCCTCACTCGCTCTCTCACACTCACTGACTCTCTCGCTGACTCTCACTCGCTGACTCTCCCTCACTCGCTGACTCTCCCTCACTCACTTGCTCTCTCTCACTCGCTGACTCTCCCTCACTCACTGAATCTCCCTCACTCGCTGAATCTCCCTCACTCGCTGACTCTCCCTCACTTGCTGACTCTCCCTCACTTGCTCTCTCTGACTCACTGACTCTCCCTCACTCTCTGAATCTCCCTCACTCTCTGAATCTCCCTCACTCGCTGACTCTCCCTCACTTGCTCTCTCTCACTCGCTGACTCTCCCTCACTCGCTGAATCTCCCTCACTCGCTGACTCTCCCTCGCTCGCTCTCTCTCTCGCTGACTCTCCCTTACTCCCTCACTTGCTCTCCCTCACTGACTCTCCCTCACTCGCTCAATCTCCCTCACTCGCTGACTCTCCCTCACTCGCTCTCTTTCTCGCTGACTCTCCCTTTCTCCCTCACTTGCTTTCCCTCACTCGCTGAATCTCCCTCACTCACTGACTCTCCCTCGCTCACTCTCTTTCTCGTTGACTCTCCCTTTCTCCCTCACTGACTCTCCCTCACTCTCTGAATCTCCCTCACTCGCTGACCCCCCTCACTCACTGACTCTCCCTCACTCGCTGACTCTCTCTCTCACTGACTCTCCCTCACTCTCTGAATCTCCCTCACTCGCTGACTCTCCCTCACTCGCTGACACTCTCTCTCTCGCTGACTCTCCCTTCCTCACTCACTCTCTCTCACTCACTGACTCTCTCATTTGCTGACTCTCGCCCTCTCACAATCCTTGCACTCACTGCTTCCCTATCCTGACGCTCCCAATCATGGCTTCCTTTCCAAACCCCTCCACTCTGAGCGAGGGTGAAGTGGAAGATGGGCAATAGGGAGTAAATGGGTGAAAGGAAAACAAGCTGGAGAGTCAGGCAGGGAAGCAGCGACTGGGACAGAATCTCAGGGAACGGAACAGGCTGCTCCAAAATGGCACCAATCAGGTCACCCAGGCTCCGTCACCCCGGCCCATAAACCACGGGAAAATGAAAGACTCAAAGGGCATTTTCATACCCTGTTAGTGCATGGTTTTTAACCCCTTAAAGATATTACTCAGACACCTGCCCCAGAGAGAAAATCACACTGTTCAGGGCTCTTTATTCCAAAATGGGAGAACAGAGTTTGAACATTTTGTGACTTGGGCTGCCCACCTCAGGAGTGAAAATCAGGCCTAAAGGCCCCAGTGGTTTGCAGAGTGGATCCAAATCACTAAACTGACCCTAATCTGATCAGAAATTGTAATTCTCACTCAGTGCTCTACTGTCCAATTAATTAATGTTCCCCAGGCCTCCCCATTCAACTTTTTAATTTGATTTGATTTATTATTGTCACCTGTGTTAGCATACAGTGAAAAGTGTTGTTTCTTGTGCGCTATACAGACAAAGCATACTGTTGATAGAGAAGGAAATGAGAGAGTGCAGAATGTAGTGTTACAGTCACAGCTAGGATGTAGAGAAAGATCAACTTAATGTGAGGTAGGTCCATTCAAAAGTCGGCAAGGAAGAAGCTGTTGAGTCGGCTGGTACGTGACTTCAGACTTTTGTATCTTTTCCCCGACAGAAGAAGGTGGAAGGGAGAATGTCCACGGTGCGTGGAGTCCTTAGTTATGCTGGCTGCTTTGCCAAGGCAGCGGGAAGTGTAGACAGAGTCAATGGATGGGAGGCTGGTTTGCGTGACAGTTTGGGCTACATTCACGATCTTGTGTAGATCCTTGCGATCTTGGGCAGAGCAGGAGCCATACCAAGCTGTGATACAACCAGAAAGAATGCTTTCTATGGTGCATCTGTAAAAGTTGGTGAGAGTCGTAGCTGACACGTCAAATTTCCTTGATCTTCTGAGAAAGTAGAGGTGTGGGTGAGCTTTCTTAGCTATAGTTTTGGCATGGGGAGACCAGATGAGGAGATGCTGACATTGGACTGGGGTAAACACAGTAAGAAGTCTGACAACACCAGATTTAAGTCCAACCTTAAATCTGATAGAGGGACTATCAAATAAATTGGTTGGACTTAAACCTGGTGTTGTCAGACTTCTTACTATGGGGAGACCAGGACAGGTTGTTGGTGATCTGGACACCTAAAACTTGAAGCTCTCGATCCTTTCTACTTCGTCCCTGTTGATGTAGACAGGGGCATGTTTTCCTTTACGCTTCCTGAAGTCGATGACAATCTCCTTCATTTTGTTGACTTTGAGGGAGAGATTATTGTTGCCACACCAGTTCACCAGATTCTCTTATTCCTGTACTCTGTCACGTCATTGTTTGAGATCCGACCCACTACGGTGGTGCTGTCAGCAAACTTGATAATCGAATTAGGGGGGAATTTGGCTGCATAGTCATAGGTGTTTAAGGAGTATAGTCGGGGGCTGAGAACACAGCCTTGTGGGGCACTGGTGTTAAGAATGATCATGGAGGAAGTGTTATTGCCTGTCCTTACTGATTGTGGTCTGTGAGTTCGGAAGTTCAGGATCCAGTCGCAGAGGGAGGTGCCGAGGCCCAGGCCATGGAGTTTGGAGATGAGTTTCATGGGAATCAGTGTTGAAGGCTGAACTGTAGTCGATAAATAGGAGTCTGACATAGGTGTCCTTGTTATCTAGGTGTTCCAGGGTTGAGTGCAGGGCCAGGGAAATGGTGTCTGCTGTGGGCCTGTTGCAGCGGTGGGCAAACTGTAGTGGATCCAGGTAGTCTGGAAGGCTGGAATTGATTCGTGCCATGGCTATGGTTGGCTTCATGACACAAGTTTAGTGCAATCACCAGCAATACCTGACTGTGGGGAGGAACTGGAGTCACTTGTGATCCTCTATCCCTCAGCAGCCCGATGAGGAACATATCCAGCCTGTGCAGCTCAATTCAATTCATGTCGTTGCTCATTTCCCCGTGGTCTTTCTATCAAAGTGGACGGACTTGACAAGCAGTGTCAGCTCCGACCATCAGGCAAGGGCCATCTGCTATTATCACAGTGACCCAAGCTGTCAGCTAGGAACTCCCAGAATTCCCCGAGAGGATGAGGGGTGACTCAATGGGAGACTCGAGGGTATTTACCACCTCATTGGCAATGGACTCTAAATCCCCGCTTCCTCCACTGAGGATCCCCCCCTCCTCTGGGTTGACACAGTGATTTTCCATCAATAACTACCCCTCCCCCCCCCCCATCATCACCTAGTGTGTGGGGCCTTCCCCGCCTCCCCTCCCAGTGACCCAGTGTGTGGGGCCATCCCCTCCCCCACCCAGTGACCGGGGTCTTCCCCTTTCTCACCCAGTGACCCAGTGTGTGGGGCCATCCCCTCCCTCACCCAGTGACCCAGTATGTGGGGCCTTCCCCTCCCCCACCCGGTGGCCCAGTATCTGGGGCCTTCCCTTCCCCCACCCAGTGACCAGTATGCCCCCCTCCCCCACTCAGTGACCAATGTGTAGAGCCCTTCCCTCTCCCACCCCACTTGTCAAACTAGTTTAACAGAGAGTCAATCTGGAGGGTTTAAACTAGTTTGGCAAGGGTGTGGGACCCAAAGCAGTCGGGAGACTGAAGGTTCAGGGCAGCACAGAAGTTAAAGAGAGCACATTAAACAGCCAAGGCAGTGTCAGTAATCCTAGTACCAGACAGATCAGGCAAAAGCAAGACAGAGAGCAGGGGAAGTCCAGATTAAATCTGCAAGAGGCCTGACTGGCTCGGCAGATGTACTCAGGGCATGGATGGGTACATGGGACAGATATTATAGCTATTACTGAAACATGACTAAGGGAGGGATAGGACTGGCAGCTCAATGTTCCAGGGTACAGATGCTATGGGAAAGATAGAACAGAGGAGGGGGAGTTGCGTGCTTGATAATGGAAATTATCACAGAGAGGGAATATATCCGAGGGTTCACCCATTGAGTCTATATGGGTGGAACTGAGAAATAAGAAGGGGAAAATCATTTTGATAGGGTTTTACTATAGTCCCCCTAAATATCTTTAAGGGGTTAAAAACCATGCACTAACAGGGTATGAAAATGCCCTTTGAGTCTTTCATTTTCCCGTGGTTTATGGGCCGGGGTGACGGAGCCTGGGTGACCTGATTGGTGCCATTTTGGAGCAGCCTGTTCCGTTCCCTGAGATTCTGTCCCAGTCGCTGCTTCCCTGCCTGACTCTCCAGCTTGTTTTCCTTTCACCCATTTACTCCCTATTGCCCATCTTCCACTCAGCCCTCGCTCAGAGTGGAGGGGTTTGGAAAGGAAGCCATGATTGGGAGGGTCAGGATCAACATTGATCACCATTTTACTCAGAGCACAGAACAAGGTGATCAGTCTGTCGAGATGGAAGATGAACTTTCCTGTGCTGTTTGCCACGATCTGTATAAAGATTCTGTTTTAATGGACTGTGATTGCAGCTTCTGTCGATCGTGTATAACCCAGTACTGGGAGAAAGCTAACACAATCTTTTGTCCCATCTGTAGAAAGCAGGCTTCCTCCAGAGATCTGAGACCCGACTGCATGCTCGCTAACATTGTTGAAACATTTGTAAAAAGTGATAAAGGTGATAAAATGCAGCTGGAATGAAACCGTCACAAAGCGAAACTGAGATTATTAAAACTGACAATCAACCCATCTGTGTCATTGTCAGATTTCAAAAAAATCATCAAAACCACGAGATGCTGCCAGTGGAAGAAGCTGCTGAAGAGTTTAAGGTGAGGAGATCCTGTGTAAAATAAAACACAGAAACAGATAACAGAATCCTCAACAGGGAACAGTCATAGATTTGGGTTTCAGTGTCTCTCAATATTTATTATTTAATCACGCAGTCTTTAGATGAACTGTCATTGGTATTGCTGCTTCAGAAACCAGAAACAGAGGGTGAAACAGCTTCACTTTAGTCTAAAGACGACATTAATAGAAGTTGATCAACAACAACGTGTGTTACACTGTTAATATAATAAAACATCCTGGGGCCCTTCCTGAGATATAAAGTAAAATTAGACACCAAATCACATAAGGAGATATTAGGACAGATGGTCAAAAGCTTCATCAAAGGCACTGCCCCCCCTGTCCTGAAAACCTGGGGGCCTCAATGGCTTCCAATGATTCTGACGAGGCCATCACATCTTGTCCCTCATCTACTGCAAGTCTTTGAAGACAAGTGAGCCCAGATGATTGTGTCCCGGGTTCACTGTTATTAAAATCAGAGCGCAAACCCATTTTTTCACCTCTATCATGATCTAACTATATCTTAGCAGTGTGCCTCAAGGATCAGTACAGGGGCCACTGTTATTTGTCGTTATATTAATGATTTGGATAAGAATATAGGAGACATGGTTAGCAGGTTTCCAGATGACACCAAGATTGGTGGCATAGTGGACAGTGAAGGAAGTTATCTCAGATTACAAGAGATCTTGATCAATTGGGCCAATGGGCTGAGGAATGGCAGGTGGAGTTTAATTTAGATAAATGCAAGGTGATGCATTTTGGTAGATCGAATTAATGATAGGGCGTTGGGGAGAATTACAGAGTTCTAGGAGTACATGTTTGTAGCTCCTTGAAAGTGGAGTCACAGGTGGACAGAGTGCTGAGGAAGGCATTCAGCATGCTTAGTTTCATTGGTCAGAATATTGAACACAGGAGTTGGGACGTCTTGTTGAAGTTGTACAAGACATTGGTAAGGACACATTTGGAATACTGTGAAAGTTCTGGTCAGCCTATTATGGAAAGGATATTATTAAACGAGAAGAGTGCAGAAAAGATTTACTAGGATGCTACCAGGACTTGATGGTTTGAGTTATAAGGAGAGGCTGGATAGATTGGGATTTTTTTCTCTGGAGCGTAGGAGGCTTAGAGGTGATCTTATAGAGGTCTATAAAATAATGAGGGGCACAGGTCAGCTAGATAGTCAATATCTTTTCCCTAAGATAGGGGAATCTAAAATTAACGGGCATAGGCTTAAGGCAAGAGGGGAGAGATACAAAAGTGTCCAGAGGGGCAATTTTTTCACACAGGGGTGGTGAGTGTCTGGAACAAGCTGTCAGAGATAGTAGTAGAGACAGATACAGTTTTGTCTTTTAAAAAGCATTTAGACAGTTACGTGGGTAAGATGGGTATAGAGCGATGCGGGCAATTGGGAGTAGCTTCGGGGTTTAAAAAAAAGGATGGCATGGACAGGTTGGGCTGAAGGGCCTGTTTCCATGCTATAAACCTCAATGACTCTATGATTCTATTACCAGCTTGCCATGCTGATTGACTGGCATGATGAGCTGGTAAATTTGACCCCTGTATATCAGAAGCTTCTAACCTATGCAAGTGTAGCTGTTTTGAGAACTCAGCCAACAGCAGGAATAGCTGTCTTAGCTCTTGTCTGTAATGAAAGCCTGCCCTGAAAAACTGGTTGTTTTGTTCTATTTCAGAAGCAACCAAAAGTCGATATAACAGCCTGGTGGAGTAACTATTGCTGAATTATTTTATAGTTTTAAATCTCTATAAGATGCTGTGGAGGTTTGGGGAGAAATAGTTTTTATATATAATTTTTTTATAAATAGAGAAATGTATAATCGGGGAATGTATAATAGGGGACAAAGAAATGGCCGAATACATATTTTCATTCTGTCCTCACAAAGGATACAAATCAGATATCAGAAATGTTGGAGAATGCAAGATTTAGTGAAATTGAAGAACTGAGGGAGATCAATATTAATAGAGAAATGGTGCTGGGAAAATTGATGGGATTGAAGGCGGATAAATCCCCAGGGCCGAATAATCTACATCCCAGTGTTTTAAGGAAGTGGCTCGAGAAATAGTGGATGCATTGGTGGTTATCTTCCAGGATTATATCGACTCTGGAACAGTCCCTGCAGATTGGAGGGTAGCTAATGTCACTCCAATATTCAAAAAGGGAGGCAGAGAGGAAACTGGGACTTTTAGACCAATAAGCTTGACATTGTTAGTGCGGAAAATTCTTGAATCCATTATCAAGGACTTTATAGCAGAGTATTTAGAAAGCAGTGGCAACAGCTGTAATCACAGAGTCAGCATGGATTTATGGAGGGGAAATCATACTTGACAAATCTGTTGGAATTCTTTGAAGATGTAACCAGTAGAGTTGACAAGAGGGAGCCAGTCGATGTAGTATATTTGGACTTTCAGAAACGGTTTGACGAAGTCCTGCATAAGAGATTATCATGCAAGATTAAAGCGCATGGGACTGGGGGAAGTGTAGTGAGCTGGATAGAAACCCGGTTAGCAGAGAGGAAACAAAGAGTAGGAATTAATGTGTGCTTTTCAAATTGACAGGCAGTAACGAATGGGGTGCCACAGGGATCGGTGCTGGGACCCCAGCTATTCACAATATATATTAATGATTTGGCTGAAGGAACAAAATGTAACATCTCAAATTTTGCAGATGATACCAAGTTGGATGGGAGGGTGAACTGTGACGAGAATGTGGAGATCCTTCAGAATGACCTGAATAAGTTGGGTGAGTGGACTAATCAATGGCAGATGCAGTATAATTTGGATAAGTGTGAGGTTGTTCACTTTGGAAGCAAAAACAAGAAGGCAGATTACTACCTGAATGGCTGTAAATTGGGAGAGGGGAGTGTGCCGCAGGTCCTGGGTGTCCTTGTACACCAGTCGCTGAAGGCAAGCATGCAGGGGCAGCAAGCAGTAAAGAAGGCAAATGGTATGTTGGTCTTCATTGCGAGAGGTTTCGAGTACAGGAGCAGGGGTGTGTTGTTGCAATTATACAGGGCCTTGGTGAGGCTACGCCTAGAGTATCGTGTGCAGCTTTGGTCTCCTTTTCTGAGGAAGGATGTTCTTGCTCTCGAGGGAGAGCAGCAAAGGTTTACCAAGCTGATTCCGGGGATGGCGGGACTGATGTATGAGGAGAGATTGACTAGGTTAGGATTGTTTTCACTGGAATTCAGACGAATGAGGGAGGAATCTCATAGAGATTTATAAAATTCTAACAGGACTAGACAGGGTATCTCCAGGGTGGATATTCCCAATGGTGGGGGAGAGCAGAACCAGGGGGTCACAGTCTGAGGATTCGGGGGGATTCAGGAAGTGAGGAGACATTTCTTCTCCAAAGAGTGGTGAGCCTGTGGAATTCATTACCACAGGAAGTAGTTGATGCCAAAACATTGAATGTGTTCAAAAGATGGCTGGATATAACACTTAGGGCGAATGGGATCAAAGGTTATGGGGAGAAAGCAGGATTAGGCTATTGAGTTGGATGATCAGCCATGATCTTAATGAATGGTGGAGCAGGCTCGAAGGGCCAAATGGCCTCTTCCTGCTCCTGTCTTCAATGTAAAGGGTAAAGTTCATGATACAGTATTTAGCCATTGTTTTAGTTCAGTGTACTTCTAGTTGACTTTATTGATTTTTATTTGATTGTTTAATAAACATTTAAAATCATCACAAAAAACCGGGACATCATTCTCTTTCCTCACATTATGTCAAGTTGCAAAAATTCATTTTGAGGATTTGTTCTAAATTTCTCTTCTGGGATTTGGAATAAACCTCCATTTACTATCAGCTGTGCTCTCAACAGGTGAGATATTTTAGAAGATTGTGAGGGATTTGAAACAAGGATGAGAATGTTAAAATCAAGGTATTGTTTGGTCAGGAGCCAATGTCGCTCAGTGAGCACAGAGATGATGGGAGAATGGGACTGGCTGTGAGTGAGGAGAGGGTCAGCAGAGTTTTGGATAACTTGTAGTTTATGAAGGGTCGAATGTGGGAGAACAGCCAGAGTTCTCCAATCTCATCTGTAGCTGAGATTCTCCAGTCCTGCTGCTATGACTGGAGATTTGGCTGAGTGCCAAACTGTCCATTCTTACTGGCAACAGTGGCACGGCGAACAACATTGGAGAATTCAAGCCTATGACTGTGTGGGGTTTGCATATTGTCCCTGTGTTGCGTGGATTTCCTCCAGGTGATCCATTTTCTTTCCACAGTCCAAAGATATGCACTATAAGTGGATTGGCCACGTTAAATTGCGCTTTTGTGTCCAAAGATCTGTAAATTCTGTGCATTAGCCATGGTAAATGTGAATATTATGGGGATAGGGCTGGTATTGTAGAGTCATAGAATCATACAGTGTAGAAAAGGCTCTTCGGCCCATCGAGCCTGCACCAACAATAACTACCAATAATGCCTTGCTAATCCCATTTTCCTGAACTTGTCCCATACCCTTGACTGTTATGGTATTTCAAGTATCTATCCAAATATTTCTTAAAGGTTGTAATGTTTCCAGCCTCCGCTACCTTCCCAGGTAGTGTGTTCCAGATTCCCACCACCTTTTGAGTGAAAAAGATTTTTCTCAAATCCCCCTGAATCTCCTGCCCTTTACCTTGTGCCCCCTCGTAATTGCCCCCTCAACCAAGGGGAGTAGCTGTTCCCTACTCTGTCCATACCCCTCATAATCTTAGACACCACAATCATGCCCCCCTTAACCTTCTCTGTTCTAAAGAAAACAATCCAAGCCCATCTGATCTCTATAGCTCAAATGCTCCATCCCAGGCAGCATCCTGGTGAATCTTCTCTGTGCCCCCTTAGTGCTGTCACGTCCTTCCTATAGTGAGGTGACTAGGGTGGGCCTGGGTAAGATTCGCTTTCGGAGAGTTGGTGCAAACCTAATGGGGGCAAATGATCTCCTTTTGCACTGCACGGATTCTCTGGATTTGATGGAATGCTCCCTGAATTTGGCAGAGTGCCATCCGCTCGTGGAAATGGTGGATTTTCACAATATATGTTAAGGCACTTTGGAAAAAAAAATTCTCCAGTGGAGTCACACCACATCCATGGATGGCGGCCTCTGATTCATGCTGAGCACATTACTCATGGGGAGCTCCATTTAAATCCAATCCAGCATTCACCAACCACTTCCTCTGGGTCCATGGATACTCATGGCTGCAAAGAAGTCTGCCTCCAGGTTCTCAGAAGCCTCCCTCACCAGACTGCTGGATGCAGTGAAGGGGCAGCATGACATCCTTTACCCTCATACAGGGAGGTTAGGCACTAGGGTTCAATCACTGCCAGCTCAAGGGAGAACCCCACTCGCTTTCCCCGCACACATCTACATTTCCCATGCAGATCATCTGCTCATCACCTTTCATGTCCTGGCATGCTCCTGCTTACTCTCTCTATATCTGGTTTCAGGCAGGACAAGTTGGCTCACAACAATAGCTACAGATTTCAGATGGGTGGAGGGATGCCTGGGTTGAAATCCCTCTCTGAAATCAAGACGAGAAATTGTGCAGAGTATTTCTCAAGATGGGCACAGTAAGACGTCGCACAGCACCAGGTGAAAGTCCAACAGGTCTATTTGGTAGCAGGAGGTTTTGGAGCGCTGTCCCTTCAGCAGGTGAGTCCACCTGATGAAGGGGCAGCGCTCTGAAAGCTGGTGCTACCAAATAAACTTGTTGGACTTTCACCTGGTGTTGTGAGACTTCTTACTGTGTCCACCCCAATCCAACACTGGATTGTCCACATCATCTCTCAAGATGATATACATCTCCCATTATGTCCCATTGCCTCCACTGTGCAAATTAAATAGGAAGAAAATAAAATAAGACCTATATTAGTCTGGGATCTCTCAAAATTTTAATTTTGATTAAAATTGTAATTTTAATAGAATGATATTCCATTTTTTGGGTGTTTATTTCTGAAAATTATACAAATTAACTGATGTTTTTGTTCAGGAGTAACTATGAACCTCATTGAACCCAGTCCAGGATAAGAAGAAGGAACGTAAGATTGTAAAAAAGTGATTACGAGAAAACATTAACCACATTCGGGTTCTTCTGATCTTATTTTGTTCTACATTCTGTACACGCTGTAGAATTGTATTGTACAGAATTCTGGTCTCATATTATTGGTATAAAGTGAGAGTGGAGATGGATAACAAAATAATCACAAGGTTGACTCCAGAACTAAGGTTAAAATAGGAAAGATTGAACCGGCTGTGGCTCTTTTCTCTGGAAAAGAGAAGTTTGAGGGGGTGACCTGATAGGGGTCTTTCAAATGAAGAAAGGATTTGATAGTCCAGACATTGGGCAGAATTTTATGTTCGGAGGTTTGGGTGCGTGTCCAACTCAGCCCAGGATAAGTTTCATCAAATGACACTGAATGTGCTTCATAGAGCTTGATCGCGCACACGGTAATCGGATGTGGCTCGCTGACAATTAAAGGGCCAATTAATGCCATGAACAAGCCAATGCGCTGCGATTTTACACAGCCAGTGCAATTTTCAGCTCCTCGCATGGGTAAAACAAGTGGGTGCTGGTCACAATTTTCATATTTCCCTTCATCCAAGTGTGAGATAAAAGGCCCCAGGATCAGCAACATTTTCTCTGCTCATCGCTGTGAGTAGAGTTCACCCTGAGTTTCTCAGGAATTCTTCAGCTTTTCCAGCTTGCCTTTCAACATTTCAGGACTGTATCGTCCCTTGGAGATTTTCCTGAGGATTAAAGCACAGCAATTCCTCATTTGCAAGGCATTGGTCCTTTGTATCTGATCTAATAGGAGGAATGTATTCACCTGGTCCGATCTCCTCTGAAGGGGAACAGAGGGAGAGGAGGCAAGGTAAGGATTCCAGCCAGAGACTATTAAGAGGCATGAGCTTAGTTGGTGCTGGGCCAGCAGGGAGACCAAGGCGGGAGGGAATGCCACAGACACCATTACTCATTGGTTAGAGTATACAGGCAGAGCACTAACCTGCTGATGATGTTTGAGGTCCAGTTCTGCAAGAGGCTACAGGGACACAGTGACAGCAAAATGCGAGCTGATAGCTCCCAAATTCGCCTCCAACTGCATTGGGGATGTGGAGGGAATGGACGTATCGATGCTTTAAAAGTCACAGTTGTCCGAAAACTCTCAGCCTCCAGTTCATCTCAGGGCTCAGTATTGGTCTGAGGTGTTTGTCAATTCGCTCACACAGCTGTGTCAATCTTGTGATCGATGCCATCTTCAGACAGGCATTCACCCATTACCAGACAGATGAGGTTGGCCATGCAGAGAGAGCACAAGGGTTTACAGTGATGTCTGGGATCCCTGTCATGCAAGGTGTTATAGATTCCATCAGGGCACCAACAGGAGAATCGGGAGCTTTCATCAACAGGAAAGGATACCACTCGATAATTGTGCAGATTGTCTGTGACCACAGGACACAGGTTCTCCAGAGTTATCCAGGGAATTCACACGATACATACATCTCCTGGCACTCCCAGGGCCCAAAGCTGTTTATGGCTCCTGCAAGATTGGATGGATGGCTCCTAGGTGACAGGGCTATCCGTTGAAGAGGAGGCTGATGGTTTCACTCTGTCACCCAAGAATTGAGGCAAAAAGGAGAAATATAACAGGAGTCATACATCCATAAGAGTGGTGATGGAGAGGTCCACCCACTGCTGAAGATGTGCTTCCGATACCTGGATCGATCTGTGGAATCATTGCAATATCTTCTGGAGCGTGTCTCCCTCATAGTGGGCATGGGTTACATGCTGTACAATCTAGCTCTGACAAAGGGGGCCCAGTGGAGCCTGAGGAGAATGAGACAGGACCACAGCAAGGATGACTCCACTGAAAGATCAGAGGAAAAGCCTGGGGATGTGCTGGCTGAGGATGTTGAGGCAGACGAACATTCAGGGGACAGGAACACCAATGATGTTGTGATCCAACGAGGCACCCAAGGCATCTGTGCTCAAAGTTAAAGTTTATATTTTAAAATTTATTTCAAGTCACAAGTAGGCATACATTCACGCTGTAATGAGGTTATCTTGCAACAATCATTAAATGAAACCCAACCCAGATGCCAGCATCACACAACAGCACACAACTTGTGTACCATCTGACCACTATTTAAAACATCCAACCAATCCAGCCCATTAAAGCAATGTTTATGTTACTTCACGTGAACGGAAAAACAACAGACTAATTTTCCACATCTGGGAATTTTCCACATGTTGAACACCCTTAGAAGAGGCACAGAGACAACAGGCAGCTCATTCACCAGAATCGATGCACTGGTCACGCTCGAACAGCTGCGATGGGCAGGCCATCTTCACTTTCTGATAAGAAGGGCCTGTAATGTTTCCCATATCTGTGGCACACACATCTGGGGGCCTGCAGTCTTACCATCATCCCAGACCCTCGTCTCACTAGCTGGCCGATGGAAATCCAACTCCAGAGCGTCACCTCCGCTCCGAGTGAGGACCAGCAGATTGGGGATTCCCCCACCGGCTCAGCGACACTCTGCAACTTTGTGACTTGTTTTCCCCTGACTGGGAATGTTCCATCTTCCTTAAGGTCCATTCACAATTCCCCTCCCTCACAGGGGGAGCCATTTCACTGTGGCACACCTCTCCCTCCAATTTATTGTGGCCTATTGTGCTGACAGTGCAGCCTTGGCAGGGCAGGCTTCAGTGCCAGTTGGCATACATTCAGGGTGCCCAGGGGAATGACCAGCCGACTGTACCTCTCTGCACAGGTCCCGCCATCGCTACACTTTTCCTTGCCGATCACAGGAGACCAATGAACCTTTTGCAGCACCAAAGCCAGACATGTTGCACAATGTCATGCCCGCTGACCTGGACGGCAACCTCCAACCAGGCCTCCTTAGTCAGGTGGAGTGGCCTTCTCTTGCCATCCCTGGGCATCAGAACATGTCACCTGGCACTGATCTGTATTAGGCACTCATTGGTGAAAGGGGGGTGGCAGAGAGTTCACCTTACTTGATCACCTGCCTCCCATGTACTCCTGATGAGGGACAAAGACTGTATACAAGACTGCTTATAATTATTCAATAAACCTCACTCAGCATCCCCCACAACTCCTGGCAGCCTTCAGGGAGGTGCCTTCTCAGAATTTAAATCCCCCGCCAGGTCCTCATTGGGCCCAGATGTTTGATGCATTCACACTCCTTGCAGCATTAGCCCAACCAGTAGACGTGTTACATACTGGACTGGCCCTAATTGGCCCCCCTGTGTAATATCGCATTCACAGTATGATCTCTGGCTGAAGCAGGTTTCACATCTGCTCCCATCCGTACTGACTTGGGCATTGCCCTGAGGGTAAAATTCAGGTAAAATACGGAAGATGTTTCTACTTGAGGACTTTAAATCCAAGATAGTCCCAACTATGTCAAACTGAGAATCAGCAATAAAAATAGAAAATACTGGATAAATTCCAGCAGGTCTGGCAGTATCTGTAGAGAGAGAAACAGATTTGCGAGTCCATATGACTCTTCTTTGGAAATCAGCAACTCAATCTCCTCTTAGAGTTCCCTCTCCTGCATAAATTATCACTGAGTAATTTATCAACTACAAATTCTAATTAACGAGATGTCACTGTGTTAGAAAATAATGTTCAGATACACATCCCCAAATCATCAGGACTGGGAATAAACTGGATTGGGATTTTTCTCTATAATATTATGTGAGCAGAACTGTTCAGGCAGAACAACCTCTTAAAAATCCTCAATCTCACTGATGTTTTCCAAAGGACCAAAGTGTAAAGACAGAGAAACAGATTAAAGCTGAATTTGAAAAACTTCACCAGTTTCTCCATGAGGAAGAGAGGATTGTGTTGGAAGATCTGAAACTGGAGAAAGAGGAAAAGAGTCAGGGGATGAAGGAGAGGATTGAGAAGATAAAGGAGGAAATTTCATCACTTTCAGTCACTGTTCAGAATATTGAACAAGAGCTGAGTGAACAGGGCAACATCAAGTTTTTAACGGTAACTGTTTCTTTATGTTTCTCTGCTTCACCGTCTTGAAGAATGAGCAGGTTGTGTCATCAAAATCTAGAATATAAAACTCACTGACCAAAATTACCCCAATCACCTGTGACATTTGGATTTCTCTGTCTCACACTAAGATCACTAACGGCTGTCTTTAACATGGAAATAACTAAATCTGGAGCTTGTTTAGTGTAATATTATAGAGGGATAGTTTCATCAGATTAAACAATTTGTGAGAAATGATTGGGAGGCTGGTTTGCGTGATGGATTGGGCTACATTCAGAGCACCCTCCGTGCTCTCATCCCACGTACTCCCTGCGTTGGAGATCTCTGCTGCCTCTCAAAGATACACAAGGCAAACACTCCCGGCCATCCCATTGTATTGGGTAATGGGACTCTGTGTGAGAGCCTCTCCGGCTACGTCGAGGGCATCCTGTATTGTACAAAGAACCCCCAGCTTTTGTCGCGACACTACGGACTTCCGACAGAAACTCAGCACATATGGAGCAGTTGAACCAGGACCAGTCCTCGTCACAATTGATGTCTCGGTGCTCTATCCCAGCATCCCCCACGACGCTGTTCCTTCGTCAGGTGAGTGGGGAGTTCTGATCAGAAACAGGCATATAAAGGAACACACAGTTTACAGAATACTGATTAGAATGAGAATCTTTGCAGCTAATCTGCTATTCAAGTCTTAAAGGTGCAGACAATGTGAGTGAAGGTAGCATTAAGCATAGATTAAAGAGATGTGTATTGTCTCCAGACAGGACAGTGAGAGAGATGTTGCAACTTCAGGCAAGTCGTTGGGGTTACAGATAGTGTGACATGAACCCAAGATCTCGGTTGAGGCCGTCCTCATGTGTGCAGAACTTGGCTATCAGTCTTTGCTCAGCGACTCTGCGCTGTCGTGTGTCACGAAGGTCGCCTTGGAGAACGCTTACCCGAAGATCAGAGGCCGAATGCCCGTGACTGCTGAAGTGTTCGCCAACAGGAAGGGAACAATCTTGCCTGGTGATTGTTGAGCAGTGTTCATTCATTCGTTGTTGTAGCATCTGCATGGTCTCCCCAATGTACCATGCTTCAGGACATCCTTTCCTGCAGCGTATTAGGTCGACAACTTTGGCCGAGTTGCAAGAGTATGTGCCGTGTACCTGGTGGATGATGTTCTCACATGAAATTATGTCATCCATGTCGATGATCCGGCATGTCTTGTCGAGGTTGCTGTGACAGGGTTGTGTGGTATTGTGGCCACTGTTCTCCTGAAGGCTGAGTAGTTTGCTGTGAACAATGGTCTGTTTGAGGTTGTGCGGTTGTTTGAAGGCAAGAAGTGGAGGTGTGGGGATGGCTCTGGCGAGATGCTCGTCTTCATCAATGATATGTTGAAGACTCCGGAGCAGATGTCTTGGCTTCTCCGCTCCGGGGAAGTACCGGACGTCAAAGGGCACTCTGTCCACCATGTCCCTTGTTTGTCTTCTGAGGAGGTTGGTGCGGATTTTTGCTGTGGTGCGTTGGAACTGTCAATCGATGAGTCGAGCACCATATCCTGTTCTTATGAAGGCATCTTTTAGTGTCTGGAGGTGTCTGTTGCGATCCTCCGCGTCTGAGCAGATCCTGTGTATACAGAGGGCTTGTCCATAGGGGATGGCTTCTTTAACATGTTTAGGGTGGAAGCTGCAGAAGTGGAGCATCGTGAGGTTATCTGTGGACTTGCGGTACAGGGAGGTGCTGAGGTGACCGTCCTTGATGGAGATGCGTTTGTCCAAAATTGTAACTGATTCCGGAGAGTAGTCCATGGTGAGTCTGATGGTGGGATGGAACTTGTTGATGTCATCATATAGTTGTTTCAATGATTGTTCATCATGAGTCCAAAGGAAGAAAATGTCATCAATGTATCTAGTTTATAGCATTCGTTGAAGGTCCTGTGCGGTGAAGAAGTCTTGTTCGAGCCTGTGCATGAAGATGTTGGCATATTGAGGTGCAAATTTGGTCCCCATGGCTGTTCCGTGTGTCTGGATGAAGAACTGGTTCTTCAAGGTGAAGACATTGTGGTCCAGGATGAAGCGGATGAGTTGTAAAATTGCATCTGGAAACTGGCAGTTGTTGGCTTTGAGTACTGAGGCAGTTGCAGTAATGCCATCGTCATGGGGGATGCTGGTATAGAAACGCCGAGACATCCATTGTGACAAGGAGTACCCCTGGTTCAACTGCTCCATGTGTGCTGAGTTTCTGTAGGAAGTCCGTAGTGTCGCAACAAAAGCTGGGGGTTCTTTATACAATACAGGATGCCCTCGATGTAGCCGGAGAGGTTCTCGCACAGGGTCCCATTACCCGACACAATGGGATGGCCGGGAGTGTTTGCCTTGTGTATCTTTGGGAGGCAGCAGAGATCTCCAACGCAGGGAGTACGTGGGATGAGAGCACGGAGGGTGCTTTGAATGTAGCCCAATCCATCTCGCAAGCCAGCCTCCCATCCATTGACCCTGTCTACATTTCCCGCTGCCTCGGCAAAGCAGCCAGCATAACTCAGGGTCCTAGGCACCCCAGACATTCTCTCTTTCACCTTCTTCCATTGGAAAAATGATACAAAGTCTGAGGTCACAGACCAACCGACTCAAGAACAGCTTCTTTCCTGCTGCCATCAGACTTTTGAATCGACCTATCCTGCATTAAGTTGATCTTTCTCGAGCTATGACTGTAATACTACATCCTGCACTCTCTCCTTTCCTTCTCTAGGAACGGTATGCTTTGTCTGTATGGTGCACAAGAAACAATACTTTTCACCTTATGCTAATACATGTGAATATAATAAATCAAATCAAATCAAATCCTTGACCCCCCCTCCCCCTTTAAGGTCCCAAGATGCCAGACCAGGATGTCAGTGCCAAAGTGCCACTGTGCCAATGCACCATTGCCAAGACTTGGAGTCTGAGTGGGGGTTTAATGGAGGGTCTGAGGGAGCTGAGTGGGGGTGTGAGGGTGGAAGAGGTCTGATTTGGGATTTATGGGGGAGGGGGTTCTGTGGGGGAAGACCGAATGGGGGGGGTCACCCTCATGCCAGCACAGTGTGGGGGTGTGAGATGACCCGTTATTTGTATACTGGAAGGAGGGGGATGGTGGTGCTCCCCTGGTCAGTGGGTGGGGGTAGAGGGGGGGATATTACCATTTCATTCTTTGTGGGAAGCAGGGTCTGTCTCAAACCGTGGAGATCATGGCACTGTTTAGAATCGGCACCCCGAACTCCAAACAGCAGAGCTGGCTGGCAGGTCTCTCTGGATGGGCTTTTTATTTATTCATTCCTAGGACATGGGCATCGCTGGCTGGCCAGCATTTATTGTCCATCCTTAGTTGCCCTTGGAGGGCAGTTGAGAGTCAACCAAATTGCTTTGGCTCTGGAGTCACATGTAGGCCGGACCAGGTAAGGACGGCAGATTTCCTTCCCCAGAGGATCACGTGGGTTGCATCATTCAGATGGGTGAATCCCACCTGACAGACGGTGTCAGCACCAGCAGGGAAGACCTCCGTTTTCCCGCAGGAGTGGCACGTAATCCCTTTTCGGGTGAATTGCGGACTGGGTGTGGGTGAAAAACAGTAAAATGTTTCACTGTCCAACAGCTCACTAACAGATGTCCCTCACAGGTGGAAAATCCCTTTTCCACGTCTGCTGGGACTCTGCTCACATCGGTTCCCGATCACAAGTGACTGTTTGTTTCCTGCAGAAGGACTTCACTGAAACTGATGTCAGTGGCTGCAGCTTCCAGATAAAAGTCCTTGTCGGGGTCCACAGCTCCCAGAGCTGGGCCAGTCTGCAAGTCCATTTTCAGTTTAATGAAAGCCTTTTCACATTTGTCATCTCAGTCCCAATAACTCCCTGTTCCACTAGAGAGGCTACTGCCTTTTCCAGCTCTTTCTCCACGATCTTAGGGAAAGTGTGTTGTTTTTATAGTTGGGACTTGTGGCCTCCCTGACTTCACCCCCCAGTCAATCATGTCTGTGAACAGTGGAGACGTTTACATTTCCCACGTCCAAGTTGCTTTAATGTGGAGATGCCGGCCTTGGGCTGGGGTAAACACAGTCAGCAGTCTCACAGGTTAAAGTCCAACAGGTTTATTTGGGAGCACAAGCCACGAGCTTTCGGAGCACAAACCCTTCATCAGGTGAGTGGGAATTGTGTTCACAAACAGGACAGATACAGACACAAATTGAATTTATAAGATAATGGTTGGAATGCGAGTCTTTACAGGTCATCAAGTTTTAAAGGTACAGACAATGTGAGTGGAGAGAGGGTTAAGCTCAGGTTAAAGAGATGTGTGTTGTCTCCAGACAGGACAGTAAGTGAGATTTTACAAACCCAGGCGAGTGCTGGGAGTTACAGACAGTGTGATATGAACCTAAGATCCCGGTTGAGGCCGACCACCCTCTCTCTCTCCAAACAAGGAAATGTTAATGGAGCAGTTAGAACCTGTGCGCTGGGATTATTGAAATGTGGATGATCTCTGATTAGCGCCCGGCTGCCCTGCGGCTCTCTCTCTCTCACTGTCTATTTCTACATACCACTGATTCAGTCCCGGAGTCCCGTCTCTCTCTCTGTAACGGGGTTTCCTCAGCCTCACTGCAGGGTGTGGTGTCCGGGTAAAACCTTCCCCCCGGGCAGTGTCTTCCCCTTTCCCCTGTGCGCTGTTTAAACTCTTCCCCGGGGGATGAATTTCTAATTCTGGATCATTGCTGATTTTCCCAATCACTAACCGGCTGTGAAAGTTACAGTGAGTCTGACTAACATTTTATCCGTGTCCATCTGTTCCCAGCTCCAGTCACCTTCGACCCTAATACAGCCCATCCTAACCTTCTCCTGTCTGAGGACCTGAGCACCGTGAGATACACCGGGAAACGGCAGCAACTCCCCGACAATCCGGAGAGATTTGATTACTGTGTCCGTGTCCTGGGATCAGAGGGATTCACATCAGGAAAACATTCCTGGGAGGTGGAGGTGGGAAACAAGACTGACTGGGAACTGGGTGTGGCCAAGGAATCCATCAATAGGAAGGAGAGAATAACCCTGGATCCAGATAACGGATTCCAGACAATGAGACTGAGAGAGGGGAATAAATACTGGGGTTGTGAGGAACGTTTAGATCTGAGTGTGAATCCGAGAAAGATTCGAGTCTGTCTGGATTATGAGGGAGGGAAGGTGTCCTTTTATAACTCGGATAACAAGTCCCATATCTACACTTTCACTGGTACATTCACTGAGAAACTCTATCCTTATTTCAGTCCATGTCTCACTGATGGGGGTAAAAACACAGAACCCCTGAAAATCTGTCCCCGGACAGTAACAATCCAGGAGGATGAGGGTTTTAACCCTTCATCCAAATAAAGACAGTTTCATGTAGGTGGGGAGGGGGGAGGTTTGTTCCTCTGTGGAAGAGGGGTTGGGGTCCTTCGCAGATCCTGCCCCCCTCCCATTATCACACACTGTCAGCGGGGGGCCGTCCATTCCTCGGGAGGGTGAGACGGATCCCTCCGGTCCGGCCTGTACCTCCCGGAGATGTGTGAGGACCCCTGCCTGAGGGAGGGCCGGAGGATCCACTCGATATAATCCAGTCACTCGTCACCAAGTCGGACACACTGGAGGCTGGGACGGGCGAGGTCGATGAGGCTGAGCCCACCCGGACACGGGCTGATATCCCCCAGGACCTGCTCGGCCTGATCGAGGAATCGATTAAAAAGACCCCACACACTGGGTCACTGGGTGGGGGAGGGGAAGGCCCCACACACTGGGTCACTGGGTGGGGGAGGGGAAGGCCCCACACACTGGGTCACTGGGTGGGGGAGGGGAAGGCCCCACACACTGGGTCACTGGGTGGGGGAGGGGAAGGTCCCACACACTGGGTCACTGGGTGGGGGAGGGGAAGGCCCCACACACTGGGTCACTGGGTGGGGGAGGGGAAGGCCCCACACACTGGGTCACTGGGTGGGGGAGGGGAAGGCCCCACACACTGGGTCACTGGGTGGGGGAGGGGAAGGCCCCACACACTGGGTCGCTGGGTGGGGGAGGGGAAGGCCCAAACACTGGGTCACTGGGTGGGGGAGGGGAAGGCCCCACACACTGGGTCACTGGGTGGGGGAGGGGAAGGCCCCACACACTGGGTCACTGGGTTGGGGAGGGGAAGACCCCACACACTGGGTCACTGGGTGGGGGAGGGGAAGGGTGTAACACCCTTCACCCCCACACTAAAGAGGAAGGGAGAGCTCTCTTCTCTCCGGATCTGTCCAGTGATGATGCTGACAGAGGTTTGTGGGAGAATCTGTCGAAGGACAGCACAGAGGGTGCTGAGTGACTGAGTGTCTAATCCAGCTCCTGTCCATGGTTCCGGTGTGTCTGATTGAGGGTAAATCCCCTCTCTGCCATTCCACTCTGCCCGGAGGGGTTTCCTGTACGGGCTCTTGCACAGCTTCCTCTCCCTCGATCTCATCGCCCATCCAGACACTCTGTGAGGTTGTGTCCTGTTGTCCGGAGGAGGCAGAGTCTCCCAGTGGGATGCTGTCCATGTGGGATCCTCCTTCTGTCCATCGGGGATTTGGGGTGAAGGGTGTTACACACGGCAGTCCCGTGCAATGGAGAGTGAAATCAATTCACTGATTCCCAGGCTGCCTGTAATTTCTGTAACCTGGAGGAGTCTGTGTTTAATATTTCTATCGAGTGTGAGAGATTCCAGCTCCTCTTCCATTATCTGAAGGGGCTGCTGCTCAATTTCTGGCTGCACTTCAGTCCCACTCTCCTGATCTTTGAGCACACGGTGTTGAGGAGAGCGGGCAGAGGATCTCCTTATTGGTCTGTTCCTGGGCCTGGTAAAGGTGACCATTAACAGGTCCAGGCAGTGAGCAGTCAATGGGATCATTTGGTGTAACTGCCTGCCTCTCTTCCACAGCTACACCTGGGTGTCCCTCAAGGATGAGGTGCACACCTACCCACTGGTACACTTGAGGCCTTCCATGACCACAGAGCGGGGGTGGAGGTGGGGGTGTGGAGGGGAGGGGGGGAATGGGGGGGAGATGGAGGGGGATGTGGTGTGGAGGGGTTGTGAGGGTGGTGGGGGCAATGTGGAGGAGTGGTGATTCAGTGCAACATCAGCCTTGTAAAGTAACCGTAATTTGAATTTTAAAGTTTCAAAATTTTAAACTTTCTTAAAGTTCAAATGTTAAGTTTTGGCTCTTTGCTCCAGTGGGTTATTCCTGCCCCGTTCAAATGGGACACTTCATTGTTTAGATTTCTCAAAAGAGGAATAAATAGATAGACTGAAACTGTCATTGTTGGGTTCGGAGGTACATGCTTTTAATGTGTAATTCTGTAAATAAATGCAGATGAAAGTGTGTAAAGATTGGCTCCAGTTCTATCCTCTTTGGAGGAGAGCGACAGTGAATCCTCCACACAAGAAGCTTTGGTTGGACAGAGTCTCACCTGGCATCACTGATTGGTTCAAAGGGGATGTTTCACTTTGATATTATTTATCTTGCCTACATTTCCATTCCATTCCCAATCTTTTATCGCTGTTCTGTCTTTCTACTGTCACTGAGCCTGGGCTGATTTTAGAATAAACTCAGACAAAATGGTTTGAAATGTTAAGATTGATATAAGACTCTGAATTGTTAATTTTATAGAATCATAGAAACAATATAGAAAGAGGCTATTCGGCCCATTGAGTCTGCACCAACCACAATCCCACCCAGGCCCTACCCCCATATCCCTCCATATTTTACCCACTCGTCCCTCTAATCTACGCATCACAGGACACTGAGGGGCAATTTTAGCATGGCCAATCAACCTAACCTGCATACCTTTGGACTGTGGGAGGAAACCGGAGCACCTGGAGGAAACCCATGCAGACACAAGGAGAATGTGCAGACTGCACACAGACAGTGACCCAAGCCAGGAATCGAACCCAGGTCCCTGAAGCAGCAGTGTTAACCACTGTGCTACCATGCCACCCCAAGTGTCGCATTTAAAATTTACATGCAATTTTAAGTAATTTCCAAATTCGGGTGTGCAATCTTAAACTGAAATTAATAAACTCAATCTGTCACATTTTACTGTGTTATGATCTCAAAGTGTCAGTTTTTAGTTGATATTACCAGGCCAGGAGTCCAAGAAATATTGACATGCATATTGAAAAAAGAGACATGCTGTCAAAGCATTTCATCTTGTACTCATCAGAACAAATGCAAGAATACAAAATTTCAAAAGGGAACAACGATTTATGCTGCATGAGGAAAAAGGTGCTGATTGGTTGGCAGAGAGACTCTGATTGGTTGAGGCACTGCCATGGAGAATGCAGTAACAGGAAAGTTACTGTTTTTGCTTCTTTCCAAAAGTAAGCATACTTTGCCATTCTTGTGTCTGTCCCGATGAGTGCAAAATGAAAAATTTTGACAACATGTCTCTCTTTTGAGCAATGCCCAAGTGTATTACCAAACAGCTATTTAAATACTCACAGACCCAGAGAAAACAATCAGCAAATACATGCTTTGCTGATAAGACATTGATTAAAATGTTTGAAATTCTATTAGCTCTATGGGCAGACATTCATTACTCAGTCAATGCCGTCTTTGCTGACTCAGTCACCTTCATCAGATGGACGACGGCCAATTACCCAAAATCTTCTGCATAGTGAATTGGCCACTGTCTCATCTGTTGTAAGTCCACGCCTCTGCTACAAGGATGCCTGCAAGTGAGATATGAAGATTACTGGCACTGACAACTGGGAGTCACTTGTCGATGGCCGTGACTGCTCGAGTCTGACTGTCCGTAAGGACAGTGGAAGAGGTGAGCAGAAAGGGAAACCTCAACGGACTGAGAAGAGAGTCCCGAGAAATCAGAGGCCGGAGAATCGTGCACTTCTCAGCCCTACTGCGCTCCTCTGCAGGAAATGCAGCAGAGACTGGACCTTGTCAAAGTGAGGCTCCTGAGATACACCAGATGATATTTAATATGGAGTTGACCATCACAACTTCAACCATCGTCTCACGTGATGGCAAACTGCCAGAAGATCTGTGTATAGAACAGGAGGCGGTGCTGACAGTAACAGACACTTTTTAAAGGCAGACTTTCAAACAAAGTATGATATAACTTATTAAACATTATTAAACACACTTTCACAAATACTTTAATACAAAGTGTAATTGCAGCTTGCCTTACATTTTTAAATCAATCAGTAATTGTTTCATTTTAACCAGTATGGAAGCTGACTCAATTTCCCACAAACTTTAATGACAGTTTCGATTTTAATCTTTTTTTTTCATCTTGTGAAATGACATCTCAGCTTTTCATTTTGATTCTCAAACTCCTTGTTCTTTACATTCATTCCCTAAATCCCCAGAACATGTGCTGCTATTAAAATAAATAATAACTTTGACTTCTTTGATAGTATGATGTGAGAGTGAGGATCTTATTTGACAATGAGCTTCAAATTTTCCAATAAATTATCCATCTATCAAAATTGGACATGTCTGTCATTATTAATTGCTATTTGTTGTTTTTTTAAACTGATGTTTTATTGCAATTATTGAAGAAACATTCCTCTGAACAACATCCCCGATGAGCTGTTTGAAAACTTGCAGACTGCACAGTTACCTGCGAGGGGGGGTGGGGGCAGATGGACACTCCCGCTGCCTTTCCACCTCTGCACTGGTTTAGTCTGGAGGAGGAAAGGCCCATGTACATCTTTACTCCCACGCTGCCAAAATCTGCCCTGATGTGAGCAATTACTGCCCCGTTAAGGGCTTCATGCCGGTGCGAGACTGCTGGAGGTTACTCGTGGGTCTCCAGAAATGTTCCTTTTCAGAGGCACTTACTACCCAATCACGGAAGCAGCATCAAGGTGGAGAGGGTTGAACAGGTGCCGAGACCACTCCCAACATTGCTGCAGCCCCCTTACTCCACCACAGCCTCACTCCGTGAAGCCCCCTTCCCTTGATCATTCACATGTGCATTTCTCCTTCAAATCCTGTGCATCCAGTGTGTGTAGTATCAGCAACAGCCACTTTCATCTCAGTGCTGAACAATGAGGAGTTGCTGCCCTCTGATTGAAGACCGACATTAATCACACTAACCCGCACATCTTTGGATGTGGGAGGAAACCGGAGCACCCAGAGGAAACCTACGCAAAATCTCAGCATTTTGTGGCACAAATGATTAAAAACAGAATTGCATATCAGCAAAAATAAAACTGTTAACTTAGAACTTGGAATGATTTCTGGGGCTATAGAATTCAACAGCAGTGAAGTGATTTTAAACTTGTGTAGGATTTTATTCAGCTTTCACTCAGTGCTGTGCACAGTTCTGATCTTCACACTAAACATGGACCATAGAAACACTGGGAAAAGTGTAAAAAGTTTTTCCAGCACCTGGATATTACAGTAATTGGGAAAGATTGATCTTCATTGATCTTCAGAAAATTGGAGCCTGAGAGGAGATCTGAGCGAGGTGAATAAAATTGAATGAGTTTTAAAGGGTAGATGTGAAGAGAATGTTTTCACTTGTGGGAGAATCTGATCATCAGGGCCATAAATACAATAAACCTATAGAAGATACTAATAAATCCAACAAGGAAATAAGGAGTTATTTAATTACTCAAAGTGGTTGGAGTGTGTAAATCATTCTATAGTTCAACTGACTCCCGATAGATGAGCTCAGACAGAATATACCAAATTCATGATCCCATCACAACAGAAATGTCAGAATTGTCAACCAAAAATGCTATTGTGCCATAAATAACATGCTGGTTGTCACACCATTGGTTGGGATTTTAAGTCACCAGCAACTTCTGGGGTAAAGCTGATGGAAAGCTAAATTAGGAAGTGAAAGGTCTACTTCTCTGTTCTATTGTTTCTTGAGTAATTGGATGATTAAGGTAACTGGAGATTTCATTGCACTCTTGATACACTTTCTGAACTTAGACTGAGTTATCCCTTGTATAAATGTGTTTGTGCTTTTAATTAATTTAAGTTAATTTCCTGCCTGAAAGACGATATCTGCATTTCAGTCAGTACTATTTGATGATATCTCTCCAGGGTGTCTGTGAATTGATGTTTATTAAGGTAAATGAATGAAAACATTTTAACATAAAAATCCTATTTTACATGGAGCAACACCGCATCCTGCTGCCTGAGATCAGGACTCTACAGATTTATTTTTCCTGCATTACTGACTTTGGCCGCCTGGTGGTGCTGGAACACCGTTGTTTCATTCCGGGAAGCTGATTCTGTAACTGGTTTACTAACTTACAATAACTAGTGAAGGGTGCATTACAGTTTGTGTCAGTGAATGGCTCCATTAGTCTGTGTAGATATTAGGGATGGGCAACAAATGCTGGCTTTGTAATTGACACCCACTTGTTCTGAGCTGCCACCATGTTCTGAGATTGGGTTCTTTGGTTTGCACTCTGGGCCTCGGACTTGGTTCTTCGACAGACTGTAAGCAGACAGCAGCATCTGCTTCAACACCTGTTTGCCAAATCTACTTCTAAACAGGCTACAGAGTAGGCATGGAGCTCTTCGACATACAACCTTCCCTTGAGGCTTCAACAGATGACTGAGCAGTGTCAGTGCTATACCATCATCAATGTCACACATTAGCTTATACCATCTGTTAACCCTTTTTACATATTGCACATTAACCTTGAAACAACATGTTAGCTCTTTACACCTCATATTAACACTTTATACTACACATTAACTCTTCATGCAATACATTACCTGTTTATAGTACACCTCTCCCAAGGATGCTATCCTACTTTTTAACAACAACATGAAACTATGACTTGAACTATTTACATTGCATTTCTGTAGTTCACTTTTTACAATGAGATTCTCGCAAACTCAAACCCCCATTCTTCTCGTGCTCAGATCACAGTGTTGGGGGATTCAATCTCCCTCAGTATTCTCAGCTCTCAGAGACGACAGTTTGGAGACATGAGAACTTGCTCTGTATCTGACAGGAAATAATCATCTGCAGAACAGGACAACTCTTTCTCAGCTTTGCCATCAGCATCGCTGGGAAGCTGAGTCTAGGTTTCAAAATGATTGAACTGCAAGAACAACAAAGATCTTTCCACCAAAAAACTGATCCAAAGGAGAAAATTGCAGAGAATCAGTCTTTGGACTCTCTGGGTGTAGAAAAGAAGAACTCAGGACACTCTGAAGAACTCATTTCTCCCTCGAAGGACTCTGGGAAGAAGGTTCTGAAGAGGAATGGTCTTCAATTCCAGGGAAGACTGGCACAGTTGCATCATTGACTGCGGTATAAGGATTGAAAAGAATGAAGATCTGAGACTTCAATGAACTCCGCCTTCCCAATGGTTTTCCGAGAGGACATTTACTTTCTGTAAGCAATGGTAAGAGAGCCAGACTTCTCCCTGTGTGAGGCTGTTCCACACTGATCAATGGCAAGAACTGCCCAGAATCTGGAGATGAGACAGCCTCATCTTGAAACGAGAGGAGTTTTTTGTGGATAATCAACTCAGGGATAGGATCGCTGGACAGAACTCTGCAGCTTCGAAGTGTTAAAGATTCTGCCTCAGCTTCTGTGCTGCCCTCCAGCTCTGGAAAGAAGACGGTCAGCTGGGACTGAAGTCTGGCTGTGAATTGACTTTCACCCTGGGAAGTTCCCAGCTCAGTAAAAAATCTGACAACACCAGGTTTTAGTCCAACCGATTTATTTGATAATAGACTCACTAGCTTTCGAGGGGTTACCCTCTTCTTCAGGTGAATGGAGAGTTCTGGCCTCAGACAGAGCATATAAAGCACAGACAGTTTACAGATTACTGATTAGAATGCGAATCTTTACACCTAACCTGCTGTTCAAGTCCTAAAGTGGCTGACAATATGTGTGGAAGGAGCACTGATCACAGGTTAAAGAGATGTGTATTGTCTCCAGACAGTACAGTAAGTGAGGTTTTGCAAACCCAGGCAAGTCACGGGGGTTACAGATAGTGCGACATGAACCCAAGATCTCTGTTGAGACCATCCTCATGTGTGTGGAACTTGGCTACTCTTGCAACTCGGCCAACATTGTCGACCTGATACGTTGCAAGAAAGGATGTCCCGAAGCATGGTACATTGGGGAGACCATGCAGACGCTACGACAACGGATGAATGAACATCGCTCAACAATCACCAGGCAAGACTGTTCCCTTCCTGTTGGCGAACACTTCAGTGGTCATGGGCATTCAGCCTCTGACCTTCGGGTAAGCATTCTCCAAGGCAGCCTTCACGACACACGACAGCGCAGAGTTGCTGAGCAGAGACTGATAGCCAAGTTCCGCACACATGAGGACGGTCTCAACAGGGATCTTGGGTTCATGTCGCACTGTCTGTAACCCCCGTGACTTGCCTGGGTTTGCAAAACCTCACTTACTGTACTGTCTGGAGACAATACACATCTCTTTAACCTGTGATCAGTGCTCCTTCCACTCACATTGTTAGCCACTTTAAGACTTGAACTGCAGGTTCGGTGTAAAGATTCGCATTCTAATCCGTAAACTGTCTGTGCTTTATATGCTCTGTCTGAGGCCAGAACTCTCCATTCACCTGACGAAGGGGGTAACCTCAAAAGCTAGTGAGTGTACTATCAAATAAATCGGTTGGACTTAAACCTGGTGTTGTCAGACTTTCTACTGTGTTTATCCCAGTCCAACGCCGGCATATCCACATCAGAACCCTTAAGAGCATTGATTGGCAAAGGGATCTAGGTGTACAGATACACAGGTCACTAAAAGTGGCAATGCAGGTGGAGAAGGTAGTCAAGAAAGCATACAGCATGCTTGCCTTCATCAGCCAGGGCACTGGGTTTCAAAATTGTTAAGTCATGTTGCAGCTTTATGGAACCTTAGTTAGGCCGCACTTGGAATATAGTGTTCAATTCTGGTTGCCACACTACCAGAAGGATGTGGAGGCTTTGGAGAATGTACAGAAAAGATTTACCAGGATAATGTGAGGTATGGAGGGCATTAACTATGAGGAGTGGTTGGAGAAACTTGGTTTGTTCTCACTGGAATGAAATAGGTTGAGGGGCGATCTGTTAGAAGTCTACACGATTTTGAGAAGCATGGACAGAGTGGATAGTCAGAAGCTAGTTCCCAGGGTGGAGGAGTCAATTACAAGGGGGCACAGGTTTAAGGTGCGAGGGGAAAGGTTTAAAGGAGATGTACAATGCAGATTTTTTTTTACACAGAGAGTAGTGGTGCCTGGAACTCATTGCCGAGGGAGGTAGTGGAACTGGATACAGTAGTGGCTTTAAGGGGCGTCTTGACAAATACATGAATAGGATGGGATTCGAGGGATATGGTCCCCGGAAGGGTATGGGGTTTTAGTTCAGTGGGGCAGCATGGTCAGTGCAGGCTTGGAGGGCCGAAGGGCCTGTTCCTGTGCTGAAACTTTCTTTGTTCTTTCTTCCACACAATCGCCCAAGCCAGGAATTGAACCCAGGTTCTTGGCACTGTGAAGGACATAAGGACATAAGAAATAGGAGCAGGAGTAGGCCATCTAGCCCTTCGAGCCTGCCCCTCCATTCAATAAGATCATGGCTGATCTGGTTCAGTTCCACTTTCCCTCCATAATCCTTAATTCCTTTGTCTATCAGAAATCTATCTACCCGTGACTTAAATATATTCAACGAGGTAGCCTCCACCACTTCAATGGGCAGAGAATTCCAAAGATTCACCACCCTCTGAGTGAAGAAGTTCCTCCTCAACTCCGTTCTAAACTGCGGCCCCCCCCGCTTATTTTGAGGCTGTGCCCTCTAGTTCTGTTTTCCTTTCTAAGCAGGAAGAATCTCTGTACCTCTACCCTATCTAGCCCCTTCATTATCTTGTAAGTCTCTATAAGATCCCCCCTCAGCCTTCTAATCTTCCACTGGCTTGTCTGTCTTCCCCAAGTGCATTACTCATATTCCTCCAGTCTGAAATTCATTTGCCACTTTTCTGTCCACCTGACCAGTTCTTGATACCTTTCTGCAGTCTACTGTTTTCAGTAACAGCCAGTAGTCAATTTTTGTACCATCTATAAACTTTTGAACTTTTCCCCTTGCACTTAAGTTTAAATCATGAAAAAAAGCACGGGAATAATAACTACTATTGAGTCCTGTGGTTTATAATCAGCCCTCTTTGTTATCCTTTTGCACCTCATGGAATTGCAAAACATATTTGGGTTTTCCTTGATTTTACTCGCTAATGAAGAAACAGTACTAATCGCTATTCCGCCCATAATGAATAATAAACCATTGCTGTCTTGAAGTAAAAATCAGAAAAACAAGGTGAACAGGCACAGGGAAAGAAAAGGAGACAGAAGGGGTGGTGAGTGGGTAGACACAGAGATTATATTCTAAAATTGTTGAACTGAATGTTGGTGTCTGTACAGAGTTTAATTGAAAGATAAGCAGCTGTTCCTTGAGCTGGCGTTGAGCTTCACTGGAACAGTGCAGTAGGTGAAGACAGGGATGTCAGTGTGAGAGCAAGGTGCAGAATTAAAATGACAAGGCACCATAAACTCAGGGTCACGGCTAGACTAAAGAGAGGTGTTCAGCTAAGTGCTCACTTAATCTGCATTTGGTCTCTTCAGTGTAGAGGAGACTGCATTGCGAACAGTGAATACAGTTAAATTGAAAGAGGTTTCAGTAAATCACTGCTTCATCAGAAAGGAGTGTTTGGAGCTTTGGAAGAATGAGGTGGGAAAAGGGCAGGGTTTACATACCCTACCTTTCTATGGGTAGGCACCTTGGGAAGGGACGAGGAGTTGGTGTGATTGAGGAGTTGGGATGATTGACTGGATCAGTGTCACTGAGGGATTGGTGCCATCTGAATGTTGAAAAGGGGAGGGGAAGACGCGTTTGGTGGTGACACCCTCTTGGAGATGAGAAAATGCTGGAGAATCTGTTAAATATACAGGCTGGTGGGTCAGAAGGTAAGAACAAGGAGAACCCAATCATGGTTCTGGGAGGGCTGGGGCAGACTGAGAGCTGTTTGCTCAGAGTCAAGATGTGGGGGTGGGTTTGCAAAGGGAAATCCTCAGTTGAAGAAAAAGGACCGAATATTGAATCAAATCCTCATTTCTTCTGGAATTTTGGGGAGAATCAAGTTGCTGAGAATCTGCTCCAGTTCCAATGCGGATCTGTAAAAGTGACAGGGTCTCAGCTTTAACTGATCAACAGCTGCTGGGAAAGTGAGAAGTTTAAATGTGAGAATAATTAGCTGTAATTCTGGAAGAGGGGAGATAGTGCATTTCCCTGGAGTCTGTGAATATGGTCATTGGCAGAGTTCAACTTTCACATTCAAAATGAATTGCTTCACTTTGGGAATGCTCATTTACAATTAGATTCCTGATCTGAAACAAGGAATTAAAAAGTGACCGGCAGAAAAAAATCAGCAATTCCCCCCAATGTCAGCAGCAGTCAGCAGCCCAGAACCAAACTGGCAGCATCCAAATGCATCAGGGAAGCTGCTCCCTCCCTCCAGAGGCAGTTCACAGAGACACTGAAACATCCAACTCAGTCCCCAGCCTGGAAATGGGAGTGGAAAATGCTACAAAGACACAACTCACTCGCTATCAGCTGTGGAGAGAGAGAGAATCCAGGTTAACATTGCGGCTCGAAAGCCTGTCTGTGAACTGGGAGCTGAGAGATCGTGATGTGGATGTGCCGGCGTTGGACTGGGGTAAACAGTAAAAAGTCTGACAACACCAGGTGAGAGGGGTTTCCCTCTAAGCTAGTGAGTTTACTATCAAATAAATCGGTTGGACTAAAACCTGGTGTTGTCAGACGTTTTAGCTGAAAGATCAGCAAGGATCAGTGTAGAGCTGGGGGAAAGAAGGAGGGGGAGTGACCAATCACAGCCTCTGTCTCTCGGAGCCGCTCACTGATCCTCCAATCACAGCCTCTGTCTCTCGGAGCTGCTCACTGATCCTCCAATCACAGCCTCTGTCTCTCCGGGCCGCTCACTGATCCTCCAATCACAGCCTCTGTCTCTCGGAGCCGCTCACTGATCCTCCAATCACAGCCTCTGTCTCTCCGGGCCGCTCACTGATCCTCCAATCACACCCTCTGTCTCTCGGGGCCGCTCACTGATCCGCCAATCACAGCCTCTGTCTCTCGGGGCCGCTCACTGATCCTCCAATCACAGCCTCTGTCTCTCGGAGCTGCTCACTGATCCTCCAATCACAGCCTCTGTCTCTCCGGGCCGCTCACTGATCCTCCAATCACAGCCTCTGTCTCTCGGAGCCGCTCACTGATCCTCCAATCACAGCCTCTGTCTCTCGGGGCCGCTCACTGATCCGCCAATCACAGCCTCTGTCTCTCGGGGCCGCTCACTGATCCTCCAATCACAGCCTCTGTCTCTCGGGGCCGCTCACTGATCCTCCAATCACAGCCTCTGTCTCTCCGGGCCGCTCACTGATCCTCCAATCACAGCCTCTGTCTCTCGGGGACACTCTCTCCAGCCGCTCGCGCTGTGACCGTTGGTCTTTGAGCGCTCAGCTCGCGGCCGATGTTCAGCCGCCTTCACTCACTCTGCAGCGGGGCCGCGCTCCTCTGCTCGGCAGTTAAACACCGTTTAAAATCACACACATCTGATCAGAAAAGGGGCAGCAGGGAAATGGAAAAGCGGAGGGGGTTTGGTCAGGGAGAGCTTCAGCTTCACCCCTCACTCTGACATTTCACTCACATCATTCAGGGAAATGTCTGAATCCAGCAACAAAACTCCACCGCAGCCCTTTCCCATCGCTCCCCCATTCATTTCTATTCAAACAGCAGATACAAGTTGTCTTCCCTCAGAGAATCCCGACAGTACAGGAGGAGGCCATTGGGCCCATCCAGTCTGCACCCACTCTCCCAAAGAGCATCTTAGCCAGGCTGATGAAGACGTGACATTTATTCCTGGGGGCTGCCTGGGGGAGACTTCAGGTCAAAGTGAGTGGAAACAGTTAGTGAATGATCAGAGACAGTGCCCGAGGTTTGTGTCAGACTCTTACTTCAGCCCTTGGCCCAGGATTTGACTCAAAACAACAACAATTTCCATTTGGACGGCAGCTTCAGCAGAGTGAAATGTGCCAAGGTGCTTCACGAGATGATTATCAAACACAATGTGACACTGAGACACATCAGGGCTGTGGGTCGGGTGCAGGAAGGTGGGATTAGGAAGGGCACCTGGGTGTCCTCAGACTGGCACGGACAAGATGGGCCGAATGGCCTCCTCCTGTGCTGTAACTTTTCAAAGGTTCTGAAGTGACCACGACACAACACCTAGAAAGTGACACAGCCTAATTCAGTTCGCTTTCTCTTTGTTTATAAACCTTTGATCTTCAGTAAAAGAAATTTATTGTCCTAGCAATAATTTCTATTCTTTCCTGCTCTGATCAAAAGTCTGTGAGAACAATTTAAATGAAATCTGCCCAGATTAACTTCTGTCTTTGCTCTTTATTAGAATAATGTAAAAATATGTCGACATTTTTACAGGAGCAAAGATTGAATGAAGCCTGTCGTGGTGGTGATTTCTGGAATAAAATTAGTGAATAAATCTTGTTTATCAGTAATCTGTTTAGATTGCTCATTTTCTCCGCCCCTTTCTGGGTGTGGTTTAAAATGCTGCTGTGGGAAACTGAAAGTATTTCACTGAACATTGGTCACCATTTTACTCAGAGCAGAGACAAGGTGATCAGTCTGTCGAGATGGAAGATGAACTTTCCTGTGCTGTTTGCCACGATCTGTATAAAGATCCTGTTTTAATGGACTGTGATCACAGCTTCTGTCGATCCTGTATAACCCAGTACTGGGAGAAAGCTGTCACTGCCTCCTGCCCCGTCTGTAGAAAGGAAACTTCCTCCAGGGATCTGAGACCCAATCGCACTCTCTCCAACATCGTGGAACTGTTTGTGAAAAGTGACAAAGGTGATAAAATTCAGCCGGAATGCAGCCGTCACCAGGAGAAGCTGAAAGTTTTCTGTAAAACTGACAATCAGCCCATCTGTGTCGTTTGTCAGATTTCAAAAAATCATCAAAACCACGAGATGCTGCCAGTGGAAGAAGCTGCTGAAGAGTTTAAGGTGAGGAGATCCTGTGTAAAATAAAGAAACAGATAACATGACAGGCCACAGGTGAGGTTCAAAAGGACTGAAGAATGGCCAATGTTGTTCCTTTGAGAACAGAAACAGAGACAATCCCTGTAATTACAGGCCAATGTCAGTGGTGGGGAAGCTGTTGGAGAAGATACTGAGAGACAGGATTTATTCACATTTGGAAATGAATGGATTTGATGGCAGCATGGTTTTGTGCAGGGAAGGTCATGTCTCACCAACTTGATTGAGTTTTTTGAGGAGTTGACAAGAATGATTGATGAGGGGAAAGGCTCTGGATATTTTCTATTTTCTATAAAATGTTGTAAGGCATTTAACAGGCTGCTACAAAAGGTAATGCCTCATTGGATCTGGGGTGTGCTGGCTAGATGGATACAGAACTGGCTTGGTCATAGAAGACAGAGAGTAGTGGTGGAAGGGTGCTTTTTGGAATGGACATCAGTAATTAGAGGTGTTCCACAGGGATCAATACTCGGACCTTTGTTGTTTGTAATATATATAAATGATCAGGAGGAAAGTGTAAGTGGTCCGATAGTAAGTTTATGGATGACACAAAAAATGGCTGAGTTGCAGATAGTGATCGGGGTTGTCAAAGGATACAGCAAGATATAGACATATTGCTGACTTTGGCAGAGAAATGGCAGATGGAGTTTAATCCGGACAAATGCAAGATGGTGCATTTTGGAGGATCAAATTCAGATGCAAACTAGGTAGGAAATGATTTGGTTTGATTTATTATTATCACATGTATTAGTATACAGTGAAAAGTATTGTTTCTTGCGCGCTATACAGACAAAGCATACCGTTCATATAGAAGGAAACGAGAGAGTGCAGAACGTAGTGTTACAGTCATGGTGAGGGTGTAGAGAAAGATCAACTTAATGCGAGGTAGGTCCATTCAAAAGTCTGATGGCAACAGGGAAAAAGCTATTCTTGAGTCAGTTGGTATTTGACCTCAAACTTTCGTATCTTCTCCCCGAAGGAAGAAGGTGGAAGAGAGAATGTCCGGGATGCATGGGGTCCTTAATTATGCCGGCTGCTTTTCCGAGGCAGCAGGAAACGTTGACAGTGTCAATGGATAGGAGGCTTGCGTGATGTATTGGGCTACATTCATGACCCTTTTGTAGATTCTTGCAGTCTTGGACAGAGCAGGAACCATAACAAGCTGTGATACAACCAGAAAAAATGTTTTCTGTGCTGCATCAGTAAAGGTTGATGAGAGTCATGGCTGACATGCCAAATTTCCTTAGGCTTCTGAGAATGTCGAGGCATTGGGGGCTTGCTTAACTATAGTGTCGGCATGGGGGGACCAGGACATGTTGTTGGTGATCTGGACACCTAAAAACTTGAGGCTTTTGACCATTTCTATTTTGTCCTCTTTGATGTCGACAGGGGCCTTTTCTCCATTACATTTCCTGAAGTCGATGACTATCTCCTTCGTTTTGTTGACATTGAAGGAGAGATTATTATCGTTGCAAAGTTCACCAGATTCTCTGTCTCATTCCTGCACTCTGTCTCATTACTGTTTGAAATCCGACCCACTATGATGGTGACATATGCAAACTTGAAACTTGAGTTGGTAGGGAATTTGGCCACACGAGGAGGCTGAGAACATAGCCTTGTCGGGCACCGGTATTGAGAATGATTGTGGAGGAGGTGTTGTTACTTATCCGAACTGATTGTGGTCTGTTATAAAACATTCGTTTGGCCACATCTGAAGAACTGCATTCAGTTCTTACTGCTACACTACCGGAAGGACATGGATGTTTTGGAGAGCGTGCAAAGATGATTTACCAGGATGTTTCCTGGTCTGAAGTGTTTTAGGTACGAGGAGAGGTTGGATTGACTTCACTGTAAAGTCGGGGGCTGAGGGTGACTTCATAGAGATCTATTAGGAGTCATAGATAAAATGAATAGTCAGAGGCTTTTTCCGAGGGTGGAAAGGTAAATTACAAGAGGGCACAGGTTTTCAAGTTCAGAAGTGGAAAGTTGAAGGGAGACGTACGGGGAAAGTTTTTCACACAGAGGGTGGAGGGGGCCTGGAACACACTGCCAGTGGAGATGGTGGAATCAGGCACATTAGCAAAGTTCAAGGTACATCTTGATAGACACATGAACAGGAAGCGAACAGAGGGATAGAAACCACAAATGGGCAATAAGTAGTAGGCCTAAATAAGGACTAGGAATCGGTGCAGGCTGGATGGGCTGATGGGCCTGTTCCTGTGCTGTTTTGTTCTTTGGAATCCTGAACAGGGAACATAGATTTGGGTTTTATTCTCTCAATTTTTATCATTTAATTACTCAGTCTTTCGATGAACTGCCAGTTGTATTGCTGCTTCAGAAACCAGGCAGAGATTTTAGGGTGTGTTTAACTTCCAAATCTGAATCTGCCCTCATTCAATAGTAATTTGTTCTTTTGAGACTTTAACAATTTAGGTAATAGGAGACAATAAGAACTAGGAGCAGGAGTAGGCCATCTGGCCCCTCGAGCCTGCTCTGCCATTCAATAAGATCATGGCTAATCTTTTCGTGGACTCAGCTCCACTTACCCGCCTAGTCACCGTAACCCTTAATTCCTTTACTGTTCAAAAATTTAGGAGGCATGGACAGAGTGGATAGTCAGAGGCTTTTTCCTAGAGTGAAAAGGTAAACTACAATAGGGCACAGGTTCAAGGTGAGAGGAGAAAAGTTGAAGGGAGACATACGGGGAAAGTTTTTCATGCAGATGGTGGAGGAAGCCTGGAACGCACTGCTTGTGGAAGTGGTGGAAGCAGGCAACTAGTGATGTAACTCAGAAAACATTTATTAAGCAACAAACATAATATTTAACAAACTAGGCAGTGACTTTCCTGACTCAACATGGTTCTTCCTGATTCAGTCTCATGCAGAATGTAACATGTGGTCCAATCGCTCTCTCTCTCCCTCTTTGTCTGTCTCTATCAATTCTGAGTTCTCCTGCTCTTCTCTCTCTCTCTGTCTGTCTCTATCAATTCTGAGTTCTCCTGCTCTTCTCTCTCTCTCTCTGTCTCTTTCAGTTCTGAGCTCTCCTGCTCTTCTCTCTCTGTCTGTCTGTCTTTGTCCATTCTGAGTTCTCCTGCCCTTCTCTCTCTGTCTGTCTGTCTCTTTCAGTTCTGAGCTCTCCTGCTCTCAGTTGGGTAGCAGTCTCTTTGGTTTCAAATTCAGCACCTGCCTGGTAGTTCAAAGCTTTTCATTCTTTCAAACCACAGCCCATCTGCCTGATTAATCATGTTTTTGAATTCTGATTGGCTTGAGCAGCACACTATCAGTCCCTGATTGGTTTAGATGGTGCAGGATCAGTTTTTGATTGGTTTGTCAACATCTATTGATCATTTCCTGTTGAATTCTGATTGGCCCTCTAATGTGTCAATTGTTTGTGGGATCATTCCTCCCTTTATATCTTTCTCTGTCATTTTATTCAATTTTATGATTTTCCACTGAGATTACAGATGTCTTTAGATTGTTTCGGCAGCCATGTATTTGGTTTTTTGATTTATTATTGTCACGTGTATTAGCATACAGTGAAAAGTATTGTTTCTTGCGCATTGTACAGACAAAGCATACTGTTCATAGAGAAGGAAAGAAGAGAGTGCAAAGTGTAGTGTTACAGTCATGGTTAGGGTGTAGAGAAAGAGAAGGATTTGAAATACAAGCTTGTATTCTGTCAGTAATACTCAATGTTTGGGCTCTTTTTCCCAGGTGTCTAATTGATGTGAAGATATCAATATTGTTTGTTCAGTAGAGCTCTCATTAAGACAGATGTTTATCAGCGTGCTTTGAAAGAACAAATTTGTAATTACCTGTTTTTGTCATATCTGCCAGTGTTTGATATGAAATAATTAAAAATAATGAGAGAACTGAGTGATGCATAGCCTTACAAAAATGACAAACTTCCAGAAATTACAGGAAGTGTATATGTATTTTATATAGAATCAGCGCAGAAAGATTATTAATGTGTTAAAGTTGGTTACAGGACACACATATAAAAACAGCAGAATACATTCTATGTTCATTGAAATAAAAGTCAAGAGAACTACATCGTTATAAAAACTGATTACAGAACTTAACAGAACCAAAGATGATTACTTTTAATACTAAAGTGATCAGATCACTTCAACAGCAAAGACAGAGTAATGAAAAGGTTGCCACATGGTGGGTTACATAACCAGTTAGTGGAGCTTTATTACAGAGGTGTTGCTTGCTTACAACCCCAGATAGAAGCGGGGGAAAATCTTCCAAATGCCTCTGATAATATCACCACGTATTCATGTGACACACTTTACACCAAAACATTGGTTTAAAATACATAACATCCCTTCCCTTTTACTCCAATAGCATGACTACTGACATTAACTTTAACGCTGATTCACTATGAACAATAATTATTTTACCATATAAGAACATAAGAAATAGGAGCAGGAGTAGGCCATCTAGCCCTTCGAGCCTGTCCTGCCATTCAATAAGATCACGGCTGATCTGAAGTGGATCAGTTCCACTTTCCCGCTTTCTCCCCATAATCCTTAATTCCCCTGTCTATCAGAAACCTATCTACCCGAGACTTAAATATATTTAGCGAGGTAGCCTCCACCACTTCAACGGGCAGAGAATTCCAGAGATTCACCACCCTTTGGGTGAAGAAGTTCCTCCTCAAATCTGGCTGTGTCCTCTAGTCCTGCTATGCTTTCGAAGCGGGAAGAATCTTTCTACCTATCCATCCCCTTCATTATCTTATACGTCTCTATCAGATCCCCCCTCATCCTTCTAAACTCCAATGAGTACAGACCCAGTCTATTTAGTCTCTCTTCATAGGCCAACGCCCTCATCTCCGGTATTAGCCTAGTGAACCTCCTCTGCACTCCCTCCAAGGCCAATATATCCTTCCGCAAGTGCGGCAACCAAAACTGCACACAGTACTCCAGCTGTGGCCTCACCAGTACCCTGTACAGTTGCAGCAAGACCTCCCTACTTTTATATTCTATCCCCCTCGCTATAAAGGCCAGCATCCCATTTGCCTTCTTGATCAACTGCTGCACCTGCAGACTGGGTTTTTGCGAATCGTGCACAAGGACCCCCGGGTCCCTCTGCGCCATAGCATGCTGCAGCTTTTTGTCTTTTAAATAGTAATCCCTCCTACTATTATTTCTGCCAAAGTGGATAACCTCACACTTGCTAACATTATACTCCATCTGCCAGGTCCTCGCCCACTCGCTCAGCCTATCCAGATCTCTCTGCAGACTTTCCACACCCTCCACGCAATTTGCTTTTCCACTCACCTTCGTGCCATCAGCAAATTTTGTCACCCTACACTCAGCCCCCTCCTCCAGATCATCTATATAAATGGTAAACAGTTGAGGCCCCAGCACCGATCCCTGTGGCACTCCACTAGTCACCAATCGCCAACCAGAATAGCACCCATTGATACCAACTCTCTGCCTCCTATTAGACAGCCAATCCTCTATCCACGCTAACACCTTACCCCCAACTCCGTGCACCGTGACCTTCTGTAGCAACCTTTTGTGAGGCACCTTATCAAACGCTTTTTGGAAATCTAAAAACACCACATCCACCGGTTCCCCTCTGTCTATCGCACTGGTCACATCCTCATAGAAATCTAATGAATTCGTCAAACACAACTTCCCCTTAACAAATCCATGTTGCGTCTGCTCGATCAAACCATTCTTTTCTAGGTGCCTCGCTATTTCTTCTTTGATGACGGATTCTAGCATTTTTCCAACTACAGACGTTAAACTAACCAGCCTATAATTCCCTGCCTTTTGTCTGCTACCTTTTTTAAACAGCAGTGTGACATTAGCCGTTTTCCAATCTTCTGGCACTTCCCCGGAGTCCAGCAAATTTTGATAAATAATTACTAAGGCATCCACTATCCCCTCTGCCATTTCTTTCAGAACCCTGGGATGCATTCCATCCGGTTCTGGGGACTTGTCCACCTTCAGTCCCATTATTCTATCAAGCATTACCTCTCTAGTGATAGTCATCACATTCAGGCCCTCAACTCCTACCACCCTTACCATCCTTCTATCTTTAACAGCCTGCCTCCTCTGTGAAGACCGAGGCAAAAAACTAATTTAAAGCCTCAGCCATCTCCTCATCGCCCACCGCTAAATCCCCCCTCTCATCCTCCAAGGGTCCAACATTCACTCTAGCCAGCCTCTTCTTCTTTATAGATTTGTAAAAATTTTTACTGTCATTTTTTATATTTAGTGCTAGTTTAGCTTCATACTCTATCTTTCCTTTCTTTATCACCTTCTTAGTCATTCTTTGATTTTTAAATCTTTCCCAATCTTCTAATCGCCCACTATTTTTAGCCACTCTGAACGCATCAGCTTTGAATTTAATACTCTCCTTTATTTCCTTTGATAACCACGGCTTCCTACAGTCCTTCTTTACCATCGGAATATATTTCTGCTGAGAACCGAAAAAGATCTCCTTAAAAATCCTCCCCTGTTCCACAGCCGTCCTACCAACCAATCTGCGCCCCCAATCTACATTTGCCAATTCCGCTCTCATCCTACCATACTCCCCTCTGTTCAAACAGAGGACACAGGTTCGGGATCCTACTTTCTCATCCTCCATCTGCATCAGAAATTCAGTCATACTATGATCACTCATCCCAAGAGGATCCCTCACAAGAAGGTCCCTAATTCTACCTGCCTCATTACACAACACCAGATCTAAGATAGCTCGTTCCCTCGTAGGTTCCGTCACATACCGTTCAAGGAAACTATTCTGACATCATTCCAAGAACTCTTCTTCAAGCCCACCGCGTCCGACTTGGGTCATCCAGTCAATATGCAGATTAAAATCCCCATTATTGCTGTTCCGTTTCTGCATGCATCAATTATTTGCTTGTTTATAGCCTGCCCCACCTCAAAGTTATTATTTGACCCCCAGTTACTATTCCTTATCTCCATCCACAATGATTCCACGTTTTGCTCTTTGGAGCCTATATCTTCCCTTATTACTGCCCTGATATTATCCTTAATTAACAGAGCTACCCGACCCCTTTTTTCCTCCCGTCTAAACACCTTCCTAAACACCTGATACCCCTGGACATTCAGTTCCCAGTCCCTGTCACCCTGCAACCATCTTTCCGTAATGGCCACTAGATCATATCCATTTGTGCTGATTTGCGCCATCAGCTCATTCACTTTGTTCCGAATGCTTTGTGCATTCAGGTAAAGTGTCTTTATACCAGCCTTTATGTGGACCTTATTTGTAGAAACACTACTAACCTCTCTCATACCCCCTACTCCTTTTATTAGTGGGACATCCTCAACATTTACCTGTACACGTACCGTCTCCTTTACATTTTGTAATTTCGCCCCCCCGCCCCCAATTAGTTTAAAGCCCTATCTACAGTCCTAGTTATACGATTTGCCAGGACTCTGGTCCCGGCACGATTCAGACTAAGACCATCCCATCTGAACAGGTCCCATCTTCCCCAATACTGGTGCCAAAGCCCCCTAAATTCAAACCCATTCATAAGAACATAAGAACATAAGAAATAGGAGCAGGAGTAGGCCATCTAGCCCTTCGAGCCTGCCCCGCCATTCAATAAGATCATGGCTGATCTGTTGTGGCTCAGTTCCACTTTCCCGCCCTCTCCCCATAACCCTTAATCCCCTCTCTTATCAAGAACCCATCAACCCGCTTCTTAAAAATATTTAGCGAGGCAGCCTCCACCACTTCAACGGGCAGAGAATTCCAGAGATTCACCACCCTTTGAGTGAAGAAGTTCCTCCTCAACTCCGTTCTAAACCACCCCCCCTTTATCTTGAAGCTGTGCCCCCTAGTCCTACTGTCTTTTTTGAGCGGGAAGAGTCTCTCCACCTCTATCCTATCCATCCCATTCATCATCTTATACGTCTCAATGAGATCTCCCCTCATTCTTCTAAACTCTAACGAGTACAAGCCTAGTTTATTCAGCCTCTCCTCATAGCTCAATCCCCTCAACTCCGGTATCAGCCTAGTAAACCTCCTCTGCACTCCCTCCAGGGCCAAAATATCCTTGCGCAGGTGCGGCGCCCAAAACTGCACACAGTACTCCAGCTGCGGCCTCACCAATGCCCTATACAGCTGCAGCAAGACCTCCCTACTTTTATATTCAATCCCCCTCGCTATGAAGGCCAGCATCCCATTTGCCTTCCTGACCACCTGCTGCACCTGCAAGCTGGGTTTTTGCGACTCATGCACAAGGACCCATTTCCTCCCACACCAATCCCTGTGAGGATGTAAAGAGGTTTTTTTTAGTGTTGCGGGTGTGTGCTTTGGGAGCTTTGTAGTATTGTATGTTGTAGGCATAATCAAATAATTGCAAGTTTTGTAGAACAAAGAATAATGGCTGCTGATCATTTTACTGAATGCAGTTACTGACTGCCATGTGGGAAGAAGCGATGTGCAGCAGAGAGTGATCGGTTAAATACGAGACCTGGTGTTGTGTAACGAGGCAGGTAGAATTAGGGACCTTCTTGTGAGGGATCCTCGTGGGATGAGTGATCATAGTATGACTGAATTTCTGATGCAGATGGAGGATGAGAAAGTAGGGTCCCGAACCTGTGTCCTCTGTTTGAACAGAGGGGAGTATGGCAGGATGAGAGCGTTTTGCAGCAGAGAGTGATTGGTTAAATACGAGGTAAGTATGAATGGAGCATAACTACCTTAGCTGGAAAAATGTGTGTTGGAAATGAGTGATAGGTTGTTCCCTTCATGCACGCTTCAGCGGGAAAGGAGTATAAGTCCTTTGTGTAATCGTAGTAAGTTGTGTCTTTCTACAGTGGAGTGGGTATCACTTACCCACCTCATGTTAGGTGGAGGACCAACCCGACGTTGTAAATCACTTGCAATAAATACTTTAAAAATATAACTGGAGTTGAATTGATTATTGTCGAACCGAGCCTGATGAGTTATCACCTGAGCCACCCATTCATCTCCTTAATCCTATTTACCCTGCGCCAATTTGCACGTGGTTGAGGTAGTAATCCAGAGATAACCACCTTGTTGGTTCTGCTTCTTAATTTGGTTCCCAGCTTTGCATACTCCCTCTGCAGACCCTTAGTTCCTATTTTGCCTATGTCATTGGCGCCCACATGAACCACAACGACTAGATTCTCACCCTTCCACTCCAGGTTCTTCTGCAGCCCAGATGAGACACCCTGGACCTGAGCACCAGGCAGACAACATACCCTTCGGTATTCTTTATCATTGTCACAAAGGACAGTGTCTATGCCCCTAACTACACTATCCCCAATTACCACTAATTCCTCTTTACTTCTTCCGCTTTGACCTCTGTCTGCACCACTGTACCGTGGGCAGTTTGCTCGTCAACATTGCAGCCCTCGTTCTTGTCCACACTGGGAGCAAGAATCTCAAACCTGTCGTGCCGATTCAGGGGCTGAGGCTTTTGGGTCCCCCCCCTCCTTCCTCCCCACACCCCCCTCCTTCCTCTCATCCTTCCTCCCCCACCCCCCTCCTTCCTCTCATCCTTCCTCCCCCCACACCCCTCCTTCCTCTCATCCTTCCTCCCCCCACCCCCTTCCTTCATCCCCACACCCTTCTCCTTCCTCCTCTCACCCTTCCTCCCCACACCCCCCCTCCTTACTCTCACCCTTCCTCCCCACACCCTCACCCTTCCTCTTATCCTTCCTCCCCTCAGCAACCCCGTCCTGTTCCTGACCCTCAGAGTTAGTCAGTTTAGGGGGTTTGAATTTCTCTTGTAACCCATTATCCAGGTTACACTCCCCCTCCCTGATGAGCCTCAGTGTCCGAAGCTCAGAGTTCAGCTTGTCTACTTTGAGCTGGAGCTCTTCGAGCAACCAGCACTTACTGCAGACATGGTCACTGGGAAGGACTTTGGGGTCCACCAGTTCCCACATCATGCAGAAACAGCACATCACATACCAAGTATCATTATATACAGTTTTATATCTTTACAATCAGTTCAAGAGTCTTTTAGATGGATGTCAGTTCCGCTTAGGAAAAACTGTTGTTTGGGAGTCTTTGCTTTCATGCTCTCAATAATCTGTTCACCACTCAGCTCAGGTACATTAGCTGGTAAAATTGTTTCTTTTTCAGCTTCTACAGATGCTGTTGGTCCAACCGGTGTAGAATCTGAATTCAGCTTATTTGTGATCATAGGTTCAGGGATTTCCAAACCTTGAGGGTCATCAGTTTACCGTATAACTGGAGCACTGTGTGCGGTTTTGGTCGCCGCATTTGCGGAAGGATGTATTGGCCTTGGAGGGAGTGCAGAGAAGGTTCACTAGGCTGATACTGGAGATGAGGGGGGTGAGCCGATGAGGAGAGATTGAATAGACTGGGTCTGTACTCATTGGAGTTTAGAAGGCTGAGGGGGGATCTTATGGAGACATATAAGATAATGAAGGGGATAGATAGGGTAGAGATAGAGAGATTCCTCCCACTTAGAAAGGATAGCAGGACTAGAGGGCACAGCCTCAAGATAAGGAGGAGGCAGTTTAGATTGGAGTTGAGGAGGAACTTCTTCACTCAAAGGGTCATGAGTCTCTGGAATTCTCTGCCCATTGAAGTGGTGGAGGCTGCCTCGCTGAATATATTTAAGTCACGGATAGATAGGTTTCTGATAGACAAGGGAATTAAGGGTTATGGGGAGAAAGCAGGAAAGTGGAACTGAGCCACTTTAGATCAGCCATGATCTTGTTGAATGGCGGGGCAGGCTCAAAGGGCTAGATGGCCAACTCCTGCTCCTATTTCTTATAAGAAATAGGTCCCGCCTGCGAGTGTTGTGGCAGATACCCACCTCTCTCTTATTTAATCATTAACTGAGTTACCAACTAATTCTAAATAAGTATTAAACCTAAACTTTTGTACAACAGAGAGTGAAAGATTCACTTTAAATGGAGTTTCACTTCTGATGAACAACAAAATATTTGTTTAGCACCTTTAATGTAATAAACCATCCTGAGGCCCTTCACAGGAATGTTATAAAGTTAAATGAGCTACATCAGGCAAATTGGGAGAGATGGAGCAAAACTTGGAAGCAGGAAGCAAATCACAGAGGTGGGGTTTTTGGGAATGTTTTCAAGGTTGAGAGGTGGAGAGTCGGAAAAGTTTAGGGAAAAAATTCCAGAGCTCAGGACCTCAGCAGTTAGAAGTGTAGTTAGCAATAGGGGAAGAATTAAAATCAGGGATAATGAAGAGGTCAGAATTTGAGAGCAGATTTCTCAGAACATTGTGGGGCTGAAGGAGATTACAGAAATAGAGAGGAGCAAAGACATGGAGAGATTTTAAACAAAGAATGTGGAAGATTTAAGCTCCTGGAGGCTCAGATTGCCCCAGACAGATGACCAAGAACTCATGAGTGACTTTAGGATAGTTTAAGTGTATTAAGAAATTTAGATATGATGTACAATCTAAACAGGCAGAAAAGGCATACGACCTGAAACAAGTTTGTCTGTTTACTGTATCTTTATATCCATGATGGGTTTTTTTTTACCCATTGGGGAATAGTGGAAGATTTTTGAGCTGATTATTAGCCTGTTGAACCACATTGAATGCTGCTTCTGTGGCCAACAAGTGCTAGTGTTGGGACTTGAACCCAGAGCTTCTGGTCCATGGTAGGGGCGGTACCACTACACCATAAGACCTCCTGTCCAGAACAAGTGGGGAGAATTTACTGGTCCAATTGGACAAATGAAAGGGAGAATCAGCAGGACAAATCCAACCCGACCAATTTCCGCCCAATCAATCTAATCTCCATCATCAGTAAAATGAGGGAAGGGGTCATCGACAGTGTTATCAAGCAGCACCTGCTCAGCAATAACCTGCTCAGTGACACCCAGTTTGGGTTTCAGCAGGTTCACTAGCTTAATTCCAAAGGTGAGGTGAGAATGACAGTCCTTGAGATCAAGGCTGCATTCGACCGAATGTGGCATCATGGAGCCCTAGGAAACCTGGAATCAATGAGTGTTAGGGGGCAAACTCTCCATTGGTTGGAGTCATATCTGGCAGATAGGAAGATGGTTGTGGTTGTGGAGGGTCAGTCATCTCAGCATCGGGACATTCCTGCACGAGTCCCCCAGGAATCCCCATTGTCAATATCCTTGGGGTTACCATTGACCAGAAACTCATCTGGACTTCCACATCTATGCTCTGTCCGAGGCCAGAACTCTCCATTCACCTGACGAAGAGGGAGTCCCCTCGAAAGCTTGTGAGTTTACTATCAAATAGATCGGTTGTTCTAAAACCTGGTGTTGTCAGACTTTTTACTGTGTGTTCCACATAAGCACAGTGGCTGCAAGAGCAGGTCAGAGACTGGGAATTCTGTGGTGAGTAACTCACCTCCTGCCTCCTCAAAACCTATCCACCTTCTACAAGGCACAAGTCAGGAGCGTGATGGATTGTTTGGATGGGTGCATTTCCAACAACACTCAAGAAGCTCGACACCATCCAGGACAAAGCAGCAGACTTGATTGGCACCACATCCACACCCTCCACCACCGACGCTCAGTAGCATATCTATAAATTACTTAGGACGTTATAGAGTTATTATATGGTGATTTCTTACAAATAAAATCCAGGAGTTGTTTAACCAGGAGCCAGTGTAGGTCGGCAAGCATCAGGTAGTGGGTGATTGGAACTTGGTGTGAGGAAGGAGAGGGGCAGCAGAGGTTTGGTTGGTCTCAGGAGGGTAGAATGTGGGACAGCAGTCAGGAGGTGAGTTGGAATATTCTGGAGGGAGCAATGGTGTGACTGAACTTTTGTTCAAAATTCAAACTTGACAGGTTTTTCTCTATTGGTCAAGGTATTGCCCTGGGGGAGTGAACCGGGGAATATTTGTTCCTCAAACTTTTGTTTGAATGTAAAAGGTGGGATGTGTGGATATGCTCCTTGTGTCGGTTAAGGACAGGGACTGTGTGTGAATATTTGTGGCTTCCAGTATATGTCAGTGAGCCATATTGTGAGCCTGACTGATAATCCTAAATTGGGCAATGTAATTCTGAACACAATCAGGATTGTTTCGAAATATTGGTGAACTGCAGATTCAATCCAGGAAGTTACCTGTTACATGCTGCATTCTCCATGGCAATGACTCCAGCAATCAGAATTGACTTGCCAACCATTCAGTACTCTCTTCTCATGCAGTTTAAATTGTTCCCTGACTGTTGGTAATTTCTTGTGAGTTGTCCCATGAGTGCAAGGTGAAAAGTTTTGACAGCATGCCTCTTTTTCAGTAAAACTGCTGAACGTGAAACAAAAAGAGCCTCATAATAAAAGTGTTCAGAGTTTTAATTTGAACATTATGGTATTCAATTTGGGGTATTTAATTCTGAAAATGTACAAACTAATCATTCTTTGTTCAGGAGGAACTGGAAACCGAACTGGATCTGATCCAAGAGAAGCAGGGCGAATGTGATGATATAAAGAGTGACTTTGAGGAAACATTAACCCACATTCAGGTAATTCTCATCTTTTGTTCTACATTTTGTACAGAATTATTGATGTCCAGAATTGTTCTGTGCAGAATTCTGATCTCCATATTGTAAAATGGAAAAGGTGCAAAAGATATATGTATATGATGATCCCAGAAGTCAGAGATTATACCTTTCTGGAAAGATCAAACCAGCTGGAAAAAAGAAGCTGTGAGGTGACCCAATTGAATTCTTTGAAATTATGCAAGGGTTTGATGGTGTAGATACAGGGAAAATGTTTTATTTGAAGTTTAAATTCCAAGATAGTCACCAATAAACCAAACTGAGAAGTCAGCAAATTGATCCTCAGTTAGAGATTCCTCTCCTGAATAAATTATCATCTGGTAATCTATTGTCCAATGCAACTAATCTATAATCAATTATTTCACTGCATTCATTTTATTAATATAAAATAAACTCCATCTTCTGAATCATTATCATCTGGTAATCTTGGTCTTGCTGTATTAGAGAATAGTTTTTTCTGCATATAATAACGCATATTCATTTCAATAAAGTTTAAAGTTTTTAAAGTTTACTTATTAGTGTCACAAGTAGGCTTACATTAACACCACAATGAAGTTACTGTGAAAATCCCCTAGTTGTTACACTCCAGCACCTGTTCAGGTACACTGAGGGAGAACTTAGCATGGTCATTGCACCTAGCCAGCACATCTGGTGAAGAAAACATTCGGCATGCTTGGTTTCGTTAGTCAGAAAATTGAATTACAGGAGTTGGACGTCTTGTTGCACTTGTACAAGACATTGTAAGGCCACACTTGGAATACTGCGTACAGTTCTGGTCACTCTATTATAGAAGGGATATTATTAAATTAGAAATAGGGTGGAAAAGATTTACTAGGATGCTACTGGGACTTGATGGTTTGAGTTATAAGGAGAGGTTGGATACACTGGGACTTTTTTCTTGGAGCATACGGGGCTTAGGGGTGATCTTAAAGAGGTTTATAAATAATGAGGGCATAAATAAGGTTGACAGTCAACATCTTTTTCCAAAGGTCTGGGAGGCTAAAAGTAGAGGCCATAGGTTTAAGGTGAGAGGAGAGAGATATATAAGGGTCCGGAGAGATAAGTTTTTCATGCAGAGGGTGGCGAGTGTCTGGAACGAGCTGCCAGAGTTAGTAGTAGAGGTGGGTACAATTTTGTCTTTTACAAAGCATTTAGACAGTTATGTGGGTATGACTGGTATAGAGGGATATGGGCTAAATGTGGGCAATTGAGACTAGCTTAACAGTAAAAACTGGGTGGCATGGACAAGTTATGTTGAAGGGCCTGTTTCCATGCTGTAAAGCTCTAGGACACTATGATTCTATTTTTCGGACTGTGGGAGGAAACCGGATCATCTGGAGAAAACCCATGCAGACATGGAGAAGAAATAAATAATCAGGATTGGGAATTAACAGGATTGGGAATGTTTTTCTCTCTAATATTCTGATATGGACAGAACTGCTTAGGCTGAACAACCTTTTAAACATCCTCATTTGATTTTTCAATCTCACTGATATTTTCTAAAGGACCAAAGTGTAAAGACAGAGAAACAGATTAAAGCTGAATTTGAAAAACTTCACCAGTTTCTCCGTGAGGAAGAGAGGATTGTGTTGGAAGATTTGAAACTGGAGAAAGAGAAAAAGAGTCAGGAGATGAAGGAGAGGATTGAGAAGATAACAGAGGAAATCTCATCGCTTTCAGTCACTGCTCAGGATATTGAACAAGAGCTGAGTGAACAGGACAACATCAAGTTTTTAACGGTAACTTTCTTTATTTTTCTCTACTTCACCGTCTTGAAGAATGAGAAGGTTATGTCGTCAAAATCTAGAATATAAAACTCACAGCCCAAAATTACCCCAATCACCTGTGACATTTGGATTTCTCTGTCTCACACCCAAGATCACTAATGGCTGTCTTTAACATGGAAATGACTAAATCTGGAGCTTGTTTCTTGTAATATTACAGAGGGATAGTTTCATCAAATTAAACAATGCAGAAAATCAGCTTCATATAGAATGAGAAACCCTCAGAATGGTCAGACCATCTCCCCTGAGTTGGCCTGTGTGATGCAAGTGTCCACTCCCTTCGCCCGCCGTAGGAATTGGCACGGGCGAGGGAGCGGACAGTGGGAAGGTCCATTGACTTTGGGCGTGACTTTATGGTTTCGGGATGAGTGAAGCTGCAAAATCCCATCCACGGCAGTTTTTCATGTTTTGGGGAATGTTTTTAAGTTCAGCTTTTTTTCTAAAGGTGATTAGTCTGACTGGAGGGAATACAGTTCAGGTCCTGGGAGAGCAGAATAATTAGTCTTCAACCTGACAAGTGATTAGGTTAAGTAGAGTTAAGTTTGTTTACTTAAGTTCTCCTGGGATTTCAGATTAGAATGACTGACAGGGTTCGGTGATATTGTGGTTTATGTGTAGACCTGGATCTGTAGCAAGTAGAAAAGACTTTTGCAGAAAGGAGTTGAAGTTTGGCAGTTCAGGTTGAAGTTAGGAGAGCTTTGCAGGCTTCTGAAAGCTCTCTTTGAAAACTCCAAGGCTGTCCACACTCATTCTAGCAAATATATTTGTAATTGCTAACTGTATTTAAACTGGTTTTTAAGACTGTAAGAATAATGTTGCTTATTTGGAACTGAAATCGTGATATGTTGGAAAGTAGAGTTGTTTCTTTTTATGTTTGAAGACTGTTCAACTATTAAGAGTTGGTTAAGCTGTTCCATTTTATGAGAGTCACACTTCTACCGTGTTGTGAATAAAATTTGTTTTGACAAAGGATACCTAATTTGTTAGTGGAATGACTCCTAGAGTGAAGTATCCTTTCCTCACAGTTATGCAAAAATGGAAAATTTGTTGGGGTCTGGTCTGGCTTCATAATATAGGGTTCTGGTCCAGGACTCTAACGGTCTGTGACACGTGATCCAGGATCCACTCAAGCAGTACTTTTGTATCTGCAAAAATATAACGCCGGCATCTCTACATCATGACGATGAAACCCAAGACAGGTAGTGAGAAGCCTGTCTTGTCAGCTTGGATCGGGAATGTCTCACTTGCTGAGACTCTGAATTGGACTTTGATTGGGTTGGACACAAACAAAAAATATATCTTTTCATTAAAGAGAGTGCAATTCATTTCAAACAATAGACATTGGTCATGTTGCACTCTGCAGTGTTTCAATACATTTCTACAGAGTTAGAATTAAGCACACAGTCTGAGGGGTTTGATTGTTACGAGCCCCTTTTGTCATTGGCTGAATGGTCTTACACAATGGCCTTTCTCCATTGTGCCACTGCGGTGGCTGTCCCTGTGAACAGCTCGTAGAGCACAGAGTCCCGTGTCATGGAGGTACTTGGGATGAACCTCAACAAATACCACTACATCTCTCTCCAGACTGTCATGCAAAGGCACATTCCTTGTGACTGTCTCTTTGCCCACAAATAACTTCAACAGTCTGCTCAGGGAACCATCCGACAGGATCCATCATTTCCATTTCCCTCAGGGCCTCGAGGACATTCAATGTAGACTGCTGCTTGATGGACTTATGGATTAAAAAAAGTGCTTTTTCTGGACACATTTTTTTATGAGGGACAGGTGATACAGCATAATTCAACTACTTGGAGCATTCTGTGGAAATGTGACCAGATCCATCCTTTGCAACATCGGGGATAGGTAGAACCTCAGTACTTGGCGGTACTTTGTATTTGTGTCCTGAGGAACTATATACAGCTTGATTCAGCCATGTATAAAGATGACCATCAGGATGAAGGTACATATTTTCCTCCCTTATCCAGAGATTTGTGAATGGTATCTATTCAGACGCAATCCATCTTGGATCTCCAGATGAATCTGAAGAAGGCTCAGGTGACTGTTATGGGGGAGGATCGGGGTATGGGCCTGACTTGCACCACATACAGCAACCCTAACAGTGTCTCACACCTGGTGACCTGGTTTTTGCCTGCAATGGAGAGGGATCATTGATCCCACATGCACAATTTCTACTTTACCTTAGCAATGCGGTCTTTCCAAATATTGGCGCCCACCCCAGCTGCTCTGAACCATATACCCAGCATTTTTGGGTAATCAGACCTGATGGTGAAAGGGACAGAGGACTGGTTGGAATGGTTCCCAACGAAAATATTAAAGTGAATCTCGTTAAACAATAAATTAAATCCAACAATTGGACTTTGATCAGGATTTTACAATTGGATTGTAACTCTGTGAGTTGTGTTGTGCAGTGAGATTGAGAAATTTGTAATATTGTGGAGTAACTCACAGTCCAGTGAGGACAGGAAGAGGCAGTCCCATAACTTTCTATATTTTAAATGTACTTTTCTGTGGAATTCAGTCTCTTTTTGTGATAAAATGTTCTCCAAACACAAACAGTAATAATTGTTCTTGTTCCACAGAAATTTCCGGATATACAGAAAAGGTAAAATTTACACCCTTGATGTGATTTTTATTTCTAACATATTTCTCCCCCAGCCTGGAATGATCCAACACTGACCTTTATCTCCTGTTTCAGAGTGAAGCGAACTCTCCCAGAACCACAGAAGGTTTACCCTTTAATAAATGTGGGGAAGTACATTTGCTCACTGCAGTACAGAGTGTGGAAAAAGATGCTGATGGTGATTAATACAGGTGGGTGTGAGCTTCCTGACACCAGCTATTAAACAGCTGTCTATTATTAGTAGAAGGGACTGGTCGCTTTAAAATAAATATATCATTGTATTTGTAACGGATTAGATTTTACTTCAGTCAGTTTTCTGTTAAAATACAGAATTGTTTGATCATGGGGGCGATTTTCCAACCTCACCGCGCCTGGCGCGCATTGTGCCACTCCCAGAAAATCGTGTGTGGGATTAAAAATCAGTTTCACACTCAGTGCCAAACTTGCAATCATCCCGTTCACTTTCTAATGGAGCAAACCGGATTGCACTCAAAAATTCTAAGTGCTGAATGAGCAGAAAGGAGCTGTCTTTAAAATAAATATATAATTGTATTTGTAACAGATTAGATTTTACTTCAGTCAGTTTTCTGTTAAAATAAGAATTGTCAGGTCAGAGAGTCACAGGACCAGCTCCATCTGCTGAACACTCAACAGTATTGGGAAGGGATATTGTCCATTCAACCTCCTTTTGTGGATCATTAATCCAGCATTCTGTTTTTCTTTTTTCCTTCTTCCAGAAAACTAGAGCCATCAACATAAATATCTCATCCCTCAGGGTGGATTCCTGCCCTGCATCCTCCCCCAGTTTCCCAAACACCCTGTACGGTACAAGTATGGGCTTCTCCCGGATAGTTGAGATGAGCTGTGAGTTTAGGGTCATCCATTCTGTTTACCTTAATGTTTTTCCCATTTAGCAATAAAGTCCAGCTGGTTATTCTGACACTAGATCCTGTTCCTTCTTTGATTCTTCTGTCTAATTTGTGTTGGATTGTGGTGGGTCAGTAATGTAAGAGACTGGGTGTGGGTGAAAACAGTAAAATGTTTCACTGTCCAACAGCTCACTAACAGATGTCCCTCACAGGTGGAAAATCCCTTTTCCAGGTCTGCTGGGACTCTGCTCACATCCGTTCCGGTCACAAGTGACTGTTTGTTTCCTGCAGAAGGACTTCACTGAAAATGATGTCAGTGGCTGCAGCTTCCAGATAAAAGTCCTTGTCGGGGTCCACAGCTCCCAGAGCTGGGCCAGTCTGCAAGTCCATTTTCAGTTTAATGAAAGCCTTTTCACATTTGTCATCTCAGTCCCAATACTCCCTGTTCCACTAGAGAGGCTACTGCCTTTTCCAGCTCTTTCTCCACGATCTTGAGGAAAGTCTGTTGGTTTCGCGGCTGGGACACGGGGCGGGATGATTTCCCCCCCAAAAACTAAGCTCCCAACAGGTGGGAATACGGGAGATTTTCCCATCTGTGTTTTGGGCGAGTTTAGTTGAATGAATTTCCGGCACTGAGTGTATCACAGAGTCAAGGGATTTCCGCTGGTGGGGCGAGTGCACATGCACTGATTTCTCAGTCTGCCGGGAGATTGGTTGACAAGCGCATCCCCCCCTCACCTCCCCCGGTTGCCTGATGGTCAGATGAATCTACTCCCGTGTTGGACACTCCTGTCTCTACTACCTTTCTCTCCCTCCACTATAATATCTACACATTGTCTATCACACTCATCATACCCGAGTGGACAAGGATACTCAGGCTGGGTACAGTCCCTTCCTGCTGAATTTCCCGGGACACCCTCTCCCTGGGCCACATGGACCTGACCCTGGGGAGTGTTTTCGTGCTGACACCATTTCATTCATCTGTGGGATTTCTGGAAACTCGGGGTGTTTGTCTCGGGTGTCTCTTGACTCCGAGTCCCCTGACTCTGGCCCTTCATTGGTTTCCTCCACTCTCGGACAAACTGTCCACTTCCCCCACAATTGAAACAGGTCGGGATGATCTGCTTTTCCCCGGGTTTAAAGCGCTTCCCCTCTCGCTGCCCCCTCGGTGGGGCCCCGTCATCAGTGACTGGAGTTTCCCTCCGCTGTACAAGGGGAGCCACAGGTTTTGGTGGATCAGGGGCTTCTAACAGGGGCTGCCAGACTGTCCGGTTTCTAACTCACTATCCCTCAAACTGAGGAACACTCACTTCTCCAACCAGCCCCGGGGACACGGCACAGACTAAACCACCATTGACTTGACTCTCTCGCTCTTTAATCCGTCTCTTGTATTCAGCACGGTCCAAGTGTGGCTGCTTGTTTCTGTAACAACCTGATGTTGCCTTCACTCTGTCTCTCTCTGTCTCTCTCTCTGTCTCTCTCTCTCTGTCTGTCTCTTTCTCTCTCTCTGTCTCTCTCTGTGTTTCATGTCCCTGTTCTCCCAGTCCAGCTTTCTCTCTCTTGCAGCCATTGGACAGGATGGCAGGTCCCTCCGGGTCGCATCAGGACACAGGAGGGGAGGCACCTTCAGGGGTCGCATTCGTGTCACCAGCAGACGAGCCCCCCTCTCTCTGCCTGTCGCTCTGTCTCTCTCTCTGTTTCTCTTCCATCGTTTTTCCAGATCCCTCATTCAGTTCCCCTGGGGCCTGGCCCCGCCCCCAACCTGACCCCGCCCTCAAGCTGGTCCCGCTCCCAGACTCCGTCCGGCTCCATCCCTCCCCAGCATTGACCCGCCCCATTCGCGCCCTGCCCCACCCCTCGCGCTGGCTCCGCCCCCAGCCTGACCCCGCCCCCAGCCTGTCTCCATTTCTCTCTCTGTAACGGGGTTTCCTCAGCCTCACTGCAGGGTGTGGTGTCCGGGTAAAACCTTCCCCCCGGGCAGTGTCTTCCCCTTTCCCCTGTGCGCTGTTTAAACTCTTCCCCGGGGGATGAATTTCTAATTCTGGATCATTGCTGATTTTCCCAATCACTAACCGGCTGTGAAAGTTACAGTGAGTCTGACTAACATTTTATCCGTGTCCATCTGTTCCCAGCTCCAGTCACCTTCGACCCTAATACAGCCAGTCCTTACCTTCTCCTGTCTGAGGACCTGAGCACCATGAGATACACCGGGGAACGGCAGCAACTCCCCGACAATCCGGAGAGATTTGATCCCTGGCCCTGTGTCCTGGGATCAGAGGGATTCACATCAGGAAAACATTCCTGGGAGGTGGAGGTGGGAAACAAGACTGACTGGGATGTGGGTGTGGCCAAGGAATCCATCAGTAGGAAGGAGGGCATCACCATCAGTCCAGATAACGGATACTGGGCAATGGCACTGGAAGAAGGGAATGAATACTGGGCTTATGAAGAAACGCTGAAACGTTTAGATCTGAGTGTGAAGCCGAGAAAGATTCGAGTCTGTCTGGATTATGAGGGAGGGAAGGTGTCCTTTTATAACTCGGATAACAAGTCCCATATCTACACTTTCACTGGTACATTCACTGAGAAACTCTATCCTTATTTCTATTCAGGTCTCACTGATGGGGGTAAAAACACAGAACCCCTGAAAATCTGTCCCCGGACAGTAACAATCCAGGAGGATGAGGGTTTTATCCCTTCATCCAAATAAAGACAGTTTCTTGTAGGTGGGGGTGGGGTTTGTCCCTCTGTGGAAGAGGGGTTGGGGTCCTTCGCAGGTCCTGCCCCCCTCCCATTATCACACACTGTCAGCGGGGGCCGTCCATTCCTCGGGAGGGTGAGACGGATTCCTCTGGTCCGGCCTGTACCTCCCGGGGATATGTGAGGACCCCTGCCTGAGGGAGGGCCGGAGGATCCACTCGATATAATCCAGTCACTCGTCACCAAGTCGGACACACTGGAGGCTGGGACGGGCGAGGTCGATGAGGCTGAGCCCACCCGGACACGGGCTGATATCCCCCAGGACCTGCTCGACCTGATCGAGGAATCGATTAAAAAGACCCCACACACTGGGTCACTGGGTGGGGGAGGGGAAGGCCCCACACACTGGGTCACTGGGTGGGGGAGGGGAAGGCCCCACACACTGGGTCACTGGGTGGGGGAGGGGAAGGCCCCACACACTGGGTCACTGGGTGGGGGAGGGGAAGGCCCCACACACTGGGTCACTGGGTGGGGGAGGGGAAGGCCCCACACACTGGGTCACTGGGTGGGGGAGGGGAAGACCCCACACACTGGGTCACTGGGTGGGGGAGGGGAAGGCCCCACACACTGGGTCACTGGGTGGGGGAGGGGAAGGCCCCACACACTGGCTCACTGGGTGGGGGAGGGGAAGGCCCCACACACTGGGTCGGGAGGGGAAAGCTCTTGACACTGGGTCACTGGTTGGGCACGAAAAGGCCCCACACACTGAGTCACTGGGAGGGACGGAGGGCCATAAAACATTAGACCGGCGTCGTGGGTAGAGAGGTTGACTGGTGGTGTTGAGGTGGCAGTGCGGGCTCGTTGGGCCGAAGGGCCTGTTTCCCAGGCTGATTTTGTTCTTTGTTCTTTTGTGATGGGGGGGAAGGCCCCCATTCTCCATCTCTGATTTTAAAGCCAGGAGTCACTGGTTCTTGGGATGGAGCTTTTCCCTGAGTCACTGTGTGACCCAGTGCCTGAGGTGGAGCGGGATCCTGAACCACCGTCACCCTCTGACGCAGAATATCCAAAGCAGCCCGGGGAGAGGCCCACTGCCCTTGATCCTGGGGGTGGGATGGTGACAGAGGCAGAACCAGCTGGGGTGGGTTGGTCCCTGACAGTGAGATGACGGAGGAAGACTGGGACTCAGTGGAGGGCATACGGGAGGATTTAGAGTCCATCGTCAGTGGGGGAATTCCCCTCATCTCCCTCAGGGAAGGAATTCCTAGCTGACAGCTCGTAGCAAAGTCCAGCTGACCCTTGACGGATGATCGGAGGTGACGTTCACAGAAGGTTCACATCTTCTGTCAGGAGACTGTGAGGGGTTCAATGAGAGGGCAGAAGACCAGGATCGAGGGGTGGGAGCAGGAGGTGCTCGACCTGGAATTCACTCTGAGTTGAGGACTGAGGGGGAATAGTACCCATACTAGTAATTATAGAAGTGAATAGCAGCCATATTAATAACTGTGTCCAGTGAAAGGGTTAAACCACAAAAAAGTCTGCACACAGTTTAACAGCAGAGACATGCATATCAGGATAGTAAGCTGCTATTGCCAGGCAAAGGCCGAGTGTTTGAGTTACAGGCCTTTCATATAAACAGAAGGGGAGGAAGATGCCTTTGTCTGGGAGAGGCCATTGAAGCAGATATTTGGAATGGGAGGATTGATTTGTGTTCTCACATTCAGACACAGCCGGAGTGTCCAAAGATAGTTGGAACAATAACCTACAATCGAAACTTAACTCTGATTGGATATTACAATCAAGCAAGCGGAATGTGATTGTGATTTGTTTCAATATCTATCTTATGAATGATGTAACCTTAATCAATAACTGTGAGTGGATAGAGATAATGCCTGTACATTGATTGGTCTATGTTAATTACTTGTAATCAAATTTGAAACTGTAACTGCTTGTGTACTTCTAAATTCTGAACTCTGACTCGCCTTAGAACAAAGAACAAAATCAGCCTGGGAAACAGGCCCTTCGGCCCAATGAGCCCGCGCCGCCATCTCAACACCACCAGTCCACCTCTCTACCCATGACCCTTATCTAATGTTTTATGGCCATCCAGATTGAGGGAAAACTGATTTAGGGACAATTTATTCCTGCCAACCAGCCTAACAGCACATCTTTGGGGTGTGGGAGGAAACCGGAGCACCCGCAGAAAACCCAGGCAAGCACGGGGAGAATGCGCAAACTCCCACAGACGCCGGCCCAAATCCATGTGTCTGCACAGCAATCAGCGATAGTCACTGAGCTGTCGTCTTGCCTTAATGATCTAAAAAGTTTGCGATCGCTATAGTCTTTAATAAATCATTTTGAACTACTCTGTAACTTTGGCTATTTGAGGGGAATGGTGATTATAAGTACGTTAACGAGCAAAGCATCCTAGAAGCCCCACAACAAGGATCCGGCCCTGTGGAAGGTGTACAGAGAGAAGAAGGGCACTCTGAGGGAGCAGCAGATTATCGAGTTCTGCGATGTGTTTCTGAGATCACAGATTTGGTTCCTTCAGGACCTGGACCTTGTCTCCCCATCTTCTACTGTTAGTTTTGTAACCGGCCGTATCCGCCAGATACCCGCTAGCGTGGCAGCCACCAGACCACTCCCGGTTTCGTTGACACCGTTAGGTCTCCACCGGTCGAGTTCGGAGCACCAGGGGCAAATTCCCCAGCCGGTAGCCCTCCCGATATATTCCCCTTTTCTCCCGATTGTAGACTTAGACGACCACGGGCTGTCTCGTTCGATCACAGTTTATTATACAATCTTGCAAGATCGGGTGAGCTGGTGCGCACCAGCTCACCCGATCTTGCAAGATTGTATAATAAACTGTGATCGAACGAGACAGCCCGTGGTCGTCTAAGTCTACAATCGGGAGAAAAAGGGGAATATATCGGGAGGGCTACCGGCTGGGGAATTTGCCCCTGGCGCTCCGAACTCGACTGTGGAAACCTAACGGTGTCAACGAAACCAAGAGTTGTCTGGTGGCTGCCACGCTAGCGGGTATCTGGCGGATACGGCCGGTGAGAAAACTAACAATTTGGGGGCTCGTCCGGGATCGCTTATATACCCGGCCCTCTCGTTTGGACTAGGGAATTGATCTCAGTAATAACCAGACGCGTCACCGTGTATATTTACACAGACTTACTGAGTTCAGAACCCGACCACGAGCGAGACAAAGAAAAACTTCTAATTGGGCTTAAATTAAAGATAAAGTAAGAACCACTGGCTGCTCTCGGGGTCTGATTCACTGCCTCGGGTTTTTCAGCTCAAATTGCGTTTAGGTTTAACGGACGAAGGGACGTACAGGAATAAAGGTCAGACAACTCCGTGCACGGGGCAAGGTAAGAGAATTACTCTCCAAGAACAAAATTACGGTTAGAAGTTGAGAGTGGTCTCTTCCTTGTTTGACCACATAATAGGACAGTTCTGTTTGAGGGTTTGGAAGCAACCCAAGAGGACGAGGTGACCTATTATGGGAGGAAAACCGTCTAAGACGAGGGACGGAAGGAGAAGTAAGGCAAAGGGGTCAAACGGCATACCGCCGGATAGTCCGTTGGGAATGAAATTAAGTAATTGGGAAGATTCTGAGAAAACCCGGGGCCTCAATCGGAAAGTAATGATTAAGTATTGTTGTTTTATTTGGACTAAGGAACCAATCCGACCACCGACCGTGTTCTGGCCAAAATACGGTTCGGACGAAGATTGGGTATGTCAACTGTTAAACTTGTGTGTAAATGGAAGGTCAAAGCCAAACCCTGAAGAGATAAAATATGCAGCTTGTTGGGAGGGATCCGGTCCCCTGAATACCTCTCCGCCGTTAAACGTGTTTGCCATGTCCCCCCATCAGGGTAGTCAGTCCCGTCGTGGTCAGTCCCGTCCGTGGGAAGTATTGGACGTTTTGCCACCCCCGCCGGCCCCTAGACCCCACTCGCCCCCACCCTATGACGGGTCTCGCGACAAACCCGAGGGAGACACCACAGATGGACAAAGAGACGCCTCCGGCCCTTCCAGGGAAGACCCTGGGCCATCAGCATCTAAGACTTCCTCACTGTCGGAGTCAGAGTCCTCGGGACCTAGTACCAGAGGTAAAACTAGGGAACAAAAAGAGGCCAGGCAGCAAGTTGAGAACAAAAAACCCCAAGAAGTGGTTAAAATGAAACCCCTTCGAGAGGTCCCCTTTGTGGGGGGAGATACGGGATATGTGATAGTCCCTTTAAATACCGGGGATATTAGGCAATTCAGGAAGGAGCTGCCACCTTTATTAGAAGACCCCGAGGCGGTGGCAGCTCAACTTGACCAATTCCTGGGTCCTAACTTGTATTCGTGGCAGGAGTTGGAGGCCATGATGAGAGTATTATTTAATTATGATGAGAGGGGTATGATCAGGAAGAAGGCTATGGAAATTTGGGACCGCGAACACCAACAGGGGGTCCAGGGTGAGGAGAAATATCCCCTCCAAGACCCAGATTGGGACCATAATACCCAGATTGGGAGAACTCATATGTCCGATCTCCGGAATTTGATAATTAGGGGAATACAGACCTGTGTCCCCAAACAACAGAATCTAAGTAAAGCTTTCGAGGTTTCCCAAGGTAAAGATGAGTCACCCAGTGCGTTCCTGGATAGACTTAGGGAATCGGTCCGGAAATACTCCAGCCTCGATCCAGATGGGGAAATAGGGCGAGGAATGTTGAAAGTCCACTTTGTCACCAAATCCTGGCCAGACATACAAAAGAAACTGCAGAAAATTGAGGACTGGAGTGGGAAAGATATTGGGGATCTGTTGCATGAAGCGCAGAAAGTGTTTGTTCAGAGGGACGCGGTAAGGGAGAAACAAAAAGCCAAGATGATGGTAGCCGCTGTAAGGGAAGTTTGCAAATCCACAGGAATGGTAGAAGAAGGACGAACGGGAGGTAGAGGACGGTCTAGAGGAGGTTGGCATAACGGAGGGAGGGAAAACCGCGGCCGGGGCCGTGGACGACCCTATGGAAACGAACGACCGCGACCGGCCGGGTGTTACCATTGCGGCCGATTGGGACACTTTAAAGGGAATGCCCAGACTTAAGGAAGGAGCGAGAGGGGATCTATGAGATGGAGTACTCGGTAGACTAGGGAGACCGGGGGGCGCTCGAAATAAGGGCCTACCAAGAACCCCTGGTAAACTTGAGGGTGGGCCAGAAAAGGGAGGAGGTGACGTTTTTAGTAGATACAGGCGCTGGGAGGTCTGCAATTCCCATTCATCCCAAAGGGAGTAATTACCAAACTCGTACGCTTAACATTTCAGGGGTAAAAGGGGGGGTTTTCCGGGCTCGGCTTTTTACTCCTCTAGAAATTGAATGGGAGGGCGAGAGGGTCACGGCAGAACTCCTTCACCTGCCCCATCTATCTTACGGACTGATGGGCCGAGACTTAATAGTAAAATTTGGGATTCAAATTAGTGTGGGAGAGAATGAAGAATTGCTGATCTCTATGGCTTACCTAGATGAACAGCAAATGGAACAAAGTGTGGACGGCCAAGGGTAATCGTGGAAGACTATCGGTGACCCCCATAAAAGTTACCCTAAAGGCAGGAAGCCCGGAGGTACAAGTCCGACAGTACCCGATCTCCTGGGAGGGGCGCCGGGGACTTAGCGGGGTGGTACGGGAGTTAATTTCAGATGGGTTGATAGAGCCCTGTATGTCCCAGTATAATTCCCCCATTTTGCCTGTCCGGAAACCTGATGGTAACTACAGGATGGTCCAGGACTTAAGAGAAATAAATAAAATTGTACAAGTCCGTCACCCGGTAGTCCCTAACCCCTACACCATCCTAGGGCGGATTCCGCCAGACCACAGCTGGTTCAGTGTGGTGGACTTAAAGGATGCCTTCTGGGCATGTCCCCTTGACCCAGATAGCCGAGACCTGTTCGCCTTTGAATGGGAAGACCCGGACACAGGAAGAAAACAACAATACCGGTGGACGGTTCTTCCACAAGGCTTTACGGAATCTCCGAACCTATTCGGGCAAATTTTGGAACAGGTCCTAGAGAGCCTAGTTTTACCCCCAGACTTAAAATTGATACAGTATGTAGATGATCTTTTACTTTCGGGGCCCTCCGACCGGCTAGTTCAAACTGGGACCAATGCCCTGCTTAACTTTCTCGCGGAACAGGGGCTAAGAGTGAGTCAGAAAAAGTTACAGTATGCAGAACGGGAAGTTCGATATCTGGGGCATCTAATTAGCTGTGGCCAGCGTAAAATAAGTCCTGAAAGAATCAGGGGAATTGTAGGATTAGGACTCCCTAGAACGAAACGAGAACTCAGGAAATTTCTGGGTCTACTCGGATATTGCAGACTCTGGATAGATAATTATGCCCCCCGACGAAGGATCTGTATTTACGCCTGGTTGAAGGGGCCCCGGATAAAATCTGGTGGGATAGGGAGGGGGAAGATTTGATTACCAGCCTGAAACAAAAACTAGTGACTGCCCCAGTCCTGAGTTTACCGGATTATGATAAGACTTTTTTATTGTTCACCAATGCAAAACAGGGCACAGCCTTCGGGGTACTGACCCAGGAATGGGGAGGACACAGGAAACCGGTGGCCTTCCTGTCAAAGATTCTGGATCCTGTATCCCGAGGGTGGCCCGAATGTGTCCAAGCGGTAGCAGCTACGGCAAAATTGGTAGAGGAGAGTAGAAAGCTGACCTTTGGGGCGCCACTCACAGTGGTTACCCCACACCAGGTGAGGACAATTTTAAACCAAAAAGCGGGCCGCTGGTTAACAGACTCGAGGATCTTGAAATATGAAGCGATATTACTAGATCGAGATGACCTGAAACTAGAACTTAGTACGTGTCAGAATCCAGCGGAATTCCTGGGAGGGGAGGCGGAGGGGACCCTTGAACATCTGTGTGTGGACATAGTAGAATTACAAAGTAAGGTGCGGGAGGATCTACGAGATCAACCCTTGCACACGGGACAGAGGTGGTACATTGACGGGTCCTCTAGGATGGTGGAGGGCAAGAGGCATAACGGGTATGCCATAATTTACGAAGAGGGATGGAAGGTCGAGGAACGGGGGCGGTTGCCCCCTTCGTGGTCGGCACAGACTTGCGAGTTGTATGCCCTCCACCGCGCCCTGACCAGCCTGGAAGGATCAGTAGGGACTATATACACAGATTCAAAATACGCTTATGGGGTGGTACATACCTTTGGAAAGATCTGGAAAGAGCGAGGCATGATTAACAGCCGCGGCAAGGAGTTGGTACATGAGGAACTAGTTGTTAAGATTTTGGAAGATCTGTTAAAACCACGGGAGATAGCAGTAGTCCACATTAGAGGGCATCAAAAAGGGGTTGGCCCAGAAGCCACGGGGAATCGCTTAGCAGATGAACAGGCTAGAATAGCAGGGATGGAGGGGGACCTGGTCGACTGTTTGGCGTGGATACCACAGGTATCGGAGATACAAGAAGTGCCAGTGTTCACAGAAAAAGAGGAGGAAGAGCTCAGGATGATCGGAGGGGAAAAGGGAGAGGAAGGGAGGTGGCTGCTACCAGATGGACGTCAGTTATTGAACCGATCCCTAACCAGGGAAGTTCTGACCCAGCTACACCAGGGGAGCCATTGGGGAACCCAGGCGTTGTGCGATGCCTTCCTGCGGCAATATGCCCACCCAGGGGTCCATACGGTGGCCCAACAGGTCACGCAGGACTGCCTGATATGCCGGAAGGTGAACAAAAGGGGGTTACGACAGACTAGGGGAGGGGGCCGGGCCCCTGCATACCGGCCCTTCGAGTATATCCAGATTGACTATACTGAACTTCCCCCGATCGGACGACTGAAATATCTCCTGGTAATGGTGGACCACTTAACAGGATGGGTAGAAGCCTTCCCCACCGCCACTGCGGTCGCGAGTCAGGTATCCAAGATCCTACTAGAACAGATTGTTCCGAGGTTTGGGGTCCCCCAAGCGGTAGATTCCGACCAGGGAAGCCACTTTACTTCGACAGTGCTGCAGGGTGTAATGCGTGCGGATAGACTGGGACTTCCACACTCCTTGGCATCCCCCTTCCTCAGGAAAGTAGAGAGAATGAACCAGACCCTCAAAACACAACTCACAAAATTGACAGTGGAAACCGGCTTACCCTGGACAAAATGCTTGCCCCTTGCCCTACTCCGAATACGAACGCAACCACGTAGAGATTTAGGGATTTCCCCATATGAGATGATGTTCGGTCTTCCCTTTGTGGGACCTCGAGGTGAGCTGCCTATTTTTGAAACCAGGGATGTCTTTGTAAAAAAAATGTTGAAGCAATGGTATCTGCTCTCTCTCATTTGCGCCAACAGGGACTCATAGCCCAGACACCGCCCTTGGCTTTCGCGGTTCACTCGATCAAGCCCGGACACTGGGTTCTCATCAAGACCTGGAAACCGAAGACCCTAGACCCGGTCTGGGACGGCCCTTTCCTGGTGTTACTAACAACTGAAACAGCTGTCCGAACAGCAGAACGAGGCTGGACTCACTACACCCGAGCAAAGGGGCCCGTACCGGCACCGGACGAGAACATCCTCTCAACCCCGGACAGAAGCAATCCAGCAGAAGACAACTGAACGGACACTTTGGTCAGGGCACAAGAATTCAAAAATGTGGCTTGTACTCTTGCTGGTGTACACTGTAACTTTGGTGGGAGGGGGATGGAAAGGGGACGCGGTAGATAGGTAGTACGCTGAGGAAGGGAAAAATGCTGGTCAGCAATACAGTCTTACTGTACAAAAAGCAACCCAGACACAGGTATTAGAGATAGATTTATGCCGGATGGTACCATGTGGGACAGCGGGGGAACTAAATGACCCTAAAAACAGCCTGGCGAGACAAAAGAAATATCAGGGAAAATCGATGGAGCTACTATTTCTGGGGACGGGATTGGGAGAGGATCAAGCTCTTGGGGTACGGGAAAGAATAACATTGGTGCCGAAAGCGATCTACCCGAGGGACTGTGGAATAGATCAGTGCAACCCCCTTTATCTGACCATAAAACAAACCAACTGGGTGGTCAAGAAAAATCTGCACACTGGGCTAGAGGGTCAGGTACTTGGAGTACGGGTTCAGGAGGAGCGGCTGTGCTGTGTAAGAATTACCCTCCAAGAGGCAACAGCCACAAACTCGTCCATACCCCGTGTAACTGCCCTGACTCCTGGAAACTCCGAAAAGGTTGAAGTGATACAGATAAAAGATTTAAGAGAGACCGTAGAGATAGAGACAGGGTTCAGGGAAATTAACGCATGGTTGGAGTGGGTTCGGTATACTGTCCAGAGTCTTGGAAAAGACAACTGTTATGCGTGCGTGGGTAGTAGACCGAGTCCGCAGGTGGTTCCACTCCCTACATTAAAAGAAGGTGGAATTGAGTGTTTGGTGAAACTGTACCAACACCGAACCGCCTGGGAAGATCCCACATGTCAGTCTCTGGGCTTAACGTTCCCACCGGTCCAGCACAACCGATATTCCCAGGCGCCCTCCTTTTCCGGGGCATCGGGTGTCCATCAAACCTGCATACAGAGGATGGGGAAAGAGTGGGATCAGAACGTTGGGAGCCTGACTCTGTGTCAGCAGGTCATCCAAGTAAACACTACTAAGGATGGTGGGAATTATTCCCAGATACAGGTCCCCCGGGCCGACCTTTGGTGGTACTGCGGGGGTGCAGAACTACGAGCCACCTTACCCCGGAAATGGACTGGGACGTGTGCCATAGTACAACTAGCCATACCATTCACCCTAGCCTTTGAACGAAAGGGAACAAAGGTTACCCCCCGGACAACCCGGAAGCGCCGCAGTATCCCCTCGTCGTTTGATGACAGGATTTGCCTGGATTCCATCGGGGTACCCAGAGGGGTCCCGGATGAATATAAAGCCAGGAATCAAATAGCGGCAGGGTTCGAATCTCTGTTCTGGTGGGTCACTATCAACAAAAATATAGATTGGATAAACTACATATATTATAACCAACAGAGGTTCATAAACTATACCCGGGATGCTATAAAAGGGATAGCGGAACAGTTAGATGCTACGTCCCGAATGGCCTGGGAGAACCGACTAGCTCTGGATATGATTCTGGCCGAGAAAGGGGGAGTCTGTGTTATGATCGGGACTCAATGCTGTACTTTCATCCCCAACAATACCGCTCCCGACGGATCAATCACCCGGGCTCTGAGGAGCTTGTCAACTCTAGCCGACGAGTTGGCAGAGCATTCAGGGGCAAACACCGACTGGACCGGGTGGCTGGACGAATGGTTCGGGAGATGGAAAGGGGTGGTAGTATCAATGTTAGTATCCTTCATGGTGGTATCAGGGGTCCTGGCGGCCTTAGGATGCTGCGTTATTCCCTGCATTCGGGGATTAACGCAGAGACTGATAGAGACGGCTCTTATGAAACGGGATGTCACTGATGGAGGGGTGGTGGGAATCCACTTGGAAAGGGAGGAAAGGGAGACCCTCCTAGATAGGTCTCCCGATGATGAAGATTGGGACGAGCAAGTGGATAGTATGTTAGCCGAACTGGAACAACCTACTCGCGCATATCTGAACTAGATCTGGAAAAAGGGATGCTAGTAAAAAAAAAAATTACAGACAGTAAAAAGAAAAGGGGGGATTGTGAGAAGTAGTGTAATTTTTAAGGCTGCAAGAGCTAACAGTACAATCAACAGTGATGGACGAGTTCAGCAGCATACAGAAAGGGGGAGGCACATGACAGACAGTTAACTAGGTTACACGAAACAGATAACCGCAGTGATGAGATTAAGCGTAAAATGGGAGTTGAGAGAGTGTTAATTGAAGGAATGACACAATACAAGCCATTTACAGTGTTTAAAGTTAACAAGGTTAACAGCCAAATAAGGGGGAATGACACAATACAAGCCATCACAATGTTTGAAAAACAGTATAAAATGTGTTGTCCACGCGTGTAAGGTGTGCGCACCAGCTCACCCGATCTTGCAAGATTGTATAATAAACTGTGATCGAACGAGACAGCCCGTGGTCGTCGAAGTCTACAATCGGGAGAAAAGGGGAATATATCGGGAGGGCTACCGGCTGGGGAATTTGCCCCTGGCGCTCCGAACTCGACTGGTGGAAACCTAACGGTGTCAACGAAACCAAGAGTTGTCTGGTGGCTGCCACGCTAGCGGGTATCTGGCGGATACGGCCGGTGACAAAACTAACACTACTCACTGGAAAAAAGGCAACAACTCCATAAGCAGCTCCTGGGGCCACTGCACGATGATGGATCCCAGCCTTGAATCGGAGAGTATCAGTGTCCAGATCCCAGCCGACTCCCAAGCTCTCTTCTCTCTGGATCTGTCCAGTGATGATGCTGACAGAGGTTTGTGGGAGGATCTGTTGAAGGTCAGCACAGAAGGTGCTGAGTGACTCGATTTTCCCCGTGCCTGACTGAGCTGACCCAGTGTCCCTGACCGGCTCTCAAGGGGTAAGTCCCCGGGGCTGGACAAGCTGACCATAGAGCATGTTCTGGGATGTCCTTGGGGGTGGCGGGGGGACTAAACATGGGTCCTGAGGGAAAATCTAGTGACTGGAGAAATATTCCTCTCCATTATTGCCCTGCTGCCCAAGAGGGGCGATCTCCTCCTGTTTACGAAGTGGTGCTCAGTCTCCCTCCTCAGCACGGACTACAGGATCTTTGTCAGGACCATGTCTGCTCACCTTGGCACTGTGCTAGCCCACAGGATCCACCCTGACCAATCCCACCTGGATCGGGAGAAACAGTTTGACGGTGGATCACCAGTATTGTGGACATCAGATTCAGGGCCCATTTTCTTGGCTAATCCACCTCCTGTCCATGGTTCCGGAGTGTCAGATTGAGGGTAAATCCCCTCTCTGCCATTCCACTCTGCCCAGAGGGGGTTCCTGTACGGGCTGCTCTTACACAGCTTCCACTCCCTCGATCTCATTGCCCATCTGTGGCATTCTGTCCTTTTGTCTGGAGGAGGCACGGTCTCCCAATGGGATGCTGTCCGTTTGGAATCCTCCTTCTGTCCATTGGGGATTTGGTGTTACACACGGCAGTCCTGTGCAATGGAGAGTGAAATCAACTCACTCATTCCCAGGCTGCCTGTAATTTCTGTAACCTGGAGAAGTCTGTGTTTAATATTTCTATCGAGTGTGAGAGATTCCAGCTCCTCTTCCATTATCTGAAGGAGATGCTGCTCAATTGCTGGCTGCACTTCAGCCCCACTCTCCTGATCTTTGAGCACACGGTGCTGAGGAGAGCGGGCAGAGGATCTCCTTATTGGTCTGTTCCTGGGCCTGGTAAAGGTGACCATTAACAGGTCCAGGCAGTGAGCAGTCAACGGGATCATTTGGTGTAACTGCCTGCCTCTCTTCCACAGTTACACCTGTGTCTGGGTGTCCCTCAAGGATAAGGTGCACACCTATCCACCGGTACGCTTGAGGTCTTCCATGACCAATGCTGCGGAGCCGAGGTGGAGGCGGGGAGGGAGTGCGGAGATAGAAGCACAGGAAGTGTTGGAGACAGAGCACGTGGGGGCTATGGGGGTGATGTGGAAGGGTGGTGTCTCAGTGCAACATCAGCCCAGGTAAAATAATTTAAATTTTTAAATTTTGGATCTTTGCTCCAGTGGGTTATTCCTGCCGTGTTCAAATGGGGCACTTCATTATTTAGATTTGTTCAAAAGAGGAATAAGTAGATACAGACTGAAACTGTCATTGTTGGGTTCGGAGGCACATACTTTTGATATGTAATTCTGTAAATAAATGCAGATAAAAGTGTGTAAAGATTGGCCCCAGTTCTATCCTTCACCACTGTCTTTCTGAAATATCACTCTTTGGAGGAGAGTGACAGTGAATCCTCCACACAAGACTGGCCTCGGACTCTGAATCATTAAATGTAATTCAAAGTTATTTCCAAATCTGGGTGCACAATCTTAAACTGAAATTAATAAACTTAATCAGTTGCATTTTTACTGTGTTATGAACTCAAAGTGTCAATTTTTATTTGATATTACCAGGCCAGGATTCTAAGAAACACATACATGAACACTGCTGAATAAAGAGACCTGCTATCAAAACTTTTCATCTTGCACTCATCAGGACAAATGCAAGAATACTAAATTTCATACGGGACCAACAATTTGTGCTGCAAAAGGGAAAATTTGCTGATTGTTTGGCAAAGGTACTCTGATTGGTTGAGGCATTGCCATGGAGAATACACCAGGGAAGTTACAGTTTTTACTGAAATTCAAAAAAGGCGAGTATTTGTGACATTCTTATGTTTGTCCCGATGAGTGCAAAATGAAAATGTTCAGCAGGATGGGTACAAACTTACCAAAAAGTTCTAAGTACCGTAGCAGTGAGAAAATGGGAGTTATTGCTCCGGTTTTTTCAGCTCGCCCTGCATCACAATCTTTCCTCATTTAGTGTAATGGAAGAGCCTCCGTGTGATTCTCGCTGGCATGGACTGTCCGTGTACGTGATTCACCCAAAGTGGCTGCAGCTGAGTGCTGTTAACAAGGTGAGCTGCATATAAGTATTAACGATGGGACTGATAGTCACAACAGGAAGATGGCAAAGATTTTAAGGTTTTGAATGATCAGATATGAATGAACCCATTCTGCTCTAAGCAGGATGGATTTTCTGTGGCAGTGAACTCCAAATGGAACAAGATTTGCAGCAGCTTCAAGATATTTGAGAATTTAATTTTAGAGTTCCAATATTGTATCAATCATCAGCCTGATTTCAAATCTGGAAAAAAATTGGGGAGGGCATCTGGTAAGGAGTTACAGAAGACAGAATGGGTGGGGGAGTGCAAGGTTTACATTCACTTCTATTAAACAATGTCGAGCAACAGTCTCAGCTCTCGGATTACCAGACCTGACTCACCATTCCACATATATTGTCACAACAATGGGAATTACTACACTGCTGTAGTAACCCAGCAGCGTGGAGACCAAAAGCGACCCGTAGCATACTCCTATTGATGGATTCCTTGGCCACACCCACATTCCACTTTGTCTGGTTCCCCACCTCCACCTCCCAGGAATGTTTTCCTGATGTGAATCCCTCTGATCCCAGGACACAGGGACAGGGATCAAATCTCTCCGGATTGTCGGGGAGCTGCTGCCGTTTCCCGGTGTATCTCACGGTGCTCAGGTCCTCAGACAGGAGAAGGTAAGGACGGGCTGTATTAGGGTCGAAGGTGACTGGAGCTGGGAACAGATGGACACGGATAAAATGTTAGTCAGACTCACTGTAACTTTCACAGCCGGTTAGTGATTGGGAAAATCAGCAATGATCCAGAATTAGAAATTCATCCCCCGGGGAAGAGTTTAAACAGCGCACAGGGGAAAGGGGAAGACACTGCCCGGGGGGAAGGTTTTACCCGGACACCACACCCTGCAGTGAGGCTGAGGAAACCCCGTTACAGAGAGAGAGAGAAATGGAGACAGGCTGGGGGGGCGGGGTCAGGATGAGGGGCGGGGCTAGGTGGGGGCGGGTGCAGGCTGGGGGCAGGGCCTGAATGGGGGGCGTGGCATGGCCCAGGACGATTCGATGGCTGGTGAGGCGGGGGGAGGAAGGGGACTGGGGGCGGGGCCAGGCTGGGGGGCGCGGAGAGAGAGACAGAGTGAAGGCAACATCAGGTTGTTACAGAAACAAGCAGCCACACTTGGACCGTGCTGAATACAAGAGACGGATTAAAGAGCGAGAGAGTCAAGTCAATGGTGGTTTAGTCTGTGCCGTGTCCCCGGGGCTGGTTGGAGAAGTGAGTGTTCCTCAGTTTGAGGGATAGTGAGTTAGAAACCGGACAGTCCGGCAGCCCCTGTTAGAAGCCCCTGATCCACCAAAACCTGTGGCTCCCCTTGTACAGCGGAGGGAAACTCCAGTCACTGATGACGGGGCCCCACCGAGGGGGCAGCGAGAGGGGAAGCGCTTTAAACCCGGGGAAAAGCAGATCATCCCGACCTGTTTCAATTGTGGGGGAAGTGGACAGTTTGTCCGAGAGTGGAGGAAACCAATGAAGGGCCAGAGTCAGGGGACTCGGAGTCAAGAGACACCCGAGACAAACACCCCGAGTTTCCAGAAATCCCACAGATGAATGAAATGGTGTCAGCACGAAAACACTCCCCAGGGTCAGGTCCATGTGGCCCAGGGAGAGGGTGTCCCGGGAAATTCAGCAGGAAGGGACTGTACCCAGCCTGAGTATCCTTGTCCACTCGGGTATGATGAGTGTGATAGACAATGTGTAGATATTATAGTGGAGGGAGAGAAAGGTAGTAGAGACAGGAGTGTCCAACACGGGAGTAGATTCACCCTCTCCTCTGATCTACAGGAGGATCCATTATATTGGGAAGATTTACAGCTGATACAGGGGCTGGAGCGATATCCAAACCCTTAGGTTTTAGGGTGGGACCCCCTCCAGACAAAGTGGACATGGGTTTTAGTGAGATGGCGGCCATCGGGGGGCCGGATCGGCGATCAGAGGCCGGGTCCGGTCATCGGGAGGCCAACAGATACCGGGTCTGACCATCAGGCGACCGGGGGAGGTGAGGGGGGGATGCGCTTGTCAACCAATCTCCCGGCAGACTGAGAAATCAGTGCATGTGCACTCGCCCCACCAACGGAAATCCCTTGACTCTGTGATACACTCAGTGCCGCAAATTCATTCAACTAAACTCGCCCAAAAAATAGATGGGAAAATCTCCCGTATTCCTGCCTGTTGGGAGCTTAGTTTTTGGGGAAAATCATCCCACCCCCGTGTCCCAGCCGCAAAACCAACAGACTTTCCTTAAGATCGTGGAGAAAGAGCTGGAAAAGGCAGTAGCCTCTCGAGTGGAACAGCGAGTATTGGGACTGAGATGATAAATGTGAAAAGGCTTTCATTAAACTGAAAATGGACTTGCAGACTGGCCCAGCTCTGGGAGCTGTGGACCCCGACAAGGACTTTTATCTGGAAGCTGCAGCCACTGACATCAGTTTCAGTGAAGTCCTTCTGCAGGAAACAAACAGTCACTTGTGACCGGGAACCGATGTGAGCAGAGTCCCAGCAGACCTGGAAAAGGGATTTTCCACCTGTGAGGGACATCTGTTAGTGAGCTGTTGGACAGTGAAATATTTTACTGTTTTCACCCGCACCCAGTCTCTTACATTACTGACCCACCACAATCCAATCCAACTATTGTTAGACACAAAAATCACAGAAGGAACAGGATCTAGTGTCAGAATAACCAGCTGGACTTTATTGCTAAGTGGGAAAAACATTAAGGTAGACAGAATGGATGACCCTAAACTCAGCTCAACTATCCGGGAGAAGCCCATACTTGTACGGTACAGGGTGTTTCGGAAACTGGGGGAGGATTCAGGGCAGGAATCAACCCTGAGGGATGAGCTATTTATGTTGATGGCTCTAGTTTTGTGGAAGAAGGAAAAAGGAAAACAGAATGCTGATTAATGATCCACAAAGGGAGGTTGAATGGACAATTTCCCTTCCCAATACCGCGAGTGTCGAGCAGGTGGAGCTGGTCCTCTGACTCTCTGATCTGAAAATTCTGTATTTTAACAGAAAATTGACTGAAGTAAAATCTGATCTGATACAAATACAATTATATATTTACTTTAAAGAGACTGCTCCCTTCTACAAATGATAGAGAGCTATTTAATAGCTGGTGTCAGGAAGCTCACACCCACCTGTGTTAATCACTGTCAGCATCTTTTTCCACACTCTGTACTGCAGTGAGCAAATGTACTTCCCCACATTTATTAAAGGGTAAACCTTCTGTGGCTCTGGGAGAGTTCGCTTCACTCTGAAACAGGAGATAAAGGTCAGTGTTGGATCATTCCAGACTCGGGGAGAAATATGTTAGAAATAAAAATCACATCAAGGGTGTAAATTTTACCTTTTCTGTATATCCGGAAATTTCTGTGGAACAAGAACAATTATTACTATTTGTGTTTGGAGAACATTTTATCACAAAAAGAGACGGGATTCCACAGAAAAGTACGTTGAAAATATAGAAAGTTATGGAACTGCCTCTAACTGTCCTCACTGGACTGTGAGTTACTCCACAATATTACAAATGACTCCAGCTTCCTGCACAACACAACTCACAGAGTTACAATCCAATTGTAAAATCCTGATCAAAGTCCAATTATTGGATTTAATTTATTGTTTAACGAGATTCACTTTAAAATTTTCTTTGGGAAATGTTTTGACCAGTCCTCTGTCCCTTTCACCATCAAGTCTGATTACCCAAAAATGCTGGGTATATGGTTCAGAGTGGCTGGGGTGGGTGCCAATATTTGGAAGGACCACATTGCCAAGGTAAAGCAGAAACTGTGCATGTGGGAGCAATAATCTCTATTCGCTGTGGGCAAAAACCAGGTCACCAGGTGTGAGATACTGTTAGGGTTGCTGTATGTGGTGCAAGTCAGGCCCATACCCCGATCCTCCCCCATAACAGTCACCCGAGCCATCTTCAGATTCATCTGGAGATCCAAGATGGATTGTGTCTGAATAGATACCATTCACAAATCTCTGGATAAGGGAGGAAAATATGTACCTTCATCCTGATGGCCATCTTTATATGTGGCTGAATCAAGCTGTATATAGAACATAGAACATTACAGCGCAGAACAGGCCCTTTGGCCCACGATGTTGCGCCGACCAGTTAAAAAACAATGACCCACTAATCTAAACCAATCCCTTTTCGTCCATAAACCTATCCACGGATCTCTTAAACGCCCCCAAACTAGGCGCATTTACAGCTGCAGCAGGCAGGGCATTCCAATCCCTCACCACCCTCTGGGTAAAGAACCTACCCCTGACATCCGTCCTATAACTACCACCCCTTAATTTAAAGCCATGCCCCCTCGTGCTAGCTTTCTCCATCCGAGGAAAAAGGCTATCACTATCCACCCTATCTAAACCTCTAATCATCTTATATGTTTCAATAAGATCCCCTCTTAGCTGCCTTCTTTCTAGCGAAAACAACCCCAAATCCCTCAGTCTCTCCTCATAGGACCTCCCCTCCATACCAGGCAACATCCTGGTAAACCTCCTCTGCACCCTCTCCAAAGCCTCCACATCCTTCCTGTAATGTGGGGACCAGAACTGCACACAGTACTCCAAGTGCGGCCGCACCAGAGTTGTGTACAGTTGCAACATGACGCTGCGACTCCGAAATTCAATCCCCCTACCAATAAACGCCAAGACGCCGTATGCCTTCTTAACAACCTTATCTACTTGATAGTTCCTCAGGACACAAATACAAAGTACCGCCAAGTACTGAGGTTCTACCTATCCCCGATGTTGCAAAGGATGGATCTGGTCACATTTCCATAGAATGCTCCAAGTAGTTGGATTATGCTGTTTCACCTGTCCCTCATAGAAAAATGTGTTCAGAAAAAGCACTTTTTTAAATCCATAAGTCCATCAAGCAGCAGTCTACACTGAATGTCCTCGAGGCCCTGAGGGAAACGGAAATGATGGATCCTGTCGGATGGTTCCCTGAGCAGACTGTCAAAGTTATTTGTGGGCGAAGAGACAGTCACAAGCTCCTTGTGGAATGTGCCTTTGCATGACAGTCTGGAGAGAGATGTAGTGGTATTTGTTGAGGTTCATCCCAAGTAGCTCCGTGACACGGGACTCTGTGCTCTACGAGCTGTTCACAGGGACAGCCACCGCAGTGGCACAATGGAGAAAGGCCATTGTGTAAGACCATTCAGCCAATGACACAAGGGGCTAGTAACTATCAAACCCCTCAGACTGTGTGCTTAATTCTAACTCTATAGAAATGTATTGAAACACTGCAGAGTGCAACATGACCAATGTCTGTTGTTTGAAATGAATTGCACTCTAATGAAAAGATATATTTTTTGTTTATGTGTCCAATCCAATCAAAGTCCAATTCAGAGTGTCAGCAAGTGAGACATTCCCGATCCAAGCTGACAAGACAGGCTTCTCACTACCTGCCTTGGGTTTCATCGTCATGATGTAGAGATGCTGGTATTGGACTTCCACACACCTGATGAAGGAACACCGTTTCCGAAAGCTTGTGGGATTAACATCAAATAAACTGGTTGGACTCTAACCTGGTGTTGTGAGACTTCTTACTGGGTTTGATCTCCATGATCCAAGCTGATTGGAGCAGGCATTGCACCTCCTCCAAGGCTCGATCTCATTTGCATCTTAACCAAAAGGCCGAGATACTGCTTTAAAAAATTGCTTCAAATGAAGCCTTAATGTAACCTTGTGACCTTAAACAAGTTCAGCACATCAATACTACACTTGATTTTAGCCAAAAGATCGAGGATTGAAACATATGTAATGTTCTCATGAAGCACATCAGATCTTCAGGAATTCTGGACAATATGTAAACATCACTGCGCTTTACTGTGATAATAATTTGAAATTTTGTAAGACGTCTTTCAGACACTGTACAAATAAAGTATATTTTTGCAGATACAAAAGTACTGCTTGAGTGGATCCTGAATTGTAGTTCACATGTCTCAGACCATTAGGGTCCAAGACCAGAACCCCAGGTATATTATGAAGCTAGAAGAGACCCCAACAAATTTTCCATTTTTGCATAGCTGTGAGGAAAGGATACTTCACTCTAGGAGTCATTCCACTGACAAATTCGGGAACCTTTGTCAAAACAAGTTTTATTCACAACACGGTATAAGTGTGACTCTAATAAAATGGAACAGCTTACCCAACTCTTTGAACAATCATTAAACATGAAAAGAAACAACTCTACTTTCCAGTATAAAAACCATTTTAAATCCAGTTAGCAATTGCAAATATATTTGCTGGAATGAGTGTAGACAGCCTTGGAGTTTTCAAAGGGAGCTTTCAGAAACCTGCAGGGCTCTCCTAACTTCAACCTGAACTGCCAAACTTCAACTCCTTTCTGCAAAAGTCTTTTCTACTTGCTACAGATCCAGGACTACACATAAACCACAACATCACACAACCCTGTCAATCATTCTAATCTGAAATCCCAGGAGAACTTAAGTAAACAAACTTAACTCCACTTAACCTAATCACTTGCCAGGTTGAACACTAATTATTCTGCTCTCCCAGGACCTGAACTGTATTCCCTCCAGTCAGACTAATCACCTTTGGCAAAAAAGCTGAACTTAAAAACATTCCCCAAAACATAAAAAACTGCTATGGATGGGATTTTGCAGCTTCACTCATCCCAAAACCATAAAGTCACGCCCAAAGTCAATGGACCTTCCCACTGTCCGCCCCCTCGCCCGTGTCAATTCCTATGGTGGGCGAGGAGGTGGACACGTGCATCACACAGGCCAACTCAGGGGAGAATGGTCTGACCATTCTGAGGGTTTCTCATTCTATATGAAGCTGATTTTCTGCATTATTTAATTTGATGAAACTATCCTTCTGTAATATTACACTAAACAAGCTCCAGATTTAGTCATTTCCATGTTAAAGACAGCTATTAGTGATCTTAGTGTGAGACAGAGAAATCCACATGTCACAGGTGATTGGGGTAATTTTGGTCAGTGACTTTTCTATTCTAGATTTTGACGACACAACCTGCTCACTCTTCAAGACGGTGAAGCAGAGAAAAATAAAGAAACAGTTACCGTTAAAAACTTGATATTGTCCTGTTCACTCAGCTCTTGTTCAATATTCTGAACAGTGATTGAAAGCGATGAGATTTCCTCCGTTATCTTCTCAATCCTCTCCTTCATCTCCTGACTCTTTTTCTCTTTCTCCAGTTTCAGATCTTCCAACACAATCCTCTCTTCCTCACGGAGAAACTGGTGAAGTTTTTCAAATTCAGCTTTAATCTGTTTCTCTGTCTTTACACTTTGATCCTTTAGAAAATATCAGTGAGATTGAAAAATCAAATGAGGATGTTTAAAAGGTTGTTCAGCCTGAGCAGTTCTGTTCTTGTTGGAATGTTAGAGAGAAAAACATTCCCAATCCTGTTAATTCCCAATCCTGATTATTTATTTCTTCTCCGTGTCTGCATGGGTTTTCTCCAGATGATCCGGTTTCCTCCCACAGTCCGAAAGATAGAATCATAGTGTCACAGAGCTTTACAGCATGGAAACAGGCCCTTCAACATAACTTGTCCATGCCGCCCAGGTTTTACTATTAAGCTAGTCTCGATTGCCCGCATTTAGCCCATATCCCTCTATACCAGTCATCCCCACATAACTGTCTAAATGCTTTTTAAAAGACAAAATTGTACCCACCTCTACTACTACCTCTGGCAGCTCGTTCCAGACACTCGCCACCCTCTGCATGAAAAAATTATCTCTCTGGACCCTTATGTATCTCTCTCCTCTCACCTTAAACCTATGGCCTCTAGTTTTAGCCTCCCAGACCTTAGGAAAAAGATGTTGACTGTCTACCTTATTTATGCCCTCATTATTTATAAACCTCTTTAAGATCACCCCTAAGCCTCCTACGCTCCAAGAAAAAAGTCCCAGTGTATCCAACCTCTCCTTATAACTCAAACCATCAAGTCCCAGTAGCATCCTAGTAAATCTTTTCTGCTCTATTTCTAATTTAATAATATCCCTTCTATAATAGGGTGACCAGAACTGTACGCAGTATTCCAAGTGTGGCCTTACAATGTCTTGTACAAGTGCAACAAGACGTCCAACTCCTGTAATTCAATTTTCTGACTAATGAAACCAAGCATGCCGAATGTTTTCTTCACCAGATGTGCTGGCTAGGTGCATTGACCATGCTAAGTTCTCCCTCAGTGTACCTGAACAGGTGCTGGAGTGTGACAACTGGGGGATTTTCACAGTAACTTCATTGTGGTGTTAATGTAAGCCTACTTGTGACACTAATAAGTAAAGTTTAAAAACTTTAAACTTTATTGAAATGTATATGAGTTATTATATGTAGAATAAACTATTCTCTAATACAGCGAGACCAAGATTACCAGATGATATTGATTCAGAAGATGGAGCTTATTTTATATTAATAAAATGAATGCAGTGAAATAATTGATTATAGATTAGTTGCACTGGACAATAGATTACCAGATGATAATTTATTCAGGAGAGGAATCTCTAACTGAGGATCGATTTGCTGACTTTTCTATTTGGTTTATTGGTGACAATCTTGGAATTTAAATTTCAAATAAAACATTTTCCCTGTATCTACACCGTCAAACCCTTTCATAATTTCAAAGAACTCAATTGGGTCACCTCACAGCTTCTTTTTTCCAGCTGGTTTGACCTTTCCAGAAAGGTATAATCTCTGACTTCTGGGATCATCATATACATATATCTTTTGCACCTTTTCCATTTTACAATATGGAGATCAGACTTCTGCACAGAACAATTCTGGACATCACTAATTCTGTATAAAATGTTGAACAAAAGATGAGAATTACCTGAATGTGGGTTAATGTTTCCTCAAAGTCACTCTTTATATCATCACATTCGTCCTGCTTCTCTTGGATCAGATCCAGTTCGGTTCGCAGTTCCTCCTGAACAAGGAATGATAATTAGTTTGTACATTTTCAGAATTAAATACCCCAAATTGAATACCATAATGTTCAAATTAAAGATCTGAATACTTTTATTATGAGGCTCTTTTTGCTTCACATTCAGCAGTTTTTACTGAAAAAGAAACATGCTGTCAAAACTTTTCACCTTGCACTCATGGGACAACTCACAAGAAATTACCAACAGTCAGGGAACAATTTAAACTGCATGAGAAGAGAGTACTGAATGGTTGGCAAGTCTATTCTGATTGCTGGAGTCATTGCCATGGAGAATGCAGCATGTAACAGGTAACTTCCTGGATTGAATCTGCAGTTCACCAATATTTCGAAACAATCCTGATTGTGTTCAGAATTCCATTGCACAATTTAGGATTATCAGTCAGGCTCACAATATGGCTCACTGACATATACTAGAAGCCACAAATATTCACACACAGTCCCTGTCCTTAACCGACACAAGGAGCATATCCACACATTCCACCTTTTACATTCAAACAAAAGTTTGAGGAACAAACATTCCCTGGTTCACTCTTCCAGGGCAATACCTTGACCAATGGAGAAAAACCTGTCAAGTTTGAATTTTAAACAGAAGTTCAGTCACACCATCGCTCCCTCCAGAATATTCCAACTCACCTCCTGACTGCTGTCCCACATTCTACCCTCCTGAGACCATCCAAACCTCTGCTGCCCCTCTCCTTCCTCACACCAAGTTCCAATCATAAGAACATAAGAACATAAAAAATAGGAGCAGGAGTAGGCCATCTGGCCCTTCGAGCCTGCCCCGCCATTCAATAAGATCATGGCTGATCTGTCGTGGCTCAGTTCCACTTTCCCGCCCTCTCCCCATAACCCTTAATCCCCTCTCTTATCAAAAACCCATCAACCCGCTTCTTAAAAATATTTAGCGAGGCTGCCTCCACCACTTCAACGGGCAGAGAATTCCAGATATTCACCACCCTTTGAGTGAAGAAGTTCCTCCTCAACTCCGTTCTAAACCGCCCCCCCTTTATCTTGAGGCTGTGCCCCCTAGTCCTACTGTCTTTTTTGAGCGGGAAGAGTCTCTCCACCTCTATCCTATCCATCCCATTCATCATCTTATACGTCTCAATGAGATCTCCCCTCATTCTTCTAAACTCTAACGAGTACAAGCCCAGTTTATTCAGCCTCTCCTCATAGCTCAACCCCCTCAACTCCGGTATCAGCCTAGTAAACCTCCTCTGCACTCCCTCCAAGGCCAAAATATCCTTGCGCAGGTGCGGCGCCCAAAACTGCACACAGTACTCCAGCTGCGGCCTCACCAATGCCCTATACAGCTGCAGCAAGACCTCCCTACTTTTATATTCAATCCCCCTCGCTATGAAGGCCAGCATCCCATTCGCCTTCCTGACCACCTGCTGCACCTGCAGGCTGGGTTTTTGCGACTCATGCACAAGGACCCCGAGGTCCCTCTGCACCGTCGCCTGCTGCAGTTTTTCGCCCCGTAAGTAATAGTCCTTCCTACCATTCTTCCTACCAAAGTGGACCACCTCACACTTGCCAACATTAAATTCCATTTGCCATTTCCTGGCCCATTCGCCCAGCCTATCTAGATCCTTCTGCAGACTCTCCACACCCTCCACGCAATTTGCCTTTCCCCCAATCTTGGTGTCATCAGCAAATTTCGACACCCTACACTCGGTTCCCTCCTCCAGATCATCTATATAAATGGTAAATAGCTGAGGCCCCAGCACCGACCCCTGGGGCACCCCACTAGTCACCAACCGCCAATCCGAATAGCACCCATTGACCCCCACTCTCTGCCTCCTATTTGACAACCAATCCTCTATCCACGCTAACACCCTACCCCCAACTCCATGTCCTCTGACCTTCTGCAGTAACCTCTTGTGAGGTACCTTATCAAACGCCTTCTGAAAATCCAGAAAGACCACATCCAACGGCTCTCCTCTATCCACCGCCCTAGACACATCCTCATAGAACTCCAGTAAATTTGTCAGACACGACTTCCCTTTAATGAAACCGTGTTGCGTCTGCCCTATCAAGCAATTCCCTTCAAGATGCCTCGCAATTTCCTCCTTAATGACGGATTCTAACATTTTACCTACCACAGACGTTAAACTAACCGGCCTATAATTCCCCGCCTTTTGCCTGGCACCCTTCTTAAACAACGGCGTAACATTAGCCGTTTTCCAATCATCCGGCACTTCCCCGGAATCCAGCGACGTCTGGAAAATAACCACCAAGGCATCCACTATAACCTCCGCCATTTCTTTCAGAACCCTCGGATGCATTCCATCCGGTCCTGGGGACTTGTCCACAATCAGCCCCTCCAGTCTGTCGCGCACCACCTCTCTAGTAACAGTAATGTCATTAAGACCCTCCAGTCCTACCACCTTTCCATCGCTAACACCCGGCAAATTATTCACGTCCTCCTCCGTGAAGACAGAAACAAAAAAGTTATTCAAGACCTTAGCCATATCCCCATCCCCTACCACTAGGTCCCCTTTCTCATCCTCTAAGGGACCAACGTTCACCCTAGCCAGCCTCTTCCTTTTTATATATTTATAAAAACTCTTGCTATCCTTTTTTATATTAAGCGCTAGCCCGGCTTCATAGCTTCTTCTACCCTCCTTTATCAACTTTTTTGTCAATCTTTGTTGACACTACCTGACGCTTGCTAACGTACACTGGCTCCTGGTTAAACAACTCCTGGATTTTATCTGTTCTTATCTTTAAGATATCACCACATAATAACTCTATAAAGTCCGAAGTAATTTATAGATATGCTACTGAGCGTCAGTGGTGGAGGGAGTGGATGTGGTGCCAATCAAGCCTGCTGCTTTGTCCTGGATGGTGTCGAGCTTCTTGAGTGTTGTTAGAGATGCACCCATCCAAACAATCCATCACGCTCCTGACTTGTGACTTGTAGATGGTGGATAGATTTTGAGAAGCAGGAAGTGAGTTTCTGGTCAATGGTAACCCCAAGGATATTAATAATGGGGATTCCTGAGGGACTCCTGCAGGAATGTCCCGATGCTGAGATGACTGACCCTCCACAACCACAACCATCTTCCTATGTGCCAGATATGACTCCAACCAGTGGAGAGTTTGCATCCAATACTCATTGATTCCAATTGTCCGAGGGCTCCATGATGCCACATTCGGTCGAATGCAGCCTTCATCTCAAGGACTGTCATTCTCACCTCACATTTGGAATTAAGCTAGTGACCCTGCCGAAACCCAAAATGGGTGTCACTGAGCAGGTTATTGCTGAGCAGGCGCTGCTTGATAACACTGTCGATGACCCTTTCCCTCACTTTACTGATGATCGAGAGTAGGCTGATTGGGCGGTAATTGGTCGGGTTGGATTTGTCCTGCTTTTTGTGTACAGGACACACCTGGGCAATTTTCCACATTGTTGGGTACATGCCAGTTTTGTAAGTGTACTGGAAAAGCTTGGCTAGGGGAGCGGCAAGTTCTGGAGCACCAGCCTTCAGTACTGTTGCCGGAATCTTATCAGCGTCCATTGCCTTTGCAGTATCCAGTGCCTCCAACCGTTTCTTGATATCACATGGAGTGAACTGAATTGGCTGGAGACTGGCATCTGTGATGCTGGGGACCACTGGAGGAAGCTAAGATGGATCATCCACTCAGCACTTCTGGCTGACGATTGCTGCGAATGCTTCAGCCTTATCTTTTGCACTGACGTGCTGGGCTCCTCCATCACTCAGTGTGGGGCTATTTGCGGATCCTCCTCCTCAAGTGAGTTGTTTAATTGTACACCACCATTCATGACTGGATGTGACAGGACTGCAGAACTCAGATCTGATCCGTTGAGGAGACTGCCACCTAAACATGGAGATCAGCACCCCCTGATTCTCCCTTTCATTTGTCCGATTGGACCAGTAAATTCTCCCCTCTTGTTCGGGACAGGAGGTCTTTTGGTGTAGTGGTAGCGCCCCAACTCAGACCAGAAGCTCTGGGTTCAAATTCCAACACCAGGACTTGTTGGCCACAGAAACAGTTTTCAACGTGGTTCAACAGGCTGATAATCAGCTCAAAAATCTTCCACTATTCCCCAATGGGTAAAAAAAAAACATCATGGATATAAAGATACAGTAAACAGACAAACTTATTTCGGGTCGTATGCCTTTTCTGCCTGTTTAGATTGTACATCGTATCTAAACTTCTTAATACACTTACACTATCCTAAATTCACTCATGAGTTCTTGGTCATCTATCTGGGGCAATCCGAGCCTCCAGCAGCTTAAATCTTCCATGTCCTTTGTTTAAAATCTGTCCATGTCTTTGCTCCTCTCTATTTCTATAATCTCCTTCAGCCCCACAATGTTCTGAGAAATCTGCTCTCATCGAATTCTGACCTCTTGATTATCCCTGATTTTAATTCCTCCCCTATTGGTAAGTTTACTTCTAACTGCTGAGGTCCTGAGCTCTGGAATTTTTTCCCTAAATTTTTCCGATTCTCCACCTCTCAACCTTGAAAACATTCCCAAAAACCCCACCTCTGTGATTTGCTTCCTGCTTCCAAGTTTTGCTCCATCTGTCCCAACTTGCCTGATGTGGCTCATTTAACTTTATAACATTCCTGTGAAGGGCCTCAGGATGGTTCATTACAGTAAAGGTGCTAGACAAATATTTTGTTGTTGGTCAGAAGTCAAACTCCATTTAAAGCGAATCTTTCACTCTCTGATGTACAAAAGTTTAGGTTTAATAATTATTTAGAATTAGTTGGTAGCTTCGTTAATGATTAAATAAGTGAGAGGTGGGTATCTGCCATAACACTCGCAGGTGGGACCTATTTCTTATACGGTGCAAACTGATGACCCTCAAGGTTTGGAAATCCCTGAACCTATGATCACAAATGAGCTGAATTCAGAAACAATTTTATCAGCTATTGTACCTGAGCCAAGTGGTGAACGGACTATCGAGAGCATGAAAGCAAAGGCTTCCAAATGACAGTTTTCCCTAAGCAGAACTGACATCCATGTAAAAGACTCTTGAACTGATTGTATCGATATAAAACTGTATATAATGATACTTGGTAAAATAATTATTGTTCATAGTGAGTCAGCGTTAAAGTTAATGTCAGTAGTCATGCTATTGGAGTAAAAGGGAAAGGATGTTATGTATTTTAAACCAATATTTTGGTGTAAAGTGTGTCACATGAATACGTGGTGATATTATCAGAGGCCTTTGGAAGATTTTCCCCTGCTTCTATCTGGGGCTGTAAGCAAGCAACACCTCTGTAATAAAGCTCCACTAACTGGTTATGTAACCCACCGTGTGGCAACCTTTTCATTACTCTGTCTTTGCTGTTGAAGTGATCTGATCACTTTAGTATTATAAATAATCATCTTTGGTTCTGTTAAGTTCTGTAATCAGTTTTTATAACGATGTAGTTCTCTTGACTTTTATTTCGATGAACATAGAATGTATTCTGCTGTTTTTATATTTGTGTCCTGTAACCAACTTTAAGACATTAATAATCTTTCTGCGCTGATTCTATATAAAATACATATACACTTCCTGTAATTTCTGGAAGTTTGTCATTTTTGTAAGGCTATGCACCACTCAGTTCTCTCATTATTTTTAATTATTTCATAACAAACACTGGCAGATATGACAAAAACAGGTAATTACAAATTTGTTCTTTCAAAGCACACTGATAAACATCTGTCTTAATGAGAGCTCTACTGAACAAACAATATTGATATCTTTACATCAATTAGGCACCTGGGAAAAAGAGCCCAAACATTGAGTATTACTGACATAATACACACTTGTATCTCAAATCTTTCTCTTTCTCTACACCTTAACCAACACTACATTTTGCACTCTCTTCTTTCCTTCTCTATGAACAGTATGCTTTGTCTGTGCAACGCGCAAGAAACAATGCTTTTCACTGTATGCTAATACACGTGACATTAATAAATCAAATCAAAAAACCAAATACATGGCTGCCGAAACATTCTAAAGACATCTGTAATCTCAGTGGAAAATCATAAAATTGAATAAAATGACAGAAAAAGATATAAAGGGAGGTATGATCCCACAAACAATTGACACATTAGAGGGCCAATCAGAAGTCAACAGGGAATGACCCATAGATGTTGACAAACCAATCAGAAACTGATCCTGCACCATCTAAACCAATCAGGGACTGATAGTGTGCTGCTCAAGCCAATCAGAATTCAAAAACATGATTAATCAGGCAGATGGGCTGTGGTTTGAAAGAATGAAAAGCTTTGAACTGCCAGGCAGGTGCTGAATTTGAAACCAAAGAGACTGCTACCCAACTGAGAGCAAGAGAGCTCAGAACTGAAAGAGACAGACAGACAGAGAGAGAAGAGCAGGAGAACTCAGAATGGACAAGGACAGACAGACAGACAGAGAGAGAAGAGCAGGAGAACTCAGAACTGAAAGGGACAGACAGAGAGAGAGAGAGAGAGCACGATTGGACCACATGTTACATTGTGCATGAGACTGGATCAGGAAATAAGAACCACTTTGAGTCAGGAAAGTCACCGTCCAGTTTGTTAAATATTACGTTTGTTGCTTAATAAATGTTTTCTGAGTTACATCACTAGATTGCCTGCTTCCACCACTTCCACAAGCAGTGCGTTCCAGGCTTCCTCCACCATCTGCATGAAAAACTTTCCCCGTATGTCTCTCTTCAACTTTTCTCCTCTCACCTTGAACCTGTGCCCTCTTGTAGTTTACCTTTTCACTGTAGGAAAAAGCCTCTGACTATCCAGTCTATCTATGCCTCGTAAATTTTTGAACAGTAAAGGAATTAAGGGTTACGGTGACTAGGCGGGTAAGTGGAGCTGAGTCCACGAAAAGATTAGCCATGATCTTATTGAATGGCAGAGCAGGCTCGAGGGGCCAGATGGCCTACTCCCACTCCTAGTTCTTATTGTCTCCTATTACCTAAATTGTTAAAGTCTCAAAAGAACAAATTACTACTGAATGAGGGCAGACTCAGATTTGGAAGTTAAACACATCCTAAAATCTCTGCCTGGTTTCTGAAGCAGCAATACAAATGGCAGTTCATCGAAAGACTGAGTAATTAAATGATAAAAATTGAGAGACAATAAAACCCAAATCTATGTTCCCTGTTCAGGATTCCAAAGAACAAAACAGCACAGGAACAGGCCCATCAGCCCATCCAGCCTGCACCGATTCCTAATCCTTATTTAGGCCTACTACTTATTGTCCATTTGTGGTTTCTATCCCTCTGTTCACTTCCTGTTCATGTGTCTATCAAGATGTACCTTGAACTTTGCTAATGTGCCTAATTCCACCATCTCCACTGGCAGTGTGTTCCAGGCCCCCTCCACCTTCTGTGTGAAAAACTTTCCCCGTACGTCTCCTTTCAACTTTCCACTTCTGAACTTGAACCTGTGCCCTCTTGTAATTTACCTTTCCACCCTTGGAAAAAGCCTCTGACTATTCATTTTATCTGTGCCTCCTAATAGATCTCTATGAGGTCACCCTCAGCCCCCGTCTTTACAGTGAAGACAATCCAAGTTAATCCAACTTCTCCTTGTACCTAAAACGCCCCAGAACAGGGAACATCCTGGTAAATCATCTTTGCACGCTCTCCAAAACATCCTTGACCTTCCAGTAGTGTAGCAATAAGAACTGAACGCAGTTCTTCAGGTGTGGCCTAACTAATGTTTTATAACAGACCACAATCAGTAAGGATAGGTAACAACACCGCCTTCACAATCATTCTCAATACCAGTGCCCCACAAGGCTATGTTCTCAACTCCCTACTATACTCCTTGTGTGGCCAAATTCCCCTCCACTCAAGTTTCAAGTTTGCAGATGTCACCGTCGTAGTGGGTCGGATCTCAAACAATGATGAGACAGAGTACAGGAATGAGACAGAGAATCTGGTGAACTGGTGCAATGACAATAATCTCTCCTTCAATGTCAACAAAACGAAGGGGACAGGCATCGACTTCAAGGAGTATAATGGAGAAAAGGCCCCTGTCTACATCAAAGAGGACAATGTAGAAATGGTCAAAAGCTTCAAGGTTTTAGGTGTCCAGATCACCTACATGTACTGGTCCCCCCATGCCGACACTATAGTTAAGCAAACCCCAGTGCTTCTGCATTCTGCACTCTCTCATTTCCTTCTGTATGAATGGTATGCTTTGTCTGTATAGCGTGCAAGAAACAATACTTTTCACTGTATACGAATACATGTGACAATAATAAATCAAATCAAATCATTTACTACCTAATTTGCATCTGAATTTGATCCTCCAAAATGCACCATCTCACATTTGTCTGGATTAAACTCCATCTGCCATTTCTCTGCCAAAGTCAGCAATATGTCTATATCTTGCTGTATCCTTTGACAATCCCGATCACTATCTGCAACTCCGCCATTTTTTGTGTCATCCATAAACTTACTAACGGACCACTTACACTTTCCTCCTGATCATTTATATATATTACAAACAACAAAGGTCCGAGTACTGATCCCTGTGGAACACCTCTAATTACTGATGTCCATTCCAAAAAGCACCCTTCCACCACTACTCTCTGTCATCTATGACCAAGCCAGTTCTGTATCCATCTAGCCAGCACACCCCAGATCCAATGAGACATTACCTTTTGTAGCAGCCTGTTAAATGCCTTACAACATTTTATAGAAAATATCCAGAGCCTTTCCCCTCATCAATCATTCTTGTCAACTCCTCAAAAAACTCAATCAAGTTGGTGAGACATGACCTTCCCTGCACAAAACCATGCTGCCATCAAATCCATTCATTTCCAAATGTGAATAAATCCTGTCTCTCAGCATCTTCTCCAACAGCTTCCCCACCACTGACACTGGCCTGTAATTACAGGGATTGTCTCTGTTTCTGTTCTCAGAGGAACAACATTGGCCATTCTCCAGTTCTTTTGAACCTCACCTGTGGCCAATCAGGATGCAAAGATATCGGTCACATTATCTGTTTCTGTGTTTTATTTTACACAGGATCTCCTCACCTTAAACTCTTCAGCAGCTTCTTCCACTGGCAGCATCTCATGGTTTTGATGATTTTTTGAAATCTGACAAATAACACAAATGGGCTGATTGTCAGTTTTACAGAAAACTTTCAGCTTCTCCTGGTGACGGCTGCATTCCTGCTGTGTTTTATCACCTTTGTCACTTTTCACAAACAGTTCCACGATGTTGGAGAGAGTGCGGATCGGTCTCAGATCCCTGGAGGAAGTTTCTTTTCTACAGATGGGGCAGGAGGCAGTGACAGCTTTCTCCCAGTACTGGGTTATACAGGATCGACAGAAGCTGTGATCACAGTCCATTAAAACAGGATCTTTATACAGATCATGGCAAACAGCACAGGAAAGTTCATCTTCCATCTCGACAGACTGATCACCTTGTTCTATACTCTGAGTAAAAGGGTGATCAACGTTCAGTGAAATACTTTCAGTTTCATTTCCTGATTCAAACCACACCCAGAAAGGGGTGGAGAAAATGAGCAATCTAAACAGATTACTGATAAACAAGATTTATTCACTAATTTTGATCCAGAAATCACCACCATAACTGGCCTCACTCAATTTTTGATCCTGTATTTTTACATTATTCTAATACAGAACAAAGACAGAAGTTAACCTGGGCAGATTTCATTTAAATTGTTCGCACAGACTTTTCATCAGAGCAGGAAAGAATGGAAATTATTGCTGCGTCAAATAGGACAATAAATTTTTTTTATTAAAGATCAAAGCTTTATAAACAAAGACAAAGCGAACTGAATTAGGCTGTGTCACTTTCTAGGTGTTGTGTCGTGGTCACTTCAGGACCTTTGAAAAGTTACAGCACAGGAGGAGGCCATTCGGCCCATCTTGTCTGTGCCAGTCTGAGGACACCCAGGTGCCCTTTCTAATCCCACCTTCCTGCACCCGACCCACAGCCCTGATGTGTCTCAGTGTCACATTGTGTTTGATAATCATCTTGTGAAGCACCTTGGCACATTTCACTCTGCTGAAGCTGCCGTCCAAATGGAAATTGTTGTTGTTTTGAGTCAAATCCTGGGCCAAGGGCTGAAGTAAGAGTCTGACACAAACCTCGGGCACTGTCTCTGATCATTCACTAACTGTTTCCACTCACTTTGACCTGAAGTCTCCCCCAGGCAGCCCCCAGGAATAAATGTCACATCTTCATCGGCCTGGCTAAGATGCTCTTTGGGAGAGTGGGTGCAGACTGGATGGGCCCAATAGCCTTCTCCTGTATTGTTGGGGTTCTCTGAGGGAAGACAACTTGTATCTGCTGTTTGAATAGAAATGAATGGGGGAGCGATGGGAAAGGGCTGCGGTGGAGTTTTGTTGCTGGATTCAGACATTTCCCTGAATGATGTGAGTGAAATGTCAAAGAGTGAGGGGTGAAGCTGAAGCTCTCCCTGACCAAACCCCCTCCGCTTTTCCATTTCCCTGCTGCCCCTTTTCTGATCAGATGTGTGTGATTTTAAACGGTGTCACTCCCCATCCTTCTTTTCCCCAGCTCTGCACTGATCCTTGCTGATCTCTCAGCTCCCAGTTCACAGACAGGCTTTCGAGCCGCGATGTTAACCTGGATTCTCTCTCTCTCCACAGCTGATAGCGAGTGAGCTGTGTCTTTGTAGCATTTTCCACTCCCATTTCCAGGCTGGGGACTGAGTTGGATGTTTCAGTGTCTCTGTGAACTGCCTCTGGAGGGAGGGAGCAGCTTCCCTGATGCATTTGGATGCTGCCAGTTTGGTTCTGGGCTGCTGACTGCTGCTGATTTTGGGGGGAATTGCTGATCTCTTTTTTGCCGGGTCACTTTTTAATTCCTTGTTTAAGATCAGGAATCTAATTGTAAATGAACATTCCCAAAGTGAAGAAATACATTTCCTATTTGTGTTCGACCTTCCAAAATGTGTTACCTCACATTTGTCCGGATTAAACTCCATCTGCCATTTCTCTGCTCAAGTCTCCAACTGATCTATATTTTTAAACCTTTCCGACCAATTAATCTCCTCTCTGTACTCGGAAAACAGGCCCAGATTTTTGAATTCAGTGCCTGACACACAGCAAGATCCCAAACTGGGGAATTTCACTCTCCCAACCTGGGCTTTTTTGGACATTGTCCAGACTGGCAGTGTGGAATTTCCCGATAGGGACTCGGTGTGTGACAGGAACATGGAATTGGGAAGTCCAGGCTCATGTTTATTTTCCCTCTTTGTTTCTGATCCAATTCTCTTTCAGTTGTGAAGAAAGGTCGCTGAATTCCGGGGAAGTGCCAGAAGATTGGAAAACGGCTAATGTTACGCCGTTGTTTAAGAAGGGTGGCAGGCAAAAGGCAGGGAATTATAGGCCGGTTAGTTTAACGTCTGTTGTAGGTAAAATGTTAGAATCCGTCATCAAGGATAAAATAGTGAGGCATCTTGAGGAGAATTGTTTGATAGAGCAGACGCAGCACGGTTTCGTTAAGGGGAAGTCGTGTCTGACGAATTTATTGGAATTCTATGAGGATGTGTCTAGGGCGGTGGATAGAGGAGAGCCGGTGGATGTGGTCTTTCTTGATTTTCAGAAGACGTTTGACAAGGTGCCTCACAAGAGGTTATTGCAGAAGGTCAGGGGACATGGAGTTGGGGGTAGGGTGTTAGCGTGGATAGAGGATTGGCTGTCAAATAGGAGGCAGAGAGTGGGGGTCAATGGGTGGTATTCGGATTGGCGGATGGTGACTAGTGGAGTGCCCCAGGGGTCAGTGCTGGGGCCTCAGCTATTTACCATTTATATAGATGATCTGGAGGAGGGAACCGAGTGTATGGTGTCGAAATTTGCTGATGACACCAAGATTGGTGGAACGGCAAATTGCGTGGAGGGTGTGGAGAGTCTGCAGAAGGATCTAGATAGGCTGGGCGAATGGGCCAGGAACTGGCAAATGGAATTTAATGTTGGCAAATGTGAGGTTGTCCACTTTGGTAGGAATAATGGTAGGAAGGATTATTACTTATGTGGCGAAAAACTGCAGCAGGCGACGGTGCAGAGGGACCTCGGGGTCCTTGTGCATGAGTCGCAAAAACCCAGCTTGCAGGTGCAGCAGGTGGTCAGGAAGGCGAATGGGATGCTGGCCTTCATAGCGAGGGGGATTGAATATAAAAGTAGGGAGGTCTTGCTGCAGCTGTATAGGGCATTGGTGAGGCCGCAGCTGGAGTACTGTGTGCAGTTTTGGTCGCCGCACTTACGCAAGGATATTTTGGCCTTGGAGGGAGTGCAGAGGAGGTTTACTAGGCTGATACCGGAGTTGACGGGGTTGAGCTATGAGGAGAGGCTGAATAAACTAGGCTTGTACTCATTAGAGTTTAGGAGAATGAGGGGAGATCTCATTGAGACGTATAAGATGATGAATGTGATGGATAGGATAGAGGTGGAGAGACTCTTCCCGCTCAGAAAGGACAGTAGGACTAGGGGGCACAACCTCAAGATAAAGGGGGGCGGTTTAGAACGGAGTTGAGGAGGAACTTCTTCACTCAAAGGGTGGTGAATCTCTGGAATTCTCTGCCCGTTGAAGTGGTGGAGGCTGCCTCACTCAATATTTTTAAGACGCGGGTTGATGGGTTTTTGATAAGTGAGGGGATTAAGGGTTATGGGGAGAGGGCGGGAAAGTGGAATTGAGACACGACAGATCAGCCATGATCTTATTGAATGGCGGGGCAGGCTCGAGGGGGTAGATGGCCTACTCCTGCTCCTATTTCTTATGTTCCTATGTTCTGTTGTTCTCATGTAAATAGCTGAGGCCCCACCACCGATCCCTGTGCCACTCCACTAGTCACCAACCGCCAATCAGAATAGCACCCATTGATACCAACTCTCTGCCTCCTATTAGACAACCAATCCTCGATCCACGCTAACACCTTCTCCCCAACTCCATGCCCCCTAATCTTCTGAAGCAACCTTTTGTGCGGCACCTTATCAAACGCCTTTTGAAAATCGAGAAACACCACATCCACCGGTTCCCCTCTGTCTACCGCACTAGTCACATCCTCATAGAATTCCAATAAATTTGTCAAACACGACTTCCCCTTAACGAATCCGTGCTGCGTCTGCTCTATCAAACAATTCTCAAGGTGCCTCGCTATTTCTTCTTTGATGACAGATTCAAGCCTTTTTCCAACAACTGACATTAAACTAACCGGCCTATAATTCCCTGCCTTTTGCCTGCTACCTTTTTTAAACAGCGGCGTCACATTAGCCATTTTCCAATCTCCCAGCACTTCCCCGGGATCCAGCGAAGTTTGGTAAATAATCACTAAGGCGTCTACTATCACCTCTGCCATTTCCTTCAGAACCCTGGGATGCATTCCATCCTGTCCTGGGGACTTGTCCACCATCAGTCCCGCTAGTCGATCAAACACTACCTCTCTAGTGAATGTAATCGCATTCAGGCCTTAACTCCTACCATCCTTCTGTCTTATATTCGGCAAACTATTCACGTCCTCCTCCATGAAGACTGAGGCAAAAAACTTATTTAAGGCCTCAGCCATTTCCTCATCTCCCACCACTACATCCCCCCTCTCATCCTCTAAGGGTCCAACATTCACTCTAGCCAGCCTCCTCCTCTTTATATATTTATAAAAACTCTTACTGTCCTTTTTTTATATTTAGTGCTAGTTTAGCTTCATAGTCTACATAGTTACATACCAACCGACTCAAGAACACCTTCTTCCCTGCTGCCATCAGGACCTACCTTGCATTAAATTGATCTTTCTCTCCACCACCTGTGACTGTAACACTACATACTGCATTCTCTGCTTTCCTTCTCTATGTATGGTATGCTTTGTATGGCGTCCAAGGAACAATACTTTTCACCGTATACAAATACATATGACAGCAATAAATCAAATCAAATATCAAATCAAATCTGATCAGCCGAGTGTTTCAGCATTTTGTGTTTTTGGGATTGCTGCCAGTACCAGGTATCCAGCAGCAGGAGGCGACATTGCACTGTTAAACTTTACTGATCTTTGCACAGCTCGACATCACCATCTTCTGGCTGAAATCGGCACTACAATGAACTGCAAGGGAAAGTTCAACACTCTGGGCTGAATGGTCACTGTGATCATCACTCACAAAACAGGAGCTGGAGTCAACTGTGGGAGCAGAGTGAGGAATGGAAACGGGGAAGAAATCCCAGCTATAGACTGGGAAACAGAGGAAGAGATGGAGGATGGGACTGGTTGTAAATGAAGGAAGGAGAGACACAAGATATTTAATGTACTTTATATCGAAATCCTCTGACATTTCTATTTGTATTGTTTTTATTTACAGTCTGATGGGGATTTTACAATTTGGAAATTAAATATCACATTTAGTAACAACCTGTTGTCAATGGTGGTTTCTGACACCCAACCCCTGACTTCTGCCCCTGACCCAAATCTCTGTGTCAAGTCATTGTGCTGTCAGGGATGGTGTGACCACCTCAAGGACCCACCCATTTTCCAGATCTGGATCAGAACCGGAGCAGATTCTCAGAAACTGGTTTTCAGTCCAGAAGAAAGGATAAAGTTTCTGGGTGAATTTTTTCCCAGTGAAGGTGTGGAGATGGGACTTGGTGTCTGCGTTGTAACATGAAACTGTCCCAGATTCATAACTGAGATAAACTCTGACCTTCCCAGGGATCTAACTGACGGGGAGGTCACTGGGCCAGTGCATAAACCTCTTCCCAGTGTCAGGTAGACTCCCCTGCTCCTGTTAATATTGAGGATGCTTGTAGAAGCGAATGCAGCCTCTGCCTAATGTGATAGTGGAGTGGGACTGGAACCTGACTTCCATTTCCATTGCAGTTCAGTGAGAAACTACATCAGCCAACACATCCCAACCTGCTCAACTTACCTTCATTCAATATCTTGATGGTATGTGGGCAGAACAATGATAGTAAGAACATAAGAACAGAAGAAATAGTTTAACAGTCAGCAGTGATATTGGCAGCTCCCAGGAAACTTTGGGAATTCCTTGATGGTGAGGGAATGAGGGAATCCACTGTCTCACTGGCAATGGTCTCAAAATCATCCCCAGAGCCACCAAGTCACCACACTCCATGTCATCAACCCTTGTGACCCACCGACTCACCACATAGAGTGAGCGAGTTGATTGGACTCTCCAAGCAGCCTTGCTTCAAAGAACAAAGAAAATTACAGCACAGGGACAGGCCCTTCGGCCCTCCAAGCCTGCACCGACCATCCTGCCTGACTCAACTAAAACCCCCTACCCTTCCGGGGACCATATTCCTCTATTCCCATCCTATTCATGTAGTTGTCAAGAAGCTCCTTAAAAGTCACTACCGTATCCGTTTTCATTACCTCCCCCGGCAACGAGTTCCAGACACCCATTACCCTCTGTGTATAAAATCTGCCTCGTACATCTCCTTTAAATCTTGCCCCTTGCACCTCAAACCTGTGCCCCCTAGTAATTGACTCTTCCACCCTGGGAAGAAAATTTCTGACTATTCACTCTGTCCCTGCCTCTCCTAATCTTGTAGATTCTATCAGGTCACCTCTCAAGCTCTGTCATTCCAGTGGAAACAAACTAAGTTTCTTCAACCTCTCCTCATAGCTAATGCCCTCCAGACCAGGGCAACATTCTGGTAAATCTTTTCTGTGCTCTCTCGAAAGCTTTCTGGTAGTGTGGTGACCAGAATTGAACACGATATTCCAAGTGAGGCCTCACTAAGGTTCTATAAAGCTGCAACATGACTTGCCAATTTTTAAACTCAATACCCCGGCCGATGAAGGCAAGCATGCCGTATGCCTTCTTGACTACCTTCTCCACCTGCATTGCCATTTTCAGTGACCTGTGTACCTGTACACCCAGATCCCTTTGCCTATCAATACTCTTAAGGGTTCTGTCAAGTCCTCGTCCACACTTTCTGGTACCTCTTCAAATATCTCCAGCAAATTAGTTAAATGGGTGTGATGGCAACACAGTGGCACTGCTGCCTCACAGCGTCAGTGACCTAGGTTCAATTCTGGCCTTGGGTGACTGTGTGGAGTTTGAATATTTTCTCTGTGTCAGCGTACGTTTCCTCCGTGTGCTCCTGTTTCCTCTAATCTACTTAGAAGAAGTTCTAATAAATAAGTGTTGAAGCAGATAATAAAATCTGTCCACAGTCTGCCTAAGAACCAAGTTCCAGACCCAGAGTCCAAACCCAAGAACCCAATCTCAGAACATGGTGGCAGCTCGGAACAGGGGGGGTGTCAATGGCAAAGGCAGCATTTGTTGCCCATCCCTAATATCTACACAGACTAATGGACACAAACTGTAATGCACCCTTCACTAGTTGTTGTCAGTTAGTAAACCAGTTACAGAATCAGCTTCCCGGAAAGAAACAACGGTGTTCCAGCACCACCAGGTGGCCAAAGTCAGTAATGCAGGAAAAATAAATCTGTGGAGTCCCGATCTCAGGCAGCAGGAGGCGGTGTTGCTCCATGTAAAATAGGATTTTTTTCATTAAAAGTGTCTTTATTCATTTAGCCTCATAAACATCAATACAAAGAAAACCTTGGAGAAATATAATCAGATAGTACTGACTAAAATCCTGATATCGCCTTTCAGGCAGGAAATGAAATTGTGTGAACGAATTGAATATTGAAATCAATTTGAGGTCCTGAATAACATAAAGATTCTGAGAAATTACTGGGTTAAAAATAAATCCATAGTTTGTGGTTTTAGATTTACTATTTTGTTGACAAGTAATGTTGTTGCATCAGGTCAACTGTATTTATACAATCAAACAATTTCATCTGTTGTAATGAAAGCAAAATTCTGCTGATGGTGGAAATCGTCTGAAAAAGATTCATATTCCACTCGAGATGTTAACTCTGTTTTTCTCTCTCCACAGACGGGACCGACTGAGCATTTTTCCAGCACTTTTGGTATTAATTTGATTTGCGGGTGAATTGAACAAGGAAACATGTTGTTGCAGTTTCACCGCAAGCCATTAGGTGGAGCTGCTGCATGGATTTAAAAAATCTAATTTGATTGCTGCAATACCATTCTGAGCCAGGGGGAGGTGGTGTTGCTCTGTCTGATTTCACTTTCATTCTCACATTCTAACTATCCACCAATCCCCCAGTTATTAATCCAGGAGGACTTTCTTATCTTCCCTGTACTCGGAAAACAGGCCCAGATTTTTGAATTCACCCCGTGACACACAGCAAGATCCCAAACTGGGCAATTTCACTCTCCCAACCTGGGCTTTTTTGAACATTGTCGAGACTGGCAGTGTGGAATTTCCCGATAGGGACTCGGTGTGTGATAGGAACATGGAATTGGGAAGTCCAGGCTCATGCTTATTTTCCCTCCTTTCTTTCTGATCTAATTCTCTTTCAGTTGTGAAGAAAGGTGCTGCTGAACTGTCTGATCAGCCGAGTGTTTCAGCATTTTGTGTTTTTGGGATTGCTGCCAGTACCAGGTATCCAGCAGCAGGAGGCGACATTGCACTGTTAAACTTTACTGATGTTTGAACAGCTCGACATCACCATCTTCTGGCTGAAATCGGCACTACAATGAACTGCAAGGGAAAGTTCAACACTCTGGGCTGAATGGTCACTGTGATCACCGCTCACAAAACAGGCGTTGGAGTCAAGTGTGGGAGCAGAGTGAGAAATGGAAACGGGGAAGAAATCCCAGCTACAGACTGGGAAACAGGGGAAGAGATGGAGGATGGGACTGGGTGGTTTGACTGACTGAAGCAGGGAGTAAATGAAGGAAGGAGAGGCACAAGATATTTAATTTATTTTGTCCTTCAAACTTGTGTGTTTTAACCTCTAATAGCGAATGAAAACACTAAGTCGACTTTGAATGTTTAAACACAACTTTCATTATTCTGGTCTCTAACACAGGTTCATCCAGACTCAAAATGTTCGCTCTAACTCTCTCCACAGATCTGTCAGACCCACTGAGATTTTCCAGCATTTTTCTGTTTTTGTTTCTTTATTTTTTAGCTACTTAGAAACTAGTCATTTCCTGCAATGCATAAATACTCTCTATCCGTTGCTGAAATTGAGGCTGATTTCCACTTGCATACGAAACCTGGCCAGGGTTTTGCCACGTAACTATCAGTCTTCTTTTGTTGTTTTCTGTGAATGTTGGTCCAGATTTTGCCTGAACACAAGCTCTTTGTTAGCATTCCTATACCTCAATGGGTCTTTGGCCGCCAGCCAATGAATTGATCAAAAACTGTTCGATGAGGCCAATCAGATAGACCCAGCACAGAGGGTCAGGACCCACCAGACCCCATCATGTTTATGCCTTACTGCATGTAGCCCACATTCCAGTGCCCAGATAAGGAGACACTGGCTTCCCTCCTTCAGCGCTTTCTTTGGAATAAGTCTTAGGCCAGCTTGGCCACAGGAAATCCTAGCGTGCTTACAACATGGACCAAAAACCTGCTTTGCTTGATTGAAGTTGAATCTCTGAAAGTTATTCAGCTACAGTCCTTCCTCTTGATCCCTGAAGCCACAGGCAAAATGGATCACTTACCCATGACCAAATCAACATGGAAGTGAAAATCAAACTGCAAGACAATCAAATAAATTCATTCAAATTACACATTAGTGTTATATCACATACATCCCTTAATATATTACATAAAGCATTCCTGTTTACACCGCCATAACTCTGCATTTAACTGTTTGGTTACCTCCGTCTTCCATTTAATAACCCATATTGTTACCACAATTAAATACAACAAGGTGGAAAGATTATTAATTGTTGAAGGCCTTTTAATTTGTACCCTTCAAATAACCAGACCAAATCGCAGAGTTCAAATCAAGGTTGAGGACTGGTTCCAAATCTCGAATCTTTAGTTTCAGACCTAACCTCATCTATCAGATCTCTGGCAAGAATCTCACCCTTCATCCACCCTTTGACTGAGGCCCCAGTGGTCTTAGTTATCCCTTCAGTTACCTGATTCAATGTTTTTATGAGCCCATCACCCTGTAGGTCTGTGGCAGTGAGTGCATTCTCGGTTCCATAGCCTCCACACTGTCATCCCTTTCCGTGGCAACCCAGGAGGAATAGCCATTCAGTTCAGACAGTTGTACTGAATTAAGTACCGAGTTTTCACTCCCAAACAATCCCCCAATATCGCCCAGTACATCTCATATCTGTGATTCAGGAGCAATTCTGTAAGTATTGTTGGTTACCCCTAGAGACACCATTGTCACATCATGTAATAAAGTTTTAGCTTTCCCAGTCCTAACTAACCCATCAGCGGGAGGCTCGACCAAGTTTGGACATTGGGTAGGTTTTTGATATCCACAAGTATTAAGCTGGTAATATCTAATATCTCTACAATCAAGTCTTATCTATTACTTGTTTACATAATTCTTGACAATACTGGCCAGGTTCTGTGACATTGAATAAATATCTCCACAAATCCAGTATTTGAATCATATTATATCCTTTTGATAACTAAATGACCCTCTGAGTCTGTCTCAACTGATCATCCCAACTCACAGGGTTTGATGAATATGCTCCCCTTAAACCTTTTTCAAAACTCCATCCTAAGAGGGTGAACACTATACTCCTGTCTCATCCTTTTTTAACCCATCCACCCCCTGGGTCAGCAATTCGAATTGGCATGCCTGGTTTTCCTCAGGGTACAAAAACCTCATGCTCTGTCAGTTCCTCCCCATGATGGCTCGATTACTTGTGTTCGATGATTGGTGGGGGTGGCTTGATGCAATATCCAGATATTGAGTTTCTTTATCCACTCTCCTGTTCCTCCGGTGAGTAGCTGAACGTACACCATTCCACGATAGTCATCAGAGTAAACTGGAACCTGTGAAAACATTAATGCTGGTCCCCACCAGACGGGTGGTCATCAGGTTTGTTTGGGTCCTCATACATTTTTAACAGAGTAAAATGCTTCCACTGACTTCCTGTCTTTGTATCTACAAATCTGTGCGTATCACCTGTTAGAATTAGTTTGTCCAGTCCATGCCACCACGGTTGGAGACCGCTGCCCTCACGCCCCACCTTTACCATCACCCTTGAGAGATATTCTTCATTTTTCAACTTGATGATCTCTCTCCAAATCCTGCATTGCCTGTCAGTCTCTAACTTCTGAATCAAATATAGTTGTTTAATTCTCTCACGTACTCTCGGATCCTGCCTCTAAGTGGCCCTGCATTGCATCCACCCTCTATGATTTGTTAAAGCGGAGGAATCTCTCATGGGGAATTCTTCCACCCACCTGGTAAATTGATCTATAATTACTAGGCAAGATCACTTCCCTTTTGATGAGTGTAGCGGACCTGTAAACTCAATCTGTATCTGATCCCAAGGTCCTCTGGGACGAGGCTGGTGATCGAGTTTAATTTTTATTGCCTTTGCAAGGTTGTACTAGGGACACAAAGTGCATTGCTGGCAAAATTGTGCAGTTTCCCCTCCTATTCCCTTCCAATACCACATACTCCATAGAGAAACCAATTTCAAAACAATTGAAATAAAATCTATTATGTCCAATCTAATATATTAATCGAACATATTATAAATCTAATATATTATATCCATTAAATCTAATATATTGTCCTGTCTGGATGTAAATCCCCATTCAGAGTCTTCTGATGCTTCTTGGGGCAACCACTTTCCCCTTCTTTCCTCCACACTCCTTCACTATCTGGGGACGCCCCCCACTCTTTCCACTCTTGTCTCATTATTATTCTCAATCACTTCTTTCTCTTCTCTCACCCTCCAGTGGGGCAATCTGTGCAACAAGACAATCCACCCTTTTTGTAAACTCCAGCTTCATCTTCACATGATTTGTATTCAATTCCATTAATATTAACTGAAATGTGGTCTCTTGATGCTCCTTTCTCCCTGACACTCCCCACCTGCAGATCACCTCACTCAATATCATTCAAAATAACAACATGCATGGACTTCAAATATTCTCCAGCCTTCCATTTATCTGTATCTATCTGATGGATATTCCTTGCCAAGTTTATTAGCTGCTAGGCCCTTAATTGTTCCTGTCCGAATTATTTATCCTTTCAGAATAATTTTGTTCCTTGTTCATTTTTGACAGGTACTGATGCATTTAATTCTGCCCCAATTGTTTTGAGATTGGTTTCTCTATGGAATGTGTGTCAGTGCCTTGATCACTTTGGCCCCATTAACCATTTCATGTCATGTTGTTTGTCAAGTAGTGTGCATGTCTGAGACCTGCTCTTAAGTGTATAGATACAAGAACTTCCAAACCCTTGAATGGGTTTATTTTGGACTGGGAATTACTACACTGCTGTAGTAACCCAGCAGCATGGAGACCAAAAGTAACCCGTAGCATACTATTCAAATAAACAATCAGCAGGTACCACAGGGGTTAACCAGATGTATTCAAGCCCCTGGATTATTCAGCACGGGCAGTCAGAGTAGGCAACACCTTCCTGACTCTCAGGTGATCTTGTCAAAGTCTTTCCTCATCTCTGCAAATATGGTCCAGATACCTCTGGTATTGGTCAGAGTATCAAATTCTGTTCTCTTAAAAAACATAGACAAGGACACAAATATCATCAGGAGAAGGCTACCAATTTTCTAGCCAATTTATACTTTCCTTTCGCTAGAATACACATCAGTGCCAGATCAAAATGTTCCATTGAATTGAATTGCACTCAATCTCCCCGCACCCATTTGCTGTTTAATTTCCGATCTCTATCTTCTACCCTAATCCTATCCAGTTTGCTTCACAACATTTTAAAAACAGAAATCAAACATTTCTATTTGATTCCAGGCAGTTACCATTTTGATTCCTTTTTGTCTTAAATAGCAACATTTTTAAGTTAGCTTGTTAACAGCGCATATGTCAGAATTCTCCCAAAATCAAACAGTGTTGTTGGCTTTCAAATGTCCATTAATACCTATCTTGTCTCATCTGCAAAAAAATCTTTGTTCCGACATCCATAGATACCACATAAAGTGTGTATGTTTTCTTAAAATAACTTTAAATGTTTTTTTAATCACCAGTTAGTCTCATTATCCATCAAATAAATCCCACCTCTAATTCCGTCCGACCTGTTCAACTATTGCTCACCCTGTCCTTGGCTTTCCATTCACTCTACTGTAACCTGTCGACAAACAGGGTCACATCAGCTCCCCTATGAGCCTGTTCACTTCCTCACATCTCATCTGCACACCACACACATGGTCCTTCAATGTTCATCTATCCCACTGGGTTACTTTCCTCATCCCTGACTATAGTAATCCGCCTATTTGCCGGCAGGAGCAGGCTTTCCTCTTGAGTCTGCCTCACATCCGACACGGTTTTCAACCTTCCCATATTCAGAATTTGTACCAGAGGGTGTTCTGCGTGCAAAGTTACTTCCCCCAACATTGAGCAAATTGGTTTGCCTACTCTGACTGCCCGTGCTGAATAATCCAGGGGCTTGAATACATCTGGTTAACCCCTGTGGTACCTGCTGATTGTTTATTTGAATAGTATGCTACGGGTTACTTTTGGTCTCCATGCTGCTGGGTTACTACAGCAGTGTAGTAATTCCCATTATTGTGACAATATATGTGGAATGGTGAGTCAGGTCTGGTAATCCGAGAGCTGGGGATGTTGCTAGACATTGTTTAATAGAAGTGAATGCAAACCTTGCACTCCCCCACCCATTCTGTCTTCTGTAACTCCTTACCAGATGCCCTCCCCAACTTTTTTCCAGATTTGAAATCGGGCTGATGATTGGTACAATATTGGAACTCTGCAATTAAATTCTCAAATATCTTGAAGCTGCTGCAAATCTTGTTCCATTTGGAGTTCGCTGCCACAGAAAATCCATCCTGCTTGGAGCAGAATGGGTTCATTCATATCTGATCATTCAAAACCTTAAAACCTTTGCTATCTTCCTGTTGTGACTATCAGTCCCATCGTTAATGCTTATATGCAGCTCACCTTGTTAACTGCACTCAGCTGCAGCCACTTTGGGTGAATCACGTACACGGACAGTCCATGCCAGCGAGAATCACACGGAGGCTCTTCCATTCCACTAAATGAGGAAAGATTGCGATGCAGGGCGTGCCGAAAAAACCAGAGCAAATAACTCCCGTTTTCTCACCACTAAGGCACTTAGAACGTTTTTAGAACAAAGAACAACACAGCACGGGAAACAGGCCCTTCGGCCCAACGAGCCCGCGCCGCCGTCCCACTGTCTCAGTGACCTATTCATGATTTTAGTCTACGCCTAATGTGCGAGGATCAGGGAGGTCCAATTTAGGGACAATTTAGTACCCAATCAATCAGCCTAAAAGCACATCTTTGGGGATGTGGGAGGAAACCGGAGCACCCGGAGGAAACCCACGCAACCGCGGGGAGAACGTGCAAACTCCCACAGACACAGGCCCAAATCCATGTGTCCGCACAGTAACAGAGATAGTCTCTGAGCTGTCATGTTGCCCTTGAGATGGTCCAGTTTAAGCACACTAACGACATGAAGCAATAGGCAACTCCCGAAGCAACGTCCAAGAGCAGCCCACTACAACCTGCCGCATGCATGCCCCTTGCTGGACTTAAATGCCTGTGGAGACAAAAAAATTCATTATTAAACAGGCAAAGACTAACATCCCTGAGGCAAAACGTATTCCCAAGCCTACAATGTTTAGTAAGGCCTACTATATCCCCCTATATGTAGCCCGCTCATGTGGCTGTCTAAGTGACTCTTAAACAACCCTAGCGTGCCTGCTTCCACCACCTTACTCGGCAGTGCATTCCACACCCCCACTACCCTTTGCGTGAAAAACTGCCCTCTAATATTTGTCTTATACCTAGCCCCCCTCACCCTAAGCCCGTGACCCCTCGTTCTATCCATTTCTAATAGCGGAAAAAGCTTACCACCATTTACTCTATCTATCCCCTTCATAATCTTATAAACCTCTATTAGATCCCCCCTCAGCCGACGTCTCTCAAGGGAAAACAGCCCAAGTTCATTCAATCTTTCCTCGTAAGACAGCCCTTCCATACCAGGCAGCATCCTGGTAAATCTCCTCTGCACTCTCTCCAGGATCTCTACATCCTTCCGGTAGTACGGCGACCAGAACTGGACGCAGTACTCCAAGTGAGGCCTAACCAACGTTCTATACAACTGCAACATCAGACTCCTACTCTTATATTCTATACCTCTTCCTATGAAGGCTAACATACCATACGCTTTCCTCATCACATTCTGCACCTGCGCCGACACCTTCAGGGACTTGTGCACTTGCACCCCCAGGTCTCTCTGCGTATCTATACTCCGGATAGTTCTACCTTTTATCGTATAACTCCCCTCCACATTATTCCGGCCAAAGTGCATCACCTCGCATTTCTCCGGATTAAATTCCATTTGCCATCTATCTGCCCAATCTACCAGCCTGTCTATGTCCTGTTGCATTGCCAGGCACTGCTCCTCAGTACCCGCCAATCCAACCATCTTAGTGTCATCAGCAAATTTGCTGATCACACCACCTACCTTCCAAGTCATTAATATATACCACAAATAGAAGAGGTCCTAGTACCGAGCCCTGCGGCACACCACTGGTGACAGACCTCCAATTGGAAAAGGAGCCTTCCACTACTACTCGCTGTCTCCTCCTCCCAAGCCAGTTCTCCACCCATCTACATACCTGGCCTTGTATCCCATGAGCCTTCACCTTTTCTATCAGCCTACCATGAGGGACCTTGTCAAACGCCTTACTGAAATCCATATAGACGACATCAACGGCTTGTCCTTCGTCAACCGTTTTTGTCACCTCTTCAAAAAATTCCACTAGATTCGTAAGGCACGACCTCCCTGTAACGAAGCCATGCTGCGTATCCCTGATCAGATTGCAGCGCTCCAGATGTTCATACATCCTATCCTTGAGGATCCTCTCCATTAGCTTGCCTATAACTGAAGTCAAGCTCACCGGCCTATAATTCCCTGGGTTATCCCTCTGACCCTTTTTAAACAATGGTACTACATTTGCAATGCGCCAATCCTCTGGGACCTCACCTGTGTCCAAAGAAGAGACAAAGATTTGCGTCAGAGGCCCAGCAATTTCATCCCTCACCTCCCTTAACAGCCTGGGATAGATGCCATCAGGCCCCGGAGATTTATCCGTCTTTATACTGTCTAAAAGTCCCAACATCTCTTCCCTCGTGATGACTATTTCCCTCAATGGATCCTCAAACTCCTCAAGCACAGCACCAGACATCAGGCCCCTCTCCTGCGTGAATACCGACGCAAAGTATTCATTCAGGATCTCCCCCATTCCCCCAGGCTCCAAGCATAGTGCCCCTCCTCTGTCCCTGAGAGGACCAATCTTCCCTCTAACCATCCTTTTATTTCTAACATAGGAGTAAAATGCCTTAGGATTTTCTTTAATCCTACCCGCCAAAGCCATTTCGTGGCCCCTTTTTGCCTTTCTGATGCCCCTTTTAAGTTCTCTCCTACATTCTCTGTATTCTTCTAACGCTATCTCTGTCCTCAAATGCCTAGATCTAATGTACGCCTCCCTCTTCCTCCTGACCAGGTCCTCAATATCCCTAGTTACCCACGGCTCTCTAATCCTACCCTTCCCATCCTTCCTCTTGACCGGCACATGTCTTTCCTGCAAAGATTTTAGTTTTCCCTTGAGAGACTCCCACATACCCAGCGTCGACCTGCCATCAAACAGCTTACCCCAGTCCGTATCTTTAAGATCCTGCCTAATCCGATTGTATCTAGCCCTCCCCCAGTTTAACACCCTCCCCTTAGGACAGGCTTCATCTTTATCCATTGATATCTTAAACCAGACAGAGTTGTGGTCACTGTTAGCCACCTGCTCTCCTACTTCAACGTCAACCACCTGCCCAGGCTCATTCCCCAGAACCAAGTCCAGTATAGCCCCCTCTCTGGTCGGGCTATCCACATACTGCTCCAGGGATCCTTCCATTACACACTGTACAAATTCCTCCCCGTCAGCACCCTCTGATCTCGGCACCTTCCAGTCTACCCCGGGGAGATTAAAATCTCCCACTACCACCACCCTATTCTTCCTGCACTTATCTAGAATGTCCCTGCTTATCCCTTCTTCCACAGCCCTCGGGCTGTTGGGCGGTCTGTAGTACACACCCAACATAGTAACATCTCCCTTCCTATTCCTCAACTCCACCCATAGCGACTCGATTCCTATATCCTCTATACCTCCCTCCCTCTGCACTGCTATGATGCAATCCTTAACTAACAACGCCACTCCCCCACTTCTCAGCGACCCACCCCTATCACGCCTGAAGCACTTATACCCGGGAACATTCAACTGCCAGTCCTGCCCTTCCTTTAACCAAGTCTCTGTCACCGCCACCACTTCCAACTTCCTTTCGAACATTATTGCCTTCAGGGCCTTCATAGCGAGGGGGATTGAATATAAAAGTAGGGAGGTCTTGCTGCAGCTGTATAGGGCATTGGTGAGGCCGCAGCTGGAGTACTGTGTGCAGTTTTGGGCGCCGCACCTGCGCAAGGATATTTTGGCCCTGGAGGGAGTGCAGAGGAGGTTTACTAGGCTGATACCGGAGTTGAGGGGGTTGAGCTATGAGGAGAGGCTGAATAAACTAGGCTTGTACTCGCTAGAGTTTAGAAGAATGAGGGGAGATCTCATTGAGACGTATAAGATGATGAATGGGATGGATAGGATAGAGGTGGAGAGACTCTTCCCGCTCAAAAAAGACAGTAGGACTAGGGGGCACAGCCTCAAGATAAAGGGGAGGCGGTTTAGAACGGAGTTGAGGAGGAACTTCTTCATTCAAAGGGTGGTGAATCTCTGGAATTCTCTGCCCGTTGAAGTGGTGGAGGCTGCCTCGCTAAATATTTTTAAGAAGCGGGTTGATGGGTTTTTGATAAGAGAGGGGATTAAGGGTTATGGGGAGAGGGCGGGAAAGTGGAACTGAGACACGACAGATCAGCCATGATCTTATTGAATGGCGGGGCAGGCTCGAAGGGCTAGATGGCCTACTCCTGCTTCTATTTCTTATGTTCTTATGTTCTTATGTTCTTATGTTCATCTGTTTTGCCAGTCACACTCCTAGCATTGAAACACATGCACCGAAGACCCTCAGAAACAATCCGATCCTTCTTCCTACCCTCCGGGCTTACCCTATCCCCAATCCCAGTTCCGTCCACATCCCCACCCCCCCCCCATATTAGTTTAAACCCTGCCGAAACACTCCAGCTAACCTTCCAGCTAAGATATGCACACCCTTCCCAGTTAACTGTACCCCATCCCTCTTGTATATCTGCCCCTCTTTCATAAAGACTTCCCAGTGGTCTACGAATCTAAAACCCTCTGCCCTACACCAATCCTTCAACCACGCATTGAGTTGGAGTATCTCATTATTTCTAGCCCTGCTAGCCCCAGGCACCGGCAGCAGCCCAGAGAACGCCACCCTGGAGGCCCTACATTTCAGCCTAGCCCCCAACTCCCTGAACTGCCTACGTATGTCCCCCCTGCACTTTGTTCCTACATCCTTCTCTCCTACGTGCACTATCACATCAGACTCGGTCCCTCCACCCTTCAAAATTCCCTCTACCCTTTCTGAAACATCCTGTACCCCTGCTCCAGGGAGGCAGACTACCATCCTAGAGTCCCGCTTTTGCCCACAGAACCGCCTGTCAATCCCTTTGACTCTCCCATCCCCCACTACTATCTCACACCCTGCACTCTTCCCTTCCTCCGAGGTATTCTGATCTCCCTCCCTTGCCTTCTCTACCCCAGCTGTCACCCCACCCTTGGTATTCCGGGGTAATTCCTCCGGGGTGGTCCTAGTGCTATGACTCCTTTTCTTATTGCTCTTCCTAACTGTAACCCATCCATCTCTCCTCCTAGGTCCTGGTATCTGCTCAGTGTTACTGTCCCTATCTATTATTTCCTCATTTTCCCTAACTAAAAACATATCCTCCAGCCTCAGTTCCAGCTGCCTCACCCGGGCCCTTAATCTCTGCACCTCTAGACATTTCCCGCATATGTGGGCTTTCGGGAGATGTGCTGTCTCCAGAAATGTCCACATATGACAACGAACACAGTGAACACGTGTAACCCTAGACCCTGCCATTATGTTTGCCCCCGATTAAGGTGTCCTATTAATTCCTGTTACCAAGCCTGCGCTCGGCCAAGCCCAGTGAGCTTAAGCCCTTTTACCTCTCACTCTGCTTCCCGCCTCACTCCGCTGCCCGCTCCCGACGCTGCCCGCTATCTACCTTGGCCTTCTTTTTATACTCCCGCGCTCCCTTCCCAGCAGCCCCCACGCCTATCTCCCGCTACGGAGCGCCAAAATAAACAAAAAACCCTCCCGAACTAGAATTAAGTCAAAATACAGTAATTACAATGCAGCACACTCACCAAAAGGCAGCCACTCGTCGAAATCACAGCTCCAGAGAACAGTTTGTACCCATACCGTTGAACATTTTCATTTTGCACTCATCAGGACAACACAAGAATGTCACAAATACTCGCCTTTTTTGAATTTTAGCAAAAACTGTAACTTCCCTGGTGTATTCTCCATGGCAATGCCTCAACCAATCAGAGTTTCTTTGCCAACCAATCAGCAAAACTTTCTCTTTTGCAGCACAAATTGTTGTTCCCTTTTGAAATTTGATACTCTTGCATTTATCCTGATGAGTGCAAGATGAAAAGCTTTGATAGCATGTCTCTTTATTCAGCAATGTTCATGTATGTATTTCTTCGAATCCTGGCCTGGTAACATCAAATAAAAATCGACACTTTAAGTTCATAACACAATACAATGTGACTGATTGAGTTTGTTAATTTCAGTTTAAGATTGTGCACCCAGATTTGGAAATAATTTTGAATTACATTTAATGATTCAGAGTCTTAGGCCAGTCTTGTGTGGAGGATTCACTGTCACTCTCCTCCAAAGAGTGATATTTCAGAAAGACAGTGGTGAAGGATAGAACTGGAGCCAATCTTTACACACTTTTATCTGCATTTACTTACAGAATTTCACATTAAAAGCATGTGCCTCCGAACCCAACAATGACAGTTTCAGTCTGTATCTATTTATTCCTCTTTTGAACAAATCTAAACAATGAAGTGTCCCATTTGAACAAATTTGATCAAAGTGCCAAAACTTTAAATTATTTTACCTGGACTGATGTTGCACTGAGACACCACCCTTCCACATCTCTCCCACAGTCCCCACGTGCTTTCTCTCCTACACTTCCTGCACTTCTACCTCCGCACTCCCTCCCCACCTCCACCCCCACTCCACAGCTTTGGTGATGGAAGGCCTCAAGTGTACCGGTGGATAGGTGTGCACCTCATCCTTGAGGGCCACCCAGGCACAGATGTAGCTGTGGAAGAGAGGCAGGCAGTTACACCAAATGATCCCATTGACTGCTCACTGCCTGGACCTGTTAATGGTCACCTTTACCGGTCCAGGAACAGACCAATAAGGAGATCCTCTGCCCGCTCTCCTCAGCACCGTGTGCTCAAAGATCAGGAGAGTGGGGCTGAAGTGCACCCAGAAATTGAGCAGCAGCCCCTTCAGATAATGGAAGAGGAGCTGGAATCTCTCACACTCGATAGAAATATTAAACACAGACTCCTCCAGGTTACAGAAATTACAGGCAGCCTGGGAATCAGTGAATTGATTTCACTCTCCATTGCACGGGACTGCCGTGTGTAACACCCTTCACCCCAACATTGAGAAGAATTGTTTGATAGAGCAGACGCAGCACGGTTTCGTTAAGGGGAAGTCGTGTCTGACGAATTTATGGGAATTCTATGAGGATGTGTCTAGTGCAGTGGATAGAGGACAACCGGTGGATGTGGTGTTTCTCGATTTTCAGAAGGCGTTTGATAAGGTGCCGCACAAAAGGTTGTTACAGAAGGTTAGGGGGCATGGAGTTGGGGGTTGGGTGTTCGCGTGGATAGGGGATTGGCTGTCAAATAGGAGGCAGAGAGTGGGGGTCAATGGGTGCTACTCAGATTGGCGGTTGGTGACTAGTGGAGTGCCCCGGGGATCGGTGCTGGGGCCTCATCTATTTACCATTTACATAGATGGTCTGGAGGAGGGAACCGAGTGTGAGGTGTCGAAATTTGCTGATGACACAAAGATTGGTGGAACGGCAAATTGTGCGGAGGGTGTGGAAAGTCTGCAGAAGGATCTAGATAGGCTGAGCGAGTGGATGAGGACCTGGCAGATGGAATACAATGTTGGCAAGTGTGAGGTTATCCACTTTGGTAGGAATAATGGTCCGAAGGACTACTACTTACAGGGCGAAAAGCTGCAGCATGCGATGGTGCAGAGGGACCTGGGGGTCCTTGTGCATGAGTGGGAAAAACCCAGCCTACAGGTGCAGCAGGTGGTCAGGAAGGCGAATGGGATGCTGGCCTTCATTGCGAGGGGGATTGAATATAAAAGTAGGGAGGTCTTGCTGCAGCTGTATAGGGCACTGGTGAGGCCGCAGCTGGAGTACTGTGTGCAGTTTTGGTCGCTGCACCTGCGCAAGGATATTTTGGCCTTGGAGGGAGTGCAGAGGAGGTTCACTAGGCTGATACCGGAATTGAGGGGGTTGAGCTATGAGGAGAGGCTGAATAAATTGGGCTTGTACTCGTTAGAGTTTAGAAGGATGAGGGGAGATCTCATTGAGACGTATAAGATGATGAAAGGGATGGATAGAATAGAGGGGGAGAGGTTCTTCCCACTCAGAAAGGACAACAGGACTGGAGGGCACAGCCTCAATATAAAGGGGGGGGCAGTTTAGAACGGAGTTGAGGAGGAACTTCTTCACTCAAAGGGTGGTGAATCTCTGGAATTCTCTGCCCGTTGAAGTGATTAAGGCTTCCTCGCTCAATATATTTAAGCCGCGGGTAGATAGGTTTTTGGTAGGCAAGGGGATTAAGGATTATGGGGAGAAGGCGGGAAAGTGGAACTGAGCCACTTCAGATCAGCCATGATTTTGTTGAATGGCGGGGCAGGCTCGAAGGGCTAGATGGCCTACTCCTGCTCCTATTTCTTATGTTCTTACGTTCTTAAATCCCCGATGGACAGAAGGAGGATCTCTCAAGGGTCACACTGGGAGACCCTGCCTCCTCCGGACAACAGGACAGAATGCCACAGAGTGTCTGGATGGGCAATGAGATCGAGGGAGTGGAAGCTGTGCAAGAGCAGCCCGTACAGGAAACCCCTCTGGGCAGAGTGGAATGGCAGAGAGGGGATTTACCCTCAATCAGACACTCCGGAACCATGGACAAGAGCTGGATTGGCCAACAAAATGTGCCCTGAATCTGATGTCCACAATATTGATGATCCACCGTCAAACTCTTTCTCCTGATCCAGGTGGGATTGGTCAGGGTGGATCCTGTGGGCCAGCACGGTGCCAAGGTGAGCAGACATGGTCCTGACAAAGATCCTGTAGTCTGTGCTGAGGAGGGAGACTGGGCACCACTTCATAAACAGGAGGAGATCGCCCCTCTTGGGCAGGAGGACAATAATGGAGAGGAACATTCCTCCGGTCACAAGATTTTCCCTCAGGACCCGTGTGTAGTCTCCCTGCCCACCCCCCAGGACATCCCAGAACCTGCTCTATGGTCAGCTTGTCCAGCCCCGGGGACTTGCCCCTCGAGAGCCGGTCAGGGACACTGGTCAGCTCAGTCAGGCTAAGGGGGACCCTCTGCACTGACCTTCAACAGATCCTCCCACAAACCTCTGTCAGTATCATCACTGGACAGATCCAGAGAGAAGAGAGCTCGGGAGTGGGCTGGGGCCTCAACACTGATACTCTCTGATTCAAGACCAGGGATCCGTCATTGTGCAGCAGCCCCAGGAGCTGCTTACGGAGTCGCTGCCTTTTTTCCAGTGAGTAGAAGATGGGGAGACAAGGTCCAGGTTCTGAAGGAACCAGATCTGTGATCTCACAAACACATCACAGAATTCGATAACCTGCTGCGCTCTCAGAGCGCCGTTCTTCTCTCCGTACACCTTCCACGGGGCCGGATCCTTGTTGTGGGGCTTCTAGGATGCTTTGCTCGTTAATGTCGTTATAATCACCATTCCCCTTAAATAGCCAGACAAAGTCACAGAATGGTTCAAAATGATTTATTGAAGACTACAGCAATTGGACCCTCTTTAGACGATAAAGGCGAGACAGAGTTCAGAATTTAGAAATACACAAGCAGTTATAGTTTCAAATTTGATTACAAGTAATTAACATCGACCAATCAATGTACAGGAGTTATCTCTATCCACTCACAGTTACAGATTAAGGTTACATCATTCATAAGATACAGATATTTAAACAAATCACAATCACATTACGCTTGCTTAATTGTAATATCCAATCAGAGTTAAGTTTCGATTGTAGGTTATTGTTCCAACTATCTTTGGACACTCCAGCTGTGTCTGAATGTGAGAACACAAATCAATCCTCCCATTCCAAATGTCTGCTTCAATGGCCTCTCCCAGACAAAGGCATCCTCCTCCCCTTCTGTTTATATGAAAGGTCTGTAACTCAGACACTCGGCCTTTGCCTGGCAACAGCAGCTTACTATCCTGATATGCATGTCTCTGCTGTTAAACTGTGTGCAGGCTTTTTTGTGGTTTAACCTTTCACTTGACACAGTTATTAATATGGCTGCTATTCACTTCTATAATTATTAGTATGGGTACTATTCCCCCTCAGTCCTCAACTCAGAGTGAACTCCAGGTCGAGCACCTCCTGCTCCCACCCCTCGATCCTGGCCTTCTGTCCCCTCATTGAACCCCTCACAGTCTCCCGACAGAAGATGTGAACCTTCTGCGAGACGTCAGCTCCAACCATTGGTTGAGGGTCAGCTGGACTTTGCCACGAGCTGTCAGCTAGGAATTCCCAGAATTCCCTGAGGGAGATGAGGGGGAGGCCCCACTGACGATGGACTCTAAATCCTCCTCGGTGCCCTCCACTAAGTCCCAGTCCTCCTCAGTCTTCTCACTATCAGTGACCACCAGCCCTCACCCCAGTCATACCAGCCTCTGTCACCATCCCACCCCCAGGATCGAGGGCAGAGAGCCCCTCCCTGGGCTGCTCTGGAGGTTCTGGGTCAGAGAGTGACAGTGGTTCTGGGCTCCGCTCCACCTCAGGCACCGGGTCACACAGTGACTGAGGGAAAAGCTCTAACCCCAGAACAAGCAACCCCAGGTTTAAAATCAGAGATGGAGAGAGGGGGCTTTCTCCCTACCCCACCCCCCCAACCGAGTGACCCAGTGTGTGGCACCTTCCCCTCTCCCACCCAGTGATCCAGTATGTTGGGGGCCTCCCCTCCCCCACCCAGTGACCCAGTGTGTGGGGCCTTCCCCTCCCCCACCCAGTGACCCAGTGTGTGGGGCCTTCCCCTCCCCCACCCAGTGACCCAGTGTGTGGGGCCTTCCCCTCCCCCACCCAGTGACCCAGTGTGTGGGGCCTTCCCCTCCCCCACCCAGTGACCCAGTGTGTGGGGCCTTCCCCTCCCCCACCCAGTGACCCAGTGTGTGGGGCCTTCCCCTCCCCCACCCAGTGACCCAGTGTGTGGGGCCTTCCCCTCCCCCACCCAGTGACCCAGTGTGTGGGGTCTTTTTAATCGATTCCTCGATCAGGCCGAGCAGGTCCTGGGGGATATCAGCCCGTGTCCGGGTGGGCTCAGCCTCATCGACCTCGGCCGTCCCAGCCTCCAGTGTGTCCGACTTGGTGACGAGTGACTGGATTATATCGAGTGGATCCTCCGGCCCTCCCTCAGGCAGGGGTCCTCACACATCCCCGGGAGGTACAGGCCGGACCGGAGGGATCCGTCTCACCCTCCCGAGGAATGGACGGCCCCCGCTGACAGTGTGTGATAATGGGAGGGGGGCAGGATCTGCGAAGGACCCCAACCCCTCTTCCACAGAGGGACAAACCCCACCCCCACCCCCACCTACAAGAAACTGTCTTTATTTGGATGAAGGGTTAAAACCCTCATCCTCCTGGATTGTTACTGTCCGGGGACAGATTTTTAGGGGTTCTGTGTTTTTACCCCCATCAGTGATACCTGGACAGAAATAAGGATAGAGTTTCTCAGTGAATGTCCCAGTGAAAGTGTAGATATGGGACTTGTTATCCGGGTTATAAAAAGACACCTTCCCTCCCTCATAATCCAGACAGACTCGAATCTTTCTCGGATTCACACTCAGATCTAAACGTTTCTCACAACCCCAGTATTTATTCCCCTCTCTCAGTATCATTCTCCAGAATCCGTCATCTGGAGTCATCCTGGTGATGTTTCCCTTCCTACTGATGGATTCCTTGGCCACACCCACATCCCACTCAGTCTTGTTTCCCACCTCCACCTCCCAGGAATGTTTTCCTGATGTGAATCCCTCTGATCCCAGGACACAGAGATGGTAATCAAATCTCTCCGGATTGTCGGGGAGCTGCTGCCGTTCCCCGGTGTTTCTCACGGTGCTCAGGTCCTCAGACAGGAGAAGGGAAGGATGGGCTGTATTAGGGTCGAAGGTGACTGGAGCTGGGAACAGATGGACACGGATAAAATGTTAGTCAGACTCACTGTAACTTTCACAGCCGGTTAGTGATTGGGAAAATCAGCAATGATCCAGAATTAGAAATTCATCCCCCGGGGAAGAGTTTAAACAGCGCACAGGGGAAAGGGGAAGACACTGCCCGGGGGGAAGGTTTTACCCGGACACCACACCCTGCAGTGAGGTTGAGGAAACCCCGTTACAGAGAGAGAGAGAAATGGAGACAGGGCGGGGGGGCGGGGCCAGGGTGAGGGGCGGGGCTAGGTGTGGCAGGGCGCGAATGGGGCGGGTCAATGCTGGGGAGGGTGGAGATGGAGCCGGACGGAGTCTGCGGGCGGGACCAGCTTGAGGGCGGGGTCAGGTTGGGGGCGGGGCCAGGCCCCAGGAGAACTGAATGAGGGATCTGTGAAAACGATGGAAGAGAAACAGAGAGAGAGACAGAGCGACAGGCAGAGAGAGGGGGGCTCGTCTGCTGGTGACACGAATGCGACCCCTGAAGGTGCCTCCCCTTCTGTGTCCTGATGCGACCCGGAGGGACCTGCCATCCTGTCCAATGGCTGCAAGAGAGAGAAAGCTGGACTGGGAGAACAGGGACATGAAACACAGAGAGAGAGACAGAGACAGACAGAGAGAGAGAGAGAGACGGAGACGGAGTGAAGGCAACATCAGGTTGTTACAGAAACAAGCAGCCACACTTGGACCGTGCTGAATACAAGAGACGGATTAAAGAGCGAGAGAGTCAAGTCAATGGTGGTTTAGTCTGTGCCGTGTCCCCGGGGCTGGTTGGAGAAGTGAGTGTTCCTCAGTTTGAGGGATAGTGAGTTAGAAACCGGACAGTCCGGCAGCCCCTGTTAGAAGCCCCTGATCCACCAAAACCTGTGGCTCCCCTTGTACAGCGGAGGGAAACTCCAGTCACTGATGACGGGGCCCCACCGAGGGGGCAGCGAGAGGGGAAGCGCTTTAAACCCGGGGAAAAGCAGATCATCCCGACCTGTTTCAATTGTGGGGGAAGTGGACAGTTTGTCCGAGAGTGGAGGAAACCAATGAAGGGCCAGAGTCAGGGGACTCGGAGTCAAGAGACACCCGAGACAAACACCCCGAGTTTCCAGAAATCCCACAGATGAATGAAATGGTGTCAGCACGAAAACACTCCCCAGGGTCAGGTCCATGTGGCCCAGGGAGAGGGTGTCCCGGGAAATTCAGCAGGAAGGGACTGTACCCAGCCTGAGTATCCTTGTCCACTCAGGTATGATGAGTGTGATAGACAATGTGTAGATATTATAGTGGAGGGAGAGAAAGGTAGTAGAGACAGGAGTGTCCAACACGGGAGTAGATTCACCCTCTCCTCTGATCTACAGGAGGATCCATTATATTGGGAAGATTTACAGCTGATACAGGGGCTGGAGCGATATCCAAACCCTTAGGTTTTAGGGTGGGACCCCCTCCAGACAAAGTGGACATGGGTTTTAGTGAGATGGCGGCCATCGGGGGGCCGGATCGGCGGTCAGAGGCCGAGTCCAGTCATCGGGAGGCCAACAGATACCGGGTCTGACCATCAGGCAACCGGGGGAGGTGAGGGGGGGATGCGCTTGTCAACCAATCTCCCGGCAGACTGAGAAATCACTGCATGTGCACTCGCCCCACCAACGGAAATCCCTTGACTGTGTGATACACTCAGTGCCGCAAATTCATTCAACTAAACTCGCCCAAAAAATAGATGGGAAAATCTCCCGTATTCCTGCCTGTTGGGAGCTTAGTTTTTGGGGAAAATCATCCCACCCCCGTGTCCCAGCCGCAAAACCAACAGACTTTCCTTAAGATCGTGGAGAAAGAGCTGGAAAAGGCAGTAGCCTCTCGAGTGGAACAGGGAGTATTGGGACTGAGATGATAAATGTGAAAAGGCTTTCATTAAACTGAAAACGGACTTGCAGACTGGCCCAGCTCTGGGAGCTGTGGACCCCGTCAAGGACTCTTATCTGGAAGCTGCAGCCACTGACATCAGTTTCAGTGAAGTCCTTCTGCAGGAAACAAACAGTCACTTGTGACCGGGAACCGATGTGAGCAGAGTCCCAGCAGACCTGGAAAAGGGATTTTCCACCTGTGAGGGACATCTGTTAGTGAGCTGTTGGACAGTGAAATATTTTACTGTTTTCACCCGCACCCAGTCTCTTACATTACTGACCCACCACAATCCAATCCAACTGTTGTTAGACACAAAAATCACAGAAGGAACAGGATCTAGTGTCAGAATAACCAGCTGGACTTTATTGCTAAGTGGGAAAAACATTAAGGTAAACAGAATGGATGACCCTAAACTCAGCTCAACTATCCGGGAGAAGCCCATACTTGTACCGTACAGGGTGTTTCGGAAACTGGGGGAGGATTCAGGGCAGGAATCAACCCTGAGGGATGAGCTATTTATGTTGATGGCTCTAGTTTTGTGGAAGAAGGAAAAAGGAAAACAGAATGCTGATTAATGATCCACAAAGGGAGGTTGAATGGACAATATCCCTTCCCAATACCGCGAGTGTCGAGCAGGTGGAGCTGGTCACTGTGACTCTCTGATCTGAAAATTCTGTATTTTAACAGAAAATTGACTGAAGTAAAATCTGATCTGATACAAATACAATTATATATTTACTTTAAAGAGACTGCTCCCTTCTACTAATGATAGAGAGCTATTTAATAGCTGGTGTCAGGAAGCTCACACCCACCTGTGTTAATCACTGTCAGCATCTTTTTCCACACTCTGTACTGCAGTGAGCAAATGTACTTCCCCACATTTATTAAAGGGTAAACCTTCTGTGGTTCTGGGAGAGTTTGTTTCACTCTGAAACAGGAGATAAAGGTCAGTGTTGGATCATTCCAGACTCGGGGAGAAATATGTTAGAAATAAAAATCACATCAAGGGTGTAAATTTTACCTTTTCTGTATATCCGGAAATTTCTGTGGAACAAGAACAATTATTACTATTTGTGTTTGGAGAACATTTTATCACAAAAAGAGACGGGATTCCACAGAAAAGTACATTGAAAATATAGAAAGTTATGGAACTGCCTCTAACTGTCCTCACTGGACTGTGAGTTACTCCACAATATTACAAATGACTCCAGCTTCCTGCACAACACAACTCACAGAGTTACAATCCAATTGTAAAATCCTGATCAAAGTCCAATTATTGGATTTAATTTATTGTTTAACGAGATTCACTTTAAAATTTTCTTTGGGAAATGTTTTGACCAGTCCTCTGTCCCTTTCACCATCAAGTCTGATTACCCAAAAATGCTGGGTATATGGTTCAGAGTGGCTGGGGTGGGCGCCAATATTTGGAAGGACCACATTGCCAAGGTAAAGCAGAAACTGTGCATGTGGGAGCAATAATCTCTATTCGCTGTGGGCAAAAACCAGGTCACCAGGTGTGAGATACTGTTAGGGTTGCTGCATGTGGTGCAAGTCAGGCCTATACCCCGATCCTCCCCCATAACAGTCACCCGAGCCATCTTCAGATTCATTGGGAGATCCAAGATGGATTGTGTCTGAATAGATACCATTCACAAATCTCTGGATAAGGGAGGAAAATATGTACCTTCATCCTGATGGCCATCTTTATACGTGGCTGAATCAAGCTGTATATAGAACATAGAACATTACAGCGCAGAACAGGCCCTTCGGCCCACGATGTTGCGCCGACCAGTTAAAAAACAATGCCCCACTAACCTAAACCAATCCCTTTTCGTCCATAAACCTATCCACGGATCTCTTAAACGCCCCCAAACTAGGCGCATTTACAACTACAGCAGGCAGGGCATTCCAATCCCTCACCACCCTCTGGGTAAAGAACCTACCCCTGACATCCGTCCTATAACTACCACCCCTTAATTTAAAGCCATGCCCCCTCGTGCTAGCTTTCTCCATCCGAGGAAAAAGGCTATCACTATCCACCCTATCTAAACCTGTAATCATCTTATATGTTTCAATAAGATCCCCTCTTAGCCACCTTCTTTCTAGCGAAAACAACCCCAAATCCCTCAGTCTCTCCTCATAGGACCTCCCCTCCATACCAGGCAACATCCTGGTAAACCTCCTCTGCACCCTCTCCAAAGCCTCCACATCCTTCCTGTAATGTGGGGACCAGAACTGCACACAGTACTCCAAGTGCGGCCGCACCAGAGTTGTGTACAGTTGCAACATGACGCTGTGACTCCGAAATTCAATCCCCCTACCAATAAACGCCAAGACACCGTATGCCTTCTTAACAACCTTATCTACTTGATAGTTCTTCAGGACACAAATACAAAGTACCGCCAAGTACTGAGGTTCTACCTATCCCCGATGTTGCAAAGGATGGATCTGGTCACATTTTCATAGAATGCTCCAAGTAGTTGGATTATGCTGTTTCACCTGTCCCTCATAGAAAAATGTGTTCAGAAAAAGCACTTTTTTAAATCCGTAAGTCCATCAAGCAGCAGTCTACACTGAATGTCCTCGAGGCCCTGAGGGAAACGGAAATGATGGATCCTGTCGGATGGTTCCCTGAGCAGACTGTCGAAGTTATTTGTGGGCGAAGAGACAGTCACAAGCTCCTTGTGGAATGTGCCTTTGCATGACCGTCTGGAGAGAGATGTAGTGGTATTTGTTGAGGTTCATCCCAAGTAGCTACGTGACACGGGACTCTGTGCTCTATGAGCTGTTCACAGGGACAGCCACCGCAGTGGCACAATGGAGAAAGGCCATTGTGTAAGACCATTCAGCCAATGACACAAGGGGCTAGTAACTATCAAACCCCTCAGACTGTGTGCTTAATTCTAACTCTATAGAAATGTATTGAAACACTGCAGAGTGCAACATGACCAATGTCTGTTGTTTGAAATGAATTGCACTCTAATGAAAAGATATATTTTTTGTTTATGTGTCCAATCCAATCAAAGTCCAATTCAGAGTCTCAGCAAGTGAGACATTCCCGATCCAAGCTGACAAGACAGGCTTCTCACTACCTGCCTTGGGTTTCATCGTCATGATGTAGAGATGCTGGTATTGGACTTCCACACACCTGATGAAGGAACACCGTTTCCGAAAGCTTGTGGGATTAACATCAAATAAACTGGTTGGACTCTAACCTGGTGCTGTGAGACTTCTTATTGGGTTTGATCTCCATGATCCAAGCTGATTGGAGCAGGCATTGCACCTCCTCCAAGGCTCGATCTCATTTGCATCTTAACCAAAAGGCCAAGATACTGCTTTAAAAAATTGCTTCAAATGAAGCCTTACTGTAACCTTGTGACCTTAAACAAGTTCAGCACATCAATACTACACTTGATTTTAGCCAAAAGATCGAGGATTGAAACATTTGTAATGTTCTCATGAAGCACATCAGATCATCAGGAATTCTGGACAATATGTAAACATCACTGCACTTTACTGTGATAATAATTTGAAATTTTGTAAGACGTCTTTCAGACACTGTACAAATAAAGTATATTTTTGCAGATACAAAAGTACTGCTTGAGTGGATCCTGGATTGTAGTTCACGTGTCTCAGACCGCTAGGGTCCAAGACCAGAACCCCAAGGTATATTATGAAGCTAGGCCAGACCCCACCAAATTTTCCATTTTTGCATAGCTGTGAGGAAAGGATACTTCACTCTCGGAGTCATTCCACTGACAAATTAGGGAACGTTTGTCAAAACAAGTTTTATTCACAACATGGTATAAAGAACAAAGAACAACACAGCACAGGAAACAGGCCCTTCGGCCCAACGAGCCCGCGCCGCCGTCCCACTGTCTCAGTGTCCTATTCATGATTTTAGTCTACGCCTAATGTGCGAGGATCAGGGAGGTCCAATTTAGGGACAATTTAGTACCCAATCAATCAGCCTAAAAGCACATCTTTGGGGATGTGGGAGGAAACCGGAGCACCCGGAGGAAACCCACGCAACCACGGGGAGAACGTGCAAACTCCCACAGACACAGGCCCAAATCCATGTGTCCGCACAGCAACAGAGATAGTCTCTGAGCTGTCATGTTGCCCTCGAGATGGTCCAGTTTAAGCACACTAACGACATGAAGCAATAGGCAACTCCCGAAGCAACGTCCAAGAGCAGCCCATTACAACCTGCCGCATGCATGCCCCTTGCTGGACTTAAATGCCTGTGGAGACAAAAAAATTCATTATTAAACAGGCAAAGACTGTAACATCCCTGAGGCAAAACGTATTCCCAAGCCTACAATGTTTAGTAAGGCCTACTATATCCCCCTATACGTAGCCCGCTCATGTGGCTGTCTAAGTGACTCTTAAACAACCCTAGCGTGCCTGCTTCCACCACCTTACTCGGCAGTGCATTCCACACCCCCACTACCCTTTGCGTGAAAAACTGCCCTCTAATATTTGTCTTATACCTAGCCCCCCTCACCCTAAGCCCGTGACCCCTCGTTCTATCCATTTCTAATAGCGGAAAAAGCTTACCACCATTTACTCTATCTATCCCCTTCATAATCTTATAAACCTCTATTAGATCCCCCCTCAGCCGACGTCTCTCAAGGGAAAACAGCCCAAGTTCATTCAATCTTTCCTCGTAAGACAGCCCTTCCATACCAGGCAGCATCCTGGTAAATCTCCTCTGCACTCTCTCCAGGATCTCTACATCCTTCCGGTAGTACGGCCACCAGAACTGGACGCAGTACTCCAAGTGAGGCCTAACCAACGTTCTATACAACTGCAACATCAGACTCCTACTCTTATATTCTATACCTCTTCCTATGAAGGCTAACATACCATAAGCTTTCCTCATCACATTCTGCACCTGCACCGACACCTTCAGGGACTTGTGCACTTGCACCCCCAGGTCTCTCTGTGTATCTATACTCCGGATAGTTCTACCTTTTATCGTATAACTCCCCTCCACATTATTCCGGCCAAAGTGCATCACCTCGCATTTCTCCGGATTAAATTCCATTTGCCATCTATCTGCCCAATCTACCAGCCTGTCTATGTCCTGTTGCATTGCCAGGCACTGCTCCTCAGTACCCGCCAATCCAACCATCTTAGTGTCATCAGCAAATTTGCTGATCACACCACCTACCCCCTCTTCCAAGTCATTAATATATACCACAAATAGAAGAGGTCCTAGTACCGAGCCCTGCGGCACACCACTGGTGACAGCCCTCCAATTGGAAAAGGAGCCTTCCACTACTACCCGCTGTGACTCTAATAAAATGGAACAGCTTAACCAACTCTTAATAGATGAATAATCTTTAAACATGAAAAGAAACAACTCTACTTTCCAACATATCACAATTTCAGTTCCAAATAAGTAACATTATTCTCACAGTCTTAAAACCACTTTAAATCCAGTTAGCAATTACAAATATATTTGCTGGAATGAGTGGAGACAGCCTTGGAGTTTTCAAAGGGATTTTCAGAAACCTGCAAAGCTCTCCTAACTTCAACCTGAACTGCCAAACTTCAACTCCTTTCTGCAAAAGTCTTTTCTACTTCTACAGATCCAGGACTACACATAAACCACAATATCACCGAACCCTGTCAATCATTCTAATCTGAAATCCCAGGAGAACTTAAGGAAACAAACTTAACTCTACTTAACCTAATCACTTGTCAGGTTGAAGACTAATTATTCTGCTCTCCCAGGACCTGAACTGTATTCCCTCCAGTCAGACTAATCACCTTTGGCAAAAAAGCTGAACTTAAAAACATTCCCCAAAACATAAAATAACTGCTATGGATGGGATTTTGCAGCTTCACTCATCCCGAAACCATAAAGTCACGCCCAAAGTCAATGGACCTTCCCACTGTCCGCCCCCTCGCCCGTGCCAATTCCTATGGCGGGCGAGGAGGTGGACACGTGCATCACACAGGCCAACTCAGGGGAGAATGGTCTGACCATTCTGAGGGTTTCTCATTCAATATGAAGCTGATTTTCTGCATTGTTTAATTTGATGAAACTATCCTTCTGTAATATTACACTAAACAAGCTCCAGATTTAGTCATTTCCATGTTAAAGACAGCCATTAGTGATCTTGGGTGTGAGACAGAGAAATCCGAATGTCACAGGTGATTGGGGTAATTTTGGTCAGTGAGTTTTATATTCTAGATTTTGATGACACAACCTGCTCATTCTTCAAGACGGTGAAGCAGAGAAAAATAAAGAAACAGTTACCGTTAAAAACTTGATATTGTCCTGTTCACTCAGCTCTTGTTCAATACTCTGAACAGTGATTGAAAGCGATGAGATTTCCTCTGTTATCTTCTCAATCCTCTCCTTCATCTCCTGACTCTTTTTCTCTTTCTCCAGTTTCAAATCTTCCAACACAATCCTCTCTTCCTCACAGAGAAACTGGTGAAGTTTTTCAAATTCAGTTTTAATCTGTTTCTCTGTCTTTACACTTTGATCCTTTAGAAAATATCAGTGAGATTGAAAAATCAAATGAGGATGTTTAAAAGGTTGTTCAGCCTGAGCAGTTCTGTCCATATCAGAATATTAGAGAGAAAAACTTCCCAATCCTGTTAATTCCCAATCCTGATTATTTATTTCTTCCCCATGTCTGCATGGGTTTTCTCCAGATGATCCGGTTTCCTCCCACAGTCCGAAAGATAGAATCATAGTGTCATAGAGCTTTACAGCATGGAAACAGGCCCTTCAACATAACTTGTCCATGCCGCCCAGTTTTTACTATTAAGCTGGTCTCGATTGCCCGCATTTAGCCCATATCCCTCTATACCAGTCATACCCACATAACTGTCTAAATGCTTTTTAAAAGACAAAATTGTACCCACCTCTACTACCTCTGGCAGCTCGTTCCAGACACTCGCCACCCTCTGCATGAAAAAACTTTCTCTCTGGACCCTTATGTATCATTCTCCTCTCACCTTAAACCTATGGCCTCTAGTTTTAGCCTCCCAGACCTTTGGAAAAAGATGTTGACTATCGACCTTATTTATGCCCTCATTATTTATAAAGCTCTTTAAGATCACCCCTAAGCCTCCTACGCTCCAAGAAAAAAGTCCCAGTGTATCCAACCTCTCCTTATAACTCAAACCATCAAGTCCCAGTAGCATCCTAGTAAATTTTTTCTGCCCTATTTCCAATTTAATAATATCCCTTCTATAATAGGGTGACCAGAACTGTACGCAGTATTCCAAGTGTGGCCTTACAATGTCTTGTACAAGTGCAACAAGACGTCCAACTCCTGTAATTCAATTTTCTGACTAATGAAACCAAGCATGCCGAATGTTTTCTTCACCAGATGTGCTGGCTAGGTGCATTGACCATGCTAAATTCTCCCTCAGTGTACCCGAACAGATGCTGGAGTGTGACAACTAGGGGATTTTCACAGTAACTTCATTGTGGTGTTAATGTAACCCTACCTGTGACACTAACAAGTAAACTTTAAAAACTTTAAACTTTATTGAAATGTATATGAGTTATATGCAGAAAAAACTATTCTCTCGTACAGCGAGACCAAGATTACCAGATGATATTGATTCAGAAGATAGAGTTTATTTTATATTAATAAAATGAATGCAGTGAAATAATTGATTATAGATTAGTTGCATTGGACAATAGATTACCAGATGATAATTTATTCAGGAGAGGAATCTCTAACTGAGGATCAATTTGCTGACTTTCTGTTTGGTTTATTGCTGACAATCTTGGAATTTAAACTTCAAGTAAAACATTTTCCCTGTATCTACACCGTCAAACCCTTTCATAATTTCAAAGAATTCAATTGGGTCACCTCACAGCTTCTATTTTCCAGCTGGTTTGACCTTTCCAGAAAGGTATAATCTCTGAGTTCTGGGATCATCATATACATATATCTTTTGCACCTTTTCCATTTTACAATACGGAGATCAAAATTCTGCACAGAACAATTCTGGACATCAATAATTCTGTACAAAATGTAGAACAAAAGATGAGAATTACCTGAATGTGGGTTAATGCTTCCTCAAAGTCACTCTTTATATCATCACATTTGACCTGCTTCTCTTGGATCAGATCCAGTTCGGTTCGCAGTTCCTCCTGAACAAAGAATGATAATTAGTTTGTACATTTTCAGGATTGAATACCCAAAATTGAATACCGTAATGTTCAAATTAAAAATCTGAACACTTTTATTATAAGACTCTTTTTGCTTCACGTTCAGCAGTTTTTACTGAAAAAGAGACATGCTGTCAAAACTTTTCACCTTGCACTCATAGGACAACTCACAAGAAATTACCAACAGTCAGGGAACAACAATTTAAACTGCATGAGAAGAGAGTACTGGATGGTTGGCAACTCAATTCTGATTGCTGGAGTCATTGCCATGGAGAACGCAGCATGTAACAGGTAACTCCCTGGATTGAATCCGGAGTTAGGGCATTTAAGAGACCCGTGGATAGGTTTATGGATGGAAAGGGTTTGGTTTAGGTAAGAGGGTCATTGTTTTTTAACTGGTCGGTGCAACATCGTGGGCCGAAGGGCCTGTTCTGCGCTGTAATGTTCTATGTTCACCAATATTTCGAAACAATCCTGATTGTGTTCAGAATTACATTGCCCAATTTAGGATTATCAGTCAGGCTCACAATATGGCTCACTGACATATACTGGAAGCCACAAATATTCACACACAGTCCCTGTCCTTAACCAACACAAGGAGCATATCCACACATTCCACCTTTTACATTCAAACAAAAGTTTGAGGAACAAACATTCCCCGGTTCACTCTCCCAGGGCAATACCTTGACCAATAGAGAAAAACCTGTCAAGTTTGAATTTTAAACAGAAGTTCAGTCACACCATTGCTCCCTCCAGAATATTCCAACTCACCTCCTGACTGCTGTCCCACATTCTACCCTCCTGAGACCATCCAAACCTCTGCTGCCCCTCTCCTTCCTCACACCAAGTTCCAATCACCCACTACCTGACGCTTGCTGACCTACACTGGCTCCTGGTTAAACAACTCCTGGATTTTATCTGTTCTTATCTTTAAGAAATCATCACATAATAACTCTATAAAGTCCGAAGTAATTTATAGATATGCTACTGAGCGTCGGTGGTGGAGGGAGTGGACGTGGTGCCAATCAAGCCTGCTGCTTTGTCCTGGACGGTGTCGAGCTTCTTGAGTGTTGTTAGAGATGCACCCATCCAAACAATCCATCACGCTCCTGACTTGTGACTTGTAGATGGTGGATAGATTTTGAGAAGCAGGAAGTGAGTTTCTGGTCAATGGTAACCCCAAGGATATTGATAATGGGGATTCCTGAGGGACTCCTGCAGGAATGTCCCAATGCTGAGATGACTGACCCTCCACAACCACAACCATCTTCCTATCTGCCAGATATGACTCTAACCAGTGGAGAGTTTGCATCCAATACTCATTGATTCCAATTTTCCGAGGGCTCCATGATGCCACATTCGGTCGAATGCGGCCTTGATCTCAAGGACTGTCATTCTCACCTCACATTTGGAATTAAGCTAGTGACCCTGCCGAAACCCAAAATGGGTGTCACTGAGCAGGTTATTGCTGAGCAGGTGCTGCTTGATAACACTGTCGATGACCCCTTCCCTTACTTTACTGATGATCGAGAGTAGGCTGATTGGGCGGTAATTGGTCGGGTTGGATTTGTCCTGCTTTTTGTGTACAGGACACACCTGGGCAATTTTCCACATTGTTGGGTACATGCCAGTTTTGTAAGTGTACTGGAAAAGCTTGGCTAGGGGAGCGGCAAGTTCTGGAACACCAGCCTTCAGTACTGTTGCCGGAATCTTATCAGCGTCCATTGCCTTTGCAGTATCCAGTGCCTCCAACCGTTTCTTGATATCACATGGAGTGAACTGAATTGGCTGGAGACTGGCATCTGTGATGCTGGGGACCACTGGAGGAAGCTAAGATGGATCATCCACTCAGCACTTCTGGCTGACGATTGCTGCGAATGCTTCAGCCTTATCTTTTGCACTGACGTGCTGGGCTCCTCCATCACTCAGTGTGGGGCTATTTGCGGATCCTCCTCCTCAAGTGAGTTGTTTAATTGTCCACCACCATTCATGACTGGATGTGACAGGACTGCAGAACTCAGATCTGATCCGTTGAGGAGACTGCCACCTAAACATGGAGATCAGCACCCCCTGATTCTCCCTTTCATTTGTCCGATTGGACCAGTAAATTCTCCCCTCTTGTTCGGGACAGGAGGTCTTTTGGTGTAGTGGTAGCGCGCCAACCACAGACCAGAAGCTCTGGGTTCAAATTCCAACACCAGGACTTGTTGGCCACAGAAGCAGTTTTCAACGTGGTTCAACAGGCGGATAATCAGCTCAAAAATCTTCCACTATTCCCCAGTGGGTGAAAAAAAACCATCATGGGTATAAAGATACAGTAAACAGACAAACTTGTTTCGGGTCGTATGCCTTCTCTGCCTGTTTAGATTGTACATCGTATCTAAACTTCTTAATACACTTACACTATCCTAAATTCACTCATGAGTTCTTGGTCATCTATCTGGGGCAATCTGAGCCTCCAGCAGCTTAAATCTTCCATGTCCTTTGTTTAAAATCTGTCCATGTCTTTGCTCCTCTCTATTTCTATAATCTCCTTCAGCCCCACAATGTTCTGAGAAATCTGCTCTCATCGAATTCTGACCTCTTGATTATCCCTGATTTTAATTCCTCCCCTATTGGTAAGTTTGCTTCTAACTGCTGAGGTCCTGAGCGCTGGAATTTTTTCCCTAAATTTTCCCGATTCTCCACCTCTCAACCTTGAAAACATTCCCAAAAACCCCACCTCTGTGATTTGCTTCCTGCTTCCAAGTTTTGCTCCATCTGTCCCAACTTGCCTGATGTGGCTCATTGAACTTTATAACATTCCTGTGAAGGGCCTCAGGATGGTTTATTACATTAAAGGTGCTAGACAAATATTTTGTTGTTGGTCAGAAGTCAAACTCCATTTAAAGCGAATCTTTCACTCTCTGATGTACAAAAGTTTAGGTTTAATAATTATTTAGAATTAGTTGGTAGCTTCGTTAATGATTAAATAAGTGAGAGGTGGGTATCTGCCAGAACACTTGCAGGTGGGACCTATTTCTTATACGGTGCAAACTGATGACCCTCAAGGTTTGGAAATCCCTGAACCTATGATCACAAATGAGCTGAATTCAGAAACAATTTTATCAGCTATTGTACCTGAGCCAAGTGGTGAACGGACTATCGAGAGCATGAAAGCAAAGACTTCCAAATGACAGTTTTCCCTAAGCAGAACTGACATCCATGTAAAAGACTCTTGAACTGATTGTATAGATATAAAACTGTATATAATGTTACTTGGTAAAATAATTATTGTTCATAGTGAATCAGCGTTTAAAGTTAATGTCAGTAGTTATGCTATTGGAGTAAAAGGGAAGGGATGTTATGTATTTTAAACCAATGTTTTGGTGTAAAGTGTGTCACATGAATACGTGGTGATATTATCAGAGGCATTTGGAAGATTTTCCCCTGCTTCTATCTGGGGTTGTAAGCAAGCAACACCTCTGTAATAAAGCTCCACTAACTGGTTATGTAACCCACCATGTGGCAACCTTTTCATTACTCTGTCTTTGCTGTTGAAGTGATCTGATCACTTTAGTATTAAAAATAACCATCTTTGGTTCTGTTAAGTTCTGTAATCAGTTTTTATAACGATGTAGTTCTCTTGACTTTTATTTCGGTGAACATAGAATGTATTCTGCTGTTTTTATATTTGTGTCCTGTAAGCAACTTTAAGACATTAATAATCTTTCTGTGCTGATTCTATACAAAATACATATACACTTCCTGTAATTTCTGGAAGTTTGTAACTTTTGTAAGGCTATGCACCACTCAATTCTCTCATTATTTTTAATTATTTCATATCAAACACTGGCAGATACGGCAAAAACAGGTAATTACAAATTTATTCTTTCAAAGCACACTGATAAACATCTGTCTTAATGAGAGCTCTACTGAACAAACAATATTGATATCTTTACATCAATTAGGCACCTGGGAAAAAGAGCCCAAACATTGAGTATTACTGACATAATACAAGCTTGTATCTCAAATCCTTCTCTTTCTCTACACCCGAACCATGACTGTAACACTACACTCTGCACTCTCTTCTTTCCTTCTCTATGAACAGTATGCTTTGTCTGTGCAACGCGCAAGAAACAATACTTTTCACTGTACGCTAAATACACGTGACAATAATGAATCAAATCAAAAAACCAAATACATGGCTGCCGAAACATTCTAAAGACATCTGTAATCTCAGTGGAAAATCATAAATTTGAATAAAATGACAGAAAAAGTTATAAAGGGAGGAATGATCCCACAAACAATTGACACATTAACAGGCCAATCAGAAGTCAACAGGGAATGACCCACAGATGTTGACAAACCAATCAGAAACTGATCCTGCACCATCTAAACCAATCAGGGACTGATGGTGTGCTGCTCAAGCCAATCAGAATTCAAAAACATGATTAATCAGGCAGATGGGCTGTGGTTTGAAAGAATGAAAAGCTTTGATCTGCCAGGCAGGTGCTGAATTTGAAACCAAAGAGACTGCTACCCAACTGAGAGCAGGAGAGCTCAGAACTGAAAGAGACAGACAGACAGAGAGAGAAGGGCAGGAGAACTCAGAATGGACAAAGACAGACAGACAGAGAGAGAAGAGCAGGAGAGCTCAGAACTGAAAGAGACAGACAGAGAGAGAGAGAAGAGCAGGAGAACTCAGAACAGACAGAGACAGACAGACAGAGAGAGAAGAGCAGGAGAACTCAGAATGGACAAAGACAGACAGACAGAGAGAGAAGAGCAGGAGAGCTCAGAACTGAAAGAGACAGACAGAGAGAGAGAGAAGAGCAGGAGAACTCAGAACAGACAGAGACAGACAGACAGAGAGAGAAGAGCAGGAGAACTCAGAACAGACAGAGACAGACAGACAGAGAGAGAGAGCGCAATTGGAAGATGTGTTACATTGTGCATGAGACTGAATCAGGAAGTAAGAACCACTTTGAGTCAGGAAAGTCACTGTCCAGTTTGTTAAATATTAGGTTTGTTGCTTAATAAATGTTTTCTGAGTTACATCACTAGATTGCCTGCTTCCACCACTTCCACAAGCAGTGCGTTCCAGGCTTCCTCCACCATCTGCATGAAAAACTTTCCCCGTATGTCTCCCTTCAACTTTTCTCCTCTCACCTTGAGCCTGTGCCCTCTTGTAGTTTACCTTTTCACTCTAGGAAAAAGCCTCTGACTATCCACTCTGTCCATGCCTCCTAAATTTTTGAACAGTAAAGGAATTAAGGGTTATGGTGACTAGGCGGGTAAGTGGAGCTGAGTCCACGAAAAGATTAGCCATGATCTTATTGAATGGCAGAGCAGGCTCGAGGGGCCAGATAGCCTACTCCTGCTCCTAGTTCTTATTGTCTCCTATTACCTAAATTGTTAAAGTCTCAAAAGAACAAATTACTATTGAATGAGGGCAGATTCAGATTTGGAAGTCAAACACACCCTAAAATCTCTGCCTGGTTTCTGAAGCAGCAATACAAATGGCAGTTCATCGAAAGACTGAGTAATTAAATGATAAAAATTGAGAGACAATAAAACCCAAATCTATGTTCCCTGTTCAGGATTCCAAAGAACAAAACAGCACAGGAACAGGCCCATCAGCTCATCCAGCCTGCACCGATTCCTAATCCTTATTTCGACCTCCTACTTATTGCCCATTTGTGGTTTCTATCCCTCCGTTCGCTTCCTGTTCATGTGTCAATCAAAATGTACCTTGAACTTTGCTAATGTGCCTGATTCCACCATCTCCACTGGCAGTGAGTTCCAGGCCCCCTCCACCCTCTGTGTGAAAAGCTTTCCCCGTACGTCTCCCTTCAACTTTCCACTTCTGAACTTGAACCTGTGCCCTCTTGTAATTTACCTTTCCACCCTTGGAAAAAGCCTCTGACTACTCATTTTATCTGTGCCTCCTAATAGATCTCTATGAGGTCACCCTCAGCCCCCGTCTTTACAGTGAAGACAATCCAAGTTAATCCAACCTCTCCTCATACCTAAAACGCCCCAGAACAGGGAACATCCTGGTAAATCATCTTTGCACACTCTCCAAAACATCCATGTCCTTCCAGTAGTGTAGCAATAAGACCTGAACGCAGTTCTTCAGATGTGGCCTAACTAATGTTTTATAACAGACCACAATCAGTAAGGATAGGTAACAACACCTCCTTCACAATCATTCTCAATACCAGTGCCCCACAAGGCTATGTTCTCAACTCCCTACTATACTCCTTGTGTGGCCAAATTCCCCTCCAACTCAAGTTTCAAGTTTGCAGATGTCACTGTTGTAGTGGGTCGGATCTCAAACAATGATGAGACAGAGTACAGGAATGAGACAGAGAATCTGGTGAACTGGTGCAATGACAATAATCTCTCCTTCAATGTCAACAAAACGAAGGGGACAGGCATCAACTTCAAGGAGTATAATGGAGAAAAGGCCCCTGTCTACATCAAAGAGGACAATGTAGAAATGGTCAAAAGCTTCAAGGTTTTAGGTGTCCAGATCACCTACGTGTACTGGTCCCCCATGCCGACACTATAGTTAAGCAAACCCCAGTGCTTCTGCATTCTGCACTCTCTCATTTCCTTCTGTATGAACGGTATGCTTTGTCTGTATAGCGCGCAAGAAACAATACTTTTCACTGTATACGAATACATGTGACAATAATAAATCAAATCAAATCATTTACTACCTAATTTGCATCTGAATTTGATCCTCCAAAATGCACCACCTCACATTCGTCCGGATTAAACTCCATCTGCCATTTCTCTGCCAAAGTCAGCAATATATCTATATCTTGCTGTATCCTTTGACAATCCCGATCACTACCTGCAACTCCGCCATTTTTTGTGTCATCCATAAACTTACTATCGGACCACTTACACTTTCCTCCTGATCATTTATATATATTACAAACAACAAAGGTCCGAGTACTGATCCCTGTGGAACACCTCTAATTACTGATGTCCATTCCAAAAAGCACCCTTCCACCACTACTCTCTGTCATCTATGACCAAGCCAGTTCTGTATCCATCTAGCCAGCACACCCCAGATCCAATGAGACATTACCTTCTGTAACAGCCTGTTAAATGTCCTACAACATTTTATAGAAAATATCCAGAGCCATTCCCCTCATCAATCATTCTTGTCAACTCCTCAAAAAACTCAATCAAGTTGGTGAGACATGACCTACCCTGCGCGAAACCATGCTGCCATCAAATCCATTCATTTCCAAATGTGAATAAATCCTGTCTCTCAGTATCTTCTCCAGCAGCTTCCCCACCACTGACACTGGCCTGTAATTACAGGGATTGTCTCTGTTTCTGTTCTCAGAGGAATAACATTGACCATTCTCCAGTTCTTTCGAAACTCACCTGTGGCCAATGAGGATGCAAAGATATCGGTCACATTATCTGTTTCTGTGTTTTATTTTACACAGGATCTCCTCACCTTAAACTCTCCAGCAGCTTCTTCCACTGGCAGCATCTCATGGTTTTGATGATTTTTTGAAATCTGACAAATGACACAGATGGGCTGATTGTCAGTTTTACAGAAAACTTTCAGCTTCTCCTGGTGACGGCTGCATTCCTGCTGCGTTTTATCACCTTTATCACTTTTTACAAACAGTTCCACGATGTTGGAGAGAGTGCGGATCGGTCTCAGATCCCTGGAGGAAGTTTCTTTTCTACAGATGGGGCAGGAGGCAGTGACAGCTTTCTCCCAGTACTGGGTTATACAGGATCGACAGAAGCTGTGATCACAGTCGATTAAAACAGGATCTTTATACAGATCATGGCAAACAGCACAGGAAAGTTCATCTTCCATCTCGACAGACTGATCACCATATTCTGTACTCTGAGTAAAAGGGTGATCAAAGTTCAGTGAAATACTTTCAGTTTCATTTCCTGATTCAAACCACACCCAGAAAGGGGCGGAGAAAATGAACAATCTAAACAGGTTACTGATAAACAAGATTTATTCACTAATTTGGATCCAGAAATCACCACCATTACTGGCCTCAGTCAATTTTTGTTCCTGTATTTTTACATTATTCTAATAGAGAACAAAGGCAGGACAGTTGATCTGGACAGATTTCATTTAAATTGTTCGCACAGACTTTTGATCAGAGCAGGAAAGAATGGAAATTATTGCTGTGTCAAATAGGACAATAAATTTCTTTTATTAAAGATCAAAGCTTTATAAACAAAGACAAAGCAAACTGATTAGGCTGTGTCACTTTCTAGGTGTTGTGTCGTGGTCACTTCAGAACCTTTGAAAAGTTACAGCACAGGAGGAGGCCATTCGGCCCATCTTATCCGTGCCAGTCTGAGGACACCCAGGTGCCCTTCCTAATCCCACCTTCCTGCACCCGACCCACAGCCCTGATGTGTCTCAGTGTCACATTGTGTTTGATAATCATCTTGTGAAGCACCTTGGCACATTTCACTCTGCTGAAGCTGCCGTCCAAATGGAAATTGTTGTTGTTTTGAGTCAAATCCTGGGCCAAGGGCTGAAGTAAGAGTCTGACACAAACCTCGGGCACTGTCTCTGATCATTCACTAACTGTTTCCACTCACTTTGACCTGAAGTCTCCCCCAGGCAGCCCCCAGGAATAAATGTCACATCTTCATCGGCCTGGCTAAGATGCTCTTTGGGAGAGTGGGTGCAGACTGGATGGGCCCAATGGCCTCCTCCTGTACTGTCGGGGTTCTCTGAGGGAAGACAACTTGTATCTGCTGTTTGAATAGAAATGAATGGGGGAGCGATGGGAAAGGGCTGCGGTGGAGTTTTGTTGCTGGATTCAGACATTTCCCTGAATGATGTGAGTGGCCTTCATAGCGAGGGGGATTGAATATAAAAGTAGGGAGGTCTTGCTGCAGCTGTATAGGGCATTGGTGAGGCCGCAGCTGGAGTACTGTGTGCAGTTTTGGGCGCCGCACCTGCGCAAGGATATTTTGGCCTTGGAGGGAGTGCAGAGGAGGTTTACTAGGCTGATACCGGAGTTGAGGGGGTTGAGCTATGAGGAGAGGCTGAATAAACTAGGCTTGTACTCGTTAGAGTTTAGAAGAATGAGGGGAGATCTCATTGAGACGTATAAGATGATGAATGGGATGGATAGGATAGAGGTGGAAAGACTCTTCCCGCTCAAAAAAGACAGTAGGACTAGGGGGCACAGCCTCAAGATAAAGGGGGGGCGGTTCAGAACGGAGTTGAGGAGGAACTTCTTCACTCAAAGGGTGGTGAATCTCTGGAATTCTCTGCCCGTTGAAGTGGTGGAGGCTGCCTCGCTAAATATTTTTAAGAAGCGGGTTGATGGGTTTTTGATAAGAGAAGGGATTAAGGGTTATGGGGAGAGGGCGGGAAAGTGGAACTGAGCCACGACAGATCAGCCATGATCTTATTGAATGGCGGGGCAGGCTCGAAGGGCCAGATGGCCTACTCCTGCTCCTATTTCTTATGTTCTTATGTTCTTATGAAATGTCAGAGTGAGGGGTGAAGCTGAAGCTCTCCCCGACCAAACCCCCTCCGCTTTTCCATTTCCCTGCTGCCCCTTTTCTGATCAGATGTGTGTGATTTTAAACGGTGTCACTCCCTCTCCTCCTTTTCCCCAGCTCTACACTGATCGTTGCTGATCTCTCAGCTCCCAGTTCACTGACAGGCTTTCGAGCCGCAATGTTAACCTGGATTCTCTCTCTCTCCACAGCTGATAGCGAGTGAGTTGTGTCTTTGTAGCATTTTCCACTCCCATTTCCAGGCTGGGGACTGAGTTGGATGTTTCAGTGTCTCTGTGAACTGCCTCTGGAGGGAGGGAGCAGCTTCCCTGATGCATTTGGATGCTGCCAGTTTGGTTCTGGGCTGCTGACTGCTGCTGACATTGGGGGAATTGCTGATCTCTTTTTTGCCGGGTCACTTTTTAATTCCTTGTTTAAGATCAGGAATCTAATTGTAAATGAACATTCCCAAAGTGAAGAAATACATTTCCTATTTGTGTTCGACCTTCCAAAATGTGTTACCTCACATTTGTCCGGATTAAACTCCATCTGCCTTTTCTCTGCTCAAGTCTCCAACTGATCTATATTTTTAAACCTTTCCGACCAATTAATCTCCTCTCTGTACTCGGAAAACAGGCCCAGATTTTTGAATTCAGTGCCTGACACACAGCAAGATCCCAAACTGGGGAATTTCACTCTCCCAACCTGGGCTTTTTTGGACATTGTACAGACTGGCAGTGTGGAATTTCCCGATAGGGACTCGGTGTGTGACAGGAACATGGAATTGGGAATTCCAGGCTCATGTTTATTTTCCCTCTTTGTTTCTGATCCAATTCTCTTTCAGTTGTGAAGAAAGGTCGCTGAATTCCGGGGAAGTGCCGGAAGATTGGAAAACGGCTAATGTTACGCGGTTGTTTAAGAAGGGTGGCAGGCAAAAGGCAGGGAATTATAGGCCGGTTAGTTTAACGCCTGTTGTAGGTAAAATGTTAGAATCCGTCATCAAGGATAAAATAGTGAGGCATCTTGAGGAGAATTGTTTGATAGAGCAGACGCAGCACGGTTTCGTTAAGGGGAAGTCGTGTCTGACGAATTTATTGGAATTCTATGAGGATGTGTCTAGGGCGGTGGATAGAGGAGAGCCGGTGGATGTGGTCTTTCTTGATTTTCAGAAGACGTTTGACAAGGTGCCTCACAAGAGGTTATTGCAGAAGGTCAGGGGGCATGGAGTTGGGGGTAGGGTGTTAGCGTGGATAGAGGATTGGCTGTCAAATAGGAGGCAGAGAGTGGGGGTCAATGGGTGCTATTCGGATTGGCGGATGGTGACTAGTGGAGTGCCCCAGGGGTCGGTGCTGGGGCCTCAGCTATTTACCATTTATATAGATGATCTGGAGGAGGGAACCGAGTGTATGGTGTCGAAATTTGCTGATGACACCAAGATTGGTGGAACGGCAAATTGTGCGGAGGGTGTGGAGAGTCTGCAGAAGGATCTAGATAGGCTGGGCGAATGGGCCAGGAAATGGCAAATGGAATTTAATGTTGGCAAATGTGAGGTTGTCCACTTTGGTAGGAATAATGGTAGGAAGGACTATTACTTATGTGGCGAAAAACTGCAGCAGGTGACGGTGCGGAGGGACCTCGGGTTCCTTGTGCATGAGTCGCAAAAACCCAGCCTGCAGGTGCAGCAGGTGGTCAGGAAGGCGAATGGGATGCTGGCCTTCATAGCGAGGGGGATTGAATATAAAAGTAGGGAGGTCTTGCTGCAGCTGTACAGGGCACTGGTGAGGCCGCAGCTGGAGTACTGTGTGCAGTTTTGGTTGCCGCACTTACGCAAGGCTATTTTGGCCTTGGAGGAAATGCAGAGGAGGTTTACTAGGCTGATACCGGAGTTGAGGGGATTGAGCTATGAGGAGAGGCTGAATAAACTAGGCTTGTACTTGTTAGAATTTAGAAGAATGAGGGGAGATCTCATTGAGACATATAAGATGATGAATGGGATGGATAGGATAGAGGTGGAGAGACTCTTCCCGCTCAGAAAGGACAGTAGGACTAGGGGGCACAGCCTCAAGATAAAGGGGGGGCGGTTTAGAACGGAGTTGAGGAGGAACTTCTTCACTCAAAGGGTGGTGAATCTCTGGAATTCTCTGCCCGTTGAAGTGGTGGAGGCTGCCTCGCTAAATATATTTAAGACGCGGGTTGATAGGTTTTTGATAAGAGAGGGGATTAAGGGTTATGGGGACAGGGCGGGAATGTGGAACTGAGCCACGACAGATCAGCCATGATCTTATTGAATGGCGGGGCAGGCTCGAAGGGCTAGATGGCCTACTCCTGCTCCTATTTCTTATGTTCTTATGTTCTTTTTCTTATGTCCTGTGGAGTGGCACAGTGGTTAGCACTGCTGCCTCACAGATCCCGATTTCAATTCCGGCCTTGGGTGACTATCCCTGTGGAGTTTGCATGTTCTTTCCGTGTCTGCTTGGGTTTCTTCTGGGAGCTCTGATTTCTTCCCGCAGTCCAAAGATGTGGGGGTTGGGTGGATTGGCCATGTTAAATTGCCTCTTAGTGTCGGTAGAATTAGCAGGGCAAGTAAATGGGGTAACAGGGATAGGACCTGGTAGGATTGTTATCAGTGCAGGGTCGATGGGCCGAATGGCCTCCTGTACTGTAGCGATGCTATGCTTCTCTGAATTAAATGATCAGTATTGCCTGGATTCACTATAGTTCACCACAACAGGTCCACAGCAGACATCATATCCCTGGCCTTACCTTCAACCCTGGATAACAAGAACAGTCTTGTCAGTCTCCCATTTATTGACTATAGGTCAGCCTTAACACCACTATTCCTACAATACTCACCTCCAAACTCCATGGCCTGGGGCTCGGCTCCTCCCTCTGCAACTGGATCCTAAACTTCTAATCCACAGGCGGCATGGTGGCACAGTGGTTAGCACTGCTGCCTCACAGCTCCAGGGGCCTGGGTTCGATTCCCAGCTTGGGTGACTATCTGTGTGGAGTTTGCACATTCTCCCTGTGTCTGCATGGGTTTCCTCCGGATACTCCGGTTTCCTCCCATAGTCTGAAGATGTGCAGGTTAGGTGAATTGGCCATGCTGAATTGCCCCTTATTGTCAGGGGGACTAGTTAGGGTAAATGCATGGGGTTATGGGGATAGAGCCTGTGTGGGATTGTGGTTGCCGCAGACTCGATGGGCAGAATGGCCTCCTTATGCACTGCAGGGATTCTATGATTCTGTTCTATGACTGTAATCAATAAGGACAGGCAACAACACCTCCTCCACACCAGTGCCCTACAAGGCTGTGTCCTCAGCCCCTTACTATACTCCTTACACACCTCTGACTGTGTGGCCAAATTCCCCTCCAACTTGATTTTCAAGTTTCTTTATGACACCACCTTAGTAGGTTGGGTTCAAGCAATGATGAGATTGAGTACAGGAAAGAGATGGAGAATCTGGTGAACTGGTGCGACGGCACTAACCTCTCCCTCAATGTCACTATAGTTAAGAAAGCCCACCAATACCTCCAGTTTCTCAGGAGACTGAGGATATTTGGCATGTCTGCTACAATTCACTCCAACTTTTACAGATTCACCATAGAAAACATTCTTTCTGGTTGTATCACAGTTTGGTATGGCTCCTGTTCTGTCCAAGACTGCAAGGAACTACAAAGGGTCATGAACAAAGCCCAGTCCATCACGCAAACCAGCCTCCCATCTATTGTGTCTACACTTCCCACTGCCTCAGAAAAGCAGCAGTATCATCAAGGACCCCATGCACCTCGGACATTCTCTCTTCCACTTTCATCCATAGGGAAAAAAATACAAAGGGCTGAGGACACATACAAAGGCTGAGGACTATTACTTACGTGGCGAAAAACTGCAGCAGGCGACGGTGCAGAGGGACCTCGGGGTCCTTGTGCATGAGTCGCAAAAACCCAGCTTGCAGGTGCAGCAGGTGGTCAGGAAGGCAAATGGGATGCTGGCCTTCATAGCGAGGGGGATTGAATATAAAAGTAGGGAGGTCTTGCTGCAGCTGTATAGGGCATTGGTGAGGCCGCAGCTGGAGTACTGTGTGCAGTTTTGGGCGCCGCACCTGCGCAAGGATATTTTGGCCCTGGAGGGAGTGCAGAGGAGGTTTACTAGGCTGATACCGGAGTTGAGGGGATTGAGCTATGAGGAGAGGCTGAATAAACTAGGCTTGTACTCGTTAGAGTTTAGAAGAATGAGGGGAGATCTCATTGAGACGTATAAGATGATGAATGGGATGGATAGGATAGAGGTGGAGAGACTCTTCCCGCTCAAAAAAGACAGTAGAACTAGGGGGCACAGCCTCAAGATAAAGGGGAGGCGGTTTAGAACGGAGTTGAGGAGGAACTTCTTCACTCAAAGGGTGGTGAATCTCTGGAATTCTCTGCCCGTTGAAGTGGTGGAGGCTGCCTCGCTAAATATTTTTAAGAAGCAGGTTGATGGGTTCTTGATAAGAGAGGGGATTAAGGGTTATGGGGAGAGGGCGGGAAAGTGGAACTGAGCCACGACAGATCAGCCATGATCTTATTGAATGGCGGGGCAGGCTCGAAGGGCTAGATGGCCTACTCCTGCTACTATTTCTTATGTTCTTATGTTCTTATACCAACCAACTCAAAAACAGCTTCTTCCCTGCTGCCATCAAACTTTTGAATGGACCTACTTTCCATTAAGTTGATCTTTCTCCACACCCCAGCTATGACTGTAACACTACATTCTCTCCTTTCCTTCTCTATGAACGATATGCTTTGTATAGCAAACAAGAAACAATGCTTTTCACTGTACTAATACATGTGACAATAATAAATCAAATATGACTGTGTGACCAAATTCTCCTCCAACTCAGTTCTCAAGTTTGTTGATGACACCACCACAGTGGGACAGATCTTAAACAACAATGAGAAGGAGTACAGGAAAGAACAAGTGCAGATTAGGTGGATTGGCCATGCTAAATTGCCCTTTAGTATCAGGGGGATTAGTAGGGCAAATACATGGGTTTACGAGGATAGGGTCTGGGTGGGATTGTTGTCAGTGCAGGCTCGATGGGCCAAATGGCCACCTCCTGCACTGATGGGATTCTATAAATTGATTCGATGACAATCTCTCTGTCAACATCAGTAAAATGAAGGAGATAGCCATCAACTTCAGGAAGCGTAATGGAGGGCATGCCCCTGAATACATCAACAGGGATGAAGTGGAAATGGTTGAGAGCTTCAAGTTTCTAGGTGTCCATATCACCAACAACCTGCCCTGGTCCCTCCAGACCGACACTATAGTTAAGAAAGCCCCACCAAAACCTCTACTTTCTCAGCAGGCTAAGGAAATTTGGCATATCTGCTACGACTCTAACCAACTTTTACAGATGCAATATAGAAAGCATTCTGTCTGGTTGTATCACAGCTTAGTATGGCTCCTGCTCTGTCGAAGACACAAGGTACTACTATGAACGAAGACCAGTCCATCACACAACCTCCCATCCATTGACTCTGTCTACACTTCCTGCTGTCTCGGAAAAGCCGCCAGCATAATCAAGTACCCCAGGCACCCTGGCATGCTCTCTTCCACCTTCTTCCATGGAGAAAAAGATCAAAAGGCTGAGGTCACGTACCAACCAATTCAAGAACACCTTCTTCCCTGCTGCCATCAGGACCTACCTTGCATTAAATTGATCTTTCTCTCCACACTCACTGTGACTGGAACACTACATACTGCATTCTCTGCTTTCCTTCTCTATGTATGGTATGCTTTGTATGGCGTGCAAGAAACAATACTTTTCACCGTATACTAATATATATGACAGCAATAAATCAAATTAAATATCAAATGAAATCTGATAGCTGAGTGTTTCAGCATTTTGTGTTTTTGGGATTGCTGCCAGTACCAGGTATCCAGCAGCAGGAGGCGACATTGCACTGTTAAACTTTACTGATCTTTGAACAGCTCGACATCCCCATCTTCTGGCTGAAATCGGCACTACAATGAACTGCAAGGGAAAGTTCAACACTCTGGGCTGAATGGTCACTGTGATCATCACTCACAAAATAGGCGTTGGAGTCAAGTGTGGGAACAGAGTGAGGAATGGAAATGGAGAAGAAATCCCAGCTACAGACTGGGAAACAGAGGAAGAGATGGAGGATGGGACTGGTTGTTTGATTGAAAGAAGCAGGGAGTAAATGAAGGAAGGAGAGACACAAGATATTTAATGTACTTTATATCTAAATCCTCTGACATTTCTATTTGTATTGTTTTTATTTACAGTCTGACAGGGATTTTACAATTTGGAAATTAAATATCACATTTAGTAACAACCTGTTGTCAATGGTGGTTTCTGACACCCAACCCCTGACTTCTGCCCCTGACCCAAATCACTGGGTCAAGTCATTGTGCTGTCAGGGATGGTGTGACCACCTCAAGGACCCACCCATGTTCCAGATCTGGATCAGAACCGGAGCAGATTCTCAGAAACTGGTTTTCATCCCCAGTCCAGAAGAAAGGATAAAGTTTCTGGGTGAATTTTTTCCCAGTGAAGGTGTGGAGATGGGACTTGGTGTCTGCGTTGTAACATGAAACTGTCCCAGATTCATAACTGAGATAAACTCTGACCTTCCCAGGGATCTAACTGACAGGGAGGTCACTGGGCCAGTGCATAAACCTCTTCCCGGTGTCAGGTAGACTCCCCTGCTCCTGTTAATATTGAGGATGGTTGTAGAAGCGAATGCAGCCTCTGCCTAATGTGATAGTGGAGTGGGACTGGAACCTGACTTCCATTTCCATTGCAGTTCAGTGAGAAACTACATCAGCCAACACATCCCAACCTGCTCAACTTACCTTCGTTCAATATCTTGATGGTATGTGGGCAGAACAATGATAATAAGAACATAAGAACAGGAGAAATAGTTTAACAGTCAGCAGTGATATTGGCAGCTCCCAGGAAACTTTGGGAATTCCTTGATGGTGAGGAAATGAGGGAATCCACTGTCTCACTGGCAATGGTCTCAAAATCATCCCCAGAGCCACCAAGTCACCGCACTCCATGTCATCAACCCTTGTGACCCACCGACTCACCACATAGAGTGAGCGAGTTGATTGGACTCTCCCAGCAGCCTTGCTTCAAAGAACAAAGAAAATTACAGCACAGGGACAGGCCCTTCGCCCCCTCCAAGCCTGCACCGACCATCCTGCCCGACTCAACTAAAACCCCCCACCCTTCCGGGGACCATATCCCTCTATTCCCATCCTATTCATGTAGTTGTCAAGAAGCTCCTTAAAAGTCACTACCGTATCCGTTTCCATTACCTCCCCCGGCAACGAGTTCCAGGCACCCATTACCCTCTGTGTAAAAAATCTGCCTCATACATCTCCTTTAAATCTTGCCCCTTGCACCTCAAACCTTGTGCCCCTTAGTAATTGACTCTTCCACCCTGGGAAAAAGTTTCTGACTATCCACTCTGTCCCTGCCTCTCCTAATCTTGTAGATTCTATCAGGTCGCCTCTCAAGCTCCGTCGTTCCAGTGGAAACAAACTAAGTTTCTTCAACCTCTCCTCATAGCTAATGCCCTCCATACCAGGGCAACATTCTGGTAAATCTTTTCTGTGCTCTCTCGAAAGCTTTCTGGTAGTGTGGCGACCAGAATTGAACACTATATTCCAAGTGTGGCCGAACTAAAGTTCTATAAAGCTGCAACATGACTTGTCAATTTTTAAACTCAATACCCCGGCTGATGAACGCAAGCATGCCGTATGCCTTCTTGACCTTCTCCACCTGCATTGCCACTTTCAGTGACCTGTGTACCCGTACACCCAGATCCCTCTGCCTATCAATACTCTTAAGGGTTGTGTCAAGTCCTCGTCCACACTTTCTGGTACCTCTTCAAATATCTCCAGCAAATTAGTTAAACGGGTGTAACGGCAACACAGTGGCACTGCTACCTCACAGCGTCAGTGACCCAGGTTCAATTCTGGCCTTGGGTGACTGTGTGGAGTTTGAATATTTTCTCTGTGTCAGCGTACGTTTCCTCCCGTGTGCTCCTGTTTCCTCCAATCTGCTTAGAAGAAGTTCTAATAAATAAGTGTTGAAGCAGATACTAAAATCTGTCGACAGTCTGCCTAAGAACCAAGTTCCAGACCCAGAGTCCAAACCCAAGAACCCAATCTCAGAACATGGTGACAGCTCAGAACAGGGGGGGTGTCAATGGCAAAGCCAGCATTTGTTGCCCATCCCTAATATCTACACAGACTAATGGAGCCATTCACTGACACAAACTGTAATGCACCCTTCACTAGTTATTGTAAGTTAGTAAACCAGTTGCAGAATCAGCTTCCCGTGAAGAAACAACGGTGTTCCAGCACCACCAGGTGGCCAAAGTCAGTAATGCAGGAAAAATAAATCTGTGGAGTCCCGATCTCAGGCAGCAGGAGGCGGTGTTGCTCCATGTCAAATAGGATTTTTATGTTAAAAGTGTTTTTATTGATTTACCCTAATAAACATCAATACAAAGAAAACCTTGGAGAAATATAATCAGATAGGACTGACTAAAATCCTGACATCGCCTTTCAGGCAGGAAATGAAGTTGTGTGAACGAATTGAATATTGAAATCAATTTGAGGTCCTGAATAACGTAAAGATTCTGAGAAATTACTGGGTGAAAAATAAATCCATAGACAGTTTGTGGCTTTAGATTTACTATTTTGTTGACAAGTAATGTTGTTGCATCAGGTCAACTGTATTTATACAATCAAACAATTTCATCTGTTATAATGAAAGCAAAATTCTGCTGATGGTGGAAATCGTCTGAAAAAGATTCATATTCCACTCGAGATGTTAACTCTGTTTTTCTCTCTCCACAGACGGGACCGGCTGAGCATTTTTCCAGCACTTTTGGTATTAATTTGATTTGCGGGTGAATTGAACAAGGAAACATGTTGTTGCAGTATCACCAGAAGCCATTAGGTGGAGCTGCTGCATGGATTTTAAAAATCGAATTTGATTGCTGCAATACCATTCTGAGCCAGGGGGAGGTGGTGTTGCTCTGTCTGATTTCACTTTCATTCTCACATTCTAACTATCCACCAATCCCCCAGTTATTAATCCAGGAGGACTTTCTTATCTTCTCTGTTCTCGGAAAACAGGCCCAGATTTTTGAATTCACCTCCTGACACACAGCAAGATCCCAAACTGGGGAATTTCACTCTCCCAACCTGGGCTTTTTTGAACATTGTCCAGACTGGCAGTGTGGAATTTCCCGATAGGGACTCGGTGTGTGACAGGAACATGGAATTGGGAAGTCCAGGCTCATGTTTATTTTCCCTCTTTCTTTCTGATCTAATTTTCTTTCAGTTGTGAAGAAAGGTGCTGCTGAACTGTCTGATCAGCCGAGTGTTTCAGCATTTTGTGTTTTTGGGATTGCTGCCAGTACCAGGTATCCCAGAAAGAAATCCCACAACACCAGCTTAAAGTCCAAACAGGTTTATTTGTAGCAAAAGCCGCAAGCTTTCGGGACAGCCTATCCCTTCATCAGGTGGCTGGGAGTTCTGACCATAAACAGGACACAAAGACACAAACTCAATTTACATGCACAATGATTGGACTGTGAGTCTTTACAGCTAATCAATTCTTAAAGGTACAGACAATGTGAGTGGAGAGAGCTTTAAGCACAGGTTAAAGAGATGTGTATTGTTTCCAGACAGCAACGTTAGTGAGATTTCGCAAGTCCAGGCAAGTTGTGGGGGTTACAGATAGTGTGACATGAACCCAAGGTCCCAGTTGAGGCCGTTCTCATGTGTGTGGAACTTGGCTATCAGTTTCTGCTCAGCGGCTCTGCGCTGTTGTGTGTCGTGTAGGCCACCTTGGAGAATGCTTACCCGAAGATCGGAGGCCGAATGCCCATGACTGCTGAAGTGTTCCCCAACTCTAGTTGCTGACATTTTTAGCCAATTGAAAGAATTTATCTTTATTTTTGTTTATCAAACCCCTTCATCGAACCCTTCGATTGAATATCTGAGGAGAATGATCCCAGTTTCTCTAGATGTACAGTTCCGATTACCATATTTGACTGAACTACAGTGTGCACTGTCAGCTGGCAACCCAGCTAAAGAGAATCCTACAGGAAAGTTCCCCTTTATACCTGTGGGAGGGAGGTGGGCCAGATCACTCCTCCAGCCTTCTCAAATCCAGCCTTTGCTACAGTATCTATAGTTGTCTGATCTAGACACCAGGCTATTTAACAATCCAGCAGCTCACTGATTGCTGCTCTGCATTTATTTGGCTGTAATTATCTCAACCATTGAAGATGGAGGTTATGACAGAATTTTACAGTCCCCCCGCCCATTCTCAACCTTGACAGTGAGGGAGAGTGTAAAATTCCTCAATGGGCTGACAAGCTGGACTCCTGTCTGCTCCAACCTATCTGCAGTTTTACACTAAAGTGGGCATGGTCTCAGCCAGTGCACCTGGTCTTGTCCTAATTGAGGTCTTAGGCCAGTTATTGACCGCTACGGGGTGCTCCCCACCCAGCTTCAGTTTCCAGGCTGCCGATCAAAGTTTCCAGGCGTAGGGGAAGCCCAAAAGCAAATCAGATTCAGATCTTGGTGGGAAGGTGGATGACACCTCCAGCAAAAGCCCCTCTTTTAACATCAGTGTCCCCTCCCCCTGCTTCAGGCCCAGTAGCTGGAGGACCTGCTTCCTCACCTACCCCTAGCCTCTCCACCACTACCCTCTGTATTCCTCTCTGTTCACCTCCCTAGGCCTCCTTCAATTTTTTAAAAGAATCCATTAACATTGGGAGACAGGACATTAAATATCTCTTTGAGAATGTCGTGGGTTGTTTAATTCAGATTGTTTTAGAATGTGGTGGATGGTCTCCGCTGCTGTGGTTGATTATGTCACAGCTTTCAGAAACTGAACAGAGTTTTCAGAGCAGATTGTTGGACGTGGATTGGACTGCAGCCTCCTCAGTGAGATGGAAGCTCTTCATAAAAAGATTTCTTTTTTCAGCTTTGTATTTACAGAGCATGTCCCAGGAACAGCCGTGTAATTCTACAAAGATTGAGTTAAGACACTGTGGTGGAGCTGTGTGCTGTGCTGAGTTCCCTCTTCAATTGGGAGCATCATGTTTACTCTCTTTGGTTTTATCCTTGGCTATTTCAACACCAGTCATGGGAGTGTGCCTCAGGTCAGTCTTCACTCAGCTCCCGTACCTCTGTCCCCAGCAGAATTACAGAATTGTTACAGTGCAGAAGAAGGCCATTTGGCCCACGCTGACTCTTCAAATGAGCAGTTTACTTAGTGCCATTCTCCTGCCGTCTTTCCATAGCCCTGCACATTCATCCTTTCCAGATAACAGCCTCATTCCCTTTTGATTGAATCTGCGTCCACCACATTCTCAGGCAGTACATTCCTGACCTGAAATCTCCTGCTGCATGAAAAAGCATTTTCTCATTGTGACTTCTTCTCTAGCCAATTATTTTAAATCGATGTCCTCATGTTCCTGATCCTTTCAAGTGTGGGAACAGTTTCTTCCTATTGGCTCCATCCAGACACCTCAGGATTTTGAATACTTTTCTCAAATCCCCTCCCAACTTTCTATTCTCTGAGAAATCAGTTGTAATTTCTCCAGTTTGTCTATATAACTGATGTTCAGCATCCTTGGGGCCGTTCACACAGGCTTAAGCACAGAATCCGAGGTGACACTTCAGTGCTGAGAGAACAGTGATTGTGTTTTAAGTCTCCCTCTGTGGCCTATTGATTCACAATGTTATTGATGTTATATAATTTTACAGGAGTCTCTGGAGTAGCTGCCATGAACTTATTCCATTGTACTGATTAACCAAAGAAATATCACCAGCAAGACATTGTAATTGGGTTGTACTCAGTCTGACCTCAGGTAACACTAGGGCCATCTGCATCACCTGTTTTAATCTGGTTTATTATTGTCACATGTATTCGCATACAGTGAAAGGCATTGTTTCTTGCAAGCTATACTAAGCATACCATTCGTAGAGTAGGAAACGAGACAGTGCAGAATGTATTGTTACAGCCATAGCTAGGATGTAGAGAAAGATCAACTTAATACAAGGTAGGTTCATTCAAAAGTCTGATGGCAGCAGGGAAGAAACTGTTCTCGAGTCGTTTGGTACATGGCCTTAGACTTTTGTATCTTTTCCCCGATGGAAGAAGGTGGAAGAAAGAATGTGCACGGGGTCCTTCATTATACTGGCTGCTTTTCCAAGCCAGGGGGAAGTGTAGACAAAGTCAGTGGATGAGAGGCTGGTTTGAGTGATGGATTGGGCTACATTCACGACCTTTTGTAGTTTCTTGCGTCTTGGGCAGAGCAGGAGCCCATCCCGAGCTGTGATACAATAAGAAGGAATGTTTTCTGTGGTGCATCTGTGAAAGTTCGTGAGAGTCATAGCTGACATGCCAAATTTCTTTAGTCTTCTAAGAAAGTAGAGGTGTTGGTGGGCTTTCTTAACTATAGTGTCAGCATGGGGAGACCAGGACAGCTTGTTGGTGATCTGGCCACCTAAAAACTTGAAGCTCTTGATCCTTTCATCCCTGTTGATGTAGACACGGGCATGTTCTCCTCACGCTTCTTCAAGTCGATGGTAACCTCCTTCGTTTTGTTGACATTAAGGAAGAGATTATTGTTGCCGCATCCGTTCACCAGTTTCTCTATCTCATTCCTGTCATTGTCTGGCCCACTACGGAGACTGACACCCAGCAGTTACAGCTGGCAGGAGGCAGGATGATGCTGTGAAATTATGGGATTGATCTGTTAGAAAATTTTAATCCCGCAGATTGTCAGTAGTTCTTCATTTGATCCCAGATAGAAGAAGGGAAAGATTCTCTCAGTGAAAGTGTGGGGAGGGGACATGTTGTCCCCATTGTAAAATGTCCACCCTCATAGTCCAGGTAAACTCCGATCCTCCGGGGATTCGCACTCAGGGCGAGGATGGTATTAGAAGTGGTGAAGGCAACATAGACTTTGCTGGGACTCAGCCACACAGCCCAGTAACCAGTCTCGGGTCTCAGTGCAAATTCCCCTTTCCTGTCTGCAGACTCTCGGGCTATTCCCACCCCCCACCAATTCTCATTCCCCACCTCCACCTCTCAGTAATGTCTCCCTGTTGTGAATCCTTCTGACCCCAAGACAAAGGGCCAGAAATCAACCCTCTGCAGGGTGTCAGGGAGTGGCTGCAGCTTGTCTCCGAGTCTCACACTGGTCTGGTCCTTTGACAGGATCAGCAGGGATTTGCTGTATTCAGATCGAGAGTCAGAGAGGCTGGAGCTGAGGAACAGTTAAAATAACACAGTCAGTCACTTAATTCCTTGCTGTTTTATTCAAAATCTTTCTTTAAGAGCCCATTTATAGAAACATAGAGAATAGGTGCAGGAGGAGGTCATTCAGCCCCTGGAGCCAGCACCACCATTCAATATGATCATGGCTGAACATGCACTTTCAGTATCCCATTCCCGCTTTAACCTAAGAACATCAGAAATAGGAGCAGGAGTCGGCCATCTAGCCCTTCAAGCCTGCCCCACCATTCAATAAGATCGTGACTGATCTGAAGTGGATCAGTTCCACTTTCCTGCTTTCTCCCCATAACCCTTAATTCCCTTGTCTATCAAAAACCTATCTACCCGTGACTTAAATATATTTAGCGAGGCAGCCTCCACCACTTCAACAGGCAGAGAATTCCAGAGATTCACCACCCTTTGAATGAAGAAGTTCCTCCTCAACTCTGATCTAAACCGCAGCACCCCTCCCGCCTTCTCTTGAGGCTGTGTCCTCTAGTCCTGCTATCCCTTCTAAGCAGGAAGAATCTCTCTACCTCTACCCTATCCATCCCCTTCATTATCTTATATATCTCTATAAGATCCCCCCCCATCCTTCTAAACTCCCATGAGTACAGACCCAGTCTATTCAATCTCTCCTCATAGGCCAACCCCCTCATCTCCGGTATCAGCCTAGTGAACGTCCTCTGCACTCCCTCCAAGGCCAATATATCCTTCCGCAAGTGCAGCGACCAAAACTGCACACAGTACTCTCCGTACCTCTTGATCCCTTTAGCCGCAAGGGCCATGTCCAGTTCCCTGTCAAACATATCTCATGAACTGACCCCAACAGCTTTCTGTGGTAGAGAATTCCACAGGTTCACAACTCTCTGAGTGAAGAATTTCTTCCACATGTCAGTCCTGAATGGCTTACCCCCTTATTCTTAAACTGTGACCCACTAGTACTGGACTTTCCCAACATTCTTCCCGCTTCTAGCCTGGTCAGTCCCATTAGGATTGTATATGTTTATGAGTTTCCCTCTCATTCTTTTAAATTCCAGTGAGAACAAGCCCAGTCGATTCAGTCTTTCTTCATATGTCAATCCTGCCATTCTGGGAATCAGTCTGGTGAACCTTCGCTGACTCCTTCACAAGATTGTCCTTCCTCAGACTCGGAGAACAAAACTGCACACAATACTCAAGGTGTGACCTCACCAAGGCCCTGTATAACTGCAGCAAGACATCCTTACTCCTATACTCAAATCCTCTTGTTATGAAGGCCAGCATGCCATTAGCTTTCCTCACCGCTTGCTGTACCTGCATGCCAACATTCAGCGACTGTTCCACCATAACACCCAGGTCACGATACACTCACCCTTTTCCTAAACTGCCACCATTCAGATAACAATCTTCCTTCCTGTTTTTACCACCAAAATGGATAACATCATGTTTATCTATAATATATTACATTTGCCAAGTATTTGCTCACTCAGTCAGCCTGTCCAAGTCACCCTGCAGCTTCTTAGCATCCTCTTCACAGCAAACACTATCAGCCAGCTGAGGCTCATTTGCAAATTTGGAGATACTGCATTCAATTCCTTTGCCTAAATCATTAATGTATATTGTGAACAGCTGGGGTCTCAGCACTGAACCCTGTGGTATCCCACTAGTCGCTGCCTGCCACTCTGAAAAGGACCCATTTATTTCCACTCTCTGCTTCCTGTCTGCCAGCCAGTTCTCTATTCATGTCAATACATTACTCCCCAATGCCATAAACTTTAATTTTGCTTAATAATCTCTTGTGTGGGACCTTGCCAAAAGCCTTTTGAAAGTCCAGACATACAACATCCACTGGTTCACCTTTGTCCACTCTACTCGTCACATCCTCAAAAATTCCAGTAGATTTGTCAAGCGCAATTTCCCTTTGATATCTCCATGCTGACTTGCACTGATGCTATCACTGCTTTCCAAATGCTCAGTTATTATTACATCCTTAATAATTGACTCCAGCATTTTCCACACTACCAGTCCCATTTTCTCTCTCCCTTCTTTTTTAAAAAGTGGGGTTACATTAGCTATCCTCCAATCAGTTGGAGCCCTTCCAGTGTCTATAGAATGCTGGAAAATGATCACCAATGCATCCATTATTTCTTGGACCATTCCTTTAGTATTCTGGGATGCACAGCATCAGGCCCTCGGCACTTATTGGGTTTTAATCCCAGCAATTTCCCCAATGCAATTTCCTGACTAATAAGGATTTCCTTCAGTTTTTCCTTAATGCTAGACCCTCAGTTTTCTCATATTTCTGGAAGGTTATTTGTGTCCTGTTTAGTGAAAATATTCTCAAAGTATTTGTTCAGCTGGTTTGCCATCGCCTCGTTGCCCATTATGAATTAACCTGATTCTAACTGTAAGGGACTTACATTTGTTTTCACCAGTCTTATTCTCTTCACATATCTATTGACGCTTTTGCTGTCAGTTTTTATGTTTGCTGTAAGCTTACTCTTGTATTCTAATTTCCCTTTCCGAATTAAACCCTTTGTCCTCCTCTGCTGAATTTTAAATTTTCCCAGTCCTTGGGTTTGCTGCTCTTTCTGGCCAACTCATGGGAATTGCCAGGAATTCCAGTATTATTGAAATCTACTCCAACCTGAGGGTTACATTTCTGGGATCACTCTGACTGTCCAATGTGGTGAGAGTTGAGCAGGGACTGGGTCCACATGCTGTTTTATTTTTACAGTTTACAATATTAATCCTGGAGATGTTGATACATACATACGAAATACAGTTACATGAACAAGAGGCCATTTGGGCGGCAGGTTGGCACAGTGGTTAGCACTACTGCCTCACCGCCTGGGACCCAGGTTCAATTCCCGGCTTGAGTCACTGTCTGCGTGGAGTTTGCACATTCTCCCTGTGTGTGGGTTTCCTCCAGGTGCTCTGGTTTCCCCGCACAGTCCGAAAGACGTGCTGGTTAGGTGCATTGGTCATGCTAAATTCTCTCTGTGTCCCCAAACAGACGCTGGAGTGTGGTGATTAGGGGATTTTCACAGTAATTTCATTGCAGTGTTAAAGTAAGCCGACTTGTGACACTAACGAATAAATGAGGTTCCTCAAGCCGCTCCACCATTTAACAAATTCTAATAGTTCTCAATCCACATCCCACCTACCCACAATATCAACATGCCCCCTTGCTCACCAAGAATCTATCAACCTCTGCCTTAAAAGTATCCAAGACTTTGCTTCCATCGCCTTTTCAGGAAGAGAGTTCCAAAGACAACCCTCTGAGTGAATACATTTTGCCTTATCTCCATTTTAAATAGGCAATCCTTATTTTAAAATAGTGACCCCCCCTCCCTCCCATCTCTGCTCCCTGCCCCTCCCCCATAGTTCTAGTTTCTCCCACAAGAAGAAACATGTTCTCCATATTCACCCTGTCAAAACCCCTCAGGATCTTATATGGCCAATCAAATGATATCTTATTCTTCCAAACTCCAGCAGATACAAACCTGGTCTGTCCAACATTTCTCCATAAGGCAACCTCCCCATTCCAGGAATTGGTCTCATAAAACCTCTCTGAACTACTTCCAATGCATTTACATACTTAAATAAGGTGACGAGTACTGTAGACAGTACTACAGATGTAGTCTCATTATTGTTCTATACAACTGAAGCCTAACCTCTCTACTTTTGGATTCAATTCCCCTCACAGAAAACAATAACATTCTATTTGCTTTCCTAATTACTTGCTGTCCCTGTGTATTAGCCTATTGTGATTCATGCACAAATATACCAAGATCCCTCTGCACCTAGGAACGCATCTGTTTCTTACCATTTAAATGATTTTATTTTATTCTTCCTGCTAAGATGAACAAATTCACATTTTCCAACATTATACACCATTTGCTGGATCTTTGCCCACTCATTGAACCTATCAATATCTTTTTGTAGCCTCTTTATGTCCTCTTCACAACTTACTTTCCTACCTATCTTTGTGTCATCAGCAAATTTGGCAACTATCCCATCTACCTCTTCATACAATTTATACAAACTGTAAACAATGGAGGTCACAGCATTGATCCCTGTGACATTACTTGTTGCAAACCTAAAAAAGACCTATTTATGCCAACTCTATGATGTCTGTTAGACAAACAATCTTCTATCTGGCCAACGTTACCCCTATAACATGAGCTTCTATTTTTTGTAATAATTTTTGGTGTTGCACAATATTAAGTCCACATCCACAGCTCCTTCCTCAAAAAACTCTGGTAAGTCGGTTAAACAACATTTCACTTTCACACAGCCATGTTGACTCTGGCTGATTATGTTGAACTGATCCAAATGTCCTGCTATAACTTTTTTTAACAATACCTTCTATCATTTTCCCAATGACAGTTGCGAAGCTAGCTGGTCTGTAGTTTCCCCTTTCTGTCTTCCTCCCGTGTTTGATTAACAGAGTTATATTTGCAAAATTAAAACCAATACAACAACTATCTCAGTAGCCACTTCTTTTAAGATTCTAGGATGAAGTCTATTAAAACCCAAGCTCTGGTCAGCACATCGATCAAAGATTTACTCAGTACCACTTCTTTGATGACTGCAGTTTTCCTGACTTCCTTTCTCCATTCCATTTCCAGGTTTACAGGATTCTGGAATGTTACTTCTATCTTCTATAATGAAGACCAATGCAAAATATCTGTTCCATTCACTTGCCATCTCCTTGTTTTCAATTATTAATTCTCCATTTTATATAGGATTAACACTCACTTGTTAACTACTTCCATTTTTAAATATTGATAAAATTTCTTGCTGTATTTTTGGCTATTTCTGACTAGTTTTCTCTTGTACTCTAATTTTTCCTTCCTTATTAATCTTTTAATCTTCCTTTGCTGCCCCTTATATTCTGTCCAATCTTCTGATGTTTCCCCTGTCTTTGCACAATTATTTGTTTTTTCCTTAAGTCTCATTCCACCTTTAACCTTTCTAGTTAACCATGTACGTTGGGCCTGTCCTTTGTAGTTTTTTTACTAGTTGAAGTGTATCCATTATGTGTATTCTGAAATATCCCGATAAATGTTTGCTACTGCATCTCTATTGATCTGTCGCTTAAGCTAATTTGCCAGTTCACTTGAGCCAGCTCAGTTTTCATGTCGCATAATTTCCCTTATTTCAGTTTCAAAAACATAGTCTCAGGCCCACTGCTCTCTCCTTCAAACTGAATGTAAAATTGCGTCCACTGTTATCTAGAGATACCTTCACTGTGAGATTGTTAATTACTTCCATCTCCCTGCACAGTGCCGGATCGAGTATAGCCTGCTCTCTGGTTGTTTCCAGAATATATTCTAACTATCCTGAAAACATTCACTAGACTACCTTTGCCCATCTGACCTTTCCCATCTATATATAAATTAAAATCTCCCAGAATTGTTGCCATGCCTTTCTGACAAGTTCTAATTTTTTTTATGCTCGATCCTACGAAGTGGTTACTGTTACACAATCTGTACATGACTCCATAGTGACTTCTTGCCTTTACCATTTTTCAACTCTGCACAAATCACATTCTGGTTTCCTGAATGTTGGTCATCTTTCTCTATTGTGCTAATATCATTATTAACTCACACAGCCACCCCTTTATCTTTTCTTCTCTTCCTGCCCTTCATGAATATTCCATCCCCTTCAATATTTAGGTTTCAATTCATGTTCTTCTGCAACCATGTCTCCATAATGGCTATCAAATCATCTTTACTTCTCTAATAAAATAATCGCAAAATACTGTGGATGCTGGAATCTGGAACAAAAACAGAAAAATGCTGGAAATTCTCAGCAGCTCTGACAGCATCTGTGGAGACAGAGTAGAGCCAACATTTTGAGTCGAAATAACCCTTTGACAGAACATCTTTATTTCTATGTGCGCTCTCAGTTCTTTTGTCCTGTTTGGAATGCTACATGCATTCAGATACAGAACTTTTAGTTTTATGCTTTCATTCTTTTTTATAATCTTTATTCTCATCGGTTGATTTACTATTGGATTTGATCTATATATTGCTTCATGGTTTTTATTTCCAATAACAATACCTTTCTCTTCTGCCTTGTCTCTACTCTGCAGTTGCTCCCACTATTTAGTGGCCACACTGTCAAACCCTGATTCCTTTCCTGGATAATGGAGAAAAGACATTCGTTTAGGGAGAGTGGAATATTTTCTCAGGATAACTGAGGAAATAAACCTTGGTGACACTTTCAGGGAGTGGGTTACAAGCCAGTGCTTGTTCTCCATGCCCACAGTGAACACAGCTAACTCCATATCACCCTGTAACTTCTCTCCTCTCAGCATGGATAGACAAGGCTTCATTCCCAGGCTTTCTGCCCAATCTTATTCATGATCGTGAGTTGGATACACAAGGTGGAAGTACATCGGGAGAAAGCTATATTGTGGAAAAGGCAAGATTCTGTGAGGAAGGAAAGACCATGGTTGGGATGAGGGAGGTAAAATGGATGAACTGTCTCTTACTGAATTCAGGAAAGTATTGCAGGTTTTTGGAGGCAGTGCTTCAGCCCAGGATCCCTGAGTTACTTCTGTTGGAGAAGCTGAAATATTCAGGTGACTTGTTGAAGGCCTTTTAGAAGTTGAATCTGGTGAATGAATAACACTTTAATTCCATTGAAGGTTGTATTTAACGAGGATGTTAAACAACAGTTTGGTACTAAAACCTAGTCTGGTTGATATCTGATTCACAACATAAAGATATGAGTTATAAAGCAGACAAATGAACATATATGAGCTTTACCAGGGTCGAAGGTATCGAGCATTTCTCTCCACACTCTGTACTGCAAAGAGCTGAAGAATTTTTCAGTAGCTGGGGTGGCATATTATAATCCTCCCGAATCCTGTAAATGTCAAAGAGTTGGTTAGAAATGGACTTTTCTAGTTATTTTATCAAATTGCGCAGAGTTCCAGTAAAGACCATGCCCGACCTCCTTTTCCTGTCAGCTTCCTCCTGAAATAAATAAAACACATGGCTGAGTTGACAGAGGCTGATTGTCTCTATCCAAACAGCAATACTAAAATACATATTCTTAAAAACTGCTGAGAATTTCTCATTTCCATTGCAGCAGACACCAGACAGAAAGATGATTTAAATGTAGGACAGAGGACAACCTGTGAAATGCAAACACATTACAAGAATGTTATCAGAGCTGATAGATTGTAACTATTGGAAGGTTTGAACAGACTGCCTTCTCTCCTCGAGAAATGGGATTACTGGGAGGTGATGCAGTCAAGTTTTGCATCAAGGGACAGATTGGTTGACACTGACCAAGGCAGTAGAATTTGTTACGGGAGTGAGGTGGGGTGGGGGGGTTGGTGGGGTGGTGGTGGTGGGGGCACCAGTTCTGGACCACTCATGAAACACACATGGAATAACACCCGGCTGACTTTTAGGACCGAGCTGATAGTTTATAGGCCGATGTTCTCAGCACCTTGCTGTGTGACGGAATCAGGGACAACTTACAGCCAGCAGGAAAAGAAGCTCAACGATTTCCATCTTCACTGTCTGCGGTGTAACCTGACTGGACAAAATGGTAAATGTGGTCTTCCTCTCAAAGGCAGAGCTTCGAAGTTTGTTACTGCTCGTGAAGCAGAGGTGGTTTAATTGGCTAGAACACACCCACATGATGGAAGTCAGTCATATACACAAGGACTTCCTGTACGCTGAGCTCGCTGGAGGGAGACAACCAGTCAGATGTCTAATAACGATAATGAACAAATATTCTTCTTCTCACTAGGATGCATCTTTTTCATGTCAGAAAGTCCATTTGTTGTTGTTTATCATCAGATGACTCTTTAGAGAGACAGTAGCATATTATCATTGGTAATCTACAGGCCCAGGTTCTTGTTTTGGACAAAGGTTTAAATCAAACCACAGCAGATGGTGCAGTTTAAATTCAGTCAATAAAATCGAGAATTGAAAAGCTAATTTCAACGATAATGACCATGAAATATGATCAATTGCTATAAAAACCCATTTGGTTTATTAATGTCCTTTAGGGAAGAATATCTGTCACACTTATCAGTGTTGTAAAAATCAGTCTGTTTTAACCCTTATACGGTGGACAAATAACTTTGAGTAGACGTCTTATTGTACAAACAATATTTATTTAAACCCACACAATCAATAATCACCCACCCGACCAACAATAAGTTCACTTACAGAAAATACCAGAATTCAAGTACAATACAAGACCTTGACTTAACTTTGCGTGACTGACAAGTCCCCAAACAGATAGTGGCCTTTATCTCTGCACTGGTCTTGGTAGTTGTCTGCGTAGTCTGGTCCTTTAGTCTGGTGTGGCACTCTGGCTCTGATCTTCTTTCTTTCCTTCCTTCTCAGGTGTGGTGGCTCTCCGTCGTTGTAGCTTGTTCGTGGGGTCAGAGAGAGAGATTCCTGGTTGTGCAGCATCCTTTATACCCCGTTTGGTTTCAAGCCCTTTTTTTGGCCATTGCCAATCAATCGATCAGGACTTGATCACCCTGATCGATAAGAGTCCAATCAGGTGCTACCACACCGATCTCTGGGTGTGTCCCTGGCGGCCATGCCTGTAGATGTTGTAGGCACAGAGGTCACGTACCTTCCTCCTAAATAAGGATTCATGGTGCCTTTACGTCTGGCACACAACCCAGTGTGACCAGAAAGTCTCTTTCATCCTGGAGATGGCCCATATCCTGTGTATTCACTCATCAGGGTTGCAGCCTGTTTGTCTGTCTTTAAACTGCAGCCTGTCAGTTTAGTTTCTTGCCCAGTTGTCCCAGAGTGCTTTACAAAACACCATTTTAGATGGCCTGTTTGGCTACACCAGGTTTGGCCTACATGTGACTCCAGACCCACAGCGATGTCTTAACTGCCCTCTGAAAAGGTCCAGCAAGCCACTCAGTTCAGGGCAATTAAGGACGGACAATAAATGCTGGCCTTGCAAATGATGCTCATATCCCAGAAAAGAACAAATAAGGGAGAAGGAACCTGAAACAAAGCCTTACTCACCTCACAGTGGAATGGATTCCCTTCCAGTGTGTCTTTGTGGATCTTGTACACATTTCTGTGGGAAAATTCTTTTTCACAAAGTTTCTCCTAGCAATGGATAATTCTATGTGCATTCACAAGGTTGGTGAATGGTGTTAAGGAAAATGCTCATTTGGGAAGCTGTTGAAGACATGATGGGCTGAATGGTCTCCTGTGCTATAACAATTCTGTGATTCTACGATTTAGCTATTTGAAAGGTAATTTTCCTTTTGTGACAGTATATTCATGCAGTACCTCACTCAGGAAAAGGCTATTCCATGTGTCAAACCGATAAGAAGGCTATTCCATGTGTCAAACTGATTTACCTTCAGAGCCTTGCTCATATCATCGATGTTCAATGAGAAGATAATGGTGTCGTTCAGCTACCAGACCCCAGAGGAACACATCAAGCATCAAGTGGTGGGTGGATCCTCATGCATATGACACCAATGGGGAGCAGCTCTTGGAAGGTGGGAGGTCTCCATGTAACCGGTTCAGCTTCACTGAGGTGGGATTTGCTTCAGAAATTCAGGATCTTCTCCATGCACTGGTAAGGATGCAGCAAATGTGTGGGTTGGAAAGGAGGGCCTAAGAGTGGGTAAAGCTGGGATGGGGCTGATGAAGGTGTTGAGGATGGCGTTAAAACTGGGGGAGGGTGAAGGTATTGGGGGGAAAGCTGAGAGATCGGGGGGCAGGAGTGACGGGAGGAAGGAATATTGTGTTTCTCCAAATACGTAGTCATGTTTCCAGATTTTGGGGCACAGGAATTCACATTCCGGTTTTCTGGCTGGCATGGGCACTTAGTGTCAATTTGGGGAAATCATTCCTAAGTGTTTAGAGAACAGGCAGCTCAAAGTGTGAGCAGTGGAGCCGAATGTCCACCTCCAGGAAGTTCTGCTCCTTTCTTTGACGTGACTTCCCTTTGTCTCTGTTCCCTGCTCACCTTCCATTGCCATCTCTGACGCCTCTTGTGTTTGATCAGGTTTGTGTCCATCAATCTCAGATCCAGCAGATTCAATAGGAACTTTCAGAAGAAAATTGGATCAATACCCGAGAAGGGACAGGGGAGTGAAATTATTGGAGAGCTCTTTCAAAGAGCTAGAACAGACACAGTGGGCTGAATGGTCTCTTTTTCTATTGTATGATTCTCTAGTGCTATAAATAGAACGGGGAGGCCTGTGGAACATTAATTGATTGGACAGTAGAGCACTGAGTGAGAATTAAAATTTCTGATCAGATTTGGGTCAGTTTAGTGATGTCGATCAGAGCTCCAAACCACTGGTGACTTTATTCCCACTCTCCCTCCCAGTGGAGTATCACGGTCTTTGTAATGTGTGCGCAATGAGTTAAGGAGGTGACTCAAGGCACAGACTGGTTGTACGTACCTGGCATCTGAGTCATTGGGTTTCATCATTTGACTGATCAGCTTCTTCTCTGCTGCCATCAGATGTTTGAATGGATCTACCTTCTATTAATCTGATCTTTCTCTACACCTTCGCTATGACTGTAACATTATATTCTTTATTCTTTCTTTACTTCTCCCCTATATACTCTGAATGGGATGTTTTGTCTGTATTGCATGTAAGAAGCAATACTTTTCACTGTGTCCCAATACATGTGACAATAATAAATTTAAAAGGTGATATAAAATAGGAGGAGGCCATTCGGCCCTTCAAGCCTGCTCCGCCATTCATTACGATAGAAACATGGAGACTAGAAGCAGGAGTAGGCCATTCAGCCCTTCGAGCCTGCTCCACCATTCATTTCGATCATGGCTGATCATCGAATTCAATTTCGTGATTCCCCCCTCCCCCCAGATCTCTTGATCCCTTTTGCTCCAAGAGAGACATCTCTTGCTGAAGAATCCATCAAAGGTGCCAAAACAGAGTACCGGACCAAGCTGGAGTCCCAGGCTAGCCACACATACTCCCACCGATTATGGCAAGGGTTGCAAGGCATAACAGGCTACAAGATACAGGCATGTAAAATCGCCGGCTCCAATGCACCCCTTCCCGATGAGCTTGGCGCGTTGAATGCCCATTTCGAGTAAGAGGTCAGTGAGACCATGTCCTCCACCTCAGAAGCCTCAGATGAACCCACATCAGATGTCAGAGCAGCCTTCTCGAAGGTCAACGCATGGAAAGTGACTGCCCCAGATGGGGTATGATGAGGAGATGCTGGTGTTGGGCTGCAGTGGGCACAGTAAGAAGTCTCACAACACCAGGTTAAAGTCCAACAGGTTTATTTGGCAGCACAAGCTTTTGGAGCACTGCCCCTTCATCAGGTGAGTGGGAGTTGTGTTCACATACAGGGCATATATAGACACAAACTCAATTTACAAGATAATGGTTGGAATGTGAGTCTTTAAAGGTAATCAAGTCTTAAAGGTACAGACAGTGTGAATGGAGAGAGGACCAAGCACAAGTTCGAGAGGTGTGTATTCTCTCCAGCCAGGACAGTTAGTGAGATTTTGCAAGCTCAGGCAAGTCATGGGGGTTACAGATAGTGTGACATGAACCCAAGACGAGGTATCCAGATGAGCAGTCAGATCCTGCGCAGACCAGCTGGTGGAGTTTTTACAGACATTTTCAACCTATCTGCTTCAAGGAGACGGCCATCATTCCTGTACCAAAGAAAAGCCAGACAGCTTAATGACTATCGCCCTGTGGCTCTGACATCCATCACTGAGAAAGGTTATTCATGCCCAGATTCAATTCTGCCCTCCCAGAATGCCTGGATCCACTAGAGTTCACCTTCTGCTGCAACAGATCCACAGCGATGCCATCTCCCTGGCCCTGCACTCAACCCTGGAACACCTCGGTAACAAAGACATCTGTGTCAGACTCCTATTTATTGACTGCAGCTCATCTTTCAACACGTTATTCTTATGAAACACATCTCCAAACTCTGTGGCCTGGGGCTCAGTTCCTCTCTCTGCAACTGGATTCTGAACTTCCTAACCCACAGACTGCAATCAGTAAGTAGAGGCAACAACACCTCCTCCATGACCATCCTCAACACCGATGCCCCACAAGGCTGTGACCTCAGGATCAGGAGGGGTTCCTCATGTTAGTGTCGTCGGCCCAACCATCTCCAGCTGCTCCACCATCGCTGTGCTGATGATTACTGCAGTGTTCAGTTTCATTTGTAACCTCATAGATACTGAAACAGTCTGTTTCAGCCCAAGGCCTGGGCTGATAGGAGCAAATAACTTCCGTGCCACACAAGTTCCAGGCAATGATCATCTCCAACACTATAGAATCTAACCATCCCCTCTTTAATCACAGTACAATCACTGAAACTTCCACTGTCAATATCTTGGAGTTTACTACTTACCAGAAACTGAACTGGCCCAGCATATAAATACTGTGGTGACACGATAAGATCAGAGACTGGCAATTCACCAAGGCATGTTTGACAACATCAGGACAGCAAATATCTCAGTTCCTGGACATCACTGCAGGGGTTCTTCAGGATAGTGGCCTAGACAGCAATATGTTCTGTCTACAAGATGCACTGCAGGAACTCACCAATTCCAAACTCACAGTCATTACAGTTTTGAAGGTAAAAAGTACCAGATGAATCCCTCCCCCTCCCCAACCCCCACCCCCGCCTTTGAGGGGGAGAGCTCACTGGTGGTGATTTAACCTGACAATTACCACACCTTAGGTGAGGGGCTAGGATGAGAAGGCAGGCCTTCAAAATTAACCTCAACCAGTATGGAGATTGAACCCATGCTGTTGGCATTACTCTGCACAATGAACCAGCTGTCCAGCCAACTGAGCTAACTGACCTCCAATTATCTTGGCCTATCCCCATGAGAGCAGCAGATACCTGTTAAAACCATCACCTGGAGGTTCCTCAAGGTCTCCTGTAATTCAAAGAACAAAGAAAATTACAGCACAGGAACAGGCCCTTCGGCCCTCCAAGCCTGCACCGACCATGCTGCCTGACTTAACTAAAACCCAGGGACCATATCCCTCGATTCCCATCCTATTCATGTACTTTTCAAGACACCCCTTAAAAGTCACTACTGTATCCACTTTCACTACCTCCCCCAGCAATGAGTTCCAGGCACCCACCACTCTCTGTGTAAAAAAATCTGCCTCATACATCTCCTTTAAACCTTGCCTCTTGCACCTTAAACCTATGCCCTCTTGACTCTTCCACCCTGGGAAAAAGCTTCTGACAATCCATTCTGTCCGTGCCTCTCATAATCTTGTCGACTTCTGTCAGGTCTCCCCTCAACCTCCGTCGCTCCAGTGAGAACAAACCAAGTTTCTCCAACCTCTCCTCATAGCTCATGCCCTCCATACCAGGCAACATCCTGGTAAATCTTTTCTGTATCCTTTCTAAAGCCTCCACATTCTTCTGGTAATGTGGGTGACCAGAATTGAACACTATATTCCAAGTGCGGCCTAAGTAAGATCCTATGAAGCAGCAACATGACTTGCCAATTTTTAAACTCAATGCCCCGGCCGATGAAGGCAAGCATGCTGTATGCCTTCAAATACTGGATTTGTGGAGATATTTATTCAATGTCACAGAACCTGGCCAGTATTGTCAAGAACTACGTAAACAAGTAATAGATAAGACTTGATTGTAGAGATATTAGGTATTACCAGCTTAATACTTGTGGATATCAAAAACCTACCCAATGTCCAAACATGGTCGAGCCTCCCCCTGATGGGTTAGTTAGGACTGGGAAAGCTAAAACTTTATTACATGATGTGACAATGGTGTCTCTAGGGGTAACCAACAATACTGACAGAATTGCTCCTGAATCACAGATATGAGATATACTGGGCGATATTGGAGGATTGTTTGGGAGTGCAAACTCGGTATTTAATTCAGTACAACTGTCTGAACTGAATGGCTATTCCTCCTGGGTTGCCACGGAAAGGGATGACAGTGTGGAGGCTATGGAACCGAGAATGCACTCACTGCCACAGACCTACAGGGTGATGGACTCATAAAAACATTGAATCAGGTAACTGAAGGGTTAACTAAGACCACTGGGGCCTCAGTCAAAGGGTGGATGAAGAGTGAGAATCTTGCCAGAGATCTGATAGATGAGGTTAGATCTGAAACTAAACATCTGAGATTTGGAACCAGTCCTCAACCTTGATTTGAACTCTGCAATTTGGTCTGGTTACTTGAAGGGTACAAATTTAAAGGCTGAATGTCAAAGCCTTCAACAATTAATAATCTTTCCTCCCTTGTTGTGCTAACAAAGAGCTTGTGTTCAGTCAAAATCCAGACCAACATTCACAGAAGACAACAACATCTGGAAGAAGAAGACTGATAGTTACGTGGCAAAATCCTGGCCAGGTTTCGGATGCAAGTGGAAATCAGCCTCAATTTCAGTAACGGATAGAGAGTATTTATGCATTGCAGGTATTGACTAGTTTCTAAGTAGTAAAAAATAAAAAAACAAAAACAAAAATGCACGAAAATCTCAGTGGGTCTGACAGATCTGTGGAGAGAGTTAGAGCGAACATTTCGAGTCTGGATGACCCTTCGTCAGAGCCCAGAATAAAGAAAGTTGTGTTTAAACATTCAAAGTCGACTTAGTGTCTTCATTCACTATTTGAGGTTAAAACACACAAGTTTGAAGAACAAAGTAAATTAAACATCTTGTGTCTCTCTTCCTTCATTTACTCCCTGCTTCAGTCAGTCAAACCACCCAGTCCCATCCTCCATCTCTTCCCCTGTTTCCCAGTCTGTAGCTGGGATTTCTTCCCTGTTTCCATTTCTCACTCTGCTCCCACACTTGACTCCAACGCCTGTTTTGTGAGCGGTGATCATAGTGACCATTCAGCCCAGAGTGTTGAACTTTCCCTTGCAGTTCATTGTAGTGCCGATTTCAGCCAGAAGATGGTGATGTCGAGCTGTTCAAAGATCAGTCAAGTTTAACAGTGCAATGTCGCCTCCTGCTGCTGGATACCTGGTACTGGCAGCAATCCCAAAAACACAAAATGCTGAAAGACTCGGCTGATCAGACAGTTCAGCAGCACCTTTCTTCACAACTGAAAGAGAATTAGATCAGAAAGAAAGGAGGGAAAATAAACATGAGCCTGGACTTCCCAATTCCATGTTCCTGTCACACACCGAGTCCCTATCGGGAAATTCCACACTGCCAGTCTGGACAATGTTCAAAAAAGCCCAGGTTGGGAGAGTGAAATTCCCCAGTTTGGGATCTTGCTGTGTGTCAGGAGGTGAATTCAAAAATCTGGGCCTGGTTTCCGAGTACAGAAAAGATAAGAAAGTCCTCCTGGATTAATAACTGGGGGATTGGTGGATAGTTAGAATGTGAGAATGAAAGTGAAATCAGACAGAGCAACACCACCTCCCTCTGACTAAGAATGGTATAAAGTCTGACAAAACACCAGGTTTTTATCCAACCGATTTATTTGAGAATAGACTCACAAGGTTTCGGGGCTTTTTGGTTCGCCCCAAAAGCTTGTGAGTTGGACTGAAACCTAGTGTTGTCAGACTTTTTACTGTGTTTACGCCAGTCCAACGCCAGCATATCCACATTAAGAATGGTATTGCAGCAATCAAATTAGATTTTTAAAATCCATGCAGCAGCTCCACCTAATGGCTTCTGGTGATACTGCAACAACATGTTTCCTTGTTCAAGTGTTGCAACAACATTATTTATCAACAAAATAGTAAATCTAAAACCACAAACTGTCTATGGATTTATTTTTAACCCAGTAATTTCTCAGAATCCTTATGTGCCCCAGGGATCTGTTCTAGGACTCTTGCTGTTTGTTATTTTCATAAATGACCGAGATGAGGAAGTGGAGGGATGGGTAAGTAAGTTCGCTGATAACACGAAGGTCGGTGGTGTTGTGGATGGTCTGGAAGGATGTCAAAAGTTGCAGCAGGACATAAATAGGCTGCAGGACTGGGCAGAGAAGTGGCAGATGGACTTCAACGCGGATAAATGTGTAGTCGTCCATTTTGGCAGAACCAGTGGGATGAACGAGTACACTCTCAAGGGCAGGAGTCTTGGTAGCGTTGAAGAGCAGAAGGATCTTGGGGTCTGGGTCCACAGGACTCTTAAATCGGCCTCGCAGGTGGAGGATGTGGTCAAGAAGGCGTATGGTGTACTGGCCTTCATTAATCGAGGGATTGAGTTTAGGAATCGGGAGGTAATGCTGCAACTTTATAAGACCCTCGTCAGGCCTCATTTGGAGAACTGTGCGCAGTTCTGGTCGCCTCACTATAGGAAAGACGTAGAAGCTATTGAGAGGGTACAGAGGAGATTTACAAGGATGTTGCCTGGACTGGGAGGCATGCCTTATGAAGTTAGGTTGAGGGAGCTGGGACTCTTTTCCCTGGAGAGACGAAGGTTGAGAGGCGACCTGATAGAAGTTTATAAAATGTTGAGAGGAATAGATAGGGTGGATTCTCAGAGGCTATTTCCCCGGGTTGAAATGGTCGCTACGAGAGGACACAGATTTAAGGTGCGGCGAGGAAAGTACAGAAGTGATGTTAGGGGTAAGTTTTTCACTCAGAGGGTAGTGAGTGAATGGAATCGGCTGCCGTCAGTGGTGGTGGAGGCGAACTCGCTGGGGTCTTTTAAAAGACTTCTGGATGAGTATATGGGGTTTAATGAGATTGGGGGTTATAGATAGGTCTATAGATTGGTCAGTGTTGATGTGATCGGCGCAACTCGTGGGCCGAAGGGCCTGTTTGTGCTGTAGTGTTCTATGTTCTATGTTCTATCTCCCTTGGTCTTTTTCCATCTCCCCTGCTCTTTCTCCCTTTTCTCCATCTCCCCTAGTCTTTCTCCACCTTCTCCATCTCCCCTGGTCCTTCTCCATCTCCCCTGCTCTTTCTCCCTTTTCTCCATCTCCCCCGCTCTTTCTCCATCTCCCCTGCTCTTTCTCCCTTTTCTCCATCTCCCCTGGTCTTTCTCCATCTCCCCTGCTCTTTCTCCCTTTTCTCCATCTCCCCTGCTCTTTCTCCATCCCCCCTGCTCTTTCTCTCTTTTCTCCATCTCCCCTGCTCTTTCTCCATTTCCCCTGCTCTTTCTCCCTTTTCTCCATCTCCCCTGGTCTTTCTCCATCTCTCCTGCTCTTTCTCCAGCTTCTCCATTTTCACTGGTCTTTCTGTACCTTCTCCATCTCGCCTGCTCTTTCTCCCTTTTCTCCATCTCCCCTAGTCTTTCTCCATCTCCCCTGGTCTTTCTCCCTTTTCTCCATCTCCCCTAGTCTTTCTCCACCTTCTCCATCTCCCCTGGTCCTTTTCCATCTCCCCTGCTCTTTCTCCATCTCCCCTAGTCTTTCTCCATTTTCTCCATCTCTCCAGCTCTTTCTCCACCTTCTCCACCTCCCTTGGACTTTCTCCACCTTCTCCATCTCACCCAGTCTTTCGCATCTTCTCAGTCTTCCCTGGTTTTTCTCCACCTTCTCCATCTCCCCTGATATTCTACCATCTTCTCCATCTCTTCTGACCTTTTCCCATCTTCTCCATCTTACCTGGTATTCTGCAATCTTCTCCCTCTCACCTGGTATTCCTCCACCTTCACCATCTCTCCTGATCTTCTACCATCTTCTCCATCTCCCCTGGACTTTTTCCATCTTCACCATCTTTCCTGCTCTTCCTCTATGTTTAGTTTACCTTGTGTCAATCACTTGTTTGAACTTTCTAACCAATATATGCAGGGCAGGTACCCAAAATGTCAGGCTGGTCACACCATCAAACTCTTTCTCCTGATCCAGGTGGGATTGGTCAGGGTGGATCCTGTGGGCCAGCACAGTGCCAAGGTGAGCAGACATGGTCCTGCCAAAGATCCTGTAGTCCGTGCTGAGGAGGGAGACTGGGCACCACTTCATAAACAGGAGGAGATCGCCCCTCTTGGGCAGGAGGACAATAATGGAGAGGAACATTTCTCCGGTCACAAGATTTTCCCTCAGGACCCGTGTGTAATCTCCCCGCCCACCCCCCAGGACATCCCAGAACCTGCTCTATGGTCAGCTTGTCCAGCCCCGGGGACTTGCCCCTCGAGAGCTGGTCAGGGACACTGGTCGGCTCAGTCAGGCTAAGGGGTACCCTCTGCACTGACCCTCAACAGATCCTCCCACAAACCTCTGTCAGCATCATCACTGGACAGATCCAGAGAGAAGAGAGCTCGGGAGTAGGCTGGGGCCTCAATGCTGATACTCTCCGATTCAAGACCAGGGATCCGTCATCATGAAGCAGCCCCAGGAGCTGCTTACGGAGTCGCTGCCTTTTTTCCAGTGAGTCGAAGATGGGGAGACAAGGTCCAGGTTCTGAAGGAACCGGATCTGTGATCTCACAAACACACCACAGAACTCGATAATCTGCTGCTCTCTCAGAGTGCCGTTCTTCTCTCCATACACCTTCCACGGGGCCGGATCCTTGTTGTGGGGCTTCTAGGATGCTTTGCTCGTTAATGTACTTATAATCACCATTCCCCTTAAATAGCCAGACAAAGTCACAGAATGGTTCAAAATGATTTATTGACGACTATAGCAATTGGACCCTCTTGAGACGATAAAGGCGACACAGAGTTCAGAATTTAGAAATACACAAGCAGTTAGAGTTTCAAATTTGATTACAAGTAATTAACATATACCAATCAATGTACAGGAGTTATCTCTATCCACTCACAGTTATAGATTAAGGTTACATCATTCATAAGATACAGATATTGAAACAAATCACAATCACATTCCGCTTGCTTAATTGTAATATCCAATCAGAGTTGAGTTTTGATTGTAGGTTATTGTTCCAACTATCTTTGGACACTCCAGCTGTGTCTGAATGTGAGAACACAAATCAATCCTCCCATTCCAAATATCTGCTTCAATGGCCTCTCCCAGACAAAGGCATCTTCCTCCCCTTCTGTTTATATGAAAGGTCTGTAACTCAGACACTCGGCCTTTGCCTGGCAATAGCAGCTTACTATCCTGATATGCATGTCTCTGCTGTTAAACTGTGTGCAGGCTTTTTTGTGGTTTAACCTTTCACTTGACACAGTTATTAATATGGCTGCTATTCACTTCTATAATTATTAGTATGGGTACTATTCCCCCTCAGTCCTCAACTCAGAGTGAACTCCAGGTCGAGCACCTCCTGCTCCCACCCCTCGATCCTGGTCTCCTGTCCCCGCATTGAACCCCTGACAGACTCCCGACAGAAGATGTGAACCTTCTGCGAGACGTCAGCTCCAACCATCGGTTGAGGGTCAGCTGGACTTTGCCACGAGCTGTCAGCTAGGAATTCCCAGAATTCCCTGAGGGAGATGAGGGGGAGTCCCCCACTGACGATGGACTCTAAATCCTCCTCGGTGCCCTCCACTAAGTCCCAGTCCTCCTCAGTCTTCTCACTATCAGTGACCACCAGCCCTCACCCCAGTCATACCAGCCTCTGTCACCATCCCACCCCCAGGATCGAGGGCAGAGAGCCCCTCCCTGGGCTGCTCTGGAGGTTCTGGGTCAGAGAGTGACAGTGGTTCTGGGCTCCGCTCCACATCAGGCACCGGGTCACACAGTGACCGAGGGAAAAGCTCTAACCCCAGAACAAGCAACCCCAGGTTTAAAATCAGAGATGGAGAATGGGGGCTTTCCCCCTACCCCACCCCCCAACCGAGTGACCCAGTGTGTGGGGCCTTCCCCTCCCCCACCCAGTGACCCAGTGTGTGGCACCTTCCCCTCTCCCACCCAGTGATCCAGTGTGTGGGGCCTTCCACTCCCCCACCCAGTGACCCAGTGTGTGGGGCCTTCCCCTCCCCCACCCAGTGACCCAGTGTGTGGGGCCTTCCCCTCCCCCACCCAGTGACCCAGTGTGTGGGGTCTTTTTAATCGATTCCTCGATCAGGCCGAGCAGGTCCTGGGGGATATCAGCCCGTGTCCGGGTGGGCTCAGCCTCATCGACCTCGCCCGTCCCAGCCTCCAGTGTGTCCGACTTGGTGACGAGTGACTGGATTATATCGAGTGGATCCTCCAGCCCTCCCTCAGGCAGGGGTCCTCACACATCCCCGGGAGGTACAGGCCGGACCAGAGGGATCCGTCTCACCCTCCCGAGGAATGGACGGCCCCCACTGACAGTGTGTGATAATGGGAGGGGGGCAGGATCTGTGAAGGACCCCAACTCCTCTTCCACAGAGGAACAAACCCCACCCCCACCCCCACCTACAAGAAACTGTCTTTATTTGGATGAAGGGTTAAAACCCTCATCCTCCTGGATTGTTACTGTCCGGGGACAGATTTTCAGGGGTTCTGTGTTTTTACCCCCATCAGTGATACATGGACTGAAGAAAGGATAGAGTTTCTCAGTGAATGTACCAGTGAAAGTGTAGATATGGGACTTGTTATCTGAGTTATAAAAGGACACCTTCCCTCCCTCATAATCCAGACAGACTCGAATCTTTCTCGGATTCACACTCAGATCTAAACATTTCAATGATTCTTCACAAGCACAGTATTCATTCCCCTCTCTCAGTATCATTGCCCAGTATCCGTTATCTGGATCCAGGGTGATTTTCTCCTTCCTATCGATGGATTCCTTGACCACACCCACATCCCACTTTGTCTTGTTTCCCACCTCCACCTCCCAGGAATGTTTTCCTGATGTGAATCCCTCTGATCCCAGGACATTGACACAGGAATCAAATCTCTCCGGATTGTTAGGGAGTTGCTGCCGTTTCCCGGTGATTCTCACGGTGCTCAGGTCCTCAGACAGGAGAAGGGAAGGATGGGCTGTATTAGGGTCGAAGGTGACTGGAGCTGGGAACAGATGGACACGGATAAAATGTTAGTCAGACTCACTGTAACTTTCACAGCCGGTTAGTGATTGGGAAAATCAGCAATGATCCAGAATTAGAAATTCATCCCCCGGGGAAGAGTTTAAACAGCGCACAGGGGAAAGGGGAAGACACTGCCCGGGGGGAAGGTTTTACCCGGACACCACACCCTGCAGTGAGGCTGAGGAAACCCCGTTCCAGAGAGAGAAATGGAGACGGCTGGGGGGCGGGGTCAGTCTGGGGGCGGGGCCAGGGTGAGGGGCGAGGCTACTCGGGGGCGGAAGCAGGCAGGGCCTGAGTGGGGGGCGTGGCATGGGTGAGGGCGGGTCAATGCTGGGGGTGGGGCCGGAGGGAGCCTGGGGGCGGGTCAGGCTGGGGGCGGGGTCAGATTGGGGGCGGGGCCAGACCCGAGAAGAACTGAATGAGGGATCTGTCAAAACGATGGAAGAGAAACAGAGAGAGAGACAGAGCGACAGGCAGAGAGAGGGGGGCTCGTCTGCTGGTGACACGAATGCGACCCCTGAAGGTGCCTCCCCTCCTGTGTCCTGATGCGACCCGGAGGGACCTGCCATCCTGTCCAATGGCTGCAAGAGAGAGAAAGCTGGACTGGGAGAACAGGGACATGAACCACAGAGAGAGACAGAGAGAGACAGAGAGACAGAGACGGAGTGAAGGCAACATCAGGTTGTTACAGAAACAAGCAGCCACACTTGGACCGTGCTGAATACAAGAGACGGATTAAAGAGCGAGAGAGTCAAGTCAATGGTGGTTTAGTCTGTGCCGTGTCCCCGGGGCTGGTTGGAGAAGTGAGTGTTCCTCAGTTTGAGGGATAGTGAGTTAGAAACCGGACAGTCCGGCAGCCCCTGTTAGAAGCCCCTGATCCACCAAAACCTGTGGCTCCCCTTGTACAGCGGAGGGAAACTCCAGTCACTGATGACGGGGCCCCACCGAGGGGGCAGCGAGAGGGGAAGCGCTTTAAACCCGGGGAAAAGCAGATCATCCCGACCTGTTTCAATTGTGGGGGAAGTGGACAGTTTGTCCGAGAGTGGAGGAAACCAATGAAGGGCCAGAGTCAGGGGACTCGGAGTCGAGAGACACCCGAGACAAACACCCCGAGTTTCCAGAAATCCCACAGATGAATGAAATGGTGTCAGCACGAAAACACTCCCCAGGGTCAGGTCCATGTGGCCCAGTGAGAGGGTGTCCCGGGAAATTCAGCAGGAAGGGACTGTACCCAGCCTGAGTATCCTTGTCCACTCAGGTATGATGAGTGTGATAGACAATGTGTAGATATTATGGTGGAGGGAGAGAAAGGTAGTAGAGACAGGAGTGTCCAACACGGGAGTAGATTCACCCTCTCCTCTGATCTACAGGAGGATCCATTATATTGGGAAGATTTACAGCTGATACAGGGGCTGGAGCGATATCCAAACCCTTAGGTTTTAGGGTGGGACCCCCTCCAGACAAAGTGGACATGGGTTTTAGTGAGATGGCGGCCATTGTGGGGCTGGATCGGCGATCAGAGGCCGGGTCCGGTCATCGGGAGGCCAACAGATACCGGGTCTGACCATCAGGTGACCGGGGGAGGTGAGGGGGGGATGCGCTTGTCAACCAATCTCCCGGCAGACTGAGAAATCAGTGCATGTGCACTCGCCCCACCAACGGAAATCCCTTGACTCTGTGATACACTCAGTGCCGAAAATTCATTCAACTAAACTCGCCCAAAAAACAGATGGGAAAATCCCCCGTATTCCCACCTGTTGGGAGCTTAGTATTTGGGGAAAATCATCCCGCCCCCGTGTCCCAGCCGCAAAACCAACTGACCTTAAGGTCGTGGAGAAAGAGCTGGAAAAGGCAGTAGCCTCTCTAGTGGAACAGGGAGTATTGGGACTGAGATGACAAATGTGAAAAGGCTTTCATTAAACTGAAAATGGACTTGCAGACTGGCCCAGCTCTGGGAGCTGTGGACCCCGACAAGGACTTTTATCTGGAAGCTGCAGCCACTGACATCAGTTTCAGTGAAGTCCTTCTGCAGGAAACAAACAGTCACTTGTGACCGGGAACCGATGTGAGCAGAGTCCCAGCAGACCTGGAAAAGGGATTTTCCACCTGTGAGGGACATCTGTTAGTGAGCTGTTGGACAGTGAAACATTTTACTGTTTTCACCCACACCCAGTCTCTTACATTACTGACCCACCACAATCCAATCCAACTATTGCTGGACACGAAAATCACAGAAGAAACAGGATCTAGTGTCAGAATAACCAGCTGGACTTTATTACTAAGTGGGAAACACATTAAGGTGAACAGAATGGATGGCCCTAAACTCACAGCTCATCTCAACTATCCGGGAGAAGCCCATACTTGTACCGTACAGGGTGTTTGGGAAACTGGGGGAGGATTCAGGGCAGGAATCCACCCTGAGGGATGAGATATTTATGTTGACGGCTCCAGTTTTGTGGAAGAAGGAAAAAGAAAAACAGAATGCTGGATTAATGATCCACAAAGGGAGGTTGAATGGACAATATCCCTTCCCAATACTGTGTGTTCAGCAGGTGGAGCTGGTCACTGTGACTCTCTGATCTGTCAATTCTGTATTTTAACTGAAAATTGACTGAAGTAAAATCTAATCCGTTACAAATACAATTGTATATTTATTTTAAAAAGACCAGTCCTTTCTACTAATGATAGAGAGCTGTTTAATAGCTGGTGTCAGGAAGCTCACACCCACCTGTATTAATCACTGTCAGCATCTTTTTCCACACTCTGTACTGCAGTGAGCAAATGTACTTCCCCACATTTATTAAAGGGTAAACCTTCTGTGGTTTTGGGAGAGTTCGCTTCACTCTGAAACAGGAGATAAAGGTCAGTGTTGGATCATTCCAGACTGGGGGAGAAATATGTTAGAAATAAAAATCACATCAAGGGTGTAAATTTTACCTTTTCTGTATATCCGGAAATTTCTGTGGAACAAGAACAATTATTACTGTTTATGTTTGGAGAACATTTTATCACAAAAAGTAAAGTAAGAGACTGGATTCCACAGAAAAGTACATTTTACATTTAGAAAGTTATGGGACTGCCTCTTCCTGTCCTCACTGGACCGTGAGTTACTCCACAATATTACAAATGGGTCGATCTTCCTGCTCAACATGACTCACAGAGTGGGATTTTCCAGCTGCACTCACCCCTCATCCAGAAAATCCCACCCGAGGTCAACGGACTTGTGCATGATTCGCTCCCTACCCACTACAATTCCCATGGTGCGCAGGATGTGAACCTTTCCCCTGCAGAGTTACAATCCAATTGTAAAATCCTAATCACTATCCAATAACTGGAATTAATTGATTGTTTAAAGAGATTCACTTTAATGTTTTCATTTTATAGTTTGTATGTGTCCTGGTCACAAATGTTTTTGTGAATCTTTCCCAGTGTTATCCAATAGAAATCACTGACTATCCGAGAAAGACGGGTAAAGCTCCAAAGTTAGTTTTACGTTCAGCCTTGGGGCTCATCAAACTTGTGAACTAGCTAGATGGACTCAGAATTGGCTTGGCCATAGAAGACAGAGGATAGCGGTGTTTTTCTGAATGGAGGTCTGTAACTGGTATGTTCCGCAGGGATCAGTGATGGGACCTCTGTTGTTTGTAATATATATAAATGACTTGGAAGAAAACATAGTTGGTCTGATTAGCAAGTTTGTGGATGATACTAAGTTTGCTGGAGTTGTGGATAGTGATGAAGATTGTCAGAGAGTACAGCAGGATACAGATAGGCTGGACAATTGGGTGGAGAAATGGCAGATGGAATTTAATCCAGACAAATGTGAAGTGATGCATCTTGGTAGATCCAATTCAGGTGAGAGCTATAAAATAAATTCCAGAACAATCAGGAGCATAGACACACAGAGAGGTTTGGGTGTGCAGGCCCACAGATCCCTAAAAGTGTCAGCAAAGATGCAAAAGGTGGTGAAGAAAGCATATGGCATGCTTACCTTCATTGGCCAGGGCATCGAGTATCAAAGTTGGCAAATTATGTTAGTTATATTAAACGTTGGTTCACCCAGATTTGTAATATGTGTCCAATTCTGGTCACCACACAACCAGGAAGATGTGGAGGCTTTGGAGACAGAAAAGGTTTACCAGGATGTTTCCTGGTATGGAGGGTATTAGCTATGAGGAGAGATTGAATAAAGTGGGATTGTTCTCCCTGGAAAGACGGAGGCTGAGGGACGACATGAATGAGGTTTATAAAATTATGAGGGGCATAGATAAGGTGAATGTTTGGAAGCTTTTTCCCAGGACACAAATGACAATTATGAGGGGCACAAGTTCAAGGTAAGAGGGGAAAGGTTCAGTGGAGACGTGCGGGGGAAGTTTTTTTACACAGAGGACAGTATTGGCCTGGAATGCACTGCCATGGGCGTTGATTGAGGCAGATACATTTGCGACATTTAAAACTCATCTGGATTGACACATAAACATACAGGGAATAGAGAGATACAGGCAGTTGGTCTAGATAGGACGTGATTGGTGCAGGTTTGGAGGGCCGAAGGGCCTGTTCCTGTACTGTACTGTTCCTCGTTTTTTGTTCAGATAGAGTGTCAGAGCACTTAGTGTAAGCTGGAAAGCTGAAGCATACAGAATGAATCCTAATGTCAGCTCCACTTGCTGTGAGTCGCACTGAGCTCAAGGAGCAACCAGCTGAGTGGGAACTCCATTGTCACAGGGAGCGGCTTTCAGCTGAGATGTTAAACTGAGCTCTCTGCTGTCTGTTCAGGTGAAGGTAAAAGGTCATAAGACTGGAGCAGGAGAAGGTCTTTGACAGAATATTGCACACCTACATGATGTATGTGCTCTCCAAAATGGGGTTTGGGAGAGAATCTGAATCCAACTGCTCTACACAAACACCAGTAGTGCAGTTTCAGTTAATGGGTGAGAATCAGAAAGCTTTCCAATTAAATCTGTAGTCAGGTAGGGCTGCCCCTCTCTCCTGTTTGTGTGTTGTATAGAATCATTTGCTGAGTCCACCAGGAAGAATTCAAATATAAGAGCAGTGACAATCCCAGTCAGCAGAGGCTCTGTGCTTGGATGATGTTGCCATCTTTTGCTCGGATCCACTGTTGATGCACAAACATCAACATCTGCAACCAGTTCAAACAGGCCTTGGAAGCCATGGTAAATCGTGGGAAGAGTGAGGCCATGTTCTTTGGGAACTGGGTGGATCAACAATTAGTCTCCTTTACTGTCAAACCAGGCAGCCTGAGGATGCTGGAAATATGGTTTGGAGGGATCAGGGCATGCATTAGAATCTGGAGAGAGCGAGTAGCTATAATGAACCAAAACCTGGGTATATGGGAATGATGCTCCCTCTCCATTGCAGGCAAGAAGCTGGTCATCAGGTGTGAGGTACTCTCAGTATTGCTGTACATGGCACAGGTCAGACTCGTTCCCCACTCCTGTGTGTGGCAATCACGCAAGCCATTTTCTGCTGCATTTGGGGGTCAAAAATGGACCATGTTTGTAGTGATATACAAACCTCTAGATAAAGGGGAGAAAAGCATGCAAAACATTGTCCTAATCCTGATGGCCTCCTTTGTGTCTGGCTGCATGAAGCTGTGCGTAGATCCTCGGTATGCAAACATTAGGTGTCTCTACGTACTGAGGTTCTATCTGTCCTCAGTATTGTAAAGAATGGGTCTGGCCACATTGCTGCAGAATATTCCAAGTATTTAGACCGTGCCATACCACCTTCCTTCATGGAAACGTTTATGTGGAGAAACATCTTTGATGATAAACCCATCTGGCAGTGGTCAGCGTGCCTAGAGGCCCTGAAGGGAAAGGAGATGGTGGATCCTGTTGGGATGGTTCCCTGAGCAGACTGTTAAGGTCATGTGGCAGAACACCTCATCACCAGAAATTTCTAGCAAGTACCAAAACCTAACTTGGCTGGTAGTGAGAAAGGCCCTCCCGTCAGATCCTTCCTATAGGCGTGAGTCTCACCCTATCTGCATATTGCCCTTGAAGAGACTGTTGTCCACCCCCTTGTGAAATGAGCCTTTGCAAAGAAGGTGTGGAGAGAGATGAGGTGGTTTTGTCAAGATTCATCATGAGCAGCTCCGTGATGCGGGACTCTGTGCTCTACGGGCTGTTCCCAGGGATACACTCCAATATAGAACATAGAACATAGAACATAGAACATTACAGCGCAGAACAGGCCCTTCGGCCCACGATGTTGCGCCGACCAGTTACAAAAACAATGACCCACTAGCCTATACCAATCCCTTTTCGTCCATAAACCTATCCAGAGATCTCTTAAACGCCCCCAAACTAGACGCATTTACAACTGCAGCAGGCAGGGCATTCCAATCCTTCACCACCCGCTGGGTAAAGAACCTACCCCTGACATCCGTCCTGTAGCTACCCCCCCTTAATTTAAAGCCATGCCCCCTCGTGCTAGCTTTCTCCATCCGAGGAAAAAGGCTATCACTATCCACCCTATCTAAACCTCTAATCATCTTATATGTTTCAATAAGATCCCCTCTTAGCCGCCTTCTTTCCAACGAAAACAACCCTAAATCCCTCAGTCTCTCCTCATAGGACCTCCCCACCATACCAGGCACCATCCTAGTAAACCTCCTCTGCACCCTCTCCAACGCCTCCACATCCTTCTTGTAATGCGGGGACCAGAACTGCACACAGTACTCCAAGTGTGGCCGCACTAGAGTAGTGTACAGTTGCAACATTACACTGCGACTCCTAAATTCAATCCCCCTACCAATAAACGCCAAGACACCGTACGCCTTCTTAACAACCTTATCTACTTGATTCCCAACTTTCAGGGATCTATGTACACACACACCTAGATCCCTCTGTTCATCCACACTATTCAAAGTCCTCCCGTTAGCCCTATACTCGACACATCTGTTGCTCCTACCAAAGTGAATTACCTCACACTTCTCCGCATTAAATTCCATCCGCCACCTCTCGGCCCAGCTCTGCAACCTATCTAAGTCTCCCTGCAGACTATGACACCCTTCCTCACAATCTACCACACCTCCAATTTTGGTGTCATCAGCAAATTTACTAATCCACCCAACTATACCCTCATCCAGATCATTAATAAAAATTACAAACAACAGTGGCCCCAAAACAGATCCCTGAGGCACACCACTCGTAACTGTACTCCATGATGAATATTTACCATCCACCACCACCCTCTGTCTCCTATCTGATAGCCAATTCCTGATCCAACTTCCTAGATTACCCACAATCCCATACATCTGCATTTTCTGCAGAAGCCTACCATGGTGAACCTTATCGAACGCCTTACTAAAATCCATGTATACCACGTCAACTGCCTTACCCCCATCCACCTCTTTGGTCACCTTCTCAAAAAACTCAATAAGGTTAGTAAGGCACGACCTACCCGCTACAAAACCATGTTGACTATTTCTAATCAATTCATTACACTCCAAATAACTATAAATCCTATCCCTAATAATTTTTTCTAAAACCTTGCCCACAACAGAAGTAAGACTCACCGGTCTATAATTCCCGGCAAAGTCTCTGTTCCCCTTCTTAAACAATGGGACAACATTCGCTATCCTCCAATCCTCCGGGACTACACCAGAGACCAATGACGACCTGAAGATCTGAGCCAGAGGCTCTGCAATCACCTCTCTAGCCTCCCAGAGAATCCTAGGGTAGATCCCATCCGGACCAGGGGACTTATCTATTTTCAGCCCCTCAAGAATTTCCAGCACATCCTCTTTATCAACCGTAATACTGTCTATTTTACACCCCTGCAACCCAATGTCCTCCTCAGCTATATTCATGTCCCCCTGCGTGAACACCGAAGAGAAATATTGGTTCAATACTTCTCCAATCTCCTCCGGTTCCACACACAACTTCCCCCTGCTGTCTGTAACTGGCCCTAATCTTGCCCTGACCAACCTTCTGTTCTTGACATACCTATAGAACGCCTTAGGATTCTCCTTAATCCTATCAGCCAAAGTCTTCTCATGTCCTCTTTTAGCCCTTCTCAACTCACTCTTCAACTCCCTCCTAGCCAATCTAAAGCTTTCTAGTGCACTATCTGAGCCCTCCAATCTCATCCTAACATAAGCCTCCTTTTTCTTTTTAACCATCGACTCAACTCTTTTAGTGCACCACGGTTCCCTAGATCTACCAAATCCACCATGCCTGACAGGGACATACCTATCAAGGACTCGCAGTAGCTGCTCCTTGAAAAAACTCCACATTTCAGACGTTCCCAGTCCCTGTAATCCCCTAATCCAATCCATGCTTCCTAATTCACTCCTGATAGCCTCATAATCGCCCTTACCCCAGCTAAAATTGCTGACCCGAGGTTCATGCCTATCTCTTCCCATCACTAAGGTGAACGTAACCGAATTGTGGTCACTATCACCAAAATGCACACCAACTTCCAAGTCTAGCACCTGGTCTGGCTCATTTCCCAGCACCAAATCCAATATAGCCTCACCTCTAGTTGGCCTGTCTACATACTGAGACAAAAAACCTTCCTGCACGCTTTGTACAAACACTGACCCCTCTAGCGAGCTAGAACTATAGCAACTCCAATCAATATTCGTAAAGTTAAAGTCCCCCATAACAATTACCCTATTACTTTCACTCCTAACCAGGATTGTCTCCGCAATCCTTTCCTCAACCTCTCTAGAACTTTTAGGAGGTCTATAAAAGACTCCCAACAGGGTGACCTCTCCTCTCCTATTTCTAATCTCCGCCCATACTACCTCAACTGACAAGTCCTCATCAAACTTTCTCTCCGACACTGTGATACAGTCCTTGACTAGCAATGCTACCCCACCCCCCCTTCTACCTTCTTCTCTACTCCGACTAAAGCATTTGTACCCCGGAACCTGCAACATCCATTCCTGACCCTGCTCTATCCAAGTCTCAGAAATGGCCACAACATCAAAGTCCCAGGTACTGATCCACGCTGCAAGTTCATCCACTTTATTGCGAATACTCCTCGCATTAAAGTACACGCATATAATCATCAGCTGCTGCTGGAGAATCATCAACTCAGTGAAAGACACTCTTTGGTCTGCCCGAAACTTGTTGGCCTTCCAGCGCAAGAAACTGCAGACTGGCACATTCCAAAACTCAGGACAACGTGCTGAGGGACGCACTGAAGCTTGGGGCAGCTGCTGCAGAATCCCACTGGGGAAGGTCACTGTCTAAGACCTTTCAACCAAAGTAAAGTGAGGGGAGCAGAACCCCCTTGGACCGAATGAGTCACTGAATGTATACGGTAAATATTATCCTTACCACAATTGTATTCATGCAACTCAGGGTGCAACTTGATCTCTGTAGATAATCTTTCAATACCTTTGCACCATCTGCAAGGGCCATTTTGAAATGTCCATAATGTTTCTTTGTGTTGAAGCAGCTCAAAGTTTAACAGAATGTAGATAAAGAAGCTGAATAATTGCACTTTGTGTGATGGTCATTTTGAAATGTTTGGAGTGTTCTTTCAGATATTATGAATAGAGTATATTTTTGCAATCATAAAGCAAAGCCTGGCAGGATCCTGGATTGTTGTTCCCAGTCTCAGACCAACTGCTGTACTGGAAATGTACACTCAGGGGAGAATGGTCTGACCATTCTGAGGGTTTCTCACTCTGTATGAAGCTGATTTTCTGCATTGTTTAATTTGATGAAACTATCCCTCCATAATATTACACTAAACAAGCTCCAGATTTAGTTATTTCCATGTTAAAGACAGCCATTAGTGATCTTAGTGTGAGACAGAGAAATCCAAATGTCACAGGTGATTGGGGTAATTTTGGTCAGTGAGTTTTATTTTCTAGATTTTGATGACACAACCTGCTCATTCTTCAAGACAGTGAAGCAGAGAAAAATAAAGAAAGAGTTACCGTTAAAAACTTGATGTTGTCCTGTTCACTCAGCTCTTGTTCAATATTCTGAACAGTGACTGAAAGCGATGAGATTTCCTCTGTTATCTTCTCAATCCTCTCCTTCATCTCCTGACTCTTTTTCTCTTTCTCCAGTTTCAGATCTTCCAACACAATCCTCTCTTCCTCACGGAGAAACTGGTGAAGTTTTTCAAATTCAGCTTTAATCTGTTTCTCTGTCTTTATGCTTTGGTCCTTTAGAAAATATCAGTGAGATTGAAAAATCAAATGAGGATGTTTAAAAGGTTGTTCAGCCTGAGCAGTTCTGTCCATATCAGAATATTAAAGAGAAAAACTTCCCAATCCTGTTAATTTCCAATCTTGTTAATTTCCAATCCTGATAATTTGACAAAGAACAATGAAAATTACAGCACAGGAACAGGTCCTTTGGCCCTCCAAGCCTGCACCGACCGTGCTGCCCAAGTGAACTAAAACCCCCTACCCTTGCAGGGACCATATCCCTCCATTCCCATCCTATTCATGTATTTATCAAGATGCCCCTTCAAATTCCACTGCTTCCACTACCTCCCCTGGCAACGAGTTCCAGGCACTCACCACCCTCTATATAAAAAACTTGCCTCGTACACTCCTTTAAACCTTGTCCCTCGCACCTTCAACCTACGCCCGCTAGTAATTGATTCTTCGACCCTCGGAAAAAGCTGCTGACTAACCATTCTGTCCATGCCTGTCATAATGTTGTAGACTTCTATCAGGTCTCCCTGATGATCTGGAGGAGGGAACCGAGTGTAGGGTGTCGAAATTTGCTGACAACACCAAGATTGGTGGAACGGCAAATTGCGCGGAGGGTAGATAGGCTGGGCGAATGGGCCAGGAAATGGCAAATGGAATTTAATGTTGGCAAGTGCGAGGTGGTCCACTTTGGTAGGAATAATGGTAGGAAGGATTATTACTTACGTGGCGAAAAACTGCAGCAGGCGACGGTGCAGAGGGACCTCGGGGTCCTTGTGCATGAGTCGCAAAAACCCAGCCTGCAGGTGCAGCAGGTGGTCAGGAAGGCGAATGGGATGCTGGCCTTCATAGTGAGGGGGATTGAATATAAAAGTAGGGAGGTCTTGCTGCAGCTGTATAGGGCATTGGTGAGGCCGCAGCTGGAGTACTGTGTGCAGTTTTGGGCGCCGCACTTACGCAAGGATATTTTGGCCTTGGAGGGAGTGCAGAGGAGGTTTACTAGGCTGATACCGGAGTTGAGGGGGTTGAGCTATGAGGAGAGGCTGAATAAACTAGGCTTGTACTCGTTAGAGTTTAGAAGAATGAGGGGAGATCTCATTGAGACATATAAGATGATGAATGGGATGGATAGGATAGAGGTGGAGAGACTCTTCCCGCTCAGAAAGGACAGTAGGACTAGGGGGCACAGCCTCAAGATAAAGGGGAGGCGGTTTAGAACGGAGTTGAGGAGGAACTTCTTCACTCAAAGGGTGGTGAATCTCTGGAATTCTCTGCCCGTTGAAGTGGTGGAGGCTGCCTCGTTAAAAATTTTTAAGACGCGGGTTGATGAGTTTTTGATAAGCGAGGGGATTAAGGGTTATGGGGAGAGGGCGGGAATGTGGAACTGAGCCACGACAGATCAGCCATGATCTTATTGAATGGCGGGGCAGGCTCGAAGGGCTAGATGGCCTACTCCTGCTCCTATTTCTTATGTTCTCCCCTCAACCTCCGTCGCTCCAGTGAGAGCAAACCAAGTTTCTCCATAGCTAATTCTTGTAGCTAATGCTCTACATACCATCCTGGTAAATTTTTTCTGTACCCTCTCCAAAACCTTCACATCCTTCTGGTAGTGTGCCGACCAGATCTGAACACTATATTCCAAGGGCACTGCAGCCTATTGTGCTGACAGTCCGGCCTTCGCAGGGCAGGTTAACTAAGATTCTGTAAAGCTGCAACATGACTTGCCAATTTTTAAACTCAGTGCTCCGGCTGATGAAGGTAAGCATGCCGTATGCCTTCTTGACTACCTTCTCTACCTGCATTGTCACTTTCAGTGACTTGTGTACCTGCACACCCAGATCCCTGTGCCTATCAGTACTCTTACGGAATCTGCCATTTACTGTATATTTCCCGTCTGTATTGGACCTTCCAAATGCATTACCTCACATTTGTCCGGATTAAACTCCATCTGCCATCTCTCCGTCCAAGTGTCCAACCAATCTATATTTTGCTGTATCCTCTGACAGTCTCCATCGCTATCCACAATTCCACCAACCTTTGTGTCACCCACAAACTTATTAGTCAAACCAGTTATATTTTCCTCCAAATCATTTATATATATATTACAAACAGCAAAGGTCCCAACACTGATCCCTGAGGAACTCCACTTGTCACAGCCTTCCATTCAGAAACACACCCTTCCACTGCTACCCTCTGTCTTCTATGACCAAGCCAGTTGGGCTGTTTATCTGATTTATTTTATATAAAGAATATTATTCCTTAATGTAGTGACATCTAGTTAATCGATTAGATTTTTAGACAAATGATTACCAGATGGTCACTTATTCAAGAGAGGGAGCTTTAACTGGGGGCTCGAGTTGCTGATTTCTCTGTTTGCTTTAGTAGGGACTATTTTTTGATTTAAAGCCTAGGTTTTCAATTCTTTCTCAAATAAAAACACCTTTTGTATGGCCTGATGTTACTCTCAGGGTGCACCCGAAGTCAGTGTGGGTGGGAGCAGATGTGAAACTGTTCCTGTTGTTAATGTGAGATTACACTGGGTGACCAATTCAGGCCTGGCCAGAGTGTAACGCGTCTGCTAGTTGGGCTAACACTGTGCGCAGGTGTGAATGTGTCGGGCACTGGGTCCAATGAGGAACGGGCAGGAGGTTTAATTCTGAGGAGACAATTCCCTGAAGACTGGCTGGAGTTGTGGGGGAAGCTGAGTGAGGTTTATTTAACAGTTATAAATAGCTGTGTACAGTCACTCCATCAGCACCAGGAGGGCAGGGAAAGCGTGTGGGCAAGTTGGGTGGGCTACCTGCCCCCTGTTTCACCAATGCGTGCCTGGATGGACTAGTGCAGGATGTCAGTGCCAAGTGGCACATTTGGATGCTCAGGGAAAGAAAGTGCCCCACCTGACAAAGAAGGCCTGGTCGGAGGCTACCACCCAGGTCAGTGGGCACCAGGTTGTGGTGCTGTACCTAGCTGCTGTGCTGCAAAAGGTTCAATAATCTTCTGTGGTTGATAAGAGTTAGTGCAGAGATGGCATGGACCTGTGTAGAGGTGTAGTTAGGTGTTCATTCTCCTCAGTGCTCAGGGGTCTGAGTATGTGTATCAACTGCACTGAAACCTGCCCTGCTAAGGCTGGACTGTCAGCACAATAGGCTGTGGTGCTTTGCAGGCGAAGGTGTGCCAGTGTTTAATGGTCTGCCAATTGCCAATGTGAGGGAGGGGACATTGTGAATGAACCTTAAGAAAGATGGAACTCTCCCCTGTCAGGTGAAGACAAGTCACAAAGCTGCAGAGTGCCGCTGAGCCAGTGGGGGAATCCCCAATCTGCTGGTCCTCACTCGGAGTGAGAGAAATGTTCTCGAGTTGAATTTCCACCAGCCAGCTCATTCCTCCAGTCCTGGTGAGATCTGGGATGAAGGTAAGAGTGCAGGTCCCAGATGTGTGTGCCATAGGAACATGTCATGGGACCCTCATTAGAAAGTGAGCTGCCCAGCCAGAGTGGCCTCTGAAGCTCCAATACAGACAGTGCAACATCACTCCAGTGTCTCAACAGGCAGCCTTGCATGTGTAGTGACGTTGATGATGGAATTGACTGATGTGGCTTCTTTCCACAGATGAGCCAACTGCACCAGCCGCAGTCCACCCCGAACACCTCCCCCTAAGTGCCAAGGGAACATTGCTCCGGCGCCTGTGTCACACTGCACCTCAGAGCCAGGCATCAGTTCAGATACTCACATGTTGGTGGGTGTTAGGTCATCACCTTTACAGGTGGTGCACAGTGGTGAGGGTCCAGCACACCCACATGAGGAGATGGAAGAGGCAAAGTGATCCCAGGATGCCGACATTGGGAGCACTGCTGAAGACCAGGACCATGCTGAGTCCGGGGCAGATGATGAGCCTCTGAAGCTGCATATCCAGCGGGATGCGTGGGTAGAAAGGGCAGAGATCCACGAGGATCTGAATGACATGGTCTCCATCATTGAGGAATCCGTGTGGAACCTGAGCACTGTGTTAACCCTGAGCACTGAGTGCACAGCCTCCTCAATTGACAGAGTGACGACTGGAGAGACAGCTTAACGGACACCCTCAGGAATTCCAGGGGAAGTGTTTGAACCTGCAAACCAGCGCACTGACTGCGACCTCAGGAGATCACTGCCAGTGTGAGTGATGGATGAGGAACCAAGTGTCTCTGCTAAGTGCTGTCCATCACTGATGAGCAGAGAGGTCCAAATGCAATTCACGCTGCTGGATGAGCTTCCTGTTGTTTCTATGGTTCCTCAGGGTTAGGCAAGGTGAGTTACTGGTCAAATTTTTCAAAGTGTGTCCATAGGTCTAAGGGTAGTCAAATAAATGGCAGGGTCCATGGGGAGACGTGTCAGCTGTGTAAGGTGCAATATGTGGGAGTTCCTGGAGACACAGCATCTCCGGAGAGTCCACATCTGCACCAAATGTCTGGAGTTGCAGCGTTTGAGGGCCCGGGTTTGGCAACTGGAGTTGAGGCTGGAGGATTTATTTTTAGTGAGGGAAAATGAGGCACTAATGAATAGGAACCAGATTCAAGAGGGGATCCCAGAGCCAAAGAGGGGGGATGGGTGGGTTACAGTTAGGAAGGGGAAAAAGAAGAGGAGTAATGTTCCAAAGACTACCCCAGGGGTAGTCTCTCAAGATAGCAGGGGTAAGGCACCAACTGAGGTGGAAAGGGCACAAAGGGAAGAGGAAAATGCCTCAGAGGGAAGGAAGGGGGCTGGATGTGAGATAGTGGTGGGGGACAGGAGGGTTAGAGGAATTGATAGGCGGTTCTGTGGGCAAAAGCGGGACTCCAGGATGGTGGTCTGCCTCCCTGGAGCAGGGGTACAGGATGTGTCGGAGAGGGTAGAGGGAATGTTGAAGTGCCAAGGGACCCAGGCGGATGTAATTATACATGTAGGAGAGAACGACATAGGAAGGAAGAGTAGGGGGGAATTACTTACGCAGTTCAGGGAGTTGGGAGCCAGGCTGAAGTGTAGGGCCTCCAGGGTGGCGATCTCTGGGCTGTTGCCAGTGCCCAGCAATAGCAGGGATAAGAATAATGAGATCCTGCAGCTGAATGCGTGGCTGAGGGATTGGTGCAGGACTGAGGGTTTTAGTTTTGTTGACCTTTGGGAAGTCTTTGCAAAGGAAGGGCACTTGTATAAGAGGGATAGGGAACACTTAAATGGGAAGGGGACACATATTTTAGCTGGGAGGTTGGCTGGAGTGTTTAGGCAGGGTTTAAACTAGTATGGCGGTGGGGTGGGGAGGAGAGAGACAGCTCAGGCACTGGGAGTGAGTTGGAGGTCAGGGTAAGTCTAGATGATAGGAAAATCCCCCAGGAGAAGGAGGATCCGAGAGGGCCTGAGGGTCTTAGGTGCATCTGTTTTAATGCGAGGAGTGTGATGGGAAAGTCGGATGAACTTAGGGCCTTGATGTTCACGAGGAATTTAGATGTGGTGGCAGTGACAGAGACGTGGTTAAAGGAGGGGCAGGACTGGCAGCTAAATATTCCAGGGTATAAGTGTTTTAGGTGTGATAGGGGTGGGTTGAAAAGAGGAGGGGGAGTGGCACTCTTAGTTAGGGAGCAGATCACAGCGGTGCAGAGGGAGGATAACATGGAGGGGCTGGAAATTGAGTCTCTGTGGGTGGAGTTGAGGAATAGGAAGGGGGCCATTACTATGCTAGGAGTGTACTATAGGCCACCCAATAGCCCACGGGCAGTGGAAGAGGGTATACGTACGGACATTTTGGATAAGTGTAGGAAGAACAGGGTTGTTGTAGTGGGAGATTTTAATCTCCCTGGGATGGATTGGAAGGTGCCTAGAGCTGGGGGGTCTGATGGGGAGGAATTCGTAAGATGTGTATTGGAAGGATCCTTGCAACAGTATGTAGATAGCCTGACTAGAGAGGGGGCGATACTGGATTTAGTTCTGGGAAATGAGCCGGGTCAGGTGGTTGAGGTTGCAGTAGGTGAACATGTGGCTAATAGTGACCACAACTCCGTCTACTTTAGGATACGAATGGAAAAAGACGAGAGCTGTCCTAAGGGGAGGGTGCTAAATTGGGGGAAGGCTAGATACAGCCGGATTAGGCAGGAGCTTAGGGATACAGACTGGGATAGGCTGTTGGAAGGCAAGACCACGTTAGGCATGTGGGAGTCTTTCAAGGGAAAACTGCAAAGGGTGCAGGAAAGGCATGTGCCAGTTAGGAGAAAGGATGGGAAAGGTAGGATTAGGGAACCGTGGATTACTAGAGATATAGAAGACCTGGTTAGGAAGAAACGAGAGGCATATGTCAGGTCTAAGCAGCTGGGAACGGAGAGAGCGTTGGAGGAATACAGAGACAGAAGGAGGGATCTCAAACGGGGAGTTAGGAGAGCAAAGAGGGGGCATGAGATGGCTTTGGCAGGTAGGGTTAAGGAGAATCCAAAGGCGTTTTACTCCTATCTTAAGAACAAAAGGGTGGCTAGGGGTAAAATCGGTCCTCTCAGGGACAAACGTGGGGAATTGTGCTTAGAGGCAGAGGGAATGGGGGAGATCCTGAATGAATACTTTGCGTCGGTATTCACGAAGGAGAGGGGCTTGATGTCTGGTACGGTCATTGAGGGAGCAGTAGACCAATTGAAAGATCTATCGATTATGAGGGAAGAAGTGTTAGGGCTTTTAGATGGCATTAAAACCGATAAATCTCCGGGGCCCGATTGCATTTATCCTAGGCTGCTTGGAGAGGCGCGGGATGAGATTGCTGGGCCTCTGACGTGAATCTTTGTCTCTTCTTTGGACACAGGTGTGGTCCCAGAGGACTGGAAGATAGCGAACGTGGTACCGTTGTTTAAAAAGGGTAGGAGGGATAGCCCGGGTAACTATAGGCCGGTGAGCTTAACGTCAGTGGTAGGTAAGTTGATGGAGAGGACTCTTAGGGATAGGATGTATGTGCACGTTGCGATCTGATTAAGGATACGCAGCATGGCTTCGTCAAGGGGAAGGCTTGCCTTACAAATCTGGTAGAATTCTTTGAGGAGGTGACAAAAACGGTCGACAAAGGATGAGCCGTTGATGTCGTCTATATGGATTTCAGTAAGGCGTTTGACAAAGTTCCTCATGGTAGGTTGGAACAGAAGATTAAAGCTCATGGGATATGTGGTCAGGTATCTTGATGGGTAGAGAACTGGCTTGCAAAGAGGAATCAGAGTAGTAGTGGAGGGGTCTTTTTGTAGCTGGAGGTCTGTCACTAGTGGTGTGCCACAGGGCTCAGTACTGGGACCTCTTCTCTTTGTAGTGTATATAAATGATTTGGAAGAGGGGGTAGGTGGTGTGATCAGCAGATTTGCTGATGACACCAAGATGGCTGGATTGGCGGGCAGTGAGGAGCAGTGTCTGGCAATACAGCGGGATATTGATAGGCTGGTTGATTGGGCAGATACATGGCAAATGGAGTTTAATCCGGATAAATGTGAGGTGATGCATTTTGGCCGGAATAATGTAGGGGGGAGTTATATGGTAAAGGGTAAGCCTGTAAGGAGTATAGAATCGCAGCGAGACCTGGGGGTGCAAGTGCACAAGTCTTTGAAGGTGGCAGTGCAAGTGGAGAGTGTGATGAAGAAAGCCTATGGTATGTTAGCCTTTATAGGAAGGGGTATAGAATATAAGAGCTAGAGTCTAATGTTGCAGTTGTACAGAACGTTGGTTAGGCTGCATTTGGAGTACTGCGTCCAGTTCTGGTCGCCTTACTACCGGAAGGACGTGGAGACTCTGGAGAGAGTGCAGAGGAGGTTTACCAGGATGTTGCCTGGTATGGAAGGACTGGGGTATGAGGAAAGATTGAAGAAATTGGGGCTCTTTTCCCTTGAAAGATGCCGACTGAGGGCGGATCTAATAGAGGTATATAAGATTATGAAGGGTATAGATGGAGTAAACAGAGGTAAGCTATTTCCTATGATAGAGACACATAGGACAAGGGGCCATGGACTTAAGGTGAAGGGGGAGAGGTACAACACAGATATTAGAGGGAGGTTTTTCACACAGAGGGTAGTGGGGTATGGAATGCTCTGCCAAGTAAGGTGGTGGAGGCAAACACGCTAGAGTCATTTAAGAGTAACTTGGACAGGCACATGACTGGGTTGGAGATGGGTGGATATAGGAGATTGTTTTAAATAAGGGTCATTAGCAATGGGGCGTCCCTGGTAATGTAAATGGGTATGGTATGATAATGTTTTTTCTCTTTTCATTCACAGGTTTTAAGTCGGTCCACCTCGTGTCCAACGAGGGACATACACGCGATGGGTCGTACTGGGGCTGCTCTTGGTTGTTCAGGATTGGCCTAGTGCTTCATGTCGTTAGTGTGTGCCTAAACTGGACAAGATACTGGGCAAGACGACAGCTCAGTGACTATCGCTGATTGCTGTGCAGACACATGGATTTGGGCCGGTGTCTGTGGGAGTTTGCGCGTTCTCCCCGTGCTTGTGGGTTTTCTCTGGGTGCTCTGGTTTCCTCCCACACCCCAAAGATGTGCTGTTAGGCTGGTTGGCAGGAATCAATTGTCCCTAAATCAGTTTCCCTCAATCTGGATGGCCATAAAACAATAGACAGGGGTCGTAGGTGGAGAGGGGGACTGGTGGTGTTGAGATGGCGGCGCGGGCTCGTTGGGCCGAAGGGCCCGTTTCCCAGGCTGATTTTGTTCTTTGTTCTCACAGGGCATTCCGAACAAGGGCAGCAGCTTCTCCACTCTTTGCCGTGATGAAGCCACAGTTCCTGCGGAATGGCCAGCCATGGGGCTGGATTCTCCCTCCCAGCCGGACACAACTCAGGCTCCACCAGCCAGAGGACTACCACCAACGGCCACCTTGACAGCAAAGTCAGCAGGCTGCCTCCAATGTCACTGCCAGAGAGGGGAGAAGGGGAAAGTCATGGTGAGGGCTGCACTAAGACACAGCACCCAGAGGCGTCAATCTAAGGCACCTTCAGCACAATAGGGACGTGTCATGGGTGACATTATTTGTCATTTTGAAGCTTGTGTTAGGGATGGCAAATGTATACGTTCTTTTCCTGTTAATCTAAGCTAATGTAAGCGTTTTCTTTACTGTAATGGGCTGAGGTGTTTTGAACAGTCGCCAGATGCTGCATGGGCTTGTAACTGTATAGTGTTTGCAATCCTTTGGATCAGTCAAAGTATCAGAAGCGCATCTTGAGCAATCCACTGGACCTCTGCACCACCACTCTCGAGGATGCATAAGTCCCTATCCCTGGAGAGGCGTAACCTCCAATGTCATGGACCTCAGACATTATTACAGGTTGGTGCTCTGCTTGTATACTCTAACCAATGAGTAATGGTGTCTGTGGCATCCCCACCCGCCTTGGTCTCCCTGCTGAGCCCCACCACCAACTCAGCCTGTGCCTCTCAACGGTCTCTGGCTGGGATCCTGCCTGCACTCGCCTTGCCTCCTCTCCCTCCTGTTCCTCTGTTCCTCTTCAGAGGAGATCACACCAGCTGAATACATTCTCCCCATTAGAGCAGATACAGAGGGATCACTTGCTCCAATCCTCATGGAAATTTTCTTGTGATGATGCAGTCCCGAAATGCTGAAAGGGCACGCTAATAAAAACTAAAGAATTACTGAGAAACTCAGGAACAACTCTGTACTCACACAACAATGAGCTCACAATGAGAGAAAGTGTTGCTGCTCTGTGGGCCGCATACGATTTTTACACGTGCGTGGTGATGTCGGGAAATCGTACTCAATGTCGTTTCATGAAATTTTATTCTCGAACCAGGTCAGATACACATCCAAGCATAAAATTCTGGCCCATTTCCAGACTATCAATCCTTTCTTCATTTGAAAGACCCTTATCAGGTCCCCATCTACCCCCCGCCATTCCCCATAATCTTTTTCAGAGAAAAGAGCCACAGCCAGTTCAATCTTTCCAATTTAAACTCTTTTAAATTTTAAAGTTTATTTGTTAGTGTCACGAGTCAGCTTACATTAACATTGCAATGCAGTTACTCTGAAAATCCCCGAGTTGCCACACTCCGGCGCCTTTTCGGATACACTGAGGGTACATCTAGTCAGCACATCTTTCGAACTGTGGAGGAAATGGGAGCACCCAGAGGAAACCCATGCAGAAAGGATATTATTAAACTAGAAAGTGTGCAGAAAAGATTTACTAGGATGCTACCGGGACTTGATGGTTTGAGTTATAAGGAGAGGCTGGATAGACTGGGACATTTTTCTCTGGAGCGTAGGAGGCTGAGGGGTGATCTTATAGAGGTCTATAAAATAATGAGGGGCGCAGATCAGCGAGATAGTCAATATCTTTTCCCAAAGGTAGGCATAGGTTTAGGGTGAGAGGGGAGAGGTACAAAAGTGTTTAGAGGGGCAATTTTTTCACAAAGAGGGTGGTGAGTGTCTGGAAGAAGCTGCCACAGGTAGTTGTAGAGGCAGATACAACTTTATCTTTTAAAAAACATTTAGATAGTTACAAGGGTACGATGGATACAGAGGGATACGAGCCAAATGCGGGCAATTGGGATTAGCTTAGGGGTTTTAAAAAAAAAGGGCGGCATGGACAAGTTGGGCCGAAGGGCCTGTTCCATGCTGTAAATCTCTCTGAATCTATGACTCGATGACACGGGGAGAACGTGCAGACTCTGCACAGTCAGTGACCCAAACCACGAATCGAATCCAGGTCCCTCGTGCTCTGAGACAGCAGTGCTAACCTCTGTGTCACTGTGCCATCCACATAGTTCCAGGATCAACCTTGTGAATATTTTATACATCATCTCCACTCTCTCTTTATATCTATAATATGAACACAGAATCCTGCATCTTGTAATTCTGTAAGTGTATAGAATGGAATGTAAAATAAAATCAGAAATACCTGAATGTGGGTTAATGTTTTCTCGTAATCACTTTTTACAGCGCAGCATTCCTCCTTCTTGTCCTGGACTGGCTTCAGTGAGTTTCGCAGTTCTTCCTAAACAAAAACATCAGTTAATTTGTACAATTTTCAGAAATACACACCCAAAAATTAAATAACATTTGGTTAAAATTAAAATTCTCTGAGCTCTCAGGTTTTTATGAGGCTTCACTTTCTTCACGTGCAGCAGTTTGATGTAAATTTTCAGTTTGCTGTCTGTGTAAAACTGGTGTTTGGGATCAGTCACCAGATTTAGGCACCACCTGACTTTCTACTTACACTGAAATTAGGAATATCAAAGAATAATATGTTGCTCAAGGTATGAAGTTCAACCATGCTTTGATTTTTATGTTTTAAACTGATTTAAAATAGTATTCTGATTTAAACTGAAACTGATTTAAAATAGTATTAAGTCACAGGTAGATAGATTTCTGATCGATAAGGGAATTAAGGGTTATGGGGAGCAGGCGGGTAAGTGGAACTGATCCACTTCAGATCAGCCATGACCTTATTGAGTGGCGGGGCAGGCTCAAAGGGCTAGATGGCCTACTCCTGCTCCTATTTCTTATGTTCTTATGTAGTATTCAGAAATTATCTCTACTGTTAATGTGTTCATTCAACTGGTCAGCCCATTGCCTTTCTGTTTCTGCCTCTTACTAATAAACAACTCCAATGTCGACATCATAAAGTCAATAAGTGATTACCACAGAAGTTCTGTTTTTTGTAATAAAATGTTAACTTAGTGAGTTGGTCATATCTCAAAAAGTGTGACACATTCAGCAATAGTTACCATACCAGGCAGTTTGATCTATTTTGGGTTGCTTCTGAAATAGAGCAAATCAACTGGTTTTACAAGGCAGGCTTTCTTCGTGGATGCAGCTTGCTGTTGGCTGAGTTCTCAAAACATCTACAGTTGGATAAGTTGGATGCTTCTGATATCGTTTTTTCCCTTTTTGATCTTCCCATATCTGATCTAGCCTCTTAAAGTAAAGTTTATTTGTTCGTCACAAGTTGGTTTACATTAACACCTCAATGAAGTTACTGTAAAATTCCCCAAGTCGCCACACTTTGGCGCCTGTTCAGGCCAATGCTCCTAACCAGCATGTCTTTCAGACTGTGAGAGGAAACCAGATCCCCCGGAGGAAGCCCACCCAGGGAGAACATGTAAACTCCACACAGACAATGACCCAAGCCGGGAATCGAACCAGCGTCCCTGGTGCTGTGAAGCAGCAGTGCTAACCACTGTGCCACCATTCTTCAGAAGTGAAACTTAATTACTTTCATTTCGTGAGTTTACATTTTAGAATGTAAATGCAAAGTCTCCTCCTTTGAAATGTTAATACATCTTCAGACCCTTTATGTTCTATTTCACATTGTTACCAGCTTGCCCTCGGAAAGCATCTGTTTGATCTGTTGCTCATCTTATCAAAAGTACGAGCTCTAGCTACATTAACCTATCCAAACCGCCCCTGACTTTAAGCAGTCTAATAGTTTTTTAAAACATATAACCAGTCAAAAATATTCCAATTTACTGGATGTACCTGATATTTTCATGTGATCATTATTTTTCTCTAGCAGCTTGTATATTTCTTGCCTTTTGAATATCTCTGAATCTGCTCTATTATTGACAGTAGTGCCCTCACTTGACTAGGCCTCAAACTTTGCAATTTCCTCCTTAAAACTCTGTCTTTCTTCTTTGGGACATTCCAGAGAAACTACCTCTGTGACCAAAGTTTTGACCATCTGTCGTAAGATTCCCTTATCTCATAGAATCATAAAATCCCTACGATGCAGAGGGAAGCCATTTGACCCATCAGCCTGCACCGACACTCTGACAGAGCATCTTCCCCAGCCTCTATCCCCGTAACCTCACGTATTAACCCCGCTAATCCCCCTAACATATAGATCTTGGGGACACTGAGTGGCAATTTAGCATGGCCAACCAACCTAACCTGCACATCTTTGGAATGTGGGAGGAAACCGAAGCATCGGAGAAAACCCACACAGACATGGAGAGAATGCGCAAACTCCACACAGTCCCTCAAGAATTGACCCTGGTTCCCGGCAGTGCGAGGCAGCAGTGTAACCACTGTGTGCCGCCGTGCCACCCCAATTTGGGAAGCAGGAGATTTCCCAGTGCACTGGGAGATCGGGGACCTTGTATAACGGCACGCCAAGATCTCTGCAGCTGGCTTTACCAGCGAGCTCAGGCTCCATCTCCTCCCCGGTACTGGCAAGAACCGCATTCTGGCTCTTTTTTTGCACTAAGTGCCATAAGATTGCAACTGGCAGCTCGCTGAAAACAACCATCATGGTTCTCTCTCATTTCTTGCCTGTAACTTTGAATTCTTTTGTAAACTTGCATCCTGAGGAATTAAATAATAAATATTGAGAGATACTCAAACCCAAATCTATGACTGTTCCCTGTTGAGGATTCTGTTATCTGTTTCTGTGTTTTATTTTACACAGGATCTCCTCACCTTAAACTCTTCAGCAGCTTCTTCCACTGGCAGCATCTCGTGGTTTTGATGATTTTTTGAAGTCTGACAAACGAGACAGATGGGCTGATTGTCAGTTTTACAAAATAATTTCAGCTTCTCCTGGTGACGGCTGCATTCCGGCTGAATTTTATCACCTTTATCACTTTTTACAAACAGGTCCACCATGTTGGAGAGAGTGCGGTTGGGTCTCAGATCCCTGGAGGAAGTTTCCTTTCTACAGATGGGGCAGGAGGCAGTGACAGCTTTCTCCCAGTACTGGGTTATACAGGATCGACAGAAGTTGTGATCACAGTCGATTAAAACAGGATCTTTATACAGATCGTGGCAAACAGCACAGGAAAGTTCATCTTCCATCTCGACAGACTGATCACCTTGTGTCTGCTCTGAGTAAAATGGTGATCAACGTTCAGTGAAATACTTTCAGTTTCATTTCCTGACTTCAGCAGTAATATTATTATAAACCACACCCAGAAAAGGGTGTGGAAAATACGTAACAGAAATCAGATAAACCCAAGTTAGTCACAAATTGTGTTCGGGAATCTGCCACCCTGACAGGCTGGCTCTTGTAAAAATGTAGATTTTTATTACCATAATTGTCGATCTCATGTAAAAGTCAGCCTACAACATCGAGCCAAAAAATTCAAACTCTATTTCTACTTGATGACACAGGCTGACTCTCTCACTTGCTGGCCCCCCTCACCCGCTGACCCCCCTCACTCGCTGACCCCCCTCACTCGCTGACCCCCCTCACTCGCTGACCCCCCTCACTCACTGACCCCCCCTCACCCACTGACCCCCCTCACTCGCTGACCCCCCTCACTCACTGATCCCCCCTCACCCGTTGACCCCCCTCACTCGCTGACCCCCCTCACCCGCTGACCCCCCTCACTCACTGACCCCCCTCACCCACTGACCCCCCTCACTCGCTGACCCCCCTCACTCACTGACTCTCCCTCACTGACTCTCCCTCACTCGCTCTCTCTCACTCACTGACTCTCCCTCACTCACTGACTCTCCCTCACCCGCTCTCTCACTGACTCTCCCTCACTCTGACTGTCCCTCACTCGCTCTCTCACACTCACTGACTCTCTCGCTGACTCTCACTCGCTGACTCTCCCTCACTCGCTGACTCTCCCTCACTCACTTGCTCTCTCTCACTCGCTGACTCTCCCTCACTCACTGAATCTCCCTCACTCGCTGAATCTCCCTCACTCGCTGACTCTCCCTCACTTGCTGACTCTCCCTCACTTGCTCTCTCTGACTCACTGACTCTCCCTCACTCTCTGAATCTCCCTCACTCTCTGAATCTCCCTCACTCGCTGACTCTCCCTCACTTGCTCTCTCTCACTCACTGACTCTCCCTCACTCGCTGACTCTCCCTCACTCGCTGAATCTCCCTCACTCGCTGACTCTCCCTCGCTCGCTCTCTCTCTCGCTGACTCTCCCTTACTCCCTCACTTGCTCTCCCTCGCTGACTCTCCCTCACTCGCTCTCTTTCTCGCTGACTCTCCCTTTCTCCCTCACTTGCTTTCCCTCACTCGCTGAATCTCCCTCACTCACTGACTCTCCCTCGCTCACTCTCTTTCTCGTTGACTCTCCCTTTCTCCCTCACTGACTCTCCCTCACTCTCTGAATCTCCCTCACTCGCTGACCCCCCTCACTCACTGACTCTCTCTCTCACTGACCCCCCTCACTCACTGACTCTCCCTCACTCGCTGACTCTCTCTCTCACTGACTCTCCCTCACTCTCTGAATCTCCCTCACTCGCTGACTCTCCCTCACTCGCTGACACTCTCTCTCTCGCTGACTCTCTCTCTCTCGCTGACTCTCCCTTCCTCACTCACTCTCTCTCACTCACTGACTCTCTCATTTGCTGACTCTCGCCCTCTCACAATCCTTGCACTCACTGCTTCCCTATCCTGACGCTCCCAATCATGGCTTCCTTTCCAAACCCCTCCACTCTGAGCGAGGGTGAAGTGGAAGATGGGCAATAGGGAGTAAATGGGTGAAAGGAAAACAAGCTGGAGAGTCAGGCAGGGAAGCAGCGACTGGGACAGAATCTCAGGGAACGGAACAGGCTGCTCCAAAATGGCACCAATCAGGTCACCCAGGCTCCGTCACCCCGGCCCATAAACCACGGGAAAATGAAAGACTCAAAGGGCATTTTCATACCCTGTTAGTGCATGGTTTTTAACCCCTTAAAGATATTACTCAGACACCTGCCCCAGAGAGAAAATCACACTGTTCAGGGCTCTTTATTCCAAAATGGGAGAACAGAGTTTGAACATTTTGTGACTTGGGCTGCCCACCTCAGGAGTGAAAATCAGGCCTAAAGGCCCCAGTGGTTTGCAGAGTGGATCCAAATCACTAAACTGACCCTAATCTGATCAGAAATTGTAATTCTCACTCAGTGCTCTACTGTCCAATTAATTAATGTTCCCCAGGCCTCCCCATTCAACTTTTTAATTTGATTTGATTTATTATTGTCACCTGTGTTAGCATACAGTGAAAAGTGTTGTTTCTTGTGCGCTATACAGACAAAGCATACTGTTGATAGAGAAGGAAATGAGAGAGTGCAGAATGTAGTGTTACAGTCACAGCTAGGATGTAGAGAAAGATCAACTTAATGTGAGGTAGGTCCATTCAAAAGTCGGCAAGGAAGAAGCTGTTGAGTCGGCTGGTACGTGACTTCAGACTTTTGTATCTTTTCCCCGACAGAAGAAGGTGGAAGGGAGAATGTCCACGGTGCGTGGAGTCCTTAGTTATGCTGGCTGCTTTGCCAAGGCAGCGGGAAGTGTAGACAGAGTCAATGGATGGGAGGCTGGTTTGCGTGACAGTTTGGGCTACATTCACGATCTTGTGTAGATCCTTGCAATCTTGGGCAGAGCAGGAGCCATACCAAGCTGTGATACAACCAGAAAGAATGCTTTCTATGGTGCATCTGTAAAAGTTGGTGAGAGTCGTAGCTGACACGTCAAATTTCCTTGATCTTCTGAGAAAGTAGAGGTGTGGGTGAGCTTTCTTAGCTATAGTTTTGGCATGGGGAGACCAGATGAGGAGATGCTGACATTGGACTGGGGTAAACACAGTAAGAAGTCTGACAACACCAGATTTAAGTCCAACCTTAAATCTGATAGAGGGACTATCAAATAAATTGGTTGGACTTAAACCTGGTGTTGTCAGACTTCTTACTATGGGGAGACCAGGACAGGTTGTTGGTGATCTGGACACCTAAAACTTGAAGCTCTCGATCCTTTCTACTTCGTCCCTGTTGATGTAGACAGGGGCATGTTTTCCTTTACGCTTCCTGAAGTCGATGACAATCTCCTTCATTTTGTTGACTTTGAGGGAGAGATTATTGTTGCCACACCAGTTCACCAGATTCTCTTATTCCTGTACTCTGTCACGTCATTGTTTGAGATCCGACCCACTACGGTGGTGCTGTCAGCAAACTTGATAATCGAATTAGGGGGGAATTTGGTCGCATAGTCATAGGTGTTTAAGGAGTATAGTCGGGGGCTGAGAACACAGCCTTGTGGGGCACTGGTGTTAAGAATGATCATGGAGGAAGTGTTATTGCCTGTCCTTACTGATTGTGGTCTGTGAGTTCGGAAGTTCAGGATCCAGTCGCAGAGGGAGGTGCCGAGGCCCAGGCCATGGAGTTTGGAGATGAGTTTCATGGGAATCAGTGTTGAAGGCTGAACTGTAGTCGATAAATAGGAGTCTGACATAGGTGTCCTTGTTATCTAGGTGTTCCAGGGTTGAGTGCAGGGCCAGGGAAATGGTGTCTGCTGTGGGCCTGTTGCAGCGGTGGGCAAACTGTAGTGGATCCAGGTAGTCTGGAAGGCTGGAATTGATTCGTGCCATGGCTATGGTTGGCTTCATGACACAAGTTTAATGCAATCACCAGCAATACCTGACTGTGGGGAGGGACTGGAGTCACTTGTGATCCTCTATCCCTCAGCAGCCCGATGAGGAACATATCCAGCCTGTGCAGCTCAATTCAATTCATGTCGTTGCTCATTTCCCCGTGGTCTTTCTATCAAAGTGGACGGACTTGACAAGCAGTGTCAGCTCCGACCATCAGGCAAGGGCCATCTGCCATTATCACAGTGACCCAAGCTGTCAGCTAGGAACTCCCAGAATTCCCCGAGAGGATGAGGGGTGACTCAATGGGAGACTCGAGGGTATTTACCACCTCATTGGCAATGGACTCTAAATCCCCGCTTCCTCCACTGAGGATCCCCCCCTCCTCTGGGTTGACACAGTGATTTTCCATCAATAACTACCCCTCCCCCCCCCCCATCATCACCTAGTGTGTGGGGCCTTCCCCGCCTCCCCTCCCAGTGACCCAGTGTGTGGGGCCATCCCCTCCCCCACCCAGTGACCGGGGTCTTCCCCTTTCTCACCCAGTGACCCAGTGTGTGGGGCCATCCCCTCCCTCACCCAGTGACCCAGTGTGTGGGGCCTTCCCCTCCCCCACCCGGTGGCCCAGTATCTGGGGCCTTCCCTTCCCCCACCCAGTGACCAGTATGCCCCCCTCCCCCACTCAGTGACCAATGTGTAGAGCCCTTCCCTCTCCCACCCCACTTGTCAAACTAGTTTAACAGAGAGTCAATCTGGAGGGTTTAAACTAGTTTGGCAAGGGTGTGGGACCCAAAGCAGTCGGGAGACTGAAGGTTCAGGGCAGCACAGAAGTTAAAGAGAGCACATTAAACAGCCAAGGCAGTGTCAGTAATCCTAGTACCAGACAGATCAGGCAAAAGCAAGACAGAGAGCAGGGGAAGTCCAGATTGAATCTGCAAGAGGCCTGACTGGCTCGGCAGATGTACTCAGGGCATGGATGGGTACATGGGACAGATATTATAGCTATTACTGAAACATGACTAAGGGAGGGATAGGACTGGCAGCTCAATGTTCCAGGGTACAGATGCTATGGGAAAGATAGAACAGAGGAGGGGGAGTTGCGTGCTTGATAATGGAAATTATCACAGAGAGGGAATATATCCGAGGGTTCACCCATTGAGTCTATATGGGTGGAACTGAGAAATAAGAAGGGGAAAATCATTTTGATAGGGTTTTACTATAGTCCCCCTAAATATCTTTAAGGGGTTAAAAACCATGCACTAACAGGGTATGAAAATGCCCTTTGAGTCTTTCATTTTCCCGTGGTTTATGGGCCGGGGTGACGGAGCCTGGGTGACCTGATTGGTGCCATTTTGGAGCAGCCTGTTCCGTTCCCTGAGATTCTGTCCCAGTCGCTGCTTCCCTGCCTGACTCTCCAGCTTGTTTTCCTTTCACCCATTTACTCCCTATTGCCCATCTTCCACTCAGCCCTCGCTCAGAGTGGAGGGGTTTGGAAAGGAAGCCATGATTGGGAGGGTCAGGATCAACATTGATCACCATTTTACTCAGAGCACAGAACAAGGTGATCAGTCTGTCGAGATGGAAGATGAACTTTCCTGTGCTGTTTGCCACGATCTGTATAAAGATTCTGTTTTAATGGACTGTGATTGCAGCTTCTGTCGATCGTGTATAACCCAGTACTGGGAGAAAGCTAACACAATCTTTTGTCCCATCTGTAGAAAGCAGGCTTCCTCCAGAGATCTGAGACCCGACTGCATGCTCGCTAACATTGTTGAAACATTTGTAAAAAGTGATAAAGGTGATAAAATGCAGCTGGAATGAAACCGTCACAAAGCGAAACTGAGATTATTAAAACTGACAATCAACCCATCTGTGTCATTGTCAGATTTCAAAAAAATCATCAAAACCACGAGATGCTGCCAGTGGAAGAAGCTGCTGAAGAGTTTAAGGTGAGGAGATCCTGTGTAAAATAAAACACAGAAACAGATAACAGAATCCTCAACAGGGAACAGTCATAGATTTGGGTTTCAGTGTCTCTCAATATTTATTATTTAATCACGCAGTCTTTAGATGAACTGTCATTGGTATTGCTGCTTCAGAACCAGAAACAGAGGGTGAAACAGCTTCACTTTAGTCTAAAGACGACATTAATAGAAGTTGATCAACAACAACGTGTGTTACACTGTTAATATAATAAAACATCCTGGGGCCCTTCCTGAGATATAAAGTAAAATTAGACACCAAATCACATAAGGAGATATTAGGACAGATGGTCAAAAGCTTCATCAAAGGCACTGCCCCCCCTGTCCTGAAAACCTGGGGGCCTCAATGGCTTCCAATGATTCTGACGAGGCCATCACATCTTGTCCCTCATCTACTGCAAGTCTTTGAAGACAAGTGAGCCCAGATGATTGTGTCCCGGGTTCACTGTTATTAAACTCAGAGCGCAAACCCATTTTTTCACCTCTATCATGATCTAACTATATCTTAGCAGTGTGCCTCAAGGATCAGTACAGGGGCCACTGTTATTTGTCGTTATATTAATGATTTGGATAAGAATATAGGAGACATGGTTAGCAGGTTTCCAGATGACACCAAGATTGGTGGCATAGTGGACAGTGAAGGAAGTTATCTCAGATTACAAGAGATCTTGATCAATTGGGCCAATGGGCTGAGGAATGGCAGGTGGAGTTTAATTTAGATAAATGCAAGGTGATGCATTTTGGTAGATCGAATTAATGATAGGGCGTTGGGGAGAATTACAGAGTTCTAGGAGTACATGTTTGTAGCTCCTTGAAAGTGGAGTCACAGGTGGACAGAGTGCTGAGGAAGGCATTCAGCATGCTTAGTTTCATTGGTCAGAATATTGAACACAGGAGTTGGGACGTCTTGTTGAAGTTGTACAAGACATTGGTAAGGACACATTTGGAATACTGTGAAAGTTCTGGTCAGCCTATTATGGAAAGGATATTATTAAACGAGAAGAGTGCAGAAAAGATTTACTAGGATGCTACCAGGACTTGATGGTTTGAGTTATAAGGAGAGGCTGGATAGATTGGGATTTTTTTCTCTGGAGCGTAGGAGGCTTAGAGGTGATCTTATAGAGGTCTATAAAATAATGAGGGGCACAGGTCAGCTAGATAGTCAATATCTTTTCCCTAAGATAGGGGAATCTAAAATTAATGGGCATAGGCTTAAGGCAAGAGGGGAGAGATACAAAAGTGTCCAGAGGGGCAATTTTTTCACACAGGGGTGGTGAGTGTCTGGAACAAGCTGTCAGAGATAGTAGTAGAGACAGATACAGTTTTGTCTTTTAAAAAGCATTTAGACAGTTACGTGGGTAAGATGGGTATAGAGCGATGTGGGCAATTGGGAGTAGCTTCGGGGTTTAAAAAAAGGATGGCATGGACAGGTTGGGCTGAAGGGCCTGTTTCCATGCTATAAACCTCAATGACTCTATGATTCTATTACCAGCTTGCCATGCTGATTGACTGGCATGATGAGCTGGTAAATTTGACCCCTGTATATCAGAAGCTTCTAACCTATGCAAGTGTAGCTGTTTTGAGAACTCAGCCAACAGCAGGAATAGCTGTCTTAGCTCTTGTCTGTAATGAAAGCCTGCCCTGAAAAACTGGTTGTTTTGTTCTATTTCAGAAGCAACCAAAAGTCGATATAACAGCCTGGTGGAGTAACTATTGCTGAATTATTTTATAGTTTTAAATCTCTATAAGATGCTGTGGAGGTTTGGGGAGAAATAGTTTTTATATATAATTTTTTTATAAATAGAGAAATGTATAATCGGGGAATGTATAATAGGGGACAAAGAAATGGCCGAATACATATTTTCATTCTGTCCTCACAAAGGATACAAATCAGATATCAGAAATGTTGGAGAATGCAAGATTTAGTGAAATTGAAGAACTGAGGGAGATCAATATTAATAGAGAAATGGTGCTGGGAAAATTGATGGGATTGAAGGCGGATAAATCCCCAGGGCCGAATAATCTACATCCCAGTGTTTTAAGGAAGTGGCTCTAGAAATAGTGGATGCATTGGTGGTTATCTTCCAGGATTATATCGACTCTGGAACAGTCCCTGCAGATTGGAGGGTAGCTAATGTCACTCCAATATTCAAAAAGGGAGGCAGAGAGGAAACTGGGACTTTTAGACCAATAAGCTTGACATTGTTAGTGCGGAAAATTCTTGAATCCATTATCAAGGACTTTATAGCAGAGTATTTAGAAAGCAGTGGCAACAGCTGTAATCACAGAGTCAGCATGGATTTATGGAGGGGAAATCATACTTGACAAATCTGTTGGAATTCTTTGAAGATGTAACCAGTAGAGTTGACAAGAGGGAGCCAGTCGATGTAGTATATTTGGACTTTCAGAAACGGTTTGACGAAGTCCTGCATAAGAGATTATCATGCAAGATTAAAGCGCATGGGACTGGGGGAAGTGTAGTGAGCTGGATAGAAACCCGGTTAGCAGAGAGGAAACAAAGAGTAGGAATTAATGTGTGCTTTTCAAATTGACAGGCAGTAACGAATGGGGTGCCACAGGGATCGGTGCTGGGACCCCAGCTATTCACAATATATATTAATGATTTGGCTGAAGGAACAAAATGTAACATCTCAAATTTTGCAGATGATACCAAGTTGGATGGGAGGGTGAACTGTGACGAGAATGTGGAGATCCTTCAGAATGACCTGAATAAGTTGGGTGAGTGGACTAATCAATGGCAGATGCAGTATAATTTGGATAAGTGTGAGGTTGTTCACTTTGGAAGCAAAAACAAGAAGGCAGATTACTACCTGAATGGCTGTAAATTGGGAGAGGGGAGTGTGCCGCAGGTCCTGGGTGTCCTTGTACACCAGTCGCTGAAGGCAAGCATGCAGGGGCAGCAAGCAGTAAAGAAGGCAAATGGTATGTTGGTCTTCATTGCGAGAGGTTTCGAGTACAGGAGCAGGGGTGTGTTGTTGCAATTATACAGGGCCTTGGTGAGGCTACGCCTAGAGTATCGTGTGCAGCTTTGGTCTCCTTTTCTGAGGAAGGATGTTCTTGCTCTCGAGGGAGAGCAGCAAAGGTTTACCAAGCTGATTCCGGGGATGGCGGGACTGATGTATGAGGAGAGATTGACTAGGTTAGGATTGTTTTCACTGGAATTCAGACGAATGAGGGAGGAATCTCATAGAGATTTATAAAATTCTAACAGGACTAGACAGGGTATCTCCAGGGTGGATATTCCCAATGGTGGGGGAGAGCAGAACCAGGGGGTCACAGTCTGAGGATTCGGGGGGATTCAGGAAGTGAGGAGACATTTCTTCTCCAAAGAGTGGTGAGCCTGTGGAATTCATTACCACAGGAAGTAGTTGATGCCAAAACATTGAATGTGTTCAAAAGATGGCTGGATATAACACTTAGGGCGAATGGGATCAAAGGTTATGGGGAGAAAGCAGGATTAGGCTATTGAGTTGGATGATCAGCCATGATCTTAATGAATGGTGGAGCAGGCTCGAAGGGCCAAATGGCCTCTTCCTGCTCCTGTCTTCAATGTAAAGGGTAAAGTTCATGATACAGTATTTAGCCATTGTTTTAGTTCAGTGTACTTCTAGTTGACTTTATTGATTTTTATTTGATTGTTTAATAAACATTTAAAATCATCACAAAAAACCGGGACATCATTCTCTTTCCTCACATTATGTCAAGTTGCAAAAATTCATTTTGAGGATTTGTTCTAAATTTCTCTTCTGGGATTTGGAATAAACCTCCATTGACGATCAGCTGTGCTCTCAACAGGTGAGATATTTTAGAAGATTGTGAGGGATTTGAAACAAGGATGAGAATGTTAAAATCAAGGTATTGTTTGGTCAGGAGCCAATGTCGCTCAGTGAGCACAGAGATGATGGGAGAATGGGACTGGCTGTGAGTGAGGAGAGGGTCAGCAGAGTTCTGGATAACTTGTAGTTTATGAAGGGTCGAATGTGGGAGAACAGCCAGAGTTCTCCAATCTCATCTGTAGCTGAGATTCTCCAGTCCTGCTGCTATGACTGGAGATTTGGCTGAGTGCCAAACTGTCCATTCTTACTGGCAACAGTGGCACGGCGAACAACATTGGAGAATTCAAGCCTATGACTGTGTGGGGTTTGCATATTGTCCCTGTGTTGCGTGGATTTCCTCCAGGTGATCCATTTTCTTTCCACAGTCCAAAGATATGCACTATAAGTGGATTGGCCACGTTAAATTGCGCTTTTGTGTCCAAAGATCTGTAAATTCTGTGCATTAGCCATGGTAAATGTGAATATTATGGGGATAGGGCTGGTATTGTAGAGTCATAGAATCATACAGTGTAGAAAAGGCTCTTCGGCCCATCGAGCCTGCACCAACAATAACTACCAATAATGCCTTGCTAATCCCATTTTCCTGAACTTGTCCCATACCCTTGACTGTTATGGTATTTCAAGTATCTATCCAAATATTTCTTAAAGGTTGTAATGTTTCCAGCCTCCGCTACCTTCCCAGGTAGTGTGTTCCAGATTCCCACCACCTTTTGAGTGAAAAAGATTTTTCTCAAATCCCCCTGAATCTCCTGCCCTTTACCTTGTGCCCCCTCGTAATTGCCCCCTCAACCAAGGGGAGTAGCTGTTCCCTACTCTGTCCATACCCCTCATAATCTTAGACACCACAATCATGCCCCCCTTAACCTTCTCTGTTCTAAAGAAAACAATCCAAGCCCATCTGATCTCTATAGCTCAAATGCTCCATCCCAGGCAGCATCCTGGTGAATCTTCTCTGTGCCCCCTTAGTGCTGTCACGTCCTTCCTATAGTGAGGTGACTAGGGTGGGCCTGGGTAAGATTCGCTTTCGGAGAGTTGGTGCAAACCTAATGGGGGCAAATGATCTCCTTTTGCACTGCACGGATTCTCTGGATTTGATGGAATGCTCCCTGAATTTGGCAGAGTGCCATCCGCTCGTGGAAATGGTGGATTTTCACAATATATGTTAAGGCACTTTGGAAAAAAAAATTCTCCAGTGGAGTCACACCACATCCATGGATGGCGGCCTCTGATTCATGCTGAGCACATTACTCATGGGGAGCTCCATTTAAATCCAATCCAGCATTCACCAACCACTTCCTCTGGGTCCATGGATACTCATGGCTGCAAAGAAGTCTGCCTCCAGGTTCTCAGAAGCCTCCCTCACCAGACTGCTGGATGCAGTGAAGGGGCAGCATGACATCCTTTACCCTCATACAGGGAGGTTAGGCACTAGGGTTCAATCACTGCCAGCTCAAGGGAGAACCCCACTCGCTTTCCCCGCACACATCTACATTTCCCATGCAGATCATCTGCTCATCACCTTTCATGTCCTGGCATGCTCCTGCTTACTCTCTCTATATCTGGTTTCAGGCAGGACAAGTTGGCTCACAACAATAGCTACAGATTTCAGATGGGTGGAGGGATGCCTGGGTTGAAATCCCTCTCTGAAATCAAGACGAGAAATTGTGCAGAGTATTTCTCAAGATGGGCACAGTAAGACGTCGCACAGCACCAGGTGAAAGTCCAACAGGTCTATTTGGTAGCAGGAGGTTTTGGAGCGCTGTCCCTTCAGCAGGTGAGTCCACCTGATGAAGGGGCAGCGCTCTGAAAGCTGGTGCTACCAAATAAACTTGTTGGACTTTCACCTGGTGTTGTGAGACTTCTTACTGTGTCCACCCCAATCCAACACTGGATTGTCCACATCATCTCTCAAGATGATATACATCTCCCATTATGTCCCATTGCCTCCACTGTGCAAATTAAATAGGAAGAAAATAAAATAAGACCTATATTAGTCTGGGATCTCTCAAAATTTTAATTTTGATTAAAATTGTAATTTTAATAGAATGATATTCCATTTTTTGGGTGTTTATTTCTGAAAATTATACAAATTAACTGATGTTTTTGTTCAGGAGTAACTATGAACCTCATTGAACCCAGTCCAGGATAAGAAGAAGGAACGTAAGATTGTAAAAAAGTGATTACGAGAAAACATTAACCACATTCGGGTTCTTCTGATCTTATTTTGTTCTACATTCTGTACACGCTGTAGAATTGTATTGTACAGAATTCTGGTCTCATATTATTGGTATAAAGTGAGAGTGGAGATGGATAACAAAATAATCACAAGGTTGACTCCAGAACTAAGGTTAAAATAGGAAAGATTGAACCGGCTGTGGCTCTTTTCTCTGGAAAAGAGAAGTTTGAGGGGGTGACCTGATAGGGGTCTTTCAAATGAAGAAAGGATTTGATAGTCCAGACATTGGGCAGAATTTTATGTTCGGAGGTTTGGGTGCGTGTCCAACTCAGCCCAGGATAAGTTTCATCAAATGACACTGAATGTGCTTCATAGAGCTTGATCGCGCACACGGTAATCGGATGTGGCTCGCTGACAATTAAAGGGCCAATTAATGCCATGAACAAGCCAATGCGCTGCGATTTTACACAGCCAGTGCAATTTTCAGCTCCTCGCATGGGTAAAACAAGTGGGTGCTGGTCACAATTTTCATATTTCCCTTCATCCAAGTGTGAGATAAAAGGCCCCAGGATCAGCAACATTTTCTCTGCTCATCGCTGTGAGTAGAGTTCACCCTGAGTTTCTCAGGAATTCTTCAGCTTTTCCAGCTTGCCTTTCAACATTTCAGGACTGTATCGTCCCTTGGAGATTTTCCTGAGGATTAAAGCACAGCAATTCCTCATTTGCAAGGCATTGGTCCTTTGTATCTGATCTAATAGGAGGAATGTATTCACCTGGTCCGATCTCCTCTGAAGGGGAACAGAGGGAGAGGAGGCAAGGTAAGGATTCCAGCCAGAGACTATTAAGAGGCATGAGCTTAGTTGGTGCTGGGCCAGCAGGGAGACCAAGGCGGGAGGGAATGCCACAGACACCATTACTCATTGGTTAGAGTATACAGGCAGAGCACTAACCTGCTGATGATGTTTGAGGTCCAGTTCTGCAAGAGGCTACAGGGACACAGTGACAGCAAAATGCGAGCTGATAGCTCCCAAATTCGCCTCCAACTGCATTGGGGATGTGGAGGGAATGGACGTATCGATGCTTTAAAAGTCACAGTTGTCCGAAAACTCTCAGCCTCCAGTTCATCTCAGGGCTCAGTATTGGTCTGAGGTGTTTGTCAATTCGCTCACACAGCTGTGTCAATCTTGTGATCGATGCCATCTTCAGACAGGCATTCACCCATTACCAGACAGATGAGGTTGGCCATGCAGAGAGAGCACAAGGGTTTACAGTGATGTCTGGGATCCCTGTCATGCAAGGTGTTATAGATTCCATCAGGGCACCAACAGGAGAATCGGGAGCTTTCATCAACAGGAAAGGATACCACTCGATAATTGTGCAGATTGTCTGTGACCACAGGACACAGGTTCTCCAGAGTTATCCAGGGAATTCACACGATACATACATCTCCTGGCAATCCCAGGGCCCAAAGCTGTTTATGGCTCCTGCAAGATTGGATGGATGGCTCCTAGGTGACAGGGCTATCCGTTGAAGAGGAGGCTGATGGTTTCACTCTGTCACCCAAGAATTGAGGCAAAAAGGAGAAATATAACAGGAGTCATACATCCATAAGAGTGGTGATGGAGAGGTCCACCCACTGCTGAAGATGTGCTTCCGATACCTGGATCGATCTGTGGAATCATTGCAATATCTTCTGGAGCGTGTCTCCCTCATAGTGGGCATGGGTTACATGCTGTACAATCTAGCTCTGACAAAGGGGGCCCAGTGGAGCCTGAGGAGAATGAGACAGGACCACAGCAAGGATGACTCCACTGAAAGATCAGAGGAAAAGCCTGGGGATGTGCTGGCTGAGGATGTTGAGGCAGACGAACATTCAGGGGACAGGAACACCAATGATGTTGTGATCCAACGAGGCACCCAAGGCATCTGTGCTCAAAGTTAAAGTTTATATTTTAAAATTTATTTCAAGTCACAAGTAGGCATACATTCACGCTGTAATGAGGTTATCTTGCAACAATCATTAAATGAAACCCAACCCAGATGCCAGCATCACACAACAGCACACAACTTGTGTACCATCTGACCACTATTTAAAACATCCAACCAATCCAGCCCATTAAAGCAATGTTTATGTTACTTCACGTGAACGGAAAAACAACAGACTAATTTTCCACATCTGGGAATTTTCCACATGTTGAACACCCTTAGAGGAGGCACAGAGACAACAGGCAGCTCATTCACCAGAATCGATGCACTGGTCACGCTCGAACAGCTGCGATGGGCAGGCCATCTTCACTTTCTGATAAGAAGGGCCTGTAATGTTTCCCATATCTGTGGCACACACATCTGGGGGCCTGCAGTCTTACCATCATCCCAGACCCTCGTCTCACTAGCTGGCCGATGGAAATCCAACTCCAGAGCATCACTTCCGCTCCGAGTGAGGACCAGCAGATTGGGGATTCCCCCACCGGCTCAGCGACACTCTGCAGCTTTGTGACTTGTTTTTCCCTGACTGGGAATGTTCCATCTTCCTTAAGGTCCATTCACAATTCCCCCTCCCTCACAGGGGGAGCCATTTCACTGTGGCACACCTCCCCCTCCAATTCATTGTGGCCTATTGTGCTGACAGTGCAGCCTTGGCAGGGCAGGCTTCAGTGCCAGTTGGCATACATTCAGGGTGCCCAGGGGAATGACCAGCCGACTGTACCTCTCTGCACAGGTCCCGCCATCGCTACACTTTTCCTTGCCGATCACAGGAGACCAATGAACCTTTTGCAGCACCAAAGCCAGACATGTTGCACAATGTCATGCCCGCTGACCTGGACGGCAACCTCCAACCAGGCCTCCTTAGTCAGGTGGAGTGGCCTTCTCTTGCCATCCCTGGTCATCAGAACATGTCACCTGGCACTGATTTGTATTAGGCACTCATTGGTGAAAGGGGGGAGCAGAGAGTTCACCTTACTTGATCACCTGCCTCCCATGTACTCCTGATGAGGGACAAAGACTGTACACAAGACTGCTTATAATTATTCAATAAACCTCACTCAGCATCCCCCACAACTCCTGGCAGCCTTCAGGGAGGTGCCTTCTCAGAATTTAAATCCCCTGCCAGGTCCTCATTGGACCCAGATGTTTGATGCATTCACACTCCATGCAGCATTAGCCCAACCAGTAGACGTGTTACATACTGGACTGGCCCTAATTGGCCCCCCTGTGTAATATCGCATTAGCAGTATGATCTCAGGCTGAAGCAGGTTTCACATCTGCTCCCATCCGTACTGACTTGGGCATTGCCCTGAGGGTAAAATTCAGGTAAAATACGGAAGATATTTCTACTTGGGGACTTTAAATCCAAGATAGTCCCAACTAAATCAAACTGAGAATCAGCAATAAAAATAGAAAATACTGGATAAATTCCAGCAGGTCTGGCAGTATCTGTAGAGAGAGAAACAGAATTGCGAGTCCATATGACTCTTCTTTGGAAATCAGCAACTCGATCTCCTCTTAGAGTTCCCTCTCCTGCATAAATTATCACTGAGTAATTTATCAACTACAAATTCTAATTAACGAGATGTCACTGTGTTAGAAAATAATGTTCAGATACACATCCCCAAATCATCAGGACTGGGAATAAACTGGATTGGGATTTTTCTCTATAATATTCTTATGTGAGCAGAACTGTTCAGGCAAAACAACCTCTTAAAAATCCTCAATCTCACTGATATTTTCCAAAGGACCAAAGTGTAAAGACAGAGAAATAGATTAAAGCTGAATTTGAAAAACTTCACCAGCTTCCCCGTGAGGAAGAGAGGATTGTGTTGGAAGATCTGAAACTGCAGAAAGAGGAAAAGAGTCAGGGGATGAAGGAGAGGATTGAGAAGATAACCGAGGAAATCTCATCACTTTCAGTCACTGTTCAGAATATTGAACAAGAGCTGAGTGAACAGGACAATATCAAGTTTTTAACGGTAACTGTTTCTTTATGTTTCTCTGCTTCACCGTCTTGAAGAATGAGCAGGTTGTGTCATCAAAATCTAGAATATAAAACTCACTGACCAAAATTACCCCAATCACCTGTGACATTTGGATTTCTCTGTCTCACACTAAGATCACTAATGGCTGTCTTTAACATGGAAATAACTAAATCTGGAGCTTGTTTAGTGTAATATTATAGAGGGATAGTTTCATCAAATTAAACAATTTGTGAGAAACGATTGGGAGGCTGGTTTGCGTGATGGATTGGGCTACATTCAGAGCACCCTCCGTGCTCTCATCCCACGTACTCCCTGCGTTGGAGATCTCTGCTGCCTCTCAAAGATACACAAGGCAAACACTCCCGGCCGTCCCATTGTATTGGGTAATGGGACTCTGTGCGAGAGCCTCTCCGGCTACGTCGAGGGCATCCTGTATTGTACAAAGAACCCCCAGCTTTTGTCGCGACACTACAGACTTCCTACAGAAACTCAGCACATGTGGAGCAGTTGAACCAGGACCAGTCCTCGTTACAATTGATGTCTCGGTGCTCTATCCCAGCATCCCCCACGACGCTGTTCCTTCGTCAGGTGAGTGGGGAGTTCTGATCAGAAACAGGGCATATAAAGGAACACACAGTTTACAGAATACTGATTAGAATGCGAGTCTTTACAGCTAACCTGCTATTCAAGTCTTAAAGGTGCAGACAATGTGAGTGAAGGTAGCATTAAGCATAGATTAAAGAGATGTGTATTGTCTCCAGACAGGACAGTAAGTGAGATGTTGCAACTTCAGGCAAGTCGTTGGGGGGTTACAGATAGTATGACATGAACCCAAGATCTCGGTTGAGGCCGTCCTCATGTGTGCAGAACTTGGCTATCAGTCTTTGCTCAGCGACTCTGCGCTGTCGTGTGTCACGAAGGTCGCCTTGGAGAACATTTACCCGAAGATCAGAGGCCGAACGCCCGTGACTGCTGAAGTGTTCGCCAACAGGAAGGGAACAGTCTTGCCTGGTGATTGTCGAGCAGTGTTCATTCATTCATTGTCGTCGCATCTGCATGGTCTCCCCAGTGTACCATGCTTCGGGACATCCTTTCCTGCAGCGTATTAGGTAGACAACTTTGGCCGAGTTGCAAGAGTATGTGCCGTGTACCTGGTGGATGATGTTCTCACGTGAAATGATGTCATCCATGTCGATGATCCAGCAAGTCTTGTAGAGGTTGCTGTGACAGGGTTGTGTGGTATTGTGGTCACTGTTCTCCTGAAGGCTGAGTAGTTTGCTGCGAACAATGGTCTGTTTGAGGTTGTGCAGTTGTTTGAAGGCAAGAAGTGGGGGTGTGGGGATGGCCCTGGCAAGATGTTCATCTTCATCAATGATATGTTGAAGACTCCGGAGCAGATGTCTTGGCTTCTCTGCTCCGGGGAAGTACTGGACGTCAAAGGGCACTCTGTCCACCGTGTCCCTTGTTTGTCTTCTGAGGAGGTTGGTGCGGATTTTTGCTGTGGCGCGTTGGAACTGTCGATCGATGAGTCGAGCACCATGTCCTGTTCTTATGAGGGCATCTTTCAGTGTCTGGAAGTGTCTGTTGCGATCTTCCTCATCTGAGCAGATCCTGTGTATACAGAGGGCTTGTCCATAGGGGATGGCTTCTTTAACATGTTTAGGGTGGAAGCTGCAGAAGTGGAGCATCGTGAGGTTATCCGTGGACTTGCGGTACAGTGAGGTGCTGAGGTGACCGTCCTTGATGGAGATGCGTTTGTCCAAAATTGTAACTGATTCCGGAGAGTAGTCCATGGTGAGTCAGATGGTGGGATGGAACTTGTTGATGTCATCATATAGTTATTTCAGTGATTGTTCATCATGAGTCCAAAGGAAGAAAATGTCATTGATGTATCCAGTTTATAGCATTGGTTGAAGGTCCTGTGCGGTGAAGAAGTCTTGTTCGAGCCTGTGCATGAAGATGTTGGCATATTGACGTGAGAATTTGGTCCCCATGGCTGTTCTGTGTGTCTGGATGAAGAACTGGTTCTTCAAGGTGAAGACATTGTGGTCCAGGATGAAGCAGATGAGTTGTAAAATTGCATCTGGAAACTGGCAGTTGTTGGCGTTGAGTACTGAGGCAGTTGCAGTAATGCCATCGTCATGGGGGATGCTGGTACAGAAACACCGAGACATCCACTGTGACAAGGAGTACCCCTGGTTCAACTGCTCCATGTGCGCTGAGTTTTTGCAGCAGGCGACGGTGCAGAGGGACCTCGGGGTCCTTGTGCATGAGTCGCAAAAACCCAGCTTGCAGGTGCAGCAGGTGGTCAGGAAGGCGAATGGGATGCTGGCCTTCATAGCGAGGGGGATTGAATATAAAAGTAGGGAGGTCTTGCTGCAGCTGTATAGGGCATTGGTGAGGCCGCAGCTGGAGTACTGTGTGCAGTTTTGGGCGCCGCACCTGCGCAAGGATATTTTGGCCCTGGAGGGAGTGCAGAGGAGGTTTACTAGGCTGATACCGGAGTTGAGGGGATTGAGCTATGAGGAGAGGCTGAATAAACTAGGCTTGTACTCGTTAGAGTTTAGAAGAATGAGGGGAGATCTCATTGAGACGTATAAGATGATGAATGGGATGGATAGGATAGAGGTGGAGAGACTCTTCCCGCTCAAAAAAGACAGTAGGACTAGGGGGCACAGCCTCAAGATAAAGGGGAGGCGGTTTAGAACGGAGTTGAGGAGGAACTTCTTCACTCAAAGGGTGGTGAATCTCTGGAATTCTCTGCCCGTTGAAGTGGTGGAGGCTGCCTCGCTAAATATTTTTAAGAAGCGGGTTGATGGGTTCTTGATAAGAGAGGGGATTAAGGGTTATGGGGAGAGGGCGGGAAAGTGGAACTGAGCCACAACAGATCAGCCATGATCTTATTGAATGGTGGAGCAGGCTCGAAGGGCTAGATGGCCTACTCCTGCTCCTATTTCTTATGTTCTTATGTTCTAAGTCCGTAGTGTCGCAACAAAAGCTGGGGGTTCTTTGTACAATACAGGATGCCCTCGATGTAGCCGGAGAGGTTCTCGCACAGGGTCCCATTACGCAATACAATGGGACGGTCAGGAGTGTTTGCCTTGTGTATCTTTGGGAGGCAGCAGAGATCTCCAACGCAGGGAGTACATGGGATGAGAGCACGGAGGGTGCTTTGAATGTAGCCCAATCCATCAATGGTGAATTTAGCCCGATCCATCTCGCAAACCAGCCTCCCATCCATTGACCCTGTCTACATTTCCTGCTACCTTGGCAAAGCAGCCAGCATAACTCAGGGTCCTAGGCACCCCAGGCATTCTCTCTTTCACCTTCTTCCATTGGAAAAATGATACAAAGTCTGAGGTCACGGACCAACCGACTCAAGAACAGCTTCTTTCCTGCTGCCATCAGACTTTTGAATCGACCTATCCTGCATTAAGTTGATCTTTCTCTAGCTATGACGGTAACACTACATTCTGCACCCTCTCCTTTCCTTCTCTCGGAACGGTATGCTTTGTCTGTATGGTGTGCAAGAAACAATACTTTTCACCTTATGCTAATACATGTGACAATAATAAATCAAATCAAATCCTTGACCCCCCCCCCTTTAAGGGCCCAAGATGCCAGACCAGGATGTCAGTGCCAAAGTGCCACTATGCCAATGCACCATTGCCAAGACTTGTAGTCTGAGTGGGGATTTAATGGAGGGTCTGACGGAGCTGAGGGGGGGTGTGAGGGTGGAAGAGGTCTGATTTGGGATTTATGGGGGAGGGGGTTCTGTGGGGGAAGGCCGAATGGGGGGGGTCACCCTCATGCCAGCATAGTGTGGAGGTGTGAGGTGACCCGTTATTTGTATACTGGAAGGAGGGGGATGGTGGTACTCCCCTGGTCAGTGGGTGGAGGTAGAGGGGGGGATATTACCATTTCATTCTTTGTGGGAAGCAGGGTCTGTCTCAAACCGTGGAGATCATCGGCACTGTTTAGAATCGGCACCCCGAGCTCCAAACAGCAGAGCTGGCTGGCAGGTCTCTCTGGATGGGCTTTTTATTTATTCATTCCTGGGACATGGGCGTCGCTGGCTGGCCAGCATTTATTGTCCATCCTTAGTTGCCCTTGGAGGGCAGTTGAGAGTCAACCAAATTGCTTTGACTCTGGAGTCACATGTAGGCCGGACCAGGTAAGGACGGCAGATTTCCTTCCCCAGAGGATCACGTGGGTTGCATCATTCAGATGGGTGAATCCCACCTGACAGACAGTGTCAGCACCAGCAGGGAAGACCTCCATTTCCCCGCAGGAGTGGCACGTAATCCCTTTTCGGGTGAATTGCGGACTGGGTGTGGGTGAAAACAGTAAAATGTTTCACTGTCCAACAGCTCACTAACAGATGTCCCTCACAGGTGGAAAATCCCTTTTCCAGGTCTGCTGGGACTCTGCTCACATCGGTTCCCGGTCACAAGTGACTGTTTGTTTCCTGCAGAAGGACTTCACTGAAACTGATGTCAGTGGCTGCAGCTTCCAGATAAAAGTCCTTGTCGGGGTCCACAGCTCCCAGAGCTGGGCCAGTCTGCAAGTCCATTTTCAGTTTAATGAAAGCCTTTTCACATTTGTCATCTCAGTCCCAATACTCCCTGTTCCACTAGAGAGGCGACTGCCTTTTCCAGCTCTTTCTCCACGATCTTAGGGAAAGTGTGTTGTTTTTATAGTTGGCACTTGTGGCCTCCCTGACTTCACCCCCCAGTCAATCATGTCTCTGAACAGTGGAGACGTTGACATTTCCCACGCCCAAGTTGCTTTAATGTGGAGATGCCGGCGTTGGACTGGGGTAAACACAGTCAGCAGTCTCACAGGTTAAAGTCCAACAGGTTTATTTGGGAGCACAAGCCACGAGCTTTCGGAGCACAAACCCTTCATCAGGTGAGTGGGAATTGTGTTCACAAACAGGACAGATACAGACACAAATTGAATTTATAAGATAATGGTTGGAATGCGAGTCTTTACAGGTCATCAAGTTTTAAAGGTACAGACAATGTGAGTGGAGAGAGGGTTAAGCTCAGGTTAAAGAGATGTGTACTGTCTCCAGACAGGACAGTAAGTGAGATTTTACAAACCCAGGCGAGTGGTGGGAGTTACAGACAGTGTGATATGAACCTAAGATCCCGGTTGAGGCCGACCACCCTCTCTCTCTCCAAACAAGGAAATGTTAATGGAGCAGTTAGAACCTGTGCGCTGGGATTATTGAAATGTGGATGATCTCTGATTAGCGCCCGGCTGCCCTGCGGCTCTCTCTCTCTCACTGTCTATTTCTACATACCACTGATTCAGTCCCGGAGTCCCGTCTCTCTCTCTGTAACGGGGTTTCCTCAGCCTCACTGCAGGGTGTGGTGTCCGGGTAAAACCTTCCCCCCGGGCAGTGTCTTCCCCTTTCCCCTGTGCGCTGTTTAAACTCTTCCCCGGGGGATGAATTTCTAATTCTGGATCATTGCTGATTTTCACCGGGAAACGGCAGCAATTCCCCGACAATCCGGAGAGATTTGATCCCTGTCCCTACACAACCTCAAACAGACCATTGTTCGCAGCAAACTACCCAGCCTTCAGGAGAACAGTGACCACAATACCACACAACCCTGTCACAGCAACCTCTGCAAGACATGCCGGATCATCGACATGGATACCATCATCACACGTGAGAATACGTCTCAATGAGATCTCCCCTCATTCTTCTAAACTCTAACGAGTACAAGCCTAGTTTATTCAGCCTCTCCTCATAGCTCAACCCCCTCAACTCCGGTATCAGCCTAGTAAACCTCCTCTGCACTCCCTCCAAGACCCCTGCCTGAGGGAGGGCCGGAGGATCCACTCGATATAATCCAGTCACTCGTCACCAAGTCGGACACACTGGAGGCTGGGACGGGCGAGGTCGATGAGGCTGAGCCCACCCGGACACGGGCTGATATCCCCCAGGACCTGCTCGACCTGATCGAGGAATCGATTAAAAAGACCCCACACACTGGGTCACTGGGTGGGGGAGGGGAAGACCCCACACACTGGGTCACTGGGTGGGGGAGGGGAAGGCCCCACTCACTGGGTCACTGGGTGGGGGAGGGGAAGGCCCCACACACTGGGTCACTGGGTGGGGGAGGGGAAGGCCCCACACACTGGGTCACTGGGTGGGGGAGGGGAAGGCCCCACACACTGGGTCACTGGGTGGGGGAGGGGAAGGCCCCACACACTGGGTCACTGGGTGGGGGTGGGGAAGGGTGTAACACCCTTCACCCCCACACTAAAGAGGAAGGGAGAGCTCTCTTCTCTCTGGATCTGTCCAGTGATGATGCTGACAGAGGTTTGTGGGAGAATCTGTCGAAGGACAGCACAGAGGGTGCTGAGTGACTGAGTGCCTAATCCAGCTCCTGTCCATGGTTCCGGAGTGTCTGATTGAGGGTAAATCCCCTCTCTGCCATTCCACTCTGCCCGGAGGGGTTTCCTGTACGGGCTCTTGCACAGCTTCCACTCCCTCGATCTCATCGCCCATCCAGACACTCTGTGAGGTTGTGTCCTGTTGTCCGGAGGAGGCAGAGTCTCCCAGTGGGATGCTGTCCATGTGGGATCCTCCTTCTGTCCATCGGGGATTTGGGGTGAAGGGTGTTACACACGGCAGTCCCGTGCAATGGAGAGTGAAATCAATTCACTGATTCCCAGGCTGCCTGTAATTTCTGTAACCTGGAGGAGTCTGTGTTTAATATTTCTATCGAGTGTGAGAGATTCCAGCTCCTCTTCCATTATCTGAAGGGGCTGCTGCTCAATTTCTGGCTGCACTTCAGCCCCACTCTCCTGATCTTTGAGCAGACGGTGCTGAGGAGAGCGGGCAGAGGATCTCCTTATTGGTCTGTTCCTGGGCCTGGTAAAGGTGACCATTAACAGGTCCAGGCAGTGAGCAGTCAATGGGATCATTTGGTGTAACTGCCTGCCTCTCTTCCACAGCTACACCTGGGTGTCCCTCAAGGATGAGGTGCACACCTACCCACTGGTACACTTGAGGCCTTCCATGACCACAGAGCGGGGGTGGAGGTGGGGGTGTGGAGGGGAGGGGGGGAATGGGGGGGAGATGGAGGGGGATGTGGTGTGGAGGGGTTGTGAGGGTGGTGGAGGCAATGTGGAGGAGTGGTGATTCAGTGCAACATCAGCCTTGTAAAGTAACCGTAATTTGAATTTTAAAGTTTCAAAATTTTAAACTTTCTTAAAGTTCAAATGTTAAGTTTTGGCTCTTTGCTCCAGTGGGTTATTCCTGCCCCGTTCAAATGGGACACTTCATTGTTTAGATTTCTCAAAAGAGGAATAAATAGATACAGACTGAAACTGTCACTGTTGGGTTCGGAGGCACATGCTTTTAATGTGTAATTCTGTAAATAAATGCAGATAAAAGTGTGTAAAGATTGGCTCCAGTTCTATCCTCTTTGGAGGAGAGCGACAGTGAATCCTCCACACAAGAAGCTTTGGTTGGACAGAGTCTCACCCGGAATCACTGATTGGTTCAAAGGGGATGTTTCATTTTGATATTATTTACCTAGCCTACATTTCCATTCCATTCCCAATCTTTTATCGCTGTTCTGTCTTTCTACTGTCACTGAGCCTGGACTGATTTTAGAATAAACTCAGACAAAATGGTTTGAAATGTTAAGATTGATCGAAAACTCTGAATCTTTAATTTAAACACAATTCCAAGTTATTTCCAAATCTGGGTGCACAATCTTAAACTAAAATTAATAAACTCAATCTGTCACATTTTACTGTGTTATAAACTCAAAGTGTCAATTTTTATTTGCTATTACCAGGCCAGGATTCTAATAAATACAAACATGAGCATTGCTGAATAAAGAGACATGCTGTCAAAACTTTAAAAATCTTTACTTAGACTGGTGGAAGGTGCGAAGTGATGTTCCACATGGATGAAGGCTGGGACGACAGTTGTTAATAATTTGAATCAATGATGAGGAGTTAGGAAGCTGAAAATCAGAATTTGAGGATGAAATTTGAATTGGAAATGCAGTTAATAGAGAGGAAAGAATCATCTGAGAATCATCTGAGACATTGTCCTGAATTATGCAGCCAGAGACTGTTCTGTTTGGTTCACCGTCACTTCCTCCTTTGATCGATTTGCTGCTGTTTGTTGTCAGAAGGAGAAATGAAAATATTGAACCAAGGAAACTGCAGCTGTGGTTCCAGCAACAACCAGTATTCTGCTGTGTCTGAGAAACATTCCCATCTAATTTGCAATAGAAACCAGAGGGATAATCGACAATGTACCATTTCTCTGCCAGGTAAAAGCAATCGATTTTACTGAGCCCGTGTGGGTGAGATTTAACTGGCTTGATACGATATTGACCCCATCGCTCCCTTTCACTTTAATTTTGTTGCTCAATACCCCTGCGCCTAACTTCCTCTACAGAGAGCAAAAAAACCCCACGAAGCGGAAAAGAAGAAAACTCAAAAATTCACAGCAAATCAGTCACTCACCACCAGCCACCAGCACTTTCCAAATCCACTGCTCCGAAGAACAATCAGCTGGAGGTCTGTGACTAGTGGTGTGCTGCAGGGCTCAGTACTGGGACCTTCGCTATTTGTAATAAGAACATAAGAAATAGGAGCAGGAGTAGGCCATCTAGCCCTTCGAGCCTGCCCCGCCATTCAATAAGATCACGGCTGATCTGTCGTGGCTCAGTTCCACTTTCCCGCCTTCTCCCCATAACCCTTAATCCCCTTGCCTATCAAAAACCTATCCACCCAAGTCTTAAATATATTTAGCGAGGCAGCCTCCACCACTTCAACGGGCAGAGAATTCCAGAGATTCACCACCTTTTGAGTGAAGAAGTTCCTCCTCAACTCCGTTCTAAACCGCCCCCCCTTTATCTTGAGGCTGTGCCCCCTAGTCCTACTGTCCTTTCTGAGCGGGAAGAGTCTCTCCACCTCTATCCTATCCATCCCATTCATCATCTTATATGTCTCAATGAGATCTCCCCTCATTCTTCTAAACTCTAACAAGTACAAGCCTAGTTTATTCAGCCTCTCCTCATAGTTCAACCCCCTCAACTCTGGTATCAGCCTAGTAAACCTCCTCTGCACTCCCTCCAAGGCCAAAATATCCTTGCATAAGTGCGACGACCAAAACTGCACACAGTACTCCAGCTGCGGCCTCACCAGTGCCCTATACAGTTGCAGCAAAACCTCCCTACTTTTATATTACGTTTCTACCTAAAATATTGGATATATTCAATGCATCAACTGCATTGTTTCCATCTGTACAATTGGTTAACTCTGCACAAAAACTCCATTCAATTTGATTTTATTTATTATTATTAATAATCATTTATTATTATTTATTATGGGCATATGGCCTCCTTCTCCACTATAGGGATTCGATGAGCGGTTTGTTTCACCAACTTCGCGGAAATTCGGGAGTAACCCCTTGGTCAGACGGAGGTTAGAATGTGGAAATTTATTTATGAGTCACAAGTAGGCTTACATTGATACTGCAATGAAGTTACAGTGAAAATCCCCTAGTTGCCACACTCCACGCCTGTTTGGTACACTGAGGGAGAATTTAGCATGACCAATGCACCTAACCAGCGCATCTTTCGGACTGTGGAGGAAACTGGAGCACCCGGAGAAAATCCACGCAGACACAGGGGAGAACGTGCGGACTCCGCACATACAGTGACCCAAGCTGGGAATCGAACCTGTGTCCCTGGCGCTGTGAGGTAGCAGTGCTGACCACGCTGCCCTATCTATCCAATCAGATTCCTTCATAATCCTGAAGACCTTAGTGACTGGTATTGATGCATTTGAAGGGAAGCTGAATAGGTACAAGTGAGAATGTAATGGAAGAATACTTTGATGGAGTTAAATACCAAAAGATGGAGGATGGGCTCGTGGGAAGCACAAACCCTCGCACGGACCTATCGGACCAAATGGCCTGTTTCAGTGCTACAAATACAATGCAACTATGAAAGCCGTTAGCCATTTATTATTAGTAGTGGTCTTATTGTATATTTTACTTCATATATTCCCAGTCTTTTCTGCTGTTTACACTGCTCATCACAATCAGCAAGTCCAGCCATCTTCGTGTCATCTGCAAACTTGCTGATCACACCAGTTACTCCCTCTTCCAAGTCATTTATGTATATAACTGGTGTGATCAGCAAGTTTGCAGATGACAGGAAGATGGCTGGACTTGCTGATAGTGATGAGCAGTGTCAAGCAATACAGCAGGATATAGATAAGCTGGTATATTGGGCAGAGAAATGACAGATGGAATTTAATCCAGATAAATGCGAGGTGATGCTTTTTGGAAGAAATAATGTAGGGGGGAGTTATATGATAAATGGCAGGACTATTAAGAGTATAGAAACGCAAAGGGACCGAGGTATGCAAGTTCACAAGTCCTTGAAGGTGGCAGTACAGGGGGAGAAGGTGGCCAAGAAGGTTGATGGTTTATGCTTGCCTTTATAGGAAGGGGTATAGAGTATAAAAGCTGGTGTCTAATGTTGCAGTTGTATATAACGTTGGTTAGACCACATTTGGAGTACTGTGTCCAGTTCTGGTCGCCTTACTACCGGATGGACGTGCAGACCCTGGAGAGGGTGCAGAGGAGGTTTACCAGGATGCTGCCTGGCATGGAAGGACTGAGCTATGAGGAGAGATTGGGCAAATTGGGGCTGTTCTCCTTAGAAAGGTGGAGAATGAGGGGAGATCTAATAGAGATGTATAAGATTATGAAGGGTATAGATAGAGTGAAGAGTGGTCAGCTTTTTCCCAGTTTGGATATGAAAATTACGAGGGGCCATGGGCTTAGGGTGAGAGGGGCGACGTATAATTCGGATGTTAGAGGGAGGTTTTTCACACAGAGGGTTGTGGGGGCCTGGAATGCACTGCCAAGTAGGGTGGTGGAGGCAGGCACGCTAGAGTTGTTTAAAGCTTACTTAGATAGGCACATGAGCGGTCTACAGATGGAGGGATATAAAAGATTGTTCTAAATAAGGATCAAGAGCCTTAGGCCATTCCTGGGAATCAGTTGATTCCTATGGACCGTCCAACATATTTTATGGCTCACTTGTCTTAACGTTTGAGCTTCTGAGAATTCCGCAAATGTCTGTCTAAGTTGTACATGTTGATTGATGTCTTTCTTTTAATCCACAGGTGATTCGGTCCGCCTTGTTGTCCAACAAGAGACATACACGCGGTGGGTCGTGCGAGGGCTGCTCTTGGATGTTGTTTTGAGAGTAGCCTAGTGCTTCACGTCGTTAGTGTACGCTTAAACTGGACCAGATGCTGGGCAACACGACAGCTCAGTGACTATCACTGTTTGCTGTGCAGACACATGGATTTGGGCCAGTGTCTGTGGGAATTTGCACATTCTCCCTGTGCTTGCGTGCGTTTTCTCCGGGTGCTCTGGTTTCCTCCCATACCCCAAAAACGTGCTCTTAGGCTGATTGGTGTTAACAAATTGTCCCTAAATTAGGCGTCCCTCAATCTGGTTATGGTTCCTTTATTGTGGAGTCCAATAGGCAGAGACAAAGGTCAGAGGTAGAAGAGGGCACTCACAATGTGAAAATGGCGGCGTGGGCTTGTTGGGCCGAAGGGCCTGTTTCCTGTGCTGTGTTGTTCTTTGTTGAACTTCCTGACGGTCAGATATATTTTACAGTCGAGTCTATAAGAGACTGAGAGGAAAGAGCAATGGAGAAAATCATTACTGAGTCAGGATCCCAGTGTCTTTCCTGACACTGATGCTCGGCTCCCTGCTGGATGGATTTTTTTACCCTGATCTATTTCTGGCTTAAATATAGGAATAACATTCATTGGCCACAGGATCTCTGGCAGAATTTGAGTGTTAAATTTTTTTTTACAATCACTTTTCTGTATTTTTATGTGATTCCCACCCAACCACAAGTTTTATCCAGTCTTTGATTATTTTATCAAATTTCGAACTGTACTGACCTGAAATGGTCTGATGAATTTATTCAATTATTATTCAATAGTTCAATTCCTCTCCTCATGAATCTTTCTCCCATCTCTAGTCTCCCAATCCTTATTCACTGGTTCATTCTGCTCCAACTGTCCCACGACACACACAACTTCTTTCTAACTGAGCTCAGAGCTGTGCTCCACTTGTCCATTTGTCAGTTTGCCCCTCTCTAGTCAGAATTCTAGTAAAGCCGAGTTGAGTTAGCCTCTACTTTCTACTTTTATTGCAGCAAAACATTTCATAAGTCACACATACAGGCAGAGTCAACATGGTTTTATTGGTCTTTAATGCAAGGCGATGGAGTATAAAAAACCCATTTAGAATTGGTCTGGTTTCTTCCATTCTCTCCACTGGTGGAAAGGAATAGGGGCTCTAATATATGGAATAGATACAAGAAATTCATTTAAAAATTACTTTTCAGTAAAACCTACAGCAAGCTGCATTTTCTAAGAGTGAAAGCTGACTGAGCAGATACATGGTGAACTCCCTTCACATCAATGTGACATTGCTAATAAAGATTACACACATCTACAAGTCACTGTCCTTAGGGTCGTCACAATGTCAACTCTCACTAAAATACAATGTTAGCTGGGAGAAATAAAACCACAATCAGGTAAAGGAACACGAGTCCCCAAGTCTTATTGTCTCATTGGACATGATATGTTGACCAAACAGTTTGACCAACATGACCATAACACAGCCCGAGTTTTTCAAAAATAAATTCAGAAAAACAGAAATTGGATGGTCAACTTAATTATAATAGGAGGGTTTTCTCACCTGATATGGGGTAATGAGTTGGGTGGTCTATTATTTAGAGAATGATCATCTTCCACATCACCTTTTAATTATACAACACCAAAAACTCATTGTAAATATCTCCACAAAATTTGAATGATCAGATTTGTTAGGGGAGAGTGTGATAGCGATCAGCTCCCTTTGAGATCCATCCTAACAAGTCTCACACTCTCGGGGATCAGGGAAAAATTACTTTGATATTCGATGGATGTCCAATTCCTCTTTTAGAATCTAATATTTGTATTAAGTAAGAGTTTACATTTGGGATTCTCTGATAGATATTAGAATTAACTATCTATTCGGAATATTATTTAAGTGTTGCAATTTACATTCTCTGTATAATCACTCTGTTACAGGCTTCTTCATAATATTAAATTTATCTGTTTACTTAAAATTTAAACTGTCTCATTTAATCTTTTGTATCAAACACTCCTCGATCCCACCTCCTATTCCCTTTGGGAGAAAATAATTTCTGAGGAGTTCTCCTCCGGATCCTTACAATATCCGGGAAATTACAATCGAGCTAAGAATGCAGTTGGATTTTAGGCTATTGGGTGGAAGGTAACATTCTGGACTGACTTTCTTCCTTTGGGTGTAGAGATAGCTCGACACTGTGGACCCAAATTACACATCCTGGAGTTTGCTTCCCTCTGAAGTTGAGAAAGTGAGTTTAACAATGAGCCGGATCTGACTGGCTTCCTGTAAAAGTTACGATTGTAAAAACACCACAGGAGTTCCAGGATTCAGACCCAGTGACAGTGAAGGAACAGCGATATATTTCCATGTTACCTCAATGTTCCATGTTACCACCATGAGATAAACTCCGCACACAGGACTACACCCCAACTGGTTTACATTAATCACTGTACAGAAAATACAGAAACAATTACATGGTCAAAAAGTGATTGGACATCAAGAGGGTAAATAATACATTGCCTTACAGACACACACTGCATACTTCTCTTCCCAAAGGTCTGAAGTCTGAATCTGCTGTCAATCTCTCTGCTCCTGTTAATATTGAGGGTGGTTGTAGAAGCGAATGCAGCCTCTGCCTAATGTGATATTGGGGTGGGACTGGAACCTGACTTCCATTCCCATTGCAGTTCAGTGAGAAACTACATCAGCCGACACATCCCAACCTGCTCAACAGACTTACCTTCGTTCAATGTCTTGATGGTGTGTGGGTAGAACAACGATTAACAGTTATCAGTGATATTGGCAGCTCCCAGGAAACTTTGAGAATTCCTTGATGATGAGGGAGTGAGGGAATCCACTGTCTCACTGGCAATGGTCTCAAAATCATCCCCAGAGCCACCAAGTCACCACACTCCATGTCATCAACCCTTGTGACCCACCGACTCACCACATAGAGTGAGCGAGTTGATTGGACTCTCCCAGCAGCCTTGCTTCAAAGAACAAAGAAAATTACAGCACAGGGACAGGCCCTTCGCCCCTCCAAGCCTGCACCGACCACGCTGCCCGACTGAACAAAAACCCCTACTCTTCCGGGGACCATATCCCTCTATTCCCATCCTATTCATGCAGTTGTCAACACGCTCCTTAAAAGTCACAACTGTATCCGTTTCCATTACCTCCCCCAGCATTGAGTTCCAGACACCCATTACCCTCTGTGTAAAAAATCTGCCTCGTATGTCTCCTTTAAAACTTGCCCCTTGCACCTTAAGCCTGTGCCCCCTAGTAATTGATTCTTCACCCTGGGAAAATGTTTCTGACTATCCACTCTGTCCCTGCCTCTCATAATCTTGTAGACTTCTATCCGGTCACCCCCCAACCTCTGTCGTTCCAGTGAAAACAAACTAAGTTTCTTCAACCTCTCCTCATAGCTAATGCCCTCCATACCAGGCAACATTCAGGTAAATCTTTTCTGTATTCTCTCGAAAGCCTCCACATCCTTCTGATACTGTGGCGACCAGAATTGAACATGATATTCCAAGTGTAGCCTAACTAAAGTCCTATAAAGCTGCAACGTGGCTTGCCAATTTTGAAACTTAATACCCCGGCCGATGAAGGCAAGCATGCCGTATGCCTTCTTGACTACCTTCTCCATCTGCATTGCCACTTTCAGTGACCTGTGTATCTGTACACCCAGATCCCTCTGCCTATCAATACTCTTAAGGGTTCTGCCAAGTCCTCATCGACCCTTTCTGGTACCTCTTCAAACAACTCCAGCAAATTAGTTAAATGGATGTCAACACAGTGGCACTGCTGCCTCACAGCGTCAGTGACCCAGGGTCAATTCTGGCCTTGGGTGACTGTGTGGAGTTTGAATATTCTCTCTGTGTCAGCGTAGGTTTCCTCCGGGTGCTCCTGTTTCCTCCCATCTGCTTAGAAGTAGTTCTAATAAATAAGTGTTGAAGCAGATACTAAAATCTGTCGACAGTCTGCCTTAGAACCAAATTCCAGACCCAAAGTCCAAACCCAAGAACCCAACCTCAGAACATGGTGACAGCTCAGAACAGGGGGTGTCAATGGCAAAGCCAGCATTTGTTGCCCATCCCTAATATCTACACAGACTAATGGAGCCATTCACTGACACAAACTGTAATGCACCCTTCACTAGTTATTGTCAGTTAGTAAACCAGTTACAGAATCAGCTTCCCGGAAAGAAACAACGGTGTTCCAGCACCACCAGGTGGCCAAAGTCAGTAATGCAGGAAAAATAAATCTGTGGAGTCCCGATCTCAGGCAGCAGGAGGCAGTGTTGCTCCATGTAAAATAGGATGTTTATGTTAAAAGTGTTTTTATTGATTTACCCTAATAAACATCAATACAAAGAAAACCTTGGAGAAATATAATCAGATAGGACTGACTAAAATCCTGACATCGCCTTTCAGGCAGGAAATGAAGTTGTGTGAACGAATTGAATATTGAAATCAATTTGAGGTCCTGAATAACATAAAGATTCTGAGAAATTACTGGGTGAAAAATAAATCCATAGACAGTTTGTGGTTTTAGATTTACTATTTTGTTGACAAGTAATGTTGTTGCATCATGTAAACTGTATTTATACAAACAATTTCATCTGTTATAATGAAACCAAAATTCTGCTGATGGTGGAAATCGTCTGAAAAAGATTCATATTCCACTCGAGATGTTAACTCTGTTTTTCTCTCTCCACAGACGGGACCGGCTGAGCATTTTTCCAGCACTTTTGGTATTAATTTGATCTGCGGGTGAATTGAACAAGGAAACATGTTGTTGCAGTATCACCGGAAGCCATTAGGTGGAGCTGCTGCATGGATTTTAAAAATCGAATTTGATTGCTGCAATACCATTCTGAGCCAGAGGGAGGTGGTGTTGCTCTGTCTGATTTCACTTTCATTCTCACATTCTAACTATCCACCAATCCCCCAGTTATTAATCCAGGAGGACTTTCTTACCTTCTCTGTACTCGGAAAACAGGCCCAGATGTTTGAATTCACCTCCTGACACACAGCAAGATCCCAAACTGGGGAATTTCACTCTCCCAACCTGGGCTTTTTTTGAACATTGTCCAGACTGGCAGTGTGGAATTTCCCGATAGGGACTCGGTGTGTGACAGGAACATGGAATAGGGAAGGCCAGGCTCATGTTTATTTTCCCTCCTTTCTTTCTGATCTAATTCTCTTTCAGTTGTGAAGAAAGGTGCTGCTGAACTGTCTGATCAGCCGAGTGTTTCAGCATTTTGTGTTTTTGGGATTGCTGCCAGTACCAGGTATCCCAGAAAGAAATCCCACAACACCAGCTTAAAGTCCAAACAGGTTTATTTGTAGCAAAAGCCACAAGCTTTCGGGACAGCCTATCCCATCATCAGGTGGCTGGGAGTTCTGATCATAAACAGGACACAAAGACACAAACTCAATTTACATGCACAATGATTGGACTGTGAGTCTTTACAGCTAATCAATTCTTAAAGGTACAGACAATGTGAGTGGAGACAGCTTTAAGCACAGGTTAAAGAGATGTGCATTGTTTCCAGACAGCAACATGAGTGAGATTTTGCAAGTCAAGGCAAGTTGTGGGGGTTACAGATAGTGTGACATGAACCCAAGATCCCGGTTGAGGCCGTTCTCATGTGTGTGGAACTTGGCTATCAGTTTCTGCTCAGCAGCTCTGCATCGTTGTGTGTTGTGTAGGCCACCTTGGAGAATGCTTACCCGAAGATCGGAGGCCGAATGCCCATGACCGCTGAAGTGTTCCCCAACAGGAAGAGAACAGTCTTGCCTGGTGATTGTCGAGCTGTGTTCATTCATCCGTTGTTGTAATGTCTGCTTGGTCTCCCCAATGTACCAAGCCTCGGGACATCCTTCCCCAACCTCATCTATCAGATCTCTGGCAAGATTCTCACTCTTCATCCACCCTTTGACTGAGGCCCCAGTGGTCTTAGTTAACCCTTCAGTTACCTGATTCAATGTTTTTATGAGTCCATCACCCTGTAGGTCTGTGGCAGTGAGTGCATTCTTGGTTCCATAGCCTCCAACTGTCATCCCTTTCCGTGGCAACCCAGGAGGAATAGCCATTCAGTTCAGACAGTTGTACTGAATTAAATACCAAGTTTTCACTCCCAAACAATCCCCCAATATCGCCCAGTACATCTCATATCTGTGATTCAGGAGCAATTCTGTAAGTATTGTTGGTTACCCCTAGAGACACCATTGTCACATCATGTAATAAAGTTTTAGCTTTCCCAGTCCTAACTAACCCATCAGGGGGAGGCTCGACCATGTTTGGACATTGGGGAGGTTTTTGATATCCACAAGTATTAAGCTGGTAATACCTAATATCTCTACAATCAAGTCTTAGCTATTACTTGTTGACATAATTCTTGACAATGTTGGCCAGGTTCTGTGACATTGAATAAATATCTCCACAAATCCAGTATTTGAATCATATTATATCCTTTGGATAACTAAATTACCCTCTGAGTCTATCTCAACTGATCATCCCAACTCACAGGGTTTGATGAATATGCTCCCCTTAAACCTTTTTCAAAACTCCATCCTAAGAGGGTGAACACTATACTCCTGCCCCATCCTTTTTTAACCCATCCACCCCCTGGGTCAGCAATTCGAATTGACATGCCTGGTTTTCCTCAGGGTACAAAAACCTCATGCTCTGTCAGTTCCTCCCCATGATGGCTCGATTACTTGTGTTCAATGATTGGTGGGGGTGGCTTGATGCAATATCCAGATATTGAGTTTCTTTATCCACTCTCCTGTTCCTCCGGTGAGTAGCTGAACGTACACCATTCCACGATAGTCATCAGAGTAAACTGGAACCTGTGAAAACATTAATGCTGGTCCCCACCAGACGGGTGGTCATCAGGTTTGTTCGAGTCCTCATACATTTTTAACAGAGTATAATGCTTCCACTGACTTCCTCTCTTTGTATCTACAAATCTGTACGTATCACCTGTTAGAATTAGTTTGTCCAGTCCATGCCACCACAGTTGGAGACCGCTGCCCTCATGCCCCACCTTTACCATCACCCTTGAGAGATATTCTTCATTTTTCAACTTGATGATCTCTCTCCCAATCCTGCATTGCCTGTCAGTCTCTAACTTCTGAATCAAATATAATTGTTTAATTCTCTCACGTACTCTCGATTCTGCCTCTAAGTGGCCCTGCATTGCTTCCGTCCTCTAGTTGCTGACATTTTTAGCTAATTGAAAGAATTTATCTTTATTTTTGTTTATCAAACCCCTTCATCGAAGCCTTCGATTGAATATCTGAGGAGAATGATCCCAGTTTCTCTAGATGTACAGTTCCGATTACCATATTTGACTGAACTACAGTGTGCACTGTCAGCTGGCAACCCAGCTAAAGAGAATCCTACAGGAAAGTTCCCCTTTATACCTGTGGGAGGGAGGTGGGCCAGATCACTCCTCCAGCCTTCTCAAATCCAGCCTTTGCTACAGTGTCTATAGTTGTCTGATCTAGACACCAGGCTATTTAACAATCCAGCAGCTCACTGATTGCTGCTCTGCATTTATTTGGCTGTAATTATCTCAACCATTGAAGATGGAGGTTATGACAGAATTTTACAGTCCCCCCGCCCATTCTCAACCTTGACAGTGAGGGAGAGTGTAAAATTCCTCAATGGGCTGACAAGCTGGACTCCTGTCTGCCCCAACCTATCTGCAGTTTTACACTAAAGTGGGCACGGTCTCAGCCAGTGCACCTGGTCTTGTCCTAATTGAAGTCTTAGGCCAGTTATTGACCGCTACGGGGTGCTCCCCACCCAGCTTCAGTTTCCAGGCTGCCGATCAAAGTTTCCAGGCGTAGGGGAAGCCCAAAAGCAAATCAGATTCAGATCTTTGTGGGAAGGTGGATGACACCTCCAACAAAAGCCCCCTTTTAACATCAGTGTCCCCTCCCCCTGCTTCAGGCCCAGTAGCTGGAGGACCTGCTTCCTCACCTACCCCTAGCCTCTCCACCACTACCCTCTGTATTCCTCTCTGTTCACCTCCTGAGGCCTCCTTCAATTTTTTAAAAGAATCCATTAACATTGGGAGACAGGACATTAAATATCTCTTTGAGAATGTCGTGGGTTGTTGAATTCAGATTGTTTTAGAATGTGGTGAATGGTCTCCGCTGCTGTGGTTGATTATGTCACAGCTTTCAGAAACTGAACAGAGTTTTCAGAGCAGATTGTTGGACATGGATTGGACTGCAGCCTCCTCAGTGAGATGGAAGCTCTTCATAAAAAGATTTCTTTTTTCAGCTTTGTATTTACAGAGCATGTCCCAGGAACAGCCGTGTAATTCTACAAAGATTGAGTTAAGACACTGTGGTGGAGCTGTGTGCTGTGCTGAGTTCCCTCTTCAATTGGGAGCATCATGTTTACTCTCTTTGGTTTTATCCTTGGTTATTTCAACACCAGTCATGGGAGTGTGCCTCAGGTCAGTCTTCACTCAGCTCCCTTACCTCTGTCCCCATCAGAATTACAGAATTGTTACAGTGCAGAAGAAGGCCACTTGGCCCACGCTGACTCTTCAAATGAGCAGTTTACTTAGTGCCATTCTCCTGCCTTCTTTCCATAGCCCTGCACATTCATCCTTTCCAGATAACAGCCTCATTCCCTTTTGATTGAATCTGCATCCACCACATTCTCAGGCAGTACATTCCTGACCTGAAATCTCCTGCTGCATGAAAAAGCATTTTCTCATTGTGACTTCTTCTCCAGCCAATTATTTTAAATCGATGTCCTCATGTTCCTGATCCTTTCAAGTGTGGGAACAGTTTCTTCCTATTGGCTCCATCCAGACACCTCAGGATTTTGAATACTTTTCTCAAATCCCCTCCCAACTTTCTATTCTTTGAGAAATCAGTTGTAATTTCTCCAGTTTGTCTATATAACTGATGTTCAGCATCCTTGGGGCCGTTCACACAGGCTTAAGCACAGAATCCGAGGTGACACTTCAGTGCTGAGAGAGCAGTGATTGTGTTTTAAGTCTCCCTCTGTGGCCTATTGATTCACAATGTTTTTGATGTTATATAATTTTACAGGAGTCTCTGGAGTAGCTGCCATGAACTTATTCCATTGTACCGATTAACCAAAGAAATATCACCAGCAAGACATTGTAATTGGGTTGTACTCAGTCTGACCTCAGGTAACACTAGGGCCATCTGCATCACCTGATTTAATCTGGTTTATTATTGTCACATGTATTCGCATACAGTGAAAGGCATTGTTTCTTGCGAGCTATACTAAGCATACCATTCATAGAGTAGGAAATGAGAGAGTGCAGAATGTATTGTTACAGCCATAGCTAGGATGTAGAGAAAGATCAACTTAATACAAGGTAGGTTCATTCAGAAGTCTGATGGCAGCAGGGAAGAAACTGTTCTCGAGTCGTTTGGTACATGGCCTTAGACTTTTGTATCTTTTCCCCGATGGGAGAAGGTGGAAGAAAGAATGTGCACGGGGTCCTTCATTAGACTGGCTGCTTTTCCAAGCCAGGGGGAAGTGTAGACAAAGTCAGTGGATGAGAGGCTGGTTTGAGTGATGGATTGGGCTACATTCACGACCTTTTGTAGTTTCTTGCGTCTTGGGCAGAGCAGGAGCCCATACCGAGCTGTGATACAATAAGAAGGAATGTTTTCTGTGGTGCATCTGTAAAAGTTCGTGAGAGTCATAGCTGACATGCCAAATTTCTTTAGTCTCCTAAGAAAGTAGATGTGTTGGTGGGCTTTCTTAACTATAGTGTCAGCATGGGGGGACCAGGACAGCTTGTTGGTGATCTGGCCACCTAAAAACTTGAAGCTCTTGATCCTTTCATCCCTGTTGATGTAGACACGGGCATGTTCTCCTCACGCTTCTTCAAGTCGATGGTAATCTCCTTCGTTTTGTTGACATTAAGGAAGAGATTATTGTTGCCGCATCCGTTCACCAGTTTCTCTATCTCATTCCTGTCATTGTCTGGCCCACTACGGAGACTGACACCCAGCAGTTACAGCTGGCAGGAGGCAGGATGATGCTGTGAAATTATGGGATTGATCTGTTAGAAAATTTTAATCCCGCAGATTGTCAGTCGTTCTTCATTCGATCCCAGATAGAAGAAGGGAAAGATTCTCTCAGTGAAAGTGTGGGGAGGGGACATGTTGTCCCCATTGTAAAATGTCCACCCTCATAGTCCAGGTAAACTCCGATCCTCCGGGGATTCGCACTCAGGGCGAGGATGGTATTAGAAGTGGTGAAGGCAACGTAGACTTTGCTGGGACTCAGCCACACAGCCCAGTAACCAGTCTCGGGTCTCAGTGCAAATTCCCCTTTCCTGTCTGCAGACTCTCGGGCTATTCCCACCCCCCACCAATTCTCATTCCCCACCTCCACCTCTCAGTAATGTCTCCCTGTTGTGAATCCTTCTGACCCCAAGACAAAGGGCCAGAAATCAACCCTCTGCGGGGTGTCAGGGAGTGGCTGCAGCTTGTCTCCGAGTCTCACACTGGTCTGGTCCTTTGACAGGATCAGCAGGGATTTGCTGTATTCAGATCGAGAGTCAGAGAGGCTGGAGCTGAGGAACAGTTAAAATAACACAGTCAGTCACTTAATTCCTTGCTGTTTTATTCAAAATCTTTCTTTAAGAGCCCATTTATAGAAACATAGAGAATAGGCGCAGGAGGAGGTCACTCAGCCCCTGGAGCCTGCACCACCATTCAATATGATCATGGCTGAACATGCACTTTCAGTATCCCATTCCCGCTTTAACCTAAGAACATAAGAAATAGGAGCAGGAGTCGGCCATCTAGCCCTTCAAGCCTGCCCCACCATTCAATAAGATCACGGCTGATCTGAAGTGGATCAGTTCCACTTTCCCGCTTTCTCCCCACAACCCTTAATTCCCCTGTCTATCAAAAACCTATCTACCCGTGACTTAAATATATTTAGCGAGGCAGCCTCCACCACTTCAACAGGCAGAGAATTCCAGAGATTCACCACCCTTTGAGTGAAGAAGTTCCTCCTCAACTCTGATGATCTAGATAGGCTGGGCGAATGGGCCAGGAAATGGCAAATGGAATTTAATGTTGGCAAGTTTGAGGTTATCCACTTTGGTAGGAAGAATGGTAGGAAGGACTATTACTTACGTGGCGAAAAACTGCAGCAGGCGACGGTGCAGAGGGACCTCGGGGTCCTTGTGCATGAGTCGCAAAAACCCAGCTTGCAGGTGCAGCAGGTGGTCAGGAAGGCTAATGGGATGCTGGCCTTCATAGCGAGGGGGATTGAATATAAAAGTAGGGAGGTCTTGCTGCAGCTGTATAGGGCATTGGTGAGGCCGCAGCTGGAGTACTGTGTGCAGTTTTGGGCGCCGCACCTGCGCAAGGATATTTTGGCCTTGGAGGGAGTGCAGAGGAGGTTTACTAGGCTAATACCGGAGTTGAGGGGATTGAGCTATGAGGAGAGGCTGAATAAACTAGGCTTGTACTCGTTAGAGTTTAGAAGAATGAGGGGAGATCTCATTGAGACGTATAAGATGATGAATGGGATGGATAGGATAGAGGTGGAGAGACTCTTCCCGCTCAAAAAAGACAGTAGGACTAGGGGGCACAGCCTCAAGATAAAGGGGGGGCGGTTTAGAACGGAGTTGAGGAGGAACTTTTTCACTCAAAGGGTGGTGAATCTCTGGAATTCTCTGCCCGTTGAAGTGGTGGAGGCTGCCTCGCTAAATATTTTTAAGACGCGGGTTGATGGGTTTTTGATAAGAGAGGGGATTAAGGGTTATGGGGAGAGGGCGGGAAAGTGGAACTGAGCCACGACAGATCAGCCATGATCTTATTGAATGGGGGGGCAGGCTCGAGGGGCTAGATGGCCTACTACTGCTCCTATTTCTTATGTTCTTATGTTCTTAAATAAGGTGACGAGTACTGTAGACAGTACTACAGATGTAGTCTCATTATTGCTCTGTACAACTGAAGCCTAACCTCTCCACTTATGGATTCAATTTCCCTCACAGTAAACAATAACATTCTATTTGCTTTCCTAATTACTTGCTGTCTCTGTGTATTAGCCTATTGTGATTCATGCACAAAGATACCAAGATCCCTCTGCACCTAGGAGTGCTACAATTTCTCACCATTTAAATAATTTTATTTTATTCTTCCTGCTAAGATGAACAAATTCACATTTTCCAACATTATACACCATTTGCTGGATCTTTGAATCCCACTCATTGGATCCCACTCATTGAACCTATCAATATCTTTTTGTAGCCTCTTCATGTCCTCTTCACAACTTACTTTCCTACCTATCTTTGTGTCATCAGCAAATTTGGCAACTATCCCATCTACCTCTTCATACAATTCATACAAACTGTAAACAATTGAGGTCACAGCATTGATCCCTGTGACATTACTTGTTGCAAACCTAAAAAAGACCTATTTATGCCTACTCTATGATATCTGGTAGACAAACAATCTTCTATCTGGCCAACGTTACCCCTGTAACATGAGCTTTTATTTTTTGTAATTTTGATGTTGCACAATATTAAGTCCACATCCACAGCTCCTTCCTCAAAAAACTCTGGTAACTCGGTTAAACAACATTTCACTTTCACACAGCCATGTTGACTCTGGCTGATTATGTTGAACTGATCCAAATGCCCTGCTATAACTTTTTTTAACAATACCTTCTATCATTTTCCCAATGACAGTTGGTAAGCTAGCTGGTCTGTAGTTTCCCCTTTCTGTCTTCCTCCTTTGTTTGATTAAGAGTTATATTTACAAAATTAAAACCAATACAACAACTATCTCAGTAGCCACTTCTTTTAAGATTCTAGGATGAAGTCTATTAAAACCCAAGCTCCAGTCAGCACATTGATCAAAGATTTACTCAGTACCACTTCTCTGGTGACTGCAGTTTTCCTGACTTCCTTTCTCCATTCCATTTCCAGGTTTACAGGATTCTGGAATGTTACTTCTATCTTCTATAATGAAGACCAATGCAAAATATCTGTTCCATTCACTTGCCATCTCCTTGTTTTCAATTATTAATTCTCCATTTTATATAGGATTAACACTCACTTGTTAACAACTTCCATTTTTAAATATTGATAAAATTTCTTGCTGTATTTTTGGCTATTTCTGACTAGTTTTCTCTTGTACTCTAATTTTTCCTTCCTTATTAATCTTTTAGTCTTCCTTTGCTGCCCCTTATATTCTGTCCAATCTTCTGATGTTTCCCCGTCTTTGCACAATTATTTGTTTTTTCCTTAAGTCTCATTCCACCTTTAACCTTTCTAGTTAACCATGTACGTTGGGCCTGTCCTTTGTAGTTTTTCTCACAAGTTGAAGTGTATCTATTATGTGTATTCTGAAATATTTATATAGATGATTTATATAGATGATCTGGAGGAGGGAACCGAGTGTAGGGTGTCGAAATTTGCTGATGACACCAAGATTGGTGGAAAGGCAAATTGCGCGGAGGGTGTGGAGAGTCTGCAGAAGGATCTAGATAGGCTGGGCGAATGGGCCAGGAAATGGCAAATGGAATTTAATGTTGGCAAGTGTGAGGTGGTCCACTTTGGTAGGAAGAATGGTAGGAAGGACTATTACTTACGTGGCGAAAAATTGCAGCAGGCGACGGTGCAGAGGGACCTCGGGGTCCTTGTGCATGAGTCGCAAAAACCCAGCTTGCAGGTGCAGCAGGTGGTCAGGAAGGCGAATGGGATGCTGGCCTTCATAGCGAGGGGGATTGAATATAAAAGTAGGGAGGTCTTGCTGCAGCTGTATAGGGCATTGGTGAGGCCGCAGCTGGAGTACTGTGTGCAGTTTTGGGCGCCGCACCTGCGCAAGGATGTTTTGGCCTTGGAGGGAGTGCAGAGGAGGTTTACTAGGCTGATACCGGAGTTGAGGGGGTTGAGCTATGAGGAGAGGCTGAATAAACTAGGCTTGTACTCGCTAGAGTTTAGAAGAATGAGGGGAGATCTCATTGAGACGTATAAGATGATGAATGGGATGGATAGGATAGAGGTGGAGAGACTCTTCCCGCTCAAAAAAGACAGTAGGACTAGGGGGCACAGCCTCAAGATAAAGGGGGGGCGGTTTAGAACGGAGTTGAGGAGGAACTTCTTCACTCAAAGGGTGGTGAATCTCTGGAATTCTCTGCCCGTTGAAGTGGTGGAGGCTGCCTCGCTAAATATTTTTAAGACGCGGGTTGATGGATTTTTGATAAGAGAGGGGATTAAGGGTTATGGGGAGAGGGCGGGAAAGTGGAACTGAGCCACAACAGATCAGCCATGATCTTATTGAATGGCGGGGCAGGCTCGAAGGGCTAGATGGCCTACTCCTGCTCCTATTTCTTATGTTCTTATGTAATATCCCGATAAATGTTTGCTACTGCATCTCTATTGATCTGTCACTTAACCTAATTTGCCAGTTCACTTGAGCCAGCTCAGTTTTCATGTCGCATAATTTCCCTTATTTCAGTCTCAAAAACATAGTCTCAGGCCCACTGCTCTCTCCTTCAAACTGAATGTAAAATTGGGTTCACTGTTATCTAGAGATACCTTCACTGTGAGATCGTTAATTACTTCCATCTCCCTGCACAGTGCCAGATCTAGTATAGCCTGCTCTCTGGTTGTTTCCAGAATATATTCTAACTATCCTGAAAACACTCACTAGACTACCTTTGCCCATCTGACCTTTCCCATCTATATATAAATTAAAATCTCCCATAATTATTGCCTTTCTGACAAGTTCTAATTTTTTTTTATGCTCGATCCTACGAAGTGGTTACTGTTATGCAATCTGTACATGACTCCATAGTGACTTCTTGCCTTTACCATTTTTCAACTCTGCACAAATCACATTCTGGTTTCCTGAATGTTGGTTATCTTTCTCTATTGTGCTAATATCATTATTAACTCACACAGCCACCCCTTTATCTTTTCCTCTCTTCCTGCCCTTCATGAATATTCCATCCCCTTCAATATTTAGGTTTCAATTCATGTTCTTCTGCAACCATGTCTCCATAATGGCTATCAAATCATCTTTATTTCTCTAATAAAATAAACGCAAAATACTGTGGATGCTGGAATCTGGAACAAAAACAGAAAAATGCTGGAAAATCTCAGCAGCTCTGACAGCATCTGTGGACATGATGTGGGAATGCTGGCGTTGGACTGGCGTAAACACAGTAAAAAGTCTGACAACACCAGGTTTTAGTCCAACCGATTTATTTGATAATACTCACAAGCTTTCGAGGGGACTGCCTCTTCATCAGGTGAATTCACCTGACGAAGAGGCAGTCCCCTTGAAAGCTTGTGAGTATTATCAAATAAATCGGTTGGACTAAAACCTGGTGTTGTCAGACTTTTTACAGCATCTGTGGAGACAGAGTACAGCCAACATTTTGAGTCTAAATAACCCTTTGACAGAACATCTTTATGTCTATGTGTGCTCTCAGTTCTTTTGTCCTGTTTGGAATGCTACATACATTCAGATACAGAACTTTTAGTTTTATGCTTTCATTCTTTTTTATAATCTTTATTTTCATCGGTTGATTTACTATTGGATTTGATCTATATATTGCTTCATGGTTTTTATTTCCAATAACAATACCTTTCTCTTCTGCCTTGTCTCTACTCTGCAGTTGCTCCCACTATTCAGTGGCCACACTGTCAAACCCTGATTCCTTTCCTGGATAATGGAGAAAAGACATTCGTTTAGGGAGAGTGGAATATTTCCTCAGGATAACTGAGGAAATAAACCTTGGTGACACTTTCAGGGAGTGGGTTACAAGCCAGTGCTTGTTCTCCATGCCCACAGTGAACACAGCTAACTCCATATCACCCTGTAACTTCTCTCCTCTCAGCATGGATAAACAAGGCTTCATTCCCAGGCTTTCTGCCCAATCTTATTCATGATCGTGAGTTGGATATACAAGGTGGAAGGACATCGGGAGAAAGCTATATTGTGGAAAAGGCAAGATTCTGTGAGGAAGGAAAGGCCATGGTTGGGATGAGGGAGGTAAAATGGATGAACTGTCTCTTACTGAATTCAGGAAAGTATTGCAGGTTTTTGGAGGCAGTGCTTCAGCCCAGGATCCCTGAGTTACTTCTGTTGGAGAAGCTGAAATATTCAGGTGACTTGTTGAAGGCCTTTTAGAAGTTGAATCTGGTGAATGAATAACACTTTAATTCCATTGAAGGTTGTATTTAACGAGGATGTTAAACAACAGTTTGGTACTAAAACCTAGTCTGGTTGATATCTGATTCACAACATAAAGATATGAGTTATAAAGCAGACAAATGAACATATATGAGCTTTACCAGGGTCGAAGGTATCGAGCATTTCTCTCCACACTCTGTACTGCAAAGAGCTGAAGAATTTTTCAGTAGCTGGGGTGGCATATTATAATCCTCCCGAATCCTGTAAATGTCAAAGAGTTGGTTAGAAATGGACTTTTCTAGTTATTTTATCAAATTGCGCAGAGTTCCAGTAAAGACCATGCCCGACCTCCTTTTCCTGTCAGCTTCCTCCTGAAATAAATAAAACACGTGGCTGAGTTGACAGAGGCTGATTGTCTCTATCCAAACAGCAATACTAAAATACATATTCTTAAAAACTGCTGAGAATTTCTCATTTCCATTGCAGCAGACACCAGACAGAAAGATGATTTAAATGTAGGATAGAGGACAACCTGTGAAATGCAAACACATTACAAGAATGTTATCAGAGCTGATAGATTGTAACTATTGGAAGGTTTGAACAGACTGCCTTCTCTCCTCGAGAAATGGGATTACTGGGAGGTGATGCAGTCAAGTTTTGCATCAAGGGACAGATTGGTTGACACTGACCAAGGCAGTAGAATTTGTTACAGGAGTGAGGTGGGGTGGGGGGGTTGGTGGGGGGGTGGTGGTGGGGGCACCAGTTCTGGACCACTCATGAAACACACATGGAATAACGCCCGGCTGACTTTTAGGACCGAGCTGATAGTTTATAGGCCGATGTTCTCAGCACCTTGCTGTGTGACGGAATCAGGGACAACTTACAGCCAGCAGGAAAAGAAGCTCAACGATTTCCATCTTCACTGTCTGCGGTGTAACCTGACTGGACAAAATGGTAAATGTGGTCTTCCTCTCAAAGGCAGAGCTTCGAAGTTTGTTACTGCTCGTGAAGCAGAGGTGGTTTAATTGGCTAGAACACACCCACATGATGGAAGTCAGTCATATACACAAGGACTTCCTGTACGCTGAGCTCGCTGGAGGGAGACAACCAGTCAGATGTCTAATAACGATAATGAACAAATATTCTTCTTCTCACTAGGATGCATCTTTTTCATGTCAGAAAGTCCATTTGTTGTTGTTTATCATCAGATGACTCTTTAGAGAGACAGTAGCATATTATCATTGGTAATCTACAGGCCCAGGTTCTTGTTTTGGACAAAGGTTTAAATCAAACCACAGCAGATGGTGCAGTTTAAATTCAGTCAATAAAATCGAGAATTGAAAAGCTAATTTCAACGATAATGACCATGAAATATGATCAATTGCTATAAAAACCCATTTGGTTTATTAATGTCCTTTAGGGAAGAAAATCTGTCACACTTACCAGGTTTGGCCTACATGTGACTCCAGACCCACAGCGATGTCTTAACTGCCCTCTGAAAAGGTCCAGCAAGCCACTCAGTTCAGGGCAATTAAGGATGGAGAATAAATGCTGGCCTTGCAAATGATGCTTATATCCCAGAAAAGAACAAATAAGGGAGAAGGAACCTGAAACAAAGCCTTACTCACCTCACAGTGGAATGGATTCCCTTCCAGTGTGTCTTTGTGGATCTTATACACATTTCTGTGGGAAAATTCTTTTTCACAAAGTTTCTCCTAGCAATGGATAATTCTATGTGCATTCACAAGGCTGGTGAATGGTGTTAAGGAAAATGCTCATTTGAGAAGCTGTTGTAGACATGATGGGCTGAATGGTCTCCTGTGCTATAACAATTCTGTGATTCTGTGATTTAGCTATTTGAAAGGTAATTTTCCTTTTGTGACAGTATATTCATGCAGTACCTCACTCAGGAAAAGGCTATTCCATGTGTCAAACCGATAAGAAGGCTATTCCATGTGTCAAACTGATTTACCTTCAGAGCCTTGCTCATATCATCGATGTTCAATGAGAAGATAATGGAGTCGTTCAGCTACCAGACCCCAGAGGAACACATCGAGCATCAAGTGGTGGGTGGATCCTCATGCATATGACACCAATGGGGAGCAGCTCTCGGAAGGTGGGAGGTCTCCATGTAACCGGTTCAGCTTCACTGAGGTGGGATTTGCTTCAGAAATTCAGGATCTTCTCCATGCACTGGTAAGGATGCAGCAAATGTGTGGGTTGGAAAGGAGGGCCTAAGAGTGGGTAAAGCTGGGATGGGGCTGATGAAGGTGTTGAGGATGGCGTTAAAGCTGGGGGAGGGTGAAGGTATTGAGGGGAAAGCTGAGAGGTCGGGGGGGGCAGGAGTGACGGGAGGAAGGAATATTGTGTTTCTCCAAATACGTAGTCATGTTTCCAGATTTTGGGGCACAGGAATTCACATTCCGGTTTTCTGGCTGGCATGGGCACTTGGTGTCAATTTGGGGAAATCATTCCTAAGTGTTTAGAGAACAGGCAGCTCAAAGTGTGAGCAGTGGAGCCGAATGTCCACCTCCAGGAAGTTCTGCTCCTTTCTTTGACGTGACTTCCCTTTGTCTCTGTTCCCTGCTCACCTTCCATTGCCATCTCTGACGCCTCTTGTGTTTGATCAGGTTTGTGTCCATCAATCTCAGATCCAGCAGATTCAATAGGAACTTTCAAAAGAAAATTGGATCAATACCCGAGAAGGGACAGGGGAGTGAAATTATTGGATAGCTCTTTCAAAGAGCTAGAACAGACACAGTGGGCTGAATGGCCTCTTTTTCTATTGTATGATTCTCTAGTTCTATAAATAGAATGGGGAGGCCTGTGGAACATTAATTGATTGGACAGTAGAGCACTGAGTGAGAATTAAAATTTCTGATCAGATTTGGGTCAGTTTAGTGATGTCGATCAGAGCTCCAAACCACTGGTGACTTTATTCCCACTCTCCCTCCCAGTGGAGTAGCACGGTCTTTGGAATGTGTGCGCAATGAGTTAAGGAGGTGACTCAAGGCACAGATTGGTTGTAAGTACCTGGCATCTGAGTCATTGGGTTTCATCATTTGACTGATCAGCTTCTTCTCTGCTGCCATCAGATGTTTGAATGGATCTACCTTCTATTAATCTGATCTTTCTCTACACCTTCGCTATGACTGTAACATTATATTCTTTATTTTTTCTTTACTTCTCCCCTATATACTCTGAATGGGATGTTTTGTCTGCATTGCATGTAAGAAACAATACTTTTCACTGTGTCCCAATACATGTGACAATAATAAATGTAAAAGGTGATATAAAATAGGAGGAGGCCATTCGGCCCTTCAAGCCTGCTCTGCCATTCATTACGATAGAAACATGGAGACTAGAAGCAGGAGGAGGCCATTCAGCCCTTCGAGCCTGCTCCACCATTCATTTCGATCATGGCTGATCATCGAATTCAATTTTGTGATTCCCCCCTCCCCCCAGATCTCTTGATCCCTTTAGCTCCAAGAGAGACATCTCTTGCTGAAGAATCCATCAAAGGTGCCAAAAGAGAGTACCGGACCAAGCTGGAGTCCCAGGCTAGCCACACATACTCCCACCGATTATGGCAAGGGTTGCAAGACATAACAGGCTACAAGATCCAGGCATGTAAAATCGCCGGCTCCAATGCACCCCTTCCCGATGAGCTTGGCGCGTTGAATGCCCATTTCGAGTAAGAGGTCAGCGAGAGCATGTCCTCCACCTCAGAAGCCTCAGATGAACCCACATCCGATGTCAGAGCAGCCTTCTCGAAGGTCAACCCATGGAAAGTGACTGCCCCAGATGGGGTATGATGAGGAGATGCCGGTGTTGGGCTGCGGTAGGCACAGTAAGAAGTCTCACAACACCAGGTTAAAGGCCAACAGGTTTATTTGGCAGCACAAGCTTTTGGAGCACTGCCCCTTCATCAGGTGAGTGGGAGTTGTGTTCACAAACAGGGCATATATAGACACAAACTCAATTTACAAGATAATGGTTGGAATGTGAGTCTTTAAAGGGAATCAAGTCTTAAAGGTACAGACAGTGCGAATGGAGAGAGGACCAAGCACAAGTTAGAGAGGTGTGTATTCTCTCCAGCCAGGACAGTTAGTGAGATTTTGCAAGCTCAGGCAAGTCATGGGGGTTACAGATAGTGTGACATGAACCCAAGACGAGGTATCCAGATGAGCACTCAGATCCTGCGCAGACCAGCTGGTGGAGTTTTTACAGACATTTTCAACCTATCTGCTTCAAGGAGACGGCCATCATTCCTGTACCAAAGAAAAGCCAGACAGCTTAATGACTATCGCCCTGTGGCTCTGATATCCATCACTGAGAAAGGTTATTCATGCCCAGATTCAATTCTGCCCTCCCAGAATGCCTGGATCCACTAGAGTTCACCTTCTGCTGCAACAGACCCACAGCGATGCCATCTCCCTGGCCCTGCACTCAACCCTGGAACACCTCGGTAACAAAGACATCTGTGTCAGACTCCTATTTATTGACTGCAGCTCACCTTTCAACACGTTATTCTTGTGAAACACATCTCCAAACTCTGTGGCCTGGGGCTCAGTTCCTCTCTCTGCAACTGGATTCTGAACTTCCTAACCCACAGACTGCAATCAGTAAGGAGAGGCAACAACACCTCCTCCATGACCATCCTCAACACCGGTGCCCCACAAGGCTGTGACCTCAGGATCAGGAGGGGTTCCTCATGTTAGTGTCGTCGGCCCAACCATCTTCAGCTGCTCCACCATCGCTGTGCTGATGATTACTGCAGTGTTCAGTTTCATTTGTAACCTCATAGATACTGAAACAGTCTGTTCCAGCCCAAGGCCTGGGCTGATAGGAGCAAATAACTTCCGTGCCACACAAGTTCCAGGCAATGATCATCTCCAACACTATAGAATCTAACCATCCCCTCTTTAATCACAGTACAATCACTGAAACTTCCACTGTCAATATCTTGGAGGTTACTACTTACCAGAAACTGAACTGGCCCAGCATATAAATACTGTGGTGACACGATAAGATCAGAGACTGGCAATTCACCAAGGCATGTTTGACAACATCAGGACAGCAAATATCTCAGTTCCTGGACATCACTGCAGGAGTTCTTCAGGATAGTGGCCTAGACAGCAATATGTTCTGTCTACAAGATGCACTGCAGGAACTCACCAATTCCAAACTCACCGTCATTACAGTTTTGAAGGTAAAAAGTACCAGATGAATCCCTCCCCCTCCCCGTCCCCCACTCCCACCTTTGAGGGGGAGAGCTCACTGGTGGTGATTTAACCTGACAATCACCACACCTTAGGTGAGGGGCTAGGATGAGAAGGCAGGCCTTCAAAAATAACCTCAACCAGTATGGAAATTGAACCCATGCTGTTGGCATTGCTCTGCACAATGAATCAGCTGTCCAGCCAACTGAGCTAACTGACCTCCAATTATCTTGGCCTATCCCCATGAGAGCAGCAGATACCTGTTAAAACCATCACCTGGAGGTTCCTCAAGGTCTCCTGTAATTCAAAGAACAAAGAAAATTACAGCACAGGAACAGGCCCTTCGGCCCTCCAAGCCTGCACCGACCATGCTGCCTGACTTAACTAAAACCCGGGGACCATATCCCTCGATTCCCATCCTATTCATGTACTTGTCAAGACACCCCTTAAAAGTCACTACTGTATCCACTTCCACTACCTCCCCCAGCAATGAGTTCCAGGCACCCACCACTCTCTGTGTAAAAAAATCTGCCTCATACATCTCCTTTAAACCTTACCTCTTGCACCTTAAACCTAAGCCCCCTTGACTCTTCCACCCTGGGAAAAAGCTTCTGACAATCCATTCTGTCCATGCCTCTCATAATCTTGTCAACTTCTATCAGGTCTCCCCTCAACCTCCGTCGCTCCAGTGAGAACAAACCAAGTTTCTCCAACCTCTCCTCATAGCTCATGCCCTCCATACCAGGCAACATCCTGGTAAATCTTTTCTGTATCCTTTCTAAAGCCTCCACATTCTTCTGGTAATGTGGGTGACCAGAATTGAACACTAGATTCCAAGTGCGGCCTAAGTAAGATCCTATGAAGCAGCAACATGACTTGCCAATTTTTAAACTCAATGCCCCGGCCGATGAAGGCAAGCATGCTGTATGCCTTCAAATACTGGATTTGTGGAGATATTTATTCAATGTCACAGAACCTGGCCAGGATTGTCAAGAACTATGTAAACAAGTAATAGATCAGACTTGATTGTAGAGATATTAGATATTACCAGCTTAATACTTGTGGATATCAAAAACCTACCCAATGTCCAAACATGGTCGAGCCTCCCCCTGATGGGTTAGTTAGGACTGGGAAAGCTAAAACTTTATTACATGACGTGACAATGGTGTCTCTAGGGGTAACCAACAATACTTACAGAATTGCTCCTGAATCACAGATACAAGATATACTCGTGATGTTGGGGGATTGTTTGGGAGTGAAAACTCGGTATTTAATTCAGTACAACTGTCTGAACTGAATGACTGTTCCTCCTGGGTTGCCATGGAAAGGAATGACAGTGTGGAGGCTGTGGAACTGAGTATGCACTCACTGCCACAGACCTACAGGGTGATGGGCTCATAAAAACATTGAATCAGGTAACTGAAGGGATAACCAAGACCACTGGGGCCTCAGTCAAAGGGTGGATGAAGGGTGAGATTCTTGCCAGAGATCTGATAGATGAGGTCAGGTCTGAAACTAAAGATTTGAGATTTGGAACCAGTCCTCAACCTTGATTTGAACTCTACGATTTGGTGTGGTTACTTGAAGAGTACAAATTTAAAGGCTGAATGTCAAAGCCTTCAACAATTAATAACCTTTCCTCCCTTGTTGTGCTAACAAAGAGCTTGTGTTCAGTCAAAATCCAGACCAACATTCACAGAAGACAACAACATCTGGAAGAAGAAGACTGATAGTTACGTGGCAAAATCCTGGCCAGGTTTCAGATGCAAGTGGAAATCAGCCTCAATTTCAGTAACGGATAGAGAGTATTTATGCATTGCAGGTATTGACTAGTTTCTAAGTAGCAAAAAATAAAGAAACAAAAACAAAAGTGCACGAAAATCTCAGTGGGTCTGACAGATCTGTGGAGAGAGTTAGAGCGAACATTTCGAATCTGGATGACCCTGTGTTAGAGACCAGAATGAAGAAAGTTGTGTTTAAACATTCAAAGTCGACTTAGTGTCTTCATTCACTATTAGAGGTTAAAACACACAAGTTTGAAGAACAAAGTAAATTAAATATCTTGTGTCTCTCCTTCCTTCATTTACTCCCTGCTTCAGTCAGTCTAACCACCCAGTCCCATCTTCCATCTTTTCCCCTGTTTCCCAGTCTGTAGCTGGGATTTCTTCTCTGTTTCCATTCCTCACTCTGCTCCCACACTTGACTCCAGCGCCTGTTTTGTGAGCGGTGATCACAGTGACCATTCAGCCCAGAGTGTTGAACTTTCCCTTGCAGTTCATTGTAGTGCCGATTTCAGCCAGAAGATGGTGATGTCGAGCTGTACAAAGATCAGTAAAGTTTAACAGTGCAATGTCGCCTCCTGCTGCTGGATACCTGGTACTGGCAGCAATCCCAAAAACACAAAATGCTGAAACACTCGGCTGATCAGACAGTTCAGCAGCACCTTTCTTCACAACTGAAAGAGAATTAGATCAGAAAGAAAGGAGGGAAAATAAACATGAGCCTGGACTTCCCAATTCCATGTTCCTGTCACACACCGAGTCCCTATCGGGAAATTCCACACTGCCAGTCTGGACAATGTTCAAAAAAGCCCAGGTTGGGAGAGTGAAATTCCCCAGTTTGGGATCTTGCTGTGTGTCAGGAGGTGAATTCAAAAATCTGGGCCTGTTTTCCGAGTACAGAGAAGATAAGAAAGTCCTCCTGGATTAATAACTGGGGGATTGGTGGATAGTTAGAATGTGAGAATGAAAGTGAAATCAGACAGAGCAACACCACCTCCCTCTGACTAAGAATGGTATAAAGTCTGACAAAACACCAGGTTTTTGTCCAACCGATTTATTTGAGAATAGACTCACAAGGTTTCGGGGCTTTTTGGTTCGCCCCAAAAGCTTGTGAGTTGGACTGAAACCTAGTGTTGTCGGACTTTTTACTGTGTTTACGCCAGTCCAACGCCAGCATATCCACATTAAGAATGGTATTGCAGCAATCAAATTAAATTTTTAAAATCCTTGCAGCGGCTCCACCTAATGGCTTCTGGTGATACTGCAACAACATGTTTCCTTGTTCAAGTGTTGCAACAACATTATTTATCAACAAAATAGTAAATCTAAAATCACAAACTGTCTATGGATTTATTTTTAACCCAGTAATTTCTCAGAATCCTTATGTGCCCCAGGGATCTGTTCTAGGACCCTTGCTGTTTGTCATTTTCATAAATGACCTGGATGAGGAAGTGGAGGGATGGGTAAGTAAGTTCGCTGATGACACGAAGGTCGGTGGTGTTGTGGATGGTCTGGAAGGATGTCAAAAGGAGCAGCAGGACATAAATAGGCTGCAGGACTGGGCAGAGAAGTGGCAGATGGACTTCAACGTGGATAAATGTGTAGTCGTCCATTTTGGCAGAACCAATGGGATGAACGAGTACACTCTCAAGGGCAGGAGTCTTGGTAGCGTTGAAGAGCAGAAGGATCTTGGGGTCTGGGTCCACAGGACTCTTAAATCGGCCTCGCAGGTGGAGGATGTGGTCAAGAAGGCGTATGGTGTACTGGCCTTCATTAATCGAGGGATTGAGTTTTGGAGTCGGGAGGTAATGCTGCAACTTTATAAGACCCTTGTCAGGCCTCATTTGGAGTACTGTGCGCAGTTCTGGTCGCCTCACTATAGGAAAGACGTAGAAGCTATTGAGAGGGTACAGAGGAGATTTACAAGGATGTTGCCTGGACTGGGAGGCATGCCTTATGAAGTTAGGTTGAGGGAGCTGGGACTCTTTTCCCTGGAGAGACGAAGGTTGAGAGGCGACCTGATAGAAGTTTATAAAATGTTGAGAGGAATAGATAGGGTGGATTCTCAGAGGCTATTTCCCCGGGTTGAAATGGTCGCTACGAGAGGACACAGATTTAAGGTGCGGGGAGGAAAGTACAGAAGTGATGTTAAGGGTAAGTTTTTCACTCAGAGGGTGGTGAGTGAATGGAATCGGCTGCCGTCAGTGGTGGTGGAGGCGAACTCGCTGAGGTCTTTTAAAAGACTTCTGGATGAGTATATGGGGTTTAATGAGATTGGGGGTTATAGATAGGTCTATAGATTGGTCGGTGTTGATGTGATCGGTGCAACTCGTGGGCCGAAGGGCCTGTTTGTGCTGTAGTGTTCTATGTTCTATGTTCTATCTCCCCTGGTCTTTTTCCATCTCCCCTGCTCTTTCTCCCTTTTCTCCATCTCCCCGAGTCTTTCTCCACCTTCTCCATCTCCCCTAGTCTTTCTCCTTTTTCTCCATCTCCCCTAGTCTTTCTCCACCTTCTCCGTCTCCCCTAGTCTTTCTCCTTTTTCTCCATCTCCCCTAGTCTTTCTCCACCTTCTCCATCTCCCCTGCTCTTTCTCCCTTTTCTCCATCTCCCCTGGTCTTTCTCCATCTCCCCTGCTCTTTCTCCCTTTTCTCCATCTCCCCTGCTCTTTCTCCATCCCCCCTGCTCTTTCTCTCTTTTCTCCATCTCCCCTGCTCTTTCTCCATTTCCCCTGCTCTTTGTCCCTTTTCTCCATCTCCCCTGGTCTTTCTCCATCTCTCCTGCTCTTTCTCCAGCTTCTCCATTTTCACTGGTCTTTCTGTACCTTCTCCATCTCGCCTGCTCTTTCTCCCTTTTCTCCATCTCCCCGAGTCTTTCTCCATCTCCCCTGGTCTTTCTCCCTTTTCTCCATCTCCCCTAGTCTTTCTCCACCTTCTCCATCTCCCCTGGTCCTTTTCCATCTCCCCTGCTCTTTCTCCATCTCCCCTAGTCTTTCTCCATTTTCTCCATCTCTCCAGCTCTTTCTCCACCTTCTCCACCTCCCTTGGACTTTCTCCACCTTCTCCATCTCACCCAGTCTTTCGCATCTCCTCAGTCTTCCCTGGTTTTTCTCCACCTTCTCCATCTCCCCTGATATTCTACCATCTTCTCCATCTCTTCTGACCTTTTCCCATCTTCTCCATCTTACCTGGTATTCTGCAATCTTCTCCCTCTCACCTGGTATTCCTCCACCTTCACCATCTCTCCTGATCTTCTACCATCTTCTCCATCTCCCCTGGACTTTTTCCATCTTCACCATCTTTCCTGCTCTTCCTCTATGTTTAGTTTACCTTGTGTCAATCACTTGTTTGAACTTTCTAACCAATATATGCAGGGCAGGTACCCAAAATGTCAGGCTGGTCACACCATCAAACTCTTTCTCCTGATCCAGGTGGGATTGGTCAGGGTGGATCCTGTGGGCCAGCACAGTGCCAAGGTGAGCAGACATGGTCCTGACAAAGATCCTGTAGTCCGTGCTGAGGAGGGAGACTGGGCACCACTTCATAAACAGGAGGAGATCGCCCCTCTTGGGCAGGAGGACAATAATGGAGAGGAACATTTCTCCGGTCACAAGATTTTCCCTCAGGACCCGTGTGTAATCTCCCCGCCCACCCCCCAGGACATCCCAGAACCTGCTCTATGGTCAGCCTGTCCAGCCCCGGGGACTTGCCCCTCGAGAGCCGGTCAGGGACACTGGTCAGCTCAGTCAGGCTAAGGGGTACCCCCTGCACTGACCCTCAACAGATCCTCCCACAAACCTCTGTCAGCATCATCACTGGACAGATCCAGAGAGAAGAGAGCTCGGGAGTAGGCTGGGGCCTCAACGCTGATACTCTCCGATTCAAGATCAGGGATCCATCATCGAGCAGCAGCCCCAGGAGCTGCTTACAGAGTCGCTGCCTTTTTTCCAGTGAGTAGAAGATGGGGAGACAAGGTCCAGGTTCTGAAGGAACCGGATCTGTGATCTCACAAACACAACACAGAACTCGATAATCTGCTGCTCCCTCAGAGCGCCGTTCTTCTCTCCATACACCTTCCACGGGGCCGGATCCTTATTCTGGGGCTTCTTGGATGCTTTGCTCGTTAATGTCGTTATAATCACCATTCCCCTTAAATAGCCAGACAAAGTCACAGAATGGTTCAAAATGATTTATTGAAGACTATAGCAATTGGACCCTCTTTAGACGATAAAGGCGAGACAGAGTTCAGAATTTAGAAATACACAAGCAGTTATAGTTTCAAATTTGGTTACAAGTAATTAACATATACCAATCAATGTACAGGCGTTATCTCTATCCACTCACAGTTATAGATTAAGGTTACATCATTCATAAGATACAGATATTGAAACAAATCACATTTCGCTTGCTTAATTGTAATATCCAATCAGAGTTGAGTTTTGATTGTAGGTTATTGTTCCAACTATCTTTGGACACTCCAGCTGTGTCTGAATGTGAGAACACAAATCAATCCTCCCATTCCAAATGTCTGCTTCAATGGCCTCTCCCAGACAAAGGCATCTTCCTCCCCTTCTGTTTATATGAAAGGCCTGTAACTCAAACACTCGGCCTTTGCCTGGCAATAGCAGCTTACTATCCTGATATGCATGTCTCTGCTGTTAAACTGTGTGCAGGCTTTTTTGTGGTTTAACCTTTCACTTGACACAGTTATTAATATGGCTACTATTCACTTCTATAATTATTAGTATGGGTACTATTCCCCCTCAGTCCTCAACTCAGAGTGAACTCCAGGTCGAGCACCTCCTGCTCCCACCCCTCGATCCTGGCCTTCTGTCCCCTCATTGAACCCCTCACAGTCTCCCGACAGAAGATGTGAACCTTCTGCGAGACGTCAGCTCCGACCATCGGTTGAGGGTCAGCTGGACTTTGCCACGAGCTGTCAGCTCGGAATTCCCAGAATTCCCTGAGGGAGATGAGGGGGAGTCCCCCACTGACGATGGACTCTAAATCCTCCTCGGTGCTCTCCACTAAGTCCCAGTCCTCCTCAGTCTTCTCACTATCAGTGACCACCAGCCCTCACCCCAGTCATACCAGCCTCTGTCACCATCCCACCCCCAGGATTGAGGGCAGAGAGCCCCTCCCTGGGCTGCTCTGGAGGTTCTGGGTCAGAGAGTGACAGTGGTTCTGGGCTCCGCTCCACCTCAGGCACCGGGTCACACAGTGACTGAGGGAAAAGCTCTAACCCCAGAACAAGCAACCCCAGGTTTAAAATCAGAGATGGAGAATGGGGGCTTTCCCCCTACCCCACCCCCCCAACCGAGTGACCCAGTGTGTGGCACCTTCCCCTCCCCCACCCAGTGACCCAGTGTGTGGGGTCTTCCCCTCCCCCACCCAGTGACCCAGTGTGTGGGGTCTTCCCCTCCCCCACCCAGTGACCCAGTGTGTGGCACCTTCCCCTCCCCCACCCAGTGACCCAGTGTGTGGGGTCTTCCCCTCCCCCACCCAGTGACCCAGTGTGTGGCGCCTTCCCCTCCCCCACCCAGTGACCCAGTCTGTGGGGTCTTTTTAATTGATTCCTCGATCAGGCCGAGCAGGTCCTGGGGGATATCAGCCCGTGTCCGGGTGGGCTCAGCCTCATCGACCTCGCCCGTCCCAGCCTCCAGTGTGTCCGACTTGGTGACGAGTGACTGGATTATATCGAGTGGATCCTCCGGCCCTCCCTCAGGCAGGGGTCCTCACCCATCCCCGGGAGGTACAGGCCGGACCGGAGGGATCCGTCTCACCCTCCCGAGGAATGGACGACCCCCCCGCTGACAGTGTGTGATAATGGGAGGGGGGCAGGATCTGCGAAGGACCCCAACCCCTCTTCCACAGAGGAACAAACCTCCCCCCCCCTCCCCACCTACATGAAACTGTCTTTATTTGGATGAAGGGTTAAAACCCTCATCCTCCTGGATTGTTACTGTCCGGGGACAGATTTTCAGGGGTTCTGTGTTTTTACCCCCATCAGTGAGACCTGGACTGAAATAAGGATAGAGTTTCTCAGTGAATGTACCAGTGAAAGTGTAGATATGGGACTTGTTATCCGGGTTATAAAAAGACACCTTCCCTCCCTCATAATCCAGACAGACTCGAATCTTTCTCGGATTCACACTCAGATCTAAACGTTTCCATGATTTATCACAAGCCCCGTATTCATTCCCCTTTCTCAGTTTCATTGCCCAGAATCCGTTATCTGGATCCAGGGTGATTTGCCCCTTCCTATTGATGGATTCCTTGGCCACACCCACATCCCACTCAGTCTTGTTTCCCACCTCCACCTCCCAGGAATGTTTTCCTGATGTGAATCCCTCTGATCCCAGGACACAGGGACACTGATCAAATCTCGCCGGATTGTCGGGGAGCTGCTGCCGTTTCCCGGTGAGTCTCACGGTGCTCAGGTCCTCAGACAGGAGAAGTTCAGGATGGGCTGTATTAGGGTCGAAGGTGACTGGAGCTGGGAACAGATGGACACGGATAAAATGTTAGTCAGACTCACTGTAACTTTCACAGCCGGTTAGTGATTGGGAAAATCAGCAATGATCCAGAATTAGAAATTCATCCCCCGGGGAAGAGTTTAAACAGCGCACAGGGGAAAGGGGAAGACACTGCCCGGGGGGAAGGTTTTACCCGGACACCACACCCTGCAGTGAGGCTGAGGAAACCCCGTTCCAGAGAGAGAGAGAAATGGAGACAGGCTGGGGGGGTGGGGTCAGGATGGGGGCGGAGCCAGGGTGAGAGCGGGGCTACTCGGGGGCGGGTGCAGGCTGGGGGCAGGGCCTCAATGGGGGGCGTGGCATGGCCAGGGGCGGGTCAATGCTGGGGGCGGGGGCAGTGGGAGTCTGGGGGCGGGGTCAGATTGGGGGCGGGGCCAGACCCCAGGAGAACTGAATGAGGGATCTGGAAAAACGATGGAAGAGAAACAGAGAGAGAGACAGAGCGACAGGCAGAGAGAGGGGGGCTCGTCTGCTGGTGACACGAATGCGACCCCTGAAGGTGCCTCCCCTCCTGTGTCCTGATGCGACCCGGAGGGACCTGCCATCCTGTCCAATGGCTGCAAGAGAGAGAAAGCTGGACTGGGAGAACAGGGACATGAAACACAGAGAGAGACAGAGAGAGAGAGACAGAGAGAGAGACAGAGACAGAGAGACAGAGAGAGAGAGAGACAGAGAGAGAGAGAGAGACAGAGAGAGAGATGGAGTGAAGGCAACATCAGGTTGTTACAGAAACAAGCAGCCACACTTGGACCGTGCTGAATACAAGAGACGGATTAAAGAGCGAGAGAGTCAAGTCAATGGTGGTTTAGTCTGTGCCGTGTCCCCGGGGCTGGTTGGAGAAGTGAGTGTTCCTCAGTTTGAGGGATAGTGAGTTAGAAACCGGACAGTCCGGCAGCCCCTGTTAGAAGCCCCTGATCCACCAAAACCTGTGGCTCCCCTTGTACAGCGGAGGGAAACTCCAGTCACTGATGACGGGGCCCCACCGAGGGGGCAGCGAGAGGGGAAGCGCTTTAAACCCGGGGAAAAGCAGATCATCCCGACCTGTTTCAATTGTGGGGGAAGTGGACAGTTTGTCCGAGAGTGGAGGAAACCAATGAAGGGCCAGAGTCAGGGGACTCGGAGTCAAGAGACACCCGAGACAAACACCCCGAGTTTCCAGAAATCCCACAGATGAATGAAATGGTGTCAGCACGAAAACACTCCCCAGGGTCAGGTCCATGTGGCCCAGGGAGAGGGTGTCCCGGGAAATTCAGCAGGAAGGGACTGTACCCAGCCTGAGTATCCTTGTCCACTCGGGTATGATGAGTGTGATAGACAATGTGTAGATGTTATAGTGGAGGGAGAGAAAGGTAGTAGAGACAGGAGTGTCCAACACGGGAGTAGATTCACCCTCTCCTCTGATCTACAGGAGGATCCATTATATTGGGAAGATTTACAGCTGATACAGGGGCTGGAGCGATATCCAAACCCTTAGGTTTTAGGGTGGGACCCCCTCCAGACAAAGTGGACATGGGTTTTAGTGAGATGGCGGCCATCGGGGGGCCGGATCGGTGATCAGAGGCCGGGTCCGGTCATCGGGAGGCCAACAGATACCGGGTCTGACCATCAGGCGACCGGGGGAGGTGGGGGGGGGGGGGGGGGATGCGCTTGTCAACCAATCTCCCGGCAGACTGAGAAATCAGTGCATGTGCACTCGCCCCACCAACGGAAATCCCTTGACTCTGTGATACACTCAGTGCCGAAAATTCATTCAACTAAACTCACCCAAAAAACAGATGGGAAAATCTCCCGTATTCCCGCCTGTTGGGAGCTTAGTTTTTGGGGAAAATCATCCCGCCCCCGTGTCCGAGCTGCAAAACCAACAGACTTTCCTTAAGATCGTGGAGAAAGAGCTGGAAAAGGCAGTAGCCTCTCGAGTGGAACAGGGAGTATTGGGACTGAGATGACAAATGTGAAAAGGCTTTCATTAAACTGAAAATGGACTTGCAGACTGGCCCAGCTCTGGGATCTGTGGACCCCGACAAGGACTTTTATCTGGAAGCTGCAGCCACTGACATCAGTTTCAGTGAAGTCCTTCTGCAGGAAACAAACAGTCACTTGTGACCGGGAACCGATGTGAGCAGAGTCCTAGCAGACCTGGAAAAGGGATTTTCCACCTGTGAGGGACATCTGTTAGTGAGCTGTTGGACAGTGAAACATTTTACTGTTTTCACCCACACCCAGTCTTTTACATTACTGACCCACCACAATCCAATCCAACTATTGTTAGACACAAAAATCACAGAAGGAACAGGATCGAGTGTCAGAATAACCAGCTGGACTTTATCACTAAGTGGGAAAAACATGAAGGTAAACAGAATGGATGACCCTAAACTCACAGCTCATCTCAACTATCCGGGAGAAGCCCATACTTGTACTGTACAGGGTGTTTGGGAAACTGGGGGAGGATTCAGGGCAGGAATCCACCCTGAGGGATGAGATATTTATGTTCACGGCTCCAGTTTTGTGGAAGAAGGAAAAAGAAAAACAGAATGCTGGATTAATGATCCACAAAGGGAGGTTGAATGGACAATATCCTTTCCCAATACTGTGTGTTCAGCAGGTGGAGCTGGTCACTGTGACTCTCTGATCTGTCAATTCTGTATTTTAACAGAAAATTGACTGAAGTAAAATCTAATCCGTTACAAATACAATTGTATATTTATTTTAAAAAGACCAGTCCTTTCTACTAATAATAGAGAGCTGTTTAATAGCTGGTGTCAGGAAGCTCACACCCACCTGTATTAATCACTGTCAGCATCTTTTTCCACACTCTGTACTGCAGTGAGCAAATGTACTTCCCCACATTTATTAAAGGGTAAACCTTCTGTGGTTCTGGGAGAGTTCGCTTCACTCTGAAACAGGAGATAAAGATCAGTGTTGGATCATTCCAGACTGGGGGAGAAATATGTTAGAAATAAAAATCACATCAAGGGTGTAAATTTTACCTTTTCTGTATATCCGGAAATTTCTGTGGAACAAGAACAATTATTACTGTTTATGTTTGGAGAACATTTTATCACAAAAAGTAAAGTAAGAGACTGGATTCCACAGAAAAGTACATTTTACATATAGAAAGTTATGGGACTGCCTCTTCCTGTCCTCACTGGACCGTGAGTTACTCCACAATATTACAAATGACTTGATGTTCTTGCTCAACATGACTCACAGGGTGGGATTTTCTGACTGTGCTCACCCCAGTATTGGGACCACCCGAGGTCAACGGACTTGTGCATGATTCGCTTCCCACCCACTACAATTCCCATGGTGGGCAGGATGTGAACCTTTCCCCTGCAGAGTTACAATCCAATTGTAAAATCCTGATCAATGTCCAATAACTGGAATTAATTGATTGTTTAAAGAGATTCACTTTCATGTTTTCATTTTATAATCTGTCCTGGACACAGATGTTTCTGTGAATCTATCCCAGTGTTATCCAATAGAAATCAGTGACTACCCGAGAAAGACGGGTAAAGCTGCAAAGTTAGTTTTACGTTCAGCCTTGGGGCTCATCAAACTTGCATTTGAATCATTGTCTGCAGTTATCCTATTTTGTACTTTGCATTGGTATTCAAAAGGAGAGGGATACATGGATCGGTGGTGTCTCAGAGGGATATGTAAACCCTTTAGAACAAGTCGTCATTACGAGGGAGGAAATGTTAGCTGTATTAAAAAGCATTAAGGTAGACAAATCCCCAGGGCCAGATGGCATCTATCTCAGATAGCTGAGGGAGACAAGAGATGAAATTACCGGTCCTTTAACATAAATCTTTGCTTCCTCGTTGGCCACAGGTGAGGTCCCAGAGGATTGGAGGATAGCCAATGTTGTCCTGTTATTTAAGAAGAGTAGCAAAGATAACCTGTGTAATTATGGGTCAGTGAGCTTGATGTCAGTGATCGTGAAATTGTTGGAGAAGATTTTTAGGATCTATACATATTTGGAACTGAATGGTCTTATTAGTGACAGACAAATGTTTTTGTATGAGGGAGGTCATCTCTCACTAATTTAATTGAGTCTTTTGAGGAGGTGACTAAAATGATTGATGAGGGAAGGGGTGTGGATGTTGTCTACATGGACGTTAGTAAAGCATTTGACAAGGTCCCTCATGGCAGGTTGGTGCAAAAGATTTAACCACATGGGATCAGGGGTGAACTAGCTAGATGGACTCAGAATTGGCTTGGCCATAGGAGACAGAGGGTAGCGGTGTTTTTCTGATTGGAGGTCTGTACCTGGTGTGTTCCGCAGGGATCAGTGATGGGACCTCTGTTGTTTGTAATCTATCTCAATGACTTGGAAGAAAACATAGGTGGTCTGATTAGCAAGTTTGTGGATGATACTAAGTTTGCTGGAGTTGTGGATAGTGATGAAGATTGTCAGAGAATACAGCAGGATACAGATAGGCTGGACAATTGGGTGGAGAAATGGCAGATGGAATTTAATCCAGACAAATGCAAAGTGATGCATCTTGGTAGATCCAATTCAGGTGGGAGCTATAAAATAAATTCCAGAACAATCAGGAGCGTAGACACACAGAGAAGTTTGGGTGTGCAGGTCCGCAGATCCTTAAAAGTGTCAGCGAAGGTGCAAAAGGTGGTGAAGAAAGCATATGGCATGCTTACCTTCATTGGCCGGGGCATTGAGTATAAAAGTTGGCAAATTATGTTAGTTACATAAAATGTTGGTTCACCCAGATTTGTAATATGTGTCCAGTTCTGGTTACCACACAACCAGAAAGATGTGGAGGCTTTGGAGACAGAAAAGGTTTACCAGGAAGTTCCCTGGTATGGAGGGTATTAGCTATGAGGAGAGATTGAATAAAGTGGGATTGTTCTCCTTGGAAAGACGGAGGCTGAGGGATGACATGAAAGAAGTTTATAAAATTATGAGGGGCATAGATAAGGTGAATGTTTGGAAGCTTTTTCCCAGGACACAAATGACAATTATAAGGGGCACAAGTTCAAGATAAGAGGGGAAAGGTTCAGTGGAGACGTGCGGGGGAAGTTTTTTTACACAGAGGACAGTATTGGCCTGGAATGCACTGTCATGGGTGTTGATTGAGGCAGATACATTCGTGACATTTAAAACTCATCTGGATTGACACATAAATATACAGGGAATAGAGAGATACAGGCGGTTGGTCTAGATAGGACGTGATTGGTGCAGGCTTGGAGGGCCGAAGGGCCTGTTCCTGTACTGTCCTGTTCCTCGTTTTTTGTTCAGATAGAGTGTCAGAGCACTTAGTGTAAGCTGGAAAGCTGAAGCATACAGAATGAATTCTAATGTCAGCTCCACTTGCTGTGAGTCACACTGAGCTCAATGAGCAACCAGCTGAGTGGGAACTCCATTGTCACAGGGAGCGGCTTTCAGCTGAGATGTTAAACCGAGCTCTCTGCTGTCTGTTCAGGTGAAGGTAAAAGGTCATAAGACTGGACCAGGAGAAGGTCTTTGACAGAATATTGCACACCTACATGATGGATGTGCTCTCCAAAATGGGGTTTGGGAGAGAATCTGAATCCAACTGCTCTACACAAACACCAGTAGTGCAGTTTCAGTTAATGGGTGAGAATCAGAAAGCTCTCCAATTAAATCTGGAGTCAGGCAGGGCTGCTCCTCTCTGTTTGTGTGTTGTATAGAATCATTTGCTGAGTCCACCAGGAAGAATTCAAATATAAGAGGAGTGACAATCCCAGTCAGCAGAGGCACTGTGCTTGGATGATGTAGCCGTCTTTTGCTCAGATCCACTGTTGATGCACAAACATCAACATCTGCAACCAGTTCAAACAGGCCTTGGAAGCCATGGTAAATCGTGGGAAGAGTGAGGCCATGTTCTTTGGCAACTGGGTGGATCAACAATTAGTCTCCTTTACTGTCAAATCAGGCAGCCTGAGGATGCTGGAAATATGGTTTGGAGGGATCAGGGCATGCATTAGAATCTGGAGAGAGCGAGTAGCGATAATGAACCAAAACCTGGGTATATGGGAATGATGCTCCCTCTCCATTGCAGGCAAGAAGCTGGTCATCAGGTGTGAGGTACTCTCAGTATTGCTGTACATGGCACAGGTCAGACTCGTTCCCCACTCCTGTGTGTGGCAATCATGCAAGCCATTTTCTGCTGCATTTGGGGGTCAAAAATGGACCATGTTTGTAGTGATATACAAACCTCTAGATAAAGGGGAGAAAAGCATGCCAAACATTGTCCTAATCCTGATGGCCACCTTTGTGTCTGGCTGCATGAAGCTGTGCGTAGATCCTCGGTACGCAAACATTAGGTGTCTCTACGTACTGAGGTTCTATCTGTCCTCAGTATTGTAAAGAATGGGTCTGGCCACATTGCCGCGGAACGTTCCAAGTATTTAGACCGTGCCATACCACCTTCCTTCATGGAAACGTTTATGTGGAGAAACATCTTTGACGATAAGCCCATCAGGCAGTGGTCAGCGTGCCTAGAGGCCCTGAAGGGAAAGGAGATGGTGGATCCTGTTGGGATGGTTCCCTGAGCAGACTGTTAAGGTCATGTGGCAGAACACCTCATCACCAGAAATTTCTAACAAGTACCAAAACCTAACTTGGCCGGTAGTGAGAAAGGCCCTCCCATCAGATCCTTCCTACAGGTATGAGTCTCACCCCATCTGCACATTGCCCTTGAAGAGACTGTTGTCCACCCCCTTGTGAAATCAGCCTTTGCAAAGAAGGTGTGGAGAGAGATGAGGTGGTTTTGTCAAGATTCATCACGAGCAGCTCTGTGATACAGGACTCTGTGCTCTACGGGCTGTTCCCAGGGATACACTCCAATATAATCATCAGCTGCTGCTGGAGAATCATCAACGCAGTGAAAGACACTCTTTGGTCTGCCCGAAACTTGTTGGCCTTCCAGCGCAAGAAACTGCAGACTGGCACATTCCAAAGCTCAGGACGATGTGCTGAGGGACGCACTGAAGCTTGGGGCAGCTGCTGCAGAATCCCACTGGGGAAGGTCACTGTCTAAGACCTTTCAACCACAGTAAAGTGAGGGGAGCAGAACCCCCTTGGACCAAATGAGTCACTGAATGTATACAGTAAATATTATCCTTATCACAATTGTATTCATGCAACTCAGGGTGCAACTTGATCTCTGTAGATAATCTTTCAATACCTTAACACCATCTGTAAGGGCCATTTTGAAATGTCTGTAATGTTTCTTTGTGTTGAAGCAGCTCAATGTTTAACAGAATGTAGATAAAGAAGCTGAATATTATTGCACTTTGTGTGATGGTCATTTTGAAATGTTTGGAGTGTTCTTTCAGATATTTTGTGAATAAAGTATATTTTTGCAATCATAAAGCAAAGCCTGGCAGGATCCTGGATTGTTGTTCCCAGTCTCAGACCAACAGCTGTACTGGAAATGTACACTCAGGGGAGAATGGTCTGACCATTTTGAGGGTTTCTCACTTTGTATGAAGCTGATTTTCTTCATTGTTTAATTTGATGAAACTATCCCTCTATCATATTACACTAAACAAGCTCCAGATTTAGTCATTTCCATATTAAAGACAGCCATTGGTGATCTTAGTGTGAGACAGAGAAATCCAAATGTCACAGGTAATTGGGGTAATTTTGGTCAGTGAGTTTTATATTCTAGATTTTGATGACACAACCTGCTCATTCTTCAAGACAGTGAAGCAGAGAAAAATAAAGAAAGAGTTACCGTTAAAAACTTGATGTTGTCCTGTTCACTCAGCTCTTGTTCAATATTCTGAACAGTGACTGAAAGCGATGAGATTTCCTCCGTTATCTTCTCAATCCTCTCCTTCATCTCCTGACTCTTTTTCTCTTTCTCCAGTTTCAGATCTTCCAACACAATCCTCTCTTCCTCACGGAGAAACTGGTGAAGTTTTTCAAATTCAGCTTTAATCTGTTTCTCTGTCTTAACACTTTGGTCCTTTAGAAAATATCAGTGAGATTGAAAAATCAAATGAGGATGTTTAAAAGGTTGTTCAGCCTGAGCAGTTCTGTCCATATCAGAATATTAGAGAGAAAAACTTCCCAATCCTGTTAATTTCCAATCCTGATAATTTGACAAAGAACAATGAAAATTACAGCACAGGAACAAGTCCTTTGGCCCTCCAAGCCTGCACCGACCATGCTGCCCAAGTGAACTAAAACCCCCTACCCTTGCAGGGACCATATCCCTCCATTCCCATCCTATTCATGTATTTATCAAGATGCCCCTTCAAATTCACCATCATATCTGCTTCCACTACCTCCCCCAGCAACGAGTTCCAGGCACCCACCACCCTCTATATAAAAAACTTGCCTCGTACACTCCTTTAAACCTTGTCCCTCGCACCTTCAACCTACGCCCGCTAGTAATTGATTCTTCGACCCTCGGAAAAAGCTGCTGACTAACCATTCTGTCCATGCCTGTCATAATGTTGTAGACTTCTATCAGGTCTCCCTGATGATCTGGAGGAGGGAACCGAGTGCAGGGTGTCGAAATTTGCTGATGACACCAAGATTGGTGGAACGGCAAATTGCGCGGAAGGTGTGGAGAGTCTGCAGAAGGATCTAGATAGGCTGGGCGAATGGGCCAGGAACTGGCAAATGGAATTTAATGTTGGCAAGTGTGAAGTGGTCCACTTTGGTAGGAATAATGGTAGGAAGGACTATTACTTACGTGGCGAAAAACTGCAGCAGGCGACGGGGCAGAGGGACCTCGGGGTCCTTGTGCATGAGTCGCAAAAACCCAGCCTGCAGGTGCAGCAGGTGGTCAGGAAGGCTAATGGGATGCTGGCCTTCATAGCGAGGGGGACTGAATATAAAAGTAGGGAGGTCTTGCTGCAGCTGTATAGGGCATTGGTGAGGCCGCAGCTGGAATACTGTGTGCAGTTTTGGTCGCCGCACTTATGCAAGGATATTTTGGCCTTGGAGGGAGTGCAGAGGAGGTTTACTAGGCTGATACCGGAGTTGAGGGGGTTGAGCTATGAGGAGAGGCTGAATAAACTAGGCTTGTACTCGTTAGAGTTTAGAAGAACGAGGGGAGATCTCATTGAGACGTATAAGATGATGAATGGGATGGATAGGATAGAGGTGGAGAGACTCTTCCCGCTCAGAAAGGACAGTAGGACTAGGGGGCACAGCCTCAAGATAAAGGGGGGGCGGTTTAGAACGGAGTTGAGGAGGTACTTCTTCACTCAAAGGGTGGTGAATCTCTGGAATTCTCTGCCCGTTGAAGTGGTGGAGGCTGCCTCGCTAAATATTTTTAAGACGCGGGTTGATGGGTTTTTGATAAGCGAGCGGATTAAGGGTTATGGGGAGAGGGCGGGAATGTGGAACTGAGCCACGACAGATCAGCCATGATCTTATTGAATGGCAGGGCAGGCTCGAAGGGCTAGATGGCCTACTCCTGCTCCTATTTCTTATGTTCTTATGTTCTCCCCTCAACCTTTGTCGCTCCAGTGAGAGCAAACCAAGTTTCTCCACAGCTAATTCTTGTAGCTAATGCTCTACATACCATCCTGGTAAATTTTTTCTGTACCCTCTCCAAAACCTTCACATCCTTCTGGTAGTGTGCTGACCAGATCTGAACACTATATTCCAAGGGCACTGCAGCCTATTGTGCTGACAGTCCAGCCTTCGCAGGGCAGGTTCACTAAGATTCTGTAAAGCTGCAACATGACTTGCCAATTTTTAAACTCAGTGCTCCGACTGATGAAGGTAAGCATGCCGTATGCCTTCTTGACTACCTTCTCTACCTGCATTGTCACTTTCAGTGACCTGTGTACCTGCACACCCAGATCCCTCTGCCTATCAGTGCTCTTAAGGAATCTGCCATTTACTGTATATTTCCCGTCTGTATTGGACCTTCCAAATGCATTACCTCACATTTGTCCGGATAAAACTCCATCTGCCATCTCTCCGTTCAAGTGTCCAACCAATCTATATTTTGCTGTATCCTCTGACAGTCTTCATTGCTATCTGCAATTCCACCAACCTTTGTGTCGCCCACAAAATTATTAGTCAAACCAGTTATATTTTCCTCCAAATCATTTATATATATATTACAAACAGCAAAGATCCCAACACTGATCCCTGAGGAACGCCACTTGTCACAGCCTTCCATTCAGAAAAACACCCTTCCACTGCTACCCTCTGTCTTCTATGACCAAGCCAGTGGGGCTGTTTATCTGATTTATTTTACATAAAGAATATTATTCCTTAATGTAGTGACATATAGTTAATCGATTAGATTTTTAGACAAATGATTACCAGATGGTCACTTATTCAAGAGAGGGAGCTTTAACTGGGGGATCGAGTTGCTGATTTCTCTGTTTGCTTTAGGAGGGACTATTTTTTGATTTAAAGCCTAGGTTTTCGATTCTTTCGCAAATAAAAACACTTTCTGTATGGCCTGATGTTACTCTCGGGGTGCACCCGAAGTCAGTGTGGGTGGGAGCAGATGTGAAACTGTTCCTGTTGTTAATGTGAGATTACACTGGGTGACCAATTCAGGCCTGGCCAGAGTGTAACGCATCTGCTAGTTGGGCTAACACTGTGCGCAGGTGTGAATGTGTCGGGCACTGGGTCCAATGAGGAGCGGGCAGGAGGTTTAATTCTGAGGAGACAATTCCCTGAAGACTGGCTGGAGTTGTGGGGGAAGCTGAGTGAGGTTTATTTAACAGTTATAAATAGCTGTGTACAGTCACTCCATCAGCACCGGGAGGGCAGGGAAAGCGTGTGGGCAAGTTGGGTGGGCTACCTGCCCCCTGTTTCACCAATGTGTGCCTGGATGGACTAGTGCAGGATGTCAGTGCCAAGTGGCACATTTGGATGCTCAGGGAAAGAAAGTGCCCCACCTGACAAAGAAGGCCTGGTCGGAGGCTACCACCCAGGTCAGTGGGCACCAGGTTGTGGTGCTGTACCTAGCTGCTGTGCTGCAAAAGGTTCAATAATCTTCTGTGGTTGATAAGGGTTAGTGCAGAGATGGCATGGACCTGTGTAGAGGTGTAGTTAGGTGTTCATTCTCCTCAGTGCTCAGAGGTCTGAGTATGTGTATCAACTGCACTGAAACCTGCCCTGCTAAGGCTGGACTGTCAGCACAATAGGCTGTGGTGCTTTGCAGGCGAAGGTGTGCCAGTGTTTAATGATCTGCCAATTGCCAATGTGAGGGAGGGGACATTGTGAATGAACCTGAAGAAAGATGGAAGTCTCCCCTGTCAGGAGAAGACAAGTCACAAAGCTGCAGAGTGCCACTGAGCCAGTGGGGGAATCCCCAATCTGCTGGTCCTCACTCAGAGTGAGAGAAATGCTCTCGAGTTGAATTTCCACCAGCCAGCTCATTCCTCCAGTCCTGGTGAGATCTGGGATGAAGGTAAGAGTGCAGGTCCCAGATGTGTGTGCCATAGGAACATGTCATGGGACCCTCATTAGAAAGTGAGCTGCCCCAGCCAGAGTGGCCTCTGAAGCTCCAATACAGACAGTGCAACATCACTCCAGTGTCTCAAAAGGCCGCCTTGCATGTGTAGTGACGTTGATGATGGAATTGACTGATGTGGCTTCTTTCCACAGATGAGCCAACTGCACCAGCCGCAGTCCACCCCAAACACCTCCCCCTAAGCGCCAAGGGAACATTGCTCCGACGCCTGTGTCACGCTGTACCTCAGAGCCAGGCATCAGTTCAGATACTCACATGTTGGTGGGTGTTAGGTCATCACCTTTACAGGTGGTGCACAGTGGTGAGGGTCCAGCACACCCACATGAGGAGGTGGAAGAGGCAAAGTGATCCCAGGATGCCGACGTTGGGAGCACTGCTGAAGACCAGGATCATGCTGAGTCCGGGGCAGATGATGAGCCTCTGAAGCTGCATATCCAGCGGGATGCGTGGGTAGAAAGGGCAGAGATCCACGAGGATCTGAATGACATGGTCTCCATCATTGAGGAATCCGTGTGGAACCTGAGCACTGTGTTAACCCTGAGCACTGAGTGCACAGCCTCCTCAATTGACAGAGTGACGACTGGAGAGACAGCTTAACGGACACCCTCAGGAAATCCAGGCCGTGTTTGAACCTGCAAACCAGCACACTGACTGCGACCTCAGGAGATCACTGCCAGTGTGAGTGATGGATGAGGAACCAAGTGTCTCTGCTAAGTGCTGTCCATCACTGATGAGCAGAGAGGTCCAAATGCAATTCACGCTGCTGGATGAGCTTCCTGTTGTTTCTATGGTTCCTCAGGGTTAGGCAAGGTGAGTTAATGGTCAAATTTTTCAAAGTGTGTCCATAGGTCTAAGGGTAGTCAAATAAATGGCAGGGTCCATGGGGAGACGTGTCAGCTGTGTAAGGTGCAATATGTGGGAGTTCCTGGAGACACAGCATCTCCAGAGAGTCCACATCTGCACCAAATGTCTGGAGTTGCAGCGTTTGAGGGCCCGGGTTAGGCAACTGGAGTTGAGGCTGGAGGATTTATTTTTAGTGAGGGAAAATGAGGCACTAATGAATAGGAACCAGATTCAAGAGGGGATCCCAGAGCCAAGGAGGGGGGATGGGTGGGTTACAGTTAGGAAGGGGAAAAAGAAGAGGAGTAATGTTCCAAAGGCTACCCCAGGGGTAGTCTGTCAAGATAGCAGGGGTAAGGCACCAACTGAGGTGGAAAGGGCACAAGGGGAAGAGGAAAATGCCTCAGAGGGAAGGAAAGGGGCTGGATGTGAGATAGTGGTGGGGGACGGGAGGGTTAGAGGAATTGATAGGCGGTTCTGTGGGCAAAAGCGGGACTCCAGGATGGTGGTCTGCCTCCCTGGAGCAGGGGTACAGGATGTGTCGGAGAGGGTAGAGGGAATGTTGAAGTGCCAAGGGACCCAGGCGGATGTAATTATACATGTAGGAGAGAAGGACATAGGAAGGAAGAGTAGGGGGGAAATACGTATGCAGTTCAGGGAGTTGGGAGCCAGGCTGAAGTGTAGGGCCTCCAGGGTGGCGATCTCTGGGCTGTTGCCAGTGCCCAGCAATAGCAGGGATAAGAATAATGAGATCCTGCAGCTGAATGCGTGGCTGAGGGATTGGTGCAGGACAGAGGGTTTTAGTTTTGTTGACCATTGGGAAGTCTTTGCAAAGGAAGGGCACTTGTATAAGAGGGATAGGGAACACTTAAATGGGAAGGGGACACATATTTTAGCTGGGAGGTTGGCTGGAGTGTTTAGGCAGGGTTTAAACTAGTATGGCGGTGGGGTGGGGAGGAGAGAGACAGCTCAGGCACTGGGAGTGAGTTGGAGGTCAGGGTAAGTCTAGATGATAGGAAAATCCCCCGGGAGAAGAAGGATCCAAGAGGGCCTGAGGGTCTTAGGTGCATCTGTTTTAATGCGAGGAGTGTGACGGGAAAGTCGGATGAACTTCGGGCCTTGATGTTCGCGAGGAATTTAGATGTGGTGGCAGTGACAGAGATGTGGTTAAAGGAGGAGGAGGACTGGCAGCTAAATATTCCAGGGTATAAGTGTTTTAGGCGTGATAGAGGTGGGTTGAAAAGAGGAGGGGGAGTGGCACTCTTAGTTAGGGAACAGATCACAGCGGTGCAGAAGGAGGATAACATGGAGGGGCTGGAAATTGAGTCTCTGTGGGTGGAGTTGAGGAATAGGAAGGGAGCCATTACTATGCTAGGAGCGTACTATAGGCCACCCGATAGCCCGCGGGCAGTGGAAGAGGGTATATGTAGGGACATTTTGGATAAGTGTAGGAAGAACAGGGTTGTTGTAGTGGGAGATTTTAATCTCCCTGGGGTGGATTGGAAGGTGCCTAGAGCTGGGGGGGTCTGATGGGGAGGAATTTGTAAGATGTGTATTGGAAGGATCCTTGCAACAGTATGTAGATAGCCCGACTAGAGAGGGGGCGATACTGGATTTAGTTCTGGGAAATGAGCCGGGTCAGGTGGTTGAGGTTGCGGTAGGCGAACATGTGGCTAATAGTGACCACAACTCCGTCTACTTTAGGATACGAATGGAAAAAGACGAGAGCTGTCCTCAGGGGAGGGTGCTAAATTGGGGGAAGGCTAGATACAGCCGGATTAGGCAGGAGCTTAGGGATACAGACTGGGATAGGCTGTTGGAAGGCAAGACCACGTTAGGCATGTGGGAGTCTTTCAAGGGAAAACTGCAAAGGGTGCAGGAAAGGCATGTGCCAGTTAGGAGAAAGGACGGGAAAGGTAGGATTAGAGAGCCCTGGATTACTAGAGATATAGAAGACCTGGTTAGGAAGAAACGAGAGGCATATGTCAGGTCTAAGCAGCTGGGAACGGAGAGAGCGTTGGAGGAATACAGAGAGAGAAGGAGGGATCTCAAACGGGGAGTTAGGAGAGCAAAGAGGGGGCATGAGATGGCTTTGGCAGGTAGGGTTAAGGAGAATCCAAAGGCGTTTTACTCCTATCTTAAGAACAAAAGGGTGGCTAGGGGTAAAATCGGTCCTCTCAGGGACAAACGTGGGGAATTGTGCTTAGAGGCAGAGGGAATGGGGGAGATCCTGAATGAATACTTTGCATCGGTATTCACGAAGGAGAGGGGCTTGATGTCTAGTACGGTCATTGAGGGAGCAGTAGACCAATTGAAAGATCTATCGATTACGAGGGAAGAAGTGTTAGGGCTTTTAGATGGCATTAAAACCGATAAATCTCCGGGGCCCGATTGCATTTATCCTAGGCTGCTTAGAGAGGCGCGGGATGAGATTGCTGGGCCTCTGACGCGAATCTTTGTCTCTTCTTTGGACACAGGTGAGGTCCCAGAGGACTGGAGGATAGTGAACGTGGTACCATTGTTTAAAAAGGGTAGGAGGGATAGCCCGGGTAACTATAGGCCGGTGAGCTTAATGTCAGTGGTAGGTAAGTTGATGGAGAAGACTCTTAGGGATAGGATGTCTGTGCACTTAGAGCGTTGCGATCTGATTAAGGATTCGCAGCATGGCTTTGTTAAGGGGAAGGCTTGCCTTACAAATCTGGTAGAATTCTTTGAGAAGGTGACAAAAACGGTCGACAAAGGACGAGCTGTTGATGTCGTCTATATGGATTTCAGTAGAGCTTTTGACAAAGTCCCTCATGGTAGGTTGGTACAGAAGATTAAAGCTCATGGGACATGTGGTCAGGTATCCAGATGGGTAGAGAACTGGCTTGCAAAGAGGAGTCAGAGAGTAGTAGTGGAGGGGTCTTTTTCTAGCTGGAGGTCTGTCACTAGTGGTGTGCCGCAGGGCTCAGTACTGGGACCTCTTCTCTTTGTAGTGTATATAAGTGATTTGGAAGAGGGAGTAGGTGGTGTGATCAGCAGATTTGCTGATGACACCAAGATGGCTGGATTGGCGGGCAGTGAGGAGCAGTGTCTGGCAATACAGCGGGATATTGATAGGCTAGTTGATTGGGCAGATACATGGCAAATGGAGTTTAATCCGGATAAATGTGAGGTGATGCATTTTGGCCGGAATAATGTAGGGGGGAGTTATATGGTAAAGGGTAAGCCTGTAAGGAGTATAGAATCGCAGCGAGACCTGGGGTTGCAAGTGCACAAGTCTTTGAAGGTGGCAGTGCAAGTGGAGAGTGTGGTGAAGAAAGCCTATGGTATGTTAGCCTTTATAGGAAGGGGTATAGAATATAAGAGCTAGAGTCTAATGTTGCAGTTGTACAGAACGTTGGTTAGGCCGCATTTGGAGTACTGCGTCCAGTTCTGGTCGCCTTACTACCGGAAGGACGTGGAGACTCTGGAGAGAGTGCAGAGGAGGTTTACCAGGATGTTGCCTGGTATGGAAGGACTGAGGTATGAGGAAAGATTGAAGAAATTGGGGTTCTTTTCCCTTGAAAGACGCCGACTGAGGGTGGATCTAATAGAGGTATATAAGATAATGAAGGGTATAGATAGAGTAAACAGAGGTAAGCTATTTCCTATGATAGAGACACGTAGGACAAGGGGCCATGGACTTAAGGTGAGGGGGGAAAGGTACAACACAGATATTAGAGGGAGGTTTTTCACACAGAGGGTAGTGGGGTATGGAATGCTCTGCCAAGTAAGGTGGTGGAGGCAAACACGCTAGAGTCATTTAAGAGTAACTTGGACGGGCACATGACTGGGTTGGAGACGGGTGGATATAGGAGATTGTTTTAAATAAGGGTCATTAGCATTGGGGTGTCCCTGGTAATGTAAATGGGTATGGTATGATAATGTTTTTTCTCTTTTCATTCACAGGTTTTAAGTCGGTCCACCTCGTGTCCAACGAGGGACATACACGTGATGGGTCGTACTGGGGCTGCTCTTGGTTGGTCGAGATTGGCCTCGTGCTTCATGTCGTTAGTGTGTGCCTAAACTGGACAAGATACTGGGCAAGACGACAGCTCAGTGACTATCACTGATTGCTGTGCAGACACATGGATTTGGGCCGGTGTCTGTGGGAGTTTGCGCATTCTCCCCGTGCTTGCGTGGGTTTTCTCCGGGTGCTCCGGTTTCCTCCCGCACCCCAAAGATGTGCTATTCGGCTGGTTGGCAGGAATAAATTGTCCCTAAATCAGTTTCCCTCAATCTGGATGGCCATAAAACAATAGACAGGGGTCGTAGGTGGAGAGGGGGACTGGTGGTGTTGAGATGGCGGCGTGGGCTCGTTGGGCCGAAGGGCCCGTTTCCCGGGCTGATTTTGTTCTTTGTTCTCACAGGGCATTCCGAACGAGGGCAGCAGCTTCTCCACTCTTTGCCGTGATGAAGCCACAGTTCCTGCGGAATGGCCAGCCATGGGGCTGGATTCTCCCTCCCAGCCGGAGACAACTCAGGCTCCACCAGTCAGAGGACTACCACCAACGGCCACCTGGAGAGCAAAGTCAGCAGGCTGCCTCCAATGTCACTGCCAGAGAGGGGAGAAGGGGAAAGTCATGGTGAGGGCTGCACTAAGACACAGCACCCAGAGGCGTCAATCTAAGGCACCTTCAGCACAATAGGGACGTGTCATGGGTGACATTATTTGTCATTTTGAAGCTTGTGTTAGGGATGGCAAATGTATACGTTCTTTTCCTGTTGATCTAAGCTAATGTAAGCATTTTCTTTACTGTAATGGGCTGAGGTGTTTTGAACAGTCGCCAGATGCTGCATGGGCTTGTAACTGTGTAGTGTTTGCAATCCTTTGGATCAGTCAAAGTATCAGAAGCGCATCTTGAGCAATCCACTGGACCTCTGCACCACCACTCTCGAGGATGCATAAGTCCCTATCCCTGCAGAGGCGTAACCTCCAATGTCATGGACCTCAGACATTATTACAGGTTGGTGCTCTGCTTGTATACTCTAACCAATGAGTAATGGTGTCTGTGGCATCCCCACCCGCCTTGGTCTCCCTGCTGAGCCCCACCACCAACTCAGCCTGTGCCTCTCAACGGTCTCTGGCTGGGATCCTGCCTGCACTCGCCTTGCCTCCTCTCCCTCCTGTTCCTCTGTTCCTCTTCAGAGGAGATCACACCAGCTGAATACATTCTCCCCATTAGAGCAGATACAGAGGGATCACTTGCTCCAATCCTCATGGAACTTTTCTTGTGATGATGCAGTCCCGAAATGCTGAAAGGGCACGCTAATAAAAGCTAAAGAATTACTGAGAAACTCAGGAACAACTCTGTACTCACACAACAATGAGCTCACAATGAGAGAAAGTGTTGCTGCTCTGTGGGCCGCATACGATTTTTACACGTGCGTGGTGATGTCGGGAAATCGTACTCAATGTTGTTTCATGAAATTTTATTCTCGAACCAGGTCAGATACACATCCAAGCATAAAATTCTGGCCCATTTCCAGACTATCAATCCTTTCTTCATTTGAAAGACCCTTATCAGGTCCCCATCTACCCCCCGCCATTCCCCATAATCTTTTTCAGAGAAAAGAGCCACAGCCAGTTCAATCTTTCCAATTTAAACTCTTTTAAATTTTAAAGTTTATTTGTTAGTGTCACAAGTCAGCTTACATTAACATTGCAATGCAGTTACTCTGAAAATCCCCAAGTTGCCACACTCCGGTGCCTTTTCGGATACACTGAGGGTACATCTAGTCAGCACATCTTTCGAACTGTGGAGGAAATGGGAGCACCCAGAGGAAACCCATGCAGAAAGGATATTATTAAACTAGAAAGTGTGCAGAAAAGATTTACTAGGATGCTACCGGGACTTGATGGTTTGAGTTATAAGGAGAGGCTGGATAGACTGGGACATTTTTCTCTGGAGCGTAGGAGGCTGAGGGGTGATCTTATAGAGGTCTATAAAATAATGAGGGGCGCAGATCAGCGAGATAGTCAATATCTTTTCCCAAAGGTAGGCATAGGTTTAGGGTGAGAGGGGAGAGGTACAAAAGTGTTTAGAGGGGCAATTTTTTCACAAAGAGGGTGGTGAGTGTCTGGAAGAAGCTGCCACAGGTAGTTGTAGAGGCAGATACAACTTTATCTTTTAAAAAACATTTAGATAGTTACAAGGGTACGATGGATACAGAGGGATATGAGCCAAATGCGGGCAATTGGGATTAGCTTAGGGGTTTTAAAAAAAAAGGGCGGCATGGACAAGTTGGGCCGAAGGGCCTGTTTCCATGCTGTAAATCTCTCTGAATCTATGACTCGATGACACGGGGAGAACGTGCAGACTCTGCACAGTCAGTGACCCAAACCACGAATTGAATCCAGGTCCCTCGTGCTCTGAGACAGCAGTGCTAACCTCTGTGTCACTGTGCCATCCACATAGTTCCAGGATCAACCTTGTGAATATTTTATACATCATCTCCACTCTCTCTTTATATCTATAATATGAACACAGAATCCTGCATCTTGTAATTCTGTAAGTGTATAGAATGGAATGTAAAATAAAATCAGAAATACCTGAATGTGGGTTAATGTTTTCTCGTAATCAGTTTTTACAGCGCAGCATTCCTTCTTCTTGTCCTGGACTGGCTTCAGTGAGTTTCGCAGTTCTTCCTAAACAAAAACATCAGTTAATTTGTACAATTTTCAGAAATACACACCCAAAAATTAAATAACATTTGGTTAAAATTAAAATTCTCTGAGCTCTCAGGTTTTTATGAGGCTTCACTTTCTTCACGTGCAGCAGTTTGATGTCGACTTTCAGTTTGCTGTCTGTGTAAAACTGGTGTTTGGGATCAGTCACCAGATTTAGGCACCACCTGACTTTCTACTTACATTGAAATTAGGAATATCAAAGAATAATATGTTGCTCAAGGTATGAAGTTCAACCATGCTTTGATTTTTATGTTTTAAACTGATTTAAAATAGTATTCTGATTTAAACTGAAACTGATTTAAAATAGTATTAAGTCACAGGTAGATAGATTTCTGATCGATAAGGGAATTAAGGGTTATGGGGAGCAGGCAGGTAAGTGGAACTGATCCACTTCAGATCAGCCATGACCTTATTGAGTGGCGGGGCAGGCTCAAAGGGCTAGATGGCCTACTCCTGCTCCTATTTCTTATGTTCTTATGTAGTATTCAGAAATTATCTCTACTGTTAATGTGTTCATTCAACTGGTCAGCCCATTGCCTTTCTGTTTCTGCCTCTTACTAATAAACAACTCCAATGTCGACATCATAAAGTCAATAAGTGATTACCACAGAAGTTCTGTTTTTTGTAATAAAATGTTAACTTAGTGAGTTGGTCATATCTCAAAAAGTGTGACACATTCAGCAATAGTTACCATACCAGGCAGTTTGATCTATTTTGGGTTGCTTCTGAAATAGAGCAAATCAACTGGTTTTACAAGGCAGGCTTTCTTCGTGGATGCAGCTTGCTGTTGGCTGAGTTCTCAAAACATCTACAGTTGGATAAGTTGGATGCTTCTGATATCGTTTTTTCCCTTTTTGATCTTCCCATATCTGAACTAGCCTCTTAAAGTAAAGTTTATTTGTTCGTCACAAGTTGGTGTACATTAACACCTCAATGAAGTTACTGTCAAATTCCCCGAGTCGCCACACTTTGGCGCCTGTTCAGGCCAATGCTCCTAACCAGTCTTTCAGACTGTGAGAGGAAACCAGATCCCCCGGAGGAAGCCCACCCAGGGAGAACATGTAAACTCCACACAGACAATGACCCAAGCCGGGAATCGAACCAGCGTCCCTGGTGCTGTGAAGCAGCAGTGCTAACCACTGTGCCACCATTCTTCAGAAGTGAAACTTAATTACTTTCATTTCGTGAGTTTACATTTTAGAATGTAAATGCAAAGTCTCCTCCTTTGAAATGTTAATACATCTTCAGACCCTTTATGTTCTATTTCACATTGTTACCAGCTTGCCCTCGGAAAGCATCTGTTTGACCTGTTGCTCATCTCATCAAAAGTACGAGCTCTAGCTACATTAACCTATCCAAACCGCCCCTGACTTTAAGCAGTCCAATAGTTTTTTAAAACATATAACCAGTCAAAAATATTCCAATTTACTGGATGTACCTGATATTTTCATGTGATCATTATTTTTCTCTAGCAGCTTGTATATTTCTTGTCTTTTGAATATCTCTGAATCTGCTCTATTATTGACAGTAGTGCCCTCACTTGACTAGGCCTCAAACTTTGCAATTTCCTCCTTAAAACTCTGTCTTTCTTCTTTGGGACATTCCAGAGAAACTATCTCTGTGACCAAAGTTTTGACCAACTGTCATAAGATCCCCTTATCACATAGAATCATAAACTCCCTACGATGCAGAGGGAAGCCATTTGACCCATCAGCCTGCACCGACACTCTGACAGAGCATCTTCCTCTATCCCCGTAACCTCACGTATTAACCCCGCTAATCCCCCTAACATATAGATCTTGGGGATACCAAGTGGCAAGTTAGAATGGCCAACCAACCTAACCTGCACACCTTTGGAGTGTGGGAGGAAACCGAAGCATCAGAGAAAACCCACACAGACATGGAGAGAATGCGCAAACTCCACACAGTCCCTCAAGAATTGACCCTGGTTCCCGGCAGTGCGAGGCAGCAGTGTAACCACTGTGTGCCGCCGTGCCACCCCAATTTGGGAGGCAGGAGATTTCCCAGTGCACTGGGAGATCGGGGACCTTGTATAACGGCACGCCAAGATCTCTACAGCTGGCTTTACCAGCGAGCTCAGGCTCCATCTCCTCCCCCCTACTGGCAAGAACCGCATTCTGGCTCGTTTTTTGCACTAAGTGCCATAAGATTGCAACTGGCAGCTCGCTGAAAACAACCATCATGGTTCTCTCTCATTTCTTGCCTGTAACTTTGAATTCTATTGTAAACTTGCATCCTGAGGAATTAAATAATAAATATTGAGAGATACTCAAACCCAAATCTATGACTGTTCCCTGTTGAGGATTCTGTTATCTGTTTCTGTGTTTTATTTTACACAGGATCTCCTCACCTTAAACTCTTCAGCAGCTTCTTCCACTGGCAGCATCTCGTGGTTTTGATGATTTTTTGAAGTCTGACAAACGAGACAGATGGGCTGATTGTCAGTTTTACAAAATAATTTCAGCTTCTCCTGGTGACGGCTGCATTCCGGCTGAATTTTATCACCTTTGTCACTTTTTACAAACAGTTCCACCATGTTGGAGAGAGTGCGGTTGGGTCTCAGATCCCTGGAGGAAGTTTCCTTTCTACAGATGGGGCAGGAGGCAGTGACAGCTTTCTCCCAGTACTGGGTTATACAGGATCGACAGAAGTTGTGATCACAGTCGATTAAAACAGGATCTTTATACAGATCGTGGCAAACAGCACAGGAAAGTTCATCTTCCATCTCGACAGACTGATCACCTTGTCTCTGCTCTGAGTAAAATGGTGATCAACGTTCAGTGAAATACTTTCAGTTTCATTTCCTGACTTCAGCAGTAATATTATTATAAACCACACCCAGAAAAGGGTGTGGAAAATACATAACAGAAATCAGATAAACCCAAGTTAGTCACAAATTGTGTTCGGGAATCTGCCACCCTGACAGGCCGGCTCTTGTAAAAATGTAGATTTTTATTACCATAATTGTCGATCTCATGTAAAAGTCAGCCTACAACATCGAGCCAAAAAATTCAAACTCTATTTCTACTTGATGACACAGGCTGACTCTCTCACTTGCTGGCCCCCCTCACTTGCTGACCCCCCTCACTTGCTGACCCCCCTCACTCGCTGACCCCCCTCACTCACTGATCCCCCCTCACCCGCTGACCCCCCTCACTCGCTGACCCCCCTCACTCACTGACCCCCCCTCACCCACTGACCCCCCTCACTAGCTGACCCCCCTCACTCGCTGACCCCTCTCACCCACTGACCCCCCCTCACTCACTGACCCCCCTCACTCACTGACCCCCCTCACTCACTGACCCCCCTCACCCACTGACCCCCCTCACTCGCTGACCCCCCTCACTCACTGACTCTCCCTCACTGACTCTCCCTCACTTGCTCTCTCTCACTCACTGACTCTCCCTCACTCACTGACTCTCCCTCACTCGCTCTCTCACTGACTCTCCCTCACTCTGACTGTCCCTCACTCGCTCTCTCACACTCACTGACTCTCTCGCTGACTCTCACTCGCTGACTCTCCCTCACTCGCTGACTCTCCCTCACTCACTTGCTCTCTCTCACTCGCTGACTCTCCCTCACTCGCTGAATCTCCCTCACTCGCTGACTCTCCCTCACTCGCTGACTCTCCCTCGCTCGCTCTCTCTCTCGCTGACTGTCCCTTACTCCCTCACTTGCTCTCTCTCACTGACTCTCCCTCACTCGCTCAATCTCCCTCACTCGCTGACTCTCCCTCACTCGCTCTCTTTCTCGCTGACTCTCCCTTTCTCCCTCACTTGCTTTCCCTCACTCGCTGAATCTCCCTCACTCACTGACTCTCCCTCGCACACTCTCTTTCTCGTTGACTCTCCCTTTCTCCCTCACTGACTCTCCCTCACTCTCTGAATCTCCCTCACTCGCTGACCCCCCTCACTCACTGACTCTCCCTCACTCACTGACTCTCTCTCTCACTGACTCTCCCTCACTCTCTGAATCTCCCTCACTCGCTGACTCTCCCTCACTCGCTGACACTCTCTCTCTCGCTGACTCTCCCTTACTCCCTCACTCACTCTCTCTCACTCACTGACTCTCTCATTTGCTGACTCTCGTCCTCTCACAATCCTTGCACTCACTGCTTCCCTATCCTGACGCTCCCAATCATGGCTTCCTTTCCAAACCCCTCCACTCTGAGCGAGGGCTAAGTGGAAGATGGGCGTAAATGGGTGAAAGGAAAACAAGCTGGAGAGTCAGGCAGGGAAGCAGAGACTGGGACAGAATCTCAGGGAACGGAACAGGCTGCTCCAAAATGGCACCAATCAGGTCACCCAGGCTCCGTCACCCCGGCCCATAAACCACGGGAAAATGAAAGATTCAAAGGGCATTTTCATACCCTGTTAGTGCATGGTTTTTAACCCCTTAAAGATATTACTCAGACACCTGCCCCAGAGAGAAAATCACACTGTTCAGGGCTTTTTATTCCAAAATGGGAGAACAGAGTTTGAACATTTTGTGACTTGGGCTGCCCACCTCAGGAGTGAAAATCAGGCCTAAAGGCCCCAGTGGTTTGCAGAGTGGATCCAAATCACTAAACTGACCCTAATCTGATCAGAAATTGTAATTCTCACTCAGTGCTCTACTGTCCAATTAATTAATGTTCCCCAGGCCTCCCCATTCAACTTTTTAATTTAATTTGATTTATTATTGTCACCTGTGTTAGCATACAGTGAAAAGTGTTGTTTCTTGTGCGCTATACAGACAAAGCATACTGTTGATAGAGAAGGAAATGAGAGAGTGCAGAATGTAGTGTTACAGTCACAGCTAGGATGTAGAGAAAGATCAACTTAATGTGAGGTAGGTCCATTCAAAAGTCGGCAAGGAAGAAGCTGTTGAGTCGGCTGGTACGTGACCTCAGACTTTTTTATCTTTTCCCCGACAGAAGAAGGTGGAAGGGAGAATGTCCACGGTGCGTGGAGTCCTTAGTTATGCTGGCTGCTTTGCCAAGGCAGCGGGAAGTGTAGACAGAGTCAATGGATGAGAGGCTGGTTTGCGTGACAGTTTGGGCTACATTCACGATCTTGTGTAGATCCTTGCAATCTTGGGCAGAGCAGGAGCCATACCAAGCTGTGATACAACCAGAAAGAATGCTTTCTATGGTGCATCTGTAAAAGTTGGTGAGAGTCGTAGCTGACACGTCAAATTTCCTTGATCTTCTGAGAAAGTAGAGGTGTGGGTGAGCTTTCTTAGCTATAGTTTTGGCATGGGGAGACCAGATGAGGAGATGCTGACATTAGACTGGGGTAAACACAGTAAGAAGTCTGACAACACCAGATTTAAGTCCAACCTTAAATCTGATAGAGGGACTATCAAATAAATTGGTTGGACTTAAACCTGGTGTTGTCAGACTTCTTACTATGGGGAGACCAGGACAGGTTGTTGGTGATTTGGACACCTAAAAACTTGAAGCTCTCAATCCTTTCTACTTCGTCCCTGTTGATGTAGACAGGGGCATGTTTTCCTTTACGCTTCCTGAAGTCGATGACAATCTCCTTCATTTTGTTGACTTTGAGGGAGAGATTATTGTTGCCACACCAGTTCACCAGATTCTCTTATTCCTGTACTCTGTCACGTCATTGTTTGAGATCCGACCCACTACGGTGGTGCTGTCAGCAAACTTGATAATCGAATTAGGGGGGAATTTGGTCGCATAGTCATAGGTGTTTAAGGAGTATAGTCGGGGGCTGAGAACACAGCCTTGTGGGGCACCGGTGTTAAGAATGATCATGGAGGAAGTGTTATTGCCTGTCTTTACTGATTGTGGTCTGTGAGTTCGGAAGTTCAGGATCCAGTCGCAGAGGGAGGTGCCGAGGCCCAGGCCATGGAGTTTGGAGATGAGTTTCATGGGAATCAGTGTTGAAGGCTGAACTGTAGTCGATAAATAGGAGTCTGACATAGGTGTCCTTGTTATCTAGGTGTTCCAGGGTTGAGTGCAGGGCCAGGGAAATGGTGTCTGCTGTGGGCCTGTTGCAGCGGTGGGCAAACTGTAGTGGATCCAGGTAGTCTGGAAGGCTGGAATTGATTCGTGCCATGGCTATGGTTGGCTTCATGACACAAGTTTAGTGCAATCACCAGCAATACCTGACTGTGGGGAGGGACTGGAGTCACTTGTGATCCTCTATCCCTCAGCAGCCCGATGAGGAACATATCCAGCCTGTGCAGCTCAATTCAATTCATGTCGTTGCTCATTTCCCCGTGGTCTTTCTATCAAAGTGGACGGACTTGACAAGCAGTGTCAGCTCCGACCATCAGGCAAGGGCCATCTGCTATTATCACAGTGACCCAAGCTGTCAGCTAGGAACTCCCAGAATTCCCCGAGAGGATGAGGGGTGACTCAATGGGAGACTCGAGGGTATTTACCACCTCATTGGCAATGGACTCTAAATCCCCGCTTCCTCCACTGAGGATCCCCCCCTCCTCTGGGTTGACACAGTGATTTTCCATCAATAACTACCCCTCCCCCCCCCCCCCCCCCATCATCACCTAGTGTGTGGGGCCTTCCCCGCCTCCCCTCCCAGTGACCCAGTGTGTGGGGCCATCCCCTCCCCCACCCAGTGACCGGGGTCTTCCCCTCTCTCACCCAGTGACCCAGTGTGTGGGGCCATCCCCTCCCTCACCCAGTGACCCAGTGTGTGGGGCCTTCCCCTCCCTCACCCAGTGACCCAGTATCTGGGGCCTTCCCTTCCCCCACCCAGTGACCAGTATGCCCCCCTCCCCCACTCAGTGACCAATGTGTAGAGCCCTTCCCTCTCCCACCCCACTTGTCAAACTAGTTTAACAGAGAGTCAATCCGGAGGGTTTAAACTAGTTTGGCAAGGGTGTGGGACCCAAAGCAGTCGGGAGACTGAAGGTTCAGGGCAGCACAGAAGTTAAAGAGAGCACATTAAACAGCCAAGGCAGTGTCAGTAATCCTAGTACCAGACAGGTCAGGCAAAAGCAAGACAGAGAGCAGGGGAAGTCCAGATTGAATCTGCAAGAGGCCTGACTGGCTCGGCAGATGTACTCAGGGCATGGATGGGTACATGGGACAGATATTATAGCTATTACTGAAACATGGCTAAGGGAGGGATAGGACTGGCAGCTCAATGTTCCAGGGTACAGATGCTGTAGGAAAGATAGAACAGAGGAGGGGGAGTTGCATGTTTGATAAGGGAAATTATCACAGAGAGGGAATATATCCGAGGGTTCACCCATTGAGTCTATATGGGTAGAACTGAGAAATAAGAAGGGGAAAATCATTTCGATAGGGTTTTACTATAGTCCCCCTAAATATCTTTAAGGGGTTAAAATCCATGCTTCAACTTGGGTATGAAAATGCCCTTTGAATCTTTCATTTTCCCGTGGTTTATGGGCCGGGGTGACGGAGCCTGGGTGACCTGATTGGTGCCATTTTGGAGCAGCCTGTTCCGTTCCCTGAGATTCTGTCCCAGTCGCTGCTTCCCTGCCTGACTCTCCAGCTTGTTTTCCTTTCACCCATTTACTCCCTATTGCCCATCTTCCACTTAGCCCTCACTCAGAGTGGAGGGGTTTGGAAAGGAAGCCATGATTGGGAGGGTCAGGATCAACATTGATCACCATTTTACTCAGAGCACAGAACAAGGTGATCAGTCTGTCGAGACGGAAACTGAACTTTCCTGTGCTGTTTGCCACGATCTGTATAAAGATTCTGTTTTAATGGACTGTGATCGCAGCTTCTGTCGATCGTGTATAACCCAGTACTGGGAGAAAGCTAACACAACCTTTTGTCCCATCTGTAGAAAGCAGGCTTCCTCCAGAGATCTGAGACCCGACTGCATGCTCGCTAACATTGTTGAAACATTTGTAAAAAGTGATAAAGATGATAAAATGCAGCTGGAATGAAACCGTCACAAAGCGAAACTGAGATTATTAAAACTGACAATCAGCCCATCTGTGTCATTGTCAGATTTCAAAAAAATCATCAAAACCACGAGATGCTGCCAGTGGAAGAAGCTGCTGAAGAGTTTAAGGTGAGGAGATCCTGTGTAAAATAAAACACAGAAACAGATAACAGAATCCTCAACAGGGAACAATCATAGATTTGGGTTTCAGTGTCTCTCAATATTTATTATTTAATCATGCAGTCTTTAGATGAACTGTCATTGGTATTGCTGCTTCAGAAACCAGAAACAGAGGGTGAAACAGCTTCACTTTAGTCTAAAGACGACATTAATAGAAGTTGATCAACAACAACTTGTGTTACACTGTTAATATAATAAAACATCCTGAGGCCCTTCCTGAGATGTAAAGTAAAATTAGACACTAAATCACATAAGGAGATATTAGGACAGATGGTCAAAAGCTTCGTCAAAGGCACTGCCCCCCCTGCCCTGACAATCTGGGGACCTCAATGGCTTCCAACGATTCTGACGAGGCCATCACATCTTGTCCCTCATCTACTGCAAGTCTTTGAAGACAAGTGAGCCCAGATGATTGCGTCCCGGGTTCACTGTTATTAAAATCAGAGTGCAAACCCATTTTTTCACCTCTATCATGATCTAACTATATCTTAGCAGTGTGCCTCAAGGATCAGTACAGGGGCCACTGTTATTTGTCATTATATTAATGATTTGGATAAGAATATAGGAGACATGGTTAGCAGGTTTCCAGATGACACCAAGATTGGTGGCATGGTGGACAGTGAAGAAAGTTATCTCAGATTACAAGGGATCTTGGGCCAGTGGTCTGAGGAATGGCAGATGGAGTTTAATTTAGATAAATGCGAGGTGATGCATATTGGTAGATCGAACCAGGGCGGGAATATTCAATTAATGATAGGGCATTGGGGAGAATTACAGAGTTCTAGGAGTACATGTTTGTAGCTCCTTGAAAGTGGAGTCACAGGTGGACAGAGTGCTGAGGAAGGCATTCAGCATGCTTAGTTTCATTGGTCAGAATATTGAATACAGGAGTTGGGACGTCTTGTTGAAGTTGTACAAGACATTGGTAAGGCCACACTTGGAATACTGTGTAAGTTCTGGTCACCCTATTATGGAAAGGATATTATTAAACTAGAAGAGTGCAGAAAAGATTTACTAGGATGCTACCAAGATTTGATGATTTGAGTTATAAGGAGAGGCTGGATAGATTGGGATTTTTTTCTCTGGAGCGTAGGAGGCTTAGAGGTGATCTTATAGAGGTCTATAAAATAATGAGGGGCACAGGTCAGCTAGATAGTCAATATCTTTTCCCTAAGAAAGGGGAGTCTAAAATTAGCGGGCATAGGCTTAAGGTGAGAGGGCAGAGATACAAAAGTGTCCAGAGGGGCAATTTTTTCACACAAGGGTGGTGAGTGTCTGGAACAAGCTGTCAGAGATAGTAGTAGAGACAGATACAGTTTTGTCTTTTAAAAAGCATTTAGACAGTTACGTGGGTAAGATGGGTATAGAGGGATACGGGCAATTGGGAGTAGCTTCGGGGTTTAAAAAAAAGGATGGCATGGACAGGTTGGGCTGAAGGGCCTGTTTCCATGCTATAAACCTCAATGACTCTATGATTCTATTACCAGCTTGCCATGCTGATTGACCAGCATGGTGAGCTGGTAAATTTGACCCCTGTATATCAGAAGCTTCTAACCTATGCAAGTGTAGCTGTTTTGAGAACTCAGCCAACAGCAGGAATAGCTGTCTTAGCTCTTGTCTGTAATGAAAGCCTGCCCTGAAAAACTGGTTGTTTTGTTCTATTCCAGAAGCAACCAAAAGTCGAAATAACAGCCTGGTGGAGTAACTATTGCTGAATTATTTTATAGCTTTAAATCTGTATAAGATGCTGTGGAGGTTTGGGGAGAAATAGCTCTGAAGATAGTGAAATGTATAATCGGGGAATGTATAATAGGAGACAAAGAAATGGCCGAATACATATTTTCATTCTGTCCTCACAAAGGATACAAATCAGATATCAGAAATGTTGGAGGATGCAAGATTTAGTGAAATTGAAGAACTGAGGGAGATCAATATTAATAGAGAAATGGTGCTGGGAAAATTGATGGGATTGAAGGCGGATAAATCCCCAGGGCCTAATAATCTACATCCCAGTGTTCTTAAGGAAGTGGCTCTAGAAATAGTGGATGCATTGGTGGTTATCTTCCAGGATTATATAGACTCTGGAACAGTCCCTGCAGATTGGAGGGTAGCTAATGTCACTCCAATATTCAAAAAGAGAGGCAGAGAGGAAACAGGGAACTTTAGACCAGTAAGCTTGATATTGTTAGTGGGGAAAAATCTCAAATCCATTATCAAGGACTTTATAGCAGAGTATTTAGAAAGCAGTAGCAATAGCGGTAATCACAGTGTCAGCATGGATTTATGGAGGGAAAATCATGCTCGACAAATCTGTTGGAATTCTTTGAAGATGTAACCAGTAGAGTTGACAAGAGGGAGCCAGTCGATGTAGTATATTTGGACTTTCAGAAATGGTTTGACAAAGTCCTGCATAAGAGATTATCGTGCAAGATTAAAGCACATGGGACTGGGGGAAGTGTAGTGAGCTGCATAGAAACCCGGTTAGCAGAGAGGAAACAAAGAGTAGGAATTAATGCGTGCTTTTCAAATTGACAGGCAGTAACTAATGGGGTGCCACAGGGATCGGTGCTGGGACCCCAGCTATTCACAATATATATTAATGATTTGGCTGAAGGAACAATATGTAACATCTCAAATTTTGCAGATGATACCAAGTTGGATGGGAGGGTGAACTGTGACGAGAATGTGGAGATCCTTCAGAATGACCTGAATAAGTTGGGTGAGTGGACTAATCAATGGCAGATGCAATATAATTTGGATAAGTGTGAGGTTGTTCACTTTGGAAGCAAAAACAAGAAGGCAGATTACTACCTGAACGGCTGTAAATTGGGAGAGGGGAGTGTGCAGCAGGTCCTGGGTGTCCTTGTGCACCAGTCACTGAAGGTGAACATGCAGGGGCAGCAAGCAGTAAAGAAGGCAAATGGTATGTTGGTCTTCATTGCGAGAGGTTTCGAGTACAGGAGCAGGGATGCGTTGTTGCAATTATACAGGGCCTTGGTGAGGCTACGCCTAGAGTATCGTGTGCAGCTTTGGTCTCCTTTTCTGAGGAAGGATGTTCTTGCTCTCGAGGGAGAGCAGCAAAGGTTTACCAAGCTGATTCCGGGGATGGCGGGACTGATGTATGAGGAGAGATTGACTAGGTTAGGATTGTTTTCACTGGAATTCAGACGAATGAGGGAGGAATCTCATAGAGATTTATAAAATTCTAACAGGACTAGAACAGGGTATCTCCAGGGTGGATATAAGAACATAAGAAATAGGAGCAGGAGTAGGCCATCTAGCCCTTCGAGCCTGCCCCGCCATTCAATAAGATCATGGCTGATCTGTCGTGGCTCAGTTCCACCTTCCCGCCCTCTCCCCATAACCCTTAATCCCCTCTCTTATCAAAAACCCATCAACCCGCGTCTTAAAAATATTTAGCAAGGCAGCCTCCACCACTTCAACGGGCAGAGAATTCCATAGATTCACCACCCTTTGAGTGAAGAAGTTCCTCCTCAACTCCGTTCTAAACCGCCCCCCCTTTATCTTGAGGATGTGCCCCCTAGTCCTACTGTCTTTTTTGAGCGGGAAGAGTCTCTCCACCTCTATCCTATCCATCCCATTCATCATCTTATACGTCTCAATGAGATCTCCCCTCATTCTTCTAAACTCCAACGAGTACAAGCCTAGTTTATTCAGCCTCTCCTCATAGCTCAACCCCCTCAACTCCGGTATCAGCCTAGTAAACCTCCTCTGCACTCCCTCCAAGGCCAAAATATCTTTGCGCAGGTGCGGCGCCCAAAACTGCACACTCCAGCTGCGGCCTCACCAATGCCCTATACAGCTGCAGCAAGACCTCCCTACTTTTATATTCAATCCCCCTCGCTATGAAGGCCAGCATCCCATTTGCCTTCCTGACCACCTGCTGCACCTGCAAGCTGGGTTTTTGCGACTCATGCACAAGGACCCCGAGGTCCCTCTGCACCGTCGCCTGCCAATGGTGGGGGGAGAGCAGAACCAGGGGTTCACAGTCTGAGGATTCAGGGGAGATTCAGGAAGTGAGGAGACATTTCTTCTCCAAAGAGTGGTGAGCCTGTGGAATTCATTACCACAGGAAGTAGTTGATGCCAAAACATTGAATGTGTTCAAAAGGTGCCTGGATATAACACTTAGGGCGAATGAGATCAAAGGTTATGGGGAGAAAGCAGTATTAGGCTATTGAGTTGGATGATCAGCCATGATCTTAATGAATGGTGGAGCAGGCTCGAAGGGCCAAATGGCCTCTTCCTGCTCCTGTCTTCAATGTAAAGGGTAAAGTTCATGATACAGTATTTAGCCATTGTTTTAGTTCAGTGTACTTCTAGTTGACTTTATTGATTTTTATTTGATTGTTTAATAAACATTTAAAATCATCACAAAAAACCGGGACATCATTCTCTTTCCTCACATTATGTCAAGTTGCAAAAATTCATTTTGAGGATTTGTTCTAAATTTCTCTTCTGGGATTTGGAATAAACCTCCATTTACTATCAGCTGTGCTCTCAACAGGTGAGATATTTTAGAAGATTGTGAGGGATTTGAAACAAGGATGAGAATGTTAAAATCAAGGTATTGTTTGGTCAGGAGCCAATGTTGCTCAGTGAGCACAGAGGTGATGGGAGAATGGGACTGGCTGTGAGTGAGGAGAGGGTCAGCAGAGTTTTCGATAACTTGTAGTTTATGAAGGGTCGAATGTGGGAGAACAGCCAGAGTTCTCCAATCTCATCTGCAGCTGAGATTCTCCAGTCCTGCTGCTATGACTGGAGATTTGGCTGAGTGCCAAACTGTCCATTCTTACTGGCAACAGTGGCACGGCGAACAACATTGGAGAATTCAAGCCTATGACTGTGTGGAGTTTGCATATTGTCCCTGTGTTGCGTGGATTTCCTCCAGGTGATCCATTTTCTTTCCACAGTCCAAATATATGAACTATAAGTGGATTGGCCATGTTAAATTGCGCTTTTGTGTCCAAAGATCTGTAAATTCTGTGCATTAGCCATGGTAACTGTGAATATTATGGGGATAGGGCTGGTATTGTAGAGTCATAGAATCATACAGTGTAGAAAAGGCTCTTTGGCCCATCGAGCCTGCACCAACAATAACTACCAATAATACCTTGCTAATCCCATTTTCCTGAACTTGTCCCATACCCTTGACTGTTATGATATTTCAAGTATCTATCCAAATATTTCTTAAAGGTTGTAATGTTTCCAGCCTCCGCTACCTTCCCAGGTAGTGTGTTCCAGATTCCCACCACTTTCTGAGTGAAAAAGATTTTTCTCAAATCCCCCTGAATCTCCTGCCCTTTACCCTGTGCCCCCTCGTAATTGCCCCCTCAACCAAGGGGAGTAGCTGTTCCCTACTCTGTCCATACCCCTCAGAATCTTAGTCACCACAATCATGCCCCCCTTAACCTTCTCTGTTCTAAAGAAAACAATCCAAGCCCATCTGATCTCTATAGCTCGAATGCTCCATCCCAGGCAGCATCCTGGTGAATCTTCTCTGTGCCCCCTTAGTGCTGTCACGTCCTTCCTATAGTGAGGTGACTCGGGTGGGTCTGGGTAAGATTCACTTTCGGAGAGTTGGTGCAAACCGAATGGGGCAAATGGTCTCCTTTTGCACTGCACGGATTCTCTGGATTTGATGGAATGCTCCCTGAATTTGGCAGAGTGCCATCTGCTCGTGGAAATAGTGGATTTTCATAATATATGTTAAGGCACTTTGGAAAAAGAAATTCTCCAGTGGAGTCACACCACATCCATGGATGGCGGCCTCTGATTCATGCTAAGCACATTACTCATGGGGAGCTCCATTTAAATCCAATCCAACATTCACCAACCACTTCCTCTGGGTCCATGGATACTCATGGCTGCAAAGACGTCTGCCTCCAGGTTCTCAGAAGCCTCCCTCACCAGACTGCTGGATGCAGTGAAGGGGCAGCATGACATCCTTTACCCTCACACAGGGAGACTAGGCACTAGGGTTCAATCACTGCCAGCTCAAGGGAGAACCCCACTCGCTTTCCCCGCACACATCTACATTTCCCTTGCAGATCATCTGCTCATCACCTTTCATGTCCTGGCATGCTCCTGCTTACTCTCTCTATATCTGGTTTCAGGCAGGACAAGTCGGCTCACAATAATAGCTACAGATTCCAGATGGGTGGAGGGATGCCTGGGTTGAAATCCCTCTCTGAAATCAAGATGAGAGATTGTGCAGAGTATTTCTCAAGATGGGCACAGTAAGAAGTCGCACAGCACCAGGTGAAAGTCCAACAGGTCTATTTGGTAGCAGGAGCTTTTGGAACGCTGTCCCTTCAGCAGGTGAGTCCACCTGATGAAGGGGCAGCGCTCTGAAAGCTGGTGCTACCAAATAAACTTGTTGGACTTTCACCTGGTGTTGTGAGACTTCTTACTATGGTCCACCCCAATCCAACAATGGATTGTCCACATCATCTCTCAAGATGATATACATCTCCCATTATGTCCCATTGCCTCCACTGTGCAAACTAAATAGGAAGAAAATAAAATAAGACCTATATTAGTCTGGGATCTCTCAAAATTTTAATTTTGATTAAAATTGTAATTTTAATAGAATGATATTCCATTTTTTGGCTGTTTATTTCTGAAAATTATACAAATTAACTGATGTTTTTGTTCAGGAGGAACTATGAACCTCATTGAAGCCAGTCCAGAATAAGAAGAAGGAACGTAAGATTGTAAAAAAGTGATTACGAAAAAACATTAACCACATTCAGGTTCTTCTGATCATATTTTGTTCTACATTCTGTACACGCTGTAGAATTGTATTGTACAGAATTCTGGTCTCATATTATTGGTATAAAGTGAGAGTGGAGATGGTGTACAAAATAATCACAAGGTTGACTCCAGAACTAAGGTTAAAATGGGAAAGATTGAACCGGCTGTGGCTCTTTTCTCTGGAAAAGAGAAGTTTGAGGGGGTGACCTGATAGGGGTCTTTCAAATGAAGAAAGGATTTGATAGCCCGGACATTGGGCAGAATTTTATGTTCGGAGGTTTGGGTACATGTCCAACTCAGCCCAGGATAAGTTTCATCAAATGACATTGAATGTGCTTCATAGAGCATGATCGCGCACACGGTAATCGGATGTGGCTCGCTGACAATTAAAGGGCCAATTAATGCCATGAACAAGCCAATGCCTGCGATTTTACACAGCCAGTGCGATTTTCAGCTCCTCGCATGGGTAAAACAAGTGGGTGCTGGTCACAATTTTCACATTTCCCTTCATCCAAGTGTGAGATAAAAGGCCCCAGGATCAGCAACATTTTCTCTGCTCATCGCTGTGAGTACAGAGTTCACCCTGAGTTTCTCAGGAATTCTTTAGCTTTTCCAGCCTGCCTTTCAACATTTCAGGACTGTATCGTCCCTTGGAGATTTTCCTGAGGATTAAAGCACAGCAATTCCTCATTTGCAAGGCATTGGTCCTTTGTATCTGATCTAATAGGAGGAATGTATTCACCTGGTCCGATCTCCTCTGAAGAGGAACAGAGGGAGAGGGGGCAAGGTAAGGATCCCAGCCAGAGACTATTAAGAGGCATGAGCTTAGTTGGTGCTGGGCCAGCAGGGAGACCAAGGCGGGAGGGAATGCCACAGACACCATTACTCATTGGTTAGAGTATACAGGCAGAGCACTAACCTGCTGATAATGTTTGAGGTCCAGTGCTGCAAGAGGCTACAGGGACACAGTGACAGCAAAATGCGAGCTGATAGCTCCCAAATTCGCCTCCAACTGCATTGGGGATGTGGAGGGAATGGACGTATCAGTGCTTTAAAAGTCACAGTTGTCCTAAAACTCTCAGCCTCCAGTTCATCTCAGGGCTCAGTATTGGTCTGAGGTGTTTGTCAATTCGCTCACACAGCTGTGTCAATCTTGTGATTGATGCCATCTTTAGACAGGCATTCACCCATTTCCAGACAGATGAGGTTGGCCATGCAGAGAGAGCACAAGGGTTTACAGTGATGTCTGGGATCCCTGTCATGCAGGGTGTTATAGATTCCATCAGGGCACCAACAGGAGGATCGGGAGCTTTCATCAACAGGAAGGGATACCACTCGATAATTGTGCAGATTGTCTGTGACCACAGGACACAGGTTCTCCAGAGTTATCCAGGGAATTCACACGATACATACATCTCCTGGCACTCCCAGGGGCCAAAGCTGTTTATGGCTCCTGCAAGATTGGATGGATGGCTCCTAGGTGACAGGGCTATCCCTTGAAGAGGAGGCTGATGGTTTCACTCTGTCACCCAAGAATTGAGGCAAAAAGGAGAAATATAACAGGAGTCATACATCCATAAGAGTGGTGATGGAGAGGTCCACCCACTGCTGAAGATGTGCTTCAGATACCTGGATCGATCTGTGGAATCATTGCAATATCTTCCGGAGCGTGTCTCCCTCATAGTGGGCATGGGTTACACCCTGTACAATCTAGCTCTGACAAAGGGGGCCCAGTGGAGCCTGAGGAGAATGAGACAGGACCACAGCAAGGATGACTCCACTGAAAGATCAGAGGAAAAGCCTGGGGATGTGCTGGCTGAGGATGTTGAGGCAGACGAACATTCAGGGGACAGGAACACCAATGATGTTGTGATCCAACGAGGCACCCAAGGCATCTGTGCTCAAAGTTAAAGTTTTTATTTTAAAATTTATTTCAAGTCACAAGTAGGCATACATTCACGCTGTAATGAGGTTATCTTGCAACAATCGTTAAATGAAACCCAACCCAGATGCCAGCATCACACAACAGCACACAACTTGTGCACCATCTGACCACTATTTAAAACATCCAACCAACCCAGCCCATTAGAGCAATGTTTATGTTACTTCATGTGAACGGAAAAACAACACACTAATTTTCCACATCTGGAAATTTTCCACATGTTGAACACCCTTAGAGGAGGCACAGAGACAACAGGCAGCTCATTCACCAGAATCGATGCACTGGTGACGCTCGAACAGCTGCGATGAACAGGCCATCTTCACTTTCTGATAAGAAGGGCCTGTAATGTTTCCCAAATCTGTGGCACACACATCTGGGGGCCTGCAGTCTTACCACCATCCCAGACCCTCGTCTCACTAGCTGGCCGGTGGAAATCCAACTCCAGAGCATCACCACCGCTCCGAGTGAGGACCAGCAGATTGGGGATTCCCCCACCGGCTCAGCGACACTCTGCAGCTTTGTGACTTGTTTTCCCCTGACTGGGAATGTTCCATGTTCTTTAAGGTCCATTCACAATTCCCCTCCCTCACAGGGGGAGCCATTTCACTGTGGCACACCTCTCCCTCCAATTCATTGTGGCCTATTGTGCTGACAGTGCAGCCTTGGCAGGGCAGGCTTCAGTGCCAGTTGGCATACATTCAGGGTGCCCAGGGGAATGACCAGCCGACTGTACCTCTCTGCACAGGTCCCGCCATCGCCACATTTATCCTTGCCGATCACAGGAGACCAATGAACCTTTTGCAGCACCAAAGCCAGACATGTTGCACAATGTCATGCCCGCTGACCTGGACGGCAACCTCCAACCAGGCCTCCTTAGTCAGGTGGAGTGACCTTCTCTTGCCATCCCTGGGCATCAGAACATGTCACCTGGCACTGATCTGTATTAGGCACTCATTGGTGAAAGGGGGGAGCAGAGAGTTCACCTTACTTGATCACCTGCCTCCCATGTACTCCTGATGAGGGACAAAGACTGTATACAAGACTGCTTATAATTATTAAATAAACCTCACTCAGCATCCCCCACAACTCCTGGCAGCCTTCAGGGAGGTGCCTTCTCAGAATTTAAATCCCCCGCCAGGTCCTCATTGGACCCAGATGTTTGATGCATTCACACTCCATGCAGCATTAGCCCAACCAGTAGACCCGTTACATACTGGACTGGCCCTAATTGGCCCCCCTATGTAATATTGCATTAGCAGTATGATCTCAGGCTGAAGCAGGTTTCACATCTGCTCCCATCCGTACTGACTTGGGCATTGCCCTGAGGGTAAAATTCAGGTAAAATACGGAAGATATTTCAACTTGGGGACTTTAAATCCAAGATAGTGCCAACTAAATCAAACTGAGAATCAGCAATAAAAATAGAAAATACTGGATAAACTCCAGCAGGTCTGGCAGTATCTGTAGAGAGAGAAACAGAATTGCGAGTCCATATGACTCTTCTTTGGAAATCAGCAACTCGATCTCCTCTTAGAGTTCCCTCTCCTGCATAAATTATCACTGAGTAATTTATCAACTACAAATTCTAATTAACGAGATGTCACTGTGTTAGAAAATAATGTTCAGATACACATCCCCAAATCATCAGGACTGGGAATAAACTGGATTGGGATTTTTCTCTATAATATTCTTATGTGAGCAGAACTGTTCAGGCAGAACAACCTCTTAAAAATCCTCAATGTCACTGATATTTTCCAAAGGACCAAAGTGTAAAGACAGAGAAACAGATTAAAGCTGAATTTGAAAAACCTCGATAGTAGTCATGATGTGGATATGCCGGCGTTGGACTGGGGTAAACACAGTAAAAAGCCTGACAACACCAGGTTTAAGTCCAATCGATTTATTTGATAGTAAACTCACTAGCTTTCGAGGTTTCCCTCTTCTTCAGGAGAGTTCATTCAACTCTCCATTCGCCTGAAGAAGAGGGAAACCTCGAAAGCTAGTGAGTTTACTATCAAATAAATCGGTTGGTGTTCTCAGACCTGGTGTTCTCAGACTTTTTACTTTGAAAAACTTCACCTGTTTCTCCGTGAGGAAGAGAGGATTGTGTTGGAAGATCTGAAACTGGAGAAAGAGGAAAAGAGTCAGGGGACGAAGGAGAGGATTGAGAAGATAAAGGAGGAAATTTCATCACTTTCAGTCACTGTTCAGAATATTGAACATGAGCTGAGTGAACAGGACAATTTCAAGTTTTTAACGGTAACTGTTTCTTTATGTTTCTCTGCATCACCGTCTTGAAGAATGAGCAGGTTGTGTCATCAAAATCTAAAATATAAAACTGACTGACCAAAAATAACCCCAATCACCTGTGACATTGGATTTCTCCGTCTCACACTAAGATCACTAACGGCTGTCTTTAACATGGAAATGACTAAATCTGGAGCTTGTCTAGTGTAATATTATAGAGGGATAGTTTCATCAAATTAAACAACTTGTGAGAAACAATTGGGAGGCTGGTTTGCGTGATGGATTGGGGTACATTCAGAGCACCCTCCGTGCTCTCATCCCACGTACTCCCTGCGTTGGAGATCTCTGCTGCCTCTCAAACATACACAAAGCAAACACTCCCGGCTGTCCCACTGTATTGGGTAATGGGACTCTGTGCGAGAACCTCTCCGGCTACGTCGAGGGCATCCTGTATTGTACAAAGAACCCCCAGCTTTTGTCGCGACACTATGGACTTCCTACAGAAACTCAGCACACGTGGAGCAGTTGAACCAGGAACAGTCCTCGTTACAATTGATGTCTCGGTGCTCAATCCCAGCATCCCCCACAACGCTGTTCCTTCGTCAGGTGAGTGGGGACTTCTGATCAGAAACAGGCATATAAAGGAACACACAGTTTACAGAATACTGATTAGAATGTGAGTCTTTACAGCCAACCTGCTATTTAAGGATGGACAATAAATGCTGGCCAGCCAGCGATGCCCATGTCCCAGGAATGAATAAATAAAAAGCCCATCCAGAGAGACCTGCCAGCCAGCTCTGCTGTTTGGAGCTCGGGGTGCCGATTCTAAACAGTGCCGTGATCTCCACGGTTTGAGACAGACCCTGCTTCCCACAAAGAATGAAATGGTAATATCCCCCCCTCTACCCCCACCCACTGACCAGGGGAGCACCACCATCCCCCTCCTTCCAGTATACAAATAACGGGTCATCTCACACCCCCACACTGTGCTGGCATGAGGGTGAACCCCCCCCATTCGGCCTTCCCCCACAGAACCCCCTCCCCCATAAATCCCAAATCAGACCTCTTCCACCCTCAGACCCCCACTCAGCTCCCTCAGACCCTCCATTAAACCCCCACTCAGACTACAAGTCTTGGCAATGGTGCATTGGCACAGTGGCACTTTGGCACTGACACCCTGGTCTGGAATCTTGGGCCCTTAAAGCAGGGGGGAATCAAAGGTTTGATTTGATTTATTATTGTCACATGTATTAGCATAAGGTGAAAAGTATTGTTTCTTGCACACCATACAAAGCATACCGTTCCGAGAGAAGGAAAGGAGAGGGTGCAGAATGTAGTGTTACAGTCATAGCTAGAGAAAGATCAACTTAATGCAGGGTAGGTCGATTCAAAAGTCTGATGGCAGCGGGCTGTTTAAACTCTTCCCCAGGGGATGAATTTCTAATTCTGGATCATTGCTGATTTTCCCAATCACTAACCGGCTGTGAAAGTTACAGTGAGTCTGACTAACATTTTATCCGTGTCCATCTGTTCCCAGCTCCAGTCACCTTCGACCCTAATACAGCCCATCCTAAACTTCTCCTGTCTGAGGACCTGAGCACCGTGAGATACACCGGGAAATGGCAGCAGCTCCCCGACAATCCGGAGAGATTTGATTACTGTGTCCTGGGATTAGAGGGATTCACATCAGGAAAACATTCCTGGGAGGTGGAGGTGGGAAACAAGACAAAGTGGGATGTGGGTGTGGCCAATGAATCCATCAATAGGAAGGGAGAAATCACCCTGACTCCAGATAACGGATACTGGGCAATGGTACTGAGAGAGGGGAATAAATACAGGGCTTGTGAGAAACCATGGAAACGTTTAGATCTGAGTGTGAATCCGAGAAAGATTCGAGTCTGGATTATGAGGGAGGGAAGGTGTCCTTTTATAACTCGGATAACAAGTCCCATATCTACACTTTCACTGGTACATTCACTGAGAAACTCTATCCTTATTTCAGTCCAGATTTCACTGATGGGGGTAAAAACACAGAACCCCTGGAAATCTGTCCCCGGACAGTAACAATCCAGGAGGATGAGGGTTTTAACCCTTCATCCAAATAAAGACAGTTTCTTGTTGGTGGGCGTGTGGTTTTATTTCTCTGTCTTTCGCTTGGGCAGCGTCCTCCCATTATCACACACTGTCAGCGGGGGTCGTCCATTCCTCGGGAGGGTGAGACGGATCCCTCTGGTCCGGCCTGTACATCCCGGGGACGTGTGAGGACCCCTGCCTGAGGGAGAGCCAGAGAATCCACTCAGTATAATCCTGCAGGGGGCACAGTGGTGGGGGTTTGGGTTGGTGGCTGGTGTGCATCACCAACTGCGGGAATGTCATTTTAAGTTGAGTTTTAAAGTTTCTTTTGAGGTTTTGGCTCTTTGCTCCAGTGGGTTATTCCTGCCCCGTTCAAATGGGGCACTTCATTGTTTAGATTTGTTCAAAAGAGGAATAAATAGATACAGACTGAAACTGTCACTGTTGGGTTCGGAGGCACGTGCTTTTAATGTGTAATTCTGTAAATAAATGCAGGTAAAAGTGTGTAAAGATTGGCTCCAGTTCTATCCTCTTTGGAGGAGAGCGACAGTGAATCCTCCACACAAGAAGCTTTGGTTGGACAGAGTCTGACCTGGCATCACTGATTGGTTCAAAGGGGATGTTTCATTTTGATTTTATTTATCTAGCCTACATTTCCATTCCATTCCCAATCTTTTATCGCTGCTCCGTCTTGCTCCTGAATAAACTGGAGCAAAATGGTTTCAAGAATTAAGATCGGCATGGCTTTTCACCTTTACATAGGAAATTTTAGTTGGAATAAATCTTTAATTTAAATGTAATTCAAAGCTACTTCAAAATCTGGGTGCACAATCTTAAAATGAAATTAATAAACTCAATCAATCACACTTCTATTGTGTTATAAACTCCCAAGTATCAATTTTTATAGTATCAATTTGTGAACCCCAGAAATACATGAGTACTGCTGAAAAAAGAGACATGCTATCAAAAGTTTTCATCTTGACACATCAGGACAGATGCACAAATACTAAATTTCAAGCAAACAACAAATAATACTGCATGAGAAAAAAAGAGTCCTGATTGGTCAGAAAGTTAACTTTGATTTGTCGAAGTGTTGCCAAAGAAAATGCACAAGGAGACAATTACCCCAAAGCTTTTATTTTAATTCAAGAAAGGTGAGTATTGTTGGTATTCTTCAGTCTGACCTGATGAATGTAAAATGAAAAGCTTCCTCAAGATGTCTCTTTTCAGAAATGCTCAAGTTTTGTAAAACCAAATTACTAGTTAAATACAGACAGAGAAAACAATTATAGGAACACATAGAATCATAGAACCCTACAGTGCAGAAAGAGGCCCTTCGGCCCATCAAGTCTACACCGATCATAATCCTATCCAGGCCCTATCCCCACACCTTTACTCACTAATCCCTCTGACCTAGGCATCCCAGGACACTAAGGGACAATTTTAGCATGGCCAATCAACCTAACCTGCACATCTTTGGACTGTGGGAGGAAACCGAGCACCCGGAGGAAACCCACACAGACACGAGGAAAATGTGCAAACTCCACACAGACAGTGACCCAAGCCGGGAATTGAACCCAGGTCCCTGGAGCTGTGAAGCAGCAGTGCTAACCACTGTGCTGTTGTGCCGCCCTTTCATGTTTTGCTGACAAGACATAACTACATCCAAATGTAGTTGAGGCCAAAACATGTGATTTCAGGAAGAAATTAGATATAGCTCTTGGGGCTAAAGGGATCAAGGGTTTTGGGAGGAAGGGGAGATCAGGATATTTAATTCGATGATCAACCATAGTCAAGATGAATGGCGGAGCAGGCTCAAAAGGCCGAATGGCCTCCTTCTCCTTCTATGATTAAAATTAAAATAAAGGAAGTAATGGATGGAATCTCCAGTTAGCAAGCTGCTGTCTGCACTGACTGGTTTTACTGAGACAATGCTAACTGGAACAGTGACCAAGCATGAAATTAAATGTCATTCCCCCCTCCGCCCCCCCAGCTTGGCCAGTTTGGTGCTGGGTCATTTAATCAGGAAGGGAGGGTGTCAGGTGGGGATCACACTACCTTCCTGTCTCTGCCTCGACTTAGTCTGGTTTGGAAAGATTCATAGATAGCTTTCCTGTCCCGCTACCAGTTGAATCCTCCCTGAATTGGGCTTCATCCCACCACTGGTTGAAAAGCACAGTTGTGGAGGTTGCTTGAGGGCTTCTTCCAGCAGTTGTCCCTCATTAAAAATGCACTCATGTTTCATCACAACAACAGCCAATAGTTTCCAGTAATGCAAAAGAGAGCTGCTAGTTCCTAATTATATACATACTACATATATACCACACTAAATCTCCAGCTTTCTCAGGAATGTAGTTGCAAATTTGAATTCCTGGCTATAACATCAGACTTCTCAGAAAACATGCTGTGGCACAGGCTGCTGGGAAAATGGAAACTATTTGATTTGATTTAATTTATTATTGTCACATGTACTGGGACACAGTGAAAGTACTGTTTCCTGCGTACTATACAGACAAAGCATACTGTTCATAGACTAAATAGGGGAGAAGGAAAGGAGAGGGTGCAGAATTTGATTTAATTTATTATTGTCACATGTATTGGGATACAGTAAGAAGCATTGTTTCTTGCACGCTATACAGACAAAGCATACCGTTCATGGACTACATAGGGGAGAAGGAAAGTAGAATTTGATTTGATTTATTGTTGTCACATGTAGTGGGATACAGTAAGAAGTATTGTTTCTTGCAAGAAAGCATACCATTCATAGAGTACATAGAGGAGAAGGAAAGGAGGGTACAGTATGTAGTGTTACAGCCACTGCTAGAGTGGAGAGAAAGATCAGCTTAACATAATGTAGGTCCATTCAATTCAATGATGGCACAGGGAAGAAGCTGTTCTTGAATTGGTTGGTACATGATCTCAGACTTTTGTATCTTTTCCCAATGGAAGAAGGTGGAAGACAGCATGTCCAGGGTGCGTGGAGTCCTTGATTATGCTGGCTACTTTCAATGGAGAAAAAGGTCAAATTTCCACCAAGGTTAGAAGAAACAATGGAGGTGAATCTTCTGGCTGCATCACAGTGGTGGACATGCATCGCGCCAACAGATGGAGCTGGAAAATTCAGGCCAAGGTTCTCAGAGCTCAGCTTTTGAGCAGGAGCTCAGTAGTTCAATGGCTATTGCTGTAAGGCAGTTGACATAGAAAACCATAGTCCAGATGGAGAAGAGACCAAAACAGCTTGTTTCAAGGACAAAGGTGAGGAGGTTCCAGAAAGGTGCCTTTGGAAGAACATCGTCTCTTGTGGAATTCAGATGTAGTAAAGCTGCTGTCAGATGGGAGTTGAGCCTAATTCTGGCAGCAGTAAAGGAACTGATGCTCTACCTGGAAAGAACAAAGTTTTGAGGGACTGCATGTACGGATAAACACATGGATGATATTGGAATAGTGTAGGTTAGATGGGCTTCAGATTGGTTTCACAGGTCGGCACAACATCGAGGGCCAAAAGGCCTGTACTGTGCTGTAACGTTCTATGTTCTATACACATGGTGCCAGACGTGCTGGAGGAACTAGCAATAAATCTGTGGAATTTTTGTTGTATCAGCAGTTTAAAGTACAGCCTCTCAACTGAATAGAATTTGCCTGTAATTATGTTTAACTTAACTTGATTGTTGTTTGATTGTTACAGTAAAAGTTTTAAAAAAATAAAATGTTGTCCATTGGATTCTTCCATTGAGGCTGTTTGGAAAGATTCCTTTATGCTTCTTCACTCAAAGGGTGCTGAATCTCTGGAATTCTCTGCCCGTTGAAGTGGTGGAGGCTGCCTCGCTAAATATATTTAAGACGCGGGTAGATAGGTTTTTGGTAGGCAAGGGGATTAAGGGTTATGGGGAGAAAGCGGGAAAGTGGAACTGATCCCCTTCAGATCAGCCATGATCTTATTGAATGGCGGGGCAGGCTCGAAGGGCTAGATGGCCTACTCCTGCTTATGTTCTTATGTTATTAGTCTCCATGGAGTTCGCACTAATGGGTAAAAGAGCAAAGTTACCTCAGGATTTGGTGAACAATAAATTGACAACAGAATCACCGATCAGCAAAGAAGAGGAAAATGCAAACTTAGAACTTGAAACTTGGAATTATTTCCACGGCTAGAGAATTCAACAGTAGTTGAACAGTTCGGTAGTATGTTAAACTTGCACACAATTTTATTCAAGTTTCAGTTATTGTTGTGCAAAGTTCTGGTCTCCATACTGGCATAATTCTGCTTATGAGAAGCTACAGCTAAATGTAACATTATTGAAGTGAAAGGCCCACTTCTAGGTTCATTGTTTATTGATAAATTGGATGATTAAGGAAACTGGATATTTCATTGCACTGTTGATCTGTTCTCTGAACGTGGACTGAGTGACCCCATATATAAATGTGTTTGTGCAGCAACTTAAATTTCACAGCATATATCCTACTCGTTCAAGAGAATATAAAGAAACATTGTAATATGCAGGATTTGTTCCTGTAATGCTATAATATAAGAAATGTACAACATGTATCAACCATAGAAGTAGGAAGCTTCCAGATATAGCAAAGAGTAAAGTCTTCTACTCCTTCTACTCTCCATTACTGGATCAGCTTGATGTTCTCCGTTGCTTTTACCTCTCAGTCTCTTACGGACCTGATTGGTCAGTAAAATATATCTGACTGTCAGAAGGTTGAGCCACAAAATTAAAGTGAAAGGCAGCAATGGAGTGAAAATCGTATCAAACCAGTCAAATCCCACCCATCCGGGCTCAGTGAAATAGCTTGCTTTTACTTGACAGAAATATGGTACGTTGTCCATCATCCCTCTGGTTTCAATAGCAAAATAAATGGGAATGCTTTTCAGACACAGCAGAATACTAGTTGTGGCTAGAACCACAGCCGCAGTTTTCTCAGTGCAATATCTTGATTTCACCTTCTGACAACAAATGGCAACAAATCGATCAAAAGAGAAAGTGACGGTGAACCAAACAGAACAGTCTCTGGCTGCATAATTCAGGACAGTGCGGATACTGCAGACAGGAGTGATGTCCAGGAAAGATCCTCGAAAATAATAATCATTTACCCGCTTCAATATGACGTCAGTGACAATAAATAGCAGATCCCCCATTGCCATGGCTACCAGGTAGTGAGTGGTGTAATTGGAGAGCCTGCATTTTCCCAGGGACAGGATCACAATCGCTACCAAATTAACTGTTTTTAAATTTGAAAACAGAAACAAGGTTGGAAATTATTAATCAAATACTCTTCGTGCCTGAGCTTAGACAATAAAGGTTGTATCTTAGCATGCAAAGTCATTGTCCTGTTAAAATTTAAAAATCCCTTCTGACTCTAACTGGTCTCTAACCTGCTCACTGATGTGCTTACTGGAGGTACAACAGAGGACAGGTCGTCAACCCCTTCCCAATATTGTAATGAGGCAGGCAGCAACTGGATGTCATCGCAATGACATGGTTTCCCTAGACCTTAGATGTGTAGGTGTATCAAGATCAGAAAACACACAAGGGCAAGATTCTGCCACACTCAGATTCAAGAAATAGGACTGTCTGAAACCCACTCCCACCTGATCCCCTAACAATATCCAGGAACAAAACCTAAGTTGCAAAAATGGTCTCAATTGAGTAAAACAGAAAATTCTGAGAACAGCCAGCAGGTCAGGCAGCATCTGGTCATTGTGTCAGATTCTGTGGCCTCATAAAACACAAGCATAAAGCAGGTGGGTTGAACAGCCAGTTTCTGTTCTGTATATAAGAAAATAAGAAATAGGAGCAGGAGTAGGCCATCCAGCCCTTCGAGCCTGCCCCGCCATTCAATAAGATCATGGCTGATTTGTCGTGGCTCAGTTCCACTTTCCCGCCCTCTCCCCATAACCCTTAATCGCCTCTCTTATCAAAAACCCATCAACCCGCGTCTTAAAAATATTTAGCGAGGTAGCCTCCACCACTTCAACGGGCAGAGAATTCCAGAGATTCACCACCCTTTGAGTGAAGAAGTTCCTTCTCAACTCCGTTCTAAACCCCCCCCCCCCCCCCCCCTTTATCTTGAGGCTGTGCCCCCTAGTCCTACTGTCCTTTCTGAGCGGGAAGAGTCTCTCCACCTCTATCCTATCCATCCCACTCATCATCTTATATGTCTCAATGAGATCTCCCCTCATTCTTCTAAACTCTATCGAGTACAAGCCTAGTTTATTCAGCCTCTCCTCATAGCTCAACCCCCTCAACTCCGGTATCAGCCTAGTAAACCTCCTCTGCACTCCCTCCAAGGCCAAAATATCCTTGCGTAAGTGCGGCGACCAAAACTGCACACAGTACTCCAGCTGCGGCCTCACCAATGCCATATACAGCTGCAGCAAGACCTCCCTACTTTTATATTCAATCCCCCTCGCTATGAAGGCCAGCATCCCATTAGCCTTCCTGACCACCTGCTGCACCTGCAGGCTGGGTTTTTGCGACTCATGCACAAGGACCCCGAGGTCCCTCTGCACCGTCGCCTGCTGCAGTTTTTCGCCACGTAAGTAATAGTCCTTCCTACCATTATTCCTACCAAAGTGGACCACCTCACACTTGCCAACATTAAATTCCATTTGCCAGTTCCTGGCCCATTCGCCCAGCCTATCTAGATCCTTCTGCAGACTTTCCACACCCTCCGCACAATTTGCCGTTCCACCAATCTTGGTGTCATCAGCAAATTTCGACACCATACACTCGGTTCCCTCCTCCAGATCATCTATATAAATGGTAAATAGCTGAGGCCCCAGCACCGACCCCTGGGGCACTCCACTAGTCACCAACCGCCAATCCGAATAGCACCCAATGACACCCACTCTCTGCCTCCTATTTGACAACCAATCCCCTATCCACGCTAACACCCTGCCCCCAACTCCATGCCCCCAACCTTCTGTAACAACCTCTTGTGCGGCACCTTATCAAACGCCTTCTGAAAATCAAGAAACACCACATCCACCGGCTCTCCTCTATCCACCGCCCTATCCACATGGCTCACAATAAGATGCAGCCCTTTTCACATCTTTGTTTCTGATCCAATTCTCTTTCAGTTGTGAAGAAAAGTGCTGTCTGATCAGCCGAGTGTTTCAGCATTTTGTGTTTTAGCATTTTGTGTTTTTGGGATTGCTGCCAGTACCAGGTATCCAGCAGCAGGAGGTGACATTGCACTGTTAAACTTTACTGATCTTTGTACAGCTCGACATCACCATCTTCTGGCTGAAATCGACATTACAATGAACTGCAAGGGAAAGTTCAACACTCTGGGCTGAATGGTCACTGTGATCACTGCTCACAAAACAGGCGTTGGAGTCAAGTATGGGAGCAGAGTGAGAAATGGAAACGGAGAAGAAATCCCAGCTACAGACTGGGAAACTGGAAGAGATGGAGGATGGGACTGGGTGGTTTGACTGACAGGCCAAATGAAGGAAGGAGAGACAAAAGATATTTAATGTACTTCATATTTAAATCCTCTGACATCTCTATTTGTATTGGGCACAATTCTCCCAAAAGAATTCTATGTATTGAAATCACGTGTAAATTGCAGCAGGAGTTTCAAAATAAATCTTTCACACACAGTTCCCTGCAGAGTGCACATGTAAATCTTGTGAAAAATCAATGGGTGGGCCCTATTCCCACTGGAGACTGGCAGCATAGCACTGAGATGGCCACTGCACATGTGCCGATATGTCAATGTCAGGACTGGCACATATGCAGTGGCCCACACTGCCAGTTTCCTGATCGCTGGCCAGCTCCACAATCCCCATAACGTTGGACCCTCCGTTTCCCCCCAACAGCCCAATCGCTGGTCCCACAAATACATTCAGACCAGCCTCGATTCCCTCCCCACCGATCTCCCAATCCCCTCCCAAATCAGTAGCCCCGAAACCCCCCACACCAGCAAGGCTGACCACACCCCAACCCCACCGATCACCAGCCCCAATCACTGGCCTCCCTCCCTCTGCTCGTGATCCTTATGCACAGTGGCAGCAAGACCCCCACTCGCACCAGTCTCCCCGGCACAATAAGCCCTGCATCATATAGACTCTGTCCCCATAGACCACAGCTCCCTGACAATGCCCAGGGGGCATCCCCCGACCATTAGTGGGGAGCTATTGTAAACTGCACTGGAATGAACCATTCCTGGCCAGGGGGAGAGGCTAGCGAGACTTCAATCCTGGGCTCGCTAATAATATTTTAAATATATATAAATTTAAATAATTTATGCAGCGCCGCGCCAATTTCCGGTGCAGAGCTGATGGTGCCAGAAATCCGGCTGCTGCTAAATGACCTCTACTTGAGTCTGCCGGCCCACAGAAGCAACGCAGCCGGTTGGGAGAATCACCCTCATTGTTTTTATTTACAGTCTGAGGTTTTACAGTTTAGAAATTAAATGACACATTTAGTGACAGCCTTTTTAAAGTAAAATTTACTTATTAATCAGAAGTAAGGCTTACATTAAAACTGCAGTGAAGTCACTGTGAAAATCCCCTAGTCGCCAGAGTCTGGCACCTAACGAGCATGTCTTTCAGAATATGGTAGGAAACCCACGCAGACATGGGGAGAATGCTCAAACTCCATCCAGACAGTGACCCGAGCCAGGAATTGAACCAGCATCCTTGGCGCTGTGAAGCAGCAGTGCTAACCATTGTGCTACCATGCTGCCCATAACTTGCTGTCAATGGTGGGTTTTGACCCCCAACCCCTGACCTCTGCCGCTGACCCTTATAACAGTAAGAAGTCTCACAACACCAGGTTAAAGCCCAACAGGTTTATTTGGTAGTAAAGACTACTAGCTTTCGGAGCGCAGCTCCTTCGTTAGGTGAGTGGGGAGTTCTGATCACAAACAGAGCATATAAAGGCACATACTCAGTTTACAGAATACTGATTAGAATGCAAATCTTTACAACTAATCAAGTCTTAAAGGTGCAGACAATGTGAGTGGAGATAGCATTAAGCGTAGGTTAAAGAAATGTGCATCGTCTCCAGACAGGACAGTGAGAGTTTGCAAGCCCAGGCAAGTGATGGGGGTTACAGATAGTGTGATATGAACCCAAGATCCTGGTTGATGCCGTCCTTGTGTGTGCGGAACTTGGCTATCAGTTTCTGCTCAGTGACTCTGCACTGTCATGTGTCGTGAAGGCCACCTTGGAGAACATTTACCCAAAGATCAGAGACCGAATGCTCGTGACCGTTGAAGTGTTCACCATCAGGAAGAGAACAGTCTTGCCTCGTGATTGTTGAATGGTGTTCATTCATCCGTTGACGTAGTGCCTGCATGGTCGCTCCAATGTACCGGGTTCTTGGGTTCATGTCATGTAACTCCCACAACTTGCCTGGGCTTACTGTCCTGTCTGGTGACAATGCACATTTCTTTAACCTATGCTTAATGCTATCTTCACTCACGTTGTCTGCACCTTTAAGACTTGATTAGCTGTAAAAACTCGCATTCCAATCAGTATTCTGTAAACTGAGTGTGGCTTTATATGTTCTGTTTGTGATCAGAACTCCCCACTCACGTAAAGAAGGGACAAAGCCCTGAAAGCTAGTGGTGTTTGCTACCAAAGAAACCTGTGGGACTTTAACCTGGTGTTGTGAGACTTCTTACCGTCTTCACCCCAGTCCAACGCTGGCATCTCCACATTGTGACCCTAATCACAGGGTCAGGTCATTGTGATGTCGGGGTGATGTAACCACCCAGATCCAGATCCAAACCGGAGCAGATTCTCAGAAACTGGTTTTCATCCCAAGTCCAGAAGAAAGGATAAAGTTTCTGGGTGAATTTATTCCCAGTGAAGGTGTGGAGAAGGGACTTGGTGTCCGCATTGTAAAATGAAACTGTCCCAGACTCATAACTGAGATAAACTCCCACCTTCTTGGGGATCTGACTGACAGGGAGAGGAGATCGCCAAGAGGAGATTATATAAAACTGATTTCCACTCCTCTCAGTGCAGAATCCAGTCTCTCGGTTCAGACTGACCCACCCTTCTCTCTCCAGAGACTCTGTAACTACTCCCAATCTCCAGCCCCGATTTCCTGTCACCCCAACCTCCCAGTAATGTCTCCCCGATGTGAATCCCTCTGATGCCAGCACACAGGGACAGTCTGTAAACCTTTTCCCGGTGTTAGGGAGGTTCCTCTGGGTCCGGGTACATCTCAAACTTTTTAGCTCCTCAGACACCTCGAGCCAAGGATTTGCTGTTTCCACATCCAGGGTGACAGAGACTGGGAGAGAAAACAGAGAATTAAAGAGATCAGGGGACAGACTCACTGTGATTCAGAGTTGCTGGGATCAGTGTACAGACCTGCTGGGGATAAGGGGTGGGGAGAGACTCTGGGGATGATGGGAAGACTGGGAAAGAGACTCGAAGGGGTTCATGGGAGAGATGCTCACTGGGGTGTCAGGAAACAAAGGTAGTTTTGGGTATTTTGTATTGTTTAGAAATAAGCTATGGTTTTAAGTGAGTTAATTTGTGTTTCTGTGTAAGAAAGGGTTAAAGCTTCATGTTAAACAAAGGTGCCTGCATGTCTGTGAGTTTCAAACTGTGTCTGCATTATTATTAAAGGGTTTACTATATGAAAACAAACAGAGTTTAAAGAAAGACTAGGCTTTTGTTTGCAACCATTGGCACACATGAAATGCATAAGTCCTTGAGCTTCATTTGGAGTCAAGAACCTGAGAAGAAACCAGCCCTCAGAGAAGCTGCCAGCAGTGAGGCACAATGGACTAACAGGTAGAAAGCAAATTGCTGAAGTTAAATAGCAGATAGTTCCAGAAAGCAGGGAATGAAAGAGAAGTCAATGGAAGATTGCAGTTAAAGAGACAAAGATCTGGAAGGTGAACCAGGTCCTGTTCAGGGGAATTCAAGTAAAAGGCAGAGAAAGTGCCCTGAGTTAAAGGGTGGGATTGTATGACCTTACTCGAGCAAGATCAGAAATTCTCACCCGAGGTCAATGGACATTTCTGTTGTCCTCCCCTCGTCTGCTCCGATTCCATGGGGGGGGGGGGGGGGGGGCAGTAGAATTCCGGCAAAAGAGAGAGCTGCAGTAGTCAAATTTAAAAAGTGGGAAACCAGATATCAGAGGTAAGTCAAAAGTTTGGTTACATCTCAATACAGCCTGTGAATCAATATTGTTCTGCTGCCATGGCTGAGACTGCAGTGAAGCTCTAATGTACATGGCAATCCAGAGCAGAGGATACCAAAAGGAGAGACCGAAATCTTGGAAGTGGATCCACGCTTAAGGCATTTGAGAGAATGCATTGCTTGGGAGACGATTCCAAGGAGTATTGTCTAAAAACACTTGTGTAGAAGTTAGAGTTCCAGTGAAACCGGTTGGCTCACTCTGTGATAAGCATATGGGGGGAATTCGATTAAAAAATCCACAGAAGTTATAGTGGGGAGCATGTACCATTTAGTTTCAGATGTGATGTGTCTGACCACAGTTGGCCTGTTGGTTTACATAGACTGTGCACTTACTGAGAAATTATAGTATAAGATGTATTTTGTCATTTAGGTTATCCTTAAAAATCTGTGTATGTCTGTGAGGATAAAGGTGGGAGGCAAAGTATTGTGTTATTGTCAATCTTTCCATGAGTAACAAATGTTTCTTCTTATAAGTTAACTGGCCATCCTGTAACTCTATACATTAACACCTCTAAATAAAAATAGAAGATAGGGACAATTGAGCCAGTATTCCATTCCGTGACCTGAAAGACTGTCCAGTAGCAACATCAGCTCAGGTGGTAACAGAGTGTCAGCTCCGTTCAGGTTGGGGGTGAGGCGGGGGGCAGGGAGGGCGGTGGCTTCAGGTCCATGTTGAAGGGGGCTTGGCACTTAGAAAAGCTCAGCATAATCAGGAATAGTCAACATGGTTTCACGAAAGGTAAGTCACGTTTAACAAGTTTATTAGAATTATTTCAAAGAGTGACATGGAGGATAAAGATATACTGTATTTGAACTTCCAGAAGGTATTTAATAAGGTGTCACATCAAAGATATTGTGGAAAATAAAAGCTCACGGTCTAGGGGGTAACATTTAGCATGGGTAGGAGATTGACTGGCTGACAGACCACATACAGTATGCATAAATTAGTCTTTGTTTGATTGACAAGTGGAGTCCTGCAGGGATCTGTGTTGTGGCCACAACTTTTTTACAATTTTCATTGATGATTTAGATGAGTGGAGTGAAGGCATGGTAGCTAAATTTGCAGCTGACACAAAGATAGGTAGGAATGTATTTCATGAAAAAGACGCAAGGAATTTGCAAACCGATACAGGCGGGTTCAGTGAATGGGAAAGAGTTTGGCACATGGAGTATAATGTGGGGAAATGTGAAGTGGTCCATTCTGACAGGAAGAATAAAAAGCAGAGTGTTACTTAAATGGAGAACGGCTGCAGAATTCATGGTGCGGGGGGTTGAGGTACATGAGGCACAAAAACGGATAGTATGCAGGCACAGCACAGAATCAAGGAGGCTAATGAAATGTTATTCTGTACTAAAAGAGCTGTGCATAACAGTAAGGATTTTATGCCTCATTTATACAAGAATTTGGTGAGGCCACATCTCGAATATTGTGGTAGTTTTGCTCTGCTTATTTAAGGAAGGATGCAAATGTGTTAGAGGCGGTTCAGAAGAGGTTTACTAGATTGAAATAACCGGGTTGTGAGGCCTCCCCACTTCCTGCCCGAGATCCGACCCAATTACCTTTGGGTCCTCCCCTACCACCATCCCCTTAGCCATGAAGTCCTCCTGCCAGCCTACAAAACTGAGGCCAGGTGGGAAATGACAACTGAGTGGCCAATAATTAGGAACCCAGCAGGAAGCCCATTTGTGCTATTTCACACTCCATGCGCCCTGCCTAAAAACCCATCGTGAAATTCAGGCCCACAATATTTCCGTTTTGATCCATGGAAACAAATATTTGATATGTGAAGGTGGTTATTCTCCACAGACAAACATTAATCCTCTCCCTGGACGTATAAAAGACAGTTATCTAGAGTGAGTATAATATTTCCTCAAGGCAATTGAGAAAATGGCCTTTGCTGCCACTTACAGCAATTGGATTGCAATCCAGTGCTTGCTTCCCAGGTCCACAGTGAACACCAGCTGACTCCATCCCCCTCACCGCTCCTCCTCTCTCAACAGGCAGACAAAACCTATTCCCAGGCTTCCTGTCCTAACCTTGATCATGGACATGAGTCTGGTCCACAGGGTGGAGATGTACCAGGAGAATGAGGATTGTAGAGGAGGACAGGTTCAGCTGGGAATGGAGGGTTTCCACTTGCTGAAGATTGTAAAGTATCGATGGGTTCTGGAGACAGTGCTTCACCTGACAGTTCCTGTATTGGGGATGTTTACAGAGTTTCAGATGATGTTTTTCAGAAGTTTGATTCGGTGGATGAATAAGAATTTAATTCCATTCAGGGACTTTTTTTGTAGTCAAGTTCCTTTGTAACTAAATGCTTAAAAATACCCACAACATTCACACCTGATAAATTCCCTCGCTTTCAAAAACTCACCATTGTGGGGGATTTAATGCCTCACAATGGTGAGTTTTTGAAAGCGAGGGAATTTATCAGGTGTGAATGTTGTGGGTGGATCTCCAGCACAATTGTGTTCATGGATCAGCCATGATCTTATTGAACGGCAGGGCAGGCTCGAAGGGCTAGATGGCCTACTCCTGCTCCTTTTCCTTATGTTCTTATGGAGGGAATGCCCGAAAACCACTGGGGCCCTCAAATGGCTCCCTGGAACTTTAAGTGGGCTGCTCAGAACTCTCCAGGGACCTGGCATTGGAAGAAGGGTCTGCTTATTGCTATCCCCCTCTGCCCCTGCTGCTGACACCCCTCCCCTCCAACTTCAATCTCACAAACTCCACCCTGCCAACTTTTACCTGTGCCCTAGGTCCACTCATGTTCTTAACCCTCCCTGGTAGCACTACCTTTCAACTGTGATGCCAACCTCTGACTGGCCTGCAGTCTTGCCAATTCTCCATTTTGCTGCAGCACCTCCATTTAATACCACGCACAGTCTTTGATATTACTGTGTATAAAGAATCAAATTCTAAGATAAAAATCAGGACAAAGGAACTTATCTGAGTTTTACCAGTGTTAATGGCATCCAATGTTTCTCTCCACACTGGGCACGGCAAAGGGAATTTTTGAATGGGCAGAGCACCATCTGCTAGAGACAGTTCACTGTCACCATCGCTAATCCTGTAAATATTAAAGGGCTGATTTTAAATTGACCACAATCACTTTCCTGACTAATCTGACCAGCTTGCAATGTTTCAGTAAAGTTCATGTCCTACCTTCTCTTCCGAGATGCTTCCTCCTGAAATAAACAAGACACAAACCTGAGTTGATCAAAGAATTATATCCAAAAAGCAGAAATGACACTTCTCATGTATTGTATATCTTGTTTGGCTGCTTTAATTTGCAAACCTGTGCACTATGGGGCTACAGGATCCATGGTTTCTTTGTATTTGATGTCTGAAGCAATAAAGGGCAGTTGCGGTATTCATCACCGGTGTCTACTTGTGTATCGAATGATTGTGAAAGGTACCAGGATCAAAAACAAACTGGTGACGAGGCTGATGGACCTGTGTGTAATGAAAAATGAAATTAAAGTAAGGAAACTTTAATTGTCGCCTGAACTCCATGTTGGATTTGTATTGCTTGGAAAAAATAAGGCTGGCGGCTAAATACAAGGACCTGCAGAGTTTGGAACAAAAAGAGACTTAAAAAATAAAAGGGAACTGTAGAGAATAGTGAAAAAAGGAATTGTAGCTGTTTGGAAGATTTTTAAAAAGTAACAGAGGCATTGTTGTTTTAAGTTTAAGACAAACCTGGACATCCATAAAAAGAGTTAGTAAAAAGAAATTACTGGTGATAACAATGATGTGGAGATGCCAGTGTGGACTGGAGTGGGCACAGTAAGAAGCCTCACAGCACTCACCTGATGAAGGAGCAGCGCTCCGAAAGCTCGTGATTCCTGTTGGATTTTAAGCTGGTGCTGCGAGATTTCTTACTGCTGATAAAAAGGCTTCTGATCGATTGAACTGCCAACCCACCAGGAAACACGGACAATTAAATGTCCTGCTGGGTACAAAGAGAAAAAATTCTCTCGAATTGCATCCCCTCCAAAATATTGAGATTATTCCTATGCTTTAATCTGCAACTCAAATGTTTTGAAATGTTTTAAAACACAAAGGAGCCAGCTTGCCTCCAAAACTTGCGAACTGTGGGAAATTCAGCAGAGAAATTTAACCTGAAGAAAAATGAAATTGGTTACATCTCTTAAAACAGCAGCTAACAAAAAAAGAGAATAAAAGGCTGATAATGATCGCACTTGGATCTATGGGATATTTTGGTGACACTGAACAGTGAAGCTCCCACATTGAATGTTTTGAGTTTTTTTAATCCTTGCAAATGGAATTGAAAATGATAGAAAAGTGGCAACGTTCTTCAGTGTGGTGAGATCTAATATCTTTGGCTTATTAAGAATCTTGGTGCAGCCTTACAAACCTGATATAATAGTGAATTAGGACATTGTAAAAGTCCCGGGGATGCATTTTTCCACTTGCCATAGAAGAAAGATTTAGGTTTCACGAAAGAAACCAAGAAGGGTGAGAAACAATTGCCCAGTGTGTTTCAGTACTTCAAAAGCTTAGTGAAGATTGTGAATTCAATGAGGTGCTGAACAATATCCTCCGTGACGAATTGGCCCTATGGCCTTTCTAGTGAAGTGATTCAGAAAAGCCTCCTGACAGAGGCTAACCTCACGTTGCAGAAAGTCATAACCATTACAGTGTCCATGGAGCTGGCTGCAAAAGAAGCAAAGCAGCTGAACGCATCAACTCAAGTACATAACACGAGCTGAGCATGTACACAACATAGCAAACAGCCAAGAATGTTACCATTGTGGGAAGCCTGGTCATCATCCATCTGAATGTTGGCATAGAGTCGTTGAATGCCACCAGTGTGGCAAAAAGGGACACATTGAGTGTGCATGTAAAATGTGAAAAAAAACAGCACTGATCAGAAAAGCAACCAGAGAAAAAGCCATCTGCAGTCTTGCATAACAAGAAAAATAATCTGTATGTCATACAGCAGGAACAGGAAGACCAAAGTGACAGAGTCCAAAAAAGGACCACTCCACATCTTGTCAGTGACTGACAGTTCAAAGGGCTACCGCTGCTGGAGGGTCAATCAATACATATGGAACTAGATACAAGGGCAGCAGTTTCTCTGGTCCAAGAAGTTGTACATAGGGAAAAGCTCACCAGTCTCTCCAAAAATCATCCTGAAAACATATATACAGGAACCTGTAACTAAGTTGGGCAGAACAGAAGTTAAAATGGAGCTAAATAGACAGGCTGCTAGCAATGACCCAGCTTCAGTTGGACGGTCATGGCTGGAGAAAATCTGGTTAAACTGAGCAGGAGTACATGGCATTGCAGCAGAAGAAACTGGTCTGTCAGCTCTTGTAACAAAAAATGCTGCTGTTTCCAGTAAGATTTGGGGAGCATGAAAGAAGTTATGGTAAAATTAAATATCAAAGCTGACACGCAACTAAAATTTCTGACGGCCAAAACCATCCTTAGGCCATTTGACTACAAGTTGAAGGTGAGTTGGAGCATCTAGTTAACGTGGGGTCTTGCTATCTGTTCCCCCGCCATCATTCCAGTGCTAAAGGAGCACTGCTCCATTTGCGTCTGTGGAGTCTTTACGGTTAGTGTTAACCCCTGTTGTGTACTGAACAATATCCACATTTCCCCTATCGAGGGCCTTTGTGCTAGCTTGGCTGGTGGACACAAATTTAGCAAAATATACCTTTGACAGACCTACTTCCAAATGCATGTAATGAGAAGCCACAAGAATACCTTACCATCAAAATACACCAGGGCTGCACAGATATTGCCATTTACCTTTTGGAATAACACCCAACTCCAGCCCTGTTTTAGAGGATCATGGAGCAGATCCTGAGTAGCTGGCCCAGAGTTCAATGCTACTTTGGTGACATCTTGGTAACAGGCATGAGTGATGAGAATCATTTCAAGAACTTGGATGCCACCCTACAAAGGCCAAAGAGCAAGGTTTTTGGGTTTGCAAAGACAAATGTGAGCCATCTGTGGAACATTTGAGACATGTCATTGATGCTGCTGGACTCTATACTCCTTATACACCTATGACTGTGCGGCCAAATTTCCCTCCAATTCAATTTTCAAGTTTGCTGTCGACACCACTGTAGTGGGTCGGATTTCAGACAATGATGAGACAGAGTACAGGAATGAGATAGAGAATCTGGTGAACTGGTGTGGCAACAATAATCTCTCCCTCAATGTCAACAAAACAAAGAAAATGGTCATCGATTTCAGGAAGTGTAAAGGAGAACATGCTCCTGTCTACATCAATGGGAGTGACGTAGAAAGGATTGAAAGTTTTAAGTTTTTAAGTGTCCAGATCACCAACAACCTGTCCTGATCCCCCCATGCCGGCACTATAGTTAAGAAAGCCCACCAATGCCTCTACCTTCTCAGAAGAAGGAAATTTGGCATGTCAGCTATGATTCTCACCAACTTTTACAGATGCACCATAGAAAGCATTCTTTCTGGTTGTATCACAGCTTGGTATGGCTCCTACTCTGCCCAAGACTGCAAGGAACTACAAAAGATCATGGCTGTAGCCCAATCCATCACGCAAACCAGCCTTCCATCTACACTTCCCGCTGCCTTGACAAAGTGGCCAGCATAATTAAGGAACCCACACACCCCAGACATTCTCTCCTCCACCTTCTTCCTTCGGGAGAAAGATACAAAAGTCTGAGATCACGTACAACTGACTCAAGAACGGCTTCTTACCTGCTGCTGTCAGACTTTTGAATGGACTTAACTCACATTAAGTTGAATGTAGTGTTACACCCTAGCTATGGCTGTAACACTACATTCTGCACTCTCTCATTTCCTTTTCAATGAACAGTATGTTTTGCCTACATAGTGTGCAAGAAACAATACTTTTCACTGTATGTTAACACATGTGACAATAATAAATCAAATCAAAATCAAGTGGACTCAGCATTGCCCATGACCGTAGCAGGACCAAAACATAACAATCCATTGACATGATCACATTGAATGGCAGAGCAGGCTTGAAGGCCGAATGGCCTACTGCTCCTTTTATCTGTGTTTCAGCTGAAATTACTGCTATCCTGTTAGTTGTATCCCAGGCATCTTTGTGATTTTACTCTTCCAGGAATACACATGAAAAGGGCTTTTAAAAAAACTATACCTTTGTTGTCTGTTTGCTAGTCTGGTGTTCGAGTTCCATAGTGGTAGTGTGTGTTGTCATTATCACAACTGTAGATCATTGACTAGATACCCCTGTGCAGAAGGGTAAAGTCATTGCCACTAGACCACTGCCTCCTATGGATCAAGGAGCACAAGGGTGCAAGACCCACCCTCAAGAGGCAAATGCCAATCAGAAACTGGCAGTTCTTCATTCCTCAACAAGGCCAGCTGGAAGGTCTGCATTATATCCACCAGAGGCCTAGGATCTGTGGAAGGCCCCAGGTAACAGGTGAGTGATGAAGGGAGGAGTTCATGGGCTGGGGATCACAGGGGATGGAAGTCAGTTGCAAGGGCTCCTCGCTGGCTCTCAGTGTCCCTTCCCCCACCTAGTGAGGCCAGGTCCCTCAATCAAGCACTGGGCATTTTTGGAGAAGGGAACCCCTGGAAGCCAGACTGCAACACCAACAGGGTTCACTTTGAGTTTCCTGCACGGTGAGTGCCCTGCCTTGGGTAAATAACAGCAAGAATATGGTTGAGACTCACAAATTGGAATTAATTAACCACTTAAAAGAGCAAACTGCATGGTGTCAGGGAAACTATTGACAAGTACTTCTATTGTTCCCCACAGTCTTGATCAGGACAGGTAGAAAGGTGGGTGGCTACCACCAGCCATGCCCCCTTCCCCACTGATTAAATGGCACCTCTCTGCATTAAATTAAATGGGCATTAAATTCCATCAACTGAAGTGAGAGATACAGGTACATTTAAGGATATATAAATGATTTGGAGGAAAATATAACTGGTTTGATTAGTAAGTTCGTGGACAACACAAAGGTTGGCGGATTTGCCGAATAGCGATGAGGAGACAGCAGGATATAGATCAGTTGCAGACTTGGGCGGAGAGATGACAGAGGAAGTTCAATCTAGACAAATGTGAGGTAATGCATTTTGGAAGGTCTAATACAGATAGGACATATATAGTAAATGGCAGAACCCTTAAGAGCATTGATAGTCAAAGGGATCTGGATATACAGGTACACAGGTCACTAAAAGTGGCAACATAGATGGAGAAGGTAGCCTTGCCTTCATCGGCTGGGGCATTCAGTTTAATAATTAGCAAGTCATGTTGCAGCTTTATAGAACCTTAGTCAGGCTGCACTTGGAATATAGTGTTCAATGCCAGTTGCCACACTACCAGAAGGATGTGGAGGCTTTGGAGAGGGTATACAAAAGATTTACCAGGATGTTGCCTGATATGGAGAGCATTAGCTATAAAGGAGAGAATGGAGAAACGTGATTTGTTCTCACTGGAATGATGGAAGTTGAGGGGGACCTGAATCAAGTCAAGATTATGAGGGGCAGAGACAGAGCGGATAGTCAGAAGCTTTTTCTCTAGGGTGGAAGAGTCAATTACTAGCGGGCACAGGTTTAAGGTGCAAGGGGCAAGCTTTAAAGGAGTCACACGAGGTAGATTTTTTACACAGAGGGTGGTGAGTGCCTGAAACTCATTGCCGGAGGAGATAGTGGAAGCGGATACGGTAGTGACTTTTAACGGGCGTCTGACAAATACATGAATAGGATGGTCCCCGAAAGGGTAGGGGGTTTTTGTTAAGTCGGGCAGCATGCTTGGTGCAGGCTTGAGGGGGGGTGCCGAGGGGCCTGTTCCTAAAAGAAAGCGGGAAAGTGGAACTGAGCAGCGACAGATCAGCCATGATCTTATTGAATGGCGGGGCAGGCTCGAAGGGCTAGATGGCCTACTCCTACTTCTTATGTTCTTAATTTTCTTTGTTCTTTGAGAATCTAGTTAAACGCATGAGGGAGAAAGGAACAGAAGGATATACTGATAGGGGGAATGAAGTAGGATGGGAGGAGACTCATGTGGATAATATGACTGTGAACTTTCACTGAACTAAACGGAAATATAATCCCTCACCTTCAGAAATGTCACTCCGTCATTTTGTTCCAACTGTTCCTCCAACTTCGCGTGTTTCTCCTGAATAGAATTTAAATTCTCCTGAATATCAAAGATTTTCTTCCATTGGTTTGAGAATTTTTTCCTCTTCTTCCCTGAGATCTCAGATTAAACACTGCTCTTTCTCAGGTGAGAATCTGGTGCATTTTAGTGAACTCGGATGTGATGTGGCGCTGCAGACTGATCGACTGTTTCTATAAGGAGAAACATTAAAATAATATGTTTCTGTAATAAAAACGACCAAATAATGAATTAAATTTCAAAGCTCAGCACAGGGAGACTTTACCCTAATTTGGGAAATCTTCTGTTTCTGCTGCTGCTCCATTTCTAGAACTGTCGATTTCTTCTTGGTGAGAGAATCTAAGGAAGATTTCACCCCATCCTGGGATTGGGAGAGAAAATCAGAAAATCAAAGCGTTCGACCCTGAAAATGTGATCAAATAATCAGGTGATCAAACCTGTTCCCTTTTACCTTGTAGATTTCAACAGCTTCTGAAATCGGGATGAAGCGGTGCTCTGTGTTCGTGAGAAACTACACAGTTCACACAGATCAATTTCTTGTCAGTTTCACAAAACAGCTTCAGTTCTTCCTGATGTTCCTCACAGTGAAGTTTACTTTCCTTTTCTTTCTGATTCAGATTTAATTTTCGAGCTTTCTTGGCCAAATTTGCCAAGACCCGATTTACCCTGAGGTTTCTTTCAGGAAACTCCTGTCTACATTCTGGGCAGGAGTTTATCTCCTTCTGTTCCCAACACCGGGTGATACAGGAGCAGCAGAAGTTGTGTTCACACTCCAGTGAAACTGGACCAGTGAAGAAATCGAGACAAATGGGACAAATTGCCTCCTTGGTCCAACTTTCCTCCTGCTGTGTAGAAGCCATATTCACACTCAGCACTTCCTGATTCAAACCACTTTCAGTCTCAACGTTACTGTGCTGCAGCTCAGTAATTCTCTCATGGACTCACTGTAATCCTCATGGAATTATTGTTATTTGCTGCTCTGGATCCTGCCCACTTTGAGAGCTAGAGACAAAACCTAGAGCAAAATGAAGAATAAACAGGGTTAGAGAGACAGACAGGGAACAATTGGAGGAAAATACTGCAGGTGCTGGAAATCTGAAATAGAAATAAAATGCTGGAAAATCTCAGCAGATCTGGTAGCATCCGTGGAGATAGAATTAGAGTTAATGGGCCCTATCTTTTCATTTTGAGTGCAGGTGCTGGGTGGACTTGAAACTGGGAGTCTTTTAGATCTGATTTTTAGACCCGTTCTCAGGCTCCCCCATATGCATTCTGCCTGAAAAATTTCAGCGATTCCGAATTGCACTGCAGAAGCATGCGGGCGGGGATTAGCGCACCCGAATCCTGCGGCTCCAAACAGTGCCTCCAACTGTGCATGCGCAGAAAGAAAATGATAGACCGGTCCCAGGCAGAGTGGCAACAGAGCCCCCCCGACCCTTCACTGATCCCAGGCAGAGTGGCAGCACAGCCACCCTCTGCCTCCCCACCCTTCCCCCTCACTGCTCCCAAATCTCCCCTTCCCTCTCACTGATCTCAGGCAGAGTAGCAGCGGACTCCCTCTTCCCTCTCACTGACGCGCCACCCCCACCCTCAGACACACCAATGTGGGGTCACCAAAGACCTTGCCCTTTGTCAGCAGCAGTTCGGAGAAGGTTTACTAGACCAATACCTGGAATGGACACGATGTTTAGAAAAGTAAGAGGTGAGTTGATTGAAACCTTTACAATCCTGAGAGGTAATGACAAGATGAATGTGGAGAGCATGTTTCTTCTTGTGGGAGAATCTAAACTCAGGGTTATTGTTTAAAAAGAGGTAACTCATTTAAAACAGTTGGGAAAAATTCTCTCTCTCATCAGGGTGGTGAGTCTCTGCAACTCTGTTCCCCAAAACACAGTGAAAGCAGAGGGCAGATTTTTCCCTATATTTAGAAAAGGCCAATGGTGGGCAAGAAAAGTGGCATTTAGCCAGCCAGCGGTGATATTGGGTTTTCACACTGTAGCTGCTTAGAAAAATCAGGACACAGGATTCATGCAGTTCTGTGGGAAGCAGCCTCTGATTCACTCGCCCTGCTATCACATAATTATACAGGAGTTCCATCTAAATGCAGTCCCAGCACTCACCAACCACCTCTACTTGGTCATGGATGCCTCAGGTTCTCAGAAACCTCTCTCTCCAGACTGTTGGATACAGTGGAGGCACGGCATGACACCTTTTACCCTCACACGGGGAGGAGACCTGATAACAGAGTCACCAACCCACATGGGAGAGGGTGGCAATGGTGGTCAGCACCCGCAGAAGAGAACAGGTATCCAGTGCTGGAAAAGGGTGAATAATCTCCTCCATTCTGCCAGTTACTCTGCACATCATTTTCATCTCACACACTCATTGCACACCCACAGGGATCTCACTCATTGTCAACTCAACGGAAACCACCACTCGCTCTTCGACCACATCTTCATCTCCCCTGTGGGTTGTCTCCTTATCATTTTGCTACTCCTGCTCACCACCCAAACATGCCAGGCATCCTTAACATTTGCCCTGACACATCACCTGCTTACACTCTCTCAACCTGTTTTCGTGCAGGACAAGCTGACACATAGTAAGAGGGAGAGATTCCAGATGGACAGAAGGATGACCAAATTGAAAATCCTCGCTGACTTGGAGGAGGCAACCATTGGCGATAGTTAGAAAAACCCACCTTGATCACTAACCCCCTATCCACAAGCCAGGGTCACTAATGGGGTGACACAGTGGTTAGCACTGCTGCCTCACAGCGCCAGGGACCCAGGTTCGATTCTCGGCTTGTCTGTGTGGACTTTGCACATTCTCCCTCTGTCGATATGAGTTTCCTCCTACAGTCTGAAAGACGTGCTAGTTAAGTAAATTAGCTATGCTAAATTCTCTGTGTACCCGAACAGGTGTGGCGACTAGGGGATTTTCACAGTAACTTCATTGGTGTACACCTCAGGCTCTGCAGCGTTTAGGAAGGCAGCTCACCACCACCTTCTCAAGGGGTAATTAGGGATGGGCAATAAATGCTGCTCTAGCCAGCAACGCCCATATCCCGTAAAAGAATTTAAACAATCAGCATACCTCTCCAAGTGGACTCAGCTACAACTATTCTTGTGATGGGAATTTTCCCTCTACTTAAATCTCAAGAAGACAATTATAACGTTTGTGACAGTTTCCAGTACCATATCAGATTTACCAGCCAAACAAAGGCCTTTTAATGCTGGCCTCACCTTAATCATAAATGTAGAGGTGGAAAAATGGAGGGTCCATGATCAGGGAGGCAAGGTGGAAGATCAAAATAAATAGCAGCAGAAATGGAGCACAAGCAGACACATTCCTATCGATGAGGAGAGTGATGGCGACGGACTGGGTCACGTGCTGGGACTTGGTCATTGCTGGGTAACAGGCGGCCAGTGATTGGTGATGACCGGATCACGTGTACGAGGCACGGGCGGTGCTGGTGGTCACATGGTGCAAGACTGTAGTCGCTGATTGGTGGCGTCAGGACCACGTGCAAGTGCGCCTCGCGCAAACCGCAGTTGGACTGCGCGGGCGGCAGTGACAGACCACGTGCTCCTCACAGGCGGGCGCTGATTGGTGGGTATGGGGGTCACGTGTCGAGCAGCTCGCGGGTGGCGGTTGACAGTTGGCGATGTCACGTGTTGGGAGGGTCGCGGCCCTGCTGCCCGGGAGCGATGGAGGAATCAGAGTGTGTGGTATGAGTCAGGGCCAACATCGCCGAGCTGTGTTCCCGGTTCAGCCGCTCCCTGGGCTGGGCTGTTTGGCCTTTCTGTTCTGGAATGGCTCCGGATGCTGTTAAAGTTGGGAGAGGATTAGTGAGGACAGCAGAGTCTGCCTTTTGGACTCAAAGCCCCGCTCCCTCTGTGTGTGTGTCCAGGACCCGAGCTCCTCCCGCTTCAAACCAGCCTTCAGCACCACAGGGACAGGGGAGCTGCTAAACCAAGGAGCCATTTCCCTGTCCTGCTGCTCCAGCTGCACATTAACGATCCCTGGGACCCTGTTTGAAGAATATTTCCCTGGTTTAATGACCAACATGACTCTGTCCAGACTCACATCATTCCTCTCTGTCCCCTTCATTCACCCTCAATAACCTCAAACATTCAGGAGAAATATTCCCTCTCACCTCCTGCTTTGGGACAGGGAGAGAGGATATAGCTGTACCTCCAGCTTTGGCTCAACTAATCCAGAGACTTGTGAAGCTCTGCAGGCAGACAGGGGAGCTCTGCAGGCAGACAGACAGGAGTTGTGTGGGCAGATGGACGTGGAACCCTGCAGACAGATGTGAAGCTCTGCAAGTTAACAGACAGGAGCTCAGCAAGCAGACTGCAGATAATATCATCCTCTACATTTGACCAGGTTTGCCCTGTGCAACCCAACTAGTGAATCTTCAGCAAGATAATAACTACCAGGGGCTGATTTGTCTTCCTGTCTTGGGATGGCTCCCAGAGAAAAGTGAGAATGTGTTACTCGCTACCACGTGGAGTGGATAAGGTGGTGGTTTAAATGTATTTGTTCAGGTATGAGGGTCTTAACTAGCAGTATGCAAGTTAAGAATGTTTAAAGTAGACATGAATGCTGGCGAGTAGATGCGTTCTGTGAAACTGTCAAGTTATTTAAATAGCCTGTTCTTTAAAATAAAAAAGTGGCCTGTGCCTCAGAGTTGAAAAAGATTTCTAGAATTTCAGTAGCTGTTTGACATAACTCTAAGTGCTGTCATCAAACCCTCAACCTGTCATGATCATATGTGGTGCTGAGTTTGACTTTTCAAGAGTTTATTAAAGGATCAGATGTCTTTGATATAAGGATATGGTTACTAATGTTCATTTTATTAAGGATTGAAAGGTTTTAAGCATATGGAATGAGTTTTCATAACTGCTTGTATCTAATACAGTGAAGTCTTATTTATAACTTCATTGCAACATAGTTTCTGAGATCGATGAATGGTGGATAATAGGTGAGTTGGCATGGAGAATGTAAGGGCAAATGATGGTGGATGATCAGTTGGCACTAAGTTGCCATTGAGGGCTATAAGGGACCATAGGGATGAATGGGATTTGAGGGACTTTGGAGTGATGGTTGGGTCATATGGGCACTGTGGGTACAGACCACCTCACTAGCTCTCCAACTGGGAAGGTTCCTATCCCAAGTACCACTCCCTCTTTCTGTCTCCAGAATCACTGACACTTATACTTATTTAATCATATCATAGTATTGTGAGCATTCCAACCAGAGGGACAGTGGGAGATACAGCAAACATCTGAAACTGCTTAAATTAATGTTGGGTCTAGAGGTTTGGAAAGTGCCTCATAGAAAACCCACGAATCCACATTCCTGTCAGTTTAACATCAGTTGTGGGGAAGCTACTGGAATCTGTCATTTGGGATAGAGTAACTTAATACTTGAATAAAAGGAAGGGATCACAGAGCTACAACATGACAGTAGAAGTAGAAATCCTACAGTATAGAAAGTACTTTGCTAACAGATTCTGATGAAAAGTCATTGACATGAAGAATTAACTCTTTCTTTCTCCACAGATACTGCTGGGTTGTTGATTTTTTTCCAGCCATTCCTGTTGTATGTTTTTTGAAGGTAAGTCATGTTAAAATAACCTCACTGGATTTTAAAAGGAGGTCATTAGTCAGATAGGCAAGAGAGTGCCTGTAAAAGTTATCAATATGGGTTTCAGAATATATTCAGTCAAGTTCCCCACAAAGGTTATTGATAAAAATGAGAATGAACAGGATTGGAGGCAGCTCATGATTTGGAGAATGGTTGGGAAGTTGGAGACAGAGGCTGTATTTTACTGGCCCCAGGGTGGTGGTCTGGAAGGTAGGCCAGTAAAATGCTCGTGAGCCATGTTGAAATAACTCCCTTATGCAGTTCTGCTGCTGAATCATCTTCCCATCATTGGGGGTGGCAGCATCTTGGTTGCTCGCTGACCAATTTAGCACTGAAGGCCAAATAATGGCTATTTTCCCAGAGTACCGGTGGTGGAGGGACATTTCTGTCTCCCTCTCCCCACACTTAGGAAAGCTGCCAGCTGCCTCCTGAATGGCTTCTTAGGTTCAAAGGATCATCTCATCTGGAGGCCTCATGGTCCAAAGGGAGAGTTTTCGGTAGTAAAGGCAGCCCCTCCAGCTGACACTGCCACTGAAGCTGTTACTCCTGATCACTAGTGATGGCAGGACTGGTCCCACCAAAGAACAAAATTTCCATAATCCTTGTGAAGGCACCTCAGAATGGAGGCATCTTATCATTCTCCTCAGTCTCAACATTGACCACCTCTCTCAAAAATGATGCTGAGACTGCAGAGCTGCCAGCTCTCCAATTGGCCGGCAGTGCAGAAAACCAGCATTAATTGGATGCTGGGACTAACACTGACCAATGAGGAAACTGCTGCTGGGAAGATTGCCGCTATGGTCTGAGTGCCTGCTTGCACAGGCTCTGACCTTTAGACTGTCTCAGTGTTAGCAATTATCCCTGCTGGTAAAATCAAGCCAGAAAGTGAGGGTAAAAGATCGATGCACTGATTATCAAGATGTGACGGGTGGTTTTCCTCAGGGACCTTATCCAGAGCCTCAGATTTTTATCATGTTTATTAATGACTTGTGTGAAGCAATGGAGATCTGTATGTGCAAGTTTGAAGATGACATTGACTAAGGAGGGACACGCACAATGAGACTATGATCATCCTTCAGCAACTTTGTTTGATCATACAGTTTGGATGTCAGATATCAGGCTTTCAACACAGGTTTTCTCCTCCCAGCTGAGTCAAGATAAACACCAGAGGAGGGCAGATACCAGAGAAGGACAGGATATGCCGAAACCAACAAGAAGAAATGCAACGTTTTCATCAACTTCTGATAGACCATCTCCTTGGATTGAACCAGATGGTGGCAGAGACTTTGGGAAGGATCCCAACATTTTTGGAGCCAACAGATGAAGAGAAAATATGGGAACTATGAAGATGCTAAACTGCACTACACATATGTCAGCACATAACATCTACCCAATACACATAACAACCCTCCCCCTTTGTTTTTAAGATCCAAAAATAATAACTATGCAATGTACTTCACACAATTAATAAAACATAAAGATATATACAAGGGCAGATAAATCATTACAGAGTAACAATAGTAAATAGGAAAGATGGTCTGGTGATTGCCCCATTTTTACTTTCTCTTTCTGCCCCACTACCTTATCGCGCATCGGACAGGTCTAATTGCTGCTAATTCTGCTCCGATAATCAGAAACATTGGAAGAGGATTGACCCTACAACAAACAAATGCATCTCTGATTTTTTTTTCCTTTTTGCAAGAAAATAAGTTTTAATCCATCCCTCATTACCTACTTCTTTTTCATCCTGTTGTATGAGCTGCACTTGTGATGATGAAAGAAAGGGAGTTGCAATCAACAAGGCAGGTTTATTGAGAAGCTGTTCCTTGCACAAAGGCTTGATCTAGACTGACTAAAAGCCTGCAAAGTGGTTGATGACGCCACAAACTATACACGTGATTGGACTCTTAACATAGCAGCACACAGTACAACATCTACCCAGGTACATAACAATATCTGATGATCCTACAGTCAAGAGGTGACTGCTGCTGCTTTGAGGCCATGCTTTATCCTGCTAGTGCCCTTGGAGTTAAGCCCCACTCACCCAACCAGGAATGGAAGAAGTGTCATGCTGAATAAGGCAGTGTTTGGACTGGGCTGTATTGGCTGCATTGTAATCTGTATGGGAACAGAGCAATCACATGCTGCTGGTGGGACAGTTCCACTCCTGGGGCCTACATTTATCCTTTGACCAAGATCACAAAACAGATCGGGCATAATCGTGGTGCTACTAGTGGGATCTTGCTGTGCACAGATTGGCTGCTGCATGTCCTCATGACAGCAACCATTGTTGTCTTCAGAAGTAAGGTTTTTTATGTGGTGTAAAACTCTGTTGACAAAGCAGCCCACTTGATTGCCACCCGTTGCACAAACATTCACTCCTATCACCGACAAAGAGTGGCAACATGTGTACCATCTACAAAATGCATTGCAGGAACTCACCAAGGTTCCTTTGGTTGCACCTTCCAAATCTACATTTAGAAGGACAAGAGCAGCAGATACTTGAGAACACCATCACTTAGAAGTTCCCCTCCAAGTCACTTACTATCCTGGCTTGGAACTACATTACTGTCCTTCACTGTCACTGGGAACTTCCTCCCTAACAGCACTGTGGATGTACCTGCACCTCAGGTATTCCAACGGTTCAAGAAGGCAGCTCACCACCACCTTTTCAAGGGATTGTTATGGACAGACAATAAATGCTGGCTAGCCAGTGGCACCAACATCCTACGAATGAATTAAAGCAAACACTTTTGTATGTATTTATTTACCGAATTATACATACAAGCTTGCACCTCCTAACCCAACAACCACAATTTCAGTATGCTTAAAGTTTTGTTTGGGAACCCATTACCAATTATATTCCTCTTGCAGAAGAGACATTTTTACCCAACTGTAACAAAAACAAAAAGATTTTTAAATGGAACTTATCAACTCAAAAGTACGATGTGTTGTTTGGAAATAATGATGCACTTTGGCACTCCCCATGCTCATTGGTTATGGAAGGATTGACTTGTACTGGTGAGCCCTGCATGCGCCCTGCAAGGACAACTGACCATAGGCTGAATGATCTCCTGACTGCCTGCTCTCTGGATTTGTTAATGGCCACCTTTACCAGGCCCAGACGGTCCTTTAATCTTCCCACCTTCCTCTGCACCGGTTGGCTAAAGGTCAGAACCTTGGGGCTGAAGTTCAACCTGAATGTTGCTTCCTTGTGCTGTGGGTGTACCTGCACCACATGGACTGCAGTGGACCACCCTCACTACCACCCTTTCAAGGGCAGTTAAGGATAGGCAAAAAATGCTGGTCTATCCCATGAAACCCAAATCCCATGAAAGATTTTTTTAAAATGAGGCGTTCTTCAAATAATGGAAGAGGAACTAAAACCTTGGGTAGTCTGTATAAATATTAATTACAGACTCCTCCAGGCTGCAGAAATTGGAGACTAACAATCAGTTTAACCGTTTATTGCACAAGACTGTCGTGTGAAACACCCTCCGTGCCAAATCCCCAGTGGACAAAGTGCACCCGAACGGAGGCCCCCACCTCCACTGGACAGAAGAAAGGAATGCCATTGTGTATCAATTTGTCCAAAGAGGTTGAGGAAGTGGGAGTTGTTCAGGAGCCAGATGGGAATACATGGCTGGGAATTATCCTCAATCAGAAACATTTTATTTATACTGACAGATGTGAACTATTAATCAGCAACTTCTCAGTGACATATGGAAGATGGATCCAGATGATAGAATATGTCCTGAACTGGCATGTTTGCAGTGTCTTGAACTAGCATTAGCGACTGACCTTGGCAAATGCCTTACTCTTTAGGACTGGTCAGGGTGGATCATGTGGTCAGCACAGTGTCAGGGTGAACAGACATGGCCCTGGCCAAGATCCTCCCTGTGTTGAGGAAGGAGACTGGGTCTTAAGCAGGAGAGATCGCCTCTCTTGGATAGTAGCACAATGATGCAGAGGAGCATCTCCTCAGTCACCAGATTTGTCCTCAGGACTCACATGTAATCACCTCCCCACAGGACATCCCAGTTCACACTGTGGAACTCTACAATCAACTTCTGCAGCCTCGGGATTTCCACTCAAAAGCTTGTGGTGGCAGTGGTCAGCAAAGCCAGGCTAAACAGGAGCATCGAATCACTGAACATCCTCCATGTCGAACTTCAACAGGTCCTCTTACAAAGCTCTGTGCATCCTCTTGGACGGATCCGGACTGAACAGAGGACAGTAATAAGCTTGGGTCTGGACACTGCCGGATCCAAGACCAGGGACCTGTCTTCGTCCACAGCCCAGAGCTTGTTATGGACCCCTGGCCTATCTTCCAGTGAGTAGAAGAAGCCAGAGCCACGTACTGGTCCAGGAACTGAAGAAACTGGATCTCTGACCTCACAGACACACCTCAGGACTCGATAAGCTGCAGATCCCACAGCACGTTGTTCATCTTTCCATTAAACTTCTAAAACGCAACTGTAAATCTGTGTCTAACAAAGTAGCCATCCTGTTGGAACTGGAAGCAATGAGGCTTTTGTAAACCACTTCTCATCATTTCAGGAATCACACAGCTTTGTCTCCCAGAATGGTGTCGGTTTCCTGCAGGAAGCACATGGCATCCTTCCCCGTTACAATTCCAGTTGATGTATAACTGGACAGGAAGATCCCAGGATTGAAGCCTTGGCTCAAAAGACATAAATTTTACTTTGTTTTAGAAAAAGTGGAGGAACAAAGTCACAAATCCTCTATTCAGTTTTAACAAAGAGAAAAAAAGATGTTTATTAAACATGCAAAGTAGGATTATGATGCAATACTCCTTTACTCTTTAGCATCACAAATATACATAGATTTTAAAGTTAATACAGGTTACAATGTATACCTTAAGCTACAATAGTCTCCGTAACACAAAGTCCTTTTAAACACACAGACTGACTGTGGCAAAACACACCCTCCACTCTGAACCCAAGGAAGTGTCTGTGGATTTCTCTTCAGAATCCCCGGGATGACCTGTTTTCAGTGAGCCTCTCTGAACTTCAACTTTCACACGAGTTCAAATTCCACTTTCAAATCCTTCTTTAAACAAGGCTTTTCCTTCAAATCATCCAGAAAGGATTTGCTTACCGATTTTACACCTTCCTTCTTCAGGATTTTTTTGCCTTCACGGTTGCTTTAACTGTTGATTCACAGACTCTATTAATCGGGCACCAAACATTTGATTCACCTCTGAAGTCTGCTTTCTCTAGTTACTGCAGCTGTTTCTTTAACTGAGCTCTACCTGTCTTTACTGAACAATTCTCTGTTCTAGTACCATTAACCTCAGGTCTTTTGGAAACTTCTCTTCAGTTTTTTAGTTTCCTTAACTAGCTGGACTTCAGCTCTCTGGACTTGTTTTCTTAGCCATTACTGTATGATATGGTTTTCTTTTAGCAAAGTTAAGAGAGATATTCCTCTCTAGTCTCCTAAGCAAACTGCTCCTGGCAGCCTGTGAGAGTTGCCTCTCTCTCACTATTTCCAAATGCAATATAACCTGTTTAAAAACTAAACTCAAAAGCTTTCCTGCATAAAAGGGCTCCAACTGCTAAGTAACGATCTCATGCTTCAGCCAATTTATTTACTTTTCACGCTGTAACCCTCTCTAAGCACAAAGAAGCACATTTGGAACTGAGCCAACCCTAAAACGTACAAACGCCTTTGTCCAGCATAGATCTAACTATAGGTTTACCCTTCCTTACCCAGAAACATTAAATTAAATCTACTTAAAACTATACCTTATTTCTAATGTTTACCAATACAAATATAAATCCATTAAAACTACATTTGGTTTCCTGATACTCCCTTAAGGAGTGAAAAGTTGAGGAATCTATGGTGAGCCTCCCTGCTGATGTCAGTGTTGAGGCTGCCTATGGTTGTCTTAATGACATGCAATTAGTGCAACCATCAGTTACACCCAACTGTGGGGAGAGACCGGAGTCACTTGTGAGCCTCCATCCTTCAGCAGCCCACCGAGGAACATATTGAACTGGTGCAGCTCGATTTGATTCACATCCTTGCTCACTTCTTCACGGTCTTTATATCAGAATGGACAGACTTGATGTGCAGTGTCTGCTCCGACCATCGGTCAAGGGCCAACTGGACTTTGTCACGGTGACCCAAGCTGTCAGCTAGGAATTCCTGGAGTTCCCCAACACAGGGATGAGGGGAGATTCAGTGGGGGACATGAGGGCATCCATCACCTAACTAGAGGGCTCTAAATCATTCTTGGTGTCCTCCACCAGGTCCCTCCTCCAGATTGTCCCCAACCCCAACCACACAGACTCCAGCCACACCAATTCTGCCTCTGTCACCATCCCACCCCCAGAATCAACATGAGAGTGTTGAAGTAGAAATTTTCCTGCTTCTTGACTGTGATAGAAAGACTCAACAAAATTAATTCCGACAAAATAACTAGTCTTTATTTATGAAAGACTGTATGCAGTATTGGCAGTAACTTGAGTTTGGAGAGCAGTCATTACGACTTGCTAATTCCTTCTCAAGTCCGCACTTATTTAAAGAATCAGTTTCAGTATTTATACATAATCATTATCAGTTTGCATAACCAGAGCTTATTCAGGAATTCGTTCAGTAGTAGCATCATAAGCAATGTCATAAATCATGGTACAACCTGCTGACCTCCTAGAACTCTTTGTCTCACCAGTCATACCTTTATCTTGTCCTTTGATAGAACAAAAGAAGGTTGGTGACTCCTTCACCCCTGACCTTATCTTGTCATACTCATACAGCCCTAGGTTATGCAGAGTCAGCCTTATCAGGTCTTGACCTTCTCCAGTCTTATTCTTGTCTTAGGTTATGCAGAGTCAGTTTTCTTTGTTTTGTACCAAATAGTTGACCAATTTTCCCATCATGCCATTACTTCATTTGTACAACTTCACATTCCCTCCTTTTGTCATATCTTGACAACTAATTAAATAGATATATCCATGACCCAATTAAAAATGCATTTACACAAGCAACTAAGCAACCCTATCCCCAGTAGTAGCAGTAGCATGAAGGCCTTAAGGATCCAATAAAATAATCCATGACCCAACCATCCCAACCAACCCGGTGAGTCATAATCATGAAATTCACAGCCAATCCCTTGAATTTGATCAGCCTGTCTTTTAATATGGTCGGCCAGGTTGGTGATATTTTCAGAGGCATCTGGGACATAAGTACAGCATTCCTGACCTACAGTGATGCACGTTCGTCCCTGCAAGGCTAACAGAAAAGCCAGTTGATTTTGTAATGCCACGGTCCAGACAGCCACCAGCTCAGCTGAGACCTCGGCTAGTGTCTGTCCAATTGCCCTGGCTTTTGCTGCTGTTACATTTGCCAGTTGTTCCATTGTAGGCCATAAAGTCATCAGCCAATGTCATCCAGGGTGCTGGGGAAGTGTGTGCCCATGAGCTACTCGGGTTATATTCCATACCCTGGATCATTCAAGAACAAACATATCCTTGGTAGATAGGTTTGCTACTGGTCCTTGCCATTCCGTTGTAAGGTTGCATCTACTTTGCCCCATCAACTTCCCTTTCCCTGATTTACTAAAACATAGGGAACCTCGCACATCACTCAAGGGGACAATAAGGGAGGGTAGAAGCAAGGCATAATTATAAACAGGCTGGCACCAAGCCGAAAACCTAGTCATTTCATAGCCAGCGGATTTCCATTCTTTCATATCTCCCCTGATTCCTGTTGGGTTTTGACATAGAGTCCATTCAACTATTTCTGCTATACAAAATGGGAGGGATTGGTATTCCTTCCCTCGAATGGACGGGGATGTGGGTACAAACCCAGCACTTGCTTACATTCAATTCATTTATTCACGAAGGTGTCCACCACCTAACTGGATACGCTCTAAATCATTCTTAGTGTCCTCCACTGAGTCCCTCCTCCAGATTGTCCCCAACCTCCCAACCACACAGAGACCAGCCAGAACAACTTTGCCTCTGTCACCATCCCACCCCCAGAATCAACTTCAGAGGACTCCTTCTTGGTCAGAGGGTGATGGTGGTTCAGGGCCCAGCTCCACCTCAGGCACCGGGTCACATGGCGACTCAGAGAAAAGCTCCAGAACCAGTGACCCTGGGATTAAAATCAGACGGAGAATGTGGGCTATCTCCTCCCCCAACCAGTGATTCATCAAATGGGGCCTTCCCGTGCCCCCACCCCCCACCCAGTGACCCAGTTTGTGGAGCCTTCCCCTCCCCACCCAGTGACTTCAGCAGCCCAGTGAGGAACATATTGAACTGGTGCAGCTCGATTTGATTCATATCCTTGCTCATTTCTTTGCGGTCTTTATATCAGAACGGACAGACTTGATGCGCAATGTCAGCTCCGACCATCGGTCAAGGGCCAACTGGACTTTGTCACGGTGACCCAAGCTGTCAGCTAGGAATTCCTGGAGTTCCCTAACACAGGGATGAGGGGAGATTCAGTGGGGGACACTAGGGCATCCACCACCTAACTGGAGGGCTCTAAATCATTCTTGGTGTCCTCCACCAGCTTCCTCCTCCAGATTGTCCCCGACCCCAACGACACAGACTCCAGCCATGGATGATCTTTTCCTCCCCCACCCAGTGACATAGTTTGTGGGACCTTCTCCTCCCCCACCCAGTGACCCATATGTGGAGCTTTTCCCTCCATCACCCAGTGACATAGTGTGTTGGGCTTTCCCCTCTCCTATCCAATGACCCATTGTGTGGGTCTTTTTAATCGAATCCTTGACTAGGTCCTGGGGATATAAGCCCATGGCCGGGTGGGCTCAGCCTCATCAACTTTGTCTGAAGCCTCCAGTGTGTCCGACTTGGTGACGAGTGACTGGACTATATCGAGTGAATCCTCCGGCCCTCCCTCAGGCAAGAATCCTCACACATCCCCAGAAGGTACATGCCGCACCAGAGGGATCCGTCTCACCCTCTAGAGGAATGGACGACCTCCACTGACAGTGTGTGATAATGGGAGGGGGGCAGAATCCACAAAGGACACCAAGCCCTCTTCTACAGAGGAACAACCACCACCCACCCCCCCCTCCACCTACAAGAAACAGTCTTTATTTGGATGAAGGAATAAAACTCATTTCCTCCTGGATTGTTACTGTCTGGCGACAGATTTTTAGTGGTTCTGCATTTTTACCCCCATCAGTGTTACATGGACAGAAGTAAGGATAGAGTTTCTCAGTGAATGTACCAGTGAAAGTGTAGATATGGGACTTGTTATCCGAGTTATAAAAGGACACCTTCCCTCGCTCATAATCCAGACAGACTCGAATCTTTCTCGGAGTCACACTCAGTTGTAGGGGTTTCAATGACTTCTCACAAGCCCAGTATTTATTCCCCTCTCTCAGTGCCATTGTCCAGTATCCACTGCTTGGAGTCAGGGCAGTGATTTTCCCCTTCCTGTCAATGGATTCCTTGGCCACACCCACATCCCAGTCAGTCTTGTTTCCCACCTCCACCTCCCAGGAATGTTTTCCTGATGTGAATCCCTCTGATCCCAGGACACAGGCACAGGGATCAAATCTCTCCGGATTGTCGGGGAGCTGCTGCTGTTTCCCAGTGTATCTGACGGTGCTCAAGTCTGCAGACAGTCGAAGGTAAGGATGGGCTGTATTGGGGTCGAAGGCGACTGGAGCTGGGAACAGATGGACACGGATAAAATGTTAGTCAGACTCACTGTAACTTTCACAACTGGTTAGTAATTGGGAAAATCAGCAATGATCCAGAATTAGAAATTCATCCCCCGGGGAAGAGTTTAAACAGTGCACCAGAGAAAAGGAAAACCATTACCAAGGGATTGATTTACCTGGAGGTCATACCCTGAATGATGCTGAGGAAACCCAGTTACAGGGAGAGTCTGAGGCAGATGGAGAGGGAGATTGAGGCAGTGTGATAACAACACCTCAAGCCTACACTGAATCAATCATCTGTGATAGAAAAGCTCTTGAATTGAGACAAACTGCAGGGGGGAGGAGGTGAGTGAAGGAGAGGGATAGGCCGAAAGAGGGAGAGACAGGCAGAGTGTGATAATCCCGCCAAGTCTTCCATCATCCTTTACAAAATAGAGAAGTGATGCTTCGAAGACTTACAGCATACAGATCAGAGCCTAGAGATCTCAAAATGTCTGCTCTTTTCTCTCCTTACAGATATTGTCGGACCTGCTGAGATTTTCCAGCATTTACTCTTTTGGAAGGATTAGAAAAGTTAGCTATTGGGTTTCAAAAGAAACATATATAATTAACACAAATTGAAAATCGATAGAGCAAACGAGGTGACCATAACATGAAATACTGTAAATTCTGAGAAAAGGGATTTCTAAGTGAGTGTAGAACATTAGAGTTACAGCTGAAAGAAGAGAAAACACATTTAAAAAGAGGTTGAAGACTATATGTGGGTGTGGTTTGGAGATCCTGAAGCAGTGCGTGCTGAAGAGAGACCTGTGGAAATTCAGCAGCCACCATCCTTGAAGGATTTTGTGTTTGCGAGATTTTGATATAACTTTTGGCTCTCGGTATCAAATGAGAGAAAGAAAAAAACCTGTGTAAGATTTCTCCTATAGAAACAGTGGATTTGTGGAAATATTACAGATTCAAATCTGTGAGGACTGTCACTTAAAAGCACTGAGTTAATTAAGCAGAAATCTTTGGCATATGTTTGGACTAGTACTGTTAACTGTATCAACATATTATATCTTTAAGTTTATTATTTTTCATTTTTTTTAAATAAACATTTAAATTTAGTTTTTAAAATCTTCTTGAGCTTTGAAGTTCTTCTTCCTGATTTCAGATACCTTCTCATAAAATATAAATTTCAAATCATTGTAATTGTTTGTTCAACTTTTCCTTTGGAACTTGGGCAGTCTGGCACTTACCACCCGCCATATTATAACATGGATGTTTTAACTAAGTGGGAAAAACATTCGAGCGAAAGCTTGTGAGTTTACTATCAAATAAATCGGTTGGACTAAAACCTGGTGTTGTCAGACTTTTTACTGTGTTTACCCCAGTCCAACGCCGGCACATCCACATCATGACTGTGATCTGACAGTTCTCTATTTTAACAGAAAACTGACTGAAGTAAAATCTAATCCGTTACAAATATAGTTATATATTTATTATGAAGAGACAGGTCCCTTCTACTAATAATAGAGAGCTGTTTAATAGCTGGTGTCAGGAAGCTCACACCCACCTGTATTAATCACTGTCAGCATCTTTTTCCACACTCTATACTGCAGTGAGCCAATGAACTTCCCCACATTTATTAAAGGGTAAACCTTCTGTGGCTCTGGGAGAGCGCGCTTCACTCTGAAACATGAGATAAAGGTCATTGTTGGGTCATTCCAGACTGGGGGAGAAATATGTTAGAAATAAAAATCACATCAAAGGTGTAAATTTTACCTTTTCTGTATATCCAGAAATTTCTGTGGAACAAGAACAATTATTACTGTTTGTGTTTAGAGAACATTTTATCACAAAAAGTAAAGTAAGAGACTGGATTCCACAGAAAAGTACATTTTACATATAGAAAGTTATGGGACTGCCTCTTCCTGTCCTCACTGGACTCTGAGTTACTGCACAGTGGGCGGAGTTTTACCTTCCGACCAGCAGGGTTCTAGGCTGAGAGCGGCTGTAAAGTTCTTCAGGTAGCCTTCCCTCTGAGTTCTCACCAACCACTCACCTCCTTTTACTGTGGGATGGGTGTGGCATTGATCACAACACTCCCCACCCTCCCACTTACACACCCTTTCTCCAGCTGGGGTCCTTAAATGGCCAACTGTTGACACTTACTGCTGTTTTTTTTTGCCCACCCTCAATTTTCAGGCTGGCACCAGGAGGACAGGGGCAGGGTGGCAATCTGAATCCTACTCTGGCCTCAGATGGGAAGAGGGGGAAGGTTAACTGCACCAATAGCCCCCTTACATCAAGTGCCATTTTTAAAATAATGTCAAACCACTGATGATCTTCTCCCCACTACACTGCCAGCACCCCTTCCTTCCTCTGCCCACCGCCTGGGCTTCATCTTCTGTTGCCATTCTGAAATGACCAAATCTTACCTGGTCCTAGACTTCCAAGACTTACACTGTGTGCAATCCAGTCCTGTCCACTACAGGTTCTCATGCTATTGGGACTAGAGGGCTACTGGCTGTATGATCAGGACTTCTGACTGAGGGGTGGAAGTGAAATCTCAGGTGTGTCCTTGATGTTTCTGTGAATCTATACAGACCCGATATCCCAAATCCAGCATGCTGGAGACATACAGTGCTGGGTTTCAAACTTTCCCAGAGTTTGGATTACCCCTCAAAAGGAAAAAACAGTTCGGACTGGGATTCTTATTTTCCCATTTTACTGGTTTTTGCTTTCTGGACATTACCCAATGAATTGAAGCATTGTTTGAACTGACAATAGATACCAATCGCACGTTTTCAGTGAAAGATTGAATCCACTTCTTCAGTAATGAGTTGGGTCATGAAAATCACAGCCCAGGACAGCTGTTGAATGCTGGAATTTGATGCATACTCTGTTAAACAAATTGAGTCAATTATATAAATTTTGTAAATTATTACAATTCTAGCTGGGGGAAATCAGGCATTGTAAACATGGTACTGTCTGGCTGGAAAAGTAAGAGAGCTGGAGGGGAAATGCCATGAATCCAGAAAAGCATGCAAAATCTGTTTTGGCTGCAGTCAATGGAGGATCTCCAGGAGGTGACGGGGCAGCAAGCCTCACACTTTGCCACAGAAGCTTCCAAGATCAATTCTGGTCCAGAATCCGCTCCCTGGAGCAGGATAAGAGGTGATCGCTGATTTTCTTCATTGTTTAATTTGATGAAACTATCCTTCTATAATATTACAAAAAAGAAACTCCAGGTTTAGTCATTTCCATGTTAAAAACAGCTGTTAGTGATCTTGGGTGTGAGACAGAGAAATCCAAATGTCACAGGTGATTGGGGTTATTTTTGGTCAGTGAGTTTTATATTTTAGATTTTGATGACACAACCTGCTCATTCTTCAAGATGGCGAAGGAGAGAAAAATAAAGAAAGAGTTACCGTTAAAAACTTGATGTTGTCCTGTTCACTCAGCTCTTGTTCAATATCCTGAACGGTGACTGAAAGTGATGAAATTTCCTCTGTTATCTTCTCAATCCTCTCCTTCATCTCCTGACTCTTTTTCTTTTTCTCCAGTTTCAGATCTTCCAACACATTCCTCTCTTCCTCACGGAGAAACTGATGAAGTTTTTCAAATTCAGCTTTAATCTGTTTCTCTGTCTTTACACTTTGGTTCTTTGGAAAATATCAGTGAGATTGAAAAATCAGATAAGAATTTTTAAAAGTTTGAGCAGTTCTGTTCATATCAATATTATAGAGAAAAACATTCCCAAACCAGTTAATTCCCAATTCATATATTTTGAAATATGTATGTGACATCTTTGATACAGAGAAAATTATTATCCACATAAGTGTGATCTAGTTAATAGTTTAGTTACAATGGATGATAGATCATCTTCTCAACCTAGCCAGGATAGGGACTGAACATCCAGGATTATTTAATATTTAGGAACGACAGACAAAAGGGTAAAGGCAGTATAGTTGTTTTGCTGGTTAAAGAGGAAATTGACACCATATTGAGGAAGGAATCTGTGAGTAAAGCTAAAAAACACCAAGGCACAAAAAATGTTAATAGGGGTTGTATATAAACCCCTAAACTGTAGTACTGATGTTGGAAATGACATTTAAGAGGAAATTAGAGATGATTGTGATGAAGGAACATCTGTAATTATGGATGATTTTAATCTACATATAGATTGGGCAAATCAAATTAGTCACACAACCGTAGAGGAGGAATTCCTGGAGTGTATATGGTATGATTTTCTGACAAAATGTTGAGGAACTAGCTAGAGAGCAGGCCATTCTAAACTGGGTATTGTATAATGAGAAAGGAATAATTGGCAACCTAGTTTTGTGAGACCCTTTGGGGATGCATGATCATAACATAAATTTTCCATTAAGATGCAGAGTGAAGTAGTTGATTCTGAGGTTAGGGTCGTGAATCTTAATAAAGAAAACTGATTATTTGAGGCACAAGTTGGCATGATAGATTGGGAAACCTTATTTAAAGGGATGATGGTGGAGAGGCAATAGCAAACATTCAAGGAGCATGTGGTGAACTGCAACAGTTGTTTATTCCTGTCTGATGTAAAAATAATAATGGAAAGGTGGCCAACCCATGGCTGACAAGAGAAAAAAGATAGTATTAGATCCAAGGGAGAGGCGTACAAATTGGCCAAGAAAAATGGGAGACTCCGCAAAGGAGGACCAAGGGACTGATTAAAAGGGAAAATACGATAGTAAACTTGCAGAGAATTTAAAATCTGACTGTATGAGTTCCTATTGGTATGTGAGGAGAAAAATATTGCTGAAGACAAATGTACATTCAAAAATAAAGTAATAATGGCAAATGAAAAAATGGCTGACCAACTGAGTATATTCCTTGGTTCTGTTTTCACAAAGAAGCACACAAATAAGATACCAGAAATGTTGGGGACACTGGGTTTAGAGAAAAGCAGGAACTGAAGGATATCAGTATTAGTAGAGAAATGGTGTTGAGGAAACTGATGGGATTGAAGATAGACCCCAGGGTCTGATAATCTACCTTGCAGAGTACTTAAGAAAGTGGCCCAAGAAATAGTGGATTCGTTGGTTGTCATCTTCCAAGATTCTATAGAGTAAGCCTGATATCGATAGTGGGGAAAATTTTGGACACCATTATCAAGGATTTTATAGCAAAACACTTAGAAAACAATGGCAGAGTCAGCATGGATTTATGAAAGGGAAATTATGCGTGACAAATTTACTGGAATTCTTCAAGGATGTAACCAGTCGAGTTGATGATGGGGAGCCAGTGGATGTGGTTTATTTGACTTTTAGATGGCTTTCAACAAGCCCCACATAAGAGATTAGCTTGTAAAATTAAAGTGCTTGGGGCTGGGGTAGTGTATTGAGATGGATAGAAAACTGGGTCTTTTTCCAAATGACAGCAAGTGACTAGTGGGGTACCATGGGGATCAGTGCTGGGACCCCAGCTATTCACTATATATGTTAATGATTTAGATGAGGGAACTAAATGCAATGTCTCTAAATTTGCAAATGATACAAAACTAGGTGAGAGGGTGAGCTGTGAGAAGGATGCAAAGATCCTTAGTTGATTTGAATAAGTTGAGTGGGTCGGCAAATGAAGGCAGATGCAGTATAATTTGGATAATATGAAGTTATCCACTTTGGTAGCAAAAACGGGAAGGCAAACTACGATTGGAATGGCCATAAATTAGGAATGTGCAACAAAACTTGGGTGGCCTCATACACCAGTCACTGAAGGTAAGTGTGCAAGTGAGCAGGCAGTGAGAAAAGCAAATGGTGTGTTGGCCTTCATTGCGAGAGGATTCAAGGGCAGGACTAGGAATGTTTTGCTGCAATTATACAGGGCCTTGGTGAAGCCACACCTGGAATATTGTGTGCAGTTTTGGTTTCCTTATCTCAAGAAGGATGTTCTTTTTCATGAGGGAGTGCAGAAACAGCTTAACGGACTGTTCCTGGGATCGCGGGACTGATGTATGGGGAGAGATTAAGTTGGTTAGGATTATATTCACTTTGAATTCAGAAGAACAGCACAAGCCATTCGGCCCTCCAAGCCCATGCCAATCATAATGCCCTTACTCAATCCGTATCCCTCTATTCTTGCCTTATTCATGTACCCATCCAGATGCCTCTTAAATGTTGTTAATGTGCTTGCTTCCACCTCCTTCTCTGGCAGCGTGTTCCAGGCACCCGCCACTCTCTGTGTGAGAAACTTGCCCTGCACATCTCCCTTAAACATTCTGCCTCTCACCTTGAACCTGTGCCCTCGTGTAATTGGCACTTCCAACCTTGGAAAAAGCCTCTGACTATCCATCCTGTTTATGCCTCTTTTAGTTTTATAGACCTTTATCAGGTATCTCCTTGGCCTCCGCTTTTCCAGTGAAAACAATCCTATTTATTCAGCCTCTCATAATCAACACCCTCGAGACCAGGCAACATCCTGTGAACCCTCTTTGTACGCATTCCAATACTTCCACATCATATGGCAGATGTAGCTGCCATATGACCAGTAAAAGCAGGTACAAACGTACTAAGTCTAAAAAGAATTCGAGGAATTAAGTGCACACAATACTCCAAATGCAGCCTAACTAAGGTTCTATGTAACTGAAACTGATTTCTCACCTCTTATACTCACTGTCCTAGCCGATGAAAGCAAGCATGCCATTTGCCTCCTTAATCACCTTGGTCATCTGTATTGATGCTTTTCGGGAATTGTAGACCTGCACTCCCAGATCTCTCTGTATGTAAATGTTCCTAAAGTTTCTGCCATTTGCTGTATAATTCACACCTAAACTTGATCCTGCAAAATGCATCATCTCACATTTGTCTGGATTAAACTTCATGTGCCATTTCTGTGCCCAGGTCTCCAATCTATCTATGTCCTGTTGTATCCTCTGACAATCCCCGGCACTATCAGCTACTCAATGAATCTTCATGTCATCCATGAATTTACTAATCAGACCACACACCTATCCCTGACCTCAACATTCGTCATGTCCTTCTCCTTGGTGAATATCAATACAAAGTACTCATTATGATCTCACCCACTTCCTGTGTCTCCACGCGTAACTTCCCTCCATTGTCCTTGAGTGGAATTATCACAGATCTAGACAAGACAGACGCAGAAAAGGAGGTTCCCGATGGTGGAGATGTCCAGAACCGGGGGTGGGGGGGGGGGGGGGGGGTGCGGTGGTGGGGTGGCTGTCTGTCTGAGGATACAAGGTAGACCGTTTAGGACAGAAACGAAGAGAAATTTCTTCACCCAGAGAGTGGTCAGCCTGCGGAATTCATAGTTGAGGCCTAAGCATTGTATGTTTTAAACAAGCAGTTAGGTATAGCACTGGGGGTGAAGAGGATGAAAGGGTATGGGGGATCAGGCTATTGAGTTGGATGATCAGCTATAAAAATAATGAATGGCAGAGCAGGCTCAAAGGGCCAAATGGTTGAATAGCTTCCTCCTCCTAATTTCTATGTTTCCATTACCACATGTTAATTCATTCAGAAGAGAAAGATCTAACTGAGGAAAGTTGCTGATTTCTCTATCGGCCTATTAGTTGCTACCTCCTATTTAAAGCAAAACAGGAACTTCTTCTCTATATCTCTGGACTAAACTGAAACCTGCAGACTTCAGAGGTACTCGGAGGGTCTCCAGGAGATCCATGAAGCTGGAGCTGCCATGTGACCAGTAAAAGCCGGTTCAAACCTGCAAAATTTAAAAAGAATTAGCGAAATGCAATGGGCCAGTCAGAACAAGACCTCTTGGTGAGGTTTGGGCCTTGGGAAAAGAAAGGTGTGATTCAGACCTCAGGAATGGAGCAATGCAGTTTGGCCCTTGAGAATGCAGCAACGCGGAAAAGGAGGGGAGGTGAGATTTTAGCCTTGAGAAAGGGGGAATTCTGGTTTCAGGAAAAGAGGAGTGGTCCTGGCCTCGTGAAAGGGAGTTTCTAGCCTCAGGAAAGGACTGGGGTTTGTGCGGAGGGTGTGGAGAGTCTGCAGAAGGATCTAGATAGGCTGGGCGAATGGGCCAGGAAATGGCAAATGGAATTTAATGTTGGCAAGTGTGAGGTGGTCCACTTTGGTAGGAATAATGGTAAGAAGGACTATTACTTACGTGGCAAAAAACTGCAGCAGGCGACGGTGCAGAGGGACCTCGGGGTCCTTGTGCATGAGTCGCAAAAACCCAGCCTGCAGGTGCAGCAGGTGGTCAGGAAGGCGAATGGGATGCTGGCCTTCATCGCGAGGGGGATAGAATATAAAAGTAGGGAGGTCTTGCTGTAGCTGTATAGGGCATTGGTGAGGCCGCAGCTGGAGTACTGTGTGCAGTTTTGGGCGCCGCACCTGAGCAAAGATATTTTGGCCTTGGAGGGAGTGCAGAGGAGGTTTACTAGGCTGATACTGGAGTTGAGGGGGTTGAGCTATGAGGAGAGGCTGAATAAACCAGGCTTGTACTCGTTAGAGTTTAGAAGAATGAGGGGAGATCTCATTGAGACGTATAAGATGATGAATGGGATGGATAGGATAGAGGTGGAGAGACTCTTCCCGCTCAAAAAAGACAGTAGGACTAGGGGGCACAGCCTCAAGATAAAGGGGGGACGGTTTAGAACGGAGTTGAGGAGGAACTTCTTCACTCAAAGGGTGGTGAATCTCTGGAATTCTCTGCCCATTGAAGTGGTGGAGGCTGCCTCGCTAAATATTTTTAAGACGCGGGTTGATGGGTTTTTGATAAGAGAGGGGATTAAGGGTTATGGGGAGAGGGCGGGAAAGTGGAACTGAGCCACGACAGATCAGCCATGATCTTATTGAATGGCGGGGCAGGCTCGAAGGGCTAGATGGCCTACTCCTGCTCCTATTTCTTATGTTCTTATTTCTTATGTTATGTTTGGCCTTGGGAAAGGACTCAGGAAAGGAATGGGAGTTTTGATTAGTAAGAAGTCTCACAACACCAGGTTAAAGTCCAGCAGGTTTATTTGATAGTAAACCCACAAGCTTTCGGGGTTTGCCCCTTTGTCAGGTGAGTCACCTGACTTTAACCTGGTGTTGTGAGACTTCTCACTGTGTTTACCCCCGTCCAACATCTCCACATCATGGTTTTGATTAGGGTATGTGAGTGTGTGAAGATGTGACTGTGTTTATGTGAATGAGTATGTGAGGTTAAGTGTGTGTGAAGGACGTCAGAGAAATATGTGCATGTGAGTGAGAGATGTGAGTGTGTGTGTGAATGTGTGTGAGAGAGAGAGAGAGAGAGAGACGTGAGCCTCTGTATGAATGTGAGAGATTGTGTGTGTGAATTTGAGAGAGAGAGAGGTGAGTGTGTGTGTGAATGTGAGAGAGAGATGTGAGTGTGTGTGTGAATATGAGAGATGTGAGTGTGTGCGAATATGAGAGAGAAGTGTGTGTGTGTGCGTGTGTATGTGTGAATGTGAGAGAGAGATGTGAGTGTGTGCGAATATGAGAGAGATGTGTGTGTGTGTGTGCGCGTGTGTATGTGTGAATGTGAGAGAGATGTGAGTGTGTGCGAAAGTGAGAGAGATGTGTGTGTATGTGTGTGTGTGTGAATGTGAGAGAGAGATGTGAGTGTGTGCGAAAGTGAGAGAGATGTGTGTGTATGTGTGTGTGTGAATGTGAGAGAGAGATGTGAGTGTGCGCGAATATGAGAGAGATGTGTGTGTGTGCGCGTGTGTATGTGTGAATGTGAGAGAGATGTGAGTGTGTGCGAAAGTGAGAGAGATGTGTGTGTATGTGTGTGTGTGTGAATGTGAGAGAGAGATGTGAGTATGTGCGAAAGTGAGAGAGATGTGTGTGTATGTGTGTGTGTGTGAATGTGAGAGAGAGATGTGAGTGTGCGCGAATATGAGAGAGATGTGTGTGTGTGTGCGTGTGTATGTGTGAATGTGAGAGAGAGATGTGAGTGTGTGCAAATATGAGAGATGTGTGTGTGTGTGTGTGTGTATGTGTGAATGTGAGAGAGAGATGTGAGTGTGTGCGAAAGTGAGAGAGATGTGTGTGTATGTGTGTGTGTGTGAATGAGAGAGAGATGTGAGTGTGCGCGAATATGAGAGAGATGTGTGTGTGTGTGCGTGTGTATGTGTGAATGTGAGAGAGAGATGTGAGTGTGTGCGAATACGAGAGAGATGTGTGTGTGTGTGTGTGTGTGTGAATGTGAGAGAGAGATGTGAGTGTGTGCGAAAGTGAGAGAGATGTGTGTTTATGTGTGTGTGTGTGCATGTGAGAGAGAGATGTGAGTGTGTGCGAAAGTGAGAGAGATGTGTGTTTATGTGTGTGTGTGTGAATGTGAGAGAGAGATGTGAGTGTGCGCGAATATGAGAGAGATGTGTGTGTGTGCGTGTGTATGTGTGAATGTGAGAGAGAGATGTGAGTGTGTGCGAAAGTGAGAGAGATGTGTGTGTATGTGTGTGTGTGTGAATGTGAGAGAGATGTGAGTGTGCGCGAATATGAGAGAGATGTGTGTGTGTGCGTGTGTATGTGTGAATGTGAGAGAGAGATGTGAGTGTGTGCGAAAGTGAGAGAGATGTGTGTGTGTGTGTGTGTGTGTGTGAATGTGAGAGAGAGTTGTGAGTGTGTGTGTGAGTGTGAGAGAGAGTTGTGAGTGTGTGTGTGAATGTGAGAGAGAGTTGTGAGTGTGTGTGTGAATGTGAGAGAGAGTTGTGAGTGTGTGTGTGAATGTGAGAGAGGGAGAGAGACTTGTGGGTGAGGGAGAGAGAAATGTGTGTGTCCAACATTAGGATCTGCTTTCCAGCATCATTCTGCCTATTAAAAATGAAGAGTTTTTTTTCAAATTTTTTTTTCAAAATAATTTTTTTTAAAATTATCACCAGATGAATATATGCATAGATAAATCTAGAAAAGTGTTGTTTAATTTCAATCCTTTGTTTGCACCCATTTCGTGGCAAACAAAATAGGCTCCGACATTATGAGAATGGGGTTCCCTGATGCTCTTGGGAGGTCACTAGGGCTTCTGCAGCTTGAAAAGTTTGGGAAACCCTTGTCTGATTATTAAATCCTCCTTAATCTCTTCCTTAATTTTAAAGATCCCTATCAGGTATCCTTCAACCTTTTCTAGAGAAAAGACCCACAGCCTGTTCAATCTTTTCAAATAGTTTAAGCTCCTTGTCTGTATCATCTCTGTCATTACTTTTGACTCATTCTCCACTGCCTTTTTATACTTCTAACAGAGAGACCAGAATTCTACACAATACAATTGAGCAAGCGTGTACAGAACATAGAGCAAAATAACATCAGAGGTACCTGAATGTGGGCTAATGCGTTTTCATAATCACTTTTTACAGTGTTCCATTCCTCCTTCTGTATTGGCTTCAAGAAGGTTCGCAGTGCTTCCTGAACAGAAACATCAATTAATCTATATAATTTTCATAAATAAACATCTCAAAACTAAATATTTTTCAATCAAAATTGAAATTCTGAGAGGCCTCAGACTGATATAGAACCCTATTTTCTACATATTCAGCAGCTTGATGTCTGTCTGTCTGTTTGGGATCAGATTTAGGCACCCCTAAATTCAATTCCATTGAAATTAGTCTGTTGCCTGAGATATGAAGCTAAAACTGAGGCTTTGATTTTTATTGTTTTAATCAAATTAAAAATGATATTCAGAAATTAACTCTTTGATTAATTAAGTATTGCTGAAAAAAAGGCAATATGCTATCAAAGCTTTTCATCTTTCACCCAGCGGGATAGAACATAGAACATAGAACATTACAGCGCAGAACAGGCCCTTTGGCCCACGACATTGCGCCGACCAGTTACAAAAACAATGACCCACTAGCCTATACCAATCCCTTTTCGTCCATAAACCTATCCACAGATCTCTTAAACGCCCCCAAACTAGGCGCAGGAAACTATCAATGGGGAACAACAATTTATATTGCATGACAAGAGAGTGCTGATTGATTGACAAGTGCACTCTGATGGGTGGAGCCATTGCCATGGAGAATGCAGCACGGAAGAGTTAACTGCCCAGCTTTATTCAAATTCAAACCAGGCAGGTTGACTTTGATTGGTCAAGGGCATTGCCCTGGGAATGAAGCAGGAAATGAATGAATAAATGACTGTTCCCTAAAACAGGAGGAACATGTTTTTTTAACTAAATGAGAGTGTAGGGCAGACATCCCCTGATCCAATCACACTGAGAAATCAGACTCAGCTGAGGTGGCAGCAATTTCCCTCTGCCTGTGCAGGTCTTAAAGAGGAATTCATTTGTTTCAGTTTCCTGCTCCTATTATTTTACCTGATTACTTTGTGCTGTTCTACAGGCTTTTATAAAAGTTAAGAAGTTCATGTTGCTTCTAAACATTTCATATCTGGAACATGAATAGGGAACACATTCCACGGATCATCACTTCCCACTGAGGATGATCTCCTCATTTTCTCTGCCATAGAATGGATTGAAGAAGAAATTAAAGATTGTATCAATTTCTTTGAGGTTTGCAGATTTATTTTCCGACCTGATGATTATTGTTTTGATAATATATTATGAAAGAGGATTTGCTTAGCATTCAAAAGGCTGATCAAATACAACACAAGCTAACAACAACCATTTAACTCCTCCACGGTTAAATTACAAAACTGCTTATCCAATATCCAGTACTGGATGAGCAGAAGTTTCCTCCAATTAAATTTTGGGACAGTTAAATCCATTATCTTCAGACCCAACTATAATTTCCATTTTCTAGCTATCAACTTTATCCCTTTCACTGGTGTCTTGTCCATAGTAAGCAGTCTCGCAACACCAGGTTAAAGTCCAACAGGTTTATTTAGTAGTAAACACCACTAGCTTTCAGAGTGATGCTCCTTCGTCAGGTGAGTGGGGAGTTCTGATCACAAACAAGGCATATAAAGGCACATACTCAGTTTACAGAATATTCATTAGAATACAAATCTTTACAGCTAATCAAGTCTTAAAGTTGCAGACAATGTGAGTGGAGATAGCATTAAGCATAGGTTAAAGACATGTGTATTGTCTCCAGACAGGACAGTAAGTGAGATGTTGCAAGTTCAGGCAAGTCATAGGGGTTACAAATAGTGTGACATGAACGCAAGATCCCTGTTGAGGCCGTCCTCATGTGTGCAGAACTTGGCCATCAGTCTCTGCTCAGTGACTCTGCGCTGTCGTGTGTCGTGAAGGCCATCTTGGAGAACACTTACCCAAAGATCAGAGGCCGAATGCACCGTGTCTCGTTGCGATCCTCCTCAAATGAGAGGAGGAACAGATGCCTCCAGACGCCAAAAGATGCTCTCATAAAAACAGGATATGGCACTCCACTCATGGATCGACAGTTCCGACGAGCCACAGTGTAAAACCACACCAACCTCCTCAGACGACAAACACGGGACGCAGTGGACAGAGTACCCTTCGTCATCCAGTACTCCCCCAGAGAGAAGAAGCTAAAACATGTTTTTCCGGAGCCTACAACACGTCATTGATGAAGACGAGCATCTCGCCAAGGCCATCCCCACACTCCCACTTCTTGCCTTCAAACAACTGCACAACCTCAAACCATTGTCTGGAGCAAACTACTCAGCCCTCAGGAGAATAGTGACCACGACACCACACAACCCTGCCACAGCAACCTATGCAAGACATGCCAGACAATCGACACAGATGCCATCATTCCACGTGAGAACACCATCCCGCAGGTACACGGCACATACTCTTGTAACTTGGCCAACGTTGTTTACCTGATACGCTGCAGGAAAGGATGTCCTGAGGCATGGTACACTGGGGAGAACATAAGAACATAAGAAATAGGAGCAGGAGTAGGCCATCCAGCCCTTCGAGCCTGCCCCGCCATTCAATAAGATCATGGCTGATCTGTCGCTGCTCAGTTCCACTTTCCCGCCCTCTCCCCATAACCCTTAATCCCCTCTCCTATCAAAAACCCATCAACCCGCGTCTTAAAAATATTTAGCGAGGCAGCCTCCACCACTTCAACGGGCAGAGAATTCCAGAGATTCACCACCCTTTGAGTGAAGAAGTTCCTCCTCAACTCCGTTCTAAACCGCCCCCCCTTTATCTTGAGGCTGTGCCCCCTAGTCCTACTGTCCTTTCTGAGCGGGAAGAGTCTCTCCACCTCTATCCTATCCATCCCATTCATCATCTTATACGTCTCAATGAGATCTCCCCTCAAGCCCAATTTATTAGAGTTTAGAAGAATGAGGGAATGAGGGAGACCATGCAGATGCTATGACAACGGATGAATGAACATCGCCCGACAATCACCAGGCAAGACTGTTCCCTTTGTGTTGGGAACACTTCAGTGGTCATGGGCATTCGGCCTCTGATCTTTGGGTAAGCATTCTCCAAGGCAGCCTTCATGACATACAATAGCGTAGTGTCGCTGAGCAGAGACTGATAGCCAAGTCCTGCATACATGAGGACGGCCTCAACTGGGATCTTGCATTCATGTCACACTATTTGTAACCCCCATGACTTGTCTGGGCTTGCAACATCTCACTTACTGTCCTGTCTGGAGACAATACACGTCTTTAACCGATGTTTAATGCTATCTCCACTCATATTGTCTGCACCTTTAAGACTTAATTAAGCTTTAAAGACTCACATTCTAATCAGTATTCTGTAAACTGTGTGACTTTATATGCCCTGTTTGTAATCAGAACTCCCCACTCACCTGACGAAGGAGCAGCGCTCTGAAAGCTAGTGGCGTTTGCTACCAAATAAACCTGTTGAACTTTAACTTAGTGTATTAAGACTTCTTACTGTGATTACCCCAGTCCAATGCCGGCATCTCCAGGTCTTGTCCATAAGACATGAAAGACATTGTAAACTATCTAAATTAGACCTTACTCTCTACTTATTTAGAAATGGACTTTGCTTGTCCAAAATCGTATCTACAACAGGTCACATTATTTGCCAATTTTTTGCAGTTCTGCAAATGTCCAGCAGTAATCATAGGACAAAACTCAACCCTCGCAGTTGTGGAATCTCACACTTTTTCAAAAATTCATTCACAGGATGTGAGCATCACTGGCTAAACATCCCTAATTGTCCTTGAGAATGTGGTGGTGAGCTGCCATCTATAATTACTGCAGCTCATGTAATGTTCCCATGTGTCTGCCACCCTTGCCTGTCTAGATGGGAGAGGTCATAGGTTTGGAAGGCGCTGTTGAAGGAGTCTTGTTGAGTTCCTGCGATGCAGCTTGTGGATGGTACACTGTGTGCCGGTGGTAGAGGGAATGAAAGTTTGAGAGATACCTATCAAGCGGGCTGGATGGTGTTGAGCTTCCTGAGTGTTGTTGGAGCTGCACTCATTCAGTAAGCTCAGGCTGATCATATTTTAAACTCAACTCCACATTCCTGCCTACCCACAATACGCTTTCACAACCTCATGGTTATCAAGAATCTATCTACCTCTGCCTTCAAAATATTCAAAGACTCCACTGCCCTTTGGGGAAGGGAATTCCAATGACTCACAGCATGCGAAGAGAAAATATTATTCCTCATCTCTGTCTTAAATAGCCAATCCTCCATTTTTAAACCTTGTTCTAGGTTCTCCCACAAGAGGACCACTCAGAATTTTAAAGATTTCAGTCAAGGCGCATCTTACTCTTCTAAGTTCCAGTGCTTACAAACTTAAAAGATAACCTGCCCATTCCTGTTATTAGTCTTGTTAACCTTTTCCGAACTGCTTCTAACGCATTTACATCTTTCTTTAAATAAGGAGACCAATAATTCACACAATACCCCAAATGTGGAATCGCCAATACCCTGTATAACTGAAAGATAGCCTCCTTACTTTCACATTCAGTTCCCCTTTCAATAAACGATAATCTTTTTCGATTACTTTGCTCTCACCATTTAGACAATCTGCTTCTTATTTATTTTTCCTGCTAAAATGGGCAATTTCACATTTTCCCACATTGCACTCCATTTGCCAGATTTTGCCCACTCACTGAACCTATCTATGCTTTTTTGTAGCCTGCTTATCAAAACTCATTTTCCTACCTTTGTGTCATCAGCAAACTTGTTGGAGCTGCACTCATTCAGCTCCATACCTTCAGTACCTTCATCCAAATCATTTATATAAAAAGTTGAGGCTGTAGTACTGACCCCTGTGTCACAGCACTTTTGCCAATCAGAAAATGACAAATTTATGCCAACCTTTTGTTTCATGTTCACCAGCCAATCTTCTATCTGTGCCAATATGTCAACTCCTAGACCAGGAGCTTTTATTTTCCGCAATACCCTTTAATGTGGCATCTTATCAAATGCCTTTTGAAAATCACTTTTTGTCCCTGGGTCTGAATTCTCCAATGTTGTACATTTGGCACTCAGCCAACTCTCTATTCACTGCAGCAGGACTGGAGAATCCCAGCCATGGACGAGGCTGGAGATTCCCAGCCCTGGTTTCTGAAGCAGCAAGACAAATGGCAGTTCATCTCGAGACTGAGTAATTACATAAAAGTACTTTACGTATTTGCAAAGTGCTCAAACCACATGTATTCATGTTCCCTGTTCGAGATCCCATTATCTGTTTCTGTATTTTATTTTACACAGCATCTGCTCACCTTAAACTCTTCAGCAGCTTCTCCCACTGGCAGCACCTCGTGGTTTTGATGATTTTGTGAACTCTGACAAATGACACAGATGGGCTGATTGTCAGTTTTACAAAATAATTTCAGCTTCTCCTTATGATGGCTGCATCTCTGTTGAATTTCGTCATCTTTATCACGCTTCACAAATGTCCCCATGTTGTTGGAGAGAGTGCGGATCGGTCTCAGGTCTCTGGAGGAAGTATCCTGGTTACAGACAGGACAGGAGGCAGTGACAGCTTTCTCCCAGCGTTTGCTTATGCTGGATTGACAGAATGTGTGATCACAGTTGCTTAGGACAGGATTTTCATACAGATCATGGCAAGCAGCGCAGGAAAGATCCGCTTCCATCTCGAAGGACTGATCACCTTATACTGTGGGCGAAGTAAGTCGGTGATTCGTATACATTGAAATAATTCTAGTTCCTGATTCCAGCTGCAACACGATAAACCACAGCCCAGAAAATTAAGGGCAGGTCAAATGAGTAATATAAATATATTGTGGATGAATAAGATCGCTTCATTAATCTTGTCCAGGGAATTTGCCACCCTGACATGCCAGATTCTGGCCAGAACTTTCCGACTGTTCACATAGATCCTGCCAACGGTGCACCCCCAGGGTGGGGTGGAATCACTGGGAAATCCCATCAACAGCAGAGGGATCAAAAGTTCCCACTGTTAGCCATGGGGAGGCCAAAGAATCCTGCCCTCTGCCTCTGCTCCTGTAAAAATGTCATTATGTTTTTACATTATTCTAATGGAGAGCAAAGACAGAACAGCTAACCTGGACAGAATTAATTTAAACTGTTCTCACAGACCAGAGCAGGAGAGAGTACAAATTGTTGCAGTGTCAAACGACAGTAGATTCCTTTTACTATAGATAAAACGAAACATTCGCATAAAACTCAAAAATGAGACATGAGTGCACAGTTCCCGTGGATAATATAGACACTGGGCTAACGATCTCTGGCTGTGTGTAGAGCAGTCAGATGATGACAGGACTCTGATTTGAAACCACTGCTGCCATTTTCAAATTCCACGCTCCAGCCTGTCTTAAACTCGTTAGAGTTTAGAAGAATGAGGGGAGATCTCATTGAGACGTATAAGATGATGAATGGGATGGATAGGATAGAGGTGGAGAGACTCTTCCCGCTCAGAAAGGACAGTAGGACTAGGGGGCACAGCCTCAAGATAAAGGGGGGGCGGTTTAGAACGGAGTTGAGGAGGAACTTCTTCACTCAAAGGGTGGTGAATCTCTGGAATTCTCTGCCCGTTGAAGTGGTGGAGGCTGCCTCGCTAAATATTTTTAAGACGCGGGTTGATGGGTTTTTGATAAGAGAGGGGATTAAGGGTTATGGGGAGAGGGCGGGAATGTGGAACTGAGACACGACAGATCAGCCATGATCTTATTGAATGGCGGGGCAGGCTCGAAGGGCTAGATGGCCTACTCCTGCTCCTATTTCTTACGTTCTTATGTTCTTAACCTCACACAGCTGAATATGGTGTTAAATGGCATGAAGGATTTCCCCAGATCCCCAGCTTCATTTAAAGGGATCATGAAGCATTTATAGGCTCATTGCTGGATTATTTCTCCAAGTTGCTGGCGTGATTGTCTTTGTTTCCGAAGGTTTTCTATACTTGACTAAAGTTTGAATATTGTGTACCCCCTCCCCCCTTACACCTGCACTACATTCTCCATCTCTCCTGGAGCTGAATCATGGAATGGAATTCTCCCATCTGTCACTAAGTCCAATGGCCCCAAACCCCACCCTGTTCCACTTACCTGTCTCTGGAGAATACCGGTGCTCCCTGTGCTGTTGCCCGTACCCCAAAGCTGTTGGTCTGTGATTAGTTGCCAGCTCTCAAGAGCAGGATTTCTCTCCCACATGAGAAAGTGCCTCTATTTATAACCCTCAGGAAACTGGAAACCCCGACCGTAGGGTCCCTACTGTCAATTTTGTCCAGGCCTTGTTGCATTTGGATTTGGCCTGCTTCAGTATTCGAAGATGATGTTGAACGTTCTGCAATTGTCAGCGAACATCCTCACTTCTGACCTTACGATGAAGAAAAGATTGTTGATGAGGTCGCTGAAGATGATCAGGGCGAGGACACTGCTGTGAAGAATTCCTGGAACTGATATGATTGACCTCCAACCATCGTAACCATCTCCCTTTGTAACAGATATGTCTTCAAGCCGTGAGAGTTTTCCCCCGATTCCAGTTTTGATAGGGCTTCTGGGTGCCATGTTCTATCAAATGTTGCTTTGATGTCAAGGGCAGTCATTTTCATTTCAACTCTTGTGTTCAGCCCTTTTCTCCGAAGTTTGGACTAAGGCTGTGATGAGGTCAGGAGCTGTGTGACCCTGGTGGAACCCAAACTGAACACCAGATTATTGCTGAGTAAGTGCTGCTGATGGTACTGTCAATGACCCCTTCCATCACTTTGATCGAGGATAGACTGATAGGGCAATAATTGACTGGGTTGGAATTTTCTACTTTTGGTTTTTCGGACATACCTGGGCAGTTTTCCAGATTACCTGGTAGATGCCAGTGTTGTAGTAGCTGTAACGGTACTGAAACAGCATTGCAGATTGTTACAAATGACTTGCATTTTTATATAGATGTACTGATTTTTGCAAGATCATTCTCCAGTTGTTTAATTGTCCAGTGCTATTCACGACTGGATGTGCAAGGACTACAGAGCTTTGTTCTGATCCATTGGTTGTAGCATCACTCAGTTCTGTTTATTAGTTGCTGCTTTCACTGTTTGGCATGCAAGTAGCCTTGTATTATGGCCGCACCAGGTTGTCTCGAAATTTTTAGGTGGTGAGGCTAGAATCACAGAATCATAAAATCCCTACACTGTTGAAGAAGGCTATTTGACCCATCGAGTCTGCACTGACCATAATCCCACTTATGGCCCTATCCCCATAACCCCACATACTTACCCTGCAAATTCTCCTGACACGAAGGAGCAATTTGGCATGGCCAATCAACCTAACCCTCACATCTTTGGAGTGTGGGAGGAAATTGGAGCATCTGCAGGAAACCCACACAGAAACGGGAGGAACATGCAAACTCCACTCAGGCAGTGGCTTGGCTAGAGAGAAACAGGGGGAACAACTGCTCTCCCTGAGCATATTCTTCAAAAATGGTGCCTTTTCAACAGGGTGTTCCTCACGGGCCCCTCAGATCTCTTCCTGAGATTTGAAGTCCTTGATCTGTGTACTGCAATCGCAGGATGCGATACGGGTGCAGAGACTTCAGGCAGTGAGGAAGGCGTGCAATCTCCCCAGAGGGCACGCAATCACCACGATCATTGCAGAGGCTGCGAAGGACATAAATATGCAGCGAGCACGGCGAACGGGCAGTCAAGACCCAGCATCCCTCGCCGACGGACATCACCAGCCGAGATTGGGTGAGTAAAAAGATTTGGTAATTATCACTTGAAGAATTTAAAGCACTACAGATTCCAACATTGGCAGCTTTAATTTAAATAAACTGGCTCATTTAAATACATAACAAAGATCAAGAACAAGAGTATGACATCGCAGGAATGGTTTGGTGAAAATATTCGGCGCACAATTTATAGTTTTGGTCACCGTTCATTCAATACTGTGTATCATTAGAATTAACTACTCCAAAGCTGAACTAGAATCTAACACCTCGTATCTCTCCGTTTGCATGAACATTTGATTGCTTTGTCCATTTTAACACTGGTTATTTTGAGCTGGCTGTGTCTCGAGCATAGCCAATGAATCAATGAGTTTACAGAAGCCACACTATTGCCATTATTGCCACGACTGCTTGTTTCTGGAGGGTACAAGTGCACTCGCCCTGCTCAGCAGGAGCAAAATGAGAAAGGCAGTATGGATTATAGGGTTGTTCAATTTAATAAACGGCATATAAATTGCAAAGGCAAGTTTAAGTATGAGGCGGTCATATGTCTACTGTAAAGATTGCCTAGAAAAACTATTACAGATTTATTTTCTGATAAGGAATGCCATGGAGAAAGACACTAAGAAGTGTTATAAGAACTTACAATAAAGTAATAGATAATTTCGCTAGAATGAAGCCGAGACAAAAGAGGCTGTTGTAGTTGCTTCATATCTTTTTCATTTTGCTTTGTTTTGTTTTCATTTTATGTTTAAAATATAAAATAATTAAATAACACACATGTTTTTATTATGTTTTGATTTTAAATACAAAATAAAAATGTGTAATGAATTTAAAGTCATTTGGTATGCGTTGTGGCGCCTTTTTTATATGCTCGCTCCCCCTAACTTTAGAACCTGGCTACGCTCCTGCACACAGGCAGGAATCAAACCTGGGTCCCTAGTGCTGTGAGGCAGCAGTGCAAACCACTGCTCCACCGTGCCACTGTGCTCCTGGCATGCCTTCCTACACTCTTCATTGAACCAGTGTTGATCCCCTGGCTTCATGGTGATGATAGATGGAGATGTGCCAGGCCATAAGGATACACGTTGTGGGGGGAAATAATTCTGCTGCTTTTGATGGATCACGATGCCTCAAAGATGTCCAGATTTGAGTTGCTAGATCTTTTCAAAGTCTATTCCTTTTCGCCAGGTGGTGGTGCCAAAGAACATAACGGGGAACATTCTGAATGTAAAGGTGGGATTTTGCTCCACAAGGTCTGTATATGGTGGTCACTCCTACCAATATAGTCCTAGACAGAGGCATCTGCAATAGGTAGATTGCTGAGAAGATTGTTCCCTTGTGTTGGTTTCCTCACCACCCGTCACAGAGCAGTCTATCAGATGTGTCTTTCAGGGCTTGGCCAGCAGTTTAATAGTGGTGTAACAAACCACCCACCCAGAGTACATTCTGTGCTCTTGCCATCTTCAGCACTTCCTCCAAGTGGTGTTCAACCTGGAGGCGTACTGATTCATTAGCTAAGAGAGGGCAGAAAGGGGTATTCAACAGGCAGTTCCCTTGACCAAGTTTGACCTAATGTCATGAGACTTCAGGCCATTCTGAAATATATGAGGGTGATGAACATTTCACAGTCACTGAAACTGCAGGGCCCTCACGTGGGAAGGCAGTGGGGCACTGGTATTGTCACTGGACTAGTAATTCCAAAGTCCACAGTAATGTTCTGGAGCCCCAAGTTCAAATCGCAAAATTCGAATCAGTACAAATCTACAGATTGTGATAAGGAAACTATTGCCATTAAAAAGCCAAGCAGAGGAATAGGGAGGCAAGGGCATAACTCCAAGGCAGAAGGGGGATATCTGTCAGAGGCCTCCTTGTTTAGATTAAAGAATTTAGAAACTATAAGACTGGTACAGTCACTCAACACTGCTGTCAGACAGGGATTTTTAATGTTCTTTTATGGCGTGTTTCTGGTTAAGCCAGCATTATAAAGTGATCGTGAGCTTTTAGGGGAGAAATTTCAGGATTTCAACCCAGCAACAGTGAAGGAACGACAAGATAATTCCAAATGGGAATGGTTTGTGGCTTGGAGGGGAAGTTGCCGATGTGGTGCTATTCCCAATGAATCTGCTGCCCTCGTCCTTCGAAATGGTAGGGGCTCGCTGAGTTAAATACTCACGGTGTGGATGTGCCGGCGTTGGACTGGGGTAAACACAGTAAATACTCACCACAGGGATCACATTTATGGAGCCCGTCAACTGTTGCAGTATTTATATGTGAAAGTTGCTTCCTTTGGGTGAGGGAGTGAATTTGAATCAGCTATTGTTAAGTAATCTCAGGTCTTAAGTTCATGACTAAGAAATATGGGTTGTAAGCAAATTATTTTTCTGCATTTTGGGCCATCTTGGAGTTTTCAGAAAAGAACAAGATAAATTTGTACAAGGTTGAAGCAAACGGATACTGTCTACTTTTATCATACTGCAGAATTTGTGTATTCAAATAAATGCTTTAAAATAATAAAGTATTAACTAACATTTAATTTCTTCTGAATGGTCTTTCCAAATTTTATGGTAGATGTGGTAGAAATTTCTCATTATTTGATTTCGTTTGAACATAGGAACATAAGAAATAGGAGCAGGAGTAGGCCATCTGGCCCTTCGAGCCTGCCCTGCCATTCAATAAGATCATGGCTGATCTGTCGTGGCTCAGTTCCACATTCCCGCCCTCTCCCCATAACCCTTAATCCCCTCTCTTATCAAAAACCCATCAACCCGCGTCTTAAAAATATTTAGCGAGGCAGCCTCCACCACTTCAACGGGCAGAGAATTCCAGAGATTCACCACCCTTTGAGTGAAGAAGTTCTTCCTCAACTCCGTTCTAAACCGCCCCCACTTTATCTTGAGGCTGTGCCCCCTAGTCCTACTATCCTTTCTGAGCGGGAAGAGTCTCTCCACCTCTATCCTATCCATCCCATTCATCATCTTATACGTCTCAATGAGATCTCCCCTCATTCTTCTAAACTCTAATGAGTACAAGCCTAGTTTATTCAGCCTCTCCTCATAGCTCAACCCCCTCAACTCCGGCATCAGCCTAGCAAACCTCCTCTGCACTCCCTCCAAGGCCAAAATATCCTTGCGTAAGTACAGTGCTCAAAACTGCACACAGTACTCCAGCTGCGGCCTCACCAGTGCCCTGTGCAGTTGCAGCAAGACCTCACTACTTTTATATTCAATTCCCCTCGCTATGAAGGCCAGCATCCCATTCGCCTTCCTGACCACCTGCTGCACCTGCAAGCTGGGTTTTTGCGACTCATGCACAAGGACCCCGAGGTCCCTCTGCACCGTCGCATGCTGCAGTTTTTCTCCACGTAAGTAATAATCCTTCCTACCATTATTCCTACCAAAGTGGACCACCTCGCACTTGCCAACATTAAATTCCATTTGCCATTTCCTGGCCCATTCGCCCAGCCTATCTAGATCCTTCTGCAGACTCTCCACATCCTCCGCGCAATTTGCCGTTCCACCAATCTTGGTGTCATCAGCAAATTTCGACACCATACACTCGGTTTCCTCCTCCAGATCATTCTTTTCTTATATTTTGGCCAAAGCCATATATATTTGCCCCTTTTGTGAACAACATAAACCCATTAACTTTCTCCCACCATTCGGTTTCGAAGGAGAGTCATACTGGACTTGAAATGTTAACTATTTTTCTCTCTGTACAGATGTTACTGTACCTGCTGAGTATGTTCATAATTTTCTGTTTTTCTTACAAGAATGACATATGTTGTAACAGAAAGATGCTTTCAATGACCAACAAGTACACCCGAGATTAGATTGTGTCAATTATTGAACGGGGTTGTATTAACTTTATATCACAGTCACTGAAACTGCAGGACCCTCACATGGGAAGGCAGTGGGGCAGTGGTATTGTCACTGGACTCGTAATTCAGAAGTCCACAGTAATGTTCTGGAGCCCCAAGTTCAAATCCCACTATGGCAAATCGAATCAATAAAAATCTACAGTTTGTGACAATGAAACCAATTGCCACTAAAAAGCCATCAGGCTCACTAATGTCCTTCAGAGAAGGAGATCTGTTATTCTTACCTGGTGTAGCCGACGTATGACTCCAAATCCCAGCAATCTTAAAAAAATGGCCTGACAGGCTAGGTTCAAGGGTAATTAGGATGAGCAATAAACCCACCATGAGGACAAAAATAGTGATCATGAATACATGTGAGAACTACATTCAGAACCACATGAAAATGGAACAGTCCTGATACACCATCAATCAACTGATTAGTTCCCAACATCTTCCAGAAGACTTAAAGCTTAATTGTTCTTAAGGTAATAGTGGGCGCAATTCTCCTGAATGGGGTCTAAGTGCCCATGCCAGCGGGAAAACCGGAGGGAGAATCCCACCTGATGGATGCGAATTAATGCACCCACGATTCATACCAGCCAGCCCAACTTTTTGAAACCACAGTTCTCAATCAGGATTAGAAATTTTGCAAACATTGTGGTTAGGAAGAATGAGGGTACCTGAGCTGGATTCAGACTCTGTGAGTATTTTTCAGTGATTATTGGTAGAGTTGGCATTTTCCCAGACTTTGTGGGTATTTATCAGTGATTATCAGTGCTGTTGGGATTTTCCTAATGTTTTGGACCAGATCAGAAACTCCAAAGTGAACTGTGAAGTTAGCCCAGACCCCAACTTTATTTGATTCTGGCATTAGTGCAAGTAATGTTTAGATCTTTGAGATATTTTAAGATGTTTTTTAAAAATTAAGATGTTTCTTAATATCTATTCTATTGACCCACTGCATAGGTTTTATTAAAACAAACTTTATTTATGAATACAGTTAAAATATAAGAAAAGAATGAACACAAATTTTAACAATTAAAATAATTAAACGTGACAAAGTATAATTCTTAACAGCTTCCCATATCTATAGTTCTAATTTCAGCAATATCCCCATAGATATACATCCTTCTTCAGAACCAATTAGCAGCAATAAAAGATAAGCTCAAGTGAATGCTAGGTTTTCAGCCTTTTAACCCCTCTGGACAGATACAAAAATACACCTCCCTTCTGACTCCCATATAGCAGTTTCCAAAAAAGGATATATCCCCAAACACCAGAACTTCTGAGAAAGAGGTCTAGTTTCTAGCAGATCCAAGTCTCCAGATTTCAGAGAGAAAGCGTTACTTCTCTGTACTGCTCCCACGGAGCAACTGAACTGGGTTTCTCTCTGTCAGCCTAGCCCTGACCAGACATATAACCTTTCTTGTCAAAACCTGAATCAAGCCCCAATCTGAAAAAATGCAGTAGAAAACACTAAACACTAACAGCGCTGCATTAGTGCAGATTAAAACAAACATTTTAACAATTATGATCAATTATGCTGCTGCAGTAACGACAAGGGCTGCCGGATACAGACAAAACAGCACTAATAATAAAACAAACTGCTAAAACAAATCCTGCACAAGAAACATGACCCCAAATATATTTCAAAGGCACAGTATCATCACACCAGACATTGTAGGTGTCTGTGATTATCAATGTTATTGGGATTTTCCTAGACTCTGGCTGGAATTGTCCAACCTTGTCTGTGTCTGGGATTTCCAATCCCAATGAAGAGGATGGAGATTTGCTTGAGTGCTAAATTCTCTGTTTTCACTGGCAACAGTAACAAGACTTGCAAACTGGAGAATTCTGGCCTCCCTGGGTATTTATCAGTGATTATTGGTGTTACTGGGATTTCCCAGACAATCCAGATATTTATCAGTGATTGTTAATATTACTTGAAAAGTTGTAACTTTCCGAGATTCCTGCATTACTGTAAGGATCCGACACTCAGCAGAGCAGGGATGAAGTAAAAGCTTCCTGCTGCTTGTGGGAGGCTGATGGTATTAAGTTTGAGAATAGTGTGCCTGGTATAAGAAGCTGTTTAATTTGGATAAATGAATTCAATCCTTATCCTCCTGGATTGTGACTGTCAGGGGACAGATTTTCAGTGGGTCTGGATTTTTACCCTCAATATTAAAACATGGACTGAAATAAGGATAGAGTTTCTCAGTGAATGTATCCGTGAAAGTGTAGATATGGGACTTGTTATCCGAGTTATAAAAGGACACCTTCCCTCCCTCATAATCCAGACAGACTCGAATCCTTCTCAGCTTCACACTCAAATCTAAATTTTTCCAAGGTTCGTCACAAGCCAAGTACTGATTTTCATCTCTTAGTGCCATTGCCCAGTATCCATTGCTTGGACTCAGGTAGATTTGACCCTTCCTATTGATGGATTCCTTGGCCACACCAACATTCCACTGAGTCACATTCCCCACCTCCACCTCCCAGGAATGTTTTCCTGATGTAAATCCCTCCAGTCCCAAAACACAGGGACAGCGATCAAATCTCTCCGGATTGTCAGGGAGCTGCTGCCATTTCCCAATGTTTCTCACGGTGCTCAGGTCCTCAGACAGGAGAAGGTAAAGATTGGCTGTATTCGGGTCGAAGGTGACTGGAGCTGGGAACAGATGGACACGGATAAAATGTTAGTCAGACTCACTGTAACTTTCACAGCCGGTTAGTGATTGGGAAAATCAGCAATGATCCAGAATTAGAAATTCATCCCCCGGGGAAGAGTTTAAACAGCGCACAGGGGAAAGGGGAAGACACTGTCGGGAGCTGGGTTGGGGGGGGAGGGGGATGTTTTTCCTGGTGACCACATTTTACAGCGAAAATCTAATGAACAACTTCAAAAAGTTACGGAGAACCCGTCATCAAACTGGAGAAACAACACTTGACTGGATTTCTCTAGTCTTGCACGCCCCGCTACCACTGCCAATGAGAATGGGGGATTTGGCGCTCGGCCAAATTTCCATTTACTACGACAAGAAAATCCCAGACGTGGGCAAGATTGGGGAATTTCTGCCTTCTTCTTCCAATCAGACAGATTATAGCCTTCTCTACGCAGCATTGAATTGAACAACTTTAGACTGTAATGTTCTCTTCTATCTTGACCACTTGTCTACTGCAATCTCCTCCACTCCCGCCATCAGCCCTCACAGGGCCACCTGTCACTTGTTCTTTAGTTTTGCTTTCACTGATCACTGACCTTTGTTCTCTTACTAACACATTCCCCTATCTTACCTTTACGTCACTGAATCATAGAATGCCTACAGTACGGAAGGTCACCATTTGGCTCATTGAACGTGCACCGATAGTAGTTCCACTTAGCGCCTATCTCCATTACTACATGTATTTACCCTACTAATCCCCCGGGTCAGTTTAGCACGGCCAATTAACCTAACCCACACATCTTTGGATTATCTTTATCACTATCAGCACTTTCTTTAGTCTTTAACACTACCATCAACACTCCCTTTGTCTTGTGTCCATGATATCTTTGTTAGTCTGTCCTTAACTCTCACCTATCCCTGACCTTTGACTCTGCTGCACCTCTTCTACAACGATACAATCCATCACATTTCTACCCCTTTTTAGCTCTGAGGACTGGTCAAGCAGACTTGAAACATTAATTGTGTGTGTCCCTCTCTCCAGACCCGCTGAGCGCTTCCATGAGCAATAGAGAAACTTGTAGAGGGCGATCTTACTAAAATAATTCTAAGTGCCAAACTAGTGTGAAGATGGGAAATTTGCTGTGAGGCCATCAGTCAAATCTTATGACACTCTATGCAATAAAAGAAACTTAATCTGTTTCCTGCCAGTAGGAGGAGTGGACACAAGTTCTCCCAAAAGCCAGCTGATAGCAGTAGAGGGTGCAATTGCACCTGGGCAGATTTCTGTGCTCAGAATGCACAGAGGCCTGTCACTGCCTCTGTTGCTATTGGCTGCCCTCCCCGGCCCAGCATTGGAATTAGAATTTAAATATATTTACATAATATAATCAGCCTGATGTCATTTCCGGGCACAAGGCTGATCGCACCCAATATTCAGTGCTGGTAAGATCACGAGAAGCGAGAAGACGGGCACAAACCTGATTTCTTTGCATTCTTGTGATCTTACCAGCTTACTGGAGAAGGTAAGATCGTAGTCACATTAATGGTTGGTGTCAGGAAGCTCACACCCACCTGCATTAATCACTGTCAGCATCTTTTTCCACACTCTGTACTGCAGTGAGCCAATGTACTTCCCCACATTTATTAAAGGGTAAACCTTCTGTGGCTCTGGGAGGGTTCGCTTCACTCTGAAACAGGAGATAAAGGTCAGTGTTGGATCATTCCAGACTGGGGGAGAAATATGTTAGAAATAAAAATCACATCAAGGGTGTAAATTTTACCTTTTCTGTATATCCGGAAATTTCTGTGGAACAAGAACAATTATTACTGTTTGTGTTTGGAGAACATTTTATTACGAAAGAAAATGACACTCTGGAGTCCATTGAAAAGGGAACAGCTTCTTCCCTGATGCTGTCAGACTTTTGAATGGAGTTATCTTGCATTAAGTTAATCTTTCTCTAAACCCTACCTATGACGATAACATTCTCTCATTCTCTATGAATGTATGTTTTGTCTGTTATGCGTGCAAGAAACAATATTTTTCACTGTATGTTAATACATGTGACAATAATAAATCAAATCAAATCAAAAAGTACATTTTAAATATAGAAAGTTATGGGACTGCCTCTTGCTGTCCCCACTGGAGTGTGAGTTACTCCATAATATTATGTTCAGTTTTGGGTGCCACTTTTGCAGCAGGATTTAGAGGCATTTGAGAGGGTGGAAAAATAATTCATGGGAATGGTTTCAGACAAGAGAAACTTCAGTTACGAAGATAGATTGGAGAAGTGGGGATTGTTTCCCTTGAAGAGGAAAAGGTTGAGAAGAAATTTAGTAAGAAATCTCACACCACCGGTTATTACGGTGCCCACCCCAGTCAAACTTCACACCATCTTCACACCACGGAAATTACTCTAAACCCTGAGGGCACTGGAAAGACTAGAGCAGGAGAGACTGTTCCCATTGCTGAATAAACTAGGCTTGTACTCGTTAGAGTTTAGAAGAATGAGGGGAGATCTCATTGAGACGTATAAGATGATGAATGGGATGGATAGGATAGAGGTGGAGAGACTCTTCCCGCTCAGAAAGGATAGTAGGACTAGGGGGCACAGCCTCAAGATAAAGGGGGTGCGGTTTAGAATGGAGTTGAGGAGGAACTTCTTCACTCAAAGGGTGGTGAATCTCTGGAATTCTCTGCCCGTTGAAGTGGTGGAGGCTGCCTCGCTAAATATTTTTAAGATGCGGGTTGATGGGTTTTTGATAAGCGAGGGGATTAAGGGTTATGGGGAGAGGGCGGGAATGTGGAACTGAGCCACGACAGATCAGCCATGATCTTATTGAATGGCGGGGCAGGCTCGAAGGGCTAGATGGCCTACTCCTGCTCCTATTTCTTATGTTCTTATTGGTGGAATGATTAAGAGCACGAGAACACAGTTTTAAGGCAACGATCACAAGAAGCAGAGATGCCTTGAAGAAAATCTTCTAATGCAGCGAGTGGTTAGGCTCTGGAATACACTGCTGGTGAGTGTGATGGTTCGAATGAGGCATTGGAACAGGAGTTGGGAATCATCTGAAAAGGAAGAGCTATTGGGTGGTTAGAGAATAGTGTTGGAGAAATTACTGAGACTGAAACACAATAAATCTCCAGGGCCTGGTAGTCTACATCCCAGGGTGCTAAAGGTACCCTGTAAAGGTTCACCAGACTGAAATTCGGGATGACAGGATTGTTGTATGAGGGGAGATCCAGTCGACTGTGCCTGTATTCCCTGGAATTTAGAAGAATGAGAGGGGATCTAATTGAAAGGCATAAAATTCTATCAGGGCTGGAGAGACTGGATGCAGGGATGATGTTTCCTTTGGCTGGTTCTTGATCAAGGGGAGACAATCTCAGGCTACGTTGTAGCCCATTGAGGACTGAGACAACAAGAAATGTCTTCACTCGGAGGACAGTGAACCTGTGGACTTCTCTACCACAGAGCACTGCGGAGGCCAAGTCACTGAATATATTTATAAAGGGAATAGATTTTTAGGGCAGAGTTTTATCATCTTATAACAAAATATCAGCTCGAGTGGGGAAGACAGTGCGTTGCCCGCTGGTTCCACTGCCAACTTTGCCTGCCATAAGCTAAGTTAGAAAAACGCTGGAGGTGGGGCCCACCATATCCACGGTGGCGCAGCGGACTCTGAATGAGCCCACCCTGACAGCAAGCTCAGTCTCAAGGGCACCAGGATCTAAAAAGAAGAAAGATAAGGATTCCCCAAGGACTTGGAGACTGCCATGGGCATGGAGCCAGCCTAGGGGGCACTGACTGGGCACTGCCAGCGTACTGTCTGGGCAAGACCCCCCCCCCCCCCCCCCAAGGGGCTGTACTTACATGAGCATCCAGTGGGGACTTATCGCCAGCTCCCCTTTCGACAAAACCTGTTGTAAACCACCCTGACATGACTAGCTCCCTCCACCCCCCTCCCCGCACCCCGATACTCTGAAGGATTCAAGGGGTGGGAGCAGAGTGTTGTATTGAGATTGAGGATCAGCCTTGACCATGTTAATAATGGAATATGAAAAAAAAGGGCTGAACGGCCTACTCCTAATCTTACATTCTCCGTTTCCATGGTTTGCTCCTTCAGAGAGCTAGCACGGACACAATGGGCTGAATGGCCTTCTGTATTTGTGATTCTGTGTTTGATGAATGATTCGACCTTACTGCACAACACAACCCGCAGGGCTACAATCCTAATAAATTCATTCTCAGGCTGTAGACATTTCCAGCAAGGCTCACATTTATTGCCCAATTGGCAGATTCTTGGAATTATTTTTTGTTGAAAGTCAGTTTCTTTAATGTTTTTCTTCTCACTGACAAGATTGTCTTTGCCATATGCAGTAATTTTGGTAAAGAGAAACCTCATACGCAATTGGGCAATGGCTCAATCATATTATTGCTCGGTGATTAACCCAGAAACTGAACTAACGTTCCGGGGATCTGGGTTCGAATCCCAGCATGGCAAATGGTGGAATTTGAATTCGATATAAAAAAATCTGGAATTATGGATCTACTGATGACCATGAGTTGGAAAAGCCCCCCTGGTCCGCTAATGTCCTTTAGGGAAGGAAATCTGCCATCTTTACCCAGTCTGGCCCACATGTGACTCCAGAGTCAATGTGGTCGACTCTCAACTTTCCTCCAGGGACAACTAGGGATGGGCAATAAATGCTGGCCAGGCAGTGACACCCATGTCCCACAGATGAGCTAAAGGTTAATGTGCACTTTCTTACAGTGTACGAATATGTGTGTTCAGATCAAAACATAAGAACATAAGAACATAAGAAATAGGAGCAGGAGTAGGCCATCTAGCCCTTCGAGCCTGCCCCGCCATTCAATAAGATCATGGCTGATCTGTCGTGGCTCAGTTCCACTTTCCCGCCCTCTCCCCATAACCCTTAATCCCCTCTCTTATCAAGAACCCATCAACCCGCGTCTTAAAAATATTTAGCAAGGCAGCCTCCACCACTTCAATGGGCAGAGAATTCCAGAGATTCACCACCCTTTGAGTGAAGAAGTTCCTCCTCAACTCTGTTCTAAACCGCCCCCCTTTTATCTTGAGGCTGTGCCCCCTAGTCCTACTGTCTTTTTTGAGCGGGAAGAGTCTCTCCACCTCTATCCTATCCATCCCATTCATCATCTTATACGTCTCAATGAGATCTCCCCTCATTCTTCTAAACTCTAACGAGTACAAGCCTAGTTTATTCAGCCTCTCCTCATAGCTCAACCCCCTCAACTCCGGTATCAGCCTAGTAAACCTCCTCTGCACTCCCTCCAAGGCCAAAATATCCTTGTGTAAGTGCGGCGCCCAAAACTGCACACAGTACTCCAGCTGCGGCCTCACCAATGCCTTATACAGCTGCAGCTCCCTACTTTTATATTCAATCCCCCTCGCTATGAAGGCCAGCATCCCATTCGCCTTCCTGACCACCTGCTGCACCTGCAAGCTGGGTTTTTGCGACTCATGCACAAGGACCCCCAGGTCCCTAAAAACCTAACAACCGTGTCTGGTACACATTTCTTTACTTCATTCTCAGGCTGTAAGCATCACTACTGAGGTTAACATTTGTTGCCTGTCTCTAACTACCTTTGAGAAGATAGTGGTGGCTGCTGTCTTAGTGCAACTGAGTGGCTTCCTGGACCAGTTCAGAGGGCAGTTAAGAATCAACCATGTGCCGTGGGTCTGAAGTCACAAGTAGGCCAGACCAGGTAAGGTTGGCAGATTTCCTTTCCTAAAGGACCCTGATGAACCAGATGACCAAAGGCGATTCGTATCATTTTGGTTCGTGACTTTTATATGCTAAATTTTATTGACATACTGGGCCCGATTTTGGAGTCTAAGGGCCGGATCTGGGTGTAATACAGATCCGAGCCCGGAATCCTCTCTGCGGCGCGCCGATAGGGTTTTTTGCCGGCTCCGGTCCGATCTGCGCTGTGGGGGTGGGGTTTGGCGCTGCCGGAACGATCGGAGCTCTGAACTGTGTACGCGCGGTTAGATAAAAAATTGGGAAAAGTGTGGCCTTGTCGGACGGCTTGCGAGCCATGGAGAAAGTGGCTCGGGAGTGACAGGCAGGAGCGAGGGTATATCTCGGGGGGGGTGAAAAGGGATCTCTGTTGTGGGGGGGGGCGCAGGTGGATCCCTGGGTGGGGGGGGCAGTGGGCTCTGCGGGCAATCAATGGGGAGTGGGGGGCGGGCAGGGGTTGTAGTTGGTCTGTGTAGTGTGGGGGTGGGGGGTGGGGGTGATTTTTAGCTCTGAAGGATCTACTTCCATCCTTTCTTTCTCTAGCCTGGGACTGCGTTTCACGGCGAAGGTTTTCTCTGACCCTCGAGTGCAAGATCCCACACACGTTCCTCTCCCGTGGTTGGTCTGCCATTTGCCGTGCCAGGATTCAAACCCCGGCTCCCCGGAACGTTAGCTGACAAGTTCACACCCCCACAACTACCCAGACCGACCCGCACCCCATTACCACCCCCCCCCCGCAACTGATCACCCACAGAATGGAAGCAGACCCCCCTCCCCGCTGTCCCCCCACTAGACATCCATTTGCCCCCCCCAACAGAGATCCATTTGCCTCCCCACCCCCCGAGATACACCTTACCCCTTTCCCACCTCCCCCCCAGAGAATGATCTGGCTCACTCCCCCCCCCCAACTCAGAGAATGGTCTGACCTCACTCTCCCCCCCACCCCACAATGACCTGGCTCATTCCTTTGACAATGATCTGGCCTCACTCCCCCCCCTCCCCAGAGAATGGTCTGGCCTCCTTCCCCCCCCTCTCCCCCGAGAATGGTCTGGCCTCACTCCCCCCCCTCTCCCCAGAGAATGGTCTGGCCTCACTCCCCCCCCCCTCTCCCCAGAGAATGGTGTGGCCTCACTCCCCCCCCTCTCCCCAGAGAATGGTCTGGCCTCACTCCCCCCCTCTCCCCAGAGAATGGTCTGGCCTCACTCCCCCTCCCCTCCAGAGGAACATCTGACCCTCTCCCTTCCCCCCTCCACCAGACAACGATCAGCCCACCCCCCCACCCCACCACCAGACAACGATCAGCCCACCCCCCCACCCCACCACCAGACAACGATCAGCCCACCCCCCCACCCCACCACCAGACAACGATCAGCCCACCCCCCCCACCCCACCACCAGACAACGATCAGCCCACCCCCCCCACCCCACCACCAGACAACGATCAGCCCACCCCCCCACCCCACCAGACAACGATCAGCCCACCCCCCCACCCCACCACCAGACAACAATCAGCCCACTCCCCCCCCTCCCCACCACCAGACAACGATCAGCCCACCCCCCCACCCCACCACCAGACAACGATCAGCCCACCCCCCCACCCCACCAGACAACGATCAGCCCACCCCCCCCACCCCACCACCAGACAACGATCAGCCCACCCCCCCACCCCACCAGACAACGATCAGCCCACCCCCCCCACCCCACCACCAGACAACGATCAGCCCACCCCCCCACCCCACCAGACAACGATCAGCCCACCCCCCCCACCCCACCACCAGACAACGATCAGCCCACCCCCCCACCCCACCACCAGACAACGATCAGCCCACCCCCCCACCCCACCAGACAACGATCAGCCCACCCCCCCACCCCACCACCAGACAACAATCAGCCCACTCCCCCCCCCCCCCACCACCAGACAACAATCAGCCCACTCCCCCCCCCCACCACCAGACAACAATCAGCCCACTCCCCCCCCACCACCAGACAACAATCAGCCCACCCACCCCCCCTCCAACAGACAACAATCAGCCCACCCCCCCACCCCACCACCAGACAACGATCAGCCCACCCCCCCACCACTGTAAGCAACCCGCTAAATTTTTATTTAGTGAGTCGCTTACAGCGACCACTAGACAGTAAAATGGGATTTGGTGGGAGAGTTGGTTGCACGGTTCATTAAATCGATTTAAATGCATTAGCCCTGAACCATATCCGTGCCTGAATCGGGAGTCGGTAAAGCCACAATCTGCTCGGATTCGGGTGCAGATCGTGTTAAAGGCCTGACGCCCGAATTTACCGTGATTTCGTGCCCGAAAACGGGCGTGAATTTTTGGTAAAATCGGACCCCCTGTCTCACAACGCAATTTCAAAGATGCAAAGAAAAGAAAAATTTAGTCACCGTTAAAAACTTGATGTTGTCCTGTTCACTCAGCTCTTCTTCAATATCCTGAACGGTGACTGAAAGGAATGAGATTTCCTCCGTTATCTTCTCAATCCTCTCCTTCATCTCCTGACTCTTTTTCTCTTTCTCCAGTTTCAGATCTTCCAACACAATCCTCTCTTCCTCACGGAGAAACTGGTGAAGTTTTTCAAATTCAGCTTTAATCTGTTTCTCTGTCTTTACACTTTGATCCTTTGGAAAATATCAGTGAGATTGAAAAATCAAATGAGGTTTTTTTAAAGGTTCTACATCCTGTGTTTTTATTTCATTTTTGGGTTGTGACCATCGCTGGCCCGGCTAACATTTATTGTCCAGTTATCCTTGAGATGGCAGTGAGCTGACTTCTGCAGTCCCTGTGGTGTAGGTACACAAATAGTGCTGTTAGGGAGGAAATTCCAGCATTTCAACCCAGTGACAGTGAAGGAATGGCGACATATTTCCATGTCAGGATGGTGAGTGACTTTGAGGGTAACTTCCAGGTGATGGTGTTCCCCTGTGGCTGCACAGTGCCAGGGACCTGGGTTCAATTCCAGCCTTGGGTGACTCTTTGGAATTTACATGCTGTCCCTGCACCTATAAGCTAGTCCAGTTCAGGGTCTGATCACTGGTAACCTGGGATGTTGATAGTGGGGGTTTCAGTGATGGTAATGCTATTGATATCAAGGGGTGATGAATGATTCGATTCTCTCTTAATGAAGATGGTCGTTGCCTAGCACTCTTGTATGAATGTTACTTGTCTGGGCAAACCTGGATATTGTCCACACCTTGCTGCATTTGGGCTTGGACAGCATCAACATCTGAGCTATTGTGAATGCAGCTAAAAATCGAGTCATCAGCAAACCTTCCTACTCCTGACCCTATGATGGAAAAAAGGGCTTTGAGAATGTTGGACCAGGGATACTACCCTGAGGAACTCCTGCAGTGACTCCTGTTTTGCTGGGGCTCCTTCATGAAATACTCCGTCAAACGTTGCCTTGATTTCAAGGATGGTCACTCTCACCTCAGTATCACTTTTGTCTATGGTTGAACCAAGGTTATAATGATATCAGGAGCTGGGTGACCCTAGCAGAACCCAAACTGAGCATCAGTAAGCAGGTTATTGCTAACTAAGTGCAGCTTGATAGCACTGTTGATGAGCCCTTCCACAACTTTATTGATGACCAAGAGTAGACTGATGGGGCAGCATTTGGCCAGGTCGATTTGTCCTTTTTATTGTGTACAGGACATACTTGGGCAATTTCCCACATTACTGGGTAGAGGCCAATGTTGTAGCTACATGGGAACAGCTTGGTTAGGGGAATGGCAAGTTCTAGAGCATAAACCTTCATATTATTGCTGGAATACTGTCAGGGCTCATAGCCTTTGCAATATCCAGTGCCTTCAGCCATTTCTTGATATCATGTTGAGTAAATCGAATTGGCCGAAGGCTGACATTGTGATGCTGGGGACCTCTGCGGAAGGCTGAGATGCATCATCCAAACAGCACTTCTGGCTGAAGATTGACGATAGAATCCCAGCTGATAGTTTATTCAGTAGAAAGAACTCTAACTGAGGATTGAGTTGGTGAATTCCTTTACAGATTTATTGGTGGCTGTCATGACTATCAGCGGAAAATATCTTCTCTGTAGGGGGAATTTTCCCATCCCGCCTGCCATGGGAATCGTAGTGGGCGGGGGACGGACAATGCAAAGCTGTGTTGACCCCGAGCAAGAATTTCCAGTTTTGGTGCGAGCATGGCTGGAAAATCCTGCCCTATGTCTCCCCTTCATATCACTTCATAATTTTAAAATCCTCTATCAGATCACTCAGCCTTCACTCTTATAGAGCAAAGACCCACTGTCAGTTTAATCTTTCCCTATAGATGTAACACCGTAGTCCCGTATTATCCTTGTCTCCCGTATTATCCTTGTCTCCACAGCCTCGTAATCCTTTTTATAACAATGGGGACCAATTCTGCAAGCATGTACAAAATGTAGAACAAATTAACATCAAAGATACCTGAATAAGGGTCAATGTTTTTTCACGTTCACTTCTTACGGTGTTCCATACCTCCTTCTTATCTTGGATTGGCTTCAGTAAGGTTTGCAGCTCTTCCTGAACAAAGAACATCGATTAATTTGTACATTTTCCATTATTGATAGTCAGCAGTTTCTAAGGAAATGTTTTACCTTGCTGTCTTGCATAAAGCTGCTTGCCAAAGGCTCTGCCTGAGCTTTTATACTTATTGAAATGACCAATGTTTCATTTGCCATATGAAGACTTTGATCTTTATTGTTTTTAGCTGATGTAAAATTCCAGTCGGAAATACCAGTCACTTGCCTCCAGGATTGTGGCTCAAGTGCTGGAAAATGGGATGAGTGTAGTCAGATCTTTGTGAGCTGAGAAGATATAGAGATGCAGAGAAGCTGGTCTCCCTGATGATATGAATATGAGGCTAGATTCTCTCCTTAGGATCAAATTGGCACCAAGGTCACAAGCAAGCTGGCTTAATCTCAGGGGGATGGAGTCAGTTGCTCAGAAACAGAGTTTGGAGTGAGTTCCTAAACATTTTGATGCTAAGTGACGCAGTGGGTGCAGGAATGTGGAAGATCCCACTGTAAATTCATGCTGGAACGAGACCAATTCCTGGGCTTCCTGCCATATCCTCCCCGTCCCCCAACGCCCAACAGGGGCTTTGATGAATTCTGCCCAATGACTTCAATCTTCCCAATATTTAACTGGAGGAAGTTTCTTCCCATTCAGTACTGGACGGCAAATAAGCAATCTGATGATTTAGCAACAGTGGAGGAACTGAACGCAGCGATGGTGAGATAGAAATGGGTGTCAGCAGCATACATGTCTAAACTAACTTACCCTTTTCGATAATCTTGCTGAGGGGTAGCATGGAGATGAGGAACAGGAGGGGAGCTAAGGATCAGTCCTTGAGGGGGTGCATCAGAAGTCATGTTGTGAAGGCAGGAAGAGCAGCCGTTGTTAGCAATTCCCCCACCCATGGTTAGACAGATAAGACCCGATTCTGGTGAGGGCAGTCCCACCCAACTGAACAACAGTGAACAGGTTTTGAGGAGGACAGTGTGGGTAACCATGTCAAAGGCTGCTGACTGATCAGAAAGGATTCGGAGGGAACATTTACATTTCACACAGTCAGATAGGGTATCATTTGTGACTTTGATCAGAGCCATGTCAGTGCTGTGGTCAGAACCAAAGCCTAATTGTAGGGGTCCAAACATAGAGTTCCCAGAAAGATGTTTGGGAGGACTTTGGAGAAAAAGAAAGTTGGAGATCGGCTGACAGTTTGCAATTATGGTGGGGTTTTGCAGTTTTCTGGAGGACAGAGGAGATGACAGCAGCTTTAACATAGAGGGGGACAACACCTGATGAGATAGAACTGTTTACAATATCGACTAATGTGAATGGACGGGGAGCGAGAGCTAAAATGTTTTCCCAGTCACAAACTTCCAATCCAAGTGGAACCAACCAATGAAGTTATTCTATTTTCTCTCAATCCAATCAGTCAGAACTCAGAAATTACATCAAAGTGAACCAACAATGTTTTTAGTTTTATTTTCACTACTGTTGTCTCAGCAACCTGAATAAATACAGCTAAATTTACATTTGACTGATAGTTTTCCCACAGCATTGCTAAGAATAGGTTGAAAATATCATTTGGAAGGAGGTCATGGAGTAGACAGGAAAGAAAAACCCAAGAAATGGGATTAGGAGTAGCCCAATGAGCCTGCTCCCCCATTTAATACAAGCATGGCTGATCTTGAGTTGATCTGAGCTTCAGCGCGATTTTCCCATCCACTTACTATATCCCTGAGACCAAAAATCAGTCTATCCCAGCCTTATATATACTCAGCAACAGAGAATCCATAACTCTGCAGGGTAGAGAATTTCAGATTCACAACCCTTTTAGTCAAGGAATTTCACCTCATCTCAGTCTTAAATGATTGCCTCCCTATCCTGAGACTGTATATCCCCTGTGTTTAGATTCCCCAACCAGCAGAAACAATCTCTCAGTGCCCATCCCTCCAGAATTTGATATGTTTCAATGCGATCATCTCTCATTCTTCTGAACTCCAGAGAATATTGACCCAATTTACTCAGCCTCCTATCACCGGACAACCCCCTCATCCCAGAGACTTCCCTGCACCGACTCCAATCCTTTCTTAACTGTGGTAACCAAAACTGTGGCGTAGTCTCACCAAAACCGTGGAAACTGTAGCAAGATTTATTTATTCTTGTACTCCAATCTTGTAATAAAAGTTGTGACATTTCCCTCCCTAATATCTCATTGCAGCTGCAATCCTTCCCAACCAAACTGAACAATTTTTCCTTTAGTATAAGCCGTCTTGATGTGGAGATGCCGGTGTTGGACTGGGGTAAACACAGTAAGAAGTCTCACAACACCAGGTTAAAGTCCAACAGGTTTATTTGAAAGTAAACCCACAAGCTTTTGGAAACACTGTTCCTTCTTCAGGTGCCTGGAACCCACAATGGAATGGTGAGACACTCAAAGCACAGTAGACATCTGTGGCTTCTGATGGGGGCCTCAGCTCCCACCTAGGATCTATTTCTGCTTGTTTCAGCCTTCTGCACACGGATTCAATCCTCCTCAGCCTAAGCGTTGAGGCTGGTTGGGGAACAGCCCTTCAAGTGGCCAATAATTGTGCAATTGTTCTCCCTACGTTGCCTTCTGAAATTTTATTGCCATCTCACTAAGTTAGGAGTGTAATTGAATTGCTGGACTAATAATCCAGAGAAATTCAATTCATATCATTTCACAGCAATTTGAGACTTTGAATACAGGTTAAAAAGCTGGGACCAACAAAATAAAAGTCACCATCAAGTTTTTGGATTGAACTACTGTGCTTTCCAATCTGTATATGACTCCCATCACACACTGGTGACTTCTCACTGCCCGTTGAACTGGCCCAGAGTCGCAGTCATACGTAAAACGCTGAGGAACTAAGACTAAAGTAGCTTAACAAGGCCCATCACCACCTTGCCTGGCCCAGATGGAAAGGGTAATAAATACTGCAGAGTGAGTACATTTCTGAATCAATAATTAAGCTGGGACTAATAGTCCTGAGTCCAAATCCCACCACCCAAGAATTAAGTAAATCTAGAATAAAAGATGAGTATCTCATTTTCCTTAAAACCCATCTGGCTCACTAATGAATGTCCGTTAGGGAAGGAAATCGTTTATCCTTACCTTGCCTGCCCAGTATGTGACTCCACTCCAACAATCACGTGCGTGACTATCCTCTGAAATGGCCGAGTGAGACACTCAGTAAAGGAAGACAATGGAAACTCAGACACAGCGCTGGACACAACCAATTCATACTCAAGCTTACTCGAACCTGCAAAGTCCTCCTCATGCCAACATCCAGGGCTTTGTGCCAAAGTTGGCAGAACTGTCCTGCCGACCAGTTCACCAACAGCCTGAGATAGTCACGGAATCACGTTTGACAGCCACATGTCCCAGGATTCCTCAATCTTCTGGCTATCTGCTGTCACGTCAAGAGGACAGACTCAGCAGAGGTGGGAGTGGTTTTCCAGTAAATCTCTCTGCATGGCCTGTTCTTGAAGAAAAAGAAGTTCCTTAAGTATTGAGGGGCACTCAAACCTAAATCTATGACTGTTCCCTGTTGAGGATTCTGTTGTCTGTTTCTGTGTTTTATTTTACACAGGATTTCCTCACCTTAAACTCTGCAGCAGCTTCTCCCACTGGCAGCATCTCGTGGTTTTGATGATTTTTTGAAATCTGACAAACGACACAGATGGGCTGATTGTCAGTTTTACAGAAAACTTTCAGCTTCTCCTGGTGACGGCTGCATTCCTGGTGCATTTTATCACCTTTGTCACGTTTTACAAGTGTCTCCACGATGTTGGAGAGGACGTGGATCGGTCTCAGGTCCTGCGATGAAATCTCCTTTCTACAGATGGGGCAGGAGGCAGTGACAGCTTCCTCCCAGTACTGGGTTATACAGGATCGACAGAAGCTGTGATTACAGTCAATTAAAACAGGATCTTTATACAGATCGTGGCAAACAGCACAGGAAAGATCAGCTTCCATCTCGAATCATCTGTGCTGTAAGCTGTAGTGAAATAATTTTTGTTTCACTTCCTGATTCCAGCAGCTACATAATAAACCACAGCCCAGGAAAGGACAGGGAAACAACATAGCTTCAGTAATTTTCTTCAAGGAATCTGTAACCACCATGACCTAGTCTAGATTATTGCTCTGGTTCTGTCAAAAGATAGATACATTTTTACATTAATCCCATGGAAGGCAAAGACAAGAAGGTTATCTGAGATAGAATTCATTGAAACCATGTCCTCACAGGGTTTTGATCACAGCAGGTGGAATGTAAGTGAAGGAAGTTCCTGACATATAAATGAGGGAATTACAGAGCATAACTCAGAGGCCTGTTTGAAATTCCAATTACGCAATGCAGAGACCTTCGTTACGACAGGCAGAACCAAATTCCACATTCCAGTCAAACTGTTGGGTGTGTCCCGACTTCCAGGTTAACTGATCGTTCATCTAGTCCAACCCACGTGTGGTGCAAATAAACGCATGAATGAAATGGGTCCCGCAGAGCGAAGATCCCATGTCCCAATCCACCCATGTGTGTTGGGTTAAGGGTTATTGGTGAAAGGTAACCGGGGTGGGGTGGGAGTGGGGGGGGGAGTGGGGGGGTGGGTAGACATGTGAGGTTGAGGTTACAATCAGATCAGCCGTGATTTTATTGAATGGCAGAGCAGGCTCGAGTGGACTACTGCTCCGAGTTCTCACACTCGTATGAGAGACTGGGGTCTTAAGCTTACACCTGATGTAGACATTAATTAGACCATCTATCTTTCAAAGTACACCAACCTCTCCAGTCCAGAAATCCATTACTGCTTGGAACATAGAACATAGAACATTCCAGCGCAGTCCAGGCCCTTTGGCCCTCGATGTTGCGCCGACCAGTGGAACCAATCTAATGACCCTCTAACCTAAACTATTCCAATGTTATCCATAAGCCTATCCACTGAACCACCGAGATGTTTGAGCACACCTTAGCAAGTGTAACAGCGTCTCTTCATTATATTACTTTGGGATCAGAAACACGATAAATAAAACAAATTTTCTGACTGTTTTGTGCTTCAGGTATCATCAGCAGGAGGTCACCACGTCAGAGGCCCTGCAGTATACTAACTGCATCAACATCCATTCATTGGAAAGCCAGTGATACCTGCACTCACTCAGCCATATCTATCAGATGATTTTCTGAATGGTGAACTGGTCACCACTGCCTGAGCATCCAGAACTCTCTGACAAGGACATCTGCAGGCAAGATACAAACATGCAGCATGGTGGCATAGTGGTTGGCACAGTGGTTAGCACTGTTGTCCCCCCGCGCCAGGGATCCGGGTTCAGTTCCCGGCTTGGGTCACTGTCTGTGTGGAGTTTGCACATTCTCCGGGTTTCCTCCAGTTTCCTCCCACACTCCGAACGTGTGCAGGTGAGTGGGGCTGGCCATGCTAAATTGCCCCTTCGTGTCGGGGGGGGCGAGCTAGGGTAAATGCATGGGGATAGGGCCTGGTTGGGATTGTGATTGGTGCAGACTTGATGGACCTTTTCCTGCATTATAGGATTCTATGATTCTATGGCAGACATGAAGAACACAAGAAATAGGAGCAGGAGTAGGCCATCTCGCCCTTTGAGCCTGCCCCGCCATTAAGATCATGGCTGATCTGTCGTGGCTCAGTTCCACATTCCCGCTTTCTCCCCATAACCCTTAATTGCCATGTCTATCAGAAATCTTGATGTGGGTATGCCGGCGTTGGACTGGCGTAAACACAGTAAAAAGTCTGACAACACCAGGTTTTAGTCCAACCGATTTATTTGACAATACTCACAAGCTTTTGAGGCTTCCCTCTTCGTCAGGTGAATGGAGAGTAATCTTACAAGGTGCCAAGTGTTACATCATTGCTATATCCTATCTGCTACTTGTCTGCCCGTTTGCCAACCTATCTATGCCTTCTTGTCACTGATTAGTATCATCCTCATAGATTGTCACGCCTCTATATAAAGAAATACTAGTTTCATTCCCCGTTTTCTGTCCTTAAAGCTATTTTTGAAGCAAAGCTGACACTAACCCTCCTATTCCTTGAGCTTCAATTTTGTTAATCGGTATTCTTCTTTATTCTTTCATGGAATGGGCATTTTCTGCCCCTCCCTAATTGCCCTTGAAAATAAGAGGCCTTCTCAGCCATTTTGGAGGGCAGTTTATAGTCAACCATATTGTCATTGGCCCTGGTCACTAATACTGGGACCAGCTTTCATAGATTTATTCTTGAATTAGATTTCTCCAGCTGCTGTGGCCATGATTTATCAGCTTTCACTGTTAATGCATCAAACCTCGATTAATTTAGTCTGCCTTTCATGTTCTGGCTTGTCTCAATTAACTCAATCCATTCCAAATGATTTTTAATCTTGTTGGAAATGACATTGCCTGGAAACAATATGCAGAAACGTTATTTGTCAACCACCATCTCTGAGTGTTGTCCACGTTGCTGCATTTGTACCCTAACTGCCTCAGCACCTGAGGAGTCGCGATTGGTGATGGACCTTGTGTCACCATCAGCAACCATCCCCACTCCTGACCTTATGACGGAGGGAAGGTCATTGGTGAAGCAGCTGAGGATGGTTAGGCCTCGGACACGATCCTGAGGAACTCCTGCAATGATGTTGTGGGACTAAAAGTGGAAAATTGCCCGAGTGTGTCTTATCCAGAGGCTGACTGACCTCCAATAAGAACAACCCTCTTCCTTGCTGCTGGTATGACTCTAACCACTGGAGAGTTTCCCCTCCAATTCCCATTGATTCCAGTTTTTTCTTGGGCTCCACGTTGCCACACTCAGTCAGATATGGAAAAAGAGTGATTTTAGACATAGAATAGTACAGCACAGGCCCTTCGGCCCTCGATGTTGGGCTGAGCTATGTCCAAACCCAAGATCAAGCTATCCCACCCCCTTTCGTTCTGCTGTGTTCCACGTGCCTATCCAATAACTGTGCAAAGTATTAACATAATCCAGTTAGAACAGTCCCTTTTAACAACTTAATCTGATTAGAATCAAGCTGAGAGAACCCACGTTTTACACAATATTCCAAAAAAATTCTTTAATCACAACAATAATATTGAAAAAATACTTAAACTGAATCCTTTACTTGAAGATAAGCAGCTTAATTTGTTTGTATATTTGCAAAGTATTGAAACTTTGCCACAAATTGTAAATTTAGATGACAGTGCCATCTGTATTAAAATTACCAAACGGTGCTCGTAGCTGTACCTTCATTTCATCCATTTCAATTCAGTGGCTGGAATTTTCTGGGAAATGCCTGCTGAGAATCAGTGGGAATGTAGCTGCCTTTCCAATGCCCATGGACAGGAGCAGAAAATCCCGACCATTGTCTGAAAATGATGCTTCAGTGAACATTCGATCAAAAAGCAAATCATTTGTGAAATAAATATAGAAAATGCTGGAAACTTGCAGCAGGCCTGGCAACATCTACATAAGAACATAAGAAATAGGAGCAGGAGTAGGCCATCTAGCCCTTCGAGCCTGCCCCGCCATTCAATAAGATCATGGCTGATCTGAAGTGGATCAGTTCCACTTTCCCGCTTTCTCCCCATAACCCTTAATCCCCTTGTCTATCAGAAACCTATCTACCCGTGACTTAAATATATTTAGTGAGGCAGCCTCCACCACTTCAACAGGCAGAGAATTCCAGAGATTCACCACCCTTTGAGTGAAGAAGTTCCTCCACAAATCTGATCTAAACTGCCCCCCCCCTTATCTTGAGGCTGTGTCCTCTAGTCCTGCTATCCTTTCTAAGTGGGAAGAATCTACCTCTACCCTATCCATCCCCTTCATTATCTTATACGTCTCTATAAGATCCCCCCTCATCCTTCTAAACTGCAATGAGTACAGACCCAGTCTATTCAGTCTCTCTTCATAGTCCAACCCCCTCATCTCTGGTATCAGCCTAGTGAACCTCCTCTGCACTCCCTCCAAGGCCAATATGTCCTTGCACAAGTGCGGCGACCAAAACTGCACAGAGTACTGTGTGGAGAAAGAAACAGAATAAACTTTGCCGCTCGGTGAGCCTGCACCAGAACTGGAAGATGTTAGCGATGTTTCAAACAAGTACAGAGGGAAAGTAAGAGGGGGAAGAAAGAACATGAAGGAAGATGTGTGCTTGGGTGAGAGGCAGGAGAGATTAAATGATAGGTGTAATGACAGACAAGGGCAAAAAAGTGTTGGTAATAGGACCGGTATAGAAACGAAAGCTGGAACTGTAAGAGTCACAGCTGTTCTCTTTTTATTCTGTCATAGTGGCGTTGTTGGCAAGAGCATTGCCCTAATTGCCCTTGAACTGAGTGGTTTGTGTTACACAGCTTTAAACGCCTTCCTAGCATTCCAGTTTAATGAGACAGCAAGGACAGTAATTCAATTATTTCTTTATTTAACACTCCCAGTACCAACACAACCATCAACTCATTACCTCTTTACTGAGCTTTAACTGAACATCAATTCTCTACTGAACTTTAATTCCTAAACTGTACTTTAACTGAACATCAGCTTTGACTATGTAACTGAACTATCCTCGATGCAGAATCTACCCTCTTCCAGTACACACTTTGTTGCAATGGTTGTTTTGGGTTATCGCTGCTAAACAAAGAACTCCCATGTCTTTTATCCACAATTCTCCACTTGCTTCTGGAAGATACTCTGTCATCCAGCCAACTGTGTCACCAGAAACTGATCAAATGGTTCGAACATCCAGTGAAACTACTTTTGAACAAAGCCATTACGCTTTGCTCATTTTACATGTCTCGTGCATAACAGCCATTAAATTGGAGCCACGCTGTCTCAGTTAATGTAAACTTTCCTGATCTGACCAACACAGGGAGCTTCAGGTCACAGCTCCCAGGCCAGAGCCTCTTTACCATCTGGTTTTAATCTACAAGTTGACCAAAATTCCCAGCATGCTTAGCTCTCGGCCAGAATGGTCATTTTAAAGCTGCTATTGCCATTATTGTTGTTAAATTATTGTGTAGCCATTCTTTCTCCATCCACACTTGCAAGGCCATTTCAGAGTCAATCACATTGCTGTGGGTCTGGGGTCACACATAGGCCAGACTGGTAAAGGATGGCAGATTTCCTTCACCAAAGTGTGTTATTTGATTTGATGCGATTTATTATTGTCATACGTATAGGTGAACAGTATTGTTTCTTATGCATTATATAGACAGAGCATTTATATAATCATACCGTTCATAGATAAGGAAAGGCGAGGGTGCAGAATGTAGTGTTACAGTCACAGCTGGGTGTAGGGAAAGACCAACTTAGTGTGAGGCAGGTCCATTCAAAAGCCTGATGGCAACAGAGAAGAAGCTGTTCTTGAGTCGGTTGGTACATGTCCTCAGATTTTTGATGGAAAAGTGGAAGAGAGAATGTCCAGGGTGTGTGGGGTCCTTAATTAAGCTGGTTGCTTTCCTGAAGCAGTGGGAAGTGTGGACAGTGTCAATGGGTGGGACACGCGTTTGATTGACAGACCGGCCTTCAGTCACAAAGCTCTCGACCATTTCGACTTCATCCCCACTGATGTAGAGTGTTCTCCTCTACACTTCCTGAAGTCTCTACGCTTCCTGAAGTCTCTACGCTTCCTGAAGTCTCTACGCTTCCTGAAGTCTCTACTCTTCCTGAAGTCTCTACGCTTCCTGAAGTCTCTACTCTTCCTGAAGTCTCTACGCTTCCTGAAGTCTCTACTCTTCCTGAAGTCTCTACGCTTCCTGAAGTCTCTACTCTTCCTGAAGTCTCTACGCTTCCTGAAGTCTCTACGCTTCCTGAAGTCTCTACTCTTCCTGAAGTCTCTACGCTTCCTGAAGTCTCTACTCTTCCTGAAGTCTCTACGCTTCCTGAAGTCTCTACTCTTCCTGAAGTCTCTACGCTTCCTGAAGTCTCTACTCTTCCTGAAGTCTCTACGCTTCCTGAAGTCTCTACACTTCCTGAAGTCTCTACGCTTCCTGAAGTCTCTACGCTTCCTGATGAATAATTCGATTAGTCAACTTGATGTACAAAAAAAACGAATTGTTTCCTGGTCACCATAACTGAAATTAGTGTTCAACGCCTGATTTAATTAATTAATTTTAACTTCCTCATGCCCTCGGAGAATTATCCTAGGCTGGTGAAATTCTCTTCCCTTGATCTTACCCCTGTGCCATCATCACCCCATAATGGTCTGGTAGCAGAGCAGATGGGAAGTATGGAAAGTCTGGCATTGAGCAGTTGTTCCCGTGGTCTTGGAACGTGGCAGAGAAAGGTAGGTAGTCCCCGTCCCCTCCCCCAACCTGTCGACTAGCAATGGAGGATCCTCATCTCTGGCACCAGCCCACACCATTCCTCACTCCCAGTGGCCCTGGGGCAGACATTCTCCATTACCAGCCTGTGGCTATGGGCTAAAGTTGTCAAATTCACATGTTTAATGGCTGTAGTGTCTCAAACCTTAATTTTGTTCCCCTTTCCACTGACGTTGCCTGACTTGCATGAACTGCTTTGATTTCCAGCATCTGCAATATTTCCTTTTGCTTAAGAAAAATCCTAGGCCAGGATTTTCCAGCACTCCTCGGTGGCAGCAGCGGCTCGCCACTGGCCGTCACCAGAATCTTCCAGTCCCGCCGAAGTTTACAGCGTTGTGTATGTCTTGCCCCGGGAAATGGCCGAATGGGATCGCCTTCAGCAGGACCAGAAGATTCCACCCCTAGTTTTCCTGAATTGTTACTTTCCAAGGACAGATTTTCAGGGGTTCAGCGTTTCTTCCTTCACAAATGTGACCTGGGCTGAAATAAGGATAGAGCTTCTCGTGGAAGCTATCAGTGAAAGTGTAGATATGGGACATGCTATCTGCGTTGTAGAAAGACACCTTCCCTCCCTCGTAATCCAGGCAGACTCGGATCTTTCTCGGCTTCTCCCTCAGATCCAAGTGCGTCCAGGTCTTGGTCGCAGCTCGGTACTGATTGCCATTTCTCAGTGCTATTATCCAGCCTCCATTTTCTGGGTTCATGTCAATGGCCTCCTTCCTATTGATGGATGCTCTGGCCAGGCCCAGGTCCCACTCAGTCTTTTGTCCCACCACCACCTCCCAGATGTGTTTCCCAGACGTGTATCCCTCACGGCCCAGGACACAGAGGCAAGGATCGAATCTTTCCGGGCAGTCCAAGAGTGGCTGCTGTCGCTCCGTGGAGTGACTGACGCTGGTGAGCTCTTCGGACAGGAGGAGGTAAGGATGAGCTGTACAAGGATCCAAAGTCACTGGAGCTGGGGAAATAGATTAGAACAGAACGGTTCATCAACATGTACCACAGCAATAGGCACACTCAACTCTCTTACTGATAGGGTGAGTGGTAACATTAACCATCTGACAACAGTAGACGTAATCAGTCATCCTTACTATCACCTTCATTATCTTATACGTCTCTATAAGATCCCCCCTCATCCTTCTAAACTCCAACGAGTACAAATAGACTGGGTCTGTACTCATTGGAGGTTAGAAGGATGAGGGGGGATCTTATAGAGACATATAAGATAATGAAGGGGATGGATAGGGTAGAGGTAGAGAGATTCTTCCTGCTTAGAAAGGATAGCAGGACTAGAGGGCACAGCCTCAAGATAAGGGGGGGGCAGTTTAGATCGGAGTTGAGGAGGAACTTCTTCACTCAAAGGGTGGTGAATCTCTGGAATTCTCTGCCCGTTGAAGTGGTGGAGGCTGCCTCGCTAAATATATTTAAGTCACGGGTAGATAGGTTTCTGATAGACAGGGGAATTAAGGGTTATGGGGAGAAAGTGGGAAAGTGGAACTGATCCACAGCCATGATCTTATTGAATGGCGGGGCAGGCTCGAAGGGCTAGATGGCCTCCTCCTGCTCCTATTTCTTATGTTCTTATGTCCCTTGGCTTCATTGACACCTTCTGTGATTTTCTTGTGATTCTCTACCATTTTATCGTTCTTTCACTGAATGGACACTTCGGCAGGTAGGGCCAGAGTTTAATGCCCATCCCTAATTGCCCTGAAAGCAGGCAGTGGTGAATCACTACCCTGAGTCACGACAGTTTGTGTTGAAGGTACATCTACAGTGCTGGTAGGGAGGGAGTATTGACCGAGCAACAGTGAAGGAAAGGTGATATAACTCCAAGTCGAGGACGGTGAGTGACTTGGCAGGTTGTGGTGTTCTGCTCCCCCTTGTTCTTCCAAGCACTGAGGTTGCTGGTTTGGAAGGTGCTGCCTGAGGAACCTTGGCGAGTTACTGCAGTGCCTCTTGTAGATGGTACACACGGCTGCCACTGTTCCATGGTGGTGGAGGGAGTGAGTGAGTGTGGATGGGGTAGCAATCCAGCAGGGCTGCTTTGTCCCTGGATGGTGTCGAGCTTCTCGAGTGTTGTTGGAGCTGCCCCCATCCAGGGCAAGTGGGGAGTATTCCATCACACCCCTGACTTGGGTCTTATAGATGGTGAACAGGCGGGGATTCAGGAGGTAAGTTACCGCAGGATGAATCTTGGTCTCATGGCTACAGTTATTTAGGTAGCTAATCAAGGCAACTTTATATAAATGGTGACACCCACAGTTTTGATGTTGTGGATTCAGCGAAGCTAATACAGTTCAATGTTGAGGGAAGATGATTAGATTCTCTTTTATTGGAGATAGTCACTGCCTGGCACTTGTGTGCCGTGAATGTTACTTACCAATTGTCAGCCTAAACGCGGACATTGTCCAGATCTTTCTGCCTTTAGAGATAAACTGCTTCAGTTTTGGAGGATAAGTGTCGAATGGTGCAATAATAAAGAGAACATCCCACTTCTGATTTAATGACAAGTAATGTCAGAAAAATGGCCAGCAAGGATTTCTTGGATCGTATAATGATGTAGCACAGAAGGAGGCCATTTAAGCCTTTGTGTTGCTGGTTCTCTGAAAGACCTATCCAATTTGCCCCACTTCTCCAATCTTAACCATAGCCCAACACGTTTCCCTGTTCAAATATCGATCCAGTTCCTTTCGAAAATAGTTATTGAATAAGAACATGTGAATTTCGAGCAGGGGTTGGCCACTCGGTCCCTCCAGCCTGCTGCCCCATTCAATGAGACGATGATCAGTCCAAAGATGTGCGGGTTAGGTTGATTGGCCGTGCTAAAATTGCCCCTTAGTGTCCAGGGATGTGTAAGTTAGAGGGATTAGTGGGTATGATATGGGGGTAGGGCCTGGGTGGGATTGTGTTTGGTGCAGACTCGATGGGCCGAATGGCCTTTTTCTGCACTGTAGGGTTCTATGATTCTATGATCTGATTGTTACCTCCCAATGGCCTTTCGCCACCTTTCTTATCAAGAATCTATCTCACTCTGCTTTAAGTTTATTCATTAGTCACAAGCAAGGCTTACATTAACATTGTAATGAAGTTACTATAAAAATCCCCTCGTTGCCACAGCCTGGTGCCTGTTTGGGTCAATGCATCTAACCAGCACGTCTTTCAGACTGTGAGAGGAAACCAGAGCACCCGGAGGAAACCCACGCAGACACGGGGAGAACGTGCAGACTCCACACAGACAGTGACCCAAGCCGGCGTCCCTGACACTGTGAGGCAGCAGTGCTAACCACTGTGCTACCATGCCGCCAATATTCAAAGACTCCTTTCCACTGCCTTTTGAGTAAAGGCTTCCAGAGCCTAAACTCTCAGAGAGAAAACATTTTCTCCTCGTCTCCATCTCAATGGGTGGTCCTTTATTTTTAAACAGTGACCTCTTCTCCCACAGGAGGAAACGTACTCTCCATATCTACCCTGTCAAGACCCCTTAGAGGTTTCGATCTAATCACCTCTTATTCTACAGAGCTCCATGAAATACAAGCCTAGGACTGTCCAGATTTCCTCATAAAACAAGCCACCCGATCCAGATACTGCTCCAGTATATATCCTGCAATAAAGAGGGGCGATCCTGTGCACTGTACTCCAGATATCTGTCAGCACCATCTGGAACACTTGAGGCTGATGTATTCTTCCAAAACATGTGCACAATTACACGTTCAGAAGAGAATTGGCAATTTGAGCAATGGGAATATTCTGTCCTTTACTGAGAGAGATCAGTCCAGGGTACAATACTGGGTGGGAAACATGGGGCAGGTGTCACCCACCTGTGCTAGCCATCTTCTCCCAGACTCAGTACTGGTGCGACGCAATGCTACGCTCTACGTTGACAACAGGACAAGCCTGCACTGGGACTGGGATCGACCTTTTCTCTCTGTAAGATGCGAGGCAGCGGAAGGTAGTAGCAGTTTTTTGTTGGAATGGTGAACAAATTAAAACTAAAAGATTCAAGTCAAGAGCTTAGCCTGTAACTTTTCTCCATTTCTGGAAACTTCTGAAAGAGAAAAAAACACAACAATGAGTCTGCTTAGTTTGATTTTATGAAAGTTCAGTCCCAAGGAAGAAGCAAATTCATTTTAGACAAATAGCAGTAATTCTGGATTTTAAACAGCACACCAGCCCTTCATCTGACAGTGCGAGTTTATTGCGATTAGATAGACTGAAAATAAAATGATACTAATTTATAATGCAGCTTTCTGGTTAATGATCTGGTATAAATTATCCAGGTGTAAGTAATCCATTGTTATTCTGCGTAAAAATAATCTGTTTAAGACAGACAATGTGTTCATATTACAATGAAAATGGTAATAGATCTGTCCTTACTAATTTTCTCCACTGCCCTCCCTTTCTATCCATAGACCCATAGTGCAGAAGGAGGCCATTCAGTCCATCCTGTCTGTGCCAGCCAAAAAAAAACACTCATTTAGTTCCACTTTCCAGCTCCCTTCTTCTCTTCCGAAGACATTGGGCAGGATTTTCCGACTCTTCCCACCATCAGGAACTTGCAGCCCTTCCAAAGGTGACACCCTACCCTGGGACAGGCAAGCCTGGTAAATAATCATAGCGAATGGCAGGGCTGGAAGATCTTGATGGCTGCCACTGGAAAACACACAGCGGGGATGGAATTCAATGGAGTACAGGGTGTGGTCATGTCTGAGCCTAACACTGGAGTGTCCGCTGGGTGGGTGGTCTGACCACGGAGTGGGTAATTCCTCAAATACTACTGAGAAGGATTTTCACCCAGACCTGAGTGGGATTTGGTTTAATATCTATTCTAAAAGACAGTACCTCTGCCAGTACAGCACTCCACTGCAGTGTCAGGCTGTATTATGTACCTGGGCTTCTCGGAGTGGGGTTTTAACCCAACACTCTCTGACACAGAAGTTAGAGTTTGTTATTTTTTTATTCGTTCTTGGGATATAGGTGGCACTGACAAGATCAGCATTTACTGACCGTTGTCCTTGAAGAACGGCCCGCTGGGCTATTTCAGAGCGCGGTGAAGAGTCAGCCTCATCGCTGTGGCTCTGGGGTAGGCCAGACCGGGTAAGGACGGCAGATTCCCTTCCCGAAAGGACATCAGTGAACCTGATGGATGGGTTTTTATAACAATCGACAGTTGTTAGATTCATGGTCACCATTATCTTTATATCCCAGGCTTCTGTTCATTGGATTTAAATTCCACCAGTTGTTGTTCCACAGCTTATTGAACTGTGTAAGATCCTGAGGGAATTGATCAAAGTAGATGGGGGCTGGGGGGTGGGGGGTGAGAGGGGTTGGGGGGAGGTGGGGGGGGTGGGGTGCTCCCATTTAAGAGTGAGATTAAGAGATTTTATCTCTCTGAGGGTGGCTAATTTGTGGAATTCTCTTCCCTGGAGACCATTAGAGGCTGGGCCAGTAATTTTTTTCCAGACTGAGGGCAGGTTAACCCTCTCTCTCTCTCTCTCCACACTTGCTACCTGTCCTGCTGAGTTTAATCAGCATTTTCTGTTTTTAATTGTAGTCACACTCCCCTACGATTATGAGGGCCGAGGATTATGAGGGGGGGGGCAGGCAGGTCGTGGAGTTGAGGCCCCACCAGATCATCAAAGTGTAAATGGCCTGATTTAGTCCCAATCCCTGTGTTGGATATTTGAAAAACATCAGATGTGGCCGATAGTCACCGTATTCTCCAGTGTCAATAAATTCAGATTACTGTTCGCAGTGGCCTGTCTGGGAGGCTCTGCCTCTCCACAATGATTCTGGAACCAGGTAATTACAATCCACTCAATATTAAACTCCGTGCAAAGATCCCAACCACCCGCAACCGGAGATATGTGGGTAGAGATTTCCCAGAGAGGCATCTCACGTTTAGATCCACCCCCCTCCCCCTCCCCATCCCCCTCCTCTTTCCCCCACCCCCTTTCCCCCACCCCCTCCCCCACCCCCTTTCCCCCTCCCCCTCCCCTTTCCCCCTCCCCTTTCCCCCTCCCCTCCCCCCTTTCCCCCTCCCCCTCCCCCCCTTTCCCCCTCCCCCCTTTCACCCTCCCCCTCCCTCCCTTTCCCCCTCCCCCTCCCCCCCTTTCCCCCTCCCCCCTTTCACCCTCCCCCTCCCTCCCTTTCCCCCTCCCCTCCCCCCCTTTCCCCCTCCCCCTCCCCCCTTTCCCCTCCCCCTCCCCTTTCACCCTCCCCCTCCCCCCCCCTTTCCCCCTCCCCCCTCACCCTCCCCCTCCCCCCTTTCCCCCTCCCCTCCCCCCTTTCCCCCTCCCCCTCCCCTTTCCCCCTCCCCCTCCCCCCCTTTCCCCCTCCCCCCCTTTCACCCTCCCCCTCCCTCCCTTTCCCCCTCCCCTCCCCCCCTTTCCCCCTCCCCCTCCCCCCTTTCCCCCTCCCCCTCCCCTTTCACCCTCCCCCTCCCCTTTCACCCTCCCCCTCCCCCCCCTTTCCCCCCCCCCCTCACCCTCCCCCTCCCCCCTTTCCCCCTCCCCTCCCCCCTTTCCCCCTCCACTTTCTCCCCTTTCCCCCCCTTCCCCCTCCCCCTCCCCTTTCCCCCTCCCCCTCCCCCCTTTCCCCCTCCCCCTCCCCTTTCCCCCCTCCCCCCTCCTCCCCCTCCCTCCCCTCCCCCTCCCCCTCCCCCCCTCCTCCCCCTCCCCCTCCCCTCCCCCTCTCCTCCCCCTCCCCCTCCCTCTCTCCCCCCTCCTCAGCCCTCACCCTTAAACTCTGTAGCAGCCTTTCCCTCTGGGACTGGGTCGTGTGAGTGGAGCTCAGGGAGATCTCAGCCTCCAGCCGGTCCAGAACAGTCCCAAACTCCTCCAGCTCCCTCTCCACCTCAATAATATTCACCACCGACAAAACCCACTTCCTGCTCAGGAACTACAAACATTTTCAGTTTCAATTCCTTTTTGCTCTTACACAATCACTTAGTCTCCACCCATGTTAATGTCAGGCACACACACACCACACCCAAAGGTGAATGAAATAAATATCATACAGGATCTGATCCAACCTCGTATTAATATACGGTTCGAGTCTGGTTGTTATACTGCAGGAAATGTGTAAAACAGCATACAGATATGGTTTCAATAATATGTTTTCTCTGAGGGTGGTGAGTTTCTGGAACTTCCTCAAAAGCAGAGGCCAGAATTTGCCAGTCCCGCCTGCCTGAGGCTCCACGCGAGGCCTACGGAGAAAGCTGCTCTGCGGGCCTCTCCCCCTTGGATTTTGGGGTGGGCATGCCAGCAAAATGTCAGCAAGAGTCCTTGAACAACTTAAAGCAGAGTTAGATAGATTCTAGATTAACGGGGGGGGCCCGGGGACAGAGAGGTTATCGGTGGGGGGGGGGTGGGTAGGAATGTTGGGTTGAGGTTACAATCAGATTTGTTGATAAGGATTTCAGGGGATATGGAGCAAGGCTGGGGAAAGGGGGCGAGATTTTCCAGGCGTGTTTGCCCGAGACTGGAAAATCCCAATAGGCCAATGGAGCTTCCCGTGGTCGGCCCCTTGTCCACTACGATTCCCATGGCGGGCGGGAAGGGAGTGTTTGCCCCATGGTGTTAAATTCAGGTCAGTTGTGAGGAATTGTTCCTAATATAAATTTATAAATGCTGAAATCAGCAATCCTTTTCACATGTGTATGAATGAAAGTTTATTTATTAGTCACAAGTTAGGCTTACATTAACACTGCAATGAAGTTACTGGGAAAATCCCCGAGGCGTCACACTCTGGTGCCTGTTCGGGTACACCGAGGGAGAATTTAGCACAGTCAATGCACCCTAACCAGCACGCCTTTCAGAGAAACATAAGAACATAATATAAGAACATAAGAAATAGGAGCAGGAGTAGGCCATCTAGCCCTTCGAGCCTGCCCCGCCATTCAATAAGATCATGGCTGATCTGTCGTGGCTCAGTTCCACTTTCCCGCCCTCTCCCCATAACCCTTAATCCCCTCGCTTATCAAAAACCATCAACCCGCTTCTTAAAAATATTTAGCGAGGCAGCCTCCACCACTTCAACGGGCAGAGAATTCCAGAGATTCACCACCCTTTGAGTGAAGAAGTTCCTCCTCAACTCCGTTCTAAACCACCCCCCCCCCTTTATCTTGAGGCTGTGCCCCCTTGTCCTACTGTCTTTTCTGAGCAGGAAGAGTCTCTCCACCTCTATCCTATCCATCCCATTCATCATCTTATACATCTCAATGAGATCTCCCCTCATTCTTCTAAACTCTAATGAGTACAAGCCTAGTTTATTCAGCCTCTCCTCATAGTTCAACCCCCTCAACTCCGGAATCAGCCTAGTAAACCTCCTCTGCACTCCCTCCAAGGCCAAAATATCCTTGCGTAAGTGCAGCGACCAAAACTGCACACAGTACTCCAGCTGCGGCCTCACCAATGCCCTATACAGCCGCAGCAAGACCTCCCTACTTTTATATTCAATCCCCCTCGCTATGAAGGCCAGCATCCCATTCGCCTTCCTGACCACCTGCTGCACTGGAAGAAACCACCATAAGCTGCATTATATTCTTTAAACACCAGATTCCAGATAACTAGTTGATCTGAGATGCCATTTGACTTTTTGAGTATTGCTGGAATTTATGTTTCTGTTTTTGACCTCCAACATTTACAGGTTTATTTTCATGTTTTGTTGTTTGAAAACTGCATTTGGCACCAAGAACAGGAATGTTTGTAAAGATAATGTTATCGTGACTTTCGTTCACTGTCTGACCGAAAGATCTCCTACACAGAACCCACTGGAGAAACACATCTCACCCAGGGAAGACCAGTCACCACGGCATCAAGGGCATTCATCATATTCCTGGATTCCCTCGAAATCCAAACACCAAAGAGCCCGCTACCCCTTAACCAGCCCACCCTGAACCAGGCTCAATCTCCAAAACCATCTCCTGATGTCTGCCCTGAACCAGTCTGGGATTGCCAAAACCATCTCCTGATCCCATCTCTGTCAGATCACACTGCCCATTGAAGCATCCAACTTAACCCTCCGATGTAGAATCCTGGCATCCGTGCTGTGCACAAGGAGGCCATTCGGCCCATCAAGCTTGCGCTGACAATAATCCCACCCAAGCCCTATCCCCGTAACCGACACATCCTGGGACACTAAGGGGCAATTTGGCATGGCCAAGCAGACTAACCCACAGGTGTGGTTGGCCCAGTGGTTAGCACTGCTCCCTCACAAAGCCAGTGACCTGGGTTCAATTCATGGCTTGGGTCACTGTTGTGCGGAGTTTGCACGTACTCCCCGTGTCTGCGTGGGTTTCCTCCGGGTGCTCCGGTTTCCTCCCACAGTCTGAAAGACGTGCTGGTTAGGGTGCATTGGCCGTGCTAAATTCTCCCTCAGTGTAACCCAAAGAGGAGCCCAAGTGTGCCGACTGGGGAATTTTCTCAGTAACTTCATTGCAGTGTTAATGTAAGCCAGCTTGTGACACTAATAAATAAACTTAAACATGGGAGAGGTGAATGTACTCAGTCCAGTGATTTCACACACTCTCATGCAGCAGAGAGGCCTGGGACCAGGGTGCTCACACCTCAGTCCCCGGTGGTCTGCTTGCCCGCACATTGATCGCGCTGATTTAGAATAAAGCACTTGGGCTGGGCACGGGTTAGAAACTCTCACCTCCCGTCCTCCTCCCTCACAACAGACAGGTTCACTGGGACCATCTTAACCTGAGCCATCGATCAGTAAACTGACAAGAGCGAGAGTGATGCTGGTTCTGGATGGCACCCAATTCTCATCTCAATTCAAGCCTATAGAGAGTGATATTGGACATGTGTAAAATGAAGGTTCTCATAAGAACATAAGAACATAAGAAATAGGAGCAGGAGTAGGCCAACTAGCCCTTCGAGCCTGCCCCACCATTCAATAAGATCATGGCTGATCTGTCGTGGCTCAGTTCCACATTCCCGCCCTCTCCCCATAACCCTTAATCCCCTCGCTTATCAAAAACCCATCAACCCGCATCTTAAAAATATTTAGCGAGGCAGCCTCCACCACTTCAACGGGCAGAGAATTCCAGAGATTCACCACCCTTTGAGTGAAGAAGTTCCTCCTCAACTCCGTTCTAAACCGCCCCCCCCTTTATCTTGAGGCTGTGCCCCCTAGTCCTACTATCCTTTCTGAGCGGGAAGAGTCTCTCCACCTCTATCCTATCCATCCCATTCATCATCTTATACGTCTCAATGAGATCTCCCCTCATTCTTCTAAACTCTAACGAGTACAAGCCTAATTTATTCAGCCTCTCCTCATAGCTCAACCCCCTCAACTCTGGCATCAGCCTAGTAAACCTCCTCTGCACTCCCTCCAAGGCCAAAATACCAGCTGATGGGTTTGGTTACAGAGAGCCAAATATCCAATCAGATAAATGGTGAAGATGATCAGATCGGAGAAGACACATTGAAAATAACATTAGCCCGTCAGAAATAAAACAGACATGTCATCAAGCTTTACGTCACTTTAAATGTTTTATTTTGTATTATGAATGAAACTTATATCAGATTAAATGCAGTGAGACCAGACTCATTGAGCAGAAGGGTTGAACTAGAATAAAGTTAGATGCATAGACCATTTGCTGTGCATATGTTAACAGAGCACAGAGGAAGCCATACACATTATATCATGCTACAAGTAACAGCCAAACAGGACATCTTAAAATGGGCACTAAAGGTTGTGGTTTTGCTAAATGAAAGTTACAACATCAAAACAGGTCCTGTGGAAAAGCTATCTTAACCTCGACTGTCCGGATATTCAAGTACAAAACAAAGCAACAAGAGCAGACTGGGACACACCAATAAAGTGGGGAGTCGCTAAGGCCAGTCAACTCACTGTTTTACTGCTATTAAGGCTCAGAGAGTGCTCAACCCACCACTAATGAGATTGGAGCAATTGGTGACACTTGTAGATGGATGTTTACATTTCCCAGCTCCCCATTTGAACTGAAGCAGCAAAAAAAAATTGCAAACATAAGAACATAAGAAATAGGAGCAGGAGTAGGCCATCTAGCCCTTCGAGCCTGCCCCGCCATTCAATAAGATCATGGCTGATCTGTCGTGGCTCAGTTCCACTTTCCCGCCCTCTCCCCATAACCCTTAATCCCCTCTCTTATCAAGAACCCATCAACCTGCTTCTTAAAAATATTTAGCGAGGCAGCCTCCACCACTTCAACGGGCAGAGAATTCCAGAGATTCACCACCCTTTGAGTGAAGAAGTTCCTCCTCAACTCCGTTCTGAACCGCCCCCCCTTTATCTTCAAGAGCCTGTTTCAGTAATGGATTGGGCTGTTAGGATTGGGTTAACACTCACCTGGTGCTTAAGTCCTAAATTGGATATTAATCACTTAATAGAAGTCACTGGATATATAAAAGGGTTACATGTCTGCATGTGCGTGTGTAAAGAGAATAAAGCAAGTTTATGAAGCGGGATTTCATAGAATCAGACAACTCTACAGTGCAGAAAGAGGCCCTTTAGCCCATCGAGACTTGCATCACCTTTTATTACTGAACTGCAACTGAGAGGTTCAACATTTTGGCAATGTTAATGGGATAGATTTTATTCTTCACCCCCACCGGAGGGTAATCTGGTGCGACAGGTCACCCACCCGTTGGCGAACTCACCCGATTATCAAACTCAAAAGAGGAAACATTCTCTGGGCCACACGGGTTGTATGGGCGTATTTTAAAAACACAAAAGATGGGAATGGCAGAGGCATACAGGCAGAATGTTTCTTCTCATGGGGAAGAGAAGAAACTAATAAGAACATAAGAACATAAGAAATAGGAGCAGGAGTAGGCCATCTGGCCCTTCGAGCCTGCCCCGCCATTCAATAAGATCATGGCTGATCTGTCGTGGCTCAGTTCCACTTTCCCGCCCTCTCCCCATAACCCTTAATCCCCTCTCTTATCAAAAACCCATCAACCCGCGTCTTAAAAATATTTAGCGAGGCAGCCTCCACCACTTCAACGGGCAGAGAATTCCAGATATTCACCACCCTTTGAGTGAAGAAGTTCCTCCTCAACTCTGTTCTAAACCACCCCCCCTTTATCTTGAGGCTGTGCCCCCTAGTCCTACTGTCCTTTCTGAGCGGGAAGAGTCTCTCCACCTCTATCCTATCCATCCCATTCATCATCTTATACGTCTCAATGAGATCTCCCCTCATTCTTCTAAACTCTAACGAGTACAAGCCTAGTTTATTCAGCCTCTCCTCATAGCTCAACCCCCTCAACTCCGGTATCAGCCTAGTAAACCTCCTCTGCACTCCCTCCAAGGCCAAAATATCCTTGCGCAGGTGCGGCGCCCAAAACTGCACACAGTACTCCAGCTGCGGCCTCACCAATGCCCTATACAGCTGCAGCAAGACCTCCCTACTTTTATATTCAATCCCCCTCGCTATGAAGGCCAGCATCCCATTCGCCTTCCTGACCACCTGCTGCACCTGCAGGCTGGGTTTTTGCGACTCATGCACAAGGACCCCGGAGTCACGCAGAAATCAATCTGGGAATTCAGGAGGAACTTCTCTACTCAGAGAATGGGGGGGAAATATGGAACTTACTCCCACAGGAGTGGTTAAAGTGAATAGTATTGATTACAGTGGTCAGAATCAGGCCCTTTGGCCCAAATCCACCCTAAGCTAGTCCCAATTGCCCACATATCTCTATACCCATCTTACCCATGTAACTGTCTAAACGCTTTTGAAAAGACAAAACTGTACCCGCCTCTCCCTGTGGCAGCTTGTTCCAGATACGCACCACCCTCTGTATCAAAACATTGCCCCTCTGGACTCTTTTGTATCTCTCCCCTCGCACCTTAAACCTCTGCCCTCTAGTTTTAGACTCCCCTACCTTTGGGGAAAAGATATTGACTATCTCTCTGATCTGTGCCCCTCGTTATTTTATAGACCTCTATAAGGTCACCCCTCAGCCTCCTACGCTCCAGAGAAAAAAGTCCCAGTCTATCCAGCCTCAACTCAATCCATCAAGTCCCGGTAGTATCACAGTAAATCTTTTCTTCACTTTGAGGATGTGGAAAGATAGAGTCTCGAGTTGAGCATAAACACCAGTCTGGAGTGATTGTACCATATATCCCTGTTCTGTGCTGTCTACATCTTAAATAATTGTATGTAAATCATAGGTCACTCGAGCCTTCTGTTACCAAGAGAAAGGAGACCTGTCCTAGCAATCCTTTCTTATACCCACTCATTGCTGGCATAATCTTATAAAGTGGGTATGCTGGCATTGGACTGGCATAAACACAGTAAAAAGTCTGACAACACCAGGTTTTAGTCCAACCGATTTATTTGATAATAGACTCACAAGCTTTCGAGGTTTCCCTCTTCGTCAGGTGAATGGAGAGTTCTGGCCTCAGACAGAGCATATAAAGCACAGACAGTTTAGAGATTACTGATTAGAATGCGAATCCTTACACCTAACCTGCTGTTCAAGACCTGAAGTGGCTGACAATGTGAGTGGAAGGAGCACTGATCACAGGTTACAGAGATGTGTATTGTCTCCAGACAGTACAGTAAGTGAGGTTTTGCAAACCCAGGCAAGTCACGGGGGTTACAGATAGTGCGACATGAACCCAAGATCCCTTTGAGACCGTCCTCATGTGTGCGGAACTTGGCTATCAGTCTCTGTTCAGCGACTCTGCGCTGTCGTGTGTCGTGAAGGCCACCTTGGAGAATGCTTACCCGAAGGTCAGAGGCTGAATGCCCGTGACCACTGAAGTGTTCGCCAACAGGAAGGGAACAGTCTTGCCTGGTGATTGTCGAGCGATGTTCATTCATCCGTTGTTGTAGCGGGACATAGCGGGATGTTGGGGAGACCATGCAGACGCTACGACAACGGATGAATGAACATCGCTCGACAATCACCAGGCAAAACTGTTCCCTTCCTGTTGGCGAACACTTCAGTGGTCACGGGCATTCAGCCTCTGACCTTCGGATAAGCATTCTCCAAGGCGGCCTTCACGACACACGACAGCGCAGAGTCGCTGAACAGAGACTGATAGCCAAGTTCCGCACACATGAGGACGGTCTCAACAGGGATCTTGGGTTCATGTCGCACTATCTGTAACCCCCGTGACTTGCCTGGGTTTGCAAAACCTCACTTACTGTACTGTCTGGAGACAATACACATCTCTGTAACCTGTGATCTGTGCTCCTTCCACTCACATTGTCAGCCACTTCAGGTCTTGAACAGCAGGTTAGGTGTAAGGATTCGCATTCTAATCAGTAATCTCTAAACAGTCTGTGCTTTATATGCTCTGTCTGAGGCCAGAACTCTCCATTCACCTGACGAAGGGACTAACCCCGAAAGCTTGTGAGTCTATTATCAAATAAATCGGTTGGACTAAAACCTGGTGTTGTCAGACTTTTTACTATAATCTTATAAAATCAGCCTTGCACCCTCTCCTGTGTCCCAATAATATGGTAACCAGAACCTCAGTACTTTTAAGTGTGGTCTAATCAAGATTTGATATACTTTGGTAAAACTGTCTGACTTTTCATTTCTATCCCTCTGGAAATAAAGGTGAGTGCTTGGTTTGCTTTTTTCTTTCAACAGAATGAAATTAAGCATGTTCTAATAAGGCCATGTGATCACGTTCACACCCCACACAATGCCTCTCCACCCCCACACTTCCAACACTAATCAGCAGATAATTATTGCTCAGCCAGTGCAGACTAAAACCTATCCCAATAAATTCTGTGTACAGACTCTAATGTGGAGATGCCGGTGATGGACTGGGGTAAGGAAGTCTCACAACACCAGGTTAAAGTCCAACAGGTTTATTTGGTAGCAAAAGCCACTCATTTTCAGAGTGTTGCTCCTTTGTCAGGTAAGTGTGAGTTCTGTTCACAGACAGGGCATATAAAGATTGAGTTTGTGTCTTTATTTCACGGGCCTGTTTCCCTGCTGTATTGTTCTTTGTTTGTTCTTTATGTGCCCTGTTTGTGAACAGAACTCCCACTTTCCTGATGAAGGGGCAGCGCTCCGAAAGCTAGTGGCTTTTGCTACCAAATAAACCTGTTGGACTTTAATCTGGTGTTGTGAGACTTCTTACTGTACATATTCTGTCACTGTGGTGTTAGGTACTTGAGGATTATTTCTTGGCCAACAGCTTCATGGTTTTGTGCGCTGAATATGCATTAACTGCAGTTTCTAGAACACCTTGAGCTACTCGAGCAATCTTTTCCCAATGAGTTGGTGAATTATTAGAATCTAATTGATTCTTTAATGTCTCAATCTGACCTTTCATCATCTCAGCTTTATCATGAAATCCCTTCTCCATTAATTCCTTCTGTTCTTTCAATTTGCTGTCCAGTGCTACCTTCTGCTCTCTCTGCAAATTCTCTTTTTCCTCCTCCATCTTTAGCTTCAGTTGTTTGATATTTTCTTCATGAATCATCTTCTCATTGTTCCGCAGCTCCTCCAGAGTTTTGAGTGCCTCTTCCTGTGCCTTTGCCTCTTGTTCCGCCTCAGCAGCTCTCTGCTTCTGAACTACAAAAGTGAAAAAGAAACTAATTGTTAATGACATTTACACGGCATCACACAGATGCACAAAGACACACACACACACACACACACAGAGTCACTTATACACACAGACAGACAAACACACACGCACACATGATCACAAACACATTGTCACAATTCTGGAAAATTGCAACTAATAATTTCATCAGCCAACCAAAGACATACTGGTCTGTTTAAAAAGAACCAAAGACGGCCACCATAAGTCACTTGATGTCTGAAATTGAAAATGTGACAGAGCAAACCGTTCTAAAATGCAAGCCCATTTTCCAAGGCGAAGATGAAGAAAGCAAACAACACCTCATCATTTGATTTGATTTATTATTGTCACATGTATTAGTGTACAGTGAAAAATATTGTTTCTTGAGTGCTATACAAAGCATACTGTTCATAGAAAAGGAAAGGAGAGAGTGCAGAGAGTAGTATTAAAGTCATAGCTAGGGTGTAGAGAAAGATCAACTTAATGTGATGTGGGCCCACTCAAAAGTCTGATGGCAGCAGGGAAGAAGCTATTCTTGAATCAGTTGGTACGTGACCTCAAACTTTTGTAGCCAGCATTGTACACCAGTATTTTGTATACTGGCATTGGAGACAGTCCAGAGAAGGTCCACTAGGAAGAGAGTATGTCTGGGGTGCAGGGGATCCTTGATTACACTGACTGCTTTTCCAAGACAGCGGTAAGTGTAGTCAGTGTCAATGGGTAGGAGGCTGTGTTCAGCCTCTCAGTTCCAGTTTGGTAATTAAAGATGATGTAAGTCCCACTTCTTCACTTTATTCTCCTTTTAACTCTACACACCCAAAACCCAGCACCACCTGTAACCACTTTATATACACAGCAACTTCTGTTAAATGATTGATATCCAATTTAGGACTTAAGTAGGAAGTGAATGTTAATCCATTCCCAACAGGCTGGTTTGCATGATGGACTTGGCTTTGTTCATGGCACATTGTAGTCTTTTGTGATCTTGGACAGAGCAGGAGCTATACCAAGTTGTGATATAACCAGGAAGAATGCTTTCTGTGGTACATCTGTAAAGGTTGGTGAGAGTTGTTGCGGACATGCCACATTTCCTTAGTCTTCTGAGAAAATAGAGGCGTTGGTGAGCTTTCTTAACTATGAGGCATGGGGGGATCCAGGACAGGTTGTTGGTAATCTGGACACCTAAAAACCTGAAGCTCTTGACCATTTCTACATTGACCCACTGATGTTGACAGGGGTATGTTCTCCACTATGTTTCCTGAAGTCGATGACTATCTCCTTCATTTTGTTGACATTGAGGGAGAGATCATTGTTGTCTCCCCAGTTCACCAGATTCTCAGTCCCTTTCCTGTACTCCTTCTCGTCATTGTTTGAGATCCGACCCATTACACAAGAACATAAGAAATAGGAGCAGGAGTAGGCCATCTAGCCCCTTTGAGCCTGCCCCGCCATTCAATAAGATCATGGCTGATCTGATAGTGGTTCCGTTCCACTTACCTGCCTGCTCCCCATAACCCTTAATCCCCTTATTGGTCAGAAATATATCTACCTGTGACTTAAACCCATTTAATGAGTTAGCCTCCACTGCTTCATTGGGCAGAGAATTCCAAAGATTCACTACCCTCTGAGAGAAGAAGTTCCTCCTCAACTCTGTTCTAAATTGACTCCCCCTTATTTTGAGGCTATGCCCTCTAGTTCTTGTTTCCTTTCTAAGTAGAAATAATCTCTCTGCTTCAACCCTGACTAGCACCTTCATTACCTTATATGTCTCTATAAGATCTCCCCCCTCAGCCTTCTAAACTCCAACGAGTAGAGGCCCAATCTACTCAATCTCTCAGAATCTAATCCCCTCATCTTCTTCTAAACTCTAGCGAGTACAAGCCTAGTTTATTCAGCCTCTCCTCATAGCTCAACCCCCTCAACTCCGGTATCAGCCTAGTAAACCTCCTCTGCACTCCCTGCAGGGCCAAAATATCCTTGCGCAGGTGCGGTGCCCAAAACTGCACACAGTACTCCAGCTGCGGCCTCACCAATGCCCTATACAGCTGCAGCAAGACCTCCCTACTTTTATATTCAATCCCCCTCGCTATGAAGGCCAGCATCCCATTCGCCTTCCTGACCACCTGCTGCACCTGCAAGCTGGGTTTTTGCAACTCATGCACAAGGACCCCGAGGTCCCTCTGCACCGTCGCCTGCTGCAGTTTTTCGCCACGTAAGTAATAGTCCTTCCTACCATTCTTCCTACCAAAGTGGACCACCTCACACTTGCCAACATTAAATTCCATTTGCCATTTCCTGGCCCATTCGCCCAGCCTATCTAGATCCTTCTGTAGACTCTCCACACCCTCCGCACAATTTGCCTTTCCCCCAATCTTGGTGTCATCAGCAAATTTTGACACCCTACACTCGGTTCCCTCCTCCAGATCATCTATATAAATGGTAAATAGCTGAGGCCCCAGCACCGACCCCTGGGGCACTCCACTAGTCACCAACCGCCAATCCGAATAGCACCCATTGACCCCCACTCTCTGCCTCCTATTTGACAACCAATCCTCTATCCACGCTAACACCCTACCCCCAACTCCATGTCCCCTGACCTTCTGCAATAACCTCTTGTGAGGTACCTTGTCAAACGCCTTCTGAAAATCCAGAAAGACCACATCCACCGGCTCTCCTCTATCCACTGCCCTAGACACATCCTCATAGAACTCCAGTAAATTTGTCAGACACGACTTCCCTTTAATGAAACCGTGCTGCGTCTGCCCTATCAAGCAATTCCCTTCAAGATGCCTCCAAAGCCAATATATCCTTTCGCAAATAAGGGGACCAAAATTGCACCCAGTACTCTAGTTGCGGCCATACCAGTGCCCTGTACAATTGTAGCAAGACCTCCCTGCTTTTATATTCCATCCCCCTTCCATCAAAGAAGACAGACATTTTTGGTAATCTATAGAGATTGAAACCCAACGTTAAGGTAGATATGACAAAGGACGCTGGATTTTAATCAACTATAATTCTATTTAAACAATAGGGAATTTCTAGCTAGTCAGGATATATAACCAATAGACTTTCAAACCCTACTGGTTTACTATTTTAAAATACATCCAAATGAAACATCTAAAAAGTGATTACTGTTCTACTATAATGACTACCATAGATATTGTACCTGAATTCCTGGAATACAGAGCCAGTGGGGGCTTTAAAAACTGGGTTTTACCAAGCTAGAGGCAGACAGCATTAGAAATTTTTAGAACATAGAAAAACTACAGCACAAACAGGCCCTTCTGCCCACAAGTTGCGCCGAACATATCCCTACCTACTAGGCTTGTCTATAACCCTCAATCCTATTAAGTCCCATATACTCATCCAGAAGTCTCTTAAAAAACCCTATCGAGTTCACCTCCACCACCACCGCCGATTCCACTCACTCACCACCCTCTGAGTGAAAAACTTACCCCGACATCTCCTCTGTACCTGCTCCCCAGCACCTTAAACCTGTGTCCTCTCGTAGCGACCATTTCAGCCCTGGGAAATAGCCTCTGAGAATCCACCCGATCTATACCTCTCGATATCTTATACATTTCGGAAAATGATTTCAGCGTAATCAGTGACAGAGCATACACAGCTTTTAGCCGTGATGTGGGAGGTATCAGCGTTGGACTGGGGTAAACACAGTAAGAAGCCTCACAACACCAGGTTAAAGTCCAACAGGTTTAGTTGGTAGCACGAGCTTTCGGAGCTCTGGTCCTTCCTCAGGTGAGTGAAGGACTGAGTTCACAAACAGGGCATATATAGGCACAGACTCAATTTACAAGATAACGGTTGGAATTCGAGTCTTAACAGATAATCAAGTTTTTACAGGTGCAGACAATGCGAATGGAGAGAGGGTTAAGCACAGGTTAAGGAGATGTGAATTGTCTCCAGACAGGACAGTTAGTGAGATTTTGCAAACCCAGGCTACCAAATAAACAGTTGGACTTTAACCTGGTTTAACCTGAGACTTCTTACTACATCTTCTAATGGTAGACAATGTAAGAGATTCATAATCGTATGAGTGAAGGTACTTCAGTTTTAAATAACTTACTCACTTATCCCGAGACTACAGCCCCTACTTCAAAACTTTCTCACCAGGGAAACAATCTCTCGCCCTCTATCCCGTCAGACCCCCTCAGAATCTTATATCTGTCAATGATATCACCACTTACGGACGGCACGGTGGATTGGCACTGCTGCCTCACAGCGCCAGGGACCTAAGTTCGAATCCCGACTTGGGTCACTGTCTGTGCGGAGTCTGCACGTTCTCCCCGTGTCTGCGTGGGTTTCCTCCGGGTGCTCTGGTTTCCTCCCACAGTCTGAAAGACGTGCTGGTTAGGGTGCATTGGCCGTGCTAAGCTCTCTATCGGTGGACCTGCACAGGCACCAGAGCGTGGCGACTCAGGGCTTTTCACAGTAACTTCACTGCAGTGTTAATGTGAGCCTAGCTGTGACACCAATAAATAAAACTTCTTTAAAAATTGGCTGAAAGATCTGTGATGCAGGGAACCTCCAGGGGAGACTGAGATAGAACATCCACTCAGCATTCCTATCTAGAGATTGTTGTGATTGCTTCACCCTTATCTTTCACACTGATGTGTTGGGCTCCTCCATCATTAAAGATTGGATATTTTTAAGGCTTCTCCTCCTCTTACTTAATTGTCCAGCATATTTAGGACTGGATGTGGCTGGATTGCAGAGTTTAGTTCTGATCTGTTCATTGTGTGTTTGCTTAGCTCTGCGTATGCTGTTTGTCACTGTTGTAGATTTTCCAGATTGATGGTGCATTTTGAGGTTTGCCTGGTGTTGTTCCTAGCGAGCCCTCCCGCACTCTCCATTGAGACACAGTCGATCCCCTGGCTTGGTGGTAGAGTGGGGGATACATCGGGCCATGAAGTTACAGATTGTGGTTGAATACAATTCTGCTGCTGCTGATGGTCTGTAGCGACTGGTTGCCCAGTCTGGAGTTGTTGGGTCTGTTCAGGATCGATTTCATTTCGCACACTGCCAGTCTGCACAACACGGAGGGGATCCTCAATGTGAAGATGGGACTTTGTCTCCACAAGGATTGTGTGGTTGTCAATCCCACCGATAAGGTCACGTACAGATGGATCAGCAGCAGGTAGGTCAGTAAGGATTAAGACAGATATCATAGAATCCCTACAGTGCAGGAGGCAATTTATCCCATCGAGTCTACGCTGACCACAATCCCACTCAGGCCTTAGTCACGTAAACGCACTTATTTATCCTGCTGTTCGCCCTAACACTAGGGTCAATTTAGCATGGCCAATCCACCTAACCTGCACATCTTTGGACACTAAGGGGCAATTTAGCATGGCCAATCCACCCTAACCTACACATCTTTGGACACTAAGGGACAACTTAGCACGGCCAATCCACCCTAACCTACACATCTTTGGACACTAAGGGACAATTTAGCACGGCCAATCCACCCTAACCTACACATCTTTGGACACTAAGGGACAATTTAGCACGGCCAATCCACCCTAACCTACACATCTTTGGACACTAAGGGACAATTTAGCACGGCCAATCCACCCTAACCTACACATCTTTGGACACTAAGGGGCAATTTAGCATGGCCAATCCACCCTAACCTGCACATCTTTGGACATTAAGGGACAATTTAGCATGGCCAATCCACCCTAACCTGCACATCTTTGGACACTAAGGGACAATTTAGCACGGCCAATCCACCCTAACCTACACATCTTTGGACACTAAGGGACAATTTAGCATGGCCAATCCACCCTAACCTTCACATCTTTGGACACTAAGGGACAATTTAGCACAGCCAATCCACCCTAACCTGCACATCTTTGGACACTAAGGGACAATTTAGCATGGCCAATCCACCCTAACCTTCACATCTTTGGACACTAAGGGACAATTTAGCACAGCCAATCCACCCTAACCTTCACATCTTTGGACACTAAGGGACAATTTAGCATGGCCAATCCACCCTAACCTGCACATCTTTGGATTGTGGAAGGAGACTGGAGCACTGAGAAGAATCCCACGCAGACACAGCGAGGATGTGCACACAGACAGTGACCCGAGTCTGGAATTGAACCTGGGTCCCTGGCACAGTGAGGCAGCAGTGCCGCCCACGTCTCTCCTTTGCAGTTCCCTCACCGCATGCCGCAGAGCCTTGAGGAGCCGGCCAGCTCAGTTATTAGTGCTGCAGCTGAGCCACTTTTGGTGACAGACATTGAAGTCCCTAACCAGAGTATATTCTGCACCCTTATCACCCTCAGTACTTCCTCCAGGTGGCATTCAACATTCATCAGCTGGGGCTTGGCCTATATTGTTGGTGGGTCAGGGCATACCCGGGGTTAGAGATGGTGGTCCATGGTCCATCTCCAACACTTCCCTTCTCTTCCTTGACCTTGCTGTCTCTATTTCTGGTAATAGAATGACCATCGATATCGATTACAACACACCGACTTTCACAGCTACCTCCACTGCAGCTCTTCAAATCTTACTTCTTGTAAGAACTGCATCCCATTCTCCCAGTTTTTCTGTTCCGATAATAAAATTACACTTCTGACATGTTCTACCTCTCTCCTTAACTGAGGTTTAACTGTGGTTAATAGGGTGCTCACCGAGTTTGACTCATTTCCCATTCCTCTGCCCTCACTCCTTCCCTTCCCTCCCAGAAGGATGATAGGATCCTCCTTGTCCTCACTTCCCACCCCACCAGCCTCCAAATTCAAAGGATCAGCTGGGGTCGTAGAGGTTTACAGCCTGGAAACACACCAATTTGTCCATTACTCCCAGTTTTTACCATTAAGCTCATCCCAATTGTCCACATTTGGCCCATATCCCTCTATACCAATCTTACCCACGTAACTGTCTAAATGCTTTTTAAAAGACAAAATTGTACTGCCTCTACTGCTACCTCTGACACCTTGTTCCAGACACTCACCACTCTCTGTGTGAAAAAAGTTGCTCCTCTGGACCCTTTTGATGCTCTCCCCTCTCACCTTAAACCTATCCCCTCTAGTTTTAGACTCCCCTACCTTTGGGAAAATATGTTGACTATCTAGCTGTTCTACGCCCCTCAATATTTTATAGATTGCTATAAGATCACATCTAAGCCTCCTGCGCTCCAGGGGGAAAAAAGTCCCAGTCTATCCAGCCTCTCCTTATAACTCAATCCACCAAGTCCCAGTAGCATCCTAGTAAATCTTTTCTGTACTCTTTCTAGTTTAATAATATCCTTTCTATAAGAGGGTGACCAGAACTATACACAGTATTCGAAGTATGGCCTTACCAATGTCTTGTACAACTTCAACAAGACGTCCCAACTCCTCTGTTCTGACAATGAAGCCAAGCATGCTGAATGCCTTCTTCACCACCCTGTCCACCCATCACTCCACCTACAAGGAGCAATAAACCTGGACCCCGAGATCTCTCCCTCTTCTGTCATTTCCACAAACACCAGCATGAAACACACCTTCCCCTCACTCACATTGCCAGCATTCTGCAGGGACCGCTCTCTCCACAACACCCTGGTCCAGACCTCCATCACTTCCAACACCCTGTTTCTTTCCCACGTTGCAGGAGATACAACACCTGCCTCTTTACCGCCTTCCTCCTCACCGTTCAAGGCCCCAAATACTCCATTCAGGTTAAGCAGCGATTCCCTTTACATCCTCCAGTTTTGTCAGTGCTCGATGCACTCTACACTGGGGAGACTGAACGCAGACTGAGTGACTGCTTTTTGGAACACCTTCACTCAGCCGCAAGCATGGCACCAACCTTCTCGTTCCTTGCTATTTTAACTCAATACCTTGCACTCATCTGCACAAATGTCTGTCCTCGGCCTGCTGCAATGATCGAGTGAAGACTGGATGCTGGCTGGAGGAGCAGCATCTCATCTTCCAGTTGGGCATGTCGTAGCTTCAGGATTCAGCAGTGAGTTTGGCGATGTGTTAACGTGGCCCCTTTAAGAGAGGGGGGGGGTGTCCTCTGTGGGCCATGTGACTGGGCCAGAGCCAATGGAGTGCAAGTACATGAACCTGAGCCAATCAGGAGTGCAGTCCCTGGGCTGAAAGGTTTCAGTTGGCGTCAGGATGTTGTTTGGAGTAGATCTATTTTGTTGCTCTGTTAAACCCTTCATTGGATATAGTTCTTATCAATCAATCAATAAATACTTAGTTATTTGTTGCATCGAGTTGCTTCAGGTATTACTGGCAGCTTTAGTGACCTATCCCCATGTTAAACCATTTTAAAAATTACTCGATGCAGGTGTTAGCTCATTGTAAACCCCCAATCCTCTCCCCTCCTGGGCAATCTGTCTTTTCTTCTAAATGTTGGCACTTGTCACAATCTCTCACAATTACACTTTGAAATCTAACACATCTAAACATAACACTAGGTAGCACGGTGACACAGTGGGTTAGCACTGCTGTCTCACAGCGCCAGGGACCCGGGTTCCATTCCCGGTGACACAGTGGGTTAGCACTGCTGCTTCACAGCGCCAGGGACCCGGGTTCCATTCCCGGTGACACAGTGGGTTAGCACTGCTGCCTCACAGCGCCAGGGACCCGGGTTCCATTCCCGGTGACACAGTGGGTTAGTGCTGCTGCCTCACAGTGCCAGGGACCTGGGTTCCATTCCCGGTGACACAGTGGGTTAGTGCTGCTGCCTCACAGTGCCAGGGACCTGGGTTCCATTCCCGGTGACACAGTGGGTTAGCACTGCTGCCTCACAGTGCCAGGGACCTGGGTTCCATTCCCGGTGACACAGTGGGTTAGTGCTGCTGCCTCACAGTGCCAGGGACCTGGGTTCCATTCCCGGTGACACAGTGGGTTAGTGCTGCTGCCTCACAGTGCCAGGGACCCGGGTTCCATTCCCGGTGACACAGTGGGTCAGCACTGCTGCCTCACGGCGCCAGGGACCCGGGTTCCATTCCCGGTGACACAGTGGGTTAGTGCTGCTGCCTCACAGCGCCAGGGACCCGGGTTCCATTCCCGGTGACACAGTGGGTTAGCACTGCTGCCTCACAGCGCCAGGGACCCGGGTTCCATTCCCGGTGACACAGTGGGTTAGCACTGCTGCCTCACAGTGTCAGGGACCTGGGTTCCATTCCCGGTGACACAGTGGGTTAGCGCTGCTGCCTCACGGCGCCAGGGACCTGGGTTCCATTCCCGGTGACACAGTGGGTTAGCGCTGCTGCCTCACGGCGCCAGGGACCTGGGTTCCATTCCCGGTGACACAGTGGGTTAGCACTGCTGCCTCACAGCGCCAGGGACCCGGGTTCCATTCCCGGTGACACAGTGGGTTAGCACTGCTGCCTCACAGCGCCAGGGACCCGGGTTCCATTCCCGGTGACACAGTGGGTTAGCACTGCTGCCTCACAGTGTCAGGGACCTGGGTTCCATTCCCGGTGACACAGTGGGTTAGCACTGCTGCCTCACAGTGTCAGGGACCTGGGTTCCATTCCCGGTGACACAGTGGGTTAGCACTGCTGTCTCACAGCGCCAGGGACCCGGGTTCCATTCCCGGTGACACAGTGGGTTAGCACTGCTGCCTCACAGCGTCAGGGACCTGGGTTCCATTCCCGGTGACACAGTGGGTTAGCGCTGCTGCCTCACAGCGTCAGGGACCTGGGTTCCATTCCCGGTGACACAGTGGGTTAGCGCTGCTGCCTCACAGCGTCAGGGACCTGGGTTCCATTCCCGGTGACACAGTGGGTTAGCGCTGCTGCCTCACAGCGCCAGGGACCCGGGTTCCATTCCCGGTGACACAGTGGGTTAGCACTGCTGCCTCACAGTGTCAGGGACCTGGGTTCCATTCCCGGTGACACAGTGGGTTAGCACTGCTGCCTCACAGTGCCAGGGACCTGGGTTCCATTCCCGGTGACACAGTGGGTTAGCACTGCTGCCTCACAGCGCCAGGGACCTGGGTTCGGTTTCTGACTTGGGTCACTGTCGGGATGGAGTTTGCACGTTCTCTTGGTGTCTGCGTGGGTTTCCTCCGGGTGCTCCGGTTTCCTTCCACTGTCCAAAGATGTGCCAGTTAGGTGCACTGGCCGTGTAAATTGCCCGTTCATTCCTGGGATGTGTAGGTTAGAGGGATTAGCCGGGTAAATGTATGGGGTTGTGGGGATAGAGCCTGGGGGTGGTATTGTTGTCAACGATGCCCTGCATGCCAACCATCCTACACAGGCCGTGTCCCCGTAACCCTACGTATTTACCCCACTAATCCCCCTGACACTAAGGCTCAATTTTGCATGGCCAATCCACCTAACCTGCATATCTTTGGACTGTGGGAGGAAACCGGAGCACCTGGGGGAAACCCATTGCCAAGGCTGGAATTGAATCCAGGTACCTGGAGTTGTGAGGTAGCAGTGCTAACCGCTGTACCACTGCGCTGACCTCGCATCCAGCATCTGAAGTATGTTGCTTATTATGGCGATGTTGGTATCTGGGCTGTTTACTGCGAGGTCTGATTCTATAAGTATGACAATGTCAGGCTAATGCTTCATGAGTCTGGAAGGCAACTCTTCCCATTTTGGCACAAGCCTCCAGATGTTAGTAAGGAGGACTTTGCCAGGTTGACAGAATTGGATCTGGTGTTGTTATTTGTGGTGTCTAAGTGGATACCGGGATAGTTCATTTTATAGTGGCATGAGCTACACCATTTCAAGGAAATAAATGCAACAGCTATCACCAGAGAAGAAGAACTGGGGAAACTAATGGGATTAGACCTGATGGGTCGCATCCTAGGATACTGAAGGAAATAGCTACCGAGATAGTGGATGCCCGAGCATTAATCCAAGAACCCTTAGATGTTCAAGTGGATTGGAAAACTGCCAATGTAAGACCTTTATTCAACAAGGGAGGGAGACAAGAAACAGGTAACTCTTGTCCAGTTAACATCTGTCAGTGGGAAAATGTTAGACTCCATTATAAGGGATGCAATAGCAGAGCATTAAGAATTACATAAAGTAATCAAACAGAGTTAGCGAGGCTTTGTGAAGGGGATATCATGCCTGAGAAATTCATCAAAATTCTTTGAGCTGGTAATGAGCGGGATAAAGGGGAACCAGTAGATGTAATATACTTGGATTTCCAGTTTGATGAGGGACTGCACAAAAGACTACATAATAAGATAAGAGCCCGTGGTGCTGAGGGTAGGATATTAGCATGGATAGAGGATTGGCTAAGTGATAGAGTTGGGATCAGAGGGGTGCTTTCAGGATGGCAACCTATAACGAGAGGAGTGCCACAAGGATTAGTGCTGGGCCCACAATTATTTGCAATATCTATTACTGACTTGGAGAAGGGAAGTGAATATACTATACAAAGTTTGTGGATGACACAAAAATAGGCGGGAAGGCAAGTGGTGAAGATGACACAGAGTCTGTAGAGAGATATATCAATTAAATCGGTTGGACTTAAACCTGGTGTTGTCAGACTTCTCACTCTGTAGAGAGACACAGAGAGGTTTGGTAAGTGGGCAAAAACTTGGGAGATGGAATAGAATGTGAAGTTATGCACTTTGATTGGGCAAATAAAAGAGCTGAATATGATTTAAATGGAGAAAGACTGCAGAAAGCTGCAGCACAGAAGGATTGGGGGGGGTCCTCATTCATAAATCACTAAAACCTAGTATGTAAATTCAGCAGATAATAGGGAAGGCAAGTGGAATGTCGATCTTTATTTCAAATAGAATGGAGTATAAAGTAGGAAAATCTACCTAAAACTATATAAGATACCACTTAGAGCATAACTGGAATTCTGTTGTGAGGAAAGGTAGATTTGATTTGATTTACTATTGTCACATGCATCAGTATACAATGGACAGTATCATTTCTTGCGAGCTATACAGACAAAGCAACTGTTCATAGAGAAGGAAAGGAGAGAGTTCGGAATGTAGTGTTACAGACATAGCAACGGTGTAGAGAAACATCAACTTAATGCGAGGTAGAGTCATAGAGGTTTACAACATGGAAACAGGCCCTTCGGCCCAACTTGTCCATGCTGCTCCTTTTTTTAAGCCCTAAGCTAGTCCCAATTGCCCGCGTTTAGCCCATATCCCTCTGTACCCATGTAATTGTCTAAATGGAACTTCTTCACTCAAAGGGTGGTGAATCTCTGGAATTCTCTGCCCGTTGAAGTGGTGGAGGCTGCCTCGCTAAATATTTTTAAGACACGGGTAGATAGGTTTCTGATAGACAAGGGGATTAAGGGTTATGGGGAGAAAGCGGGAAAGTGGAACTGATCCACTTCAGATCAGCCATGATCTTATTGAATGGCGGGGCAGGCTCGAAGGGCTAGATGGCCGACTCCTGCTCCTATTTCTTATGTTCTTTTTAAAAGACAAAATTGTACCCGCTTCTACTACTACCTCTGGCAGCTTGTTCCAGACACTCACCACCCTCTGTGTGATAAAACTGTCCCTTTGGACCCTTTTGTATCTCTCCCCTCTCACCTTAAACCTCTGCCCTCTCGTTTTAGACTCCCCTATCTTTAGGAAACGATATTGACTACCGAGCTGATCTGCGCCCCTCACTATTTTATAGACCTCTATAAGATCACCCTCAGCCTCTACGCTCCAGGAAGAAAAGGTCCCAATCTATCCAGCCTTTCCTTATGACTCAAACAATCAAGTCCCGGTAGCATCCGAGTAAAACCTTTTCTGCACTCTTTCTAATTTAATAATACCCTTTCTGTAATAGGGTGACCAGAATTGTACAAGTGTGGCCCATTCAAAAGTCTGACGGCAGCGGGGAAGAAGCCGTTCTTGAGCAGTTGGTACATGACCTCAGATTTTGTAACCAGCATCGTACACCAGTATTTTGTATTGTATTCTGTATACCGGCATTGGAAACAATCCAAAGAATGTTCACCCTGGGTATGGAGGGATTTCCTTATGAGGAGGGGTTGAGTGGGTCAGGGATCCTGTGCTTGTAGGAGTTTAGAAGAATAAGAGGTGACCGTATTGAGACATTTAAAATTCTTTGGGGGCTTTACAGGGTAGAGGTTGTTTACCCTTGTGCGAGGACCAAAGTGCATAATCTCAGAGTAAAGGCATTGCCCATTTAAGACAGAGACGAGAAGGAATTTCTTCTTTACATGGAATCTCTCCAGTGCAGAAGACGGCAATTTGACCCATCAACTCGTCACTGACTGTCCAAAGAGCATCTTACCCAGACACCCACCTGCCCCCTCTCTCCCCCAGCTCTCCCCTCCCAGCCCGATCACTGTAACCCTGCGCATTTACCACAGATAATCCACCCAACCTACACATCTCTGGACTGTGGGAGTAAACCAGAGCACCCGGAGGAAATTCACACAGATGTGACGACAACGTATAATCTCCGAGCAGACAGTGACCCAAGGCCAGAATAGAACCCGGGTCCCTGGCGCTATGAGGCAGCAATGCTAACCCACTGTGTCACCAGGAATGGAACCCGGGTCCCTGGCACTGTGAGACAGCAGTGCTAACCCACTGTGTCACCGGGAATGGAACCCGGGTCCCTGGCGCTGTGAGGCAGCAGTGCTAACCCACTGTGTCACCGGGAATGGAACCCGGGTCCCTGGCGCTGTGAGGCAGCAGCGCTAACCCACTGTGTCACCGGGAATGGAACCCGGGTCCCTGGTGCTGTGAGGCAGCAGCGCTAACCCACTGTGTCACCGGGAATGGAACCCGGGTCCCTGGCGCTGTGAGGCAGCAGTGCTAACCCACTGTGTCACCGGGAATGGAACCCGGGTCCCCGGCGCTGTGAGGCAGCAGTGCTAACCCACTGTGTCACCGGGAATGGAACCCGGGTCCCTGGCGCTGTGAGGCAGCAGTGCTAACCCACTGTGTCACCGGGAATGGAACCCGGGTCCCCGGCGCTGTGAGACAACAGTGCTAACCCACTGTGTCACTGGGAATGGAACCCGGGTCCCTGGCGCTGTGAGACAGCAGCGCTAACCCACTGTGTCACTGGGAATGGAACCCGGGTCCCTGGCGCAGTGAGACAGCAGTGCTAACCCACTGTGTCACTGGGAATGGAACCCGGGTCCCTGGCGCTGTGAGGCAGCAGTGCTAACCCACTGTGTCACTGGGAATGGAACCCGGGTCCCTGGCGCTGTGAGGCAGCAGTGCTAACCCACTGTGTCACCGGGAATGGAACCCGGGTCCCTGGCGCTGTGAGGCAGCAGTGCTAACCCACTGTGTCACTGGGAATGGAACCCGGGTCCCTGGCGCTGTGAGGCAGCAGCGCTAACCCACTGTGTCACCACTCAGAGGGTAGTAAACCTGTGGAATTCTTTCCTGCAGACGGCTGTAGAAGCTCAAGGCTGAGATAGACAGATTTTTAATCAGTAAAGGGAATCAGAGGCTTTGGGGATAAGGTGGGAAAGTGAAGTTAAAGATTATCATTTCGGATCAGCCACGATCAAATAAAACGGTGGAGTAAAGGCTGAGGGGTTGAATGGCCTATTACTGCTACCCCTTCCTCCTCCTGTTCCACTCTCACTCTGTGTTTGTACTTCAAACATTGAGAGTCTTCAATTAACATTGTTCATATTTTCAGCTCCTGCGCATAAATTGCTCCGTCCATCAGTAACATCACTGTGACTTCCTTACCCGCCAGCTCTTTCTCTTTGTTTGTCAGCATCTGATCAGCCTGTAGCACGGAGTCAGCTTCTGTCATTTTCAGTTTCATGAACTTGTCCAAGGTCTCTTCAGCCTGTGAGTGCGGGGGAATGAGAAAGGGAGGTCAGCGAAAGAAACTTTCACCTTCAGAACTTCACACTGATTTATCACCAACAGGTAGAAATGTTGAGAAAGGGAAGCTGGTTTGTTGCTGAGATTTCGATCTGATATACATGTTGGGGTGGGAGTACGCTGGTCTATCACTCCTGTCGGATTGTCAGGACAGGAATACTCACTAACTTATTACAGAGATTCTGTGGGCAGCACGGTAGCACACTTGTTAGCACTGCTGCTTCACAACTCCAGGGTCCTGGGTTCGATTCCCGGCTCGGGTCACTGTCTGTGTGCAGTTTGCACATTCTCCTCGTGTCTGCGTGGGTTTCCTCCGGGTGCTCTCACAGTCCAAAGATGTGTGGGTTAGGTGGCTTGGCTGTGCTAAGAAATTGACCGTAGATGCATAGGTTAGAGGATTAGTGGGTAAAATATGTGGGGTTCGGCCTGGGTGGGATTGTGGTCAGTGCAGACTCGATGGGCTGAATGGCCTCTTTCTGTACTGTAGGGTTTCTATGAGAATTCGATCTGATATACATGTTGGAGTAGGAGTATTCTGGTCTATCTATCTACAGTCCTGTTGTATTGCTCAAGAAAGACGTCTCACTGGCTTACTCTGCAAAAAGGCACTCTTTATTTCCCAGGTTAACGGGGACACTTCCTCTTTCCATCGACCTTTCTGCATCCTGACAGTACGTACAGTCAGACTTTGTTTTTTCCTGTAGCTAATTACTCCTGGAATATGTTGCTATTCTGTCACGGGGGGCTTATAGCTTGATGGGCAATACACATCAAGCACATTCACACACACAGAAAGACAAAGGGGACAATTTACCATTAACAATCCACCTAACCTGCGCATCTTTGGAAACCCACGCAGACATGGGGAGAACGTGCAAACTCCACACAGACAGTCAGCCAATCGAAGCCAGGTCCCTGGAACTGCGGCAGCAGTGCTAACACTGTGCCACCGTGACACTAACTAACAAAAATCATTTCTGGAGCGTTTTAGTTAATGTAAAATTGCGTGAGATTCCCTGCTGGAGACCAGAGCTAAACGGGTAGATAATACTTACCTTATTCCCTTTCCCGGGAGTCGAGTGGAACTGCAGAATCACCTTCTGACGATCTTGTTCGTAGAGTTGATACCCACCACGCTGAGTGTAAAATCCTTCTTTTAGTTTCTTCACCATCTGAGTGGACAGGGTCTCCAGCAGGTTTGTACACTTCTCAATGGAAGCAGCTTCATTCTTTTTACAAAATTCATCGTAATGGTTTTTTATATCGGTCTGACAACGAGAGAAAATTCAGATTGTAAACTTGGTCAAACAACAGCATAGGAGTAGGAATCGGATCGGGTCTGAGTTAGCCTGGAAGAACTAATAACTGTTAATACTAGAAAATGTTGGGAAAATCATTGCAAATCCGTAAACATCTGGGGAGAGAATTTAACTCACCGGATCATTATCAGAGGCCTCTGGATTATGTTTCGGACAACACACATCATGAATATTATATATAGGATGCAAGACTGGGTGGAGAAGTGGCAGATGGACTTCAACGCGGATAAATGTGTAGTGGTCCATTTTGGCAGGACCAATGAGATGAAGGAGTACAATATCAAGGGCAGGAGTCTTGGCTGTGTTGAGGAGCAGAAGGATCTTGGGGTCCAGGTCCACAGGACTCTTAAATTGACCTCACAGGTGGAGGATGTGGTCAAGAAGGCGTATGGTGTACTGGCCTTCATTAACCGAGGGATTGAGTTTAGGAGTCGGGAGGTAATGCTGCAACTTTATAAGACCCTTGTCAGACCCCACTTGGAGTACTGTGCGCAGTTCTGGTCGCCTCACTATAGGAAGGATGTGGAAGCTATTGAGAGGGTGCAGAGGAGATTTACAAGGATGTTGCCTGGATTGGGAGGCATGCCTTATGAGGATAGGTTGAGGGAGCTGGGACTCTTCTCCCTGGAGAGACGAAGGTTGAGAGACGACCTGATAGAGGTTTATAAAATGTTGAGAGGAATAGATAGGGTGGATTCTCGGAGGCTATTTCCCAGGGCTGAAATGGTCACTACGAGAGGACGCAGGTTTAAGGTGCTGGGAAGCAAGTACAGAGGAGATGTCAGGGGTAAGTTTTTCACTCAGAGGGTGGTGAGTGAGTGGAATCGGCTGCCGTCAGTGGTGGTAGAGGCGAACTTGCTGGGGTCTTTTAGAAGACTTCTGGATGAGTATATGGGATTTAATGGGATTGGGAGTTACAGATAGTTCTATGGCTCAGTAGATATGGATGTGTTCGGCGCAACTTGTGGGCCGAAGGGCCTGTTTGTGCTGTAGTGTTCGATGTTCTATAACAGTCATGTGTCCAGGGAAAATCACTGTTGATTTGTCTGTGGGTTCGTCGAGTACGAGTTCCCCTGGTAACAGGCAATGGCCGTACCAGCTGCAACTTGTTACCTGAGCCTTTTAGAAGGGAGGCTCAGGACTGGGCGTTATAATATAATATTCCCCCTGCAACCTCCTTACCTGCCAGCTCTTTATCCTTGTTTGCCAGCATCTGGTCAGCCTGTAGCTGACTAAAGTTAAAGTTTATTTATTCATCACAAGTATTGCTTACATTAACTCTGCAATGAAGTTACTGTGAAATTCCCCTAGTTCCTTTCCAGTCAGGCTTCCTTACACAAGATGAACAAAAATAGGATACATTGGTTGTGGGAAAAGGGTGTGGAGGGCCGAGGAGGTAAGAGGTGGGAGGTGGATGGCATGGTGGCAGAGTAATTAGCCTCACAGCACCAGGGACCCAGGTTCAATTCCGGCCTCGGGTCACTGTGTGTATCGAACCTGCACATTCTCCCCATATCAGCGTGGGTTTCCTCCAGGTGCTCCGGTTCCCTCCAACACTCCAAAAGACATGCTGGTCAGGTGCTAAATTCTCCCTCAGTGTACCCAAACAGGCGCTGGAGTGTGGTGACTAGGGATTTTCACAGTAACTTCATTGCAGTGTTAATGTAAGCCTACTTGCAAAGCTAATAAATAAAAAATCAATTCAAAAAAAAGACAAGTGCAAGCAACAAAGATCTTATCATAAATGGAGAAGGTGATATTCTGCAAATTTTTTAGAAGGAAACCAGGATATATCTCGACAATCTCTCAGCTGTTCATTGGCCATGTTATTTAACAAAATATAATGTGCAAATAACTGGTGGAAAACTGTAAATATAGATGCGACATTAAATGTGATGGAGTAGACGCCCAGTGAGAGCTGGCAATATGAATATATGTTGGGTTATACAGCTGGTTATATGGTGTGAATGTTCCAGGTTAATGAACTGGAATAAGTTAGCGATTTACCAGTTTCTGAGTAGGAGTAGAGCCAGGGGGAACAGTTTTGGGGAAAAGGGGAGTGGGGTGAACTATTCCTCTAGACACAGCTTTTACTTCCTTACCTGTTCAGTGGGCGGAAAATCTCAGCAATAATCGGAATGTGACTGCATCCTAACTCCCAAGGGATACCACTCATATACTGTCTGTGTGGCGTGGGAGGGGATGGGGTTTGTGTTGGAGGAAGGATTGGGCAGCGTGGGGTGGGGAGGGGGGCTCCAGTAGTTTTCTACTTGCCTAGAAAATCATCAAGTCAGATCTGAACAGTGCAAAATGTACGATTAAATGACTATTTAATCATCTTTAGGGAACCAGCGAGTGATTTCATCCTAAGATGAAAAGGAGAGGATCTGAATGTACACTGATGTTGTTGGTGCTGGATCTTTGGAGAAGGTAGGCCCTTAAAATGGCCAATTCCTTTAAACTGTCTTCATTTTATTGTGGTTTAAGTTCTCACCAGTAGCTTATTGTAATAAACCTGATCCTGGTCTTTGAAAGAATTCTTCATGAAGAATTCGCAGGCCTCTTTCCGACACTGACTGTCCACCTTTGCCAGTTCTTCCGTTTCAGCCGGTGGTTTCACCCCCAGGTCCATTTGTTGTTTATAGAGGGCGATGCCATCTGCGACGGCAGCTTCATTTTCACTCTTCACCATACTGGTGACAGCATCCTCTATACAAGGTACTGCCCCACTGGCAATGGCCTCAACGTAGATCTTAGCTAACGCTGCCAACTCTGCAATAAACATCAGAATAATCAGCTCATTATAGAATATTTGTAAATGTGGAGGGTTAACCCTCCTAGTGAGGGTGACATACTCAACCACACGACCTCCAATCCAGCTCTGACTGCCATTAAATTGCTGGTGTCAGTCAGAGACTAAAGGCAGACTTTTAACATTAAAGTGAAAATTGCCACTGAGGGTTTCGTGTTCTGAGACTTGGACACAAATCTCAGTCTGCCTACTGTTGGATGTGAACACTCAGATGAGGACAGTCCGAAATAGAAAATATTCCTTTCCCTCCCATCTCGATAAGCAACAAACTTAGAAAGGAGAAAAGAGAGAGCTGAACAGACCAAGTGCAAAGCTATTAAAGAGTTTGTTAAATATAACAGCAGCCAATAACGCTCCAGTGAGCTGACGTAGAACGTCGAACACTACAGCACAAACAGGCCCTTCGACCCACAAGTTGCGCCGATCATATCCATACCTACCAAGCCATAGAACTATCTGTAACTCCCAATCCCATTAGATCCCATATACTCATCCAGAAGTTTTTTAAAAGACCCCAGCGAGTTTGCCCCTACACGGCAGCCGATTCCATTCACTCACCACCCTCTGAGTGAAAAACTTACCCCTGACATCTCCTCTGTACCTGCTCCCCAGCACCTTAAACCTGTGTCCTCTCGTAGCGACCATTTCAGCCATGGGAAATAGCCTCCAAGAACCCACCCTATCTATACCTCTCAACATTTTATAAATCTCTATCAGGTCGCCTCTCAACCTTCGTCTCTCCAGGGAGAAGAGTCCCAGCTCCCTCAACCTATCTTCATAAGGCATGCCTCCCAGTCCAGGCAACACCCTTGTAAATCTCCTCTGCACCCTCTCAATAGCTTCCACATCCTTCCCGTAGCGAGGTGACCAGAACTGCGCACCGTTCCCTGTGACACTGACGTGACACTGACACGTGATTGTGCTGCACTTACTATGACCGTTGATCCTGTGACCACCTTTGATTGTTTTGGGCTCTGATTCAAGGTAGATGTAGTCACAAAACTTGTGGCACATCTCAACAAACTTGGGGTCAAGTTGACTTTCCTGGAGCGTTTCCACCTGGTTTAAATTCGAACTGGCCGTGGGCTGAACGAAAACGAAACATTTGCGAGACTTGAAGTAGTTCCGAATGCACTCGCGGGGCTGGTTATAATCCCTCACTTTTTGCGAGTAACCTGCATTTGGGTGAACGAGAAAACAAAAGCCACATTCGCCTGTACAAGAGTTTCGAACAACATAAAATAAAAGGTCCTAATATCCATTTCCCTGCTTTTGACCCTCACCTACTGCTTCCCTTTACTCGACTATAGTAGCGGCAATCTAAGCATCTCAGTCTTGGAAAATGTTACTCATAATAGCACCTCTTTTGAGAAGAGTTCAAGATTTTCACCACATTGTGTGAAAATGTGCCTCTGAGTTTGTTCGTGAATAACCTGTCTATAACTTTAAAATTTGGGTATGATGTGGGTGTAAATTGTTCTTGTGCAGTGTTAGGTTGTTGTCCCCTTAATAATTGGTATTCTTGTGAATTGGCCTGATGTGTACAAGATGAAAATGACTTGACCACAAATCTCCTTTTTTTAACATTACACCAAAAGTTTAAGATTGTTCAGAATCTAGTGCAGGAAACAGTTTCTCTCTGAATCGCTTGAAAGACCTCGACGCCATCTCCACTAATCGTTGGAATAGACATGTTTACGTGGCCTCATTTAACCCCTTTAGCCCTGGTACCTCTCTAGTGAAGCTAAGCCGCTCCCTCTCCAAGGCCAATAGTAACGTTGTTAGACAAAATACTGCGGACGCTGGAATCGAAAACAAAAGCAAAAAATGCTGGATTGGGTCTGACAGCGCCTGTGGAGAGAGAAGACAGCCAACGTTTCGAGCCTTCGTCAGAGCTGAAAGCAAGGATAATCAGACAAGCTTTCTACTCTGAGGATGGGGAGACAAACCGGACACGGGGAATGTAACTGGAGATGATAAAGGCTGCGAAGAGCATCCATTAAGAAGGTGTGAATGGCAGAACAGAGGTACAGATTGTTAGAGTGATATTGTTAGACTGTAGAGAGTTAGAGAGGATGCAAAACCTCAGGCTTAAGGGACGATCCTTTAAAACAGAGATGAGGAGGAATTTCCTCAGCCAGAGAGGGGGGAATCTGCGGAACTTTTTGCCACAGAAGGCTGTGGATCTTTGAGATCATAAAGAATAAATAAGTCCTTTATTAATAAGGGGGTCAGGGGTTACGGGGATGAGAAAAATATCAGCCGTGATTGAATGACAGAGCAGACTTGATGGGCTGAGTGGCCTCATTCTGCTCCTACATCTTATGGTCTCAGTCAGGAGATTTATTAGACTGGTCCCTGAGATGTGGGGCTTCAGTTCCTGGAGAGATTGGAGAAGCCGGGATTCGTCTCCTTGAAGCAGAGAAAGTTACAGGGAACGATAAGGAAATTAGGAAACACCGGATCCAATGGCAAAAGGGTCAGTAACCACAGTTTTAAGGTAATCCGCAGCAGAATTGGAGGGGAGATGAGATGATTTTTTACGCCAAGAGTTTTTATGATCAGGAATCCAGTATTGAGGAAAACAGATTCAATAATAATTATTAAAAGGGAATTGGGGGACTATTTGAAGTGGAGACATTTTCGGGGAAGTGGAAATATGGAAGGAGAAGTGGGACTAATTGGAGAGTTCTGTTATAGAAACAGCAAAGACACGATGGCCTGAATGGTCTCTGGAGCTTTTTCATTCTAGAAGTGTATTGCTCTAGTGGTGAAAATAGTGGTGATAACACGCTGGAGTAACACAAGTGCCTTGGAAAAGCAGCCCATTGTAAATTAAGGACCTCACGCAGCTCAGGCATTCTCTCTTCCACCTTCTTCCATTGGGAAAAAGAGAGAAAAGTCTAAGGTCACGTACCAACTGACTCAATAACAGCTTCTTCCCTGCTGCTGTCAGACTTTTGAATGGACCTACCTCGCATTACGTTGATCTTTCTCTACACTCTAGCTATGACTGTGACACTACATTCTGCACTCTCTCCTTTCCTTCTCTATGAACGGTATGTTTTGTCTGTACAGTGCGCAAGAAACAATACTTTTCACTGTATGTTAATACATGTGATAATAATAAATCAGTCAATCTCTCATTGATATTGGATATTTAGAGTTGTGCCTTTTTTGAGTTGAAGCCCATGGTCTAAATAGTCATCTGCTGTGACATCCTGGCCATCGATTTTCAGTTCCAGGGTGAAATCCCGCACTGTCCAAACAAAAGCTGGAGAAATCTTTAGTAAATCCAACTCTTCCTCCTCCTCATCATCATCTCCAGCACCGGACTTCACTTTGATCAGCTCTGTCAGTTTGGAAATGAAGCTGGATTCTGTTAAGGAAATGACTAATGACAATATTTTATACCAGGCAATAACTTCAAAACACTGTCGGTGCTGATTGCTGTTATCAGGGATCGGGAAGCTGTCGTTTAATGAGCAAATTGTGAAAAGTGGCAGAAGTCCGATGGGGAGGGGAGTTAAGAACATAAGAAATAGGAGCAGGAGTAGGCCATCTAGCCCTTCGAGCCTGCCCCGCCATTCAATAAGATCATGGCTGATCTGTCGTGGCTCAGTTCCACATTCCCGCCCTCTCCCCATAACCCTTAATCCCCTCTCTTATCAAAAACCCATCAACCCGCGTCTTAAAAATATTTAGCGAGGCAGCCTCCACCACTTCAACGGGCAGAGAATTCCAGAGATTCACCACCCTTTGAGTGAAGAAGTTCTTCCTCAACTCCGTTCTAAACCGCCCCCCCTTTATCTTGAGGCTGTGCCCCCTAGTCCTACTGTCCTTTCTGAGCGGGAAGAGTCTCTCCACCTCTATCCTATCCATCCCTTTCATCATCTTATACGTCTCTATAAGATCCCCCCCTCATCCTTCTAAACTCCAACGAGTACAGACCCAGTCTATTTAGTCTCTCTTCATAGTCCAACCCCCTCATCTCCGGTATCAGCCTAGTGAACCTCCTTTGCACTTCCTCCAAGGCCAATATATCCTTGCGCAAGTGCGGCGACCAAAACTGCACACAGTACTCCAGCTGCGGCCTCACCAATGCCCTATACAGCTGCAGCAAGACCTCCCTACTTTTATATTCAATCCCCCTCGCTATGAAGGCCAGCATCCCATTCGCCTTCCTGATCACCTGCTGCACCTGCAGACTGGGTTTTTGCGACTCGTGCACAAGGACCTCCAGGTCCCTCTGCACCGTAGCACGCTGCAGCTTTTCGCCTTTTAAATAATAATCCCTCCGACTATTATTCCTGCCAAAGTGGATAACCTCACACTTGCTAACATTGTACTCCATCTGCCAGGTCCTCGCCCACTCGCTCAGCCTATCCAGATCTCTCTGCAGACTTTCCACACCCTCCGCGCAATTTGCTTTTCCACTTATCTTCATGTCAGGTGGAGACAGATTCACACAGTGAGTGGTTAGGATCTGGAATACACTGTCTGAGAGTGTGGTGGAGACAGATTCACACAGTGAGTGGTTAGGATCTGGAATGCACTGTCTGAGAGCGTGGTGGAGAGCTTCAGTGAGTGGACAGGCTGAAAGTGTGAAAGGAAAGATTCGTCTGAACTCACTAAAGAGGAGGTGCGACAGCTGGGCAGCTGAGACACAGAGATTAAATATTTCAGCAGCACCAAAGGAGAAACTAAGCAGACACAGAGCTGCAGTTAGTGGGAACAAGGCTCCAGAAACAGTAAACTATCCAAATACTGAAACGTAAAGACGTCAAGGAGGGCATAAAGAGGAACCACCAGGTCTGTCAATTCTGAAAAAGAAAATCTATAAACGTCAAACGTGTAGGAGTAATGAGGGAGCCTAAAAAGAGTGAAAACTATGATAGGAACAAAAATAACATCCTCTATCAGATATTTACAACTCTGGTGTAAGTGACATAAAAATGTTTCTTACACAGCGAGTGGTTAGGATCTGGAATGTACTGTCTGAGAGTGTGGTGGAGACAGATTCACACAGCAAGTGGTTAGGATCTGGAATGTACTGTCTGAGAGTGTGGTGGAGACAGATTCACACAGCGAGTGGTTAGGATCTGGAATGCACTGTCTGAGAGTGTGGTGGAGACAGATTCACACAGCAAGTGGTTAGGATCTGGAATACACTGTCTGAGAGCGTGGTGGAGACAGATTCACACAGCGAGTGGTTAGGATCTGGAATGTACTGTCTGAGAGTGTGGTGGAGACAGATTCACACAGCGAGTGGTTAGGATCTGGAATGTACTGTCTGAGAGTGTGGTGGAGACAGATTCACACAGCGAGTGGTTAGGATCTGGAATGTACTGTCTGAGAGTGTGGTGGAGACAGATTCACACAGTGAGTGGTTAGGATCTGGAATGCACTGTCTGAGAGCGTGGTGGAGACAGATTCATACAGCGAGTGGTTAGGATCTGGAATGTACTGTCTGAGAGTGTAGTGGAGACAGATTCACACAGCGAGTGGTTAGGATCTGGAATGTACTGTCTGAGAGTGTGGTGGAGACAGATTCACACAGCGAGTGGTTAGGATCTGGAATACACTGTCGGAGAGTGTGGTGAAGGCAGATGCACACAGCGAGTGGTTAGGATCTGGAATGTACTGTCTGAGAGTGTGGTGGAGACAGATTCACACAGCGAGTGGTTAGGATCTGGAATGTACTGTCTGAGAGCGTGGTGGAGACAGATTCACACAGTGAGTGGTTAGGATCTGGAATGTACTGTCTGAGAGTGTGGTGGAGACAGATTCACACAGCGAGTGGTTAGGATCTGGAATGTACTGTCTGAGAGTGTGGTGGAGACAGGTTCAACTGAAACATTCAAAAGACAATTAGACTGTTATCTGTGTGCTGTTGCTATGGGGGGAAGACAATGGAACTAAGTAAATCGCTGCTTTGGAAAGCTAGTGCAGATATGATGAGCTAAATGGCTTTCTTCTGGACTGTTCTGCAGCAAGTCTGTGAAAAGGCACACATCTCAGTCACAAATTCAAGATTTGGATTGTGATAAGGCCGGGTCACTTTTAGTTGTAAATGATGGGGTTGACATGTCCCCCGAACTGTCACCATTCATTGTCACCATGTAATTTCAGCCACAAGCCACTAGATGGCCCTGGCTTATAAATCTCACCCTTCACCATTGGGGAGACATCTTTAATGTTCCGCTTGTCCCTGTCCTACTGACGAAAAGCCAAAAGTTTCCAGAGGACCCTGCTGTTAGCCGCTGGCAGGCTGCCCCGTCACTGTTGTATATGCTGCGGCGAGAACGGAAAATCCTGCTCAATGTGTCAAGACTGGGCTGGGATTTTCCGCACCCCCTCCTCCCCGACCCCCTGTGTGATGGACAGCAGCAGGAGCAGCAACACTGTGGGCCGAAGGGCCTGTTTTATGCTGTCGTGTTCTAACGTTGGCCACTGGCAGGATGTTCCAGTCCCGCCGATATGGTGTCAGGCGTGGCTCCCCTGACTAGAAGATCTTGTTGACTGAAAGAGACTGAGAAAACTGCCCAAGACTTTCTTTTACGAATCATAAGAACATGACACGCTTTGTACATTTAGCATTTCTAATGCCTTTTACGGTAGGAAGTTTACTGTCCTTACACAGTCTGGCTTACATGTCACTCCAGAACCACAACGATGTTGTTGACTCTCAACTGCCCTCTTCGGGATGGGCAATCCATGTTGTAACAAGTCTCACAACACTCGGTTAAAGTCCAACAGGATTATTATAGTAAACGCCACAAGCTTTCAAAGAAACCCGTTGGACTTTAACCTGGTGTTGTGAGACTTCTTACTGTGTTTACCCGAGCCGGCATCTCCACACCATCACTAAATGTTGGCCAGCCCATGAACCACGAATGTTTTTTTTCAAAACCTCAAAATGTCAACAAGCAGCCTTTTCTCGGAGATCAGCTGACTTTACAATACTTGAGAAAAGTGTGGTGGGTCGCTCAGAATCATTGTCATTGACGGGGGGGCAGGGGACAGCTGAAAATACCTCTGGCTGGAAATCACATGAGACAGCAGAAGAACAAATGGCAGTTGTGAATCTGCTGGCTTTGAATTCAGCTGAGAAACAAGCTGAAGAAAGGAGGTTTCTCGAACTGGCTCTCTCTCGCTCCCTCTCTTACTCCCCCCTCTCTCTCTCTCTCGCCTAAAATTGTGTGTTCCTAATAACCAGAGAACCTTCACCTGAACATCTACATTTACACCTACAAAGCTGAGACCAGGTGTTGGGAACTCCCAGATATCTGTCAGGATCAGTGGCCAGTCTTCACACGAGGAACACTACACTGTCAAGAACCTGTCAACTTTATCCTCCATTTTATAACACCCACCCTCTACGGCCCAGCTCTGTATAAGGTCATAAGAAATAGGAGCAGGAGTAGGCTATCTAGCCCTTCGAGCCTGCCCCGCCATTCAATAAGATCGTGGCTGATCTGAAGTGGATCAGTTCCACTTTCCATAACCCTAATTCCCTTGTCTATCAGAAACCTATCTACCCGTGACTTAAATATATTTAGCGAGGCAGCCTCCACCACTTCAACAGGCAGAGAATTCCAGAGATTCACCACCCTTTGAGTGAAGAAGTTCCTCCTCAACTCCAATCTAAACTGTCTCCCCCTTATCTTGAGGCTGTGCCCTCTAGTCCTGCTGTCCTTTCTAAGAGGGAAGAATCTCTCTACCTCTACCCTATCCATCCCTTTCATTATCTTATACGTCTCTATAAGATCCCCCCTCATCCTTCTAAACTCCAACGAGTACAGACCCAGTCTATTTAGTCTCTCTTCATAGTCCAACCCCCTCATCTCCGGTATCAGCCTAGTGAACCTCCTCTGCACTCCCTCCAAGGCCAATGTATCCTTGCGCAAGTGCGGCGCCCAAAACTGCACACAGTACTCCAGCTGCAGCCTCACCAGTGCCCTGTACAGTTGCAGCAAGACCTCCCTACTTTTATATTCAAACCCCCTCGCTATAAAGGCCAGCACCCCATTCGCCTTCCTGACCACCTGCTGCACCTGCAGACTGGGTTTTTGCGACTCGTGCACAAGGACCTCCAGGTCCCTCTGCACCGTAGCATGCTGCAGCTTTTCGCCCTTTAAATAATAATCCCTCCTACTATTATTCCTGCCAAAGTGGATAACCTCACACTTGCTAACATTGTACTCCATTATACTGCAGCGTGACTTTTGCCTGTTCTCTTTTGTGCTGGGAATCTTTTGGGAAGAAATACAAAGTGATACTTCCCGATTGTGTTAACCAATCCTTGTTAAAAGACGAATCACTCTGAGTTTATTGGTTGAAGACTTTTCTGATTTGGGAGCCAGGGGAGAAGGTAAGTAATTGGTCATCGCTGTGAGTGAAGTGGATTTTTTAACTATTAGCACGACCTGCGGAGTTAATACATGTTCTACTCCCAGCCTGATTGTAACACGATGTGGCGTCGGACTGGGGTAAACACAGTAAGAAGTCTCACAACAACAGGTTAAAGTCCAACAGGTTTATTTGATAGTAAACCACAAGCTTTCGGAATGGGTTAGAGGTTAGCTGTAAAGACTCACATTCTAATCAGTATTCTGTAAACTGTGTGTGCCTTTATACGCCCTTCTCTGAGTAGAACTTTCCACTCACTTGATGAAGCAACAGTGCTCCGAAAGCTTGTGGTTTACTATCAAATAAACTTGTTGGACTTTAACCTGGTGTTGTGAGACTTCTTATTGTGTAACTTGATCCACAGGGAATTGGTCAGTCAGGAAGTCAGAGAGTAATCCACAGTTTGGGATCCTCACGCTCTTCCCTGGTCTCTACTTTAAATGTATCGACGCTTTTTAACCCTTCCCGCCACATTTTAGTGAGTCCCTCACTCTCGCCACATTCAGAATGAAGGCATTTCTCCCGAAAGTTAGAGCAAGATAAAAAAGATACTTGAGTTTGTCCACCGCGTACTGGTCAATGGTTCCCACACTGTTGTACACAAACGTGCTGCTCAGGAGAACAGCCAGAGAGAAGATCTGGCAATCATTGTTCTGATCACCCTGTAAGGGCACGGACAAAGTAAGAAACACATCACTCATCTCACTGTCTTCAATATGAAGAGCTGTACAAACAGGAATGAAAAAGAAGTATTTCTACAGCACCAACTTCAGGACAATAGTCCCAAAACACTTTCGTACTAAGTCCTTTCTGAAGTGTGCTCACTATTGCTCTTGTTAAAAAAAATAGCAATCGAATTGCAAGTTATCACAAACAGCAATGTGCTAGATGAATTATTGATCATCTGTATTATTGATATTGGTTGAGGGATAAATTTTGGCCCAGTTAATAGTAGCCACGGGATCTTTTACATCGACCTCAGAACACAGCCACAGTTTAACATCTCAACTGGTAGTACAGCACTCCCTCGGGACTGCACTGCTTGGATAATGTGCTTGAGACTCTGTACACAGGACTTGGGGTGACTCAGTATATCATAGAACTCTACAGTGCAGAAAGAGGCCCTTCGGCCCATTGAGTCTGCACCGAACACAATCCCACTCAGGCCCTACCCCCATATCCCTACATATTATACCCACTCTAACCTACACATCCCTGGACACTAAGGGGCAATTTCTTATCATGGCCAATCAACCTAACCCGCACATCTTTGGACTGTGGGAGGAAACCGGAGCACCCGGAGGAAACCCACGCAGACACGAGGAGAATGTGCAAACTCCACACAGACAGTGACCCGAGCCAGGAATCGAACCCATGGAGCTGTGAAGCAGCAGTGCTAACCCACTGTGCTACCCCTGTTATTCACTGAGCCAAGATTGAGGCCTGTGTCGGGTGGATGTGTCTCTGTGGTTACTGATCCCATCACCTCGTTCACCAGTTAAAAGGGTTTGAGTGGAAATGATGAAATTTTCTTACTTTCTCGACATCACCCAGACCTTCTGTATCCAGGAGCACCAAGCAGTGATTCTGCTCCTTAGGGTGGGGCCTGCACCACATCCAGATCCCCTTGGTGTGGGATTGGACAGTAGATCCGAGTGAGAAACCTGGAGAATCACAATTGCAAAGGTTAATGAACAGGTTGGGAAATGCTCGGCTGTTTGGAGTGAATGGTCCAGTACAGTCAGTAATGACAAACTACCTACTCTGGTACAGAATCATTGACAATAAAGAACCTCCTAAAGACCAGAGATATGTCTCACTTGTTCTCCACATCTGCACATTAAATAAATATCACGTTATACCACACTCAGTCCCCTCACTCACCCTGTATTTACTTATCGTCACAACACAGGCGAGGGGGGTGGTTTGTAGAGGAGGGTGGGTGAGGTAGTGAGGTGGGGAGGGACTACGGTGTTCTTGAAAAAGAGATATAAGTGTGACAGATTTACAAAAACACCGCCTTTGATGTGAATTGTACTGTTTGTCCGAGCGTGCTGTAATATTGATAAGAAAGAAATTCTCTCCAGTACAAAAAGATAAGTTGGCTCACACCCTCTTCTGACTTGCATCATGGATTGGTGAACACATTTGGGTGGAACTCCTGTGCGTGTTACAGGAACGACACGGCCACTTGTTAGGGGAACAATCCCTTGGTACAGGAGAGGCAAGGATTTGGTTGACGTGTTAGGGTTTAACCCTTTGGTGCATTACAGGAATGAATGAGTTAATGCGCCTCGGCAGAGGTTCCTCTCTACACTATGGGTTGGGTGAATGTGTTTGTTCCCGGTTTAGATAATGCTTTTACGTTAATCATGTATGAGATATGTGGCAAGGCCAATATTTATTGCTGAGCTTTCACTCCCATGAGAAGTTGGTGGCGATGATCTGTCTGTAAATATGTTCACAAAGAAGAATTTAACCTGAATGTTTATTTGTCATTTGACAATAACATAGAACATAGAACACTACAGCACAAACAGGCCCTTCGGCCCACAAGTTGCGCCAAACACATCCATACCTACCAAGCCATAGAACTATCTGTAACTCCCAATCCCATTAGATCCCATATACTCATCCAGAAGTCTTTTAAAAGACTCCAGCGAGTTCGCCTCCACCACCACTGACGGCAGCCGATTCCACTCACTCACCACCCTCTGAGTGAAAAACTTACCCCTAACATCTCCTCTGTACCTGCTCCCCAGCACCTTAAACCTGTGCCCTCTCATAGCGACCATTTCAGCCCTGGGAAATAGCCTCCGAGAATCCACCCTATCAATTCCTCTCAACATTTTATAAACCTCTATCAGGTCGCCTCTCAACCTTCGTCTCTCCAGGGAGAAGAGTCCCAGCTCCCTCAACCTATCCTCATAAGGCATGCCTCCCAATCCAGGCAACATCCTTGTAAATCTCCTCTGCACCCTCTCAATAGCTTCCACATCCTTCCTGTAGTGAGGCGACCAGAACTGCGCACAGTACTCCAAGTGGGGTCTGACAAGGGTCTTATAAAGTTGCAGCATTACCTCCCGATTCCTAAACTCAATCCCTCGATTAATGAAGGCCAGTACACCATATGCCTTCTTGACCACATCCTCCACCTGTGAGGTCGATTTAAGAGTCCTGTGGACCCGGACCCCAAGATCCTTCTGCTCCTCAACACAGCTAAGACTCCTGCCCTTGATATTGTACTCCTTCATCTCATTGGTCCTGCCAAAATGGCCCACTACACATTTATCCGCTATACATGCAGGATATTACGCAAGAACCTGCATGTATAGCGGCTTTAAGATAGCAAGGCATCCCACTACTCTTAAAATGGGAAGAAAGGGTATGACACTGTGTTTGTGAGAATGGTTGCTAATATCGATTGCAGTTTATGTGGAGGGTGGGGTTAAGTGAGGGCGGGAGGTTAGTGAGCTCAGAGAGGACAAGGCGAGGTGAATTGAGATGGAAATGAAACTATCGAGGGTGTAAAGTCCCTGGTGCAGAAACGGAGAGAGGAAAGCATGATCTCAGTGGGAATCTTGCTTCTTGGGTTTGCTTTGGTAGGAATAATGGTAGGAAGGACTATTACTTACGTGGCGAAAAACTGCAGCAGGCGACGGTGCAGAGGGACCTCGGGGTCCTTGTGCATGAGTCGCAAAAACCCAGCCTGCAGGTGCAGCAGGTGGTCAGGAAGGCGAATGGGATGCTGGCCTTCATAGCGAGGGGGATTGAATATAAAAGTAGGGAGGACTTGCTGCAGCTGTATAGGGCATCGGTGAGGCCGCAGCTGGAGTACTGTGTGCAGTTTTGGGCGCCGCACTTACACAAGGACATTTTGGCCTTGGAGGGAGTGCAGAGGAGGTTCACTAGGCTGATACCGGAGTTGAGGGGGTTGAACTATGAGGAGAGGCTGAATAAACTAGGCTTGTACTCGTTAGAGTTTAGAAGAATGAGGGGAGATCTCATTGAGACGTATAAGATGATGAATGGGATGGATAGGATAGAGGTGGAGAGACTCTTCCGGCTCAGAAAGGACAGTAGGACTAGGGGGCACAGCCTCAAGGTAAAGGGGGGGTGGTTTAGAACGGAGTTGAGGAGGAACTTCTTCACTCAAAGGGTGGTGAATCTCTGGAATTCTCTGCCCGTTGAAGTGGTGGAGGCTGCCTCGCTAAATATTTTTAAGTCACGGGTAGATAGGTTTCTGATAGACGGGAATTAAGGGGAGAAAGCGGGAAAGTGGAACTGAGCCACTTCAGATCAGCCATGATCTTGTTGAATGGCGGGGCAGGCTCGAAGGGCTAGATGGCCGACTCCTGCTCCTATTTCTTATGTTCTTATGTTTAGAGAGTCTGAGGAGAGGCTGGAGGGATGAAACAAGGCGAGTACGGGAGTGACAGGAGCAAGGGAAGAAACCCCAGAGATAATTCATTCTGGGGAGGTGGGTATCACTGGAAGTCTGGCATTGATTACCCTTCAGCAAGTGGTTGGGAAGCAGCTCCATTGATGAGGGATTGGAGTCACATGGACAGCAGATTTGTAATGTGGCGTCACTGGCAAATACAGCCATAATTGCCTGAGTATCTTGCTGGACCATCTCAGAGTCAACCACATTGCTGTAAATCTGGAGTCACGTGTAGGCCAGACTGGATAAGGATGGTCTATTTCCTCCCCTAAAGGATGGGTTTTTGTTACAATTGTTTCATGGTCACTGTTAGACTTTTAATTCCAATTTTTTTTAACATTTAAATTTCACCATCCACCAGGGTGGGATTTGAACCCTGGCCCCCTCGAGCTGGGTCTCTGGATTGGGTAAGAACGAAGGATTTCCTTCCCCGATCAACACGGCCAAATCAATCGGGATGTCACATCAATCTACCAGCCCGAAGTTGCCTGGTGAAATCAGGGGGACAAGTAGAGATACAGAGGCAGTGGAGGGGCCTCAGATTAATACTGTACTCCATCGGATCTGGAATATCAACACGGAACTCAGGGCTGAGGGCCAAGGGCAGCAAACACCAGGAAGGTGAAAAGTAAATCACTGCAAAAATCCCAACAATTCCACTTCTACCATCCCAAATCCAATGTCCGTTTATGATACAGGCAGTATCTGGTGGAAATTGTCACCTTCCCAGAGGAATACATTACATGCAGGAAAATTCCCACTAAATCTGTCCAATCTATTCACAGGATGTTGTAGGCTGGGCTGGTATTTTTGGCTAGATGCCTTTGAGCTAACGTGGCTGGCTGGGCTGTTTATGTATCAGCCACATTGTTATGGATCCAGAGTCACAGGTAAGGACAGCAGGTTTCCTTCCCCTTGAGGACATGAGTGAACCAGATGGGATTTTACAGCGATGCTTTCATGGCCATCGTGATTGAAAATCAACTTTCAATTCCACATTCCATTCGCTGTACTTCAGAGAAAGCTGGGCCCTCTGCTCCAGGGGGCAGTCTCACCCTTTAAATACCTCGAATTCGGCCAGTGGACAAGGGGGGTGCGACTGTGGGTGAGGCCAGTAGAGGGATCCAGGAGGTACGGCCCAGGAGCTCCAGTGTCCGTCCAGCAGGTCCGAGATTCTCGCTCCCTGTGCGGACGGGAATGGACACTGCAGGGAGTATAAGCAAACTGACCGTGATACAGAGAGCCGTTCAAGTGGGGGGGGAAGACAGAAGAAATGTAGTTGTAATTGGGGATAGTATAGTTCGGGGCATTGACACTGTTCTCTGTGACCAGGATCGAGAATCCCGAAGGTTGTGTTGCCTGCCTGGTGCTTGGGTTTGGGATATCTCATCTGGGCTGCAGAGGAACTTGGAGTGGAAGGGTAAAAATCCAGTTGTCATGGTCAACAGAGGGACCAATGACACAGGTAGAACAGGAACAAAGTTTCTGCTGAGGGAATATGAACAGCTAGGAGGTAAATTAGAAAGCAGAACCAAAAAGGTAACAATCTCTGGATTACTACCTGAGCCATGAGTGAATTGGCACAGGGTCAATAAGTTTAAGGAGGTAAATGCGTGGCTCAAAGATTGGTGTGGGAGGAATGGGTTTGAATTCATGGGACATTGGCACCAGTATTGGGGAAGAGGGGACCTGTTCCGATGGGATGGTCTTCATCTGAATCGTGCTGGGACCAGAGTCCTGGCGAATCGTATAACTAGGGCTGTAGGTAGGGCTTTTTTTTAGGTAGTGGTGGGGGGAGAGTTCAGTTGTTTGGAGAATTAGAAAATCAAAGGTAAAGGAGAGGGTAGGAATGCAGGTTAATGGAGTTGAGGACTCAGGAGAGGTTGGTAAAGTTTCCAGACCACGTAATAGGGTGGTTCCCAGACCACGTAATAGACCGCGTAATCCTGAGGGCGGCACGGTAGCACAGTGGGTTAGCACTGCTGCTTCACAGCTCCAGGGTCCTGGGTTCGATTCCCGGCTCGGGTCACTGTCTGTGTGGAGTTTGCACATTCACCTCGTGTCTGCGTGGGTTTCCTCCGGGTGCTCCGGTTTCCTCCCACAGTCCAAAGATGTGCAGGTTAGGTTGATTGGCCGTGCTACATTGCCCCTTAGTGTACTAGGATGCTTAGGTTAGAGGGATTAGTGGGTAAAATATGTAGGGATATGGGGATGGGATTGTGGTCAGTGCAGACTTGATGAGCCGTATGGCCTCTTTCTCCACTGCAGGGTTCTAATCTATATCTATATCTAATAGAACAGAGAGTATAGAAGGTGGTAGGAATTTAAGCTCAGGCAAAGCAAGAAAGGTGGCAGGCATGAGAAGGGATGTGGTCAATGCAGGACTAAGGGTGTTGTACCTGAATGTGCGCAGTATACAGAACAAGTTGCTTGTTGCATACATTGAAATTGGCCAGGACCATGTTGTGGACATCACAGATACGTGGCTGCAATGGGATCAGGGCTGGGACCTAAATATCCAAGGATTTGTGTCCTATTGGAAGGACAGGCAGCTGGGTAAAGGGGGGCAGTTGCATTCTCAGGAAGGAATGGAGTTAAATCGACAGCAAGAAGTGATATAGGATCAGAGGGCACAGAATCTCTGCGCAGAGTTGAGGAATCGGGGGTTATGGACAGGCCCCCCCCAGCAGTGGTCAGGATGTAGAGCAGAAAATAGATAGAAAAGGCATCGAGAAAAGGCGATATTACAATAACCATAGGGGGACTTCAATATGCAGGTGGACTGGGGAAATGAGGTAGGATCCCAAGAAAGGGAATTTGTGGAGTGTCTAAGATGGGTTTTTTGGAGCAGCTTATGAGAGAATCTACCAGGGGAACGGGCATTTCTGGATTTGGGGATGTGTAATGAGGCAGACTTGATTAGGGAACTCCAGGTGAAGGAACCTTTAGGGAAGAGTGATCACAATATTCGCCAGCAGTTTGAGAGGGAGAAGCTAGGATCAGGTGTAATGGTGTTCCAACTAAATTAAAGTAACTACAAATACACGAGGCAGGAGCCGGCCAGGGTTGGTTAGAAAGGGAGCAGGGAAGACAGTGGAACAGCAACGGCAGCAGCTTCTGAGAGTTACTCAGAAGGCGCAACAGAAATACATCCCAAAGAGGAGGAAACGTGCTAAAGGGGAGGACGAGACTCCCATGGCTGACGGGGGACGTCAAGGACAGCATAAAAGTGAAAGGAAAAGTGTACAATGTGGGAAGCCAGAGGATTGGGAAGCCTTTAAAAGTGAGCAGGGGACAACTACAGAAGCAATAAGGACGGAGAAGGTGAAATATGAGTTAGCTAGTAATATAAAAGAAGAGAGGGGGAGTTTTTTTCAATATATGAAAGGTAAGAGAGAGGCAAAAATAGCCATTGGACCTCTGGAAAGTGAGGCTGCAGAAGTTAATAGGAAGCAAAGCGATGGCAGAGGAACTAATTAGTTACATTGCATCAGTCTCCACCCCGGGGTGCCAGAGCTCCAGGAGAGTCAGGGGGTACAGCGAACATAGTGGCCATCACTAAAGAGAAAGTTCTGGGGAAGGTGTGAAGGTGGATAAATCTCCTGGACCGGATGGACTATCCCCCAGGGTTCGAGCTGAGGAAATTGTGCAGGAATTGGTGGTGTCCTTTCGCAATCACTGGAGGGCCCCAGAGGACTGGAAAGTAGAGAAGGTAAAGAAGGGAGGGAGGCAGCAGACGGGAGCAAAAACCCAGCTTGCAGGTGCAGCAGGTGGTCAGGAAGGCGAATGGGATGCTGGCCTTCATAGCGAGGGGGATTGAATATAAAAGTAGGGAGGTCTTGCTGCAGCTGTATAGGGCATTGGTGAGGCCGCAGCTGGAGTACTGTGTGCAGTTTTGGGCGCCGCACCTGCGCAAAGATATTTTGGCCTTGGAGGGAGTGCAGAGGAGGTTTACTAGGCTGATGCCGGAGTTGAGGGGGTTGAGCTATGAGGAGAGGCTGAATAAACTGGGCTTGTACTCGTTAGAGTTTAGAAGAATGAGGGGAGATCTCATTGAGACGTATAAGATGATGAATGGGATGGATAGGATAGAGGTGGAGAGACTCTTCCCGCTTAAAAAAGACAGTAGGACTAGGGGGCACAGCCTCAAGATAAAGGGGGGGCGGTTTAGAATGGAGTTGAGGAGGAACTTCTTCACTCAAAGGGTGGTGAATCTCTGGAATTCTCTGCCCATTGAAGTGGTGGAGGCTGCCTTGCTAAATATTTTTAAGACGCGGGTTGATGGGTTTTTGATAAGAGAGGGGATTAAGGGTTATGGGGAGAGGGCGGGAATGTGGAACTGAGCCACGACAGATCAGCCATGATCTTATTGAATGGCGGGGCAGGCTCGAAGGGCTAGATGGCCTACTCCTGCTCCTATTTCTTATGTTCTTATTAGCCAGTTAGCCCGACATTGGCAAGATTTTAGAGTCCATTATTAAAGATGAGATCGCAGAGTACTTGGAAGTGCACAATAAAGTAGAACTGAGTCAGCATGGCTTTGTCAAAGGGAGGTCATATCTGACAAATCTGTTAGAATTCTTTGAGGAGGTAATAAGGGAGTTGGATAAAGGAGAACCAGTAGATGTGATTTGTTTAGATTTCCAGAAGGCCTTTGACAAGGTTCCACATGGGAGACTGTTAAATAAGTTAAATCCCCAGGGCGTTAAGAGTAAGATCCTGGTATGGGTAGAGGATTGGCTGACTGGCAGAAGGCAGAGAGTGCGGATAGAGGCATCTTTCTCAGCCGGTGAAGGGTGGTGTGCCTCAGGGGGTCAGTGCTGGGACCACAACTTTTCACAATCTACATTAACGATTGGGAGGAAGGAACTGAAGGGGCTGTTGCTAAGTTTACAGATGATACAAAGAGGGACAGGTAGTATTGAGGAAGCAGGTGGACTGCAGAGGGATGTGGACAGGTTCGGAGAGCGGGCAAAGAAGGGACAGATGGAATTCAATGTGGAAAAGTGTGAGGTTCTGCACTTTGGAAGGAGGGATGGAGGCAGAGACTATGTTCTAAATGGGGAAACGCTTAGAAAATCAGGGGACTTGGGAATCATTGTTCAAGATTGTCTTAATGTGCAGGTTCTGTCGGCAGTTAGGGAGGCAAATGCAATGTTAGCATTCATGTCGAGAGGGTGAGAATACAAGAGCAGGGATGGACTTCAGAGGCTGTATGAGGCTCTTGTCAGACCCCACTTGGAATATTGTGAGCAGTTTTGGGCCCCGTATCGAAGGGAGGATGTGCTGGCCTTGAGAAGGGGCCAGAGGAGGTTCGCAAGAATGATCCCTGGTATGAAGAGGATCAGTTGAGGACTCTGGGTCTGAGCTCATTAGAAGGATGAGGGGGGGGGATCTTATTGAAACGTACAGGATACCGCGAGGCCCTGGGTAGAGTGGACGTGGAGAGGATGTTTCCAACAATAGGAAAAACTAGAACCAGAGAGGGCACAACCTCAGGGTAAAGAGATGAAGAGATGAGGAGGAATTTCTTCAGCCAGAGAGTGGGGAATGTGTGGAACTCTTTGCCACAGAGGAAGCCGGGTCATTGAGTGTCTTTAAGACAGAGATAGATCGGTTCTTGATTAATAAGGGGGTGAGGGATTATGGGGAAAAGGTAAGAAAATGGGGATGAGAGAAATATCAGCCATGATTGAATAGCAGAGCAGACTCGATGGGCCGAATGGCCTAATTCTGCTCCTATGTCTTATGGTCTAATTCCACCAGTTGCTAGAGCAATACTAGTCCAGTGACATTACCCTGTCTGCCACGCCTTCAGCTGGAATAGACTCCAAAATGTACACTCTGCTGCCTCCCCTCCCCACCCAAACTGCCAGCAGGTCAGATCCAGCAGAATACTCCTGGTTTCTCCCACCACAGGGAATTACAGCAAGCTAGATATGTCACAATCTTCCAATTCTGGTGATGGGAATTGAGCTGTTTCGGATGCTGTGAGTATAACTGACCAGTCTCCTCACCTCAAGGCTAAATATCCAAGGCTAATATCATTTCCATTCAGCAGATCACTAACTCACTGCGTTGTCCCCCTCACTATAGTCGTCCCTTAGATTCTCACATAGGTAACTAGGTTCACATAGGTTCACTAGGCTGATACCGGAGATGAGGGGGTTGGACTATGAAGAGAGACTAAATAGACTGGGTCTGTACTCGTTGGAGTTTAGAAGGATGGGGGGGGTTCTTATAGAGACGTATAAGATAATGAAGGGGATGGATAGGGTAGAGGTAGAGAGATTCTTCCCGCTTAGAAAGGACAGCAGGACTAGAGGGCACAGCCTCAAGATAAGGGGGTGGGGGGAGTGTAGATCATAGTTGAGGAGGAACTTCTTCACTCAAAGGGTGGTGAATCTCTGGAATTCTCTGCCTGTTGAAGTGGTGGAGGCTGCCTCGCTAAATATATATAAGTCATGGGTAGATAGGTTTCTGATAGACAAGGGAATTAAGGGGATAAAGCGGGAAAGTGGAACTGATCCACTTCAGATCAGCCATGATCTTATTGAATGGCGGGGCAGGCTCGAAGGGCTAGATGGCCGACTCCTGCTCCTATTTCTTATGTTATGTTCTTAGGTAACAGGTCGTGAATCTCACCGTGAGTCTTCCCCGCCAATCGGTTCATCAGATAGGATTTTCCGGTCCTGTAAAATCCCACGACAGATACCACCACCACCCTCTCCTTAATACTGGAGAGAAGTCTCAGCGCTTCATCATTGATGACCAACTTCCCCTGCTGGGTGTTCTCGATCAGACACACGGGACGCTGCATGTAGCCGTCAGAATTCAACCTAACAGTCTGAAACGAAAAGAGTGCCGTAATCGCCTGGCACAAATCACAAAACACATCAACCAAAAAAGATACTTCTAAACAGCTGCTCTGAGACAGTGTAACGCTAAGACGAGTACTGAGAACAAGAAGATCCTAGTTTCAATTCCCGTTCAGTACCAAGACAGCAAAACTCACCCCACGCTGGGGACTTGGCCTATTTTCCACGCTATGTTTAAATAAATTAATATCCCATTAATCTCAGTTTCGAAGATTAAATCCTTGCCAACCCTCAACAAGACTGTTTCATTCACTCCGACCACTGTGTCCACTTCTATCGCTATCCCACCCCACTATCCACTTTGGTAGCAATAAAAGGAAGACAGATTATTACTTAATTGGGTATAAATTGAGAGGTGGCTACTCCTTGGCCTTCAAAGCAAGAGGGTTTAAGAACATAAGAAATAGGAGCAGGAGTAGGCCATCTAGCCCTTCGAGCCTGCCCCACCATTCAATAAGATCATGGCTGATCTGAAGTGGATCAGTTCCACTTTCCCGCTTTCTCCCCTTAATTCCCCTGTCTATCAGAAACCTATCTACCCGTGACTTAAATATATTCAGCGAGGCAGCCTCCACCACTTCAACGGGCAGAGAATTCCAGAGATTCACCACCCTTTGAGTGAAGAAGTTCCTCCTCAACTCCGATCTAAACTGCCCCCTCCCTTATCTTGAGGCTGTGCCCTCTAGTCCTGCTGTCCTTTCTAAGCGGGAAGAATCTCTCCAACTCTACCCTATCCATCCCTTTCATTATCTTATACATCTCTATAAGATCCCCCCTCATCCTTCTAAACTCCAAGTTTGAGTATATGAGTTGGGATGTTTTGATGCAATAGTACAGGGTGTTGGTGAGGCCACACCTGGAGTATTGGGTGCAGTTTTGGTGTCCTTATCTGAGGAAGGATCTCCTTGCTATCGAGGGGGCACAGTGAAGGTTTACCAGGCTGATTCCTGGGATGGCAGGTCTGTCATATGAGGAGAGACTGAGTTAGTTAGGATTGTATCCATTGGGGTTTAGAAGAGTGAGAGGGGATCTCATGGGAACTTATAAAATTCTAACAGGGTTAGACAGGCTAGATTGAGAAAGGATGTTCCCAGTGGTGGGGGGAGTCTAGAACTAGGGGTCAGAGTTTGAGGATAAGGGGTAAACCTTTTAGAACTGAGATGAGGAGAAATTTCTTCACCCAGGGGGTGGGAAATGTGTGGGATTCACTCCCACAGAATTAGTTGACGCCAAAACACTGTCTGATTTCAAGAAGAAATGAGATATAGCTAAAGGGATTGAGGGGAGGGGGATCAGGATATTGAATTCAATGATCATAATGGATAGCAGTGCAGACTCAAAGGGCTGAATGGCCTCGTCCTGCTTCTAGTTTCTATTTTTTTGTATCACCGAGATAGTTATCAGCTCCCCCCTGGTTTCACTTGCTGTTCTCTCACACTCTAATCATTATAGTCTGCGCCTTGCCTGGAGCTTAGCTCTCTGCATTGTTCCTGCACACAAGGTCTCATTCCCCTTTACATCCTCTGACATGGCAAACCCTCAAAACATTTTGGGGAATAAAATTCGCCAGAGCTCCTAACCTTTGGCCCCCCCCCCCCGTTGTCCCCAGGCCACTCATGCTCACCCAAAGAGCAAAATGACCCCGTCCTGTGTGGCGGGTATCGCCCACAAATCAATGGGTGATACTTTCACCCCTGAGTGAGAATGATATACACTCACAAAGAAACACAGGAACTTCAGCCCGCCAAACCTGCACCCATCATGCTATCCAACTGAGTCTCCTGCTCAAAAAAACTCGAGCGTAAAGCAAAGTGCAACATTATCGGAGAGGCAGTAGTTTGGATATTAAACAGGCATCAATCTCCCCTCTCAAGTGGAAGAGGAAAAACCTCTCAGCACTATTTCGAACAAGAGCAGTAGAGTTCTCTCTGAAGGCAGCATTAAATGCTGAATCAACATTAAGGTGGCCCAGACGATTATCTCATTAGTTACAAAATTTGGCTGCTTTACTGTAACAATGACTTCATGTCGAAACAACCACATTGGCTGTACAAGCCCTTTGGAATGTCTTGTGGTTGTAAAAGAAATCTGGGCTAATTATCCTTCTGTCAAATGGGAGCACCTTACAAAGCCATGCTGTACACCCAGCGAGTAAAACTGATTGTCTTTGTTCCAGTTAACACCCAGTCTTGGGTGCACGAAGAGAAACAGCACAAATAACAAGAACAGATCATTCCCCCTTATTAAACTGAAACATTACCTTATTCCTGGAGCTGAAAAGAGGTACTTTCAAGCTGACTGCTGCCGAGGAATGGTTCCCAGCAATTTGAGGAAGCTGGAGATATTAAAACTGTGCTGAGAATGAAAGTGAAAGGAGATTCTGCAAGCAGTCTGCAAACTCACCCCTCCTTCTGCTTCACGGATTACAAAATAAATACCAGCTTTGTAGATCAGCGCTGTGCAATTTGGGAGAGGCAGCTAGAGCCAGTTCCTGGAAGGAAATTCGTTGTCAAGAAAATGAGATTTAAAATTAGATTAGAAACTGATTCGAAACTGCAAGTCCACCTACAGCCAAACAACATCACAGGGCAAGTGTCACTTGCTCCCTCTCTACTTAGCGCTGAGATAGGTTCTGTTCCATAGCTCCCACTGAGTAAATATACTCTTAACGCAGCAAGTCAAGTACTTGCTGAGTCAATTGGGATGTTATCCCTTAAGTGAAGGGATGGCATGATGGCATAGTGGGTGGCACATTGGTTAGCACTGCTGCCTCACAGTGCCAGAGGACCCAGGTTCCATTCAGGCCTCGGGTCACTGTCTGTGTGGAGTTTGCACATTCTCCCCGTGTCTGCGTGGGTTTCCTCCCACAGTCCAAAGATGTGCGGTCAGGTGGATTGGCCATACAAATTGACCCTAGCGTCAGGGGATTGGCGGGTTTACGGGAATAGGGCCCAGGATTGTGGTCCGTACAGACTTGATGGGCTGAATGGCCTCCTTTGCACTGCAGGGATTCTATGATTCTATTCCGTGATACCATTCCAATCACACTTCCAAAGAGGTCAGTCATGGAAGGAGGTAAATTTGAGATGATTGGATTTTTCCCACCAGTGGGATCTTCCAGTCATGGTGAACCCCCTCCCTCCCCCTGACCTCTCCCCGTCCCCCACCCCCCCAGCGTGGGCAGGTTCGCCGGTTGTACAGCTGTGCAGTCTTGGTCTCCTTATCTGAGGAAGGGTATCCTTGCTATAGAGGGGGTACAGCGAAGGTTTACCAGGCTGATTCCTGGGATGGCGGGTCTGTTACATAAGAACATAAGAAATAGGAGCAGGAGTAGGCCATCCAGCCCTTCGAGCCTGCCCCGCCATTCAATAAGATCATGGCTGATCTGTCGTGGCTCAGTTCCACTTTCCCGCCCTCTCCCCATAACCCTTAATCCCCTCTCTTATCAAAAACTCATCAACCCGCGTCTTAAAAATATTTAGCGAGGCAGCCTCCACCACTTCAACGGGCAGAGAATTCCAGAGATTCACCACCCTTTGAGTGAAGAAGTTCCTCCTCAACTCCGTTCTAAACCGCCCCCCCTTTATCTTGAGGCTGTGCCCCCTAGTCCTACTGTCCTTTCTGAGCGGGAAGAGTCTCTCCACCTCTATCCTATCCATCCCATTCATCATCTTATACGTCTCAATGAGATCTCCCCTCATTCTTCTAAACTCTAACGAGTACACGCCTAGTTTATTCAGCCTCTCCTCATAGCTCAACCCCCTCAACTCCGGTATCAGCCTAGTAAACCTCCTCTGCACTCCCTCCAAGGCCAAAATATCCTTGCGTAAGTGCGGCGCCCAAAACTGCACACAGTACTCCAGCTGCGGCCTCACCAATGCCCTATACAGCCGCAGCTTACATGAGGAGAGACTAAGTGGGTTAGGATTATATTCACTGGAGTTTAGAAGAGGGGGATCTGATAGAAACTTATAAAATTCCAACAGGGTTAGACAGGGTGGATTCAGAAAGAATGTTCCTGATGGTGAGCTAGGGGCTCATAGTTTGAGCTTAAGGGGTAAACCTTTTAGAACAAAGAACAACACAGCCCGGGAAATAGGCCCTTTGGCCCAATGAGCCCACGCCGCCATTTTAACATTGTAAGTCCCCTCTCCGCCCATGACCCCTGTCTACGCTTATGGCATTCCACATTGGAAACCAGATTGAGGGGAGACTAATTTAGGGACAATTTGTTTTGCCAAGAGCACATCTTTGGGGTTTGAGAGCTGAGGAGAAATGTCTTCCCCCAGAGGGTGGGGAATGTGTGGAATTCACTCCCACAGAAAGTAGCTGAGGCCAAAATGTTGTCCGATTTCAGGAAGAAATCAGATATCTCCCTCGGGGCTAAAGGCATCGAGGGGTACGGGAGGAAGGGTTTTTAATGACCAGCCTTGATCTATATAAATGGCGGAACAGGCTCGAAGGGCCTAGTGGCCTACTCCTGCTTCTGGTTTCTATAACACAAAATGGCATAGATATTGGTGGGATGGGAAGATCCCACTGCCAACCTCCGGGGGCACGGGGGGGTGGCAGTGTTGGGTGGGGGGAGATAACCCCAGTGAATATTTCTCTGCAGTGAGTTGGCGCAAGTTTGGAATGCACTTCCTGACAGAGTGGAGGACGCAGATTCCTTCTAAATTGAAACCAGGCTAATAATAGAAACCTGGCAGGCCCTGCGGGGGGGGAAGGGCAGACGTACGTCCTGCCCCTGGGCTACCTGTTGCACTACTTGCTCAGGAAAATGGGCTGAATGTCGTCCTTCGTACTGTTTCACACTGAAAATTCCACACTGCCTCCCTGCACACTCACACGCACCGTTTCTAAGCCTCTTAACCCCACGAGGAAGGCGTGACCTATCTGGGAAAAGCAAATTACTGGCATCTGAAACCAAATCTGAGCCGCATCTGTAAGGAGGGAAAAGAGCTGTCGTTTCCAGACAAGACGACGCTGCCAGACCCGCTTAGATTTTCCAGCCCTTTCTCTTTCGATGACCCGTCTGTTTCCTGTTCCCAGGGGGAGAACGTGCTGACACGTAAGGCAACACACTTCCATAATTTACAACCCAAACAAGGCAGCACGGACAAGTTGGGCCAAACCCTACAGTGCAGAAAGAGGCCATTCAGCCCATCGAGCCTGCACCGAACACAATCCCACCCAGGCCCTATCCCCATATCTCTACATATTATACCCACTAATCCCTCCAACCTACACATCCCTGGACACTCAGGGGCAATTTCTTATCATGGCCAATCAACCTAACCTACACATCTTTGGACTGTGGGAGGAAACCAGGGCACCCGGAGGAAACCCACGCAGACACGAGGAGAATGTGCAAACTCCACACAGACAGTGACCCGAGCCGGGAATCGAACCCAGGACCCTGGAGCTGTGAAGCAGCCGTGCTAACCCACTGTTCCACCCTTTATCTCTGGATAAAGCTCCACCTGAAAGTACAAAGAAACTTCTCAAACATCTTCTCAGGTAGCTGTTCTGAGAAATGGCTGGAATGATGGCAAAGAACAGAGAACAGTAGAGCACAGGGATAGCCCGTTGGCCCTCCAAGCCTGCTCCGATCATGGAAAAACAGGATGTTGTACAAGGCATTTGGGAAAATAAGGAACGTGCATTAATAATTCACCTTCCATAACCTCAGTCATCTAACTGATCGTACAAATTATTCAAATGTTTCAAACTATTTCACAAACTATCTTGGGGAATAAAAGTTCTTTCAAATCAAATTGATTACATCCAAAAGTGAGGGCAGTATTTTATTCCTTTACCTCAGTTGATAAATCCTTAAACAGCTTCAGAATCTACTGATATCACGGAAATAAAAACGCATATCATGGTTATTCTATTGGCTTTCTCCTGCATGATGTTGGGCTTTTAAAAAGTGTTCCCATTCCTTTTAACAGAGTCATTATCTTAACTCAATTCACATAAACAGCAAAACCTGCTGGGGGGTGGGGGGGGACGTGAATCCATCTCCTACGTTGAGTAATCCAACAGGTTGTCAAAAATACAGAAAGTGGGCTTAACATTAAACCAGCCCCTGTGCTGTCTCTACACTTCCAGCAATCTCAGGGCAAATATGTGCAATTTTTACTCTCTCGTTTTTCCATCTGAGCGTTTCAGCAAAACTTTGTGATGAATCAGCATAAATCTCCGTACAATGATGGACTTTTATCCCGCTAGATTGTGCAGCGTGACACAATACTCGAGCTATCACACAATGTTGAGGTTGAAATAGGTTTCACGTATGAAGAGCGTTTGGCGTTTTAATATTATGTATTTGTACAGAATACACCATCGCTATCAAACAGAATGAAACTCTCTTCATCCTTCTTGCTAATGAAGGGGGACAGTTTAGATCGGAGTTGAGGAGGAACTTCTTCACTCAAAGGGTGGTGAATCTCTGGAATTCTCTGCCCGTTGAAGTGGTGGAGGCTGCCTCGCTAAATATATTTCAGTCACGGGTAGATAGGTTTCTGACAGACAAGGGAATTACGGGTTATGGGGAGAAAGTGGGAAAGTGGAACTGATCCGCTTCAGATCTTATTGAATGGCGGGGCAGGCTCGAGGGGCTAGATGGCCTACTCCTGCTCCTATTTCTTATGTTCTTATGTTTCTGTTCTTATTGCTTATTTACAAAGTTTGGTGCAGAGGAGGTTTACCAGGATGTTGCCTGGTATGGTGGGAAGGTCTTATGCGGAAAGGCTGAGGGACTTGAGGTTATTTTCATTAGAGAGGAGAAGGTTAAGAGGTGACCTGATTGAGGCGTACAAGATGATCAGAGGGTTAGATAGGGTGGACGGTGAGAGCCTTTTACCTCGGATGGTGATGGCTAACACGAGGGGACATAGCTTTAAATTAAGGGGTGGTAATTATAGGATGGATGTCAGAGGTAGGTTCTTTACTCAGAGGGTAGTAAGGGTGTGGAATGCCCTGCCTGCAGCAGTTGTGGACTTGCCAACTTTAAGGGTGTTCAAATGGTCAGTGGATAGGCATATGGATAACATTGGAATAGTTTAGGTTAGAGGGTCATTAGATTGGTTCCACTGGTTGGCGCAACATCGAGGGCCGAAGGGCCTGTACTGCGCTGGAATGTTCTAAGCTCTAAAGTTTAAAGTTTATTTATTAATGTCACAAGTAGGTTTACTCTGAAAATCCCCTCGTGGCCACACTCCCGTGCCTGTTCGGGTACACTGGGGGAGAATTTAGCACAGCAATGGACCTAACCAGCACATCTTTCAGACTGCGGGAGGAAACCCACTCAGACACAGGGAGAATGTACAGACAGTGACCCAAACTGGGAATCGAACCCAGGTCCCTGGCACTGTGAGGCAGCTATGCTCAGCACCGTGTCACCGTACCACCCTGTACAGTAATCCTAGGCCTTTTAATTAGTGTTTCTCAATGAAGAATGAATGGGAAACATTTGCGTAATACATTAACAGACTGGTGCTGAATGAGTAAATAGCATCTATCGTGTTCCCCTTTCTAAGGGGGGCGAAATTACAGCAGAATCACTTCCTCTTTGTACAGTTGAGATACCCTCAGGGGTGAACGGAGGGCCATCGCCCTTTGCAATTTCTATTCCATCTCTATGGACAGCAACACTAGCAAATTTATGGATTTCTCCCTGGATGCAACTTAATTACGAAGCTCAAAGTAGTAATTTTGCACTTGGTTGCCTGGTAGTCATTGGAAACCTGAACCTGGAGTAGGTGTTCGCATGTATCAATCTTTCAGGATTATACAATTTGACCAAGACGTTTGTTTGGGCTAAATTTTGGCCTCTGAGGCAGGATCGAGATGAAATCAGCAGAGCAAGTCATTTCCAGAGAATCAACGCCATTGCATTAGTCTACCTTTCATTTATTTCTTTATTTTGTTAATTTGAGGGGCATCGCTGGCTCTCCAGCATTTACTGCCCATTCCTAGCTGCCCTTGTTCAGATGGCAGGTGAAAGTCAACCACATTGCTGAGTCACGTGTAGGCCCAGACTGGGTAAGGATGGCAGATTTCCTTCCTTAAAGGGTATTAATGAACCAGATTTTCCAACAATCGACAGTGGATTCTTAATTCCAGATTTTATTTTTCAACTGAATCCGAATTCTACCATCTGCCTTGGTGGGATTCGAACCCCAGGACGTTTGCTGAGTTTCTGGGTTAATAGTCTAGACCATCACCTCCCCAATACCATGATGATGTTGGGGCTACCATACAAAGGTAGTCTGCTTAATTCCTTTTGAGAAAGGCCTTAGTCATCATTACCCATTTGAGTCTCTATGATTCTCCAGCCTTACACCAACTTTATTAAGATTAATTTACAGGATTTGAGCATTGCTTGTTCAACAATCATTTATTGTCCATCCCTAAATCCTCCTTGAGAAGGTGGCATTGAGCTGCCAGTTCAGTCCTGAGGTGTAGATACTCCCACAATGCTGTCAGGGAGATGGGGGACAGGGTTCCAGGATTTTGGCCTAATGTGGTTGACCCCCGAATTGGCCTGTAGGATGGTTCAGGAAAACACCCTCTGTCTTCTCACTGCTGCCTCACAGTGCCAGGACTTAGGGTTCAATTCCAGCCTGGGATATGTGGAGTTTGTACATTCTCCCCGTGTCTGCGTGGGTTTCCACCAGGTTTCTCTCCCAATCCAAAGATGTGCAGGTTAGGGTGGATTGGCCGTGCTAAAATTGGTGTCCAAAGACGTATAAGGTTAGGGAGATGAGTGGGAGAGATACATGGGGTTACGGGGATAGGCCCTGGGTAAGATGCCCTGACAGAGAGTCCGTGCAGACTCGATGGGCTGAATGGCCTCTTTCTGGAGGGTTCTATGATACCACGATTCTCAGGGTAAGTGGGGGATGGGTAATAAATGACAGCAATGTGCACATCTGGATGTTTTATTACAATCTGAGAGCAGTGGGCCAGAAACGGTGAGAAGTTAAGGCCTGCACAGGCCCCAGAGGGAAACAGGAACAAAATAGCTCTCATCAAAAAATTGTAGGCCTCCCAATCTCAAAGCCAATGAAGTGGAAATTTTATTTCCCTCATAAGAGAGCCCCTCGTAATATGTTGGCAGCTGAAGCCGGGGGATTGGGGGCAAATTATTGAACAGGTTGGGAAATTGAAGGAAATTCAGGAAACTGACAGGTTGTGAGTGGCCAATTCCCCTCAGTATCTGTCTCGACTGTTCACTGTATTAACTGATGGCGCAGAGAGTCACAGAGCCAAAGTTAGGCCAAAACGGTAAAATAACAAAGGAAGAAGTGAATGAGCTAAACGGTGCCAAGTGGATTGTAATGTAGGCGAGGTAATCCACTCTCAACCAAAATGGATAGAACAGGGCATTTTCAGAAAAGCTCGAAACGGTGGAGAATTAAATAGACGCGGGCGGGAATCTGGCCTCCCTGCGGTGTGTCTCTTACACTGGGAGGCAGGCGGCCATTGTCAGTGCCGTCAAAGGCATTTCTCACTGATCCCACCTCACGGAAACCGCGGCAGAGGTGTTTTTAGGCACTTAGGTTTCTCCCGCCGCTTCCAGGCCAC